>NC_064921.1:677876876-679195626 GCF_023897955.1 Schistocerca gregaria | reverse complement strand
GAAACCCCAAGTTAATATTTCAATTCATAGGCAGCTATTACCTTGACTGCCAGCAGCAGCAGCTGGCTTCGGGTCCACAGCGCCGCCATCGACCAACACGAGAGCAAAATGTCTCTGAACTCGCTTGCCCTCATTCTCATTCAGAGATACCAGGCAGTAGCAATTAAAATGAAAACTAGTATCAATAAAGGATATCAGTCACTACCTCCGTATTCCAAACATCCGAACAACAAATTTCGTTAGCATTCTTGAAAAAATGAAATAACGAGCAGGATGAAATTGCGCTATATAACATCTGAACGCGGCACTGGCCCAGTAATAAATACAGCAACCTCAGGTAGACCACTTTCAGCAACGTTTACAAAACGTTTACAAAACGAGATGACGACGCGGTTACATGTCCAGATGTGCATATAGCGTGACATCTGATTTCAACATTGGCTCTAGAATCTCAGTTGTGCAAATTACCATTAACAATTTGACACAGACATACGTTTGATAAGACGTAAACATAAATTTTGAAGTACTGGTTTTGGACTTCAGTCGAAAGACAGTGTTGATGCAGTGACGTTTGCAATGAATTACTGTGTAATAGTAAAGTCTCATTGATAGCGAGCGTCACCAAAACTATTTAAGCACATAAAAATTAAAATATGTGAACAACAAAGTGAAACAAGGACCACAGTCTAGCATGCAGATACGTAATGACGAGAGTACATTGTTCTCTGATCACACAAGGCACACTCCTCACAGCTATGCCTGGTTGCTTCTTAAGTTCTACTGATCACAATATTTCTTGTATTTTATATGGGCTTGACAGTCTAAGAGCCTTGTCACTAACGGTGCACATTTATAGAGGCTAACCTCATCCTCCGAAACTTCATATGTACCACCCACAAGAAAGGAAGAAAAGTTAGTTTTAGTCTTATTGGTTACCAGAGGAACTATATTCCCTTGACGATACGGGTAACAACTCTCGTGGAAAGAGGATTTAATGAAACAACAGTATATTCTTTTTCTTTTTCTTCTTCTTCTTCTTCTTCTTCTGCTGCTGCTGCTGCTGCTGCTTTTATGGCCTCGTTGAACCACTTCAGTTAATCATTTTCTGGTCCTCTTCTTCATTAGGTTTTGTTACCGCATTGCGCAGTATCTTTTCATTCGTTCTGACATTTTTATCGTTTCTTATCTGTACATACCCTATTTATTGTTTGTCGTTTGTCTATTTTTATTTGAATCTACTTTATATGTTTTTCAGTTTCTTTAAATTATCTGTTTTGCTTTGCATATCACCCAGGATCAGTTCTAGCTCTTCCATATCCTCTCTGGTTTCCTTTATCCATCCTACTTTTTGATTCATGCTCCATAGTTTCTCTATTACTTTTCTTCAGAATCTGGGTTCTGGTATCTTCGTAATGTGACCAAAATAAAAAAAAGAGATTCCTTTTTTTCTGTATAGTATCTGGAATGTGCTAGAGTTCTCTGTACACTACTTCATCTGGCACTATCCGCATGGTCCGACTTTCTGATATCTCTTATTCATGCATGTTCTAACTATTCTCTCTATTTTCAGGATTATGTCGATTCTATTTTCCGAGGCGACTTTCAAACGAGTTTCAGTTCCGTATGTCACTTCTGGTTGAACTAATGTCTTGTAATGTTTAAATTTAGCTTGGATTGATAGATATTCTGTATTGCAGGTAGACCATGTAGTTTCTGAGCTTTTACCAGTTTGTTAGTTCTTACTTTCCATGCAGATCTCTCGTTCCTGTTGTGTGTTAAATTTTCTCCTAGATACTTAAATTGTTTCACTGTTTTTACTTTCCTGTTGTTTACAGTTATATGGTTGAATACTACTGGATCTGCTGCCATTGTCTCAGTCTTTTCAAACGGTATCTGGAGTTCTATTTTTGTGTATATTTTGTAGATTTGTTATTTGATTCCAGGATTCTTGAATTTATTAGTTAGTAACGCTAAATCATCTGCGAATCCCAAGCAATTTAACTTTATTTTCATCTTTATTGGTTCCAGTACTTACGGTCTCAGAGATTGGCTTGCACCAGTTCCACATAACGTCCTCATCTGCATAGATGAAAAGTAACGGCGGTAATCGATCTCCCTATCTTAACCCTGTTTTAAACGTAAATGGCTCAGGTATTTCTCTTCTGAACTTCAGTTTTGGTGTTTGTTAGAGTTAAGTTTACTATTTTTATCAGCTTGGGATGGAGAAAGAACTTCCTCAGTATCTTCGTCATTGAAGCTGTGAGGGTACAATCATAAGCTTTTTTGAAGTTACGCAGTAACTGTTGTGACTTCTGTAGTACCAATGTATGTGGCAAACGTCATGAAACTGGTGTAGCATTTGAGAAAGTAAAGTAACAGAGACAAAAATTGCAAATGTTTGGAGCGTGCGTCGACTACCGGATTAACTGAAGGCCCACCGTCAGCCTAAGCTTATCGTTACTAAGTAAATACTCGTATTATGCTAACAAGCCTGTATTCATATGTCTTTTTCCAATCACTGACAGGATTTCATTGGTAGCCACACCACATTCACATACAGTGTTATTCAAATCGTTATAAAGCTACCTTCCACATCCATCAAAGCAAGCCAGTAATCTCTCGGGAACAGTGTATACTAGGCGGCTGGATTAGTCAATCAGCCGGCTGATATTATGGACGAGAACTAAAGCATGTGTTTCCTGGCGTGAACCGAGAGCCTGTAAGCTGTCAAATTTGATTGCTACTGGCGTGACTGCTCCAAACTGTTGACAGGTGGTTCCAAAATAAATTTATCCGCAGGAGCCGCACTTTTGATGACCAAATGGGGGGAGGGGGGGGCGGAGGGGGAAGTTCTTGTTATTTACATAACCGTCGGTATTAAGGAGGAGGGAGGGGGGGCAGCTCTTTGCAGTTCAACAAACCATCCTTTATATAGTGTTTTGTTGCAGGTATTTATTTTAAAGCTGACGCGTTGCGCGCTGGTGGCGCCCTTCAAAATTTCTTAGGCAGCGCAAAGGGCATTAGTCCAAACGAAAACGTTTAATAGAGCGTAACTGCAATCGTCAAATATAAAACCGGAAGCCAAATCACGGAGAAAACCGACGTGTCCACAGGCTTGCAGAAAACAGGCATGTAGTACAATGCGCTATGCAGCGTGTTACTTGAGACAGCGAGTCGCGTCTGATCTAACGTGAATGAACAGCTGACTGCAAGCGCCAAGTGATGGCGTTAGTTGTGCCTGGTATGTGTCCATCATTTACATATTGAAGGATAATTAAGAACAACGGTATAGTGATTGTGCCAGAAGTACTTAGTTTAAATGATTTAATAGTTGTTAAATAAGCCCTTAAAAGTAGTTAAAAACGAAGTCGAAAATCGAAGAAGGAAATAAGAGGTCGTAGTGGCGGGTGACAAACGGCAATCTAGCTGGTGGTTTCATAGCCAAAAAGGAAGTTGACAGTGAAATTGTTGTAAAGCTGTCGTCATAGTGCAACAAAAGATGTTGGTCTTGGTGACAAGTTGCTCATTGAGACTTAAATCTTCCGAATATTACGAACATTTAATTATTTAAATTTCATCTCGTAGAGTTAACGTTCTACATTTGCCACATGAAGGATTTGTAAGGACTATTGTTGGTTCATCCTGTCTGCTAACCTTTAGATGCCCTGCAAACGAAGAATTGTTTTTCACAGTCCCCTTCTATGAAGTAAGTGCTCAAGAAAACGGGCTCTGACGTCACGTTCCACCTGTCCGGTGTATGCGTGAGGATACCGTGCGCAATATCAATTTGTAGAGTACAGCATTAACAAAGCTCTCTCTCATAGGTAGTTCGTTATGTACAACATGATACTGAACTAATGGCGCCCAGTCAGTCACTGAACTATCTGGGTTTAAACCATCAGTTAGTAGAAGGGCGCATTAAGTACTAAGTTTCCGCAAATCCGTAACAAGTGATGATCTTATCCATGTATCCTCGTGTCCCCCGTAGCTTATAAACAGTTTCTTTTTGTCCATGATTGATGGAGCGACGAGTACTCATTTAAGTCACGAATCTTTAGACCTTGAAATGGATAATTTGAAACACATCGCATACTTTACATCTACATAGATACTCCGCAAGCCACTGTAATGTGCGTGGTGGAGGGTACCCTGTAATACTACTTGTCATTTCTCCTTCTGTTCCACTCTCAAATATCTTTCCTTCGTGGTCCTTATGCGCTGTGTACGCCGGTGGGAGAGAATCCTCCGGTAGTCAGCTTTAAATGCCGGTTCTCTGCATTTTCTTAATAGTGTTTCCCGAAAAGAACACCGCCTTCACGCCAGGGAGTCCCATTTGAGTTGCTGGAGCATCTCCGTAACTCTTACGTTTTATTCCAACTTATCGGTAACAAATCTAGCAGCCCTCCTCTGAAGTGCTTCGAAGTCTTCCTTCAATCCGACCTGGTACGGATCCCAAACACTAACAATACTCAAGAATAGTCGCACCATCGTCCTATACTCTATCTCCTTTACAAGTGAATCATTCTTTCCTAAAATTCTCCCAATAACCGAAGTCTGCCATTTACCTTCCCTACCACAGTTTCACTTGCTCGTTCCACCTCATATCGCTTTGCAACGCTACTCCCAGATATTTAAACATTACATGTTTGTTCTTCCTACTCAGCGGCATTAACTTACATTTTTCCACATTAAGGGCGAGCTGCCATTCATAACACCAACTGGAAATTTTGTCTAATGGCTATAGCCCCAATCTTGTAGATAGAATAAACCGTTGACATTGGGCAATTTGAATAATAGGTTTCACGTTTCTCGTAAAATCTCTGAGTGTTCTTACATCACTGTGCCATTTGTAGGTAATAAATCATACAGACTTGCGGGTCTCCTGAAGAAGGATAGCGTTAGAATCTTATTCCACCCGAGATAGGGTTCAGAATCGGTTTACTTATAACTAAATACCTAGTATTCGCGCCCAGTACCATCGTGTATACATCAGACATATGGGATCTGAGGTTAGAACGCGTTTTAATGAGCACTTACCTAGTAGAAGGGAGGCTGCGTAAAGACAATTCTTCGTTTGGGGAGCATCTAAAGGTTAGAGGCTACTCCGAACCAACAACAAATTCTTTAAAAATCCTCCACGTGGCAACAAAGGGTAAAAATAACTACTAGAGGAATCTGGAATAACAAACTTCTTGATTTATTCGGGGGACTGAAGTCTCAGTGAACAACTTATTAAGAACAAGATTTTTTATGAAAATACTAATCAGTCTTGATCGCAAGGATTTGTTAAAAACTAAAACTCACATGTCAAAATGTTAACCTGTTTCGATTTTTATCAAAAATCGTATTTAGACCACGTCTCCGAAAGGTTTAACATTAATCTTCTTTAGATGGAAACAGGGATCAAAATTACCCTCTTCATCTACATAACAAATACGGATAGACAGAATTATTATTATTATTATTATTATTATTATAAAAGATATGTGGATGATACGTCACACTTTATACAGGTTCAGAAGAAGAAAATTATTTAGCCTCGGGTTTAGATAGCATTCATGCAAAATTATCTTTTATCGTAGAACACGAAAAGAATCAAAGCATTAATTTTCTCGAGCTTACTATATCCAATAACAATGGCAAATATTTTGCCATTTAAAGAAAACCTACGGTAACTGATACCATTATCAACGCTGCTTCTTGTCATTCAATGAAATATAAAACAGCTTCCTGTTTTTCAATGGTTCACAAAGCGTTGAACTATCCACTAACTACAGCTGAAGTTCATAAGGAAACTGCAATACTGAAACAAATATATACAGCTAACGATTTCAGTGCAAATGAGATTGACATATTAAATAAGATTAAACGAAAGTCCTCAGATGCTCCTGCCACCACTATCTCCAGATTCGTTAAATTCACCTGTGTTGGAAATCTGTGTGATAGACTAAATAGATTTTTTTTAAATATGGGTCTAAGCCTGGTGTTTACTGCCCACCTACTGCAAAATAAGCTGAGACCTAACGTTGGAAGTCGAGATAATAAATTTTTGAACTCGGGGGTTTAAAAGTTTTTAAATGATCGCAGTAGTTACATAGGGCAAAGAGGTCGTGAATCTCTTACCTGCAGGAAAGAAAACAACTCGCTTAGCCTGTACTAAATCAGTGTTCGAACATCATCTCATATATAAACATTCTGGAGGGCTGGATTCTACGCAGCACCCCCAAGATGATCTAATTAAACGCCTTCGAAGAGATCGACCCCTATATCATTATAAAAGACAGTCATCTAATATACTGAATGAGCAATTGGACTTCAGGGAGATTTTTTTCTTTTTGACAATCTGCTTTAACGCATCTCTGCTCTTACTTCTCATATTTTAAAAGATCTGTAATTTCCATTCTTCCCCTTTTTATAAAACATGTATTTCGTTTTCTTATATGACTCACTTTAATCTATGAAGGTGGTAATTATGACGTTTCTGTCATGAAATTATGTCTGTCATTGCATATAGTGTTTTTCTTTAATCGTTTTAGCAATAACGATTCTGATATTCTTTCGCCACTCATACTGAGTTATCACCGAGTTTTAGGTTTTACACCTCTTAAGATTCGATTACGATCGTCATTCATTGATCGTTGTCTCCATGGTGACCGACGCCGTCGTTTTGCCGTTACATGTGAGTCGCGCCAAATTCGTTATCGACACTATGCGTCGAGAGGTTTCAAGCTATCGTCACCCCTGCGAAGACTGACGTCGCTACACTTATCTCTGCTGCAATATTTAAGTTTGAATTTCCACGCAACTCCCGTAGATGGCGGTTTAGCGTTCTTACCTCCATTTCTTTTGGTGGTTTACGTTTCTTCGTAATTAGTTCTGCCAATGTAAAATTATCATTGCTGCGTCCTACTTACTTTATATCATCCTTAATATTGTAGTTTACCTACGTCTAAATCGATTTTTTTGTTTTACGTATGTTACCATCGACTGGTATGTCAAGCAGCAGACGAAGGACAGAGCTTCCTCTTTGTAACGCGTAGAAGTTTTGACGCTATTTAGCAGTTACCAGTTGTGTCCTCCGACACTCACCAGTACTCCGCCGTCATATCTGCTCACCACCCGATGGTACAAAAATTTGTATTTTATGAGTATGTCTATCCATATTTAATACTGAACCGTGAATTTACTCTTTCAAAATCTTTTCTTAAAGAGGATTTACTTTATTTACTAGCGATTCATAAAGAACATTAACACATTTAATCACACTAGATGAGCGTGGAAGTAGTTGCCAGGGAGTAACTGATAAAGTGAAATTACCTTTAACAAATGGGAAATTCATTCATTAAAGCCTTTTCAAAAAAAAAATTTAAAATTTATAAGCAGAAAAGCACCCTCGAAATATCAAGTTGCAATTTTATTTAGAGGCAGAAAGAACAATATTGACAGTATGAGCCTTCGGGCTGAGAAGCTTGCCGCTCCCTTTCAACACGGCCGTAGTCATGACCGCTCACAACAACCTCTGAAAGAATACACTGGTACAAAACTGCAACACACCAGATTACTTTAATTTAAAAATTTTAACAACTCACACAAACACATTAACTATGCACCCCGTAAGAGGGATGTGAATGGTACAAACACTCACACTAAGAAATTATTTGCCACCGAAAGTGCAATTTGTTTTTAAAAGGACTCTTACGGTGGAAGGGTGGCAACTTTATAAAAATTAGTATTTAAATAAAACTCATGAAATTCAGACTTACATAAAATGTACAACATGCTCTACATTGCACATATACCGTCTCGCAAGATGATAGGCAACATAAAAACATATTTCAGGAATTCGGCCTTTACACCTTAATTGTATAAATTCATTACCACCGAATCCGACAGACATTACAGAGGCAGCTATTAACGTACGGCAGATTGACTAGTGGGGTTTACTAAACAACCCGAAACGCAGATTGCTCTAACCCTCCCCAATTCCACAAGGGAAAAACGGACCACCCAATTCACAAATAATCACCTTCCCGCGGGTGGGCAAACGGAGAAGAATGGTGGGACGACCCAAAAACAAAGGGGCTGGTGACCTCACCAAGAAAACAAGTATAATTTAACAAGAAAATGAAACAACATATCTCCAACTGCGATTTCTGGCGAAGACCTGGCGCAGCACCCTCAACGCTCTCCCGAACCGTCCGCTGCCAGCCGCTTCAACGGACGCAGGTAGGCGCGCCGATCTCCCGTCACAAGGCGTCGCAGCTCGCACCAGCCAGCTCGATTTCGTGCTTTCGCTCCTGTTGCTCTCGAGTGAACCGCGAAGCCACTACCCCTTTCCATACGGCGCTGCCCACTGGACTCACGTGGGGACCTCACATGCGCCGACGCTCAAGGCGGCCACGTCATTTCATCTCTCAGTGCGCGACCGACCAACCGACCGATCCGACCGATCCAACCGCCAATGACCGTTGCCCGAGCAACTAGAGCACACTGGCTGCCTAACGCGCAGACTCAGATGCAGGAACTCAGCCCCGACAGGGCGACCACTAGCTGAGTTCAGTTACTGGCGGAGCAAGACTCTCATTTTCTGGCTTTAAAGATTGATCCAAAGGACAGACATACTAGCACTCCGACGACAGACAGACACTAACTGAAGCACAAATGCAAACGAGAGACAGACCAGCAACTGGTAACACGAGACTGACCTAGCCTCACTCCGACTGACCACCTTAACGTCCGACAGACAGACAGAGACTGACTGCCCGACACTGAGTCGGCTGACCAACTGACTAGACTCAGACTGACAAACTGACTGCCGAGCTGATAGTGCCCCTTAAATGCACGTGAACAGGCAACATTTCCCATTTCCCACCAGAGGGAGACACCAAAGCTGCGATTGCCACAGCAGCGCCACCGCCAGAAACGGAAGGCGACTGCTTTACACTACGCGCTGCGGCGCGCTCTTCAAAACAGCAAATTTTACCACGGCTCAATTATACAGGGGCCGACCACAGTGGAAGAGCGGTTCTAGGCGCTTCAGTCTGGAACTGCGTGACCGCTACGGTCGCAGATTCGAATGTTGCCTCGAGCATGGATGTGTGTGATGTCCTTAGGTTAGTTAGGCTTAAGTAGTTCTAAGTTCTAGGTTACTGATGATCCCAGATGTTAAGTCTCATAGTTCTCAGAGCCATTTGAACCATTATACAGCGTGAGCCACCACCAAGAATAACTCCGAAAGTATGATAGGAGCTGAAAAGTTGATGGGACAAAAGTTGCATGGGATAACGGGGACCATAATATGACGGTTTTCTGTTGCTAGGTGCGGTCACGTCAAAGATGTGAAGGTCAACTTTTTGTTTTAAATGGGATGCTATAGTTTGGTACTTATTTTCTGATAGCGGCTATCGGGAGGAATCTAATAATATGTAACAGTAAAGGTCAACGAACGTCACAAAGGTGGCATGAACATCCATTTACAGAAGGTGTTCGAAGTGATGCCTACAACAACGTCCTGCAGGTGTCACAGTTATCCACGCCTGCACACTGCAGACATTCACAGAGTGCCACTCACAACATACCTCCTGCAACACGCTGAGGACTCCGCCTACCTAGCCTCTCGCCACACCCGTGCCTCCCTATAACGCCACCTGAATCTCCTAGTCGGGTGGTGTAATACGTGGAAACGTCAAGGAAATCCACAGGAAAGCCAAGCCACCATTCAGTGTTTCCGTCGTCCATATTTCCATCTAGTGCTAACCTATCCCTCTGACTAGCACGATAAAGTATTTAGGACTAACTCTCAGCAGAAAACTAACATGGAATGCACATTTCGTTACCATCCAACGCAAAGGCCGAAACTGACATTCTACAGGCCGCACCTGTGGCTTACATCCTACTATTATCAACACCGATAAGTCCCTCATACGCCCCATCCTAACTTATGTCAACGTTGCCTGGGTCTCTTTCTCGCCTTAATTCTATACGTCCCTTGAAATCATGTAAAAACACACACTCCTCGTTGCCTTCAGCATCCGCCAACCTTCCTCAACTTGCATCCTGTGCCAACTGATATATTTCCCACTTCTCTTCCTAGGGAGCCTTCGTGTTCGATACATTAATCGCGAAACCCTGTCCAGCTCCTTATTTCCCATACACTAATAACCAGTTCATGCGCTCTCCTGTGCCAGTAGGTACATATTCCACCTTCCATGCATTTACATACCTTATCCATCCTCTTCCCTCCGAATTTTAAACAATTCCCAATTCCCGACAATAAAATCCATCCCGAGTTATAACCCTCTTTAAATCCCAATCACAACACTCTACCTCACACCATCCTTCCATTTCCTCGTTCCCCCTTCGTCCATCTTGCCGACTTCTGGTTGCTACCTGCATGGCCCATAGTCGTACCTTTGAATGTTTATCATGCTTATTTTTTCATGTATCACCTAGCATCATCGTTATACGATGGCATCACTCACATTTATCAGTTACTATCTTTTAACTGTAATATGCACTACTGGCCATTAAAATTGCTACACCAGGGAGAAATGCAGATGATAAACGGGTATTCATTGGACAAATATATTATACTTAACTGACATGTGATTACATTTTCACGCAATTTGGGTGCATAGATCCTGAGAAATCAGTATCCAGAACAACCATCTCTGGCTGTAAGAGCGACCTTGATACGCCTGGGCATTGAGTCAAACAGAGCTTGGATGACGTGTACAGGTACAGCTGCCCATGCAGCATCAACACGATACCACAGTTCATCAAGAGTAGTGACTCGCCTATTGTGACGAACTGGTTGCTCGGCCACGACTGACCAGACGTTTTCAGTTGGTGAGAGATCTGGAGAATGTGCTGTTCAGGGCAGCATCGAACGTTTTCTGTATCCAGAATGGCCCGTACAGGACCTGCAACATGCGGTCGTGGATTATCCTGATGAAATGCAGGGTTTCGCAGAGATCGAATGAAGGTTTGAGCCACGGGACGTAACACATCTGAAATTTAACGCCCACTGTTCAAAGTGCCGTCAATGCCAACAAGAGATGACCGAGACGTGTAACCAATGGCACCCCATATCGCCACGCCGGGTGATACGCCAGTATGGCGATGACGAATACACGCTTCCAATGTGCGTTCAACGCGATGTAGCCAAACACAGATGCGACCATCATGATGCTGTAAACAGAACCTCGATTCATCCGAAAAAAATGACGTTTTGCATTCGTGCATCCAGGTTCGTCGTTGAGTACACTATCGCAGGCGCTCCTGTCTGTGATGTTGCGTCAAGGGTAACCGCAGCTATCGTCTCCGAGCTGATAGTCCATGCTGCTTCAAACGTCGTCTAACTGTTCGTGCAGATTGTTGTTGTCTTGCAAACGTCCCTATCTGTTGACTCAAGGATCGAGACGTGGCTGAAAGATCTTTTACAGCCATGTGGATAAGATGCTTGTCATCTCGAGTCCTTGTGATACGAGGCCGTTGGGATCCAGCACGGCTTTCCATATTATCCTCCTGAACCCACCGATTCCATATTCTGCTAACAGTCATTGGATCTCGACCAACGCGAGCAGCAAAGTCGCGATACGATAAACCGCAATCGCGATAGGCTACCATCAAAGTCGCAAACGTGATGGTACGCATTTCTCCTCCTCACACGAGGCATCACAACAATGTTTCACGAGGTAACGGCGGTCAACTGCTGTTTGTTGATGAGAAATAGGTTGGAAACTTTCCTCATGTCAGCACGTTGTAGGTGTCGCCACCGACGCCAACGTGTGTGAATGCTCTGAAAAGCTAATCATTTGCATTTCACAGCATCATTTTCCTGTCGGTTAAATTTCGCGTCTGTAGCTCATTTTCGTAGTGTAGTAATTTTAATGGCCAGTAGTGTAAAATTGTCTAACGAGTGAAAACCATCACAATTTTTCTATTTATGGGTATTTTTCAAAATCATTGTTTATTGTCATTTGTTTTTATTGTAAAAATAGCAACTATCGCCCTCTACGTGCTTTTACAAAATCATGTGCAATTGTCACCCTTTACATATTTTAACCGTCTTTAAATACAGTTTATGCAACCTTTGGCTGAAAAGCACTTTTTATCCGCTGCCAGCTCGCCCCCGTTGTGGGGAATTGCGATAACAGTAAAGGAAAATAAATTAAAAAACCACTCATCGCTCAGTGTACACTGCGGCCTCAACGCCTGCCGCTTCTGCAGCCCGTCACAAGGAACTGCCTCGCCTTCGCAGTGGGCGCCATCCGCTGGACTACCGTCAGCTGCTGCCAACTGCAACGCATCTTTGAACCTTTGTCTCAACCGCCCACGAACCCATGGCTGCGCGGGACCCAGTCGTTAATTAGCCACGGCTTCTTCCTGCTCATCGCCCAGTAAGGCTTTCATGGACTTCGTCACTGTGTACCTTCTAGCAGTTGTCAGGGATTGTTTATAATCAAGTAGTGTGAACACTCGTCCCAGAAATTGTATTCCGTTCTTAATTAATAACCAAATATATGTTATTGTTACCTGCACAATTAAATTGTCGCTTATCACACTTCTGATAGACATAAAGAACAGTAATTGCAGGTCACATAATTACTCACGAAATAAGACATTAATACCCCCTCCATGCCGTAATTCTCCCTCATTAAAGAGGACATTGCATATATTCTAAGAGAATGTGATAAATATATTCATGCAAGAACAATTACACTGTACAGTATTTTGAGAATTATTATTTTTCTCGTAGAGTAGCTCTTTCTTATTTTTTGTTTCTACGAGGGGGAGTTGGGAAAATAAGTTTCCCCTGTTGACTGTGGGCAGAGTTGTGTGATATGGGCGAAAGACGACACGGCAGGTGAACGCGCATGTGCAAAACACCGATGCACCATTGTGTAGAGGTCGACGGCGATCAAGCAGATGGCGCCGTCGCAGTGCCTGCGCAAAGCGGAGGCCAGCCGCTCGGTCTTTTCCCGGAGCTATGGAGAGAAGGTGCGTTTTGCAGTCTTAGTCAAAGGCGGACGTGAGAGCTGTTATCCGCTATGATTGATCACGCCTTGTTGAGGTGTATGCGTCAGGTGTCATGTAGAGGCAAGTGGTGCTGAGATGGTGTCAGCAATTCAGTGCTGGACGTCAGCAAGTGCTGGGCACACTGAGACCTGAGCGGACGCGCATGGCCACTACAGATGCGAATGTCAGGAAGGTGGATGACACGATTAAAGCGAACCGGCGGGTCACCATCGATAGAGTAGCGGCATAACTTGGAATCGGACATGAGCGAGCTCACAAGATCATCCACGACGTTCTTCGATACAGGAAGTGTCGTCACGATGGGTGCCCCGCCGACTGACCCCGACACACACGGAACAACGCATGGCGTTTAGCCTCGAACAACTCGTGCGTTACCATGAATCTGGCAAACGCCTTCTGCTTCGGATTGTGACGGGGGATGAAACGTATATTCACAATATACATAAATGACCTGGTGGATGACATCGGAAGTTCACTGAGGCTTTTTGCAGATGATGCTGTGGTGTATCGAGAGGTTGCAACAATGGAAAATTGTACTGAAATGCAGGAGGATCTGCAGCGAATTGACGCATGGTGCACGGAATGGCAATTGAATCTCAATGTAGAGAAGTGTAATGTGATGCGAATACATAGAAAGATAGGTCCCTTATCATTTAGCTACAAAATAGCAGGTCAGCAACTGGAAGCAGTTAATTCCATAAATTATCTGGGAGTACGCATTAGGAGTGATTTAAAATGGAATGATCATATAAAGTTGATCGTCGGTAAAGCAGATGCCAGACTGAGATTCATTGGAAGAATCCTAAGGAAATGCAATCCGACAACAAAGGAAGTAGGTTACAGTACGCTTGTTCGCCCAATGCTTGAATACTGCTCAGCAGTGTGGGATCCGCACCAGGTAGGGTTGATAGAAGAGATAGAGAAGATCCAACGGAGAGCAGCGCGCTTCGTTACAGGATCATTTAGTAATTGCGAAAGCGTTACGGAGATGATAGATAAACTCCAGTGGAAGACTCTGCAGGAGAGACGCTCAGTAGCTCGGTACGGGCTTTTGTTGAAGTTTCGAGAACATACCTTCACCGAAGAGTCAAGCAGTATATTGCTCCCTCCTACGTATATCTCGCGAAGAGACCATGAGGATAAAATCAGAGAGATTAGAGCCCACACAGAAGCATACCGACAATCCTTCTTTCCACGTACAATACGAGACTGGAATAGAAGGGAGAACCGATAGAGGTACTCAGGGTACCCTCCGCCACACACCGTCAGGTGGCTTGCGGAGTACGGATGTAGATGTAGATGTAGAGAACGTGTGTCCACCATTACAAGCCCGAATCGAAGGCCGCATCCATGGAGTGGAAAGATCCGCCATCACCTGTCCGAAAGAAGTTCGAAAGCTCTCCGTCTGCAGTTAAAGTGCTACTCACCGTTTTCTGGGACGCCAAAGCAGTTTTGCTGCTGGACTTTCTGGAGGATGCGACCATCATTGCTGCGCGGTACTGTGCCACTCTGTCGAAACTGAAAGAGGTGATTCGGAAAAAGCGGCCTGGCCTTCTAAGATCTGGCGTTCTGCTGTTGGATGACAATGCGAGGCCACACACGGCGACGGCAACGCAAAACCATATTGCAACTCTTGGTTAGGAGCGCCTACACCATCCGCCTTAAAGTCCGGATCCCGCACCAAATGACTTCCATGTGTTTCCTGCTTTGAAGCAGACTCTCGGCGAAAGGCGCTTTGGCAGCAATGCTGCCATCAAACAAGCCGTTCAACGCCTCTTTCGTATGCAACGCCATGATTTTTTCCTGGGAGGCTTTTTAAAGCTTATAAAGCGGTATGACAAATGTCTCAATGTACTTGGAAATTATGCAGAAAAATGAAGATTTGCCTTATCTTTAATGTCTCACTCTTTTTTCCTTTCGAACAACTATGACCGCAGTCGACAGGGGAAACTTATTTTCCAATTCCCCCTCGTATTTGGTTTTAAGGCAGAGCCCATTTCACCTATTACAATTATTCAAAATGGTTCAAATGGCTCTGAGCACACTTATCATCTGAGTTCATCAGTCTCCTAGAACTTAGAACTACTTAAACCTAACTAACCTAAGGACATCACACACATCCACTCCCGAGGCAGGATTCGAACCTGCGACCGTAGGGGTCGCGCGGTTCCAGACTGAAGCGCCTAGAACCGCTCGGCCACTCCGGCCGGTTTACAATTATTGTGCGTAATGATATAAACATTACAAAATATGGAACATAATTAAATGAAGTAGGGAGTAAACAGAGTACATTAGGCTGACTGCACCATTAAAACAAAAGAGTAGCTGTTAGTACCATGAGTATGTTCGTTGCCCAATGTATTTGCAATTTTGTCCATCTTTGTGAAAGAAAACTTAAAATTTCGGGAGATTTCTTAAGTTTCATTACATATACTTCTGGGTTACATAAATTTTGATTTTATATTAAAATTATATCTTTCGTTGTGAAAAACCCACCTGTGTTGTAAATGAATTTAACTGAACCAGAATTAATAGTGAAATAGGCATACTCTTGAGACTGAGCGCTCAATTGTGTGTACACAATCGGTGCTCTCACAACCTCCGTCTAGTCCTGCATTACAGGTTCTGAGAAATGTTAAATAACTATCCACTACGCTATTCACCGACTCTACTGCAATTTCCGAAGCCATAGTAAGTCAGAGCTGGTTTTTTTTCATGTTTTCTAGAAAGCTGGGAGACATTCATCTGCTGAATTATTTCTCTTATGAATTTTTTCTCTTAACATGATCCTGCACCTACCAGCTACTGAGAGAGTTCCGTCCTCCGGAACGAATACTTATCTCAGCAGTCCATAGCAACTGCGCAACAGCCGCCGCGCCGGCACACCACTTGGCAAAACAACTTTGTTCTCGACAAGGCGAGGTGGCTGCACCTGCTGCTCTGCTCCGCCATAGTTCTGCGAAAGCCTGCATGCCCTCAACTCCCAATGGACTATTTCGCTGAACCTCACAACAGGTCACTTGCTTCATATTTACAGCACTCCTTATTTCAAAGCTGGCCCATGAAAGCAAATCGATGCAGCCAATACCATGTTAGGTTATAGAGTGTTACAAAGAGAAAATGAAATCAGTTCTTATAATCACTGCAATCTCATTAATCCCATTAAACTAGCTCAACTCTACTCCAGTCACTTTATTAAAGATAAATACATTAAGAGAGACAATCCAAACACCTTACCACTTTTCAGTTGTAATGCTATAGTCAGGCCAATGAAGCTAGAGGAATGTTCTATTTGTATCCCTGTGTGACGTACAACAACAAGGCAAAACACTACGACCGTCAACTTCCTAAAATTTTTTTTTTTTTTTTTACGTTTGGAATGCAATACCTTGTGTCTATGCATCTCGGAAACAGCGAAACTGGTAGACAGTTGTATGCATAGCAAGTGGTTTGAGGACGGTGAAACGACGAGTAGGTGACTAGGTATTAGACATCCGCACCTCATCACAAAACGTGGAAGTTAGTGGTTTGCCACCTCTGTATAGGAGGATAAGCAAAACACTGTTCAACGTACATTGTCAAACATGGGTGTTTGCAGCAATAGGCCTTAAGTGTCCACATGTTGATCCAACAGTATTGTCAATTGTGACGCAGTGTATACAAGATTATCTAAATTCGGTCAAGCACAAATTCGGTCAAGCACAAATTCGGTCAAGCACAAATTCGGTCAAGCACAAATTCGGTCAAGCACAAATTCGGTCAAGCACAAATTCGGTCAAGCACAAATTCGGTCAAGCACAAATTCGGTCAAGCACAAATTCGGTCAAGCACAAATTCGGTCAAGCACAAATGGAAACGTGTCGCATGGCTGGATCAGTCACATTTCTTGTTACACAATTTCGATGCCCATTTCAGGATACTCTGTCATCAAGATGAGCGATTGCTCCAAACATGCCACACGCCAAGGTCATAGGCTGAGATGGGGAGGGAGCAGTATTATACAATGGCTGACATTCACCTGGGTTCCATGAGGCCTGTGGTAGTAATCTAAGGTACCAGGACAGCTATGGACTATGTCAACGTTATTGCGGACCACCTGCATCCCTTCAAGCTAGATAACTTCTTTGACGGCGATGGCATCTTCCAGGAGGATAACTGTCCGTTTCAGAAGGCCATAATCTTGCAACACTGAATTGAGGAGCATGACAGCAAACTTACTTTGATGTCCTGGCCACCAGATTCGCCAGATGAGAATGATATGAAACGCACGTGAGATGCTGTCGGGCGTCAGATCCACGCCCACAAACCACCGCCTCGCAATTTACGGGAACTGCGGGACCTATGAGTAGGTATTTTGCGCCACGTACCTTTGGAAACCTATGAAGGGCTTTTCAAATCCCCGCCACGCGAAAAGCTGCTGTATTACGTTCCGAAACGCTATTAAGCAGTTGGTCATAATGTTTTGACACATTGGCACATGTTAATGTGTGTTTCTACTAAGGAAATACCTGTGAAGCTCATTCGTAATTTTTATCATCACTAGCGGCAAGTCTGATCAAATGCAGTAGACTCCAGTGCTAGCCATTAAAGTTGCTACACCAAGAAGAAATGCAGAAGATAAACAGGTATTCATTGGACAAATATACTATACTAGAAATGACATGTCATTACATTTTCACGCTATTTGGGTGCATAGATTCTGAAAAATCAGTACCCAAAACAACCACCTCTGGCGTAATAACCTCCTTCATACGCCTAGGCATTGAGTCAAACAGAGCTTGGATGGTGTGTACAGGTACAGCTGCCCATGCAGCTTCAACACGATACCACAGTTCATCAAGAGTAGTGACTGGCATATTGTGACGAGCCAGTTGCTCGGCCACCATTGACCAGACGTTTTCAATTGGTGAGAGATCTCGAGAATGTGCTGACCAGGACAACAGTCGAATATTTTCTGTATCCAGAAAGGCCCGTACAGGACCTGCAACATGCGGTCGTGGATTATCCTGCTGAAATGTAGGGTTTCGCAGGGATCGAATGAAGGGTAGAGCCACGGGTCGTAACACATCTGAAATGTAACGTCCACTGTTCAAAGTGCCGTCAATGCGAACAAGAGGTGACCGAGACGTATAACCAATGGCACCCCATACCATCACGCTGGGTGATACGCCAGTATGGCGATGACGAATACACGCTTCCAATGTGCTTTCACCGCGCTGTCGCCAAACACGGATGCGACCATCATGGTGCTGTAAACAGAACCTGGATTCATCCGGAAAAAATGACATTTTGCATTCGTGCACCCAGGTTCGTCGTTGAGTACACCATCGCTGGCGCTCCTGTCTGTGATGTTGCGTCAAGGGTAACCGCAGCTATTGTCTCCGAGCTGATAGTCCATGCTGCTAAAAACGTCGTGTAACTGTTCGTGCAGATGGTTGTTTTGCAAACATACCCATCTGCTGACTCAGAGATCCGTTACAGCCGTGCGGATAAGATGCCTGTCATCTCGACTGCCAATGATACGAGGCCGTTGGGATCCAGCACGGCGTTCCGTATTACCCTCCTGAACCCACTGATTCCATATTCTGCTAACAGTCATTGGATCTCAACCAACGCGAGCAGCAATGTCGCGATACGATAAACCGCAATTGCGATAGCCTATAATCCGATCTGTATCGAAGTCAGAAACGTGATGGTACGCATTTCTCCTCCTCACACGAGGCATCATAACAACTTTTCATCAGGCAACGCCGGTCAACTGCTGTTTGTGTATGAGAAATCGGTTGGACACTTTCCTCATGTCACACGTTGTAGGTGTCGCCACCGGCGCCAAATTTTATGTGAATGCTCTGAAAAGCTAATCATTTGCATATCACAGCATCTTCTTCCTGTCGGTTGTATTTCGCGTCCGTAGCACGTCATCTTCGGGTGTAGCAATTTTAATGGCCAGTAGTGCAGTTCAAGACGCATATGCATTGTTTGTGTTCTCGATTACACGAATTATACATATTTAAATGTTTTTGACTAATATAGCACTTTATTTATAGACTATTTCTGCATGCCGAGTTGTTGCTTCACACGACAATGGTATATGTGAATAGTGTGTGTAACACGAATGTTCAAAATGGTTCAAATGGCTCTGAGCACTATGCGACTTAACATCTGTGGTCATCAGTCGCCTAGAACTTAGAACTAATTAAACCTAACTAACCTAAGGACATCACACACATCCATGCCCAAGGCAAGATTCGAACCTGCGACCGCAGCAGTCGCGCGGTTCCGGACTGAGCGCCTAGATCCGTGAGACCACCGCGGCCGGCAACACGAATGTCGCTATGAACTATACCCATCTTTGTCAGCTTTTACTTAATGTGACATATGTATAACCGTGCTGTTTGATTTAACATCCATTTAAATGTTTTACTCATTAGTTATGTCTACTTATGTAAATTTAACTAATCTATGGTTGTAGTTTTACAAATTGTGTTCTTTGAAAGAATGTAAATGTTAGGAACATATTTGCAATACAGGTTTATGCATACGGTCTTAAGTTTTTGATGACGTAGAAGCTGGAGGGAAAACGCGCCTGGGGGGGGGGGGGGGGGGGCGGAAGGGTGAATAGGAAAGATGAATTTGGCTGTCAAACTGCAAGACACTTGTGTCAGAAGTTAGTGAGTGGTTAACAGACAAAGTGTTCCCATCTTGTGTGCTGAACAAGGCTAGAAGTGCAGCAATATTACATATTACAGCCTCGGCTGTGGAATCAATTTGGTTTATTAACATGGTGTACTACGGAAATCCGAAACTAAGAGGAGAATTTTCAGAGCTTGTCACACAGCGAAGACCACGGGTATTCTTGCCACCTGTTTTAGTATCCACAGGAAATCGCCACAGCCCCCCCACCTTCTCCTCAAATAATCAGTTGAGCACTGAATAATTTGCATGGACCAGTTGTTTCTTATCTAAATAATCATACTTATTTCTTTAAAAAATTTTGCCGAAGACCCATATGTAATCCCTAGTTATTTGCCGAGGCAGAGTCCTTTTCGATAATCCTACTTTACTGAACTGAAAAGTAATTTTTTCTATAGAAAAATTTAATAACTTTTGTGAAGCAGTAAATTTAATAATTATTCACTGATCCTTGCTTCTGAAGCATTCGAAGTGCATTTCGCACAAGGACGATTAAAGTTTCACTAAACTGCAATTGCCTTGAAAAGATCGAAAGTTCTTTGCTCAAGTGTGATTCTTATTGAAATATCACTACAGTGTCAAAGTTACATGCATAGAAGTGCAATCAATTTGACTAGATACTGTGTGGTAAACTAAATTTCAGCGTAAGAAACAATGTATTTCATTCGTTTGTAGTTAATAGTGTTTACTCCCATCGTGTGTTAACAAAACCGGGACATCGTGTGTTAACAAAACCGGGAAGACTTCTCTTAGTCGTGGATAGAATGATTGATGGCCCCCTACAGAAATTCTTGAGCCAGCTTTACTTTCCACATTACAAATGAAAGGCAAATATCATTCTTTTAACTTGCGTGTGCTATAGTAAGTAACTGGCTGCCATTGTTAAAACTGTCGAAGACCTAGGGACTACATGTTTCATTTGAGCTATGTAGTACAAAGATGTGAATGCTCCTAGAGAAAACAAATAGTAATCGTAATACAGAATATAATTACCTGAAAACCGTTTCAATGACCATATTTTCGAACAATTAAACTGATAAAAGAACCTCTTGTTTAAGTTATTTTCCAACATCAATAATAGTTTACCTGGAATTATCACTAACTTTCTGCTTTAACATGCTGGCAATAAGTGTTACTGAGGGCCAATTGTTGTCAAAACGTTTTTTATACTATTCCTGTGTTATTCACGCCAAACCATTGTATGTTGCTTGCTGAAGAGTACTACTGTGTCGTGTCATATAAAGGAATATAGCAGTTCAGTACAAAGGAAAGTCAATCCCAGTAGTGAAACTTTCAGATTTGCCTAATTGGGCTGGCGACCTTCTCTTTTTACGTACCAGCATATTACTTACAACTAACAGAATCTTGCTTCGAATCCGGTTTGTTCTGCTATTGCTTCCTTTCAATAGAAATATTTCGAGAAATTAAAATAGATACCTTAAATATTTCACACCATCGTGCTCAAATAAAAATCTTTTCACAGGAATAACATTATAGGCGAATTAGTAATTTAGTAGTAGCAGGCACTGTTAGAAATATGAGTGAAAATGAAGCAGTATCAGTTTTAATATCAGCCTGTCTGCTTCACACTCTTTGAAATGATATAGCAGAACATTCACTGCATGCTCATTTGTTTTCATACTGTTTATTTAGTTGTTTGAAGAAAATTTGGAACATCCGATTGCATGAGTGATGAAATTCGGGAAGCATATTCTTTTCTTTCTAATGACACCACATGGCTGACATTTTGGTTCTGCAAGAAATGACGTTGTGACTGCTTGGCCTGCAGACACAGTTTGCTGCTGTTAGACATCAGTTTAGGTACAGATCACTGGGTGTCACGCTTCTCCGAAGACAGTGTACACTGGATACGAAAATAGTACGGACGCCATCGACACGTGATGGGCTGTGGCGAGGAAACCAAAGCTGTGGCGAGGATATCACAACCTGACGTGGAAGGAGAGATAGGCAAGGTGGGGGGGGGGGGGGAGAGAGAGGGAGAGAGGGAGAGAGGGAGAGAGGGAGAGAGGGAGAGAGGGAGAGAGGGAGAGAGGGAGAGAGGGAGAGAGGGAGAGAGGGAGAGAGGGAGAGAGGGAGAGAGGGAGAGAGGGAGAGAGGGAGAGAGGGAGAGAGGGAGAGAGGGAGAGAGGGAGAGAGGGAGAGAGGGAGAGAGGGAGAGAGGGAGAGAGGGAGAGAGGGAGAGAGGGAGAGAGGGAGAGAGGGAGAGAGGGAGAGAGGGAGAGAGGGAGAGAGGGAGAGAGGGAGAGAGGGAGAGAGGGAGAGAGGGAGAGAGGGAGAGAGGGAGAGAGGGAGAGAGGGAGAGAGGGAGAGAGGGAGAGAGGGAGAGAGGGAGAGAGGGAGAGAGGGAGAGAGGGAGAGAGGGAGAGAGGGAGAGAGGGAGAGAGGGAGAGAGGGAGAGAGGGAGAGAGGGAGAGAGGGAGAGAGGGAGAGAGGGAGAGAGGGAGAGAGGGAGAGAGGGAGAGAGGGAGAGAGGGAGAGAGGGAGAGAGGGAGAGAGGGAGAGAGGGAGAGAGGGAGAGAGGGGGGGAGGGGGGGGGGAGAGGAGGGAGGAGGGAGGAGTATGGAAAGAAGGAGCGGAAGACACGGCGCCAAAGGGACAGCAAAGCGAAGAAACATGGAGGGGAAGGAAAGAGAGGTGTAAAGAGAGAGGCAGTATAGGGTGAGGTGGGAAGGAGAGAGGAGGGCGGGGGGCAGCGAGGGAGCAGAACAAAATGCAGTGTGCAATGGAGCCAAGTTCCGGCTCAGTGGGACGACACGAAAAATGGTCTGCAGACAACAACTTTGCGCGCGGAGCAGAGCTTAAGCTGAAGATTAGCCGGCTGCAGTGAGATGAGGTGGTTCGCGAAGCTGGCAATAAATTCCTGAGGCAACGCGTGTTAGAGGGAGGTTAGGGAGGGGCGGGCAGGGCGGCGTGGTGGGACTTTGGGCACTCTGGGAATTACCGGCCGTGTTTCGCCAGGCGGTATTTATCTCGGGCTAAACGCCGCCTAGTCATTAAGTTCGTGTCCTGAATAGGGTCCATAGACAGCGTCGTCGTGCGAGGTTTAAGCAGCTTTCTGCAAACAACAACCCCTCATCCCCCCCCCCCCTCCACTTCTAGGGTTGCTGCTATACTGTCCCAGAGTGTTCCTCAATATTGAACATAAAACTGAATCACAGTCTGAGTCTGGAATAAAATAAACAATTAACTGCTCGCGCCCACCGCAAAGATTACTCGTGTGTTATTAAACACGTAAATAAAGCCTTCTAAGTGGAATTATTTTCCAACAGCTTATCTAACAAGTTGGAGACGTGTCCAGCTAGCAGTCTCCCGGAGTCACTGCTTCGGTCCGGAATTTTAACTTTTCTGTCCTGCTGTTACGAAACTGGTATGAACTAATATATACGGAAGGATCACATAAATAACTAAAAACTAGCAGAGACGGGAGTTGTAAGTAGGCTGTTTGGGTTTTTTTTTGTTGGTAACGTCATGTATCGCTCTGTATGAAAATCACTCACTGTGCTGCGTGCAGTCTGTGGCTGGTTGACATTGTTGTAATATTCGCTATTGTAGTGTTGGACAGTTGGATGTGAACAGCGCGTAGCGTTGCGCAGTTGGAGGCGGCCCGCCAGCAGTGGCGGATGTGGGGAGAGAGAGGACGGAGTTTTGAGAGCGGATGATCTGGACGTGTGTCCATCAGAGACAGTAAATTTGTAAGACTGGATGTCATGAACTGCTATATACATTATGACTTTTGAACACTATTAAGGTAAATCCATTGTTTGTTATCTATAAAAATCTTGCATTTGCTAACTATGCCTATCAGTAGTTAGTGCCTTCAGTAGTTTGAATCTTATTTAGCTGGCAGTAGTGGCGATCGCTGTATTGCAGTAGTTCGAGTAACGAAGATTTTTGTGAGGTAAGTGATTTGTGAAAGGTATAGGTTAATGTTAGTCAGGGGCATTCTTTTGTAGGGATTGTTTAAAGTCAGATTGCGTTGCGCTAAAAATATTGTGTGCCAGTTTAGTGTTGATCAGAATAAGTAAAGAGAGAAATGTCTGAGTACGTTCAGTTCTGCTCAGCTGTTTGAAAATCAAATAACTTAAGAGGTTTATCAGCACAATCATTAATAAATTCTTCTAAGGGGACGTTTCAAAGTATATAATAAAAGCAAAAACATTCCGGAAAAGATTGGTCCGGGAACTAGCTATTTGCTAGCTAATTCCGAAAATATGCTTACGATCAATGGAAAAGAGGATTTCAAATAGTACGTTATACCCGATCATGACATGCCAAGTGTAGACTTCAAAGTGACACGTATAAGAGTACACAACACTATTTTTACACGTAGTCACAAAGTCTCCATAATCAAAGGTCGTATTGTACTACCAGTCCTTCAATTTCTCGACGATAGAAATCTGCTCTTTGATCACGAGGCTAGTCGAGAATCTGTGTGTTAACGTCCTTGGAAAATCTGCCATTGCTGCGAATCATTTCTTCGATTGCCTGGACAATGTCATCAGTTGGTCGACGCAGATGGTGGACTTCCTTCCCCATCAGCTTCAGACATATGTGTGCGGTCTCTGTCGCGATAAATCTGTGTGCAGTCTGGCCGTTTTACCCACAAGAATCGTACTGTCCCGCGTACTTCAACTCTGGAATAGTTCCAGTTGCCGCGTCATTTCATTTCTACAAGGTGGAGCACCTGTTATCCGTTCCGTAGCAGAACTCTGTCTGCAGGAAGGCACAACATTTCGTCCTACACAAACACCATTGCGCAATAAGAGTTGCGCTTTGTCAGAGGAGAGTACATGTGTAACTTACTTTTGACAATCTCCTCGTATATGAAATTTACACTTTTCTGTTAAGCAGCCATCTTACGTAGCTCGAATTTCATCCACGACCTGTAGTTTGGGGATGTACTTCGTGCATGGTGAGTTGGTTGCCTATTGGAGTTAAAGGGACTGAACTACAGCGTCATCAGTCTTCTTCATCCTATGTGTATCAAACCAGGGATAATACTCAGAGAAAGGATACACAAGGCAAATCCTGGGAAGCCCAACTGTTACCAAGATGCAATAAGACAGAGATAAAATAAAGGAGGGGAGTGATAGGGGGTAAGGTGGGCGAAATGCTTTGCCCAGAAGCCAGTTGGGGGGCCCCGAAGCATGGTATACAGTGGAAGACAAGCCCTCTTCATCTCACTAGCCGTTCCTCTCCATCCGTTATCCAAAGAAAACGTGTAATACAGACAAGGTGATAAATTAAAACGGCAAAATGAGGAGAATGAGGAGAATAAAAAGGTGGGGCCACGCCGGACCGCCGTGGGTTCCCTGGGCCAGAGCAGACGATGGGTACCCCTCCAACCCTACAGGCCGTCAATGAGGCCAACGTGCCCCAACTCACAGGTACGAGTGGAAACCATCTTAGCGGGTGAAACGTAACACCAGGTCAGCCAAGCGCGCGCGCGCGTGTGTGTGTGTGTGTGTGTGTGTGTGTGTGTGTGTGTGTGTGTGTGTGTGTGTGTGTGTGTGTGTGTGTGTGTATTTATTTGTGTGTGTGTGTAACGGGCAATGTCCTGACTGACTGACTCATTATTGTCCACCCAAAGTGCTGTGGACAGAAACTTGAGAATTGGTCATGGTGTTGCTATTTTACTGTAGGCATCGTTTAGTAAACCGTACAAAATATTACATCGTGCGACGACAAGTCGGATACAAAACAAAGCAAAATGAAACTTCTAAAACTCTGAAAATGTGGGTGTAATTAACTGTGAGAACGGTAATTTGTGATGAAGCTAAATGACAACGAAGCAAACGACTCTGCAAGATAACTGTATAGAATCTATGTAGCAGTGTAATTGTTCTTTTACTCGCTGGTGGAAGAAACCAAAAAGACCAGCGTTATTACACACACACACACACACACACACACACACACACACACACACACACTGTTCTAGACTTTAAGAAAACGCACGCTGCGGCGGCCATCTCGCATTGTAAGTTGTGAATTTTTAATAATATATGGTAGTTTATGGTAATTGGGCTTTCTCTTTCATGTGTATAGTGACTTTCATGCAGAAGTAATAAGGTTTATTTTTCGAAGTTTTCAGTGCGCTGGATAAACAACAAGAACGGCCAAACAATCGACCATTCTTGGTAGACATCTTCGATAAGAATAATTTCACTTTAATTTCATTGCGATCCGTCATCAACGGACACGTTGATAGACTCACATCATGATTAGTAAAGAAAAGAAAGTGCATAAATTAATTCATTTCGTATTAAAGTAAGAACTAAGAACATGCAGTTCAGTACCGACATTGACCGCTTCCCGGCAAAACGAAGATTAATCCGTTTAAGAAAGGAAATACTTTCTTTAATTCAAAGGTTTCTTTTAATTAAATTTAGCTACGGTAAAGATATCCTGCAGCCATATTTTAATGTGATAACACGAAGTATAATCCCTGGGATTACGTTTACGTTTTATTTCTATGAACGCTCCACGTAGACTTCACGCAGTCCTGTATTAACAAGACGGTGAGTCGCGTGCTGTTAAATAGTTAGAGCTCAGAGAATTATTTTACTGAAGTATTGATTCCGGTCCCCCATATCATCATCATCATCATCATCATCATCCTACTCCTCCTTTCTTACGTCCGCTCCGCCAAATAAGTGCTCTATTTATACTCTTGCCGGGCGTAAAATATCAGTGAAGTTAGGCGTTAAGATTTTCTTACGCTCTTTTCGTCACGTTCATTGAAGACATCGTAAGTGTGCTTGATACGGTGCCCGGACCTGGGCGGTAGCGGTAAAAGGGGGGTGGGTACGAGATGAAAAGTTTTTCCAAAATACGTCGCTATGAAGGCAATTTTGTAGCTAGAACTACGAAAATTGGTATTTGGTTTCTCAGCTAGGAGAAAAAATGTACGTATTTCAATATTTTTGGAAATTCAACCATGAAGTGTCTAAAACAGTGGGCTAAAAGATTTTTTGAAAATAAATCTTTTTTAGAAGACTACTAAAGTATTTTTAAAGCTACATCTATGAAAATTGATGTTTGACTTCGTGGTCAGAAGTTAAAAATTACATGTTTCACCATTTTTGGAAATTCAACCCTTGAAGGGAAGGATTAAGAGCTGTAAACTTTTAAGAAAATATTTTGTTCTATTAAAACATTTTTAAAGCTAATTATGAAAATTGATATTTTGCTTTTGTTTTTAGATATAAAGAAGTGTGTGTTTGGAGGTGACAAGATTCTATGAAAATATCACCACAAGAACTGAAAAGGCTTAGTGAACAAAACCTCAGATTATAACTAGCAGAACTGATTGTGGTCAGAAGTAAATTTAGAAAAGATGATGTTACTAAGGTCTCAATTAGCGTGAAAAGTGCCGAAGGTGCTGCAGTTTGTGAACAGTACAAAAATTTGATTAAAGACAAACAAAAATATCTGTGCAGATTATACAGTCCTTGCGGGCGAAGCAGCGGGTGTTAAGCTAGTCCAATATATATTCCAAGTAGGGCAGGTCAAGCTGGGTGTGTACTTGGACCTGCAAAATAACCTGACCACAGTCCTCTGGATTCTTATGTCCGGAGACATCTCAAAACTTAAGTGTACAGCACTTCCATTGACACGGTTAAAATACTGTTGCAGCTAATTATTTGATGTCAACATTTACGAGATGTTCTGCAGAACTGTAAGAGTGGCGATTCGTCACCACAGATTCGAGATAATCTCGCACATGGCTCGTTAGTAGACCCGTATCTATCGGAATGTTTTGGCTGCTGTTCTCTTATACTCTCACCCATCTCAGCTTACGCTACCATTTAGAATACAGCCTAATTATCTACAAAAGTGAGGGTTGTTGCATTTTTAAAGAAGTATTTTTCACTGCGTAGTTATGAAATTGATCTTCGCCCTCGAAATGGGTCATTACAATGTCCCCGCCGACCAACTGAGCTGCATCCATCACTGGAACTACAGACAAATAGGTCCTGTCATCGAAATAGAAATGAGTGATTCGGAGAACAATACTCTTCACTGGCGGCATTTTCTATGGACGCGAGGCAGGACATGAACGGCGTTGATCCCGAGATAAATATAGGCTAGCGAAAGATGGCCGGTTGTTCTCCAACCGATGCAACTTCCGCCATGCCCCACTCTCTGCCCATTTAATACCTCGCCACGCCCCTCACCTCAGCAGGTATGTCTCTTGAGTTTATTGCCAACTTTTTCTTATTTATGTGACTGGAAGAATCAACGCCCCAGCCGAATATTTCATTTGATTGACACCAGTTTACTGTCCATAAATTCCCGGCACACTCTCATTCGTGCCGGATGATTTGATTCAATAGAGGGGCAGTGGTTCGCGAGAAGCGAATGCAAATTTCCTCAGTCTGGCGCGGACAATCTTCCTTGGCAGCTATGTCAGCTTCATTTCTCTGGATACAGGCGTTCTCCGATACAGAGCACAACTGGGTTTTCTTTCTCAGCTTTTGCAGCTGCAGAAAGAATATATTGATCCATTCGGACCCTCTGCTATTTTTGGGCCATCTGTTGAATCGCTTGAAAAGAGCAGAGAAAAGAGGCAAGTTAGACAGCTCTTATGAGCATGGCTAGTTCGCAACAGTGCTCTATATCTACGTCTACATCAACAGCGATAGTCTGCAATCCACGTTACGGAGCGCGGCGGAGGTTACCACTATTAGCCATTTCATTTCCTGTCCCACTCGCAAATAGAACGACGGAAAAGCGACAATCTATATGCCTCCGTATGAGCCCTAATTTCTTGTACCTGATTTTCGTGGTTCTCACGTGCAATGTATGATGGAGGCAGAAAATTTTTTCTGCAGTCAGCCTACAGTGCCGGTTCTCTAGATTTGCTCAACAGTGTTCCTCGAAAAGAACATCGCCTTCCCACTTGAGTTTCCGAAGCATCCCCGCAACATTTGGGTGGTGTTCGAACCTACCAGTAACAAGTCTAGCAAACCCGCCTCAGAATTGCTTCAATGTCTTACTTCAATCCGACCTGGTACGGATCCCAAACACACTTGCAGTGTTCAAGAATAGGTCGCACTAGCGTCTTATAAGCAGTCTCCTTTATAGATGAACCATACTTCCCTAGAATTCTCCTAAGAAATCTAAATCGACCATTCGCCTTACAACCACATACATTTATGAATTCGTTTGCCATTTGAACCTGGAAAGATGACCATGAAACGACAACGCCTACAAATTCTTATTCCACTCCTGTGGTCACGTAAACAACGGCATATTGCTCAGAAAAATCTGGACTGTTTTATGTATTATTCACCACGAAACGATTTTATGTCGTTTTGAGCAGTTAAGGGGGCAGAATTCCCACGTTGTAGACCATTTCCCAGACGTTTGTATAGTGAAGACGTATGTCAAGATACGCAGAAGGCTGGGGCCAACTGAGGTACAATATGCCTCTTGTAATAAACAACCCTTCGTATCTGACTTTAGCTTCTACTACGAGGTGTGCAGTCTAACATTTTCTAACGGCTCGGAGGACTGACTATATTATTTCGCCTGATAATATATCTCGACTCAGAACGTCCACCTGGCCGACATCTCTAGAAATTTCTACAAAATTTTTAGAATTAACAGTAGGTATAGGTTACGCCTTATACTAAGAAGGCAGGAGAGCTTAGTATACGTTCTGACTCTCAGCGGAAGCAATCATTTTTGCATTTTGACTGTGCACGTCCTTGTTATAAAGGAAACACCTCAGTATGCAGCTAATCGTCTGACGAAGTCCTTTTGTTTTCTTTTTGTCATCAATCTTCTGACTGGTTTGATGCGGCCCGTCACGAATTCCTCTCCTGTACTAACCTCTTCATCTCAGAGCAGCACTTGCTACCCACTTCCTCAGTTATTTGCTAGAAGTATTCAAATCTTGTCTTCCTCTACAGTTTTTGCCCTCTACAGCTCCCTCTAGTACCATGGAAGTCATTCCCTCATGTCTTAATAGATGTCCCAGCATCCTGTCCCTTCTCCTTATCAGTGTTTTCCACATATTCCTTTCCTCTCCGATTCTGCGTAGAACCTCCTCATTCCTTACCTTATCAGCCCACCTAATTTTCGACATTCGTCTGTAGCATCCCGCATCTCAAATGCTTCGATTCTCTTCTGTTCCTGTTTCCCACAATCCATGTTTCACTACCATACAACGCTGTACTCCAGAAGTACATTCTCAGAAATTTCTTCCTCAAATTAAGGCCGTTATTTGATATTAGTAGACTTCTCTTGGCAGGAAAGCCTTTTTTACCGTAGTTAGTCTGCTTCTCATGTCTTTCTCGTTCCATCCGTCATTGGTTATTTTACTGCCTACGTAGCGTCCTATAGTCACTAATTATTGAAGAGCCTCAGAAATAACAGATCATCAGAAAAGGAAACTAAACCCGCCGCCATACTCTAGACAAATTCACAATCCAGAAATACTAAATCCAACGTAAACATGTAGAATCATTTTGAACCAGGAAAGATGACCATGAAACGACAACGCCTACAAATTCTTTAAAAAAATGGTTCAAATGGCTCTGAGCACTATGGGATTCAACATCTATGGTCATCAGTCCCCTAGAACTTAGATCTAAAACCTAACTAACCTAAGGACATCACACAACACCCAACCATCACGAGGCAGAGAAAATCCCTGACCCCGCCGGGAATCGAACCCGGGAACCCGGGCGTGGGAAGCGAGAACGCTACCGCACGACCACGAGATGCGGGCCAGAAAATAAGCTTTAGCACATTTTCAGCTAACTTTCGTTTCATTCAGTATTTTAACTTCTGATTGTATTAATCTGTGAGTGATTCTTATCGCCCGTTTTAATATATTGATAAAAAACTACTGTCTCTGCTGTCTCAGCCAGATAGTCTTCCGATGGCCATTGCGCCAAGAAGATTGTATTCAACGAATGACGTGGTTCTCACTAAGCGTTTATTTCACATTTTACAAAGGAATTGGGAACCACGCTATAGGCCCCGCTGAACCACCATCATCATCTTCATATGAAAGTGCGCGTAGCGGAGGCCGTAGGCGTCTTCTGACGGTGAGTTAATGAGTTACGTGATAAATCGGCGATGATAGAGCTGTTAGCCTACCGAGGCCCCTGCTGCTGACAGTGGACAATGGGCTGCGACTTTCCATTTCGAACCCGTTTAGGGGTACTTTAAGCGAGACAGGAAATTAATTTTGCTTTGAGTTGTCAGTCTTGATGAGACATGGATTAATCATTATAGCCTGGCAACAGAGCAACAGAAAACAATTTGTTTCTGGCGAAAGTGCTCCGAAGTAAACACTGACTGTCGAAAATGGTTCAAATGGCTCTGAGCACTATGGGACTTAACATCTGTGGTCGTCAGTCGCCTAGAACTTATAACTACTGAAACCTAACTAGCCTAAGGACATCACACACATCCATGCCCGAGGCAGGATTCGAACCTGCGACCGTAGCAGTCGCGCGGTTCCGAACTGAGCGCCTAGAACCGCGGCCGGCCGCTGACTGTCTCACCGTGGACAAGTTGTGATGGTTGCTTCAGATACTGAGGCCATCATGCTCAGAAAAAGAAATCACTATCACTGACAAATACTACAGTAGCATATTGGCTAGCTTCAGCGAAAACTTGAAGGAAAATCGGCTTCATTTGGAGAAGGACAATGTGCTGTTTGACCTCGTCAACGCGCTAGGGTTTCATCTGAAGTAGTCGCCGCATAAGTGAGTATGAAATACATCAGTCAACCATTTTTATATTTTATATATAAATTTTTATTGTGATTGCAAATTATTATCCAACTGTCAATTGTAATAATACGAACGTGGGGTAATATGTTACTGTCTTGGTTTTTATCCGATGTCGTACATATTTGTCTGTTCTGACTTGGACGCTGTTCTTACTCTCTTGGGGTTGCACTGTCGGCTGTATTTATGCCTGTGTTCACATTTGCAGTTGAGATTTCTGAAAGATGTGTAATATCTTAATTATAATCCCAATAAATACATAATTTTTGGCAGCCATAAACGGAAATGACCATGTTTAATAATTTAATCGACAGCCATCACTATCAGCTACGAATTAATCAATGAATTTGCATTACGAATTGCTACCGCCTACCACAGTATCCGCCTGACCGGTCTCCTTGCGATTTCTTCTTGGGGGAGTCAATAGTATCTCGGATATGCAAACAAATCAAAAAAGCAGACAATTGCAAATTAAATGTCTTTGGAAAACAAAACAAAAAGGCATCTCCGTTCATAACGCGGAATTAACTGGCCTGTCAGTTTTCTCCGAACAAGTCTCTGTGATATGTACTTGTATGAACTGTACGCAGAGGAATTGTCAACCTCGTGTAGGTAGCTGTCAGACTGGATACCATCGCAGTGAACATGCATAGTAATCATGTAGAAGCAGCGCACCATTGTATCACCAATCATTACTGAATTGCAACCCGAGGTGCACGACAGTAGAGACCGTCTATCAAAGGATGACATTCGCCGTCTGTATCCGACAACGCGCATCAGCACTGCAGTCCGCAGACGGTATTGGGCCACTGTAGGAGGGAATGGGCTTTCATTCAGTATTGACTTGAATGCCAGGAAATCCCACATTGTCGAACGTCTCCCTAATCCGCTCTGGCTGTGTCTAGATGCAGTTATAGTACGGTATAATATGTTCTCTTTAATCTTCATAAACTGAATTTCTCCTTAACGCTCCACCCAACAACCGAATAGGGAAACTTTTAGTTTCATTTTTACATAATGAGTAAAAATGTCTTCGAAAACTTTCTTCAGCCGATTCCTGGTAACTGTCTACAACAGATCAGAAAGCGGCGAATGACACTAACATAATACTGGTCAACGACAAACGCGTGATCTGAGAACGTAAGCGTGGTGACTTTGTTAGTCTTCGTGATTAAGTTGTAGTAACAATGATCACCTAGGTAGAAATCAATACAAAAATAATCAGAATACCCAACATCTTCAGCAGATAAGGAAAACGTTTCTCAGACAAGAATTCCTAGCTTTAAACTCAGGCAGTGAACATTTTGAGCAATAGTGGTGTAAGTTCAAATGAATAGTTGATCAAGATCTAAAAAACAATGTAATCAAATGACTAAAACGGGCAGGTATTACCTCTTTCGTTGCACAAGAGAAACACAGCAAAAAAACAAAACCGCGGCCCTGAATATTTTTTTATTATTATTTCAATTCTTTGGCTTTCGGTGCACGTCCATTCAGCCAGCCATCCTAATAATGGGAACACGACGCAACGGACCACTGGAGTCAATTTTCGTGTCAGTTACGACGATACGAAGTAAGGACGACACAACACCCAGTCCCCGAGCGGAGAAAATCTCCGAACCGGCCTGGAATCGAACCCGGACCCTTCGGTTGCCAATTTTCCACGTTGACACCGCAGCTACAGAGGCGGATAAAGTTGTTAGTTATTTGAGATGAAGTTGTTAGTTATTTGAAACCTGTTTGAGTATCCAACAGCAACGTGCGAAATTTTCAGTAGCAACAGAATTAAGATCCTATCGCAGGGCCGGCCGCGGTGGTCTAGCGGTTCTAGGCGCTCAGTCCGGAACCGCGCGACTGCTACGGTTGCAGGTTCGAATCCTGCCTCGGGCATGGATGTGTGTGATGTCCTTAGGTTAGTTAGGTTTAAGTAGTTCTAAGCTCTAGGGGACTGATGACCACAGTCCCATAGTGCTCAGAGCCATTTGAACCAACCTATCGCAGGACCTTGCCAAAGCCTGAACAAATTTTTGTCTTTGGACGCAAATTATTGTACCACAGGGCATTGGCAGTATTTAGAGACACTGGTTGGCGACACAGAAAACGAAATTAAAACAGTAGAAATGTTTAGTTCTAAACTTCTCGCTATTAAAATTACAAACCCCATGATGGTGACGTCCAATGTATGTCAAACTGGAATGAAGTCTATAGCATGTAAATGATTAGCTTTTACAAATACATATAAGGAAAGATCATGCAAAGACTTTCTCGTTCATAAATCACGTTTGGATATTGTCTGAGTGAGAAAAGATCGTGTTACGCTTCATGTAAGTATTAACAGCTACCAGTGAGTGTCAATTCAACAGCAGCAGCCCTATGGTATATCCAGAGTGCAGTTTACAGAGTGTAATAAAAATGGATGGCCAGACATCCAGCAAACATGCCTCACACTTAGAGAAATAAAATACACTCCTGGAAATTGAAATAAGAACACCGTGAATTCATTGTCCCAGGAAGGGGAAACTTTATTGACACATTCCTGGGGTCAGATACATCACATGATCACACTGACAGAACCACAGGCACATAGACACAGGCAACAGAGCATGCACAATGTCGGCACTAGTACAGTTTATATCCACCTTTCGCAGCAATGCAGGCTGCTATTCTCCCACGGAGACGATCGTAGAGATGCTGGATGTAGTCCTGTGGAACGGCTTGCCATGCCATTTCCACCTGGCGCCTCAGTTGGACCAGCGTTCGTGCTGGACGTGCAGACCGCGTGAGACGACGCTTCATCCAGTCTCAAACATGCTCAATGGGGGACAGATCCGGAGATCTTGCTGGCCAGGGTAGTTGACTTACACCTTGTAGAGCACGTTGGGTGGCACGGGATACATGCGGACGTGCATTGTCCTGTTGGAACAGCAAGTTCCCTTGCCGGTCTAGGAATGGTAGAACGATGGGTTCGATGACGGTTTGGATGTACCGTGCACTATTCAGTGTCCCCTCGACGATCACCAGAGGTGTACGGCCAGTGTAGGAGATCGCTCCCCACACTATGATGCCGGGTGTTGGCCCTGTGTGCCTCGGTCGTATGCAGTCCTGATTGTGGCGCTCACCTGCACGGCGCCAAACACGCATACGACCATCATTGGCACCAAGGCAGAAGCGACTCTCATCGCTGAAGACGACACGTCTCCATTCGTCCCTCCATTCACGCCTGTTGCGACACCACTGGAGGCGGGCTGCACGATGTTGGGACGTGAGCGGAAGACGGCCTAACGGTGTGCGGGACCGTAGCCCAGCTTCATGGAGACGGTTGAGAATGGTCCTCGCCGATACCCCAGGAGCAACAGTGTCCCTAATTTGCTGGGAAGTGGTGGTGCGGCCCCCTACGGCACTGCGTAGGATCCTACGATCTTGGCGTGCATCCGTGCGTCGCTGCGGTCCGGTCCCAGGTCGACGGGCACGTGCACCTTCCGCCGACCACTGGCGACAACATCGATGTACTGTGGAGACCTCACGCCCCACGTGTTGAGCAATTCGGCGGTACGTCCACCCGGCCTCCCGCATGCCCACTATACGCCCTCGCTCAAAGTCCGTCAACTGCACATACGGTTCACGTCCACGCTGTCGCGGCATGCTACCAGTGTTAAAGACTGCGATAGAGCTCCGTATGCCACAGCAAACTGGCTGACACTGACGGCGGCGGTGCACAAATGCTGCGCAGCTAGCGCCATTCGACGGCCAACACCGCGGTTCCTGGTGTGTCCACTGTGCCGTGCGTGTGATCATTGCTTGTACAGCCCTCTCGCAGTGTCCGGAGCAAGTATGGTGGGTCTGACACACCGGTGTCAATGTGTTCTTTTTTCCATTTCCAGGAGTGTATATTTTCTACCCCTCTTCATAATCACTCTAAACATGCAGGAATAGAACGTACCAACATTACATGAAACGTTATATTACATAAAATGTTCAACATACCCTCTTGCTTACAGTATGAAACACTTTCCTAAATGGAATGATTAAAATGCCCTCCTTCAGTAAGCATACATCAACATGCCACCGCAGCGAATCCCTGATGCGCTTATGTATAACTGGAGCTGTGTTGGCAATCATCGGTAGGGTTTAGGCTATTGTTGTGGATTGCGGTGGCGTTGAGAAGCCCGAGACAAATGCTTTGGCACCTCTGGAATCTATGATCCTTGATGCCGCAGCAGCGACTTCCGGCTGGCGCGTCCCGTCCGCTCGACGCTTACCTGACAGTGGTGGGGTCGAGAATCTCTGGGCGGAAGGAGAAAGGGGGTACTAGCAGCACAGCTGCCGCCCTATGCCTTAAAAACAAGTTGGAGCTGTAACTTATTTCTGAAAATACATCTGAGCCAGAACGTGACCCCGCACCCGTTGGAGTTGGAACTGATCTTCCTGAAAGGTCTGTGCAAGAGCAGAGATTGGACTATTTCTCAGTGGGAGTTCCAATGAAAGGCGGGTGATTAAGCTCCTTAGGGAAATAGAGGGCCGGCTAGAAAGGAAAGTCCAGTGTCCACTCTGCTTGCCGGGGCGTCTCGTTCACGAGCTTTGAGGAGACACTCCCAGCAGCAATTGAGCGCATTGGATGCACCTGGCTGCAAATCGTGGCTCATGTAGGCACGAATGACGCCTGACGCCTGGGTTCAGAGGACATCCTCGATTCCTACAGGCTGTTCGCTGCTGACCTAGCGTTTTGCAACACCATTCTCAGAACCGGTTCCAGCCCTCTGGTTTGGGGTCAAGCATGAGGCTTAAATCAGAGCCTCAGGTGATTCTTTGAGGATATTTGATGCGGATTTCTTGACCACCGCTGATGGGTGGAGAATTGCAGGACCCCTCCCCTTAATACGTCGGCATGCACCACATTTAGGAAGCAGCTCCTAAGGTAGCAGAGTACCTTTGAAGTATTTTAGGACAGAGAAATCCCTCCACAGGTCCGATAAGATGCGTTCTGATTCCACACAGCAGTTCGGAGGAATAAAATGTTAATACATCATTAGTTAACTGCAGCACCATCTACGGGAAGATCCCGGAACTAGTCTCACTTATTAACAGTACCAGTGGATACAAAGTACTAGGAACAGAAACGTGACTAAAGCCAGATGTTAATAGCAATGGAGATCTCAGTTTCGATTGGAATGAATGTCGCAAAGATAGGTCTGACACCAAGGGTAGAAGCGTGGTTATAGCTATAAAAAATGCGATAATATCTAGTAAGATCAGTACAGACTCCAAATTTGAAATAATTTGAGTTACGATAAGAATTCAAATGTGGATCACACATGTTCATTGGAGGCATTTAGAAATCTCTGCCTCGTGAGTAGTAGTAACGGAACATTTGCGGGGAAACCCAGAGAATATTTCGCTGAATTTCCTGGTCATGCTATGATCTTATGTGGAGATTTCAACTTACCAGCTAGATACTGGTAGACTCCAGTAACAACGGCAGGTAGTAAGGACAGGGAACCATTTGAATTTGTTATAAATGCATTATTCTAAAATTACCTTTTAGAATATGAGAACTGAATATGGAACAGGTGCAAGGTACCAACAAAGCTCCAAACCGCAATTCTATAATGTTCACTCCGCCAAGACAGCTCTTACGAACCCAACTACCTATAATAATGTGTTATGTAATGGAAACAATTACTTCAATGAAGTCAATTATTTAAATAATATTTAAGTGTGCCCAAGTAATTGGATCACGGTGTCGATACTGTTATATATATATAGCACTTAACGGTAAGTGTGATAGCATGCCTAAATAATTAAAGTCCAGTGAACTGTCACAATTTTTCTCACCTTGCATTCACATAAGATCTGCAAGGTACAATAAATCTGTCATCACGAAACCTGACAGGGTAATGAGATCATACCATATACAAACAATGATACAAAGTACAGAGTAACTGGTACAATATACAGGTGACAAAATTGTCTTGGTAATAATACCATTTATACTAGTTTACGATCACAAAGTTTTTTGTATTTTATTTGATAAATACTATCGATCGATAATGATCTTCACATCAATGTTAGTTAACAGATAAGCACAAAAAAACGGAAATTTCAGCCAAGTTGGCAATCGTCATTCAAGCTAAACAGCCACTCAATGGCTGTATCGTTTGGTAAGTAATAGAAGCTGCAAGACATGTCGAACAAGTAAATACAAGCAGTTTGTGAGAGGAAACGACCATACGCAGGATAGCAGAGCGGGTTCTGGACTACCTTTACCTTGAACATCAGGTTATGCTACCAGTGTCAGGTTGTATTTCACCTCGAGAGGGTTATGTTACATTTGAGGCAGTTTGGCTAAGTAATTGAATATCACCTGGGGAGCGCCACAATCAGGACTGCATACGACCGAGGCACACAGGGCCAACACCCGGCATCATGATGTGGGGAGGATCTCCTACACTGGCCGTACACCTCTGGTGATCGTCGAGGGGACACAGAATAGTGCACGGTACATCCAAACCGTCATCGAACCCATCGTTCTACCATTCCTAGACCGGCAAGGGAACTTGCTGTTCCAACAGGACAATGCACGTCCGCATGTATCCCGTGCCACCCAACGTGCTCTAGAAGGTGTAAGTCAACTACCCTGTCCAGCAAGATCTCCGGATCTGTCCCCCATTGAGCATGTTTGGGACTGGATGAAGCGTCGTCTCACGCGGTCTGCACGTCCAGCACGAACGCTGGTCCAACTGAGGCGCCAGGTGGAAATGGCATGGCAAGCCGTTCCACAGGACTACATCCAGCATCTCTACGATCGTCTCCATGGGAGAATAGCAGCCTGCATTGCTACGAAAGGTGGATATACACTGTACTAGTGCCGACATTGTGCATGCTCTGTTGCCTGTGTCTATGTGCCTGTGGTTCTGTCAGTGTGATCATGTGATGTATCTGACCCCAGGTATGTGTCAATAAAGTTTCCCCTTCCTGGGACAATGAATTCACGGTGTTCTTATTTCAATTTCCAGGAGTGTACATTTCAAGACTACAAGAAACTCACTCCTGTGTTATTAATGTGCCATATCTTTATAAAGTTGTCTCAGTGACAGTATTGTAGGATAACAATAGAATTTTAAAATAATGATGGAAAAGTTGAAGTATGTACATGCTTTGCTAAATTTACACTTTAAACAATTACCATCACCACCAGTGGACTCACATTTTACTTAGAATAAAGCTACAATGAATCTTCCGAGTGTTCCTGTGCCTCTCTAGAAACAACCTGCACTGCCAGGGCGAAGTATTACTGCCACTGTCAGCGAACGCCGAAAGCAAGTTAGAAGCCTTTGTGGTAGGCAATACTCTGCACTACAATCACCGCCAATGACCAAGCTATGAATGACGGACCTCCAGCGCCCCTTCTCCCCACCATGTGATACGTGTGGTAGAAAATGCATTTCATTTATTTAAAAACAAATACGTCTCTGCTTGTGCTTTCTGCAATCACACTAGTAAATGATCACATGCTTCCATTACTCTTTACTAGTACCTTGGATGGTTGATGAGAGAGAGCTATTATCTGAAACTCTAAAAAGTCTCTACCAACCACAAGAAGCATCCCTCCACCTTCTCACCCGCAAATGCAGGGGGCAGCATCTCTCTTGTTCTGGTAACCTTAGAGAAAGGACCATCACGAAATACAAGCAACAGCAGGGATCAACAAGTGCTCCCCGCTCCATTGGCAGAATAAAAACAGTAAGAATGCACGTGAGCACAATTGATCTATCACAACATGTAATTTAAACAAATAAATTCTTGCTATATACCCAATCTGCTGTACATCACTCCTATATTATTACCGTTTGTGTGACATCCTTATCTGTGTTAAAAATAGACTTGCTGTCCTATCAATAGATTAGTTATAATTTAATGATGTCACGATATCGTCTGTAAGCACTACAAAGCATGACTTTGAATCAGTGTTCCAGAATACACATAGGCACTTCAGTGTTTTAATAAATTACCTAGTTGACTACGTAACAACAGTTTTTCTGACATACGTTCAAGTGATCAGCAGTAATACAAAGTAAACAGCGAGTAAAGTAAGAAATGTTCCGTTGGTGCACGAAAATGACATAGATTCCGTGCTAGTGGCACGATTCCACAATGAAGCAGTTATATATGAGATAAATAGCCATTTAATGAACTGTTGGCTATGATCTGATGCAGCTGCACTGTGTAATGCTTCAGTATGTCATACTGTGGAGTAACACTGGTAGGCAGCATCAGAGTGATATAATTAAAGTTTCTTTTAGTATGGTTCAATTAAGCAGTGATTAATCAAACAACGGTCAAATAAATTTAGTTTGAGTTAAACTGTGCTTCTGCCCATAATTGTTTGCCTTGGTAACATGAAGACAACAACGCCTTACGTGTATACAAAAGGAGGTTAATAAGTAATCTCATGTTGTTGTTGTTGTTGTTGTTGTTGTTGTCTTCAGTCCTGAGACTGGTTTGATGCAGCTCTCCATGCTACTCTATCCTGTGCAAGCTGCTTCATCTCCCAGTACCTACTGCAACCCACATCCTTTTGAATCTGCTTAGTGTACTCATCTCTCGGTCTCCCTCTACGATTTTTACCCTCCACGCTGCCCTCCAACGCAAAATTTGTGATCCCTTGATGCCTCAAAACATGTCCTACAAACCGATCCCCCCTCCTAGTCACGTTGTGCCACAAACTTCTCTTCTCCCCAATCCTATTCAATACCTCCTCATTAGTTACGTGATCTATCCACCTAATTTTCAGCATTCTTCTGTAGCACCACATTTCGAAAGCTTCTATTCTCTTCTTGTCAAAACTAGTAATCGTCCATGTTTCACTTCCATACATGGCTACACTCCAAACAAATACTTTCAGAAACGACTTCCTGATACATAAATCTATATTCGATGTTAACAAATTTCTCTTCTTCAGAAACGCTTTCCTTGCCATTGCCAGTCTACATTTTATATCCTCTCTACTTCGACCATCATCAGTTATTTTACTTCCTACATAGCAAAACTCCTTTACTACTTGAAGTGTCTCATTTCCTAATCTAATTCCCTCAGCATCACCCGATTTAATTTGACTACATTCCATTATCCTCGTTTTGCTTTTGTTGATGTTCATTTTATATCCTCCTTTCAAGACACTGTCCATTCCGTTCAACTGCTCTTCCAAGTCCTTTGCCGTCTCTGACAGAATTACAATGTCATCGGCGAACCTCAAAGTTTTTACTTCGTCTCCATGAATTTTAATACCTACTCCAAATTTTTCTTTTGTTTCCTTTACTGCTTGCTCAATATACAGATTGAATAACATCGGGGAGACGCTACAACCCTGTCTCACTCCTTTCCCCACCACTGCTTCCCTTTCATGCCCCTCGACTCTTATGACTGCCATCTGGTTTCTGTAAAAATTATAAATAGCCTTTCGCTCCCTGTATTTTACCCCTGCCACCTTTAGAATTTGAAAAAGAGTATTCCAGTCAACATTGTCAAAAGGTTTCTCTAAGTCTACAAATGCTAGAAACGTAGGTTTGCCTTTTCTTAATCTTTCTTCTAAGATAAGTCGTAAGGTCAGTATTGCCTCACGTGTTCCAACATTTCGACGGAATCCAAACTGATCCTCCCCGAGGTCCGCATCTACCAGTTTTTCCATTTGTCTGTAAAGAATTCGCGTTAGTATTTTGCAGCTGTGACTTATTAAACTGATAGTTCGGTAATTTTCACATCTGTCAGCACCTGCTTTCTTTGGGATTGGAATTATTATGTTCTTCTTGAAGTCTGAGGGTATTTCACCTGTCTCATACATCTTGCTGACCAGCTGGTAGAGTTTTGTCATGACTGGCTCTCCCAAGGCCGTCAGTAGTTCTAATGGAATGTTGTCTACTCCGGGGGCCTTGTAGTGTTAAAAAAAAAGCATAAACAGTCCGATGTGCAAACACCTATCGCTATTTACATTATTTAGACTGACTATTCTCACTTTTTTTCAAGATGATGCTCATAAATACTTGACTGGACAAGTAACAGTGCAGTAAATAAATGAAACTAATGCTATATAGCGAGTCATCGACTGCCTGTGGGCACGTGAGCCTCTGTCGACCCTACCACTGTACAATAAATACGATACAGTGCCCAGCCAGAGATCAGTAGCTTTCGCCCATCATCTCTTAATGAGCCGAGGTAGCATCCGAGTCGCACATGAGACGTCTAAGCATTTTATGCGCCTGAGGGGTATGCACCTGACACGTGTCACCCTAGTTAATGGTCGAGTTCTCCTCTCCATGCGCCTGCCCGTTATCCATGTTGATGCATACCTAAGATGCACACATGGTAGATAAGCCATCGACAAGAAACAACAGGCAACGCCGAGAAGGCACACAGCTCACTGTGACCGTTGAAACAATACAACAGCTTGGGGGGGGGGGGGGGGGGGGGAATCCAGGAAACGCCAACTTTTCGATAGCACCTGCAATCACATATCAGATGCTATGTTAGCGGTAACACAGAGGCTATGCGCTCAGAAGAAAGCTTGGTTAAAAACCGTAAAATATCTTCATTACAAGTCTCTCTACTCTCGAAGATATTCTCCAGAAATGAATATTATTACATTCCACATACTTTTAAGGTTCGACCGTACTTCTATCACAAGATACTTGGTTTATCTTCCTTTTAAATCCGCATCTTATGTCCTACGTATGTCGAGTGTATGGACCAACGTTAAATCTCAATTAAGATCGAAAGAAATGCATATATACATTTGTAAGAAGTGGCAAGCTTACAGCTTCAATTATGTATTGTTATTTACCAATAATTTCTTATTACAGGTTGCCTTGCCAGCAAAACGATCAGGTCCCTCCTTTGTTAGTAGAGATGCATAACTTTTTCTTTTCATTTCAGATTTACTGTAGTGGAGACAATCAATGTCACTAGATTATTCTATGATCTTAACATTTCTTTCGTCATAAAACCCCTTACCATGTTCCACGTTAACGTCTAGGCGAAATTAGAGTTTTTAGATCAATCTAAATGGGTAAACTTACATATTTTCTAGTGGATCGTTACCAACAGCGTAGCGTAGTGAGATTGCAACACACACTTGTCGTAGAAGGGACGTTGTCGAAGTTTTTACTGCTATAACTATGCAAAAGAAACAAGACAGGAGCATTCGATGTAAATTTTGACGACAGTGTCATTGAAGACAAAGCAACGAAAGACTAATGTGACTAAAGTTCAGCCGGTCGGGGTGGCCGAGCGGTTCTAGGCGCTACAGTCTGAAACCGCGAGACTACTACGATCGCAGGTTCGAATCCTGCCTCGGGCATGGATGTGTGTGATGTCCTTAGGGAGTTAGGTTTAAGTAGTTCTAAGTCCTTGGGGACTGATGACAGAGGTTTAGTCCCATAGTTCTCAGAGCCGTTTGAACCATTTGAACTAAAGTTCAGTAGTCTTAATGTTAATGGTTAATGTCTTAGGCTGCTGGAATCAAAGGTCTGTAGATACGATTTTACCTATATATCTCTGCCTTTTTTTATTCTCTTGTAAGATTGTAAATGCATTACTTCTTATCCGGCAAGCGTCTCTAATCCTTGCATGTAATAATTTCCTCCTATACCTTCCACTCTGCTGAATAATTTTCAGGGAACGTATCTTTCATCTAGGTTGCATGATAATTATATACCATATTTATTAATCTGAAGTGGTAAGGGTCTTTGCCTATTGAGCATTTACCGTAACCTGATGTACTTTTACATAACACACCATGAGAAATGCACTTTAAATTCCGAATTTGTTTCAATTTCGTTGTTTTAGATTACTTGTGCTTACATGCCTTCTTATTCTTTTTATACTGCCTGTGGGGAAAAGGGGGGAGGGGGATGGCCTCGCTGATCCCTGCTGTTGCCGATGTCTCATGATAATCCACTCTCTGTAGTGACCAGAACAAGAAAGACGCTGCCCACGCACTTGCTCCAGCAATAAAAGTGGGAGGGGTGGCTTGATTCTTTTTGGTCTGGGGAGGGAGTGTGAAGGGAAAGCTTCTCATGGGCGGCAGGAACCTGCTAGAGTGTTTGGATCAAGGTGGTCTCTTGTTAACTATCCAAGGTAACAGTAAAGAGTAATAGAAGAATATCATCATCCGTCAGTGTTCTTGTAGAAAGTGTAAGCAGGGGTGTATTCGTCATTAAGTAACTGAAGTGCATTTCTCTACCACTACTATCATATGATGGGAGGTGGGTGTGTAGAGAACCCTCATTTGCAGCTTGGGCATGGTGGCACTGGCAATAGTGAAGAGTATTGCTGACATCGGAAGTTTAACATGATACTCAAGGTCAAGATCAAAGTCATCCAGAATCAGCTCTGCTATCCTACTACAGTACACACTGCATGATAAAGTTTTTGTTATGCCCTGTGTCTGCATTTTGACAGTTTTGTTTCTATACTAGTTGGCTACAGTAGCAACTAAACCGGTCTCAAAGTAGTCTCCGCACCACAAAAGTATCTGCAATTGTGTACGGCCACAGATTAAGTTATGACAAGGAGTGAAAGAGTAAGTCTTACGAAACTAAAAACTTATCTTCACTGTAAAATAAAAGCCCAATAATAATCAAAGTAAAGGCAGTCTGCTTGAATGTGCACATCGCTACAGATGCGTGAAATCAAATTCTGCTGTTGAGTTACGTTTGATACCTTGTTGACCGATCCGATAGTTTTTCTCACACTTGGCTTGCTACCCTCAAGAGTCCTCCTGAGGACAGTTGCTTTGCGACTACTGGTGCCTAGCATGTTCACTCCATAAAATCAGATAGCACAGGCCATTTACTTCAAAAAGTTTGTGTCGTCCAGAGGAAAGCACTTGCTTGTGTATCATTGTCTTAGAAGACGAATCCTCCACTAAAATAAATTTCCCTCGATTAACGTCTATGGACACACTTTTTGTTAACAGATTACCGGTTTCGGTCTTTAATGACCATCATCAGATCTGTTTCATAAAAACAAAGTCCTAATGTACTGCAGCCATAGTGGCATCGTCAAATGTTAAATGCGGAATCAGCACCGGCATTGTCAAATACATATAAATAACATCACATGTATGAGTCATGTTGTCAGTAGTACTCCACTAAAATGTTGATTGTAGGTCTCGATAATAGATTGGAGGGAGCCTGTCTCAGTACTGCATAGCCCTCAAATTACTTTCAATATTGAGGTGGCCAACATCCATAAGTGATATCAGCGCAATACTCCACTGAACCTGAGACGAGCATTGGTTTCTCGCCACTTCCTCTACGACGTTCATCAGCTGTCAGAGAAGTCCCGCATTCGTCAGTGAAGCGAGGACACCTACAAGTGGAAGTGATCGTGTGCAGACGGTTTTGTCCTGCTTTTATCAACACAGCCCTTCTCAACTGCCTCCCAAAAGGCAGCGCTTGATTGTGTTGCACGCGCCGTATATATTTTGTAGGCTGCGATCATCAGTTGGTGCTGACCACAAGCGACAGGTATACAGGGTATACACTACTTGGCAGTCTACTTGCCACACTGATAACCTTTCGCACAGTGACATTGCAGATACCGTCTATGACCTTTCAACGCCCGTCGACAGACTGACCATAGTACACGAGCCGCATTGACCTCTTAGCTACAGGCGATGCAGCACTCTCTGTGAACCATAACTGAAATGTACACTCCTGGAAATTGAAATAAGAACACCGTGAATTCATTGTCCCAGGAAGGGGAAACTTTGACACATTCCTGGGGTCAGATACATCACATAATCACACTGACAGAACCACAGGCATAGACACAGGCAACAAAGCATGCACAATGTCGGCACTAGTACAGTGTATATCCACCTTTCGTAGCAATGCAGGCTGCTATTCTCCAATGGAGACGATCGCACAGATGCTGGATGTAGTCCTGTGGAACGGCTTGCCATGCCATTTCCACCTGGCGCCTCAGTTGGACCAGCGTTCGTGCTGGACGTGCAGACCGCGTGAGACGACGCTTCATCCAGTCCCAGACATGCTCAATGGGGGACAGATCAGGAGATCTTGCTGGCCAGGGTAGTTGACTTACACCTTCTACAGCACGTTGGGTGGCACGGGATACATGTGGACGTGCATTGTCCTGTTGGAACAGCAAGTTCCTTGCCGGTCTAGGAATGGTAGAACGATGGGTTCGATGACGGTTTGGATGTACCGTGCACTATTCAGTGTCCCCTCGACGACCACCAGAGGTGTGCGGCCAGTGTAGGAGATCGCTTCCCACACCATGATGCTGGATGTTGGCCCTGTGTACCTCGGACGCATGCAGTCCTGATTGTGGCGCTCACCTGCACGGCGCCAAACACGCATACGACCATCATTGGCACCAAGGCAGAAGCGACTCTCATCGCTGAAGACGACACGTCTCCATTCGTCCCTCCATTCACGCCTGTCGCGACACCACTGGAGGCGGGCTGCACGATGTTGGGACGTGAGCGGAAGACGGCCTAACGGTGTGCGGGACCGTAGCCCAGCTTCATGGAAACGGTTGCGAATGGTCCTCGCCGATACCCCAGGAGCAACAGTGTCCCTAATTTGCTGGGAAGTGGCGGTGCGGTCCCCTACAGCACTGCGCAGGATCCTACGGTCTTGGCGTGCATCCGTGCGTCGCTGCGGTCCGGTCCCAGGTCGACGGGCACGTGCACCTTCCGCCGACCATTGGCGACAACATCGATGTACTGTGGAGACCTCACGCCCCACGTGTTGAGCAATTCGGCGGTACGTCCACCCGGCCTCCCGCATGCCCACTATACGCCCTCGCTCAAAGTCCGTCAACTGCACATACGGTTCACGTCCACGCTGTCGCGGCATGCTACCAGTGTTAAAGACTGCGATGGAGCTCCGTGTGCTGACACTGACGGCGGCGGTGCACAAATGCTGCGCAGTTAGCGCCATTCGACGGCCAACACCGCGGTTCCTGGTGTGTCCGCTGTGCCGTGGGTGTGATCATTGCTTGTACAGCCCTCTCGCAGTGTCCGGAGCAAGTATGGTGGGTCTGACACACCGGTGTCAATGTGTTCTTTTTTCTATTTCCAGGAGTGTAGATTTACTTTCCTTAGGTCCGCTACCTCTAACAGATTGTAAGTTAGCACGCGACACCACAAGATGGATTCTATACGCTACATCCACATGAAATCAGGCCAATGATTACGACAGTACGATTATTTCCGAAGGACAGATACAGGTGTTAAGGTTCAGCTACTTAATGCTCTTTAACGGGTTCTCGACGCATACATAGCAAGGTCTGTACACTACTGAGATACATTATTTTTTCGTTAGGCCACTTCCTAACACCACCTTATTCCACCTAACAGATCTATTTTTCACGTTATTTCCCGCCTAGCCTAAGTAAATCACCGAAACGCCACACCGTTAAAATGACCATTAAAATCTCTGATTTAATTCTACATGTTGCAAAATAGTAGAGTATGAAACACAGAGTGTCTAGAGAGGTTGTCTGAACGTGTGTACGAACTCGACGAGTGGATGCTTTGTTATTAGGATGATTTTGAGAAGACTTAACATCAACAATAAATATGAACTTGTTACGTTGTGGAGCCGAATGAAATAACTACAGTGAACATTGAAATTCGGAAATTACGGATTATGAAATAGGTCAAATCCGCTAAGTCACAAGTTTATAGTATGTAAGCTTCTGCTAGGACTGACAGAGTTTGGAAAATATTCATGGGTAAACTGTGAGCGGTCCCGTTAAGAATGGTAGTGTAACCGATGGCCTTCCATTTTCTTAACGTACTGATTTTTACCTCTAGTTTGCACTAGTAACCCTGTAACTTTACTGTAGCTCCCAATCTTTTACCGATCCTCTTCAAGCAATACAACGTTATAGCCAATGGAACTTCCGACAGCTTTTAGTCGGACACACAAACACACAGAAACATATGCACATGCACTAGTTGATCATAATATTACTGTTCGCATTTACCCATAAATAAATTTAAAATAAAAACTATTTTTTCTGTCCCAGGTCATTCAAACTGTAATTCCACCGCCTCAAGTTGCGGCGATATCAATATTATATTCCGTAATTAGGTAGAATTAATTAAGAAAAGCAATTTAGGCTAAAATTGATGAAAATTATTTATTAATTAACGTGTGCAAAAATTTTAGTATTAATTTTAGATAGTTCGTGGGTGACCGAGTGATAATGCAGGTTGACCGAAATAAAACGAGTCTAGAAAATAATTACGAAAAGACTGACGCGGAACTGACCTTTGTTAATGAGCAACAGAGAAAGCGCTGAAGACGTGCAGGTCGATTTAGCGCTGAGCTCGATTTATCAGACTGTGGCGCACAAGTAGTAGCTCTGCCTGATGGATAGCAGCGATAGTGTTCCCAGCGTTGCACTAAACCGTCTCTAGTGTGGGAGGATTCAGTTTACCTCTCAGAGGGAAAAAAAAATCACAGGAATGTCCGGGTGTCCTCTCTTAACCGAACACCACATGCACTCGTGACAAGGCTATCAAGGTCGGTGCACTTTTGCCAGTGTTGCTGAAAATATTTTACAGTCGCAACGGTTCATCATCTGAGAGTTGACCCACATGTGGATTAAACAGCTACTGAACAAAGCAATTAACATTAACCGTTTGCGAGAGAATCATGTTAGGATGAGGGCACCAGGCACTGCACTCTAAACAACAGTCTTTAAATTATGCCACGGCTCTTGTGCATAATGACGTATGTTTTTTACGTTCACATCCCCGACAGGCTGAACTAGGTTTCATCTGTCGAAATGGAAAACGGAGGTTCCTGAAGTCCTGATTCCACTGCACTCAGAAACCTACGGCAGAACCCAAAACACCCTGCAAACTTTAACTCGTGATCAGCAGAAAATCTTTAAGGATACAGAGGAGGATCACTTTTGATAATGATTCTACACAACGACCTCTTAATTCTCATTTGGGAAAACGGCGTTGAGATTTCGCCGGACTTTGTTCTGGGTTTACCTTCAGTCGAGCACTGTTAGAACTCTCTTCGGATAGTTACGGTTTCTATTCGCTACAGAGCCAGTTTCACGCCTTTCTTCATTCTACACTTTGCTTGTGGTTTGCGAAAACAGTTCCGCACACGTTTCGTACGATTTGTGCTGTGCAGAACGCTCGACAATGAACAAGCGCTGTTTGTAGTGTGCACCGTTTTACGTTGAACTCAGTCTGTCACTAAGCACATCTGCTTCTCCCACTCACAGACTAGCAGGAGATGTGCGTACGCAAATATGTGAAAGAAACAGAATGGTGCGTCAGAAGCACAGTTTCCAGCATTTCCTGTGACGGAGAGTTCTCCTGTTCATTAACAAGCGACAGTTCCGCATAGAGTCGATAAAGGTGAAGTTGGCGGTGAAAGGTCGCCAGGGCTTGACAAGCTAACAGCCCAGAATGATCCTTTAAGAGCTTGCAACAAACACCTATTTATGTTGGTCGTAAAAATTAGTGCCACTCTAGTCAGTCTGCAACTTATTCATCTATCTTCTAATTTTTGCAACGGTTTCTACCAGCCAAGTGCAAAAGAAGAAAAGAGCAGGAGGCTGTAACAATAAAAACGCTGAAGGTAAGGTAACGCCACAGCCCACGAAAGAAAGAGTGGTCTCTGTAAGAGCCCTGATGCCCCAAACCCACAGCTAGTGGGACATGGGCGCACACACGACAGAGCGAGCACATGCATGTGCATTGTACTCATCCGTGCTGAAAATGGCGAAACAAAGGCTTCAAAAGACAAAATTGGTTCAAATGGCTCTGAGCACTATGCGACTTAACTTCTGCGGTCATCAGTCGCCTAGAACTTAGAACTAATTAAACCTAACCAACCTAAGAACATCACACACATCCATACCCGAGGCAGGACTCGAACCTGCTACCGTAGCAGTCGCTCGGTTCCAGACTGTAGCGCCTAGAACCGCACGGCCACTCCGGCCGGCTTCAAAAGACAACCAAAGGGTAGTGGTGCTTTTACTAACAGTTAAAGAGTTACGAGGAACGGAAATTCATCGAAGAATTGCGCAAGTGTACGGAGAGCACTGCACGTCCGTTGGAAACGGAACGCTCAATTCGATCTCTGGAACGAAGGTTGCCACCGTAACTCGCTAGTGTTCAATAACGAGGGCATCCATCTGTAGGACAAGTGTATCGGTGAAGCGGTGCGATATTCCGGGTGGTTAGTCATCACATAACGACATCCGTCCTTCCCCGAAACGCTTGTGCCACGCCTCGAACCTTGCGATAGACCTGTAGTGCTCTTCGTCCAGTTGTGCCAATCTTTGACGTTGCGCTCCTAGTGACACAGTCGTACATTTTGAATGAAATACACTAGGAAAAGGATGGTTGGCCACCAAATGAGTATCAAACTCGTCTCGTAAAAAGAGACTACACTGATGAGGCCCTGTGACGTCCGATTAAGGTCGTATATGTATCAAATTCATAATCGGAGCGACATCTTTGTCACTCCAGAATTCAAGGGGTCTTCATGCGAGGCACAGAGTCATCTTCTCCCCAATGTGCTCTCTACGAACTAGTAACACCAGTGGAGAATAAAACACCAGATGAGCATTACTCACTCATACTCAAGGACGCCTGCACGCACCATTGTGCTACGCGGTTCTTGCTTCACTGTGCACCAGGATATTTAAGTACTGCTTGGCACCGTTCACCGAACGACGCTCCGATCATATCGGTGAAGACCCTTTGAATTCTGGAGTGACAAATATGTCGCTTTGATTATGAATTTGATACATATACGAACTTAATTTGAAGTTACAGGGCCTCAACAATGTAGTCTGTTTTTACGAGGCGAGTCTGATACTCACTTGGTGGCCAACCATCCTTTTCCTAGCCTATTTCATTCACAACGTACGACTGTTCACTAGAAGGAGCGCAACGTCAAAGAATGGCACAACTGTACGAAGAGCGCTACAGGTCTATCGCAAGGTTCGAGGCGTGGCACAAGCGTTCACCCCGTTTACCCCATCAATTGCAACCTTACGGCTATACGCTGTTGTATAATATTTGCAGCTGAGTTGTTAGTGCAGACCTACCCACAAACACAGCGAAGAGCTCTTCCGCATTGTACTGGCGTAAGCTTTGTTCATCTCATCGAAAAAGGCCTATGTCACAATTCAAAATAATACTTTCGTTCAGCAATGGACGTCACTTCCTACGCGACTGTACGAGTGTTAAACGAACTATTAAGTCAACTTATGGACCCACTGAGATCCGACCGCCACCAGCGATTTCATGTGCACTCAGCAAACTTTCATCAAGTTGTGCTTCAAATAAGGGACCGTTACCCCTATTTGTAAACTCAACTCCACCCGTGGCCTCAGATTCGCTAGGTTTCACTGTACACTTCATCGAAACACCTCTGCTAGCACTGACTGTGACGAACACTTATACCCACTCGGATTAATTACTGCGTGAATTTTAGTATATATATTACTTATCGAAATAGTATCATACCTGACGGACTACTTGGAACCTCTCCCACTTCAGCTACGGGACGACTTCATTTCTTTTGACCCAATGGGTATATCTCCTCTTAGACTGGACATTAGTTTTTATTTTCGCTGGAAGTAATCCATATGCCACCCTTCTACACTGTCTAGTCACATTAACGTGACGACCTGCCAAAAGCTTGAATAGCTGACCTTTGTAGTTCTGACAGCTGCAAAACGTGCAGGATGAGTGTCAAAGAGGTTCTCGAAGGAACCGACATGGATACCGAATATAGTGCCGTGGCCAGATATGCGAGGTTTCTCGGTTGAGGATCCAAGGTTCGAAGAGTCCGATCGAGGTGGTTCCACAGATTCTCGCTTAGATTTAAAATGGGTAGTTTGGTGATAAACTCATCCTAGTGCTCTTTGAACTTCACACGTACACTGCGAGCTGTGTGATACGCTGCATTGTCCGGTAGATGTCATCGTGCCGAGCGGAAATAATCTGCATGTGGGGTGGACATGGTCCCCAACTATTGAAGCATACTTAGGTTAATCCATTGTGCCTTCCGGAATGATGAGATCAGTCAGGGAATGCGACGGAAACTTGCCCAATCCACAACGATCTCTCCTCTGGCATAGACCCTTCCGACGATTTTTGCAGGGCCATACACGCCACAAACCTTTGGCCGATGCTGCATAAAACTTGTTTCGTCTGTAAACCACCTATCGCCGTTCATCGGATGTCCAGTTGTGGTATTGGCGTGGCAATTCTAGCCTTCGTCGCCGATGAACAGCAGTCACTAAAGGTGCAGAAAACAGGCGCCTGTTGGAAAGGTCCATCGCAGCAACGTTTGCTGAACGGTTGTTGAGGGGCCACTGGTGGCAGCCCTTGTTTCATCTCGGCGGTCATTTCCTCAACAGTTGCTTGTCTGTTCGACCGTACGCGCCTCCGCAGCCACGTATGACCCAATTCACCAATGTTCCGTGGTGTATCACAGTTGTCCCGGCGCCCGTTTCTCATAGCGCCATTTTTCCACTCACGGTCTACTTTAACCATGACGGCACGTGAACTGTTAAAAACTCTGCCGTTTCGGAAATGCTTCCATCATGGGCCCGACAGCCGTCGATCGTGCCCTCCTGGACGTCAGATAAATCTCTCTGTTTCCGCATTACAGCTACTGCACCGTTTTCTCCGACCTCCGGACATGCTTTATACACTCCTGGAAATGGAAAAAAGAACACATTGACACCGGTGTGTCAGACCCACCATACTTGCTCCGGACACTGCGAGAGGGCTGTACAAGCAATGATCACACGCACGGCACAGCGGACACACCACGAACCGCGGTGTTGGCCGTCGAATGGCGCTAGCTGCGCAGCATTTGTCCACCGCCGCCGTCAGTGTCAGCCAGTTTGCCGTGGCATACGGAGCTCTATCGCAGTCTTTAACACTGGTAGCATGCCGCGACAGCGTGGACGTGAACCGTATGTGCAGTTGACGGACTTTGAGCGAGGGCGTATAGTGGGCATGCGGGAGGCCGGGTGGACGTACCGCCGAATTGCTCAACACGTGGGGCGTGAGGTCTCCACAGTACATCGATGTTGTCGCCAGTGGTCGGCGGAAGGTGCACGTGCCCGTCGACCTGGGACCGGACCGCAGCGACGCACGGATGCACGCCAAGACCGTAGGATCCTACGAAGTGCTGTAGGGGACCGCACCGCCACTTCCCAGCAAATTAGGGACACTGTTGCTCCTGGGGTATCGGCGAGGACCATTCGCAACCGTCTCCATGAAGCTGGGCTACGGTCCCGCACACCGTTAGGCCGTCTTCCGCTCACGCCCCAACATCGTGCAGCCCGCCTCCAGTGGTGTCGCGACAGGCTTGAATGGAGGGGCGAATGGAGACGTGTCGTCTTCAGCGATGAGAGTCGCTTCTGCCTTGGTGCCAATGATGGTCATATGCGTGTTTGGCGCCGTGCAGGTGAGCGCCACAATCAGGACTGCATACGACCGAGGTACACAGGGCCAACATCCGGCATCATGGTGTGGGAAGCGATCTCCTACACTGGCCGCACACCTCTGGTGGTCGTCGAGGGGACACTGAATAGTGCACGGTACATCCAAACCGTCATCGAACCCATCGTTCTACCATTCCTAGACCGGCAAGGAACTTGCTGTTCCAACAGGACAATGCACGTCCGCATGTATCCCGTGCCACCCAACGTGCTCTAGAAGGTGTAATCAACTACCCTGGCCAGCAAGATGTCCGGATCTGTCCCCCATTGAGCATGTTTGGGACTGGATGAAGCGTCGTCTCACGCGGTCTGCACGTCCAGCACGAACGCTGGTCCAACTGAGGCGCCAGGTGGAAATGGCATGGCAAGCCGTTCCACAGGACTACATCCAGCATCTCTACGATCGTCTCCATGGGAGAATAGCAGCCTGCATTGCTGCGAAAGGTGGATATACACTGTACTAGTGCCGACATTGTGTATGCTCTGTTGCCTGTGTCTATGTGCCTGTGGCTCTATCAGTGTGATCATGTGATGTATCTGACCCCAGGAATGTGTCAAAGTTTCCCCTTCCTGGGACAATGAATTCACGATGTTCTTATTTCAATTTCCAGGAGTGTATATCCTCCATAGCTAGTGCTGCCAACTGTCGTCTGTGAGTAGTTATTGCGCGTTAATATCGAGCGTAGGCTATGGTCACATTAATGTGACTGGACCGAGTAGAAGGTCTGAGAAGTAACTGTGGCTTCCTCCCTTGACATATCTTCCACCCATATCAGTGTCCCCGCAGCTCGCTCGGATGCTCCTTTCGACATCCGTATCAATCGCGAACATTATTATCTCCAAATCACTAATTCAGCTGTTGAACTGTCTTGAATATAGAAATCAAACCATAATTTCCCATTCATTACATTGCAAATTATTCTTTACATTGAATTACATTATTATGTAGTATTCGCTTTGGAAACGAGCGTGGGCACTGAAATACAATGTTAGTGCCACGTCTGAAGTCTGTCATTTTTCTTGGGGCCATAGGGTTTAAATAGGACCTGAGACGAGCAGCCTCCTTCCCTCTTTAATTGTTCTTTGAGAGAACAACACAGACTTCCATAATCAATACAGCCATCGTCCGGAGAACGTGGACTTGCAATTCAGCCTCCATACCTGTAACAGATAGCTTGAGTGAAGACGCCTTAGAAGCTTAAGGAAGAGTACTAGTTTTCAACGAGCAAGGATTTTAATCATCTTGTTGCTCGCTAGTCACGGTCACACGTTTAGCTAGAAAGTACGGTTGTCGTCGAACCAGTAGGTCACCCATACAGTCACTCAGGTAACTGAATGGTTCTACTGCGTTTGAATCATTATTTGACAATCTCTCTCACACTCGCCTCATTATCTTGTGACTTCCAGATTTATTGTGATTTTTATTCTCCAGTTAACTGAGCAATAACTGCCACAATTATTCCTTAAGTTGATGCCTAATTCACGGTAAGTACAGGGTCTCCGTTTAGCATGACCTGACACACGGAGGAGAGGTAACACTAGAGTTTAGTGATAATACAGAAACCCTTGTATTTTACAAAATTAAGGCGAGAAAACCCAACAGAAGAATTTTTGCACAAGACGGTCAATGTGTACCCCTCAGGTAATATTCCTCTTGTATATAAATTTTAAACTGTCTCAGTTCCTCGTTTCCGGCCAAGCTTTTTGTTAGGTCTCCTTTGAAGTCAAGGCAAACGCCAAAACTTGATCCCCCTCCGCAATACCCCTTTCGTGAATCATCTGCCTCACAAGCAGTCCGCTTGGGTTTTGCAGGAAAGAACTGAGCAGCAAAACGGGTTTGTTTCGATTACTTCCACTCATTTGGAAAATTAAAAGTTAGTAGAAAGCAAATGTAGGTACCGAAAGGTATTCAAGAAATACTCTCAACTCCTACCCTCTTTGATAGAGAACCGATAGTGTAGAGATGAGACAATCACACTGTTGCTGCAGGAGTAGTCAAATATTTGTGGCTACTGTGTTCAATCTTGTTTCGAAGTCTTCGCATCAAACGTCTAGCGGTGACAGATCACATCACGAAGGAATACATTTACTGAACACAGAATGTTCGCTAGTGCTCACCAACGACTCTAGACGTCGTTTTGTATTGGTTATGCCCTGGGAGGCGGCAGAGTATAGGCACTCTGCGGCGTGTGAATGCATTGCGTGTTGCCCGTACACCAGGCGTCAGCAAAAATTAAAGTTCCTGATTCCCTTCTAAAATATCTTTCTCTGCTTAGAAACAATCTTAAGGTTTTCTTGTTGTAAATCAATACCAGGTTACTGCGGTAGGTGATAAGTAGCACACCTAGCTCATAGGCCCTTCTAGTTCCGACATATTACTCATAAACAAGAAATAGATTGCGATACTTTAGAAAGGTAGTTTCATCTCACTTCAGCGTTCGATTTAGTCCCTGAGAATGCCATATTATTTCTTTCTTCGTGAATACCGTATAATTCCCCCGTAATACCATTCAATTCAATTCCTGTTAAAGTGTTCTGAGTTTGGAAATGTTTAATGACTCAAGTTGTTCTACTCGTGGATGTCTCTAAAAGAATTTGCCTTTATCTTCGTCTATAACTCTCCATTGTCAAACAAATTTATTTTTATAAATGCAGTTGTTGCTTTCGCGAAGTGAAACACCCGTTTCAAGAACATCTCCCTTTCTGATACAGTGCTAACAGAATTAATAATCTGACCTCTTTGGATCAGGATTCTTTTACATCTGCGAGTAATTCAAAGACGACCTAATACTTTAGTAGACAAAATACAATAGTCCTTTCTTTAACTGCTATCAGTACATTCTATCGCTTGTTGATACTTTATTTTCACTTCATTGTAGGCGGCATACGACGTTTTCTTTTGCCGCCTTCTGTGCCATAAACATTATATTCACATTTAAGTGTACCAGTGTGTTGCAGTAATTGTTTACTTCGATTTACCTGGTGAAAGTAACTCAATTCACTGCTGCACATTCCATTAACCAATGAAATCACAGCCAAGTTTCCGTGACTTTTGGGTTACAGGGCTATTGGAAAGAGGCTTCAGGAAACGGTTTAATCGTTATTTTTTAAACGTGGAGTACTTTAATGGATCAGTGCACAGTTTTCAAAGGATCTACAAATAGCATAAATGAGTAAATAAACAATAATGTGTCTTTGGAATATAGCGTTGCAGTGCGTCGCGTTTTTACGAACAGTATCTCTCTCATGTTTGGCTTCCTGAGTTCAGGCTACCATTAAAGACAACGTGATGCTAAATTATACTTTTACACAGATAAAGTAGTTTCTGATATAAACATGTATGTTCCACTGTCATACTCAACTGTTCCATCAGTTTAGTGTTTTGCCACCCTTACGATGAAAGATAGATGATAATCACCTATCTGTAGAATGTCGCTGAATGTTTGTAACGAGAAGATTTCCTTATACCTCGCGTCAATACCTTATATATGGTGTTGGGCATTTGAAAAATGTGCCAAATTCACGGCAAAGTATCTCACATACTGTGAAATTTCCACCTAAGTTTTTGGCGCTTTGATTACACAATACTTTCTTGAGTCGAGATACAACACTGCTGGAACCTGCATTTAGACGCTACTGTTCGGTCTTAAAATGTGAAAAAGGTAACACATACGAATAATTAGGCTTTTGGTCTTAAAAAGGTATCTCGAACATTACGCCCTTTCACTAAGACATTTCAAGTAGACATGTTAGCAGACTATGTAGCTAGTCGTGTAATTAAAGTAATAATTGGAACTAATGCACGGCGTAGACATCCACAATATACTATAAAGAGCCGATAACGAAATAAGATTTTCACGTAATTATGGTGGACAAAGGCAGATCCCCCCTCCTCCGCATCCACTGACGCCTAACGGGTGAGTATGACACGGCGGTCGGTCAGTAGCGTTGGGCCCTTCGCAGCCTGATCGGGCGGAGTTTTTTTATTTTAATAGCCGACAAAGGAGCGAATCTTCTATTGTGGCCATAATACTTCCAAACTGTACCTACCTATGTACTGAACCGTATGTTTGCTTTAAACTAGCATCCAGTTTTTCGTATTACCATCCCATATAGCTTCGTGTTCAGATTAATGCGCAGATTAACGACTCTTTTACTTAAGTTTGATTATTAGGGGATTTCCACACGTTTACAGGCAAATTACGGGCTCCTTACCTACTTCCGCCACACAATCACGACACTTCTTATAAAACGAATACACACAGAACGAAGTTTGAACTGCTCACAAACAGACCACCCACGATGTACCTCCTTTAGGGTAAGTGACGTTCGTGACGACAAGACATTCCATAACCCCCCCCCCCCGCACACACACACACACACACACACACACACACACACACACACACACACACACACACACACACACACACACGCACAATCAAAATTATCACCAAATTATGCAAATGTGGTTGCCCCTCACTAGCGCTCCCCGCTAGGGGATACAGGATTAATGAACTCTTGAAAAAACACATCATTTCTTTTGTGAATTGTGTGTTGTCTTTAGTACCACCGAAAATCGAAAAGTTTCGAATATTGCGCACAAACCAAAGTAGACAGTCCTTCTGCTTCCGAATCCTCCTCGAAATTAATTTTTCGCCAACTCGAACCGTTTGTGGAAGGATAAGTGTTGTCCCCAATACATGGAACAGTCTGTATTTCATTTCATACCCACAGACGAGTAAAAAAGTGAGTGAGGATAACCCACGTTTCGAAGATACGTCGAAGTTCTTTCTCAACCGAGTCCGTCGAATCCTGTGAACGATTTGCTTCTCAATGGCGTCTCGTATCTGAAATCGAAGTAGCCATCAGCAGCCTTCTGATTCCATTATACCGGGCTGGTAATGCGTGCTCCCATCAGTTGGCATTCTCACAGATGTGAGATCGGTGCATAAAGGAAACATTCAACACACTGTATATCGCCACCCCCACCTCCCCCCTTCCCGCCACCACCCCCACCCCCCACCTTCCTTTTCTCATCCGATCTCCAAGAGCTCGTCCTCCATTATACACTCTTTCTATAATATAAGGCTGCTCACTATACTTAATAATTACCTGTGACTATTTTTTGTAATCTGTGTACCGTAGGAGTAAGTGCGTAGTTAGGGAAACAACTCCACTCCTCCCTCCAGCCCCCCCTCTTTCCCCCCCACCCCCCAAATCCTTTCCTACATTATTCTTTAATAGTATTCAGGTCAAACGATCACATCTAAATGCAGGGCGTTTATAAATTAGTTATACAAAAGTAGCATTTAGGAGTGAGAAACGTAAATGACTTACAGAAATGTTTGATATGTCACTGAATGTAGTATCTCTTCAAATTTTATCTACAAATGTTCAGTGTGCTACTTTTTGTAACACGACAAATGCCCCATGTGTAATCAGTTTCCTGCTAAATCCTATGAAACAAGTCCTGATATACAGTTGCAACTGCCAGTGTTATCCATTCATACTGCTAGTCGACTTTTCCCGGAAGTGGAGGAACAAAGACTGTCTTTAGTGTCATACCATACGCAGAAGCCTATTCGGATTCAATCAGGTGTTCGTGGTGGCTAGGACATTGTTCCATCATACCCACTGCCAGTTGACACATTCCTACAGAGGTACGCGACAACATGTTAATGATGTGGTGGCACAACCTTGCAGGAATATAAATTCTGCGACCATATCCTGTTGTAATTGAGGCATGAAGCATGTCCATGTACGATATGCTAGTCGCAGTTGAATCGGTAAAAAAAAAAAGCGAAGGACTAATTTTTGTTACAGCTTACAGTACAAAAAAACATTTACTTTAGGCGAGTCCCGTACACTTTCGCTTACACGACGTGGTTCCTGCTCGCCCCATATCCGAAGGTTACGCAGATTCACATTACCTCAAGTACGCAAGATGGCTTCGTCGCTGAAAACAGTTTTACAAGAAAATCATTTTCAGTCTGCATTTTGTCTGTAATGCTACGCGCATTCAATTATAATCTGGCACGTCTCGTTGATTTACCAGAACTACGAATGTAAGACTGCCGAACTTGTTCAATTCTGAGTCAGAGCCTGCTGGCTGACCCACACCTGGAGTCGTACGTGATCCAGAGTCAGTTTTGGTGAAACGATTGTACAAATTACCAACAGTTTGTCTGAAGTGGTGGGTTGTGATATTTAGGACTAAATTGTCTCTGAAACGTAGTAGCGAATCCTGCCTCGGACATTGATGTATGTGATGTCCTTAGGTTAGTTAGGTTTACGTAGTTTTAAGTTTAGGGGACTGATGACCTCAGATGTTAAGTCAATAGTGCTCAGAGTCATTTGAACCATTTGAAGAGAGCACACCGCGACAAGGACTATTTTGTGTGTCCTTCTGACGTCACATTCAGTTTCCAATGGGACTTTAACCCGCCAAAATCGGATATAATGAGTATCGAGGCTCACGTCGGTATGAACACAGTAGCCACTCAATATCAACTGTATCAGCGACAGTATCGGTACAGTATCTTTAGTACCTCATGACAGCATCAGGACAGTGTCATCTCTGTTGAGCGCACAGCATTCAATTTTTTTAGTAGGAGGTAACGACATTGTAGACGCGTCCACTGTTGTCTCGTTATAAAAAGCCGCATATGCTAACTTCAGCCGGATTGGTTGCTACGATGTTTCGTATCTTTTCATTTCGATACATTTAAACAAATGATAAACACAGTGTGCTCACAAACATTTAAGTATTATTTCCGAATGAGAAACCCGCTGGGTAATCTTTCCCTACTGCCAGACTGTAGATGGCTTTACTCCTACCCTCCTTGTGCTATTGCGCTGAAACGCTAATGATTTGTAAACGCGAGAGTTTAGTACACTTCATGCGAGTTGAGAGTCCGTTGCATGCTGCCTTCATGTCATTACATTTTAACGGCCAGCAGTGTGTAAGCTCATCTGGCCGCTTGCAATGTGCGTTCACCGCTTTGTCGCCAAACACGGATGCGACCATCATGATGCTGTAAAAAGAATCTGGACTCAGGCGACAAAATGACGTTTTGCCATTCGTGCACCCAGGTTTGTCGTTGAGTACACCATCGCAGCCGCTCCTGTCTGTGATGCAGCGTCAAGGGCAACCGAAGCCATGATCTTCGAGCTGATAGTCCATGCTGCTGCAAACGTGGTCGAAGTATTCGTGCAGATGGTTGTCTTGCAAACGTCTCCATCCGTTGACTCAGGGACCGAGACGTAGCTGTACGATCCGTTAAGCCATGCGGATAAATGCCTGTCATCTCGACTGCTAGTGATAAGAGGCCGTTCGGATCCAGCACGGCGTTCCGTATTATCACCCTGAATCCAGCGATTCCATATTCTGCTAACAGTCATTGGATCTCGACCAACGCGAGCAGAAATGTCGCGATACGGTAAACCGCAATCGCGATAGGCTACAATCCGACCTTTATCAGTGTTGTAAACGCGATGGTACGCATTTCTCATCCTTACACGAGGAATCACAACAACGTTTCACCAGGCAACGCCGGTCAACTGCTGTTTGGTTATGAGAAACCGGTTGGAAACCTTCCTCGTGTCAGAACGTTGTAGGTGTCGCCACCGGCGCCAACCTTGTGTGAATGCTCTGAAAAGCTCATCATTTGCATACCACAGCATCTTCTTCCTGTCGGTTAAATTTCTCGTCTGTAGCACGTTATCTTCGTGGTGTAGCTATTTTAATGGCCAGTAGTGTAGAAATGCACCAAATTTGTGAAGCAGACAAGATGTGCGTCTGCGATTTTACTCCATGTGCGGTACGCTTTGCGCCTGATGTGAGAGTAAGAGGTGGCGGTGAGGGTACAGTGTGTGCCGCGGGCTCACCCATATGGCCGGCCGCCTCCGGGCGCAGCGCGGAGGTCTTCATGAGCAGCAGCAGGAGCAGCAGCAGCGCGCCCGCCGCCGGCGCCCGCGACCGCCCCATCCCTGCAACACACACAAAGGTTCACTCTCACCTCCTCACACACCGACACAGGAAACTAAACCACTCGCGTAAAGAGCAGCTCGCTTCATTCTGACATATCTTGCAAGCAGTAGATGCAGGTTGTAACGCAACGGAACACACATCTAAGGAGACAAGTTTAATTAATAGTATGCTTACGGATGTACAGCCGAGTGTTTGTTTCGTATTTTGCACGATATTTCGACGAAGGGCCCAGTCGTTAGTGTTCTCACTCGTTGTAATCCAAGCAGCGAGTACACCAAACAGCAGAAGCTCGCAGCATCTGAAGAAGACGACTGGGTCGCTCAATGAATTACTATATCGAATTTCTAAACATTTGCTTTGTCGTATACCCAAAGTGAGTCTTCTCTTATTCCACCTTATGCAATATTTGAACATTTAAGCAGAGCGCCTGCCATTGTAATGGTACTGGACGCATTGTCGAAGTAGCAGGTCCTTGCCACCATCGCGGTGGATTGGTTGGGGAGACGGGGTAAAGCATCACCAACTAGGTCGTCAGTCTATCAATGGTGCATCCAGAAGTAGAAACGTCAACCGAGAACGTTAGAAAGAACTGGCTAATAACGTAATGGACGTGTTTTGTACAGTCAATAATAAAATCAAGATAAAGCAGATAGGGAAAAATCAGCAGGTGGTCGTTCCCAACTACACGACAGGAAAGGTCCCACCCACAGCTTATCCAACCCTCATCCATTACAGACAACAGCGCCCGCTACTCAACTGAGTGCGGCAGACATGAAGCAAACCGAATCCAAAAGCGATTACAACAGAGTATTAGAGAGATGAAAGAGTATCCTGGTCGAGAAGGTAGGGTCGCGGATGTTGCAACCTGCCTAACAGCGGGAGAAGCCCTATCCCCAACCACCGTGACGCTCCTCCGGAGGTAGATTAAAACCTTACAATTGAGACTAAAAACCACTTTCATGGAGAAAACAGGAACCAGTTCAATCATCCATGAATCGTCCGCCAGTTTTAGAGGCAATGAGTCCAGAGGTCCATACATAGGAGTAGCATGGAGGGGACACTGCACCAAGATATGCTCTACTGTCTGTAAGGCTCCACGACCACAACATCGGGGTGACACGTTACACAGAACAAAACTGATGCTTAACCTGGTATGAACGATGGGGAGACGGCATAGGACTGTGGATTCCCTCCGGGAAAAGCGGAAAGAAGAGAGCCATGCTGCCGTAGTCTCCTTGACTGTGCGGAGTTCTTTAGATGGGGCAGTAGCCGACCAGATGACGTTCCTTTTCCGAGTAGAGATGGGCGAAGTCGTTCGTTCTTGGGAACTAGTTCACTGGTGATCGCTCGTTTTTGGGAACCGTTCATTTTTACTCGTTCACCGTTCATAGTGTCTGGTGTATGGTCCTTCTGAAAAATTGAAAATTAATAGCATAGGTGACTGAAGATGGAAGACGCCAAGAGCTGGCACTTGACCCTGGAGTACAGACTTGATTCGTAACAGAATTTTCACACACTTGTAATTTTCGTGATTCTGCAAAACATCTCGTTTAGCCAACTGTAGCGTTATGTGGCTGATCGCAGTGAAATAATGTAAGGTGGCGCCCGAAAAACCGGCCCCAGGGTACAGACTGCTCGCCAATTACGCACGATTTGTTGACCGCTACGAGCAGAATAGATAAACATGTAATAATTAGGCAGTGAAGAAATAACAAATAAGCTAATGCATACAACTTCGAAACAATAGATGACGATTGGTAAGCGACAATGAACAGTCTAGTACTCGGGGCCGAATTTTCGTGCTCCACCCTGTACCACTGAAACAATATCGTAGGAACTTCCTGGCAGATTAAAACTGTGTGCCCGACCGAGACTCGAACTCGGGACCTTTGCCTTTCGCGGGCAAGTGCTCTACCAACTGAGCTACCGAAGCACGACTCACGCCCGGTACTCACAGCTTTACTTCTGCCAGTATCCGTCTCCTACCTTCCAAACTTTACAGAAGCTCTTCTGCGAAACATGCAGAACTAGGACTCCTGAAAGAAAGGATACTGTGGAGACATGGCTTAGCCACAGCCTGGGGGATGTTTCCAGAATGAGATTTTCACTCTGCAGCGGAGTGTGAGCTGATATGAAAATTGCCCGCGAAAGGCAAAGGTCCCGAGTTCGAGTCTCGGTCGGGCACACAGTTTTAATCTGCCAGGAAGTTTCATATCAGCGCACACTTCGCTGCAGAGTGAAAATCTCATTCTGGAATATCGTAGGAGTTATCATACTCTCTTTACAAAAAGTGACACCATACACCCGATTACGAAGAGCGGGCTTCATTCGGTTGAAAGTCGGTCTGCCTTCCATAAAAATGAGCTTGCTCTTTTACCTTGGACCAAAAAAAGACGGAAAATGGCCACTTGTGCGCCGTACCGACGTCCTTTGTATGTGTAATAACAAAAAAAAATTGCCTTTTTACAACTATTTCTTCTGCTCTTTATCGAAATAGTAAGTAAGCTGATACGCCGTTTTGTTACCTGAAAAGATGTATTATTAAATAGCACGTAATTTTTATGTAATTTACGTAATTATACAATACATTCTAATTACCGGTCGTGGACGCTGAATAGAGTATAAAATGAACAAGAAGTTCAGAGTTCAAAAAAGTTTTGAAACAGATCTATGAAGGGCGTGCGAAGCAAACGAAGCGAACAACTCGATACTGAACTGACTGAGCAGTCGTCAGTGGAACTGCGACGAGTGGCCTCGCGGACGAGTCCGGCCGGGGGAGACCGAGACAGGCGGGAAAGGGACCGAGCCTCGAACGAGACCAGCCGAAGTGCTGTTGTGGGAACGAGACTGAACGTTTCCCCTTCTCGGGAACTATAACTAGAAAGCCGCGTCCGAAGTGAACTATGAAAGACCGTTACTTACAATTCGTTCCTCGCTCGTTCCGTTCATCTTGGTGAACCGTTCCTTTGGACCCGTTAGTTCAGTAACGACCAATCTCTGTTTCCGAGTGAGCAGCGATATCATTGGCAACATGGGAACGAGGCAATCAGCGTGTACCTGGAACAGCGTGCGCTGCCAAAGAGCACTGTAATGCAATGTAAATCGCGTTATGCGGAAAGTGGTAATATTTCTACTATCGCGTTATTGCAATAATGTTTGAATATTGCCAAACATTGTACGAAAGAATTTCTATAGAAATGTACAATATTCACTTACGAGTGGTAAGTGCTCTTTGTCCACACTGTCTGTTCTCTATAGATATTCAGACAGATATTCATCGATCACAGGTCCTGCAGACCACGCGCTGCTTCCACAAACTGCCTCCATTCCTTCCTATTTTGTACCCGGTGCCTCCAAGTGTCTTCAGTTCCCAGAGCTGCAAGGTCCTTCGCTAGGACGTCCGTCCAGCGCTGCCTTGGTCGTCCAATGGGACATTTGGTGTTTGGTTTCCTCGCTAGTGCCATCTTCGCCTGTCTTCCATCTTGCATACGTTCTACATGGCCCAACCATTGTATTATTTTGCTCTTTATCTTCTATAGGATAGTTGATTGTCGCATCAGAAGGTAGATTTCCTCGTTTTTCCTGTTCCTCCATTCTCCGTTACCTAAAACTGGTCTTCATATCTTCCTCAATACTCTTCTTTCAAATATTATTAGTTTTCCCTTTTTCGCTTAGTCGTGCTCCATGTTTCTGAACCGTACATTAGTGCTGGGCATATCACTGTTTTAGATTTTCATTTTCGTGTTCACTGTTCTCTATACAAGTACAAATTCATGTGCCCTGCTCACTTCTTTCTGTATATTGGAGCTGATCTCACGAACAACTGTAGGGATTTTGGTACGGTTTTTATTAAAAAGTAAACCGAGCTATGAGGAAGGCTTGGGTACATAATAAATATTTTGAATAAACTGACTGAACTATGAATAATTTGTCAAGAGCCGCTGTGAAAAGGATGCCATTTCCAAGTAGCACAGAACGGCAGAACTCCTTGGATCCACAGCTCCGTGCAGCGTCATGTTGCCACGTATAAAATGACAGCTCGCGAACCCTCTTCTTCCTTGGGTAGACCGACAACAGAGGAACCTGTTGAAGCGGCGCGGTCAGTACCTTGCGACTTAACGTATGCAGGTATTCTGTGTCGGACACCCCGCAATTAAGATACATTTCGTATGCAGCGTTCAATAACGTGAAGTGCACCAACCGCAAAGTAGCAGCATTGCTCATAAACGTTGGTAGATTCGTCAGTTTCTTCACAGGGAAACAGGCATGGGTACGATCTTCTCGACACCTTAAAAATACACTCCTGGAAATGGAAAAAAGAACACATTGACACCGGTGTGTCAGACCCACCATACTTGCTCCGGACACTGCGAGAGGGCTGTACAAGCAATGATCACACGCACGGCACAGCGGACACACCAGGAACCGCGGTGTTGGCCGTCGAATGGCGCTAGCTGCGCAGCATTTGTGCACCGCCGCCGTCAGTGTCAGCCAGTTTGCCGTGGCATACGGAGCTCCATCGCAGTCTTTAACACTGGTAGCATGCCGCGACAGCGTGGACGTGAACCGTATGTGCAGTTGACGGACTTTGAGCGAGGGCGTATAGTGGGCATGCGGGAGGCCGGGTGGACGTACCGCCGAATTGCTCAACACGTGGGGCGTGAGGTCTCCACAGTACATCGATGTTGTCGCCAATGGTCGGCGGAAGGTGCACGTGCCCGTCGACCTGGGAACGGACCGCAGCGACGCACGGATGCACGCCAAGACCGTAGGATCCTACGCAGTGCCGTAGGGGACCGCACCGCCACTTCCCAGCAAATTAGGGACACCGTTGCTCGTGGGGTATCGGCGAGGACCATTCGCAACCGTCTCCATGAAGCTGGGCTACGGTCCCGCACACCGTTAGGCCGTCTTCCGCTCACGCCCCAACATCGTGCAGCCCGCCTCCAGTGGTGTCGCGACAGGCGTGAATGGAGGCACGAATGGAGATGTGTCGTCTTCAGCGATGAGAGTCGCTTCTGCCTTGGTGCCAATGATGGTCGTATGCGTGTTTGGCGCCGTGCAGGTGAGCGCCACAATCAGGACTGCATACGACTGAGGCACACAGCGCCAACACCCGGTATAATGGTGTGGGGAGCGATCTCCTACACTGGCCGTACACCTCTGGTGATCGTCGAGGGGACACTGAATAGTGCACGGTACATCCAAACCGTCATCGAACCCATCGTTCTACCATTCCTAGACCGGCAAGGGAACTTGCTGTTCCAACAGGACAATGCACGTCCACATGTATCCCGTACCACCCAATGTGCTCTAGAAGGTGTAAGTCAACTAGCCTGGTCAGTAATATCTCCGGATCTGTCCCCCATTGAGCATGCTTGGGACTGGATGAAGCGTCGTCTCACGCGGTCTACACATCCAGCACGAACGCTGGTCCAACTGAGGTGCCAGGTGGAAATGGCATGGCAAGCCGTTCCACAGGACTACATGCAGCATCTCTACGATCGTCTCCATGGGAGAATAGCAGCCTGCATTGCTACGAAAGGTGGATATACACTGTACTAGTGCCGACATTGTGCATGCTCTGTTGCCTGTGTCTATGTGCCTGTGGTTTTGTCAGTGTGATCATGTGATGTATCTGACCCCAGAAATGTGTCAATTAAGTTTCCCCTTCCTGGGACAATGAATTCACGGTGTTCTTATTTCAATTTCCAGGAGTGTAGATGATGTCATGTCATTCAGAAACTCCTAGCGGATGACTAGAGAAAATTTCGGAAGACATCTACTAATGACTGGGAGAAGCGTTTCGAATAAAATACAAAAATTTCAAACAATTTATGCTTCCCCCGCATTTAAATCTCACTCACAATTCACTGCACATTCTTCCAACTACGGGCACTGAGTTACTTCCAAGTATCTGAATCAATCGTTGGAGAACAACTTCATAGCGAAAAAACCTGCGAATCCCAAATCTGTGATTTTTAACTTTTTATACAAGTAAAATATTTTCATTAAAAGTACTTCAGCTAGGGATGCACTTTTGAATCGTTTACATACAGAAAACTTTTTCCATCAGTGAAGCGGATGACTCAGCTTTCTGCTTCCCTTCAATCAAACCTAGATGCAAACACGATTCCTTACGTGGTAGGACGAGTAAAAGAGAGCGCTCACATTCACATCACTTAAGAGGTTTCCTGGCGTGCACTGCTTAAATCATTTCAGTTATATGAAACTGATAATACTGAATTACCGAATATTGTTCTCATAACTTCATGAATAACTCTATGCAGTGGCCCGTAAGCAAATTTAACGCAACGCTAGACCAGTCGTCGGTCTCTAGATATTAAGGGGATTCACATGAAAGCAAGAGATGAAAAGTAAGTAAAATATTTATTATTTCAAAAGTAATCGCGATAGCTGTTGATACATTTAGTTCACTGTGAGTTAAGACAGACAGTGACTTCGCGGAAAAGTATTTGCGGCTGCCCAAGGAACCATGATTGTAGCCAGGTGTACACTTCTTCGCCCGAAGCAAAGGGGCGGGCACGAATTTCTTCAGGGCTCCCAGAATAAAGGAAGCGCATGAGAAGAGATCGGGACTGCATGGAGGGTGTGCAAGGATTTCCCAGTGAAACTTCTGCGGCGTAGTGGAAACAGCCTTGGCAAAAATGTGAGCGGCCATTATCAATAACTGAATAATTCCGTCCGTCAACATTCCTGGGCGTTAGGACTTTGTGGCGCATTTCTGTTTTTCCATGTGTCCACTGACCGCTGTACGCTAATTGTAGTACCGTGTTCCAGAAAGTCAATGAGCAGCGGGTCCTTGCACAAGAGGGAAAAGAAAAAAATCAAGTCATCGCGACTGGCATGACTGTTTTGACTACACTGAAGAAGTTGCGCTGGGAAGCACTTACACTTCCTCCATACAGTCTACTCCCCCACGCGATTTCCTTAATATTAGTACCCTGAAGACAAATTGGGAGCCATCGATTTACTGCAGACAAAGAGGTGCACACCTGGGTTATAGAAACCAGTAACGGAGCTAGTACGTTTTTAATGTTTGGGATGCATTCTTCACAAATCAAGGCACCGCTGTTACATCGGTGCTAACGGGCTTCCTTCATTCCCGCTGTACATCCGAGGTTATTACGAGTCTGAGGACAGTGGCGCTGTGATCGCTTCATATTCTTCGGCTCGTTCTCTCTTAAGATACGCTTACACTGGGATGCATGTATCGCAACTTGTATGAGCGTCATGTCAATCCGACATGTCGCGACACATCACCTCATACGAATCTTCATCCAAATTGTATGCAGACCTTCCTGCGTATACAAGACGCATGTACATTCTGTACACAGCAATAGACTCAAGTCGCGGAAGTTTCGCATCCGCAGTGGTATTCCTGGCGCCCTACAGCCATGTTTGTTTAAAAATGCCTATTTGATCTTGAGGATTCTGTGGGCTCCGTTGCTGTATTAGTTACGTTTTGTGGGTTTTCGTTTATTCGTCCAAAAGGGCCAGCGCACCAGCATACAAAAATATAAGGTTTTCGGAAGTTATTGCGAATTCCGTACAGCTTTGTACCACCGAATGCACTGATCCATATCATCAGACGTAAACACACGATTATACATGTATGACTTGCAAGGACCGCGCTCCTCCAAGTCGCGGTACATGCTCCAGAGATGCGTATACAGGGTGGTCCATTGATAGTGACCGGGACAAATATCTCACGAAATAAGCAGCAAACGGAAGAACTACAAAGAACGAAACTCGTCTAGCTTGAAGGGGAAAACCAGATGGCGCTGCCATAGGTCAAAAGGACATGAACTGCGTTTTCTTAAATAGGAACCTCCATTTTTTATTACATATTCGTGTAGAACGTAAAGAAATATGAATGTTTTAGTTGGAACGATTTTTCGCTTTTTCATAGATGGCGCTGTAATAGTCACGAACGTGTTAGTACGTGGTATCGCGTAACATTCCACCAGCGCGGACGGTATTTGCTTCGTGATACATTACCCGTGTTAAAATGAACCGCTTACCAATTGCGGAAAAAAGGTCGATATCGTGTTCATGTACGGCTGTTGTGATCAAAATGCCCAACGGGCGTGTGCTATGTATGTTGCTCGGTATCATCCAAGTGTCCGGACCGTTCGCCGGATAGTTACGTTATTTAAGGAAACAGTGTTAAGCCACATGTGAAACTTCAACCACGACCTACAACAAATGATGATGCCCAAGTAGGTGTTTTAACTGCTGTGGCGGCTAATCCGCACCTCAGCAGCACACAAATTGTGCGAGAATCAGGAATATCAAAAACTTCGGTTCTAAGAATGCTACATCCACATCGATTGTACCATATTCCTACACACCAGGAATTGCATGGCGACGACTTTTAATGTCATGTGCAGTTCTGCCACTGGGTACAAGAGAAATTACGGACGATGACAGATTTTTTGCACGCATTCTATTTAGCGACGAAGCGCCATTCACCGACAGCGGTAACGTAAACCGGCATAATATGCACTAATGGGCAACGGAAAATCCAAGATGACTGCGTCAAGTGGAACATCAGCGACCTTGGCGGGTAAATGTATGGTGCGGCATTATGGGAGGAAGGATAATTGGCCCCCATTTTATCGATGGCAATCTAAATGGTGCAATGTATGCTGATTTCTTACGTGCTGTTTTACCGATGTTACTACAAGATGTTTCACTGCATGGCAGAATGGCGATGTACTTCCAACATGATGGATGACCGGCACATAGCTCGCGTGCGGTTGAAGCGGTATTGAATAGCATATTTCATGACAGACGGATTGGTCTTCGAAGCACCATACCATGGCCCGCACGTTCACCGAATCTGACGTCCCCGGATTTCTTTCTGTTGGGAAAGTTGAAGGATATTTGCTATCGTGATCCATCAACAACGCCTGACAACATGCGTCAGCGCATTGTCAATGCATGTGCGAACCTTACGGAAGGCGAACTACTCGCTGTTGAGAGGAATGTCGTTACACGTATTGCCAAATGCACTGAGGTTGACGGACATAATTTTGAGCATTTATTGCATTAATGTGGTATTTACAGGTAATCACGCTGTAACAGCATGGAAACATGATGCCTGGTCGAACGAGTCTTTTCAAATTGTATCGAGCGGATGTATGTAAGGGTATGGAGAGAACCTCATGAATCCATGGACCCTACGTGTCAGCAAGGTGGGGGATCTGTAATGGTGTGGGCGTGTGCAGTTGGAGTGATATGGGACCCCTGAAACGTCTAGATACGACTGTGATAGGTGACAAGTACCTAAGCATCCTGCCTGGTCATCTGCATCCATTCATGTCTATTGTGCATTCCGACGGACATGCGCAATTCCAGCAGGACAGTGCGACACCCCAGAGGTCCAGAATTGCTACAAAGTGGCTCCAGGAACACTTTCCTGAGTTTAAATACTTCCGCTGGTCACCAGAGTCCCCAGACATGAGCATTACTGAGTATGTCTGGGATGCTGTGCAAAGTGCTGTCCAGAAAAGATCCCCACACCTTCGTACTCCTTCGAATTTAAGGACAGCCCTGCAGGATCCACGGTGATAATCCCCTCCAGCAGTACTTCAGGCATTAGTCGAACCCATGCCACGTCGTGTTGCGGCACTTCTGCGTGCTGGCGGGGGCCCTACACGATTTACGCAGATGTACCAATTTTGGCTGATGCGAGTATAATTGCGAGTGTATTCCATTGGAGGAGGAGTGATATCTGGAATAAGTTTCACGCTTAGTCCAGGCTTCAGATGACAGACATTTAATTTTTGTCCAATGCGAACTAAAACTTTGTTTTATCTCCACCATTAGGAAAGATACCTGCTGCCTCTAACGAAAGCTCAGCACAGACCAACGTCACTGTTAGGTCCCTGCGACAATCAAGCGTGCTATTTTCTGTATTCAGTTGATCATGGCAACATGCGTTTGTGGGCTAACATCGAGTAGCGTAGTTGATAATTTATTTCTGTAATTTACTGTACTAATGAATCACCTTTTAGAGATTGCACTTCATACTTCTGTCGTGGTTTTCTGGTCGTTACTTTGGAAGTACGCATTTGTCAACGTAATTGTTATACATTCCGAGTAGATTTTTAAATATTAAAATAAATTTGCAACATTCGAGAAAATTTTCTCTATATAAATGTAATTGAACATCATCAATCAGTGCTAACTGATCAGACGTTATATTAGTACACAACTTGTTTCTGTCATTTAGGCAGATCAGAGATCTTGTGACATTTCAACTTGCACTTGAGAATGGTTGCAAAGCTGAAATTATGACAGTGTGAAATAAATGAATAATAATGATTTACAGGTTAACGACAGAAATTTCATTCAAAACAGTTGCGTATGCAGCGGGAATGCCGCGAGTCCGTGGTTACGCTTGCGAACTCGTGTAGCCGCTCTCCTTTTTGAACAAGTCCATTCCACTCGCACCCTGCAACAGACGCAGGTGACGACAGGGCTGCGTGGGAGACTGATGAGTCGAGTCTACGGGAACACGGAGACGGAGATTTCGGATATGACGTAACAGGATTCGCTGCCGACTTTAAAGCGGGTGTGCGGATTTCGTTTCTGATCTCTGCTGGGTAAATAATCGTTCTGTAGGGAACGCCAGATATTTTCCCATGAAGCCATTGGCTGCCTTGTCTCACAGTGGGATAAATTATTAACAGTTACGACTTGTTTTATAAATAATAAATAGTATGCTTACTGTTTTCCATCTTTCTTGTTTTCATTTAACTGCTTCTTATACTTCGTGCTTCTTATACTTAGTGCTACCCCTGCAAAGCCAAGGCGGGTCGTAAGTTATTAATACACCAGTGTCCAAAATTAAAGCAACAAACCGCCGTTTCCCCGTCCTGTGTCTAATTCACGATATAAGCATACAAACTGTCAACAGATGTCCGTATGATCGTGTTCTGCACGGGAGATGCCATTCCGGTCAACGGACAACCACGCCAACGGTGACATCAGGGCACCTATCAAACGGAGTTGCGTGTGCCGGGTAGTCCCACATTCACAATCGCTGTGTAGACAGTCACACACGGTGCAGTACAGCACAGAGAAGACGCCTATCAGGCTCTCTGCGGTGGAGTGTCATAGGAAGACAAAGTGGGACAGCCGCAATCTCACACGGTCCGATGGCGTAATGTGAATGATTCTGTTGTTTCTGAGCTGCAGCGACAGTTTACAGAGGCCGAAACTGTATCCCAAAGACCAGGGTAGGGCCGACTACGTGTGACATCAGAAAGAGGCTGTAAAGGCACAGCGGTATCGCCGTAGTACTGGACAGCAACTGGCCTCTGACCCCTCAGCATTCAATGAACGTTCTGTATCGAGACACACTGCGTACAGAAGGCTTCGGCAGAGCGACCTTTATTGACGCAGACCTGCTATGTGTGTGTGTGTGTGCGCCTCTGACGCGTCTTCACAGGAGGGAACGTCTACAGCGGAGTCGTCAACACACCACCTAGACGGTCGAACAGTGGGGCAACGTTCTTTTCACAGACGAGTCCAGATTTGGTGTGGAGGTTGATTCTCGACGCATTAGCATCTGGAGGGAACTTTAAATGATCTCGGGATCCTAACACTCTGGACAGACACAGATGAACCGGCAAGGTTTAACTGCCATCAGGAATCGTGGCGAGATCTCAGGACCTCGGGTGCGATTGCTTGGAGGCGCTGTGGACGATGCAGGATAATGATCGACGCCGTAGAGGACTGGTGGTTGGTGTTTACTTGGGAACGTGGCCTGCTCGCTCTCCCGATTTGAATCCCAGGGAGCACGTCTGGGATGCAGTAGGGAGACAGGTGGCATGACGCCAGCATCCATGAACCACTCTCCAAGACTTTCAAGGAGCTCTACAGGAAGACTGGATGTTATTGCCTCAGTATGAGACTGATAACATCATTCACAGCATGTCCCGTCGTTGTCAGGTCCGTACTGCTGCCAGAGGCGGTGCCACCCCATACTGAGCACATTGAGTTTTCAGAATGGGTATGCAAATCCGTTAAGTTGGAAAAAACTAAGAACGTTTTTCCCTACTGTTACGCATGTTGCAGTTGTTTACCTTCTGTATTCTTTACTTTCTTTTTACTGTCCTGTCGCAAAGCAAAAGTACCCTTGCAAAATTCCCTTTTGTTGCTTTAATTTTAGACACCAGCGTATTTGTGACTGTCACTGAGAAACTCCAGTACCATTACTAAATTGGACTGAGCTTTTTTTTGTCTTTAATTCTTATCTACACGGGACCGGCATTTTAATTTTAGGGTTTGTCAATGTCAGCGGTAGAGTATGGGCCGATGCCCTTCCTGTCACCTCCCCTTCCCCACCCCTCCCTTCCCCTTCCCCTTCACGAACTCCTACTGTCTGCTTCTTGACTTATCCTATGTCGAAGTGTGCGAAAATTTTTTAAACGTTTGCGAATCGTGTAGCGGAGGCTAGACGTCGGTACCAGTCCGGTATCCACCTGGTCTGATGTGGCGTCTAAAAACCACACCCAGGCTGGCTGGCACAATGGCCTTCGTCGTTAATCCGCAGTGCTGATTCTAGCCTGGGCCGGCGCGACTCTCCTGATCCCAGAAGCGGCTTGCTGAAGCGCGCGGCTGCCAGTGCGGGCCCAAAGTAAACTGTGCCTCTTCTGACGTATAAACCTTTTGCCGACACTAGGTCCCCACTATTTACAAAATTACCACGTCATAAATATATTCTGGACTTATACCGTAATGAACAATCATAATTAGTTCGGGTCACTGAGTGCGATTACCAGCTATCAAATGTAAAGAGGAATTGGCTAAGGATTGTGAGAACGTATGCGAGTGTCTTTTGGACTTCCGTGGTATGTTATTCGGGACTTACTTTACAGTGTATGTAGTTAACATGTTCATGTATGATCTGATGAAGTGATAGGAGTCAACAATTGCAGGTAATGTGCCTTCGAAAGGTGACACTGATATAAGCTGTGCGGTGGTTTAGTTAGGCATTTGTAAATATACAAATGTGTAACCCACATTTTACTTCTTAATGCTCCATGTACCAGTACAGGCAACACGGTCAAATGTAATAAAACCAATACCGATACATCATTAATTACGAGGGGTGCTTACATGGCCACCATGACAGGGCGGACATTATTAAAGCACACTATTAATCAATCACGTCGACCAAATCTGAGAGATCGCAACAAGTTTAATGTCAAGTGCTGGGGTTACGCCCAAAAATGACTGCAGGGTGCACAGATGAGAGGGAAGTTAGCCAGGCAGTCTGATCAAGAATTTCAAGGTACACAATAGCTCTTTGGGAAGGAGAGGTAGAATACGGTCCGAGGGCTGTTGCCAGTGGTTGGCGCCAGGCTCTGTCGTTGATCGCATGGGGGAGGGCAACCCACCAATCCAGGGGGCCTTTAAATATTTTTGAAGATTGTGACCGTGATCTTCAGACGTAAGTTGCCATAATGGTTAGCAAATATTGTGTGAGCAACACAGAGGCGAGCTTATATTGAGATGCCATTGAAACGATATTTAAGTGTGAAATACCATTGTCCAGCTTTCCCTCCAGTGATAATGGTTTTATGAACTGAAACCCTTAGAGGAATAAAATTGTGTTGTTACAGCTGATAGTTTGCGTAATTAATTATTTCAAGTACTAGACAGATGTAGATCTTTGCTTCAAGGAAATTATTGTACCAATTTAGTGAAAAATTGAGTTATGCTCATTTTCCAACAAGTGAAAAAGCGTCCTACATGGAAGCTGAAGCGCATCAACTTCTGGGTGAAAAGAGCTCATAAATTTTAAAATTCACTTGTCCCTTTGCAGAGATACAAATAATGTCATTATTCATAGCGCTAAAGAAGAATGTGGATATGTTGAGTTTCGTAAAAATTCGTTATTTCTAACTTTATCCTCAATAAAGGAGACTATTTATCATCAATCCCTAAGTAAGTGGATGGCCAGTATTATATTTTCAATTTTTTTAACCAACGATATTTAGTACAACTAAAAAATAGGTCCCCCGTAAAATTCTGTAAATGATGTTTGTCGAGTTATTAATTGGCGTAAGATATAGTGCTTCCGAAAAGTTAATCAAAATTTATTATCGATGGTGTGTGGCAGTTTTAATAACCAGTCCTACCCTGACCTAGCTTTGTTTATTCTGGGTTGGGAATTGCGGGGGCGACCTTTACGTTTTTATGAGTTCATTCTGGTTTCGATGCACTTGTTGTATGGAGAGTTATCGGTGCATCCGTTGCGAGACAGGGCACAGAGATGAAGATAAATAATGTACTTCAGCAGAACGAAGCAGATCTCTGTCCGCTGGTTTTCGCAGATTTCTGAACACGCGCGTGCAAGAACAATAAAACAATTTTTAAACCCCTAATGCACACGTCATATACTACCACGAAGTGAACACCTAGAATCCATCTTCCTGAATTTTCGAAAGGCGTTAGACGCACTAGCACATTGTTTCCTTATAATCACGGGACCATCATAGGAACTTTCTTCCTATGCAAATGATTTTGTTGAATTTTTGGCTAATAGAACGCGTGCGTTCGCCAAAAATGCTGCAGTCGAAAGAAAACTACAGTTTTTGGTCGATCGTAAGGAAATGCATCTGTCTTTAAATGGAGATAAATACAAGATAATTCACATAGGAAAGAGAGAAAAAGCCAGCAGTGTCCGATTAAAAAATTAGTGGCGAACATCTGGTGAACATTATATCTTTCAACATTTTAGCTCTAATACAAAAAGCGATACGAAAATGGAAAACAAATCTGTAATAGATACGACCAACAGAGGACTTGGAATAGTTTCTGAGAAAATGTAGTGCATTCGTAAAGGAAATCTGACACCAGAAAGCTAGTGGGAGAAATTCCAGAGCACTGCTCCAGCGTTAGGAATCCTCATTACGTACTCTTGACAGCAGGGTTCGTATGGGTGACGTGGTGGTATGACCGAAGCATGTCAGCGTATCTCACACGATAGTGTAGCACAAGTGCTCTGGGAACACAATGGAAACCTTTTGAAGAAAGGCAACTTTTTTTTTCGTGAGATGCTTGAGGGTTACTTAAAAGAACCTTATTCGCGGGAAAGTGTACGACAGTTTTTGCAGTCACAATATACCAGGATACAAGTATGAAACCGGAACTACACTGTAGATGGTGCTAGCCGTAAGTGTAGGGGCTGTGAGACCCTGGCTGCAGCGCCATCTGCTTCCTGTAACGGATGAAGATGATACTCAGATTCAACAGGAACTCGCCGAACAATGGAATGTGACGCACAAAGATGTTTCTCTTCGGGTGAAAGTTATGGGAAAGGTGCAGAAAGTGGAAAAATGGTGCCGCATGAACTGAATGAAAGACAGCATGCAAATCTAAAGACCACTTATGAAACGCTGTTCGCTAGATAAAAAAGAAAGTCGTTTCTCCATCGGATAATTACAGGTGCTGAAAAATGGATATATTTTGAGAGTCCTAAGGGTCTTAAATCACGAGTGAATACAGATAAACCATCGACATTCACTGCAAGACCAAACCGCTTTGGAAAGAATACAATGCTCTGTGTCTAGTGGGAACGGAAGGTTGTCATCTTACGAGCTGCTAAAACCTGGTGAAACTTAACACTGTTCGCTACCAACAGTAAATGATCGATTTCAATCGAGCATTACGTGGAAAACAACTGACGGAAAAAGGCAACACAAAATCATATTGCTCCATCATAAAGCCCTATGGCCGAGGCGTTCAGTTGGGAAATGCCAGGGCATGCAGCTTATTCTCCACACTTGGTTCCGTCCGATCATCATCTATTTGTATCACTGGGACATGCTCTCGCTGAAAAATGCTTCAATTCGTATGAAAAATGTACGAAAATGGCTCGCTGACTGGTTCCCTTCAAAAGATTTTTTTTTTTTTTGCGTGGCATTCATAGCCTGCCGTAGAGGTGGGAGAAATGTATGTATCTTAATGGAGATTATTTTAAATAAAATATTGTATATCAGTTTCAGACAACAGACGTGTGATTATTGCAACCAATTTCCGGTTTCATGCTTCTACACTTGGTACACTCAGCAAGGATTCCGAGATATCACGGTAATTATGAGGGCAGGTCATTCTTTCATCGATCAATGCGTGAATGGAATCTGACATCGACAAATAGTGGTATGAAATATCCTTTGTCAATTACCGTACTTGGGCATGCGGAGTTTACAGACCGGTACGCAAAACTTAAGGACGAAAGTAAAATTCAGATGTGTCACTGCAAAGTAATATACACTCCTGGAAATTTAAGTAAGAACACCGTGAATTCATTGTCCCAGGAAGGGGAAACTTTATTGACACATTCCTGGGGTCAGATACATCACATGATCACACTGACAGAACCACAGGCACATAGACACAGGCAACAGAGCATGCACAATGTCAGCACAAGTACAGTGTATATCCACCTTTCGCAGCAATGCAGGCTGCTATTCTCCCATGGACACGATCGTAGAGATGCTGGATGTAGTCCTGTGGAACGGCTTGCCATGCCATTTCCACCTGGCGCCTCAGTTGGACAAGCGTTCGTGCTGGACGTGCAGACCGCGTGAGACGACGCTTCATCCAGTCCCAAACATGCTCAATGGGGGACAGATCCGGAGATCTTGCTGGCCAGGGTAGTTGACTTACACCTTCTAGAGCACGTTGGGTGGCACGGGATACATGCGGACATGCATTGTCCTGTTGGAAGAGCAAGTTGCCTTGCCGGTCTAGGAATGGTAGAACGATGGGTTCGATGACGGTTTGGATGTACCGTGCACTATTCAGTGTCCCCTCGACGATCACCAGAGGTTACGGCCAGTGTAGGAGATCGCTCCCCACACCATGATGCCGGGTGTTGGCCCTGTGTGCCTCGGTCGTATGCAGTCCTGATTGTGGTGCTCACCTGCACGGCGACAAACACGCATACGACCATCATTGGCACCAAGGCAGAAGCGACTCTCATCGCTGAAGACGACACGTCTCCATTCGTCCCTCCATTCACGCCTGTCGCGACACCACTGTAGGCGGGCTGCACGATGTTGGGGCGTGAGCGGAAGACGGCCTAACGGTGTGCGGGACCGTAGCCCAGCTTCATGGAGACGGTTGCGAATGGTCCTCGCCGATACCCCAGGAGCAACAGTGTCCCTAATTTGCTGGGAAGTGGCGGTGCGGTCCCCTACGGCACTGCGTAGGATCCTACGGTCTTGACGTGCATCCGTGCGTCGCTGCGGTTCGGTCCCAGGCCGACGGGTACGTGCACCTTCCGCCGACCACTGGCGACAACATCGATGTACTGTGGAGACCTCACGCCCCACGTGTTGAGCAATTCGGCGGTACGTCCACCCGGCCTCTCGCATGCCCACTATACGCCCTCGCTCAAAGTCCGTCAACTACACATACGGTTCACGTCCACGCTGTCGCGGCATGCTACCAGTGTTAAAGACTGCGATGGAGCTCCGTATGCCACGGCAATCTGGCTAACACTGACTGCGGCGGTGCACAAATGCTGCGCAGCTAACGCCATTCGACAGCCAACACCGCGGTTCCTGGTGTGCCCGATGTGCCGTGCGTGTGATCATTGCTTGTACAGCCCTCTCGCAGTGTCCGGATCAAGTATGGTGGGTCTGACACACCGGTGTCAATGTGTTCTTTTTTCCATTTCCAGGAGTGTAGCTTTGTTGGGACTTGGACCATACATAGAAAGGCTGCAGTATAGTACAAAAGGCAATTGTTAGAAATCAGCAATGAAAGACACAGAAATGACGCCTTTATTCAAATCCATTAATTATTCCAAAGTCATCGCGATTTATGATGGTGCCCTGGACATTAGAGAAGGTCGAGCATGGTTCCTAATAAAGTGTGTGACCACCACAAACGGCAGTGTCTGTTCTGTGTGGCTCTCTCGCTGGTCACAAGGTTGGTGAGGGGTTCTGTTGGTGGGGCGCTCCATTTCTCGACCAGCGCAGTTGACAACTGCTGGATGGCCTTCAGTGCATGAGGACGCGCTTCAATGTGTGTCCCCAGCGCATCCGTCCGCAGCTCGTGATCTAGTGGCTAGCGTTGCTGCCTCTGAGTCGTGGGGTCCCGGGTTCGATTCTCAGCTGGGTTAGGGATTTTCTCCGGCCGGGGAGATGGTGTTGGTGTTATCATTTCATCATCATTTGGGAAAGTGCAACCACGAACATTGTCGAACATGGTCATTTTGATGGTCCAGGTGTTATGGTATGGGAGGGACCAATGTTGCATGCGCGTGCTGACTTCCAAATCTTGGAAGGCGATGTAACTCAGGTCAACGTCATTTTAGAACTGTACTCCTTCCTCAGGTGCATCTTTTCATTTTTATGGATGAAACCCCGCAACTGCATCAAAGTGGGGGTGAGGGGGTTGGGAACGAGATGATATCGGCATTTCTCCAAGTTAAATCCCATTGAGCACGCGTGGAATGCCTTGGGGAGACGTTGTGGCTCATTCATATGCACCAGCGACAGTTCAGCACTTGTCAACCGCGCTGGTGGAGGAATGGAACACCCTACCACAAGAACTCCTTACTATCATTATGGCCAGCGTGGGAGCACATTGCAGAGCATGCATTACCATCAGTTGTGATAGCTCACCCTCTTGTTACGAACGATGTCCCGCCGTTTGTGTAATGTCCATGGACAATCACGAATCACGATGATTTCAGTGTAATAGTTGTCTTTGAATAGAAGTGTCCTATATCTTTGTCTTCCGTATTTCTTTCAGGTACCTTCTGTAGCAGTTCCTTCTACATATGATCCACGTTTCATCGAGCTATGCTACCTGACAGCAACATATCATGCAAATGTTTCTATCGTTCTCAATTTTTGCACACCAGTGTATGTATCAAGCGCTTACTCGCGGAGGTCCAGTGTGAGGCCTAATTACTGAGCCGGGCTCACTCCGAACTATGCGTTTCCTTGAACTTTGCTGTCTATCTGTGTTTGTTTCCCGCCTTTGTTGGGATTATGCCATGGTTCTTCCTCCTATGTGTGGCAGCAGCGATGTGTATTGATATCTGCACCGCGTACAATCTTTGGTCTTGTGCATATAGTTTCCGGTTAGGGATGCGCGGGCAGTCGGCCGGTTGGTGCGGACCAGGGAAGGATATCTCCGTGCGGCGCAGTCGGCTGGGTCCGCTGACGGACCCTGCGCAGTGTCGGAGCGTGTGTGAAGCTGTCCGATCGCTACGAGCTTCTTGGCTCCCCGACCAAGGACGTAAAAGTTGAGTTTCGGTGGTTCGCTGTTGGGGACCTGTGAGCAACACCAAGTGTTTTTAGTGGTGATATCGAGCCGCTATGCAGTGGAATTAACTATGTTGATTCACTACAAAGCACCGGCGGAATTTTCTGCCTTGTGGCCGTTAGTGTTCCGGTTACCTGTCCTGGCAACTAATGTAATTTCAGACAGTGTCCTTTCCTCACCTGTTGCCTCTGTCCATCGCGGTGTGCAGTTTTGACAGCTTAGTACATATTTCATTGTGGATAATCACGTCTGTAACAGTTTGGTCTTTGAGTTTTCATGTAGCGATTGGTGGCTAGCAAGTCGTTTGGTCGGTCGGTCCGAGACTGTCTCTTGGTTGGTTTACCGACGGATCAAGTGTAGTTGGGCCCACCATCTGCCTCACCTAAGTGAACGTTCATGTTTCGATGGCGGCTGACTCTTTGCAGGACAGTTTGAACATGTGAAAGGTCACCACCCGCTGGTTTCTGCAACTGCTCTCACCCATTCAAAAAGCCCACTGAACTGGGGCAGCAGTGGAAACTATCCATCTGTCAGGCCACTCCAGATGCCTTCTTTAGTCACCCAACTACAATGGACGAGTGCTGACTCCGAAACAAAGGATCAAAGCAAGCTATGAAACACGTGGATTCACCTTGCATTTGTTAATATTCGCTGCCTGTTGTGATCGACTGGTTCCTGTTATTACGCATTTGGCGATCAGTTTTAAACTCTTTACGTCGTGGTCCTTTGGTGCCTTGTAATGAAGCTACTGTCTGAACTTTCCTGCAGTGCTTTTAATACAAGTCGACCTTTGTTTTACTAGTGCCTGTAATCGTTAATTTGTGCACATTTATTGTTTCTGGCAGTAAAGCGCGCTATCAGCATTTGACAGAAGCTGTTTTGAACTGTTATACTTAGCTTTTATCAGGAAGTTTTATTTGTTTCCAGATGCTTCCAAAAGAAGAAAAAGAAAAACGGATAGTGCTATCTTAACTTAAGCCTAAAATCAACTAGCAGAGAAATTCCCAAGTGATTTCGTGAGCTTAAATTACGTTTTCTACTATTTGGGTTGGTACAGTGAGAAGGACCAGGGTTCCGTATTATAGTGAGCTACCCTTAACAGTTTCTCATTCCGTGAAGTTTTATTTGGAGCTTCCTGTAAGGCTAATTGTATAACCTGCCTACAGTAATCACAGCGATTAAGCTCTCCAGACGCTTGTTAGATCATTATCTCATGAATGTGAAAGCACTGCCACTTTAATTGTAAGCATGCTAGGGAGCTGAACTTTTTGCTCTCTACCATTTCTTTTACTATAACGGTCGTTAATTTGCAGGCTGTTTTATTCGAACTTATTTCTCTTAGTAGTAGCTGATTCTTGAAATTTCTCGAAGTCTTAATTATAATCTTGACGTTAATTTTAAAACGTTTAAACGTTTCAACACGAACACAGATGGTCAGTTCAGAAAACTTTGAATAAATTTTGATACTCAGCATTACATAACATTGTTAGCTTTACAGCTCCGATTGCTGACAGCAAAATAATATTGACAATTAACAATAAGTAGAAACAATTCCAAAAATCTTCAAGTATGACTTTCTCCTTAAGACAAATAATTACAACTCATAATTTAACAAATGACTGGCTCGAGAAATCGCTCAAGACAATCAATTAAACAACAGCGAATCCATTGACAATCAAGGGATAAACAAATGTACTTAACGTAGGAGGGGAGGGGGCGGTGTTATGCTTAACAATATTGGTATTAGTCTTACAAATAGTAGGTTTTCAGTGTACTTGCTGGCCTTTCCCTTTACAACAGTCCGCCTCTTGGCCCTCCTGCTTACAATAACATGTGATATCTGTGACATAAAGCTATTAGCACTAGCTATAGGCAGGAAGTAACAGCACTTAAGATGTTTGATAATGGCAGCAAACATACGTAACCACACACTCACACAGAAGATTTGCAATGAAAGCAATTAAAAGCATTAGAATTGTCCCTTTGAATTAAACGCCACAAATCCATTTAATTTTAATCTTTCAATTTAGCCATCTGTGAATGAAACCAACAGATGATTGCTCCTTCTCATGCCAACTTAGCAAACCAAAAATTTGAATGACCTTCAGACACTTCGGGTACAAAGTAACTACTTGACCAATGCAAACCAGAGCACTTGACTATGAAAAAATTCCGGAACAACAGCAGTGCAAACAGTTTAAGCCAGTCACTCGTATTGCACAAGCACTTGGTACAGGATGTTTCAAAAGTGACCGGTATATTTGAAACGGCAATAAAAACTAAACGAGCAGCGATAGAAATACACCGTTTGTTGCAATATGCTTGGGACAACAGTACATTTTCAGGCGGACAAACTTTCGTAATTACAGTAGTTACAATTTTCAACAACAGATGGCGCTGCAAGTGATGTGAAAGATATAGAAGACAACGCAGTCTGTGGGTGCGCCATTCTGTACGTCGTCTTTCTGCTGTAAGCGTGTGCTGTTCACAACGTGCAAGTGTGCTGTGGACAACATGGTTTATTCCTTAGAACAGAGGATTTTTATGGTGTTGGAATTCCACCGCCTAGAACACAGTGCTGTTGTAACAAGACGAAGTTTTCAACGGAGGTTGATTGTAACCAAAGGACCGAAAAGCTATACAATAAAGGATCTGTTTCAAAATTTCAACGGACTGGGAACGTCACGGATGAACGTGCTGGAAAGGTAGGGCGACCGCGTAAGGCAACCACAGAGGGCAACGCGCAGCTAGTGCAGCAGGTGATCCAACAGCGGCCTCGGGTTTCCGTTCGCCGTGTTGCAGCTGCGGTCCAAATGACGCCAACGTCCACGTATCGTCTCATGCGCCAGAGTTCACACCTCTATCCATACAGAATTCAAACGCAGCAACCCCTCAGCGCCGCTACCATTGCTGCACGAGAGACATCCGCTAACGATATAGTGCACAGGATTGATGACGGCGATATGCATGTGGGGAGCATTTGGTTTACTGACGAAGCTTATTTGTACCTGGACAGCTTCGTCAATAAACAGAACTGGCGCATATGGGGAACCGAAAAGCCCTATGTTGCAGTCCCATCGTCCCTGCATCCTCAAAAAGTACTGATCTGGGCTGCCATTTCTTCCAAAGGAATCATTGGCCCATTTTTCAGATCCGAAACGATTACTGCATCACGCTATCTGGACATTCTTCGTGAATTTGTGGCTGTACAAACTGCGAACACCTCGTGGTTTATGCAAGATGGTGCACGGCCACATCGCACGGCCGACGTCTTTAATTTCCTGAATGAGTATTTCGATGATCGTGTGATTGCTTTGGGCTATCCGAAACATACAGGAGGCGACGTGGATTGGCCTCCCTATTCGCCAGACATGAACCCCTGTGACTTCTTTCTGTGGGGACACGTGAAAGACCAGGTGTACCGCCAGAATCCAGAAACAATTGAACAGCTGAAGCAGTACATCTCATCTGCATGTGAAGCCATTCCGCCAGACACGTTGTCAAAGGTTTCGGGTAATTTCATTCAGAGACTACGCCATATTATTGCTACGCATGGTGGATATGTGGAAAATATCGTACTATAGAGTTTCCCAGATCGCAGCGCCATCTGTTGTTGACAATTGTAACTACTGTAATTTCGAAAGTTTGTCTGCCTAAAAATGTACTATTGTCCCAAGCATATTGCAACAAACGGTGTATTTCTATCGCTGCTCGTTTAGTTTTTATTGCCGTTTCAAATATACCGGTCATTTTTGAAATACCCTGTAAGTCAACAGCTAGTTCACAAAAACCTCCCCGGTTTAGGAGAGGTAACAGGGTCAGCCCACTTAATCGCACTAGAACTGCAAAACAATTCCGTGATCATCCACACAGCTAATGTTTACATAATGGTTGAGTAGAAGGAACTCCCTTTAAGGCACAAACTAACTAAAGACCGGTAAAATAACAAGAGCACTTGATAGTTCTTTGAATATGAGCACCGTTCTAAATTGCAGCCGACTGCAAGTAAGACATTTCTTAACGGGAGGAAGGAACTTTAACAGTACCTAACAGCTATTTCGTAACACATACGCTGATTGGTGTAATCCGATGACAGAATATATAATGGCGTAACTGTAGTTCTACTGTAACCGCACTGTGGGACGCACTAATGCTTTGAACAGCCTCTTAGCCAGCAAACCAACAAATATCCACCGCTGTCTGGACACAAGTGGAAATTGTCCCCTCAAACTCGAGTGCCGTGCTCTCGTCGGGCTCGTGCCCACAGACCAAGCCGGCTATGCACAACCACAGCGTACAACACACCCTTCACTGCACCGCTCGCTCGCTCGCTCGCTCTCACTCTGCCGGCCGCCGCGTGACCCGCCACCTCGCGGAGTATCGTCTCACCACCGTGGAACCAAACTTGAAGGACTCGAGAGCAACCGACAAGCCACACGCGCTTAAATAGTCTCCCAGTCGAAGACCCTCAGACCAGCATCTCTCGCCGGAGAACTAAACCACGAACGACCATCGATAAGCATAGAGGCTGTAGTACGGAGTTCGGCTCAGATAGGTTTCTATGGTGGACGGCCCCGGCCGTTGTCCCTCGTTGTGTGGGCGTCCTTCCTGGCGGCAGAGATACTGTTGCTTCACACTGAGCTTGGCGCAGTTCAACCAACTGATTTAAGCACTGTATGACTTCTCAGATTCTCTTGTTTCATGTTTGAATCGTTCTTTCACCAAATCTTTTAATTCCAAGGACTTAGGATGTTAAAATTTTAGTTCACTGATGCTTCTACCAAGTTATTTGATTTCAATTTTTTTCATAGTTTTATTTCTCAAATCAATTAACTTCACGGTTTTGAAATGAAATTAAGATCTTCAAATAAAAATACACCAGTCTGGTTGAATTAGTGTAAATAAAAATAGAACCTCTAAGGAGGTTTCTTAGTAATAATTCCTTCTGTTGTAACTGTCTCAGTAGTTGATTCTTTTTTTATAATTAAAAAGGAACTCCGTTCCATATTTTCCTGTACAGTTTTATTTAATAAACTGTTATGATTGTTCTTACATTGTGAATAACACTTCTTTTTCCCTTGGGTCAGCCATTCCAGTCCACAGCCCAGACTGCTGAAACCTAGTGTCACCTGTTAAAATAATGCATAAAAACTCAACTATATTTTCTAATCACTGAAATATCATCACATACCCTGCCAACCCGTGACGTTTCATTCCGTTTCCTCCTTCCCTTCTGGGTGCTTCCCTTTTTGTCAAGTAGTGCACTTCATTATTCCAATTGCGCTCATGGACGCCTTCGGAGCATGTCTATTGTGTTAACTTTAGTGCAGTTTTCACAGCAATGAAATTTCTGAGCATCCGGTAAGCTTTCTCCTCAGATTTCGCATGCACATCGCCAACCTCTACGACGAGTTCCGTTCTTCTGTGAACAAGGGACGTAACCCAGCTCGAACGGCTAAATTGCAATAAAAATTATTTTAAAATACGGAGATGTTTCTATTGCCCATCAAGGTTATTTCTCTACAAAACCCTTATTTGACTACAATCTAAAGACTAATGCAGACTAAAGATACACAATCACGACACTTAGATTCTGAAGGATCATAAAAGAGTTATTATTTGGAAGAAAACTTAATATTTGACTGAAACCGTAATTGGTAACACACTCAGTCCTTAAAGAACTACATCTTACGCAATATACCAGTGTGTAAGACTTTAGAACGAAAGTAGCTTCCTCGTGTCGTGTCACTGCCAAGCAAGAGAGCTTGATGAGACCTGGACCAAACGTAAATGGATTTGACACAGTGTAGTAAAGAAGGTAACAGCGAAGTGCGGAATGAGACGAACGTAAATAACACTTTTATTGCAAGGTAATAATTACACTGAAGTCACTGCCATTTGTGGTGCTCCGCTGTAGATTAGAAAAGGAAGGATATGGTCTTAATAGGGTGTGTTATGACCACGGGCGGCAGTGCATTCTTTGCTTCGTGCTCCAGTCCTGGCCACAGGATTGGTGAGGAGTTCCGTAGTAGGGCATTCCATTCCTCCACGAGTGCGTTTGACGACTGCTAGGTGGTAGCTGGAGCAAGTGGGCAGACTGCAATGTCTCCTCGCTTCACACTGCAATGAGATTTAAGTCTGTGGAACGGCAAGACCAATCCATTCGCCGAAGATCCTCTCCTTCCAAAAGCTCTCCACCTGCGCTGTTGGATACGGTCGCGCCGAAAATAGAAAAATCCATCTTCATCAGCTACTTTTACGCAGGACAGGTTGTTAAGACGTGGCGTCTGGGAATGAGCATCCCGGAAACTACGAAGCTGGTCGGATATGTTATCTGTGGAAAGTGTTTGGAGGACGGCGAAACAACGAGTAGTCGACAGTGCGTTGGACGTCCACGTCTCATCGCACAACGCGCTTTGGCCGCTCTTTAAAGAAAGATTGGCACTGTGGAAGATCCGACGACAGTGTACAATGCTCGATCAGGCGCAAGTGTTTCTGATCACACTGTTCAGTGAACACTGAACATGGGGCTCTCCATCAGACGACACCTGCGTGATCCCATATTGACGCAATGCCGTTTATGTTTGCGTTGGGTACCTGATAATCGTAAGAAGACCGTGGACTAATGGTAACGTGTCGCCTGGTCGGATGAATTACATTTGCTCTTACACCAGGCTGAAGTTCGTTTCCGGATATGCCATCATTCAGGCACACATCAGCTCGAAACATGCACCGCCTCACGAACATAGGCCGTTGGCGTTAGTACTGCGCTACGGGGGACATTCACCTGAGCTTCCCTCGAAACTGTTCAAATGGGTCAAGTGGCTCTGAGCACTATGGGACTTAACAACGGATGTCATCAGTCCCCTAGAACTTAGAACTATTTAAACCTAACTAACCTAAGGACATCACACACATCCATGCCCTAGGCAGGATACGACCCTGCGACCATAGCAGCCTCGAACCTGTGATTGTAACAGATGACATATTGTCTTAGAACTTTTAGCATTGTACTTGAAATGGCATAAAAGCCGAAATCTACCTATTTCACAAGATAAATACGGTAACACACAGTCAAACGGCGTTTACTCTTTTAAAAAATACGTGGACATTATCGAGCGCAGTGTGTACCCACTCATCCTTAATGTCTTCCCGACGACGGTGGCGTCTCCCAGCAGCGCAACTGCCCATGTCTCAAGACGAACTGTCCTACAGTGGTTTCAGCGGTGTGTTAGTGAACTCACGTAGTCGGCACGTGGCCGTGTGGTTCTAGACGCTGCAGTCCGGAACCGTGTGACTGCTACGTCGCAGGTTTGAATCCTGCCTCGGGCATGGATGTGTGTGATGTCCTTAGGTTAGTTATGTTTAAGTAGCTCTAAGTTCTAGGGGACTGATGACCTCAGACGTTAAGTCCAATAGCGCTCAGAGCCATTTGAACCATGTTTTTGAACTCACGTAGATGTCTTGACCAGCAAATTCCCCTGATGTGGTCATGATACATATGGGGACGTTATTGGACGCCAGCTCCACCATCACTCACTATCCGCCCATAATTTACAGCAATGACGTGATTTGTGCGTAAACATGTCATTTTACACTGAAGCTGATAAATTAAGGATAATGCTGATACATGGTGGAACAACGATCTGGTGGGCTGTTTGCGGATTTAAAATCACCTCGGGATATGACAATGCGGTGCATTTGACCTGCGATCGTCGCACGGTGGCGCTGGCAGCAATCCACTTAAGCAGAGGTGCGTTGGTGCATGTAAGAGTACGGTGCAGTGAGTAAGTGTGCAGACGTTTTCGGACGCGCTAATGGTCACTGTGTGTTGAAAATGGCTCAATGAACACATACTGATAACGTTATGAGGGGTGGAATACCAGGGTGACTGGAGGATGGTCCAACACAGCTTGTCGTGGCACGGGCCCTCCGTGTGCCACAAAGTGTGATCTCAAGATTATGGTAACGATTCCAGCAGACAAGAAACTTATCCAGGCGCTACAGTACGGGACGTCCACAGTGTACAACACCAGAAGAAGACCGATATCACTTCATCAGTGCCCGCAGACGGCCACGGAATACTGCAGGTGGCCTTACTCGGGACCTTACCGCAGCCACTGGAACAGTTGTCTCCAGACAGTCTACAGACGACTGAACAGACATGGTTTATTCGCGCGGAGACATACAAGGTGCATTCCACAGACCCCTGGTCACTGGAAAGCCCGTAAAACCTGGTGTCAAGAATACAGTATATGGTCATTTGAAGAGTGGTCCCAGGTTATGTTCACCGACGAGTCCATGTACAGTCTGAACAGTGATTCTCGCTGGATTTTCATCTGACCAGATACTAACCCCTTAATGTCCTAGAAAGGGACCTGTATGGAGGTCGTGGTTTGATGGTGTGGGGCGGGATTATGATTGGTGCACTACACCACTGCATGCCTTTGACAGAGGAACTGTAACAGGTCCGGTGTATCGGGACGTCATTTTGCACCAGTATGTCTGCCTTTTCAGGGGTGCAGTGGGTCCCACCTTCCTCCTGATGGATGATAACGGACGGCCCCACCGTGCTGCCATCGTGGAAGAGTACCTTGAAGCGGGCGAATGGAGTGGCCTGCCTGTTCTCCAGATCTAAACCCCCTCGAGCAGTGATGCTCTCGATCGACGTGTAGCTGCAAGTCTTCAAACCCCTACGACACTTCAGGAGCTCCGACAGGCACTGGTGCAAGAATGGGAAGCTATACCCCAGCAGCTGCTCGACCACCTGATCGAGAGTACTCCAACCCGTTGTACGATCTGTGTACGTGTGCATGGTGATCATATCCCATATTTATGTTGGGTTACATGAGCAGGTAACAGTGGCGTTTTGTAGCACATGTGTTCCGTGACGGTTTTCTCAACTTACACATCTGTATCGTGTGTGTTCCCTATGTGGCTATATTATTAGCGTCAGTTTAGTGTAGTGCCACGTTGTGTGGCACCACACTCTGCAATTATCCTTAATTTATGAGCATGAATGTACACCTCTGAAAACCTAAAAACAACTTGTTGAACCCATGCCACACGAAATCGCAGGTGCACAGCGTTCCGAAGGTGGACCAACACACAGATTGCCTTAATGCTTTGCTCACCAGTTTACCGTAAGAACTTCTGGCTCATGCGAACTGTTTGACATTCTGCGTTTCCAGCGGCGTGGGCATAATCACATTTGTTTCATAAGGTGTGATAATTTAATAGCCGAAATCTGCGGCATTAGAAATGTTAGAAAGTTATAGGAGCATAAGTATACGAGTATAAACAACGCGCTCAAGAGGATATCTGTAACCAGAATGGTCCCAGAATAGGCACTGTGGGATTTCTGAAAATGAACTTCATGACAAACGCTTATGGAGTTACGAAGGGCGGACGGGAATTACCTGCGGATTGGATCCGTAGCTGTCTATATTACTCCGAGGGGAACACTTACCATGGCGCTAACGCCCTGCGACACGAAATACGCTGACGATATAACGAATTGGCAATTACGTTCAGTGTAACGAGAACTGCTTCCAGCATTTTGGCTTGTGGGAAAAGAAAGCAAGAGCAGGACGAATACGAATATGTGTTCACTTTTTTTCCTCTTTATTGTGGATGGATAACAATGTCTCCTCTACGGGAGACATCTCAGCTGTATATTTTTAACTAAAGTTTAATGAGAAATACACTCGATTATGCATTGTCTAGAAAATCATTTAAGTACCTTTGTATATTGAGTTGAATTTGCGTTTCCTCAAAATATGCGCCAATCTATGAAAATGTAGTTTAACCTTACATTCGGACATATAGAAATGAATTATTATTAATTTTTAACAGAGAAACAGAGAATCAGAAATGCACAAAGACTCAGTCCGGTTTTTCGATTAGACATTAAATTACTCCAACTCCTAAAGCAAAGCAACCTATTTTTTATTGGCCTCCATCAAAATTTAGTAACTGACATCCTGATCTTAAAATATTTATGATGTAATTTTAGGAATTGTTTGGATACTTCGACATTTTATACCGGCTTTAAGACTGTTTGTATCGTAGTACAAAAACACATTTTATATTTGTACATGCCAGCCCAACTTCTGTGTGTGACACTTCTTGATCTATTTATTTCGTTCGTACTTGCCATGCCACTGTCCTAAGATTCAGTGAACACATTACCTTTCAACGTAAAATTTATTTCAGGCAACGCTCACAAATGTAGTTAGTGGCTTTATAGGTTTCATTACTTATCGCCCATAAACACTGCTTCACTGATGGCTGCATCAGAACTTTCCAGAAGTCAATATTTCATCAAGGCTCTTCCTAGAGGTGTATTACTCTCTTGGTGTTAATGTCAACTTTCGCCATAGTTTACATATTGTTGCCGGACTTCTGTGTTTCACGAGAAAGAATACGAGAATACTAATACCTAGTGGTGCTCACACACTGGTGGTGCTAGCTTTGGTCGCAGCATCTGTCGAGAGTAATGGTTTCAGCTTGCTGCATCTTTGGTGCATGTTGACTACTTGCTTGGTTGTGGTTTCCTTGCCACTGGCAGTTTCTCCCAGGCATACATAATAACATTTGTGAGAAGCTTTCATCCACAAATTGCTAGTGTTTTTCCTTAAATCGGCGTTGAACCTGTACGCCATACTTCATTTCTAGATACGGTGTTTCTGAAGCGCAGCAACAATAAATGATAATAATCACTTTATGTTTGCTAAAATTGTTCCTTGTTTGTTTACCAAACATGGTATTTCATTTCTGTGTCATCAAAGGGTCTTAACATTCATTTACGGACTTGATATTTATTAACGTTGGCCATATGAAATTTTCCTCATTTTTGGACAGTGGCACAACCTTTGTTCACATTACAGTGTTAAAATACATCTTCCTGTTGTGGAAAGTAAACATTGTACACTTCCTTTTCCTCAAGTCAGCACTGTATGCATGTTGCAACACACTGACTGTCCAGGCCCATCGATTACAGGTCATGTCCATATAAACAGCTATTATTAACAGAGACAAAAGCTAGGCCTACTGAAGAGGGGCAGGGGAGGGCAGCTGCTGCACTCAGTCACATTTGGCACAGATACAGCACTTTGGTGTTTGTAACCTCCTAGCTCCAACAGCAGAAGAGATACAGGCAAGCCCCTGATGTGTAGCCTGCCCTGCATGACCGGAGAGTTGGAGTACTCTCGACCTGCTTTTCTGAACTGTATTGCAGGGGCTACACCTGCTGAAGGGCTTGGCTGGGTACAAGTTGAGATGGATACAGCGATGGGGAAGAGGACAGAGGTAAGTGAGGAGTGGGAGATGCACGAGGCATGTGGAAGGAGTTGAGGGCTAGTGGGCATGTGGAAGAAGAAGAGGATGTGACGGTACAGCCCCCAGAAAGGCCCCTTATAAACTTCGAGGGTAGACTAGGGCTAGAGTGCCAAGCTGGTTGTACTCTGCACGACGGTTGTCGCCGAGCGAGTCACGTAGAGGTCGAGCACAGCAGCCCACAGCGGCAATAGCTTTGTAGTTCGACCGCTGGATGTCTGCGTCCTTTGAGCTCTGATATTGGAGCAGTCACAAGGTATGAGAAATTCTGATTCTTACCAGGCGACAAAACTCGCTCTGAAAGGAGGTGGCCGTTTTTCCAAGTGTTGGAAAGCTGTCAGGGAGAAAAATAGTGGAAAGGGCTGCCATGACACACTAAAGGAACTTAAAAGAGAAAATTATAGTGAATACGAGGTTATCAGCGAACCCTCGCTGCGATGAATACGTTCTAAGTTGTTCTATATTGAACAAGTTATAAACTGTATGAACTTTAAAAAATTGTAAATCCGCGACAACTACACCTAGTTTCATAAAAGAAGTGTGCGTGGATAGGTTTTATAGAGAACTAGCAGAAAATTGTGATAAACATATTTTTGAACTATAGACCGGAACGTGTATTCCGTGCTGAAAAATCGTCTAATTTAACCAAAAGATTAATTTATATCGCAAAATTAGCAGCAGCATTAAAGAATAATAGTTAGGGAAGTAGAAAGAGGTTCATGATTGCTTATATTTATTAACAATAATAACAGAAGTAACGTTTTTCATGTTTAAAGTGCAATTCTACATCTACGTCTACATCCATACTCGGCAAGCCACCTGACGGTGTGTGGCGGAGGGTACCCTGAGTACCTCTATCGGTTCTCCCTTCTATTCCAGTAACGTATTGTTCGTGGAAAGAAGGATTGTCGGTATGCTTCTGTGTGGGCTCTAATCTCTCTGATTTTATCCTCATGGTCTCTTCGCGAGATGTACGTAGGAGGGAGCAATATACTGCTTGACTCTTCGGTGAAGGTATGTTCTCAAAACTTTAACAAAAGCCCGTACCGAGCTACTGAGCGTCTCTCCTGCAGAGTCTTCCACTGGAGTTTATCATCTCCGTAACGCTTTCGCGATTACTAAATGATCCTGTAACGAAGCGCGCTACTCTCCGTTGGATCTTCTCTATCTCTTCCATCAACCCTATCTGGTACGGATCCCACACCGCTGAGCAGTAGTCAAGCAGTGGGCGAACAAGCGTACTGTAACCTACTTCATTTGTTTTCGGATTGCATTTCCTTAGGATTCTTCCAATGAATCCTAGTCTGGCATCTGCTTTACCGACGATCAACTTTGTATGATCATTCCATTTTAAATCACTCCTAATGGGTACTCCCAGATAATTTATGGAATTAACTGCTTCCAGTTGCTGACCTGCTATTTTGTAGCTAAATGATAAGGGATCTATCTTTCTTTGTATTCGCAGCACATTAAGCTTGTCTACATTGAGATTCAATTTCCATTCCCTGCACCATGCGTCAATTCGCTGCAGATCCTCCTGCATTTCACTACAATTTTCCATTGTTACAACCTCTCGATACACCACAGCATCATCTGCAAAAAGCCTCAGTGAACTTCCGATGTCATCCACAAGGTCATTCATGCATATTGTGAATAGCAACGGTCCTATGACACTCCCCTGCGGCACACCTGAAATCACTTACTTCTGAAGACTTCTCTCCATTGAGAATGACATGCTGCGTTCTGTTATCTAGGAACTCCTCAATCCAATCACACAATTGGTCTGATCGTCCGTATGCTCTTACTTTGTTCATTAAGTGGCTGTGGGGAACTGTATCAAACGCCTTGCCAAAGTCAAGAAACACGGCATCTACCTGTTAACCCGTGTCTATGGCCCTCTGAGTCTCGTGGACGAATAGCGCGAGCTGGGTTTCACACGACCGTCTTTTTCGAAACCCATGCTGATTCCTACAGAGTAGATTTCTAGTCTCCAGAAAAGTCATTATACTCTAATATAATACGTGTTCCAAAATTCTACAACTGATTTGCAATTTATGCATAAACCAGTGTGTGTACTAAGAGTTTAATTTTAGCACTGAAAAGCTGACAAAATTTGGAAGTGATTTCACATATAATACTTGTATATACAAGGTGAAAGTAAAAACGTAAGCAAATATAAGTTTAAACACAATTTTTCTTTTTTTAATGGGCACCGCATATTATTTCTTACGCAAACAACTACATCAAAAATAGCAAAAATAATGGCGTTGGTTGCATCGCAATACGTTAGTTGCATCCAGAAAAATTGCAGAGCGAAGTTGACGATTGAAATAAAACACGCCGCTATTGCACATCCCGAGATGCAAGAGTGACCCGAACATACCTATGTTTGCGGCAGGAAACCCTAGTGAAAGTAAGATTATATATGTCAAACACAACACGATGAGCAACGAGGGGTTCACGCTTGTATCTCGAGACGTGCAATAGCGGCGCACTTAGGTTATTTCAAGAGTCAACTTCGCGATGCAATTTCTCGGGATATAACTGACGTATTGCGATGCAACCAACTTAGTTTGTGATTTTTTACCTTATTGACTAAGAAATAATGCGGGGCGTCCACTTAAACATAAGTGTGTTGAAACTAATATTTGCTTATCTTTTGGAATGTCTCATAGTATATTTTCATGAGCCCTGTCTTACATTCATGCCAGTGAAAGTCATTTTCCAGGGTATTTCTGTTCGAGATTTATTTGTGCTGAAATATTTAAGTGGGCCACGCTGTGTATTATTTTTACGTGATCTGGAAGCAAATAAACTATTTGACTCATGTGACCTATGCGAGAACATAAATACCCGGCCGCCCTCTTGGCTTGGGCAATATTCGCAAGCGGTCTCTGTATGAGTTGTGAGGGTGGCGAGTCGGTCGCTTTGTGAAAGTATTTATATTTTTGTAAGTACGGAGCTATGGACTTCGAAAATTTTCGAGCGTGTCGCCTGTCAACATTTAGCAATATTTTCAAACTGTGAACGTACGAGTGTTTTTTCGGCAGGAGACGATTCCGAACTCTGAAGTCTTACTGCCATTCTATAGTGCGGATTCGGACCTGAGATTTTTGTTAGTTATATGATAACTGTAACCTGTAACTGAAATAAGTTGGACGTATAACTCTTCGAGGCTTTCGAGTGAGTGGGGATCTAGCTGAGATATTGCCTGGTTTGCCGCGCGGGATTAGCCGAGCAGTCTGAGGCGCTGCAGTCATGAACTGTGCGGCTGATCCCGGCGGAGTTTCGAGTCCTCCCTCGAGCATGGGTGTGTGTGTGTTTGCCCTTAGGATAATTTAGGTTAATTAGTGTGTAAGCTTAGGGACTGATGACCTTAGCTGTTAAGTACCATAAGATTTCACACACATCTGAACATTTTATTGCCTGGTTGTTTACGTTCTCGCACAGGAAAAAAATTCATCCTTGGAAGTTGAAAAGCTGGATGCTGAGGGTCATAAGGAAAATAAATGTAACAGTTCCGTAAAACACAAACCGCTGTGAGTTGTGAACTTTAGTACATAAATCCCTGCCTATATTTTAGACTGTAAATTGTAATTCTTTACTGAATAATTTAGGCAATTGCGACGAGTTCACGGAGGCAGACTTTGGAAAACTCCAACTTTTCACTGTGACCTGTGATGGTATGCTACTAACTAAAACTTTAATAAATAGATAATTTGCACAGAAGTGCTAGGGCTCAGAGCTGGGGCAGTTCAGTACTTCAGTTTTACGTTTAAATTCTCAAGTTAGCTAGTGCACATAGGAATAAGTCGACAGTGCGGTACAGTCTGAAGGGGGAGGCGGAGATGGAAGAGAGAGGGACAGGAAGTATGGTCAGCGTAAGGGGGATGCAGATATTGTAAGATATAGTCGGTTGAAGAAATTGACAAAGAGGGAAGAGCAGGAGAAAGTGGGGGAGATGATGTCTAAGACAAAAAGAGGAAGAGGTGGCCACAGAGACTAGGAGAAGGAGGTGTGTTCGATATGTGTGTCTAACGTATGTACCGGCAAAGCCACGGGGAAGAGACTTGTGTGCAACAAAACACAATGGGCAAGCATATATAAATTTACTATCACCTGCACCGATGACGCTCGTATGGCGTTATTTGCTGAAAGACCTCGTCTGGGGTCGATCAGGCGTCTTGTGCGTCGTCAGAATTATTTCGTCTCATCTTCAACACAGACACCCAGTACTCTAACGAATAAAATCTCCGAACTGGCTTGGAATCGAATTCGGGACCCAACGACTTAGATGCTAACCACTAGACCACGAGCTGCAGACTCGTCAGGTCGTGGCGCACACCTGCAATCGAGGGTTCTCTGAGATCGAGATGTGGGAGAGGTCTGTAGACTAATTACAGATTCTGTCGTTCGTGAACTCGCGAACATCCGCGCTACCTTCATCATGCTGTGAACCAACTCAAACGGCAGTGCGAAAAATTTCGGCGAGTGGCGTTCTCTGAGTTAAGAGAAGCTGAACTAAAACAAATCCTCAGCAAACCGAAACAACGGATGTAAGATTCCGGGAAAACCGCAGCAGTTAACAAATCACCTGCAGTGTTCCCATTTCAAACAGTGTGAAACAGGACGTCCTCTAAAACCACTTAAACAGAGCATACACATATTTTGTATGTACCTTCACAAAGGTCCACATAAAACTTCTTAACGTATGGCCTCCCTCTCAGACATCTCGTCTCCAGCAGAGGCAACTGACGCCCCACTCATTAAAATAGTAACAGCAAAATGGACTACTGGATATTGCAGCTTTTTCCTTTTTATAATGCAAAAAGTCTTTGTAACAAGAATATTCTTAGGAACGAGACGATAATGCCTTACTGGATATTCTTACGACACCATGAAGAACTGGTGCATCTTATCATTTGCCAACTTTCCATTTTGAGCAGCGCTCTCGACCTGGAAGCAATCCTCCGAGACCGGTAGTGAATCTAATCTACTACGAAATTGATCGCTGCTTCCGAGCGAATGAGCTAAACGATCAAGTCTGTGCTCACATGCGTTTTAGCTGGCCAAATGGTTCCCATTCATTTGCACCCATCATGTTTAATCCGAGGCGTAGCGGCGCTGGATAAAAGGACGCTGATTGGGTAGAGGGGACAGTACGCGCCTGTGAGGGGAGTATCATTACCCGGTGAGTGGAGCGCACCTGTGCAGTCGTTACCAGACTGGCCTCGACTCGGCGACGGCACTGCCTGTACGCTGGCGCAGCTAATTTTAACAGGCCGTTGTGTATTAGCTTTTACTGCAGAAATGTAGTATCGAACTCAGCAAAAGCGTATTAACGTCTTACACTACTAAATCCACAAGACTGCTGCTTGTAAAGAACTCTTCAGTTGAAGTCTTGTGTGACAGTTGTTCAACAAAGAAAAGAAAGATATGCTACTGAGCTATAAAGAATTTAAATAAGCAGAACAGTAATTGCAATAATTTTACTTATTTACAATAAAGGTACACGTAGTGTAACACCAATGTCGAATTAAGTTGTTTATACTGTGTAATTATGCGTATGTAACTATTAAGTGGTTGTTCTTTGCTAATGAACACTGAATTGTCAGAGAGAAAGTGGAAGTTTGTAATATATGTACTATGGAAACTAAAATAATGTTTAAAAAATATGGAACTTAATAAAATGTGTGTTCAGAAAGAGAAATTTTACTCTGAAAACCAATTCATGCTTAGCTATCTTGTATAGCACAAAAGGTGCAGGTAACCCCCTCCCATACGGAAGTGGCCTGGTGCGTTAAAAGGTGTTTTTGGCGGTCGATCTGGGCGGCTACTGGGTGAACACGTTATGCTGTCAGTGGCTAGCCGTTGTACGGTTAACATCGAGTGTGCCAAGTGAGGCACTTGAAAGCCAGTTTACATTGAAATTGCCTCTGATGTAGTTTCGGCTGTCGTATGGTGCTCTTGTTGTTATGGAATGGTCCTAAAATGCTAAAATCTGACATTTCCATAATAGTGAGAATGTAAAAAGTGTTTATGCAGTGTCATTTAACTTCACTTGGGGAGTTCGCATGTTACGAAGACCATTCAGCGTCATGAGCGAGAGACCAGATAGCCGCCACGTGCGTGCCACCACTATTGCGCCACTGCTCCGCCCACTTCAGGAACTCATATGTATCATAATATGGTTCAAATGGCTCTGAGCACTATGGGACTTAACACATATGGTCATCAGTCCCCTAGAACTTAGAACTACTTAAACGTAACTAACCTAAGGATACCACACAACACCCAGTCATCACGAGGCAGAGAAAATGCCTGACCCCGCCAGGAATCGAACCCGGGAACCCGGGCGTGGGAAGCGAGAACGCTACCGCACGACCACGAGCTGCGAACTATCATAATATGAACCAGTATGTTTGTGTGAGCGTTTTCCAATAATAATTTCAGTGATGTAAACATGTGTGTGAACCTTAAAACTGTCCTGATCATGAAACCAATGTAGGGTTCCATCCCTAAGTGCAGACGACATAGTATCCTGTTTCTGAATAACTATTGATTTGTGTCTGCATTAAATGTGCCAAAGTTCAGTGCCAAAGTGTATAAATGTTGCTAGTTAAATTACCTGCTTCACAGGTGGTGATGAAGGCACACAAATTGAACTTATACGAAAGCAATTTTGCTTTGATTATTACTATGAACTATTTTCTGAATTTAATTGAACTTAATATTTGAATTACTTGCTTTAACGTATGAACATATAAATTTTTTCAAGTGGGGCTAGAAATCAATATTGGCAAATTGCAATTTGTTTCTGGAATCGTCACAGAATTTGCCTGTAAAGACAGTTTCATTTTATGGGTCCCCACTATATTCGTTTCCATTACAAGAAAGATAAACGGAATATTACATTTGCTAAAGAAATCTGACATTTCCTTAATAGTGAGAGTATAAAAAGTGTTTATGTAGTGTTATTTAACTCCATTTCTGGATGTTTGTATTTAAGTCAAACGAGGGCTCTTGTGCCCAATTTTAGTCCCGTGATGTCTTGAGTAACATCTTAGTGCTGAATTGGTTAATGATTGAGATAGTTACTATTATTGCTATGAGTGAAATATCATTTAACTTCCAATGACTGCTGATTAGTGGAAATAGTAACTACTGCTACCCACTACTCATTTCGTCCTGTAGTGTTGTGTATTCATTGCACTATTTAAAAGGAGTATTAATGGAAGTCACTTTAGGAACTCAGTTTCATTTTTCTTTAAACTTAAATGTTTCACATTATTATGCCTTGTTAGGCTGGCGACCGTGAACTTAACTACTTTCATTACTTCCAAAATAAAGCCTTTCAGTTTTCTATTAATTGCCATAAATACGAAATTACTGTTCGATACCTTCTGCCCATTAGGTAAATATACGATCAAAACATTTCTAAATTCCTCCCAGAGGGTAACATCTGTCTGAAGAGCGTTGTATTTGGCGCTAACTTGCAGCTTTCGTGTTAAAGTAGTACAATTCTGTAGTACTTTTAAAACGATATGTTCTGTACAGTAAAGACAGTCACTGGTTAAAAATATCATGATTATGTTTCGTTTTTATTGTGGTTGAAGGTAGGCGTAATTCTTCTCAAGCGGAGAAACTCTGCACATAGCGATATCTCGAGAAGAACAATGGGTGCTTTCTCGTCTTCTTGTGACTTTAGCAGACGGGAAGTTTCAACCCAAGGCAACGCAATCGATCGTATAACTAACATATATATAGTACTCACATAAACCTTCAGCTGAAGATGAAGGACCAAATTTTCCTTTTATTTTTGGTTAGATTTCTACTTTTCGTTGGTAGATCCGTAGTGAGGATGTGATGTAGAACATGTCAGAAAAACGAGAATAAACAATTAACATTTACAAAGGCAATTAAATATACCAATGTATCTTCCAAAGATCCCAAGTGAAATGCTCTTCATAGATGTGTAACAAGTAAAAAATTTTAAACATTTTCATCCAAAAGAAAAGAATAAAACATGTAAATGTTGATTTCACTGAGATTCCTGTTATAATTCTTTGGATACTGCAGCCAAGCATCATCAAATAGAAAACTCGTTCTACAGCAGCTGTTCATGACGTTGGCATTATTGTACTTAATTTGTACAGAAGACGCAATTTACTGTAACAGTAGCCCATATTATTAGTAACATAGGCACATCAGTTGGTTCTACTCAGAAACTCATCGATGGATTAGGACCAGTTGGCAACCAATAAATCCTTTTAAACTGGAATTTATTTGTGTTAACTTTTAATGCTGCTGGCAAGCTATTGGAATAGTGTGTTCCTCAATTATGGATATCTTTCTGGGTCAAAGTAAGTGACTTTAAATGTTTGTGAAGATCGTTCTTTCCTCGAGTATTGATTCCAACTCGTGTCTTCAAACAGTAGGTGGTGTCCATTGTTCTCTAGACACGCCTCTGCAGAATGTTCTTGAGTTCAAACCACAAAATAATTTTTATTACACACTTTTGGACACAGAACACTTTAGTTTGGCCTGGTGAGTTACCTCCCCCTCCCTTCCCCCAAAAAGATCTCATATGACATCATGGAATGAAAGTAAGCATAGTATGCTAGCCTTTTTTATACCACCTATGTCCGATAACATTTGCGTTGCAGAGAGAGATTTGTTCGGGAACTCAGCAGTTCTGCGATGTGACCCTCCCAGTTTGATTTATTATCAAGCTGTAATCCCAAAAATTTAACACTCTCAACTACTTCTACCACTTAGTCGTTATATGGTAAGCATATACTGGCGGTTAACCTCTTACAAGCTCTAAAGTGTATGTAGTGAGCTTTTTCAAAGTTTAGTAACAAAGAGTTTACTATGAATCATTTATTAATTTCCATTAAAATTACAATCACAGATCTTTCTAGGAACACACTTTCTGTTTCAATGTTTCTATCATCCGCAAACAAAACGAACTAGGCATCCGATAATGTAGCAGATGAAAAGTCGTTGATATATGCAAGAAAAATTAAGAACGCTAAGATGGAACATTTTAGGACACATCTACTTACTTCCCAGCTGAATAATGTCTGGTAGATCAATATACGTCTCTTTCCTAATGTCACCCTTTTTTCCGTCAGTGTTTAACGTTACACTGTAACATTCTAATTTATTTAAAAGATATCGTGATTTATACAGAATTGCTATTGTTTGCTGTCGTTTCCAGCACGTAGACGAATTACTTTACCCAGGAACCTGTACTGAATACTAGTACAGACTATTCAGAGTTACACATGACTGGTACACAATGATTCTTGAGGAGAGAAAGTGGATTACGGATAAAAAGTTTGGGGTGTTACTTAAAAAAGATGCACTGCTGTTCATATCTTCGTAACTAACAAATTTACAAGGGCAGTACGTTGGTTAATGTTCCTCTGGTAGGTAAACAGCATTTTCTTGATACATTTGTTATTTCGCTTCTATACCAAAAAAATATTTACGATAGCCAACGTAAATGTGACCTTTAAATGATCATACCTGTCAGACACCAACTGGGACACTGTGCATCTGATGCACGGCCGCTTTCCGCAGCCAGTCTTCAGTGTACAGAGACTATGCCTCTCTAACACGCAAGGAGGTGGCAGTTACTACGACCAAACAACTTCGACAAAATTCCGAAGACACATCAGGATTGAGGTAATTGTGCTTCCGTATTACGAAAGAAATCAAGGTCAAATGTAAGGGACGAGGTAGATTCGTAGATACTACAATACCACAAGAAAAATGTTTGAAAAAATAAAGGCCAAACGTTTTGTGAAATGATACGTCTGAAATTAAGAAATACACTAAAGCGTCAAAGAAACTGGTACAGACATGCATATTCAAATACAGAGAAATGCACGCGTAAACTGGCAGAACACGGCGCTGCAGTCGGCAACGCCTATATAAACAACTGTCTGACGCAGTTGTTAGATAGGTTACTGCTGCTACAATGGCAGGTTACCAAAATTTAAATGAGTTTGGGACACATCTCCGAGGTAGCGATGAAGTGGGGATTTTCCCGTACGACCATTTTCAGAGTGTATCATGAATATCAGGAATCCGGTTAAACACTAAATCTCTGTCACCGCTACCACCGGCAAAGAATCCTGCAAGAACGGGACCAACGACGATTGAAGAGAATCGTTCAAAGTGACAGAAGTGCAACCCTTCAGCAAATTGCTGCAGATTCCAAAGCTGAGCCATCAACAAGTGTCACCGTGCTAACCATTCAACGAAACATCATCCATATGGGCATTCGGAGCCGAAGACCTACTCGTGTACCCTTGATGACTGGGCCCGTCAACGCCGACATTGGACTGTTGATGACTGGAAACATGTCGCCTGGTCAGAAGTGTCTCCTTTCATATTGTATCAAGCGAATGGACGTGCACAGGTATGGAGACAACCTCATGAATCCATGGACCCTGAATGTCAGCATGGAACTGGTCAAGCTGGTGGAGGCTCTAATCGTGTGGGGTGTGTACTGTTTGTGTGATATGGGACCACTGATACATCTAGATACGACTCTGAAAGGTGACACGTGTGTAAGTATCCTGTCTGATCACCTGCATCCATTCATGTCCATTGTACACTCCGACAGATTTGGGCGATTCCAGCAGGATAATGCGACACTCCACGCGTACAGGATTGCTCCAGGAATACTCTTCTGAGTTCAAACACTTTTGCTGTCCACCAAACTCCCCAGACATGAACATTGAGCATAATTGGATGCCTTGCAATGTGCTATTCAGAAGATATCTCCACCCCCTCATACTCTTACGGATTTATGGACAGCTCTGCAAGGATTAATGGTGCCAATTCCCTCCAGCACTATTTCACACATTAGTCGAATCCATGCTGCGTCGTGTTGCGGCGCTTTTGGGTGTTCGCGGGGGCCCTACACGATATTAGGCAGGTGTGCCAGTTGCTTTGGCTCTTCAGTGTGTAATGTATGAGAGAAACATTTAACGCGTTATTTAATGATGTTGCTAATGTACAGCAAATAAGGTGCACAGTCAACGTACGTCCCTCAGCAAATATCCTCTAGTACTCTTTAATAAAAAATCTAAAGTTCTAAGTTAAACACTGATCTTTGAACTCTCAATCAGCAACTCATTTGCTGAACACGATTTCGTGGTTTCGAACGTATTTCAAAGCCATGTCATATTTTTCTGTTTTATGTCTTACTTTTAGACAACTCTTTTCAAAAAATATTTGAAGGATGTGTAATATTTTATGCGCAAAACAGCTAGGCCTTGAAGAGAGAAACTTTTAGGCTGTTTCTTTACACAGCTATCAGCAGTTGTTAGTGAAGTAATTCAGTTTTCACTACAATCGCTAAGCTTTTTTAAATTGCCCTCATTACTTTCAGCATTTAAATCTTTTGTTCTTTTCTTTTTTCAAAACTAAACCTCACGCTGCACAGTAGACATCTCATCTGACCTTTCTCCCGCTCTTTGTTCAGCTATGAAAATTGGGAAAAAATCAATTGTTTAATTTCTAAGGAGTCTTGTTTTCGCTCAGCTAAAACAACTGATCAATGAAGGAAGTCTGTTAATACATATCTGTCCCACACCTAACTGTTTCCCAGAAATCTTCGAAGCCATGATTTCTATCAGACAGATATGCTTTACGAATGCTGTATTCCTGACAGCTCAGGAATATAGACGAACAAGATAGCAGTCAGCACTGAATTGTTAACTCGGCTCACATCAGAACCAGACGGGAGTGCCCAAGTTGCCTACCAGCTGGCGCAAGATCAGGAATTTTCGTCCTGCATGAAGGCGGAGCCATTGGATTGGATTGCAAATTGGGCGATGGAAAATTCAGCGCTCTGGAGGACAGAATGAGGGAGATGAATTAAAAAAGAAAGTGCGAAGCAGGAGCAGCCAAGACATTTCATACAACCAGTTGTGACCGATTCAGGGGTTCGGACAGTAATCAGTGTGAGAAGAGACAATGGGCATATAGTGAGCAGTCAGTGAATTATCAACGCAGATTCCGAGTAATCAGAAGAGACGGGGGATTTTGCCGCCTGGAGGCACGCCAACTTTGGGTTTTGAGCCAGATCCCTATTTTAATCCCAGTTTTTATAGTCAATTTGTGACGTTCATCTTTGCTACATGTCCAGAGGACTAACACTTGTGGTCAAGTTGTCTGGCCTTTAAGCACCCGACTGCACTTTCCTTGTCCGACCACAGCCTTCAAACATTACGCCAATACCGCTTCTGCGAGGCAACTCCCGTAGATGCGAGCACAGCAGCACTACATCGGACGCCAGCCGAACATTAACTGAAGTACTAAGATCCAACCAGCAAGTGTGGAAGAAAGGATGAATTAAGCGAAGTAGCCGCTAAAGAGGTAGGCGCGAGGCGCCTGCTGTCCAGCACCGATCGACGTGCCACGCCAGGTTTGCATCTGCTGCATACGGCTACATGCAAAACTTACTGTCGAATGGTGAGACGACTTAGTTTATTGCTTCCTTAACTGCCCAATTACTAAGTTATGTCTATGGCCTATCAAATAGGCTCCGAGGTTTATGCCTGTAATAATGATGTGAATATTAATTTTCATCTCAGTTTCTTGAACTTCTTACAATACTCATGCTGGATATATTTGGAGTGGCATGTCTTACCTCCTTCGCACTGTTTGTCTGCGATGGACTGAGATCATAAATTCTTTCATTACTCTATTGCGTTGTGGGAATGATGTTTTCAAGTGTTCTAACTATTCCATCTGATCGAGGTTGAGTCTTGTTTCAAAAAATTATGCCTGGATTTGTCTAGAACAGAAGCTTAGCGATTCAGATCATCCTAGAGGAGCTATTTTGTAACGGACCCCGGATTAGTATTCTAAAGCTGGTCGATATCTTTGAATCTCAGTGCCTGGCCTCTCCTTAGTTACCATGGTATAAATGAAAAGTCGCCTCTCCAAATGCTGTTTGTAGACACTTACTTAATGTTTCAGAATTACAAGCACTTTTTTTCTATCATGTCTTCACCTATTTGCGATCTTAACTATTCCTTCACTGCTGTCGACAGTAGCTAATAAAGCCAACGTTCTGACTCCTCTCTTTATTAACTCATTATTAACGAACCAATGGAGAATTTTTCACCACTCTTTCAACATCTCCCTAGAGTTTGCGGAAGACATAAAAAGTTGCCTTGCGCTTCACAAGTTTGTCCGCATTCGAGACAGAGTAAAATTGGAAGGTAAGTTACAGCTCTTGATTCTTAACTTTTAGAATCTATTACGATTATAAACTGCAGATCGTAATTTAGTAGACTACTTCGTCAGTAGTACTCTACATGCGAAGAGCATTTTCTCGGGTTTTAGCCTTTCACACTGCACATATAAAGGAAGATAATTTGAAATCAGTTACAGTCATATAGCACAAAAAGAACTGCAGCAGATTGTATCATGTGTGTTTGTACGTTAAATATTTCTACAAATACTTATGTCAGTTTCTTCTCCTGTAGCGACGAAGTGTCTAAATAGTTGTGTTCAAGCAAGTACCATAACGCCATTTTGATTACCGTGGGGATTCTCACTTTTAGACATACTGGCACTAAGCATTACTCTTAAATACGTTTAGAAGAAACCATCTTCGGCGGATGTATTCTTTTTACCTTACGAAAATGGGAGTTTTCCACTAGAGCAACAGACGTTTGCAACAAATAACTAGGCTGGTTGGCCAAGGAACCTGGGGTGATTAAACAATAGTTTCACAGAACGCCAGGGTTCAGTACGATATATTCCAACCGTAGGATGTGTTACTGTTGCGCCAAAGTGAAGCTCTCCAGTATCTGCTGGAATGTTACTCAAGCTGTTGGTCGTAATTAAAAACCATAACACTCATATGATTCAGACCAGCTGGACCGCAATCATTAACACAACAGCTGTTGGGGGCAACCTCGCGTGCTGTGATTAGCGGTTTCCACGCTTGACAAGCACTGGCAGTGCACCACCTGCTAATTAAATGCAAAAAACAAATCACTGCAGAAGTAGTACAGGTTCAACGGTCTGTTCGTTTGGCAGTCATAAATAATGATTAAAATTTTTCATAAAGTCGGATCTTAATCTGCAACTGAGAGTGCGAATGATACATTGCTACGTATTCTTCATTTTTCTCTGTGGATGCGAAAGCTGGATCCTTGACCAATATTCAGAGAAAACAATTTGTTACTGTTGTTGTCTTCAGTCCTGAGACTGGTTTGATGAAGCTCTCCATGATACTCTATACTGTGCAACCTGCTTCATCTCCCAGTACGTACTGCAACCTACATCCTTCTGAATCTCTTTAGTGTATTCATCTCTTGGTCTCCCTCTATGATTCTTACCCTCCACGCTGCCCTCCAATACTAAATTTGTAATCCCCTGATGCCTCAGAACATGTCCTACCAACCGATCCCTTCTTCTAGTCAAATTATGCTACAAACTACTCCTCTCCCCAAGCCTATTCAGTACCTCCTCATTAGTTATATGATCTACCCATTTAATATTCAGCATTCTCCTGCAGCACAAAATTAAGAAAGTTTCTATTGTCTTCTTGTCCGAACTATTTTTCATCCATGTTTCACTTCCATACATGGCTACACTCCACACAAATACTCTCAGAAACGACTTCCTGACACTTAAATCTATACTCGATGTTAACAAATTTCTCTTCTTCAGAAACGCTTTCCTTGCCATTGCCAGTCTGCATTTTATATCCTCTCTACTTCGACCATCGTCAGTTATTTTGCTCCCCAAATAGCAAAACTCCTTTACTACTTTAAGTGTCTCATTTCCTAATCTAATTCCCTCAGCATCACCCGACTTAATTCCACTACATTCCATTATCCTCGTTTTGCTTTTGTTCATGTTCATTTTATATCATCCTTTCAAGATACTCCTCAATATACAGATTGAACAACATTGGGGAGAGGCTACAACCCTGTCTCACTCCCTTCTCAACCACTGCTTCCCTTTCATGCCCCTCGACTCTTATAATTGCCATCTGGTTTCTGTACAAAATGTAAATATCGTTTCGCTCCCTGTATTTGACCCCTGCCACCTCCAGAATTTGAAAGAGTATTCCAGTAAACATTGTCAAAAGCTTTCTTTAAGTCTAAAAATGCTAGAAACGTAGGTTTGCCTTTCCTTAATCTATCTTCTAATGTATCACAGACAGGAGCGCCTGCGATTGTGTACTCAACGACGAACCTGGGTGCACGAATGGCAAAACGTCATTTTTTCGGATGAATCCAGGTTCTGTTTACAGTCTCATGATGGTCGCATCCGTGTTTGGCGACATCGCGTTGAACGCACATTGGAAGCATGTATGCGTCATCGTCATACTGGCGTATCACCCGGCGTGATGGTATGGGGTGCCATTGGTTACACGTCTGTCACCTCTTGTTCGCAATGACGGCGCTCTGAAGAGTGGACGTTACGTTTCAGATGTGTTACGACCCGTGGCTCTACCCTCTATTCGATCCCTGTGAAACCCTACATTTCAGCAGGATAATGAACGACCGCATGTTGCAGATCCTGTACGGGCCTTTCTGGATACAGAAAATGTTGGACTGCTGCCGTGGCCAGCACATTCTCCAGATCTCTCACCAATTGAAAACGTCTGGTCAACGGTGGCCGAGCAACTGGCTCGTCACAATATGCCAGTCACTACTCTTGATAAACTGTGGTATCATGTTGAAGCTGTATGGGCAGCTGTACCTGTACACGTCATCCAAGCTCTGTTTGACTCGATGCCCAAGCGTATGAAGACCGTTACTACGGCCTGAGGTGGTTGTTCTGGGTACTGATTTCTCAGGATCTATGCACCCAAATTGCGTGGAAATGCAATCACATGTCAGTTCTAGTATATTATATTATATTTGTCCAATGGATACCCGTTTATCATCTGCATTTCTTCTTGGTGCAGCAATTTTAATGGCCAGTAGCGTATGACCAGAAAGGCGTGTTTAGTTTCGATTAAACAGGACTGCTTTTGTAAAATGTCCAAGAGGAGGACACAGAAATAATATGTATGTAAACCATTCGTGAATTTAAAGTTACAATAAAAATACAGACATGCCGTATTATGCATCGATAAGTGTAGTCTAGTGTTGTTCTTGACAGTCTACCGTAAATGAACATCTACTGACAGGAGTCAGCATAATTACATATTCATACTTTTTCGCGTGATACTCGACAAGTTTTACTTAGACAAGTGTGTGTTGTGTAATCTGTAAACTTGTCCAATTTGGAAAATTATTTTAGCCCCATGCTATTCCGTTCTGGGTAAGTTATTGTATTATGAATATTCGATACTCTGAGGACAGGGCATGGGCCTGAGTTGGTTGTTGGAACGTACCCCGTTGTTTGCTCGAATGAAAAAGTGTTGTGATGGAATGGTGAGGGAGAACTGATATTAGTAGTTACCTGTTTTAAGGGCTTTAATGCATGTTCGGTAATAATGAGAGTAGTGGTTCGACATGACATAGCGTGGAGGGACCGAAGAGTGCAGACGGGCAGGGACCTAATGGGCCAGAACTATAGAGTGAATGTACAGCCTCTGAATCGTGTGGTTCAAGCTGCGTACTGCTACGAAGGAAACTATAAACAATTTACGTTGCTGTCATTTATATTGAGTCTTGTTGCAGACCGGTCACGCGTAGTAACCCAGGGACGGGCCTTTCGAAAGTGGAAAGGAATGTAGTGCCGCCACTATTGTTTGGGCACTACTGAGAAAACAGCAGCTCTGTCACGACCGTACTGAAATCCAACGGGCGCTGATGCATTGGTATGAGGGCTGCACGAACAGCCGTATTTACCACGAGGTAGTCCAGGCCGCACATCGAAATCCTAGCGACATAGCACTTTTAGGACGAGCCACAGATTTAGTACATTTGATACGTGCCCGGTTGTAAGCACAATAAACATGTCATTAACTAATAAAAATGCTCGTTCATTGTCGTAGAAAGATAAACAGTCTGGGAGCACTCATCATGACGTGAGGGCCACGAAAGTCACCATCAGGTTGTTTTGTTTTAGTGCGCAAAAACAAATAAGGTCATAGGCTCCGATATCAGAACCTTAGAACACTAAGACGAAAAAGGAGTTTAAAGCTATTACACGTTAAACCCAATCTGTGGAAGGTAAGACAGCTAAAAACAAGGACTCCCTCTTGGAGGAAGGTCCAAAGAATAGGCCGTAGAGACAACTCAGGTCCCGAACTAAGATGTCCTTCGACATATTGCTAAGACGGATAATAAAACGCGGTCGACAGCCCGTGCGTCGTTCGCTAAAAACGGCCGATAACTCTGAGATCGAACATAAATTAGATCGTAAGTGGTTAAAAAAGGGCATTTAGTCAGGAAATGGCGAACCGTCAAAGGTTGATGACAATGAGCACAAAGTGGTGGGGGATCACCATTCAACAGAAGACGATGGCTAAAACGACAGTGCCCAATACGCAGTCGTTAATATACACTAACACCTATGGTCCAAAGCACTTCCCTGGAGTATGCCTGATGTTACTTCAGCTTATGCCGACGACTCTTCATCCAGAATAACATTTTGCGTAGTCTCTAACATGAAATACTACCACATGACCGCACTTTCATGAATTGGCACTGTAGTGAGACTGAGTCAAGTGCTTTTCGGAAGTCAAGAAATACTCCATCCACTTGACTGCACTGATCTGCAGCTTTCAGGGTGTCACATAATAAAAGCGCGAGTTGGGTTTCGCGTGATCCATGTTTTCGGAATCCATAATGGTTGGCACCGAAGATGGTCTGAAATACCCTATTATATTTGCGTTCAGAGTATGTTCTATGACTCTACAACAACGAGATAAGGCGGTAGCTGTCTGCTACCCTTTTTGCAGGCAGACGTGATCAGCGTTTTCTTCTATACACAGGTCATGGTTTTCTGCTCTAAGGATTAGTAGATACGAATATTTTCGATAAAATATGAACTACCACAGGTGCAAATTTCTAACAGAATTCCGTAGGGATTCCTTCGGCTACTAGAGCTATGTTTAATTTTAGCTGTTTCGCAATGCCACTGACACTGATATCAATGTCTCATCTTTGTAGTGGTGAGAGACTTAATCTGACCCACAACATCTGTGTCTTTCCTAGTAATGGAACAGATGAATATGGAATTCAGCGTTTTGTGCTTTTGTTTTGGCACCATCAATTTCACTGTGTGTGTCATCCAGGAGTGTCTAGACAACTTTGGTGCCATTGCCAGCCTTCACACACGAACCGAAATTCTTTGGAATTTGCGAGAAATCTTCTGATAGATTCCTTCTTCGGTAGTCACTGAAAGCGTCAGGCATTGCCCTCTTGACATCCAAATGCATTTCATCCAGTATCCCTACAGTCTTATGCTTTGCTTTACACCTATTATTAATTCTGATTAAACAATAAAGTAAGTCACCAATTTGTTTTAATAAAAGCAATGATGAAGTACTTTAATTACATTCCTGCAGCTAGTACGCCTGATCCTTTTGTTTCAGTTGTTGAAAATTTAACGCTTCAATCCATTAGTTCGAACAGCCTGCCCGATTGCACTCACGCAGTTCTATTACCTATAATTAATAAAATTATCTATCGGAAATTAGTTGCACGAGCCGAATACCTGAACAAAATGCACGATACAATGTAACAGCTCCCCAGCTCGGGCTAACAAAAGCATCATTACTGGGTCCCTCTTCTGTTTTCCAATTTCTGAAGAAGGAATTACGTTGCAACATTTGCGCAGTGGGCTCGGGAACATTCTGGGGAGATGCAAGGGTTCTGTGTCCAGGACTGGGGACGTTCGCGAGACGCCGCGTAGGAGGGGGACATTGCCTTGCCTTGTCGCATCCCGGCTACTGCACATCCACTTTGCCACTGGCTGATGTCTAATTCCGGGCGCTGGGTACAGCCACCTGCGCCACACGCGAGAATTACCGGGTGAGTCGTATAGGACGTTGCATTCCTTCTATTTCGTGAACGGCTCAAGAGATCTAAACGAGGTTTTCTGAGAATGAGAAGACGCAGATGTGAACGTAAGTTTGTTTCATATTTAAATCACTTTTCTATCAAAGCAAATACTTTTTTTTAATGAAAGGATTTTTTTTAGCAATATTCGAAAGTCCTACCTAAGACGAATTTGATAACATTTCTTAATGCTGGCGTTGAAACTTTGCGGAAAAAGATCCGATGACAAAGGTAAAGCGGTCAGAACTGTCTATTGCTGTGTATACTCCAAGTAGTGTATTCGTGCCGAGAAGGATGGCAAGTAACGAAATCTTACTTATAGTTATCTTACTTATAGTTATCTTACATGATCGTTCAGTGCAGGAGACTAGCTATAAATTTGTACTGTAGTCTTCTCGTGTTAAGATTATGATCTTGCCAAATAAATGAATTTTTCACAATTACTGGCTTACTAGTTGCTGCAATGTGTGTTGCCACCTTCAGATCTATAAAAAGAAAACATGGCGAGGTTACGGACTTACAGTCACAAAAATGTTGGATATAAACAACAAGTCAATGACAAAAATTACAGGAAGTGATAGTTACATCATAAAGTGCTTAAACGACTGTCTCTTTAGGATTATACAGTACATTGTGAAACAATAACTCGTGAAATCTGCTCATATGGACAAATACAATCCAAAGCCAAATATAATAATAAATACCTCTAATAAGTAAAATTTGAATAGGAACATACCATAGGACAGTTGAGACAGTACAATGACATGCCAGGTCTGCTATCATAATGTATGTACAACTCTGAGTACGAACGGCAAGAACAAGACAGATACATGCCACATCTTGCCCCTTCGTGGTAGAATGGTATGTTTGCTGCGACATAGAAACTAATAATTGGACTTAATATAACGGAACCTAGCGCTGAGAGGTACCACCAGATGGCGGTCTGCACTAAATGACAAATTACATATAATATAGCAGGGTCAAACTTGTTTAACATTAGAAATAACAGAAGAAATTTAACATCGAGGTAGTGTACGCCAAGCAAACAATAGCATAGTATACACAAATTTTATATTAAGGAGACACAGCATATTGCTGCAAGGCAGTGGTTCACAACCTGGGGGTAATTACGCCCTGAGGGGTAAAACGAAATTTTCAGAGGGAAGGGGGGTAAAAACCAGGACGGATTAGATTACTGTTCAGTCACGTAGCTAAATTGCTTCAAAAAATCAATTTCACTACCTCATTAGACTAACAATTTTAAGATAGGTTGCTAATTCTAAAAGCGTCAAAAATGAGCATTAACGCATGACCGTACGTGGCGGCCACCAGAGCACATGTATTAACGACAGACGTTACTGGAACTTCGCCTGCAGTAGGCGATGACAACTAGCTGCAGTTGGCTACTTGCCTGTATTGTTGAGGTAGTTCATTATTTACTCCTGAGTTATCGGTTCGCTCATTGTTCTTGTTTCGTTAGCCAGTTATTACCTCGCCAGTCCGCCTCCCTAGCGTGTGTATCCATTTTCATCATCATTTACACGCAAGTGGCCGAAGTGGCATTAATAAAAAAAATAAAAAACCTTGCAATACGGCGGCCGAAACGCAAAGGCGATATCCCGGCCAGTAAATGCCATACGATCATTTTATTTCATTACCTCGCCAACCAAGTCGACGAACACGAACCGAGCGTCTATGATTTCACTACCTTCTCAACGTATTTCGGATTGAAAAGAGAAACAGGTGAGTTAAGTTTTTCCTGCGGAAACGCTAACTCTTGGGTAAGAAATTCCTAATTAATAGCGCTGCCTTTCATTTATTACTGGACGTAAATAGCTGAGTCGATAAGATATAAGTAGGTGTGTAAGTTTCTTTTTTTGTAGTTCTGTTTCCACTGAACAGTAATTCTAGTAAGTTCTCTATAAATGACGTACACAACTGCAATCTAAATATAACTTCACAGTAAGGAACAGAAATGGATTCAGCATGTGCCTGAAGCCGACTTTTTCACTGCAAAATAAATGCTGCAGACACAGGTGTATGATTTCAGACGTGGGCATAAGAGTGATTACAAGCTTACGAGTCGATGAACTATGGCAAGAAAAATCCTTGTAGAAGTCTATGAGACATTTTCTTACAATATTTCCATTAACATAAATAGCGGAAAGTATTCACTAGCATCATAGTATGGTAAATGGCTTCGCTTGAAATAAGGCTACAACACATTTAACATCTGGTCATGATTCGGACGAAAACGCACACATTGCGGGATGTACCATTGTCTGAATTCCCCATTTTATAACAACGCTCGTGCTCGCCAAGCAGCCTCCTAAAAATGCCTTATTGATGCATGTGTAAAGACACCCTGCCATACAAAGAATCGTGTGCGCAACGAGATTTGATTCGCGGAAAACATTAAGCTGAAGGTAGAGTCGGCTGTTGCGCCGCTAAAAAAACTGTAAAACAATAAAAGTAGCCTTACCCCATGAAGTAGATTTCTTTCTAAAACTGATTTCCTTTTTGCACAAAAAATAAACGACAGATTCTCGATTCACATGGTTTTCGCTACGCAGTCGTCGTCAAACTATTGCAGGGAAACTGTAGACATGACAGTACACCTGCTCAAGTTATGTTTTCTATTTAAATTTTACTTATTAGAGGTATTCATTATTATATCTGACTGAATTGTATACGTGCATATGAGAAGAATTTGAGGAGAGTTATTTTTTCGCACCATACTGTATAGTCTGTATTCTGGTCTATATTTTTACTACTTGCTTGCTGGATAATGAATTACAGTTTTTGAATTAGAAATGTTTTGTGACTTAACTGTGACATCATAAGCGGAGTTTAATGAACTGCTCTTACGGCCGGCTGCCAAACAAACTATCAAACGTATCTCTCTAGGAAATGTATTATTAAATGTTCTTAGTTGAATTTCCTTCTCAGTGGGAAACTTTACTACTTGTTTCTGTTGCTATGGTCGTCTCTAATACAGCTGCCACAGAAGTTATTTGTTGACCGTTTCGTCTAATGAGAGAAACTTTTGTTTCGATGGGGTGTGACGAACGGTTTGTCAAATAAACAGGTAGTGTGTTTCAGTTTACTTTTATACCGAGTCAAAATGGATTGTTATTCAGAATACTGTTACACAGGAAAAGCGATAAAAATGTTCGCGTCCTCTGTTCATCAAGATACACCACAAACTTCCCTCTTTTTGCCGACTTTAAAAAAGTGAGTCATGTCTCTCTCATCTAACAGCTTCTCTACTACAGCGCATCACTTCCTTTTTTAGCTTACCTATAACTCACCGGAAACAGTTACCAAGTGCCATTACAAATAATAATGTGACAGAATGGCTCAAGCGTTTATGATATAACAACCAGTGCCCGGTTTTGTAGGTACGTAATTTTTATCACTGCGTAGTTGTGTACGGTACGCCCTGCTACATTTTTATATGACTGGAAGCCTGTTACCACTGCACATTCTTTTATAGATCTGAAGATGGCAACATGTCGATACTAGTAATCCAATATTTGTCTTAATACAGTGATCTTGGCAAATTGATTTTGCACAGGAAGACTACAGTATAAATCTTACTTGTGCTTGCACAGTATAGTAACAATAGTATATTATTAAATTTATAGTCGATTTGGGGGAGTATAGGATGCGACTGGCAGCAAAAATAGCTCTAATTTTGCTGGGTGTCTAGTCTAACCGAGCTTGGAAGACATACGTGAAAGTCATTCCACGCCGCTTGGATTCTGCACCGTAGTTCATCAGTAGTAGCGAGTGGTTAGTGGTTAACTTGAAAGTATCTGAACATCGATGTCATCAGTCCCTTTTCTTTCCTTTAGTGATTGAAGCGTATTGGGTTCCGGAGAAGAGAAGGATCGACTTCCAGTTTGATCTTCTCGGCGTCATCTGACGCAGGTACGTCTAAAGCAGAGGAAGGGAGGAAAACTTCAAAAGTTAAGGGACTTCACTGAACCAGGAGGTGTGTGTGTGTGTGTGTGTGTGTGTGTGTGTGTGTGTGTGTGTGTGTGTGTGTGTCAAGCAACCGGAGACCAGTCCTGCAGCAGAAGTAAAGTTCCACACCTGCCCGACAGTCCCCTTTTCACTATAGAATACTGGCTGAAAGTTCACGTCATTGTGTGAGTAAAAGGAGATGAGACGTTGGTGAATCAATTACTTAAACAAGACTTAAAACTAGATCAGCCGCTAGGACGTCGTCACCTAACGGTAGAGACAAAGAGATGTCAAGCTTTAGCGCTCGCCACCAAGCAGCGAAGTTAAGGCACCAACACGATATGGGCCATCGTCGGATGTGCGTCAAAGCGATTACGGGATGGATGCTCTCGCCTGAGAAAGTGGCCAGAAGTTACGCAGGCTTGGCCGATAAGTAGACGTCGAAAGATAATATACGCCGTTCGTGAAAGGTTCAAGTATGTTCCCCATGCTGTCGTGGATCCCTTTATCCTACACTATGTGATCAAAAGTATCCGGACACCTGGCTGAAAATGACTTACAACTTCGTGGCGCCTTCCATCGGTAATGCTGGAATTCAATATGGTGTTGGCCCACCCTTAGCCTTTATGACAGCTTCCACTCTCGCAGGCATTCGTTAGACCAGGTGCTGGAAGGTTTGTTGGGGGCAATGGCAGCCCATTCTTCACAGAATGCTGCACAGGTATCGATGTCGGTCGGTGATTCCTGGCACGAAGTCTGCGTTCGAAAATATCCCAAAGGTGTTCTATAGGATTCAGGTAAGGACTGTGCAGGCCAGCGCTCGATCGTGTTGAAAGATGCAATCGCCATCCCCGAATTGCTCTTCAATAGTGGGAAGCAAGAAAGAAGGTGCTTGAAACATTAATGTAGGCCTCTGCCGTGATTTTGCAATGCAAAACAAGGGGTGCAAGCTCCCTCCATGAAAAACACGACCACACCATAACACCACCGCCTCCGAATTAGCTGTAGGCACTACACACGCTGGCAGATGACGTTCACCGGGCATTCACCATACCCGCACCCTGCCATCGGATCGCCACGTTGTGTACTGTGATTCGTCACTCCACACAACGTTTTTCCACTTTTCAATCTTCCAATGTTTACGCTCCTTACACCAAGCAACCCTCTTCAACTGTCGGCGGTCTGTCAGTCAACAGACGATGTCGGCCTGTACACTTTTGTGCTGTACGTGTCCCTTCACGTTTCCACTACATCGGTAACAGTGGACCTAGGGATATTTAGGAGTGTGCAAATCTCGCTTGCAGACGTATGACAAGTGACAATCACCTGACCGCTTTCGAAGTCCGTGAGTTCCGCGGAGCGCCACATTCTGCTCTAACGATGTTTAATAACTACTGAGGTCACTGATATGGAGTACCTCGCATTAGGTGGCAGCAAATGCACCTAATATGAAAAACGTTTTGGGGGTGTCCGGACACTTTTGATCACATAGTGCATATAGCTTGTTGGTAATGACCACAGTGAGCCATTCCTTGTTCCAGTCCTCCAGAACTCTGATTCTGGTCTGATTTACGAGTAGCCATCTCAGTACCCTCATTTGTTAACTGGTCCGCAACATCGTTTCCCGGAATCCCTACATGATTCTGTGTTCAAACGAATACGATTGAGCTCCCAGTATCGTGGGAGCAAGAAAGAACATCTTGTATGGACAAAACCAATGCGTCAGGAGGATAGCATTGGTTTATGGCCTGCAGGTGTTTACAGAGTCATTACAAATTAGAAAATTCTCGCGGGTGCAAATATATAAATGAGAACTTTGACAATGGCCACTAATTCTGCTGTAAGAACACTACACCCGTACGTTTAGTGAGTGATATTCCTGGCATCCAGAATGTGTGAAGGCATTGCCGATGTTGTGTATCTTTCAGCCGCCGGAATCCACGACTAACCAGTAAATTCTCGAAGAACTGAGAGAAAAAAAATGCCGAATTGCAGAGACGTCTATCAGCTGTGAATATTAATAAAACATCAGTTTAGTTAGTCATGGTTGCGAAATACTGACAGGAATTATTGACACACGAATCTAAAAACTTGAAGCCTACCTGCGGGAATATTAGAGATATGGAGAAATATAGGAATATGCTAATCCATACTGACCCTAAGAATTATTTTGGATGATAAGTTACAGGAAGGCAAACCAAATTTTATAGCATTTGTAGATTTAGAGAAAACTTTTGACTATGTTGACTGGAATACATGATTTGAAATTCTGAAGGTAGCGTGAGTACAATACTAGGACTTAACGTTATCCACAACTTGCATAGAAACCAGACTAGTTATGAAAACTCTAAGGGCATGAAATTGAAGAAGTGGTTGAGAAGGGAGTGATACAGGGTTGTAACCAATACATGATGTTATTCAATCTGTACAGTGAACAAGCAGTAAGTGAATAAGGACGAATTTGGAAAGAAAACTGCACTTCAGAGAGAAGGAATAAAGACTTTGAAGTTTGATTATCAATTCGTAGTTTTGTCAGACGGCAAAGGACACACAAGAGCAATTTAAAGTAAAGGATAGAGTCTTTTATTGATATTTATCTTCTACTATCTTTTAAAGTAATAAAATTGTAATGGAATGTAGTCGAATCGAATTAGGTGATTCCGAGAGAACTAGATTAGGAAAAAGAGACTGCAAAATAAGTGACGATGGCGGAAGTGGAGAGGATGTAAAACGCAGAAAGGCAGTGGAAGTAAAACGTTTCCGCAGAAGAGAAATTTGTTCATATCTAATATAAATTTCATTCACAAAGGAATTACAGACATTGGCTCCGAGCAGGCACTGATTTAAATCAATGGGGAAAGTTGAAAATCTGTACCAGACCGGGATGCGAACCTAGATCTCCTGCTTACTAGGTAGTTGCTCTGACCTTTTTAAGGAACTTTCCCAGTACCCAAAGGGAGGGATGGGGATAAAGTGGGCAGGGGCTTAACCCAAGGCATGGCCACCACGTCCCGTTCCCACCCTCCAGGAGCCAAGGAAAGCGTAAGGAACATGGAGTAGAGGTACAGTAAGCATCGTTTATTTATATATTTTTATTTTCGTTTTTCGTTTTTATTGTTCTTTGTTTATTTTTGTCATTAATGCCGCCGAGAATATCAGGAGACCGGCGTCACGCGAGGAAGAGTGCGCAGCATGAAGACAGACTAATTGAGACTATCAACGTAAAGTTTTTTCGAGAAGAAGATTCGGATTGCTAGTAAGTATATCCGTTGTAAGTGTGGAAGAGGCAGGGATCAGCTGTTCATTACAGGAACACCCCAGCGCGGGGTACCGTTAAGCCATCCAAGAACAGTGCTCATCCGAACTGCACTGACTGCCCTAGCACGCCTTCTGCCAGAACCGAATCCTCTATTTACCCACACACTACAAATCTAGCGTCCTTTGTCCGAAAGGACAGGCGAACACACAGGCGAACACACAGGCGAACACACAGGCGAACACACAGGCGAACACACAGGCGAACACACAGGCGAACACACAGGCGAACACACAGGCGAACACACAGGCGAACACACAGGCGAACACACAGGCGAACACACAGGCGAACACACAGGCGAACACACAGGCGAACACACAGGCGAACACACAGGCGAACACACAGGCGAACACACAGGCGAACACACAGGCGAACACACAGGCGAACACACAGGCGAACACACAGGCGAACACACAGGCGAACACACAGGCGAACACACAGGCGAACACACAGGCGAACACACAGGCGAACACACAGGCGAACACACAGGCGAACACACAGGCGAACACACAGGCGAACACACAGGCGAACACACAGGCGAACACACAGGCGAACACACAGGCGAACACACAGGCGAACACACAGGCGAACACACAGGCGAACACACAGGCGAACACACAGGCGAACACACAGGCGAACACACAGGCGAACACACAGGCGAACACACAGGCGAACACACAGGCGAACACACAGGCGAACACACAGGCGAACACACAGGCGAACACACAGGCGAACACACAGGCGAACACACAGGCGAACACACAGGCGAACACACAGGCGAACACACAGGCGAACACACAGGCGAACACACAGGCGAACACACAGGCGAACACACAGGCGAACACACAGGCGAACACACAGGCGAACACACAGGCGAACACACAGGCGAACACACAGGCGAACACACAGGCGAACACACAGGCGAACACACAGGCGAACACACAGGCGAACACACAGGCGAACACACAGGCGAACACACAGGCGAACACACAGGCGAACACACAGGCGAACACACAGGCGAACACACAGGCGAACACACAGGCGAACACACAGGCGAACACACAGGCGAACACACAGGCGAACACACAGGCGAACACCAGGTTCAAAATCTTATGGAAATCGGGAAAAAGCTGAGGATAATAATGTGCAGGGACACTAAATTAGTAGTGTAGGGATAAGTTGAGAATTGGAATTTTATGGGAGGTGTACTATGATAACTTGTGCAGTTATAATGATAGCTGTGTCCGGGTGGCATAGCGGTCAGAGCTAAAATATGGTTGAAATGGCTCTAGGCACTATGGGACTTAACATCTTAGGTCGTGAGTCCCCTAGAACTTAGAACTACTTAAACCTAACTAACCTAAGGACATCACACACATCCATGCCCGAGGCATGGCAGTCGAGCAGTTCCAGACTGAAGCGCCTAGAACGGCTCGGCCACAGCAGCCGGCGTGGCCAGAGCATTTGCCTAGTAAGCAGGAGATCTAGGTTCAAATCTCTGACACACATTTTCGACTTCCTTATTGATTTAAATCGATGCCCACTAGCAGCCAGTACCTATAATTCCTCTGCGTCTTAATTCATAGTGGCTGCTGGATCAAAATGGTGTGTTCTTTTGACTTCAGACAAATGTAAGTGCTGGGAAGTGTTTTATGAACGTTTTTACCAGAGGTATGTGAATCCTACTTCCAGACTGCTTACCCCTATCTCCGCCGCAACAATTAAAGCAACCTGGAAACGCAAGAATACATGTGCACAGAAGCACGATGGTTAAAGCAGGGCAGCTTGGGTTTCCGGAAGCCTGGCAAGCTTCACGGGACGCATTCAGCCTGCTACACCTGACAACATGTTGCGCAATCAATCCACTGTGACTACAAAATAGCCAGGCATATGCTGCATAGGTAGTTTACCTATAGCTCAGCTATCTTAATGGTGGGAACAGCAGAAAGAACAAACCAAAGTTAAAAGAGACTGAAGAATATAAACCACTCAAACCAGAGCCCGAGTCCAGCATGGGACTAGTTTACAAGTGTTAATGAGGCAGTTTCAAATAAATCGGTAATGTCTTGCAAAGCAAACTGCGTAAAAAGCTACTCAGAACTCATTCGGAAACCTTGAGTATGATACGGCATGTTTGCAACTTTGACCAGAAGCTTCGTCACTATAAACATTTTGAAAGAGGGCAAAGACTTAAGAGCTGACAAGTGTGTGGATGTGTGTGCTACGGACTTGAGATCATTTAGCAGCATATAGGCTATTTAAATTTAGGACAAACATTGATTAAAATATAAAAAATAGCTCAGTAGAAATTAAAAACCTCATTCTGGTATTATGCAACGAGTGGAAAGAAAGCTTAGTATGAAAGAAAAGCTTCTTCAGTTTCTATTGGTTGTCCATCTTAAGCTGACTGCAGTTTAATTAAAGATAATTACACTAGGCGCGTTTCGCTTTTATTTATAAAGTATCTAGCTTAGTTATTATGCAGACTGAATATATACGTTGTACAGTTTTTGTTGTTTTAAGTTAAAAACAGCTTTTTGTTTATAAAGTTTGTGTGCCAGTTATTTACGGTGTTTCTTTACATGTTCTGCTTTTTTCCTCCTTGCTAGCAGCGGTTGACTACGAAAGACTTCGAATAACTTATAGAGCGCAGCAATCAATCGTCCTTTTTTCCAGGTTTTATTTGGCAAATCCAGATTTCGGCTAATGCCTAGCCATTATCAATGCACTGTTTTCTAGTCTCGATGCATGTCTGTTCTCTGTTGTTCGGGCGTCAGTCACAGCATTTGAAGAACTGTGTTAGTACGAGTGAGGTGTGTGTGTGCTAGTGCCAGTGTGTGAGAGTGAAATTATCTTTTATGTTAGGTAGAGATTTGAGGGGAGGGGACAAGGGGATTTGATTGCATTTTTTTGCGGGGAGGAAGTGGCAGGGGTGCAAAAGTTGAATGATTTGTCCTATACTTTCACGCTCTTACATGTTCTTTGTATCTGGTGTCAAATGTCCTCTTGGTTTGATCTATGTATCTTCCATCAAATTTATTGCATTTTAGTTGGTATATTCCTAAAATCTGATATAGATCAGTTTTTCTTATTGTTTTTGGAAGTACTTCTAAACTGAGCGTTCACAAAAACAAAAAAAATTGTTCTATATTAGAAATCAGGATTACCAACTGAAATGCAATACATGTGATGGAAGATACATACTTCAAACCAGGAGGACATTTTAGCACAGATACAAAGAACATAGAGCATGGAAGTAGTTCAAATTATCTAAGTTTTGCAGAACACTAACACAAACAAAAATGGTTCAAATGGCTCTGAGCACTATGGGACGTAACTTATAAGGTCATTAGTCCCCTATAATGTAGAACTACTTAACTAACCCAAGGACATCACAAACATCCATGCCCGAGGCAGGATTCGAACCTGCGACCGTAGCGGTCGCGCAGTTCCAGACTGTAGCGCCTAGAACCGCACGGCCACCCCAGCCGGCGTTACACAAACAAAATAACAGACGCAGACATGAAAATCGTGACGGTAAACAACAAAACACACCTCACCTTACAAGAAAACAACAACTTCCAAAAAACAACAGTAAGGAAACCAAGTCATAAATGATCGAACTTGGCAAACTGCGCACTCTAAACTGATTGACCACTTAATGTATCATTAAACATACATATACAACCGCCCCCCCCCCCCCCCTTCTTACATTTAGACCTGACATACAAGGCGCACGCATCCGTACCCACACCCGCACACAAAGTTTCCCAGATTGGCAACACTCACAGCATAAAGGGAAACAATGTTCTGTACAGAGGGAAAAATATTTTACAAAAGTGAAATGCAAATAATTGAGCTCAAGAAATACTGCAAAATACAGAAACTGCCAAGTGTGTAAGTGAATCAAAGTGTTTCAACGTCAACCGCTGCTAGCAAGGAGGGAAAGAGCAGAATATGTGAAGAAACACCGTAGGTAACTTCCAGACCAACTTTGTAAACAAAGCGCTGTTTTTAACCTGAAACAACCAATAATGTACAAATGTCTGCATCCATTTTGCAGAACAACCACTGAAGATGCTTTATAAATAAAAGCGAAGCGCGTCTAGTGTAATTCCCTTTAATTAAATTGCAGTGAGCTCAAGACTGACAACCAATAGTAATTTATTTTAACACTTGCCGTCGAAAATGGCCGTGCATACAAATGAAAAGCTTTTTCTTTCAGACGTGTACTTTTTAGATTAATATGAAAAACGAAGTTCGTGTCTGCTAAAATGCATTTGGGGAATTTAGAACGAACTACTTTGGGCGTTTCGAATGAATTCAGCGAACCTGCTATACACATCCTGGAAAAAGTAAGTAAAATTGGTATAACTGGGTTCATGTTAGGTTGAAACACACTAAGGTACAAAACTAGATTTCCAGAAACAAACTTTAGTTGGTGCTGCTGTGTAACAGACTTCTTCAGGTTCTATAGTGCAAAGGATCTCGACTTTCGGAGATGGTTCTGCTTACTACAGGAAACATGTCTCAGAGGTGACCTGATGATGGTTCCAATTGATAATAGCCAGAAGAAAACCGTTCATACCTAAATAAGAAAGTCCGAAATCCGCTATAAGGGGAAAGAAGTACAAATAAAATCCACAAGTCTCTGGGCTACAATGACCCAGAATGAATATATATTATACTGGGTCTCTTCTTGTGATAGTCTAGTAAAAATCATCCGAATCCTACTCATAACACTACAAGGACAGCGTACGGAATGAAGTACTACGTATCGTGGCACTGCGGGAAGACGGGCGGGCAAGCAAGACTCCTGTTGCCTGTTTGTGTCAGGCAAAGCTTGTCTTGGAATGGAGTAAACCTGGGTGCCCGTTCTGCTAATTACGTGCGGCAGCTTACCTGTTCGGCTAACAGGCAACCATGGTCAAGTTAAAAGCGGAATGTATACCACTCTGGTTTGTATGGAGAGGCGCCTTATATGGCAGTGAGATGTGGATGATAAACAGATCAGACAAGAAGAGAAGCCTTTGAAATACAGTGCTACGGAAGAATGTTTGAAATTAAATAGGTAGATCGAAAATCTAATGAGAGTGTACTTAATCGAATTTGGGAAATAGAATTCTCGCAAAACTTAAAAGAAGGGAGCAGTCGGGGTATCAAGGAATTGTCAGTTTGGTAAAGGAAGGAAGTTGGAGAGGGGGTGGGGGTGTGGAGGGGTGGAGGAATCGACCAAGGGATGAACACAGCAAGTAGGTTTAAATGGATGTATGTTGCAGTAATTATGCACAGGTAAAGGGGTTTGCAGCGGATACACTAGCTTGGTTGCATCAAACCAGTCTTCAGAATAAACTCCAGAACAATTCACACCCCACACACCTGTTTATAGGTTTATAATGCCAATTGTCCGTTCGTTCATGCTGTAGGGACTATTTTACAATTTATCATGTCACTAATCAGTTTACGTACTCTTCGAACAGTATTTTGAGATAGACCGGAGAAAGGAGCAAAGAGGGGCATTACGACATATGCTAACTGGAGTACTCAAACATAAACTTTACTTTTTATCTGACATTCCTTTGTACGAGCTTCACTGTTGCTGTGCACACATTCAAACATTTCGTTACACACACTATCATGTGCTCGATGTCAATGTTATGATGCAATTTACGTGACGTTATGATAACTAAGAATTATAATGACGCTTACTGTAAGACAGAAATACGAACTCATCTTTGATTGTATGGAACATTCCATTGCAATTCTGAGGAATTAAGATGGATATTCAATTGTTTTCAGTTGCTGCGTATTTCGAGTCCTCCACTGAATTAACCATCTATACAACTACTGTTAATACCGGAATGAAAGAAGAGAACAGTTATGTGCTTGGTAAAAAGACACGCTTGTGAACATCAACTGCAAATAATCTCAGGTGAACGTAATTTCCAAGTCCTAGTATTAAAAAGTTGGCGCGACTCAAGTGTTTAAACAAAAGGTATAGAGAGCAGCCAAGTCCAGTGAGATAAATGTGACAGATTCTTTCTCGTTTGCACTATGATACCTGTTGTCCTGAACAACACAATTTTGAGTAATTTAAGTTACGTCTTTCAGTGGATATGCACGTAGTAATGAAGTCAAATACTTTACTAGAAAAATCATAACGCATCGTGCCCATCGGCATACGCAAGCATCCTAAACAAAGAACGCCGACAAACATCCTCCCTATCGATCAATACCAACACTTATCTCGTAACCCGCGGTTTGATAACAGCGATAACTGAGTCCCTGGAGGCCCTTCGATCAATGTGCACTATCAACGTTTGGCCATCCCAAACATGTCTCGCGCTATGAAAGCAACTTTACACTAAAATATTGCAGCTAAATGTACATCTCTTATCCGATCTATGAATACAAAGGGCTGGATTCCTTGATTGCATATGCTGACGATTAATGCTGCAAGGTAACACTAGGATAAGAAAATAATTCTTCTACATACACTCCTGGAAATGGAAAAAAGAACACATTGACACCGGTGTGTCAGACCCACCGTACTTGCTCCGGACACTGCGAGAGGGCTGTACAAGCAATGATCACACGCACGGCACAGCCAACACACCAGGAACCGCGGTGTTGGTCGTCGAATGGCGCTAGCTGCGCAGCATTTGTGCACCGCCGCCGTCAGTGTCAGCCAGTTTGCAGTGGCATACGGAGCTCCATCGCAGTCTTTAACACTGGTAGCATGCCGCGACAGCGTGGACGTGAACCGTATGTGCAGTTGACGGACTTTCAGCGAGGGCGTATAGTGGGCATGCGGGAGGCCGGGTGGACGTACCGCCGAATTGTTCAACACGTGGGGCGTGAGGTCTCCACAGTACATCGATGTTGTCGCCAGTGGTCGGCGGAAGGTGCACGTGCCCGTCGACCTGGGACCGGACCGCAGCGACGCACGGATGCACGCCAAGACCGTAGGATCCTACGCAGTGCCATAGGGGACCGCACCGCCACTTCCCAGCAAATTAGGGACACTGTTGCTCCTGGGGTATCGGCGAGGACCATTCGCAACCGTCTCCATGAAGCTGGGCTACGGTCCCGCACACCGTTAGGCCGTCTTCCGCTCACGCCCCAACATCGTGCAGCCCGCCTCCAGTGGTGTCGCGACAGGCGTCAATGGAGGGACGAATGGAGACGTGTCGTCTTCAGCGATGAGAGTCGCTTCTGCCTTGGTGCCAATGATGGTCGTATGCGTGTTTGGCGCCGTGCAGGTGAGCGCCACAATCAGGACTGCATACGACCGAGGCACACAGGACCAACACCCGGCATCATGGTGTGGGGAGCGATCTCCTACACTGGCCGTAACCTCTGGTGATCGTCGAGGGGACACTGAATAGTGCACGGTACATCCAAACCGTCATCGAACCCATCGTTCTACCATTCCTAGACCGGCAAGGGAACTTGCTATTCCAACAGGGCAATGCACGTCCGCCTGTATCCCGTGCCACCCAACGTGCTCTAGAAGGTGTAAGTCAACTACCCTGGCCAGCAAGATCTCTGGATCTGTCCCCCATTGAGCATGTTTGGGACTGGATGAAGCGTCGTCTCACGCGGTCTGCACGTCCAGCACGAACGCTGGTCCAACTGAGGCGCCAGGTGGAAATGGCATGGCAAGCCGTTCCACAGGACTACATCCAGCATCTCTACGATCGTCTCCATGGGAGAATAGCAGCCTGCATTCCTGCGAAAGGTGGACATACACTGTACTAGTGCCGACATTGTGCATGCTGTGTTGCCTGTGTCTATGTGCCTGTGGTTCTGTCAGTGTGGTCATGTGATGTATCTGACCCCAGGAATGTGTCAATAAAGTTTCCCCTTCCTGGGACAATGAATTCACGGTGTTATTTCAATTTCCAGGAGTGTATTTACTCAAGAGGAGAAAATCCTTTGCATCGTAGCATGCGATCGACAAGTCACGGACACAAATAATTAACAAACACGCTTTAACTTTTAAGAATAAAAATCAGTCGTCAGTTGCACAAATTTTTATTCCGCTTTATCGGTTTCAACAAATTAATTTGTCATCTTCAGAAGGCAACAAAATTAGACTTAGGCCATGCCTTTATGTAAAGCATAAGAAGTGTATTACAGAAAGTTACTTAGTAACTGGTTTATCAGGTGTCATTATCTTCTTCTCAGAAACATGTCATGACATGTCAAAAACTGTACATAATGTATGTAATTACTGTGAACATATACTGATAATTTACAGTAAATGAATAACACATCTGTACATGCCAAGCTATTGTGTCAGCAACAAGGAACATATATAAAAGCATATAGAAAGCATAAATACAGTACACAACGAAGTTACATATAATACATCTGAAAAACGTGGCACATAGTTCAAATGTCTAAAAAGAATGGACTAATTTTCACGTTTTATAAGACACCCGGTACAGTCAAGATAGCGCCTCTTCTTCATGACAAGCTGATCTCTAACTAAACCCTTTGAATTTACGTAGGAATGTTTAAATATTTCGAATTCTGCTAAAAGGTTCATTTTGCAGCCCTTAACTATATGCCGAAATGCCTTGTTAAGCAGGGATGGAGGATTTTGAGACGTTCTGCAGAAGTTAACGTACATGAGATCTCACCGTTGTTGAGCAAGTACTCACGAAAGTGGCTCTTAAATGCACTCTCTGGTTACCAATGTGATAATGCATTCATATGTTACATTGTATTTTATATATATCCCAGATTTGAGAAATTTGTCAGAGGTTTCTCATTATGTATAAAGAGCAATTTTATGCCACTGTTGGTAAAGGACACAGTGATTCTTTTTCTTTTGAATTAGCAATACGATACGAAATATCAGGAAATGAGATTGTTGTATATTTCTTAACAGTAAGGCGTTTTTATTGTGTGCAAAGGAATTTATATCCTTATTGGTTTTATTTTAATGAAGTTTTTAGACAAGGCTTGTTTGATATCCGTTTTTTACCATTATATGCTTCAAGATATGAAGTTCATTAGCAGTATTAGAAGCGGTTAAGCACACCTCAATAGTATGGTCGACCGTGTGCTTAAAGGGGTCACAAGAATAGGCATGAATGATATTTGTTGTGGTGGCTTTCCTGTAAATGTCAAAATTAATTTTACTATCCATTAACACTATTTCACATCCAGAAAACCAAGTTCATTATATTGAGTTTATAAAATGGTTCAAATGGCTCTGAGCACTATGGGACTCAACTGTTGTGGTCACCAGTTCTTTAGAACTTAGAACTACTTAAACCTAACTAACCTAAGGACACCACGCTCCATGCCTGGGGCAGGATTCGAACCTGCGACCGTAGCAGTCGCACGGTTCCGGACTGTGCGCCTAGAACCGAGAGACCACCGCGGCCGGCTATAGAGTTTATATTTGACACCTAAATTTTAGGGTTGAAACAATTCTGAGACTCACTAAGTGATTTGACGTCATTCACATCTCACTTCGATACAATGATGGTATCAACAACAAATCGTTAAGAGATAAATGCTGTTAGCTACGGCGGAGTGGGAACGTAAATAATTTTACTATAGATTTCTAATATTCTAACGCTTCAAAATAAATGTTTTCCATAGTATTTGTGGAAAATGTCATACTTTAGTTGGAAATTCACATTCTGTTCAAAATACTTCGTAGTTTTAAAACTACTTCACAATATATATCGTTAACAGTATTTCCTCTTTTCTCAAAATTAAGTGAGAGCTATAAATATGGAAATTTAAAGTTTAACTTAAAATCTGAAGATTTTAATGATTACTAGAGGATATTCGTCTGGTTGATTACGTATAACGTGCAGTCTGCCGTTGTGTGGTTTTCACATATTTCCATACCCTATACCCGAAGTTGTAAGAAGTGGAAACAATTTTTCAGTCTCAAAACATTTTCCATAACGATTCCTTCATATACCAGGAAAGAGAATGCGCAATCTCAAACAGCATCTGCTGGCTGTAGAAAGTTTCGAGCATCAGCCACACGTGCATCACTTGTTCTCTTATTTCTTACTTTCGGACAAATAATTACACAAAACATTTGACCGTTTTTTTAAACTTTATTTTCAAAACTTGTTCAGAAAGCTGTTCTCGAAGTGTCAAATTTGTTAGTTTACTCCAAAGAAGCCATTTTAGAAACGAAATATCACTCCAGAGCAACTATTTACGCAAAATAGCTACTTCTGGAACAGATGAAGTTTTTCAAACTTCATTTATATAGGTAACAGTAATTGTTCGTGAATTATTTCCATTTTCTCTCAAAACACTAACTTCTTAATTACGCTAATTACTTTGAAACAATTAAACCATTTTTAATCAAAAATAGGCCTCAAGCTGGTCAGTTTGATACCCCTTTTGTCCATTTCCCACTCTTCGTTTGACTATGACAATTCGGATAAAAACACGTTGTTTAATTTATAGTAAGTCACGTTTTTATACGCTAACATTTAATCAAATTTGAAACCAGCACCAAAAACAACCTCAACCAAGGGGTTAACAGGAGTACAAAAAGTAGTCAAATACACGGGTACACAAGTTTTTAATGATCTGCTAGAGCATATTAAATGACAAGCAGATAATGTGGTGTAGTTTAAGATTAAATGAAAGACCTTACTGTTGGCCGACTACTCTTACTCCATTTAAGCATACCTTCAAGGACAAAAATGTTACGTTAAAACCTCGCACCATCTGTTCTTTAAAGAATCGAATTGACATGTGTTAAAGAACTTCAAACATCTAATTACTTTAGAAATCAGTTACCATGAAAAATAATGGAAGTCAAGCAGGTGTGCGAGGAAAAGTTTCGAAAGGATTGGAAATTATCTTTGTCGGTAAGTGCTCTCACTACCATGCGCTGAATGAATATTGTCTTCGTTTTAAGCAAAATCTAGTTTTCACGCATTTCAATATTTATCACGTAATATCTCCTGAACTGTGTGTCGTACAACGTTATAGCTTTGCAGGTAAATTCAGTGTTATACCTGCTTGTACATAGCTACTCGGCAAATCACACTTAAACGCAGAGGGTTCATCGAAACGTCTCGAAAATATTTCTGTTATTCCACTCTCTAACAGCGAGCGGAGAAATCTAACACTCAAATCTTTCCATGCGAGCTCTGATTTTCCTTATTTTGCGACGATGATTGTTTTCCCCTGAGTCGGTGTCAACAAAATATTTTCAAATTCAGAGGAGGAAGTTGATGATTGAAATTTCGTGAGAAGATCCCGCCGCTAAGAGAAACGCCTTTGTTTTAATTATGTCCACCCCAAGTCCTGTATCATTCCTATGACACTATCCCCTATTTCTCGATACCACAATACGCTATACCCTTCCTCGACCTTTCTCGATGTACTCTGTTAATCCTATCTGGTAAGGATCCCATGCCGCGCTGCAGTATTCCAAAAGTGACGAACAAGCGTAGTGTAGGCAGCCTCTTTAGTAGATCTGTTGCATCTTCTAAATGTTCTGCCAGTAAAACGCCGTCTTTGATTCGCCTTCACCCACAACATTTGCTGTGTGTTCTTTCCAATTTAAGTTGTTTGTAACTGTAATTCCTGTGTGTTTAGTTGAGTTTATAGCCTTTAGATTTGTGTGATTTGTCGTGTAAACCAAGTTTAATGGATCCATTCTAGCACTCATGTGGAAGACCACACACTTTTCGTTATTTCGTGCTAATTGCCAATTTTTGCACTATACAGATATCTTTGATAAATCTTTTTGGAATTAGTTTCGATCCTGTGATGAAATCACTAAACGAAAATATCATCTGCAAACAACCTGCTCAGATTGTCACCTAAATCGTTTACATTCCTAAGGATAAACAGAGAACCTATAATGCTGCCACTGTCTTTGGGAACGCCAGAAATCAGTTCTGTTTTACTTTATGACTTTCGGTCAGTTACTACGAACTGTATACTTTGACAGGGAAACACGAATCCAGTTGCATTTAACTGACACCGTATTCCGTAAGCACAAGATTTCATTGCAAGTTGCTTGTGAGGTACGGTGTCAAACGGTTTCTGGAAAGCTAGAAACACGGAATCAATTTGAAATCCTTTGTCTATAAGACTGAACACTTCATGTGAGTAAAGAGCTATTTGTGTTTCACAAGTACGATGTTTTCTATATTCGTGGTGACTATCAACTGACCGTTCTATTCGAGGTAATTCACGATGCTCATACGAAATATACGAGGGAATACCCAAAAAAAGAAACCAGGGTAACATTGCTGTGGGCGGAGCTTGTATAGTATGCATGTCTGCCGCTAGGTGTTTATGGCGCAACTTACTGCCAGTTCAGTGCCGCCTGTGTTGTGGCTTGTTCTGCCCATCTGCAGTGATTGTTTCTGCTAGCGCTTTTTGTTCTTGTTGCCTTTTTTTAGGATTGCAAGTTTAAGTGAACACTGTGAACCTGTGAATTTTGTTTTCTACTCTGTAAAAATGCTTCTGGTTTAGTGTTGAAAACAGTTTACCAACTTGTCGATTGATGACAAACCTCGTTTGGACGGCTATCAACTGATCGAATTGACGAAAATATTGAAAAACTTCAAGAGCTTGTGCTCACTGACCGTCGACAGACAGATGAGCAAATGTCAGAGATTAGTGGGTTATCTTGGAGCTCGGTTCAGTGAATTTTAACGGATGATTTAGGCAGACAGGAGACTGGCTCTTCCACCATGTCAACGCACCTGCACACAGAGCCATCTCTGTTAGTTTTTGGCTAAAAATGGCGTGGTTCAGCTGCCCACGCACCTTACTCGCCTGACCTGGCTTCATGCGACTTTTTCTTATTACCACACATGAAAAGGAACTTGAAAGGACGCCAATTTGACAATGCTGAAGAAGTGAAAAAAAGAGGAAAGAGCTGTCAGCCATTTCTAAAGATGATTACAAAAGGGCGTTTCGAACAGTGGAAGCACCGGTGGGACAAATGTACTGGTTGTAATGAAGAGTATAAGGTTGTTTTCTAAACAGTCTGAAAATGTGTAGCTTTCAAAAAATAGTTTTTTTGGGTACCCCTCTTATGTTCCAGACTCCTGTTCCGTATCGAGGTTAATGATATGGGCAAGTAATTTAGTGGATCACTCCTATTACCTTTCTTGAATATTGGTGTGACCTGTGCAACTATCCAGTCTGAGTAAGATCTTCCGTCGAGAGAGCGGTTGTACACGATTGCTATGTATGAAGCAATAGCATCAACATACTCAAAGAAACCCATTTGGTATACAATCCGAACTGGCAGACTTGCTTTTATTAATTGCTTTAAGCTGCTGCACTACTTCGAGGATATTTACTTCTAAGTTACTCATGTTGGCAGCTATTCTTTATTCGAACTCTAATATTTACATCGTCTTCTTTGGTGAAGGAATTTTGGAAAACTGTTTAGTAACTCTGCTTTATCAGAGCTGGCATCGATAGTATTTCCACCGCTATCGCTGGTAGCATACCTCACACAACGCCAGAATCTCTTTGAAATTTCTGTCAGGTTTCGAGACGAGGTTTCGTTGTGAGGATTATAATAAGCATCTCACATTGAAGTCCGCGCTATATTTCGAGTTTCTGTAACCGCTAAGACGCTTACAGCGCTGTCTATTGGTAAAATATTTCTCCCTGCTTCCATAATATGCTGTTCAATTTTGACGTCGTTCTGAGCAGTGGTTGTCTTTCTGCGGCGTTTTGATACTGGAACTTTAATTATGGACATCCTGTACATAGGAGGTCAAGTAATTTGATAAAAATTTTGGTGGGTTTGCGGCTGAAATCCAATATGACGTGCTATAACTCACAATTAAGACTGAAATATTTAAACAGTAGTGTGTACACGTTGTAACTGCGCTGAACGTTCGCCCATTGAAAATTGGGTTAAAATGAGACAAATGGTCACATCAAGAGGGCATACCACCAAGAAACACGTATTTCCACAGGTCAGGGAGATTTCCGTAATTTAAGTAACAAAGAGGTGTTATTTTAACCTATGATGATTCGAAAATTTGTGAGAAGCCGGAAAATTTCTTTAAGTATGTACATCTCCGTATCTTTGTATGGCAAGCGTAAAATTACACATTATCTCCAAAACCATTGCTAAAATGTTTGGTTCAGGTTTGGTGTCTCACTTTCTTGGCCAGCGTAATTATGAAAATTCATTAAGTGGTGAAAAATTATGTGTATGCCGTCATTTAGCCTGAAAATAAGTCGGAGCGAATCAAATAACTGCGTAAAAGACGATGGTAAATCTTAAAATTCGCTAAAACAGAAGACTGCCTTCTGGGCTCTGTGGGTAAATATGCTGCTCTAATGTAAAGGGCAGGATATTCGTAAAAAGGTTCCTACTTTTATGGGAGTATTTTTTTTAAATAAAAGAATACAGAAGCTTGAGGTGGAATTTAACCCGTGTATAGAACTAAAAGGCTTTTATTTTCCAAAGGACCATCTTATATTGCATGAGTATGTTTTATATTTTATATACTTGCACATCCAAGCTTGGTGTACTTTTCAGAACTACATTTCGTATCAATATTCTCATTTACGCTCCACAAATGTTCGACAGGTCATCCACCACACACACAACGACAAACCTTCATACGATAGTCCAACTCGTCCAAATACTTTAGATTGCATGTCTGAAATTGCTGCTTTCGCTGCTGTTGCTACGTGGGGTTGCAATTTATACAAAGCTGTAGGCCGATGAGGCACATGGAGTCTCTGAACGAGCAACCGGGGAAACCTATTTCTTTTCCGTTACACAGATGATTAGTGTCGAAACTGCTTGTGTCTTCGTCGAAAGCTTTGATCTTTCTGAGGAGCAGTCTTACTCATCTCGCAAAGTTTTAACTGAATTGCATCAGTTTAGTGTCAGAGGCCGATCTCGTGGAAGATCAGTTTGGTTTCCGGAATAATGGCTCTGAGCACTATGGGACTTAACATCTGTGGTCATCAGTCCCCTAGAACTTAGAACTACTTAAACCTAACTAACCTAAGGACATCACACACATCCATGCCAGAGGCAGGATTCGAACCTGCGACCGTAGCAGTCGCGCGGTTCCGAACTGAGCGCCTAGAACCGGAATAATGCACGAACACTATGCAATACTGACTACTACTTGACTTAGAAGATAGGTTAATGAAAGGTAAACCTACAATTGTAGCATCTGAAGACTTAGAGAAAGTCTTTAACAATGTTTACTGGAATATCCACTTTGGGATTCTGAAGGTAACGGGGTACAATAGAGGGAGCGAAAATCTATAACAACTTTTAAAGAAACCAGATGGCAGTTCTAAGACGAAGGGGATGAAAGGGGAGGAGTAGTTGAGAAGGGAGTGAGACAGGGTTATGGGCTATCCAGTATGTTACACAATCTGTAAATGAAGACGAATGCGTCCGAACAGGCGTTGAAATTCCAACGGTACCGACCCGCCGCCGTATCATCCTCAGCCCTTCGGCGTCACCAGATGCAGATACAGATACAGAGGGGCCACGTGGTCAGCACACCGCTCTCCCGGCTGTTGTCAGTTTTCGTGACCGGTGTCACTACTGCTGAATCAAATAGCTCCTCAATTGGCCTCACAAGGGCTGAGTGCATCCTGCTTGCCCACCACTCGGCAGATCCGGAGCTGACCCAAGTGGTAGCCAAAGCCGACAGCGCTTCACTTTGGCGAAGTAACAGGGGCCGGTGTTACCCCTATGGCAAGGTAGCTGGCCATCTGTAAAGGAAGCCACAGAAAAAATTTGGAGAAGGAACTGAAGTTTAAGGAGGAGAAATAAAAACTGGGGTATACCATAATATTTTATGTCTGTCAGCGATGGCACACTATTTAGATGAGCAGTTGAGCGGAATGGACAGTGTCTTAGTAGGAAGATACAAGATGAAAAATCAACACATGGGTAATGGAATGTAGTCGAATTAAGTCAGGTGACGCTGAGGAATGAGATTAGGAAATGAGACACGAAAATGAGTGGATACGTTTTGTTATTTTTCCTCAAAACTGGAGAGGTCAAATACGTAGACGAAAGACAGACCGGCAATAGCAAGAAAAGCACATTTCAAACTGCAGCCAAATTTCCAGATTTTGAATGAAATGTGGCTGTAAAATACGTTTAATAAAATGTCATCACCGGTTTCGCGTCACCTGGGGACGTGTCTTCAATTGACGCGAAACCAGTCGTGATTTTTAATGAAAAGCATTGTACAGCAAGTGCGGATCACTTCATTCAAAAAGAAAAGCGTTTGTGAAAGTCGAAATTGTTAATATCTAATATAAATTGAACTGTTAGGAAGTCTCTTCCTAAGATATTTGGAGTGTAGTCTTGTGAAACGTGGACTATAAGCAGTTCAGACAAGGAGAGAAACTTTTGAAATCTGTTACTACAGAAGAATGCTTAAGATTAAATGGTTAGGCCGCTAGATTGTCTAACGAATGAGGAAGTAATCAGTTGAATTCGGGAGAAAAGAAATTTATAGCATAACTTGACTAAAAGAAGGGATCGGTTGATAGGGCACATTCTGAGACGTCAGCAAACCAGCAGTTTGGTATTGGAGGGAAGAAGAGGCGGGGGGGGGGGGGGGGGGGGTTAAATCATAGGGAGACAGAGCTGAATGCAGTAAGCAAGCTCGAAGGATACAGATGGCAATAGTTATTCGGGGATGGGAGGCTTGCACAGGATAGAGCATTATGGAGAGCTGCATGAAACCAGTTTTCGGACTGACAAGAACGAGAAGTGAATATTTTTTAAACACACTGTAGTTCGTTTTAATACCCCGAGTCATCCTTCCATGTTTCGAAAATTTATTTCAGCGCACCGTAAGACAAATAAGGGTTGTCCCACATCGGTACTTACCTTATCTCCGGCAAATGAGAGGTCTGCCTATCCAACGCTCATTCAGACAGTTTCGGTAACAGGAGTCGTGTTTACGGGCACAGTTACACAGCGTGTTACATTAGTCTCGTAACTGCCATCTCGTCTTTGAGCCTACAGCTTCTTTACGCTAGTCATTTCGTGTTGCCTCCCTCTCCATGATAAGAGCAGAGAAGGAAGAGGGAGAACAGCAGTAATTACGTTACCGTAGTTCTCCGTCACAGTACAGACGAAGTCGGATATTCCAGTTTCGATTTCCGATCCGGCAGAAGTTTAATTTGATGCAAACTTTGCTACTACACGAAACTTGAGCCCTCACCAAGTAACGATCTTTGTCACTAACACACCCACGCACACCCACACCCCCAAAGAACAGGTGAATTCCTGAGGCTGCTTATGATAACAGTAAGCGCTCAGGGTAGTTTTCGGCATGTAGAACGGACATTGAACAAATAATTAGTCGACAGATGAATCACTTGATCGGTTTTTTTTTATCACAGGATTTGATATTGGTTCTGCTCTTGTATAAATGATGGTAGATCATATATAAAGTAGCAGAGATAATTCTTTCTATTGACAGAGACTTTATTATAATCAAGTTTGAGACACTTCAGCATTCGAAAACGTAAATAAAATTTAATTGCAAATTAGTAGCTGGTTCCCCTTCAAATGGACTTTCACTCAGATAAAAAAAATATATGCTATTCTCTAATGTAAAAGAATGTATTAAGTTTTTAGATGTCTCAGCTCTGCAGTATTTGTATTACGATAAGACCAGATTATTTAGGCGGAAACAACAAAAACGTGGCACTTCCAGTTTTCATTAATTAATGCCTTACAGAATCGTATTCTGAGGTACCTAGTCTTGGGGAAAAAAGTATTTAGTTCACTCGAGCGAGTGTTATGGATAAAGTGCGGTGTCCTCTCGATTAACTATTATAAAGTTCCTTAGAGAACTCGGCATTCTGGCACAAGCGTCACTTAACACAAATCCCTGCCGCGCTGGGTAGCCGCGCTGTCAGACGGCTTGCCCCGCACCTCCCCCCGTCGGAGGCGCGAGTCCTCCCTCGGGTATGGGTGTGTCTCTCTGTGTGCGTGTGCTTGCGTTTGCGCGCGCGTTTGCGTGTGTGTGGTCCTTAGCGTAAGTTAGTTCAAGTAGTGTGTAAGCCTAGGGACTGTTGACCTCAACAGTTTGGTGCCACAGGAACTACCCAACACCATTGTCCGCTCCGGTAGCTGAGTGGTCAGCGCGACAGAATCACAGTTCTAAGGGCCCAGGTTCGATTCCCGGTTGGATCGGAGATTTTCTCCGCTCAGCGACTGGGTGTTCTGTTTTCCTAATCATCATTTCATCCCCATCGACGCGCAAGTCGCCGAAGTGGCGTCAAATCGAAAGACTAGCACCCGGCGAACGGTCTGCCCGATGGGAGGCCCTAGTCACACGACATTCGCATTCACCACCACCATTAATCCACTATGAACTCAATTCGAAAACACTTAACATTCATAAGGATCATACTAGAAGGATAAGTAAGTCGCACCATCCCTCACTCACAAAGGGACCAACAGATCAGTTAACCGTGAATTACGATGAGTCTTAGGTATGCTGCAGAGGGACCTTTTCTAAGTGCCTGGCTGGAGCCTGTTCACGCAACGGCTCCTGGTTTCCGAGAGAATGGATGTTTTAGTTCTAAATTGCTGTATGCGTAACGTTAACTCTGTTTCGAATGAGCAGACGTACCGCAGGCGTTAATGCTCATCACTACCATGAAGGCGGCACTGGTACAAACCCTACGGAAGAACTACATTTTCAGATTCATCGTGCACAATAGAAGTCAATAACCTACGTCAAGCATTATTTTTTATTCAAAAACAGTCATTTTCGGCATACAAATTTCATTAATTAATCAGTCATTACAGCAAACGTTCTCCAAATGCGTACTTCGTTTGTTACGCAATATATTACAGACTTTTCTCACTCGCTATCGCTTGCATCGCTTACTGTGCTACCACAGAAATCCGGATGGTATTTGTTGCTGAGGCAGCTGAACCTAATTCGTAGAGCACCACGCACATTAGATGAAAGCTACTGTCTTGCAGGAACAGGGATTTTTCAGAAGTGATACCGGAAGAAACAGTTCGTTTGAATTCAGAAAGACTGTCCTTTCTTCGATCAACTTCGATGCAAGCAACGCGTACTTTATCATTCCTGGGGAAAAAGGTACACTCAACAGGTGCACGATTAAATGATTTATTATTTTCCTTGCAATCTTTCCTCAGAGTAATTTGTCTATTCGTGTTTAGCAAGTTGAGAGCATTTTGCATTTTTTCGTGAAAATTATAACATGCCTGTAAAAGTAAAGACCACAGGATTCACATATCAGTACCACCGGCGAGGTAGCCGTGAACCATAACTGCTGCCCTACCCTCCCTTTCACTCTAACCACAGTTACGGATATAGGTGGTAGGCATGAACTTACATCAACTTTCTCGGAAATTAGCGGCTGTCGCATGATAAGCCGCTAGCCGGCTACGCAATTACTTTCCCGCTACAACACAACGAAGACTCATTGAAATCCGTGATTAACTGGTCTGATGGTCCCTTGTCAGGCAGTGTAGCACAGAGAGGAAGAGAATCTGATAGATAATTGATACCCAGCATCTTGTCATATTTTTAAATAAGAAACATTACTACCAATAACAAAAACTCACTCTTTCCACATCATAGCGAAATACCGCTATCATCATGCATGATGAATGCACATTGTGGTGTCACCGCCAGACACCACACTTTCTAGGTGGTAGCCTTTAAATCGGCCGCGGTCCGGTAGTATACGTCGGACCCGCGTGTCGTCACTATCAGTGATTGCAGACCGAGCGCCGCCACACGGCAGGTCTAGAGAGACTTCCTAGCACTCGCCCCAGTTGTACAGCCGACTTTGCTGGCGATGGTTCACTGACAAATTACGCTCTTATTTGCCGAGACGATAGTTAGCATAGCCTTCAGCTACGTTATTTGCTACGACCTAGCAAGTCGCCATAGTCAGTTACTATTGATATTGTCAATCATGTATCGTCAAGAGCGACGAACGTCATTAATGGATTAAAGTTAAGTATTCCACCAGCTACGTCCGTTTTCTGAAGTCTAATTTCCTTGTTCTGTTCCAGACCTCACGCCAGCCAGCGTGAGCTATAACGCGTGCCTTTCGGCTTCCTCTAATGACACGGTGTTGGCTCTCCTGCCAACCACAACATACATAATTAAATTAAACCCGCAATTCTGTTGCAGCAGTGGTATATCTTACCAGACCTACGTTTCCTTGATTAACTGTAGGAATTACTTACGTCATTTTTTTGAATTTTTCGAGAAACTCATGCAATTAATATTACCTTATTCTGTTACCCATTCTAGTGACATACACCATCGTATAGACGGCAGCAGGTACTCATGGGAAAACTTTACGTCTCAGCTATCAGAGCAACCTAAACGAACTTCCTCTATATCGTATAAGACACTAGGTGAAATTGTCTAAACGATTCACTGATTCTGTTATACAACATTTGAAGCAACTTAAATATGTTAATATTTATGGTATTTTCAGCAGGTAAATAAGACTAAGATATACCATAACCTACATATTCCGCCATGTATCCAGCTTCAAGGAAAACAGTGCAGTTTAATTTGCAGTAGATATAGCAACCTCCGCGCGGCAGACATATCATGGTTTTTAGTGAAGTCTAGTTCTTAGTTGATGTATCCACTATCTGTCATTTCAATTGCCTGTCACCAGTCATTTACTGCTGTCCCTGGCTAAGTGGTCAGATTGCGACTGCCTCACAAAGGATCTATGTTCCCCTACCAACACAGGAGGCTTTTTTCATCATAAAAAAGAAAGTTCAAGAACTGTGACCAAATGCTGAGCTTATAAGAGGTCCATGACTAAGGAATTTGTTGCTAGCGCACTCGAGCAGATGTAATTTCGATGAATTGCTCACGCGCTGATTGCGATATGTATGCTACAATAGAATCGCAGACCAGATAGTGTTGGCAGCAGTGTTGGCAGCAGTGGTGGTAGTAGTAGTAGTAGTAGCTCGTAGTGGGGCTGTTGAGTCGGGTCGCTCTTAGAGAGCAGTTGTCTAGTTGTATAGCTCACAGAGAGCACTGATGTCCTATATGGAATTACCAAGGCCGGGCGTGGAGAACAATGGCGGTGCCTGAGCGATGTAATATAAGGTAAAAGCAAAAATTATTATTATTTATTGCCGTGCGCATATGTAATTTGCAACAACTCATTTTGTACTATTGTTATATAAAAGTCATATGTAAATATTTTTCAATAATATTCTTTCTTATAACTTGACAGTCATTCATTTGAATTTAAAGTTTTTTACTAATTTCTCCTATCCCTAGTCATGACAATTATCGTAAATAAAAATCAGTTGTTTTCCATATATAAGAAAATCTAGTGGCCAGCATTGCACCGGGCTGTGTCAGAAATATTTTTTATAGGAGGCGATATATACGTGTTATCAGGCGACATAATTGAGGTAAGCATTTTCAGTTTATTCAGAATGACTTTTCAGGGCCATGACGCAACATTGCTGACGTCTAGATTTTCCAGTTCAGATTCAGTCAGTTAATTATTGAAAGGTTATATATGAGTCACATTTTTATTGGGAGGTTAGATTTTTATTCCGGGGTTACGGAAGCTTCCTTACAGAGACCTAGATTCCGATTCCTAAAATATACACAGCCGCCCACGGGGCTATGTGCTTACCACATATCCTTGCCTTATTATCGTCCAGTGACATCTTAAGCAGAAAATGGAGGAATGGTCAATCACTAAGAAGTAATCAGTTTCAAATAGATGTAAGTTGCATTACTTTCGCAGGGCAATTTAGCATGGAGAACTGCATGAAACCAGCCTTCGGTCTGAAGATGACGACGGCGACATTTACTTCCATCCTGAAACGGCTTCTGTTTTCCGCTGGTAGATGAGAGACTAAAGGAATCATGAATAAACAGCCTACCATGTATCACTGAGTTATTATGCAAACGTTGTTCGTTCTGTAGCAGAAAGAACAGGATTAGAAAAGTAATCAGACTAACGGTCGTCAAAAAATTGATGAGAGAGATGGAGCGCTAACTTCCACCGAACATACGCGGGAAGAAACTCGTCGCAGAATGTTCAGAGAGCACCTCAGTATTTAAAACAACTTGTGGAAATTGCGGGAGACCTTCATGAGGATAGCCGGACGGGGGTTTTAAATCCTGCTAACATCTATCTCCATTATGAACCCTTTTCTTAAGTATTTCAACACTACTTTCCGCTTGCATCGAAGTAGCACTCCTTCGATGTTTAGCTTAGCGATCCGAAATTACTTCTGAAAGACCATCAAAAACGTAGGGTGCAATATCTTCATCTTTGAAGGTTTGGTTCACGATTCCTTAGGCGAGAAAGATGTCCATCCCGCAGAAGCTATGTTTTCTGCTGCGATGCAAGACAGCGTCATGTGATGTGTCCACCGTCTTCCTCTAGAGAACACACAAGTGCGGAAGTACGTATATTTCTATCACATGTTTGTTACCTTGGGGCTGGTGGCCGCAGTTCTATTCCTGTGCCGCTTCCAAGCACGCTCAACAGATCTGAATGCACGCGAGAGAAACACTGACAAGAAGTGCAAGCCCGCCACACAGTCTAGAGTCGCCAGTTCACGGCCACACGATAAACTTTGCACACCACGGTGCAGCTTTCCGTTTAATACGCCAAACATTGCCCCATTTTCCCAGACTTAAGTGATTCAATAAATAATACTTTGATAATATAATCTAGCTACCAAGATTTGTTTTAAAATTATTCATCTTCGTTTGCATACTTATTAAGATCCAGACCATTCAGTTCAAATATCGATGTTCAACATCTTTGGTGTTGTCAAATACACTGTGTGTAAAAAAGTTATAAAACTACATAATTTTTTCCTGTATCTCCCCAAGTCTGACGGAAGAGGCCGTTTGTAGAAGAGAAAGCCTTACAAGCATGAAGGACACGCTGAGATTTACTTATTTTACTTTATTGTATTAATTTATGTCTCCTGCGCACACCGTACAGACTGTAGATTCTTGCGTAGATTATACATCTGAGTAAAGGCACTTGCATACGGACAGAGGCCGTTAGTAACAGTTCACACTGAAACATCACGGTACTGACAAATACAGCTCTTATTATTGAGGAATAAATATAGAGAAAATGCAAATAGACCAATTTGTTCTGAAGAGAAATATCTCTCTAATCCTCTGATTATACAACAAATTACACAAGGTCAACATTAAAGAATATCTAGAGCTTTATCCATCACTCGATACAGAGTCCAGAAACTCCACATGCTAATAGGCAATTATATGAATAGTAAGGCTTGGTGCATCCGATCCCATGCTAGCATTACTGCTAATTCCTCCTCCCCCTATAACAACATACACTGCTGCCAGATTTCCCCTCCCCACGCCTATCGCATAGTCCAATTACCGTACGTATAAAATGGCTGGAAATTAAAAATAGTCTAAATGTGCTAGTGTGAGACCGTTTGCTGCAAACACTGTCTCCATAAACACTTACACCATCATTAATCTACCACGCAAACAATTGGGGGGTTACACTCGTCTGGTATGAGACGTTCGGGGGGGGGGGGGGGGGGGGGGGGGCGCTGCTGTATAGGTGAAATGAAGAATGGGATACTAGTACTAGCGGAGACGAAAAACAGTAACAAACGTAAAATTTGTATCTCGTACTTAGTTGACGTATATAGGATACTAATACTAGCGAAGGCGAAAAAGGACAAACAATTTTTATTCTGTACTTCAACTGATCTACATAGGTCAACTAAAGAATAGGATACAACCTTCGTAGTTCAGCTGAGGTATATCCTAGTGCTATGTTTTTCGTTTTTTGTTTTTTTTCTTTCTGTACTACTAGTATCCTATTATTCTGTTGATCTACAATACATACTACAGGACACGAATCAGCAGCAGAAGAAATAGCAAATAGAACGACTCACTATCAGACAAAGGTATCGTTCAAAGTATGTGCACAAATGATTTAAAATTACCCCAAGCAACAAAAAGCATATGCAAATTTTGTCTCTTAATAACACATTCATTTATTTTTATTTACAATGACTCTTTGCTACAGAAGATAACTGATTTATTATCTACGGCTCGATAATATCTGTCACTAAAATATGACTTCATTTATCAAAGCCGACGAGTTCTATTCCATTCTTCAGATGACCAGTTTTCCCCCAGCCCTCTGATGCCACAATAAAAGATGTCAGACGCAGGGATACGGACCTAGGCTACATAGCTGTAGGTTACTTCTACTAGTTTTTCCCATGCTCTATGATATCAGATTCCAAAATGGCGATCCAACATTACCACTTGTCCTACTGGGTTCCCTCCAGCCCTATGACGTCAAAATCCAAGATGGCAGAACTGGGAATACGTGCCCAGGCTGCATGGCTTCCACGTCATTTGTCCTATGTATAGAATCCAAGATGGAGGACTTGTGAATATGTGCTTTGGCAGCATGCTTGCCAGATTTTGTGTGCTCTAATCATAGATCAAAGCTGGCCACTTGCTTTTCCCCTGACGTCACATGCCATGTCAAATCCAAGATATCAGTTTAAAATGACGGGAAATTCTAATTTCTACTAGTCCAGCTAAAATGATATCTAAGCAATTCGCTCACCCACCACACATGCCGATGATGACAGCCCAGTTGCCCTAAGTTTAAAATGATTTCAAACATTTACAGTTCTATTTGCGGTTTCGCGCGTGTTGGTGGTGATAGGAGTAGGGTACAAACTGCTTTGTTTGTTAAACAAAGGTCTCCAGATTCCTCACCTACACTGTACTGTACTGTACTGTGCTGCCACCGCAGCACCCGAATAACAGGCGCTGTGCTTTGCCAGATAGCGATGATAGACACCTATGCGTCAACGTTCTCTCACACAGAGGTAGAGCCAAACCCACGTGACTGATGCAACATGTGGACAGTGCGTCGCAATCTCTTATACCCTTGCAGGAATGTAATGTCTCAGCCATGGAATGTCACAACAGATAACAGTTGTGAGATTCCATGGCTGACACAGCCTGCCTCGTTGCTCTGATGTCATACAAGATTGTGAAACTACTGCAAATATCCTCCTCTGCACTACTCTTGCACCGTGGGCACTAACTAAGTCCCAAGTTTAAGGCTGAAGAGTCCACTTGTGCTAAGTTCAAAATATTTTTCAGTGGCCCACACATATGACTTGCAGTAGAACGTTATTTCAACAGTCCAGGTTCGAAATTCAAAAATCTCACATACTCACTCATTCTCTGCTAAGAACTACTGCCACAGCTCAAGATCTGAAAAGATCAAGTGCTATGCGTTAAAAATTCGCCACAAAATATTAATTTGTGGATTGAGTTTTAACTATTTAACACAACGCAACGTGTCACACAGCTGTCAGTGAACGTGCATGGCTCTAAGAGCACCAAGATGAGTTTACCGTACTTCTCTGGTCACCAAACTCTCCGAATTTAAACCCCACCGAGAATCTGTGGGGATCCCCCCCTCGGTCGGACTGTTCGCTGCATAGATGATGATCCGAGAAACCTAGCGCACCCAGCCACGGCACTGGAGTCTGCTTAGGGCCACATCCCTGTTGTCGGTACTTTCCAGAACCTCGTTGATTGGTTGGTTGATTGGGGTTGAAGGGACCAAACAGTAAAGTCACCAGTCCCTCGTTTCAAATGTGGTCCATTCAGACAGACTGACATCTCAGAAAAATCAAAACGATAAAAGGTAAAAGGCCAAAAAAACTTAAAAGTGCTGTCGTGTTGTCAATGGTGAAAACAAAATGAGGGAAGTCAGCAAGTGAGCAACACGAGGCTAGAGACAGGAAATATCCCAGCGTTCAACCGCTAGAATGTAGAAGTTCGTATTGTAAGAGGAGACTAACCAATTCTGGAAAGCGATAAAAAAACAGTAAAAGGGAAAGGAAAGGATCTTTGTCAGGGAAGGGAGTCAGGACTCTCCAAACACAGCTTACAGTGTGAGACACCCCAACCCTCACCGCCCTGCCCCTACTCCAGAGTAAGATTAAAAACCTTAAAACTGAAAAATAGCCACTTTCACGGAGGAAGCTGAGAACTAGTTCGACCATCCGGGAATCGTTGGCCAATATTAAAGGTAACATGCGGGGAAGTCTGTACTTAGTACACAGATCCAAAAGAAGAGGGCATTCCACCAAAATGTGGGTTACTGACTGGAAGGCTCCACAACCACAAAGTGGGGTGGCTTATTATGCAAAAGAAATCCATGGGTCAGCCTGGTATGGCCTATGCGGAGACGACATAGGGTGGTAGAGTACTTTCGCGATGGGCGGAAGGAAGAACGCCACGGGACACGTGTCACCTTAATTGCACGAAGTTTATTAGACAGGGAGGTAGCCTCCCAAGAGTTGGCCCATGATTGTGCGAAGTGGGATTTGATGTGAAGCCGTAAATCCGCCGCAGGAGGGGTTACAGAGAAGGGAGGTAAGTGGCTGCTCCCCCAGCCAAACGATCAGCGAGCTCATTACCTGGGATACCCACATGGCCAGAGACCCAAAGGAACTCAACGGAACAAGCAGCATGGTGAAGATAAGCGAAACGGCCATGGATGGCCGAGACCAAGAGATGGTGCGAAAAACACAGGCCAACAGCCTGAAGGTCACTCATTGAGTCCGTACATAGCAAAATGCGGTGGAGTTGGGACTGTTTAATGAAGGTAAGGGCCTGGGAAATTGCCATCAGTTCCGCAGTAAACACCCCACATGTAATTGGCAGGAGATGACATTCCGTGCCAACAGAGGACGTGAAGGAATAGCCCAGACGATCAGCAGATTTAGAGCCATAGGTGTAAAAAAAAACAGCATCCCGAAACTCCCATAAAATTCGGCGGAAAAAACGGACCACCGTCGGGGGAATGGAATCTTTCGGACCTCGGCGAAGATACATCCGAATCTCGCTGACACTTCCTGCTTCTCTTGCACCAGTCTGCGCTACAAAAGATGGTTCTTCGTGGTTCTGACAGGTGGTCACAATGTGACTAGACAGTGTAGTAGAAGTAATAAAGATATGTCGCACTCTTGTACTCGGGCTTCTCGAAGCATCTAAGAACTATGTAGGAATCCACATGCTTTCCATAACTACTTATGTTCGTTGACGAGATCCAGAAGGCAACAGACTGCTGTGCTCGGCGTGACTGTTTCATAAAACGTTCATTACAGTCACGCACCGCCGCCTAGTATAGAAATTGTGTACATTATGACTGGTGTAATGAATATCCAGCTGGCTTAAGACTTCTAAAAACATCACTCGGTATGTCGTCCTTAGTGGAGAGGCATTTGTGAGATACGTAGCTTAATCTTCTAAGTCAATTTAGTACAGGGCAACATATTCATTTGTATAATTATGATAATGTAATGCAGTCGAATTAAGTTGGGTGATGCTGCGGGAATTAGATTAGGAAATGAGACACATAAAGTAGTAAATGACTTTTGCTATTTGGGGAGCAAAATAACTGATGATGGTTGAGGTAGAGAGGATATAAAATGTAGACTGGCAATGGCAAGGAAAGCGTTTCTGAAGAAGAGAAATTTGTTAACATCGAGTATAGATTTAAGTGTCAGGAAGTCGTTTCTGAAAGTATTTGTATGGAATGTAGCCATGTATGGAAGTGAAACATGGACGATAAATAGTTTCGACAAGAAGAGAATAGAAGCTTTCAAAATGTGGTGCTACAGAAGAATGCTGAATATTAGATGGATAGATCACATAACTAATGAGGTGTTGAATATGAGTGGGGAGAAGAGGATTTTGTGACAACTTGACCAGAAGAAGGGATCGGTTGGTAGGCCATGTTCTGAGGCATCAAGGGATCACTAATTTAGAATTGGAGGGCAGCGTGGAGGGTAAAAATCGTAGAGGGAGACCAAGAGATGAATACACTAAGCAAATTCAGAAGAATGTAGGTTTCAGTAGGTACTGGGAGATGATGCTTGCACAGGATAGAGAAGCAAGGAGAACTGCATCAAACCGGTCTCAGGACTGAAGACCACAACAACAATTACACTAACTTGCGTCAACAGTACAGGCATGGCAACCAGCATTGTGTACCAACATCGCTTCTATTCGAGACCTCGTGTGAAGTCCCAGATACCATTCCCTGCCTGGCATGCTTTAGTTTTTAATGGTGGTGGTGGTTAGTGTTTAACGTCCCGTCGACAACGAGGTCATTAGAGACGGAGCGCAAGCTCGGGTTATTGAAGGATTGGGAACGAAATTGGCCGTGCCCTTTCAAAGGAACCATCCCGGCATTTGCCTGAAACGATTTAGGGAAATCACGGAAAACCTAAATCAGGATGGCCGGAGACGGGATTGAACCGTCGTCCTCCCGAATGCGAGTCCAGTGTGCTAACCACTGCGCCACCTCGCTCGGTTTAGTTTTTAATGTTAGACTCGCTCTGCAGCAAGCTCTCTGAACATTCGCAATTAGTTTTACTGCCATGAAGCAGTTACTTAATGGCACGTGGTATGGAACTGTGTAGCGAAAAGGATTCGGGTGGTTATGATTAAACTACAGCTACTCACTGAGGGCCAGTGAGTGCTCTAACTATCGTGTGGCAGCGAAACTTTGTAAGTGTGCCGATGAGCTAAAGCGGAACCGAATTACGATGGAAAAGTTCCAATTTTGGCCACCAGGTACAAATCTGGCGCTGCACATTGTATAACGCTATGGCATTTGACAATCCACGACGTGAGTGAACAGTATGGCTATCGAGGAGAGAGGCTGTGCGCTGTTAATGAAACAGTTTTATGTGAACGGCAGCAATTGCAGCGCTGCACTGAGACAGTATCGCTGGCTGAAAAGTCTGAGGAGAGGCCCGATGTACTTAAGTGGTTTAAATAAGATGATAATGCAGTTGGAAAACATGGATGAGCTTTATGTGGCACCTGGACGGGGAAGGCGCTCTATTCCAGTGCAAGTTATTGACGAGGTGGTTGTTGCTGTAACTGACCGTGCAGCACTTGTCTGTCAGTGCCAGTGCTCGTGCCGTGTCACAATAATTGTCCATCCCATGTTCAACAGTACGGATGCTTTGTCGTGTATTTTAAACTGGTATCCAGACAGTGCAGCGACTGAAACTTTAACTGGCTCTTCTGTTTCTGGCACGGTTCGAAGTAAATTGTATCTGACCAGACATTCTATGAAATGACAAGGCACATTCTACACTACAGGGTGCAGTGAATACACAGAACTGCCGAATTGCGGTGCCGGTAAACGGTGTGATTTGTATGAATAACCATTGCACTCGCTGTATGTGACTGTGGTGAGGATTCACAAGCACCTGCATTCCCGGCCCCCTTCTGCTTGGAAGAGAATACACCCATAGGGGTTGTCAGGATTTCCGTGACGTCTGCACATTACAGATACCTCGTACAGTATGTGATTTCTTATTTGGAAGGGCGAAACTCTGTAGAAAGCACTGTTTCCATGCAAGATGGGGCAACACGTCAGGTCGCCCGCCCAGTTAAAGATCTACTTAATGCAACCTTCCACGAACGTGTTATCTTCAGAGGTTTTCCAGATGCATAGTCTCCAGATCAAGTGATCTGAACCCATGTGACTTCTGGCTCTGGGTATATCAAAGTGTTTTTGCTGGGGACATCATCTGTCTCTACCTGATCTTAAGGCCATCAAACATGAACATGCTCAGGTTCCACAGAAATTGCTGCGAGCAATTTTTGGTCACGTCGTATTTCGGATACAGCATATCGTCGACGTCTCCAGAGCTCATATTGAAGAAACTAAGTGACGGTTAATAATAAAATCAACATTATGCCTTTCTCACTTGTTTGACCTTTCCTGGCCGTTACTAATCCACTACATATGGAAACATTTCTGTACGTCTTTCTTGCATTCGCTGTGCCAGATTTGCACTTGGTAGCCAAAATTGTAACTATTTTTTTCCCTCGTAAATCGGTTCCACATTAACGCATCAGAATATCTATAAAGATTAGTTGCCATGGGATAATTACAGCCCACAGTGGACATATCTAAGTAGCTGCACTTCAATTACAGCCACCTAGTAGTACACTGCTCAACAGAAGTTTGGAATACTTTCGCAAAATGAAGTCTACGATACTAGAGGTCTCATTGACCTAGGCGCTTCATGCGTCAGCCAGTTAGAGCCCATACTGGCCGGTGTTCACTACTAGCATATTGTGTGACCGTTTCCCAGTCATGTAAACATACCGCTCCAGCAGCGGCACATCGCGAGCAGTCCAGTACCAGCAACAGCTTCATTCTGTTTGTGTTCAGCACTGCAGTAACATGCCACGTAGAGGCACACAACACTGACAGAGTTAGGATAGTGACTTCACTGTCAGCAGGCTATACACAGCAAGATGTTGCCGATTCTAAAATAAAAATATAAACGAGGAGGCGGAAGGGGTAGGGGGGGGGGCGAGCAAATGACGTGTCGCTTGTGTGAAAAAATGTTCTAGAGTCAGCCCTATCTGGTGCAAGGAGTGCTAGCTGTCTCTAAACATAAATAAAGGTAACGTAATGTACCTGAGTAGACCAAAAGATCCTATATTAAGCATGATGTGCCACAAGATTCAGTTTTGGAACCTTTGTTATTTATTCTAATGATAAATAATTTACATTTTGTACACTTTCTCACTCCATTTTCTACGCTGGTGATACCACTTTTTTCTGCGTCAATTCAAACTTTGATACCCTTTAAACTATGACTAAAGTCACCCCATCACAAGTATCAATATGGTTTGGAGGTAATGAATTTTTTCAGTGAAAGTAAAAATTAACCATTTAGTTTCAGAGATTTGCCAGGAGAAAACTGTTTAGACAGTGTTAAGTTTGTAGGTGGTGTTAGTAAATTGTTTTGGGATCTACAGTTTAAGTATCTTAGTGTAATGTTGCCTAGAGTGAAGTGTTAAATTTTAAAAAATCATGGACCTTTGGCTTATGTAAGAACAGCCTATTTTTTTCTCGCTGTATGATATACTATGGGCTTCTATTTTGGGGCAATAGCACATGTTCAGGATATTTTGCTACTTCAAAGGAAAGTTCTTAGGATTATTACAAACTTGCTCATTGCAGGCCATTTTTACTAATTTAAAAATATTAAGTGTCAAAGTTGTACATTTACACAGTTCTCTTGTGTACAAAGAATAACTTATCAGAACACCAATTTAGGTGGGATTTGCACTCTTGTGGCACCAGAAATAATAGGCACATTGTCATACCTTACTACAGCGTAAGTAAATCACTGAACAGCTGGAGAGACGGCCATAATTACTTAAACGTCAGTAGCGCAAGACGCTATGTTTAAATTCTTTTAGCTTAAAATTAATATTGTACTTTATTGGAAATTTATTGTAATTTTGGTTTTAAATTTTATGAACAAGTCTTATGTATATACTGTATATTTACACACATTTGTAGTTTTGCGTTATGTATTGCTGTAAAGCTGAACGACAACGAAGTTTTATTTATTATTCGTTTGACGACGCGATGAGTGATTCCTGTACTGGCTTGTCACAACTTTCGGTTATTTCGAAGGATACGTTCAGTGTATTCTAATGTGGAACGATCACTTAGACATAATTGTGGCTGATGCCAGACAGGTTTATCGAAAGAATCCTAAAGAAGTGTACCTAAAGTACACCTACAGAACAACCCTTCGAGGAATTCTTAAATATTTTTCGTCGAACTGGACCCCCTTCATGGAACATAAGGAAAATATTCAGTGAAGAGCTGCACGATTCCTCACGGATTTCTTCAGTCAACCTGAAAAATGCTCGACAAACTGGTGAGGCGATAAAAGACAAAAGTTACCTTACGAGAAAAAGTTTACTCACAAAACCACGAGAGCCGCGTTCCAAAACAATAGGATACTTACAATTTCCTCAAACTTTTATCTCGCTTTATGTCCATGGTGCCAGGAAAATATGTGATCAGGTAGCGGCAACCTTCCTCCCCGCGCATCATTTGCCAATGATAGAGGAAGGAGAGAAAATGATGATACACTGCCTATACTCAGCCACAGACCATGTGCAATTACTCGCCGAAGAGCATTTAGTCGTTTAGACAGAAGATCGCATTTTATCTACAAGGCCACAGTCCCGACAGATTGCTAGGACCACAGAATTGCCATTATCAGCACCTATTACTTTCCATTCTTGGCTCGTTTGGCGTTCGTTACAAAACATACTATGACAACGCTCCATTCTACAAACAGCAATAGCACGATGACAGTGCAACAGACGTGGTGTGAATTGGTTCTTCACACACTTTATTCTCCTGGTTTGGCTCTAATTTATTTCCTGTTACTCCAAAATTTATCTTAATGGGCCGATATTTGTTAAATGACGAAGTAATTGTCTGCGTGACTAAGTATTCTGTAAAATTTTAATGCACATTTTTCTGGCGATGTTAAATATGAATATTCGTTGGACCAAATGCTTTTTGACAAGTCAATATACCTGCCAAATTACCCCTTCAACATTACACTATATACCCAAATGTTTCATTGTTAACAGGTTAGCAAACCTACGTTAAAAAAGTGTAAGCTGCTCGTTTCTTTAGTGGCACCAGGGTAACAGCGCTAAGGGACGGACGTCCACGTCGTAAAATACAGTCGCTGCTATAATGCAAAGAGGATTTACACAAAGAAACTGCCCACTATTCGTTTTCAATTCTATTAAAGAAGGACTCCACCCCTGTATCCGTGACGAAACAGTCTTTCCCAATAGCGCGCGAAGCCTAAGTGAATCTTTCAGGCTGAAATGACCATAGGCAATTGCGTTCTTCGTTCGAAGATTTTCATACACTACGTAACTGATTTTTTTTTTCTATCAATTCAGCAAGTTTTTATGGGAAATATGTAACACTCCAAGAGGCGCTAAGCGTCCCAGTTCGGTTCTTATGCAATTCACGGAAAGTATTTTCTCCAATCCAGGAGAAAGCACAGCCCGGTTATTTGGGTTTAATACCCAATAAGTCTGAGAAAGATTACGGCAAGACAGGCGCAATGATGAACCGTAGAGTAGAAAAAAAGGCGAAGTCCATTAAGTACCTACATGGACAAAAGCAAGAGAGTTGCAACGCAGATTTCGCAGTGTACCAGAGAAGCGATGCGCAGTGAATTAAGTAATCAACTGAAAGGAAATATTCTTCGTGATTAGTTCCAAGAATGGGAATCAATTTCTCGTACCACTTTCTTATTTTTAGGCAACTCATAAAACAAATTAGTAATTACTGAAGAGTCACACGTAATTCTGAATATATTTATGAGAACCATTTCCTAAACAAAATATGAACCAGTTATAAAGGCACACTAATCTAAAATTCGTGAATAGACTTGTTAACCGTTTCATCGGTCAGCTGTCTCGCGAATAATCAAAAATAATGCACAGATGTGAATGTCCAGAATATTTAAACAAAATCCTACAACTCATGTCAATTTGATAAGTGAAGGAAACCAATTTTATTGCAGACCTAACATAGTAAAAGAATGTTTCCGTTCCTCCCGCGGAACTAGTGGCAAGACTCTTAAACACGCGCACAGATGGAATTCGACAACTAAATGAACTGACAATAAGCAAAAAAAGCACACTACAAGCAGAAAGATTTAAGTATGTATGTAGAGAACAAAGCGACTAAAAATTCCTACTAAAACACGATACGGCAATTCAGATACAACTACGGCATTACTTTACCGTAAACGTCACTCCCAGACAAAGTTCCCAGCACGGAGGAAACCGCATGAACTGTTGTTGAACGTTTGCTAAAACTATTAAGTCCACGAAATCGTCTGGACGGACGCGCTTTTAATGCGACCAACCACCTCAGCCCAAGTATCGCAACTGTGTGCTACTGGTCCCTCGCACGTTCATGTTTTGTTGACGTATGAGTTCCCGCGATCTGTCTGCGCAAGCTTGTTGTCGTAGACATCAAAGCACTTCAACGGAAAGACGTACCACGATTAGATATCCTTTGAATACAGCACAGTCTGTGTGGAGAAACCTAGATAGATATTACTTTTTACTGTCATTTCATGATAAATTGTTTCCTGCTTTATTTCTGTATCGAACAGGTTCAAATATTTGGTTTAAAACTTTTTTTTTCTACAATATCAAGAGTTTTAGCTCGTGTCACCCATCATTCGTTTAGCTTGTTGCCAACCTAATAACCATGTACACAATGCTGTCATATAAACAACGTAGTAAAGAAGGCTACGAGTTTCCACGGTGGTGCCATCTGCGGCTAAGCCACGTCATATTTTGAGACTCAAACTCTTCAGTTTATTTTACCAAAATGAATATATTTCGACTAGTGGGAGATTTATCGCATCTATTAGCAATAATAATCTTACTGCTGAAAATATGGAAGACTCGTTCTTGTGCAGGTATGTTTTGTAACGTGTATCATATAGACATTGTTAGTTGGCTGGTAGCCGGTTCGTCTACCGATAACCACCATAATAATGCAAATTAGAACGATAAATTTTGAAACTTTCTGCATCTAACTTCTAAATTACTTCTCCATTTTTAGAATACGCCATTAGATGTGATTACACGTGCTTTTGTGTACAGTATGTGTGAGGTCAGATTAACTGTCACACAATGGGATATTGACTAGTGTACACGTTTGATTTTTCGCTAGCCAATAAAGACTCTTAATGTGCATAACGTTGTAATCTAAAACATATGTTTCAGGGATCTCTGGAAAATCTCAAATACTCTTCGCGTTGGTGTACACAACGCGGTACTTGGATCTCCTGACGTCTTATATATCAGCATACAACACTGCCATGAAGATATTTTTCATCGCTGCTTCCTACGCAACAGTTTACTTGATGTATGTCAAATTCAAGGCAACATATGACCACAATCACGACACTTTTCGGTGAGTTTGTTTGTATCCTGCAAGTGGATACTGTGCCTGTTATTTTCAACAGTAGACCTTTGTTTTGTGATCTGGCTAACTGCATAGTTTTTGCAACTGATATTCATTAATGTTGTATTTATGTTGGGAAAATATTTCCTTTTGGATCATGTGAGGTCAAGTTTTTACACTTTCAATCTGGCATTAATCTTGGCAAGTGATCTGTGGCAGTCTGTCTTTCATACAGCATTAAATATAAAGACACTAAATGTAACCTCCAAGTAATGCATGTAATATATGTGGAAATTTAGTTGCAACTTTGTACAGAAATTTTTTCCTACCCTGAAACAGCACTGTATCTGTTGTACGGTGCATGCATCCCATGTTTGTATAGGAAGCCCTAATTTTCCCGCTGCTGAGTGATATCTTGAAGTTTGAAAGGCATTAGTAACAAGAAACCCTCGGTCCAACATAGAACCCAGTACTTTGATTTGTTAAAGCACTCATATTTGTATTATTTCGTAGTCACCTTAATAGATACTTTGTGCTGGCAAATAATTACTTTTTTGATAGAGATGCTGTTCAACTTTGATGGCTTGTATCATGTTCTAGACTCTTTCTGGGTCAGGTGAATCTATTTTAGTTGCGGCGATAGACTTGCATGTAGCATAGCCCAAGACCTAGGTCCGATTGTTAGGTGACATTGTGGTTGTGAGATGAATTAAGAACATTGGTGTTACATATAATACAAATATGTAACACAAAGAAAAAGGCAAGGGAGAGATTATATAACTCCTACCTAATTCTGTATTGTATATTGTTTCCTCCATGGATATGTAATTTATAGGCATCTAAAGCATGACTTTACTTCAGTAACGTGGACAAATATAAATCAGTCTAAATTTTGGATGCTGAAACATCACGAAACTGTTCTAATATGTCTGTATTAACTAATAGTTTATAAATGGCACTTAAGTAATGTAGACATACTATTTTCCCCAAGTCACACTTTTCACTAAATGGAATAAGATTTTTATTTCCAGCTGTTTAAAGTTAAATACCATAAATCAACTGTTTAAGTTAATCTGAGATTGGGTGATGTCAGTTGCCACATCACCTAAACTGTATATTCTCACTGCTCATATATTCTTCAATCCATTGTACATTGCTGATAGCTTGCTTTCAAACTTGGATATGCAAGACTGTACTAAATCATGGTTCATATAGTTGTAAAGTTGTTCATAGTCAGATGTGTAGTTATTGTTTTATTTATTTATATGTTCAGTCAAACAAATGGCTGAAAGCTTGCCATGACGCAGTGTCTTCTGCAAATTAGTACATATATTCATTTTTCACATTTTGCCACCCTTAAATGTAAAATGGCATTCTTAATAGACCAGTTGACTAGTCACTCAGTAAATGTCAAAACAATTCATGCTATATGAGGATATTTTTCTCGTTGCCTCCTTTCTGTTTTTCTCTTCTCTCCAAAGTGGGAGATACAAGTAATGTCAATTTTGATGCAGTTTCTGGATATGACCATTGCCGATGCTTGCAGAGATATGGGAAGTTGCTGAAAATGCAAAGTGCACATAATCAAAACAGTGATAAGATCAGTACTAAATGTTTGAAACATTATTAATTTCCTACAGCTAACTTTGTTCTCGTTGTTTTATATATTTAATATTGCACCTTGAATAACATGTGGAAAGGAAAAGATTATTGATAATACATTCTGCCAGTGGTGACTGCTTCAGTAGTTCCAATGGACTGAGCGTCAATGCTGTCACGACCAGTATCACAGCTGCATAATAAGGAAGATGGCAGCAACCAAGAAGTCAGTTTCTTCGTGACAATGGCCAAGGAGCTGTGGCCAAGAGCTCATGATGTATAACTGCTTGAAATGGCTGCAGACCCAAGAAAATTTCCCTTAGTCACATTGTCGTGAGACCGTACTTTCATACATTACACCTAGATGATAAATCGATGTGACTGAGGCAGGCACCGTACCATTAATACTTTATTTCAGCATTGCAGCAATGTTTGTCTACCCATCCTCATTAACACACGTTCGGAATCCACTCTCAGATATACATTTCTAGGATGGTTTAGTGCCATGTTGGTCTTTTTTAGCACGAAAATATATTTTTATTATACTGTTTCATTACTTGATTTGAATTTTCCTCATTTTTGAATTATTTTCATGGAAGTTAACTTCAGTTCACTCATTATTTTCAACAGCTGCAGTGTGGATGACCATTCATCTTCTAGAGGGAATGTTAAACAGTAGAACTGCGTATAAATAAGGGTACATGCACGCATTCTTCCGGAACTCCACCAGGAGAATGGTATACATTCCCACTCCCTCCCCATCCCCTTCCATCTTTCATTTGTGTGTTTTGGGGTGGGGAGGGATCAATTACGAGAAGTGGGTGTGTTTGTTCATACTATTGTTTGTATTCTTCACATGGTATTCCATGACTGCATTGCTGTTGTCATTCATTGTCTTTTCATTTTTACAGAATTGAATTTCTGCTAATTCCGGCTGTAGCACTGGCGCTCCTGATCAACCATGAATTTACAGTGTTGGAGGTAAGAATTAGCATTCAGCTACCCATAGTTCCAACTATGCAAACAAATATTGCATTTCAGATTAATGAAATTAGAAATCAATAAATCAGTAAGTTGGGATAATGTAGATCTGCAAGAAATAAATCAAAGAACTCCAGTACGACTCGCAGATAACTACTCAGCTGAAATTTATTTATTCAGTAAATTGTGTGTATATAATCCCTACATTTGGAGACTATTGTAATTATGCTGTCCTACAGACTTACGTGGACACTTTGTTTCGAAAAATAGATGTTATGTTTACAACCAAGTTTGGGGGGAATCCATTAGCAGACAAAGGAAAATTTTATAGATTATATGCAGCCTGTGAATGTGTCACTCATATTGTTACATTTATTTCATCTTTTATCACAGAGTTCAAATTTTCCCGTACATGCAGCAGTGTGCAATTGTTTTGTGCCATTACAGGTGCTGTGGACTTTTAGCATCTACCTTGAATCAGTGGCAATCCTACCTCAACTGTTTCTGGTCTCAAAGACTGGTGAGGCAGAAAGCATAACATCACATTACCTGTTTGCTCTGGGAGCTTACAGAGCACTTTACCTATTGAACTGGATATACCGTTACTACACCGAAGAACATTACGATCTCATTGCCATTGTAGCTGGTATTGTCCAGACAGTACTATATTGTGACTTTTTTTACCTGTATATTACCAAAGGTAAGTGATAACTAAAAAAAATATTTTATATAGACAGTATTTCAAGTTTTCTCAAGTTAAATTTCCTGTTATATTCCTCCACTGTGACTATTACTCATAATAATTTAGATCATTGAACAACACTCATGTGAGTTTGACTGTCTTTGATAGGTCCTTAGGTAAAATGTGGTTTAGTTGCTTAAAGAATATGTTATGTTTTTTACAGAAATAAATTTAAGAAAGGAAACTTTTGAATTTCGTACATTATGCACTTTGTGTACAGTCTGGACTGGGAGGAAATCCTTTAAGTGATGTAGATTGCCCTGTAACATTGAGGATATGTAAATTTATATAACTCATGTTGCAGCAATCCTTAATTCAAAGCTCTGGAATGTTTACAGCATCTTTGGTGAAAGAATTTTGGAATACCATGTTCAGTAATTCCTCATCAGAGGAATTACCATCAGGAACTTTACCATTGCATGCATATAGTATCTTGTTGCTGGTAAGCTTTACATAAGACCAGAACCTCTTTGGATTTTCTGTCAGGTTTTGAGACAGTTTTGTGGATACTATTAGAGGTATCCCACATTGAAGTATACAACAGATTTCAGGCATCTGTAAACTGTAGCTAAACCTCATAATTTTGCATTCTTTTAAATCTGGAATATTTCTTCTGTTGTTTCTTTAGCAATATTCTCACCTGTTTTGTGTACCATTGTAGTTCTTTTCAATCTCATATTCATTTACTTGATAAGGAGAGTTGCCCTCTCAATGGGAGGAAGGTATTACTATTCTGTCCTGAAACCAGGGAAGGATCCACATATTTTAACTACCTAATGACCAACTTCTCCATGAAATGGGCTGTGTAAGCTATTTAAATGAATGGTCAACCACCGTCTTTGTTGGTGCGTTGAAGCCGGAGGGCATATATCGTAATTCCAAAGTTGCTTTCAGTCTTTCTGATCCACTACAGATCACCTGGTTCATCTGGAATCTGCAGTGTTCAGTGCTTTCTTTCATCACCAACATCTGATTGCTGTGACTGCCTGGTGACATCTCATCCTATCTACATTTCATGAGTGGCATTTCTGGGGCAGTTTAATTTTCTATCTCTGTGACTTTTTCGGGTCGAGATAGGTTTGTTTCTGTGCAACCAATATGTACAGGAAACTGAAGTACCTCAGGGATTGGTTCTGATTGTAATGCTGGTTATCACCATCAATGGCACTGCAAATGCAGTAGGCCCCGCAGTCTCTCCCATCAATTTATGTGGATGATCTTTGCCTGTACTATGCCTTTGCATCACTGCGCTCCACTGAGCACCAGCTTCAGTGGGTTGTGTGGAGAGTGCATGACTGGGCTTAGTCGCAGCTATCAATTTTCTCCTGCAAAATCAAGAGTTGTGCATTTTTTCTGACTCCGGACTATGCATGTGCACCCAGAAATTTATGTTTGTGACACTTTACTTGAAGTCATGTAAACTTTTCAATTCGTAAGTATTTTATTTGACAACAAGGTAACTTGGCTTCCATATGTCTGGCAGTTAAAGGCAACTTGCATGAAGAAGCTAAATGCTCTGTGTTCTTAGTAACTCGTTGTGGGGAGCAGACTGCATTGTTCTTCAGAGGTTTTACAGAGTGCTGATTTTATCCCAGTTGGACTATGGATGTGTTGCTTACAGGTTGGCAGCACCATCCATACTGTGTTTGCCAGATCCTGTTCACAACACTTGTGCAAGTGACAATAGGGGCCTTCCGTACAAGCGCTTTTGACAGCCTCTTGGTAGAAGCCGGTGTCCCACTGCCGCGGTTTAGATGACAGCAGCTTCTGGCTAATTACACACACAGTCATTATCTGTCAGATGCCTACTCACTCCGGTCACCCAACTGTGTTTGACAATTGACTGCGTACTACCCAAAACTGGGTAGACCAGCTGGGATTTGATTCAGTACTCTAGTGAAGGACTTCCAGCAGCCTCCTTTAGTCTGTGTTCCAAGGGCTTCCTCCCATGGTCTATACCCTGTCTTGTGATATGGATTGGTCTCTTTTGTGGCCCCAAGAAGGTTGCTTATTCTACTCTTGTCAGGCACCTGTTTTGTTTGATCCTCCATGTTTATTCTAATTCAGTATGCATCTACACAGACTGAAAGTCAACGACAGGGTTGGTTACGTTTTGCACATGCCAGGGTACATGCAAAGCACTCTCTGTTAAGTGTCTGCAGTGTATACACTGCAGAGTTCACTGCCATATCTCAGGCTAATCGGGATGTCAAATCCCTTGCCATGACAAACTGCCTGATTTTTGTCTCTCCATAAGTCGCTTATAAGGCATACCCCTGTGCTACCCCAAAAATCTTTTTCTCACTAACAGCCAGAACCTACTGGTTGACCTTTACATCACTGGAAAGACAGTGATTTTCATCTGAACACTGAATCATATAGGCATTCCAGAAAATGATCTTGCCAGCCATCTAGCTAGAGACATAACTACACAGGATCAACTTGACATCGGGATACTGTGCCCAGACTTACAATTACAACTTTGACATAATATTTTGAGGCTCTGGGAATAGGAGTGGCTGGCTACTATGATCCTAAACAAGTTAAGTCATTAAGGGATCCACTAAAGTGTGGCATGTATACTTCCATGCCTCTCGGAAAGATGCCAGTGTGTTATGCCGATTATGCATTGTCCACACGAGACTCGCCCATGAGTTCCTTCTGCGTCAGGAGGATCCTCCTCACTGCAGCTGTGGTCGTCTACTGATGATAGCACTTATTCTTTTTCAGTGTGCCCTGCTCTCCGATCTGTGGCATGCTCGCTGCTTGTGTACCCCACTACCTCAGATGCTTGTGAATGACAAGACAGCCACTGCAAAAGTGTTGAAATTCCTGAGGGAAAGCGGATTTTATGCAAATCTAAAATGCTACCCCACTTTCAGTGTTGAGGGGGGGATACCCTTCATGTGACTGCAGGTTACCTTCTTCCCCTCTTCACTATGTTGTGCCTTTAGACCCTCTTGTGCATGATGCTGCACAGGTTATCTCAATTTTCTTTTACCTATTATGTTAAAACTCTGTGACTTCCTTATATAGTTGGAGAAGCCCACTCCCCATTTTTTCACTTTTTTGCCTGTTTCTCTCATGAAATGGAAGGACTAATGACTCAGTAATTTAATCCCTTTAAACACATAATAATAATCATCATTAATTTACTCTAAGTATAAAACTTAATGCTGTCAACACTATTTCTTTCAACTTGAGCCATATTTGGTGGGCACTAAAATGGTGTGGGTGGACTGGAGACACTTGAAGGTGTCAAGCTAAATTTTTATCTGCTTTTTTAAATAGATGCAGTTTTCATTGTTTTTGGTTTATTTTTATGTTACAGTGTGCAATCGCATGACTGTGACTTTGCACGATACTGTTTGCTCAGGATTTTTGGCACATAAGAAGCATATATTATCATAACTACTTACACTTAGTGGACTCTAAACTAATTGCTCAAAGTAATTTTTGTAGAAAGTGTCTAGTAGAGTTTCATATGATTTATGCATGCCATGATTTTAAACATGTATTTTTGTCAGTATATCAAAGGCAGATTGAAGTCCCTGTCAACTAAAATTGTATGTAGTTATTTGAAATGAACCTCAAATTTTCCATGAACCTTTCAATAGTTTTAACATCTAAGACGAGGCTCAGTAAAAAGAACAAGCTATTAATTCATTGTGGTAGCCGAGTGTAGCTTCTACCCATATAAACTTAAAAGAGCTATGAACATCAGTTTGTCTATAACATGAACTACTTTCCAACAGCTGTGAACACACCACCACCATTTTAGTTTATCCTTTTTGTACACCATTAGGTTCCTAATAAAAACTTGGCTGAATTTCTCTCTAACATCAGCCAATTTAATGCTTTCTAGGAGCACGTAGAGCTCTGGTCCTTTCCCAGATCAACTATGACAGTCCACAGGAATAATACTGTTGTTTGATTCACGTGCATTTGCACCAGTACACTATGACAAAGTCTTCAGTCCTATTTTATTTGAGTAACCGCAGCTCACAAATCTACTTCACCGTTATGCAGTGATTACCAACCTGGGGATAATTACCACCAGTAGGGAACGGAGATGAGATTTGTTTGGATAATAAAAATAAAAGGGCTCAACTATGTTTTGGTCAGGTCACAAAACAAAATTAGTTTTAAAATATTGTTAGTTTTATGTCTACTACGTAAGACTTAAATACTGATTATGTGAGTTTCCAGTAGTTTCTTTTCAAATGCTAGCAATATGTGTAACACAATGTCAGGGATGTTACAGCTTGTGAAAGAAATGTATTAACATCCTCTTCCTCACACATTTCACCCTCTTTGCACATTCTTTGTACCATGCATCTATGTCAGTAAAATCAAGACATACTTGATATGTCATTAAATATATCCATAAATGCATTCAAGTTATAGGTAGTTCCTACAGAGGACCAGAAATTGCTTCATCACGTATTTCACAACAGATAAATGAACTAATTGATAGCACAGTACATCAGTAACTATGTAAAGGCCACTATGCTTCCGTTGGGCTTAGCTTTTGTTATTTTTTAAATGGTGTTCAAAGAGAGAACTTGTTCATTCTAAAATTTAGTAAGGCACATCTGTTGGTGTGATCACACTTAGGGGTAATTGTCTAAGAAAGATTGGAAACCATTGCCCTAATGTGTTGAATAGTAGACAGTGCTCCTTCATTACTTTTTACACATGCCAAACAATGTGTTTTCACTAGTAATTGCCTCGAAAGTTTTTCTATTCAGTGAACTACTTAGACACATATGTTGTATATCTGAAGGGTCCTCCAGAATTATTTGGTCAAAATGAAATGAGAGCTGGAGAGAACCAAAGTGTACAGTGATCGCTGTAACAAATCGGTCCACTCAGCATACGCATCGAGAATGTTTCCGAATCAGTTAACAGCTGAATCAGAAAACATCCAAACCTGTGTACCTGACAGTTGTGATACTTGATCCTTCAGTGATGTTGCACACAAACCTACAGTCACAGCTCTGCTTGGAAGAAGATAATATACCTGTGGTTGAGAAACATTTGCACACAAAATATAATCCCAGTTGGGTGCAGGCATTGACAGTATATGATTGTCAAGTTTGAGTTCTTTTCACATGTATTGTTCATGTTTGAAAACACATTAATATGGAAGATCCCATTTAACAGTTGTTCATGTTGATGGGCCACTTGATGAGTACACCATTTGACCCTTGTATCTTCCTTTTAGGAGTAATTGGCTTCCTAACTAGTGCACAAACCTCTTCAAACCATGAATATTTGTCTCACAAATTTTTATGTTTTGCCACTGTGGATTTATCATGTCAGATTTATATGTGGCACTCATGCTCTTTTAGCTGTTTCTTGACCGGTCAACCTGTCCAACCAATGTAAACTTACATTCTCTTAGAACTGACCTAATAAACTCAAGGTGTGTGCAATGTATTGGTAGCACAGCTGGTGGTCACAACAAGTTTATTATTTGTTTCTCTGATAGATAAATTTAATCCTCATTTGATGAAAAGAATTTCTCTGTATTCTCGGTGACTTCCTGCACATGTGGTAGTTCCACCTCTTCATCTCTGACTTTCGTGTTCTTAGTAGAGATGATTTTAGTGATCAGTCCAATTAGTTATCAATAAGCTCTGGTGATAGAACACAAGTGTACCATCTGGTGAGCTGTAAAATTGCACATCATGAAATGGCAACTCAGACTTCTTTTCTATTTCTGAAGGAATTCATACAGCACAATTTTCCCATGGAGGCCACATGACAAAGGTATTGTCAAAATAACAGTGGTGCAGAATTAAAGTGTCAGTTTCTTGAAGGCTGCCAATAAAGGGGTCTACTGTTAGTGATTAATGGTGAATCTCATTGCTAGGTAATACATTTGCACATGTTCCTTTCCACATGAAAAAAGTGATTGTCACATTTGACATGAAGTTGCTATTCATAAATGTAGTATTGGAAAAGACAGCGAAAATACTAAAAGAGCGAATTACCCACAATGTATGTAACCTTATGTGACACTGCTTGATGAACACTTTTAAAGTTGAAAGGAAAATCTTATGAGCGGATGGATGATGTAGCAGTGGCATTGCCTATTCAGTCATTAACAGGTGACATCTTTAGGGAAACATTGAACGAATTTGCATTTAATCTGTCATTACTGCAACAAAAATGTTGGCTTCCTAAATTGAAAGTACATTTCTCATTTGATCTCGTAGAGAGATTGGTTCACAAACTCTACCAGTATCTCAATGTACAGCACCAAAACATACGGTTTATGTTGGAAACATGGTGTGGATGATAACACTCACTATCTCCCGCAAGCCCACGAACAGTAATAGCTTTTTGCATTCCATATCCCGCTACTAGCACCACATGAATGTACTCAGTGTCATGCTATGCTGGCTGACAGTGAAATGTTTTACAAAAACATAGGGATTTTTGTGGTGTATATTTGGCTGCTGTTTTCAGGTAAAATACTTAGAATATTTAATCACATGGAGTTTTGACAGAAATTTAGAATTTTTGTAAGGTATGGAAAATTTAAGTAATGAATTGTTACAATAGCAACAGTATTTTGTGTTGAGGTTTGCAATGTAATGTGCTACAGAAAAAAAATGTTCATTGCAATAGGAGGGTACATGCACCCAGTTACAACCAGGCAATCCAGGAAAAAACCTGGAATTTTTCGTGTGGGGCAAAACCCAGGAATTTTTCATTGGTTCAGTTAAATTTTTGCTAATTTGACTGGTAAGAAATAACAAAGAACTTAACTTTAGCCCGCTAATGCAAATACTTAAAAAAGTTTTGGGCCCAGAAGACCAGTCATTCATTCTACTATTTAAAATTTTATTGACACATTTGTGTTTGATATATCATAAACGTAAACGCATGCTAGAACAGACCAAGCTTCATGGTTAGTGTTTTGTATTTATTTTAGTTCTTCCATAGATTATGCAATAACTATGGCAAAAAGTACAACTATCTTTCAATAAACAAAGCGTGAAGTGAATTCCTGAGCAATTTCTCATGTAACTGTCTTTTCTAAGGAAAAGTCAGTGCTAGGTGGAAAATGTACTCGGCCAGGTAACCCACAAAATATTCAGCTGCTGCAATTTAAGTTGTGCTCTTAGGATCCACCTAACCACACCCTCCGGGAAAAAAAACAACAAAGAATTTTTTATGACTAAAATTAATTGTATGTGTGACGGCGTGGCTTTTCATGTAGCTGTGCTGTATCTATATTAATTTAAACCATTACCTTCTCTTATTTGTGTGCTCGTGCTACTTAACAATGATGTTGCTAGTTGCTGGCAAGATCATATGACATGAGCTATGATTGACTGACAGAAGAGCATGGGAATCTCAATTTCAGTGCTTCAGGAGCTGTTGTGCTGTATTTGGTGGAATTCTTTCATAATATGAAAATATACACTGTAAATGTTGTCAGTCATGAAAGGTAAACATGTTGTTTTTCATTGGGTTTAATTCACTACAGTAGTAAAAGTTTATATGCCAACTAGCTCCGCAGATGCCGAAGAGATCGATGAAATGTATGATGGGATAAAAGAAATTATTCAGGTAGTGAAGGGAGATGAAAATTTAATAGTCATGGGTGACTGGAATGCGATAGTAGGAAAAGAAAGGGAAGGAAGCGTAGTAGGGGAATATGGATTGGGGGTAAGAAAGAGGAAGCCGCCTGGTAGAATTTTGCACAGATCATAACTTAATCATAGCTAACACTTGGTTCAAGAATCATAAAAGAAGGTTGTATTAAAAACAAAGATTCCAAGACTTACCAAGCGGGAAAGTGCCGGTAGATAGGCACAATAAATAACACACACACACACACACACACACAGAATTTTGAGCTTTCACAACCTGCGGCTGCTTTGTCAGGAAAGAGGAAAGGAAAAGGAAAGATAAAAGGATGTGGGTTTTAAGGGAGAGGTTAAGGAGTCATTCCAATCCCGGGAGCGGAAAGACTTAGACTTACCTTAGGGGGAAAAAAGGATAGGTATATACGCACAGACACAAGCAGACATATTTAAAGGCCAAAATATGTCTGCTTGTGTGTGTGTGGGGGGGGGGGGGGGGGGGCGGGCGCGTGCGAGTATATACCTATCCTTTTTTCCTCCTAAGGTAAGTCTTTCTGCTCCTGGGATTGGAATGACTCCTTACCCTCTCCCTTAAAACCCACATCCTTTCATCTTTCCTTTTCCTTCCCTCTTTCCTGACGAAGCAGCCGCAGGTTGCAAAAGCTCGAAATTCTGTGTGTTTGTTTGTGTGTTTTATTTATTGTGCCTATCTACCGACGCTTTCCCGCTTGGTAAGTCTTGGAATCTTTGATTTTAATATATTTTTCCCATGTGGAAGTTTCTTTCTATTTTATTTACATCATCATAAAAGAAGGTTGTATACATAGAAGAATCCTGGAGATACTAGAAGATATCAGATAGATTATATAATGTTAAGACAGAGATTTAGGAACCAGGTTTTAAATTGTAAAACATTTCCAGGAGCAGATGTGTACTCTGACCACAATCTGTTAGTTATGAACTGTACATTAAAACTGAAGAAACTGCAAAAAGGTGCGAATTTAAGGATATGGGACTTGGATAGACTGACTAAACCAGAGGTTGTACAGAGTTTCAGGAAGAGCATAAGGGAACAATTGACAGGAATGGGGGAAAGAAATACAGTAGAAGAAGAATGGGTAGCTTTGAGGGACGAAGTAGTGAAGGCAGCAGAGGATCAAGTAGGTAAAACGACGAGGGCTAGTAGAAACCCTTGGATAAAAGAAGAAATATTGAATTTAATTGATGAAAGGAGAAAATTTAAAAGTGCAGCAAATGAAACAGGCAAACAGTAATACAAACATCTCAAAAATGAATCGACAGAAAGTGCAGAATGGCTAAGCAGGGATGGCTAGAGGACAAATGTAAGGATGTAGAGACTTATCTCACTAGGAGTAAGATAGATACTGCCTACAGGAAAAATTGAAGAGACCTTTGGAGAAAAGAGAATCACATGTATGAATATCAAGAGCTCAGATGGAAACCCAGTAGTTTGCAAGAAGGGAAAGCAGAAAGATGGAAGGAGTATATAGAGGGTCTGTAAAAGTGCCATGTACTTGAGGACAATATTATGGAAATGGAAGAGGATGTAGATAAAGATGAAGTGGGAGATATTATACTGCGTGAATAGTTTTACAGAGGACCGAAAGACCTAAGTCGAAACAAGGCCCCAGGAGTAGACAACATTCCATTAGAACTACTGACTGCCTTGGGAGAGCCAGTCCTGACAAAAATCTACCAGCTGGTGAGCAAGATGTATGAGACAGGCGAAATGCTCTCAGACTTCAAGAAGAATATAACAATTCCAATCTCAATGAAAGCCGGTGTTGACAGATGTGAAAATTGCTGAACTATCAGTTTAATAAGCCACGGCTGCCAAATACTAAAGTGAAATCTTTACAGACAAATGGAAAAACCGGTAGTAGCCAACCTCGGGGAAGATCATTTTGGATTCTGTAGAAATATTGGAACACACGATGCAATACCGACCCTATGACTTATATTAGAAGATAGATTAAAGAAAGGCAAACCTACGTTTGTAGCATTTTTAGACTTAGGGAAAGCTTTTGACAATGTTTACTGGAATACTTTCTTTCAAACTCTGAAGGTGGCAGGGGTCAAATACAGGGAGCGAACGTCTACTTTCAATTTGTACAGAAACCAGATGGCAATTATAAGAGTCGAGGGGCATGAAAGGGAAGCAGTGGTTGAGAAGGGAGTGAGACAGGGTTGTAGCCTCTCCCCAATGTTATTCAATCTGTATATTGATTAGTGTCTTGAAAGGAGAATATAAGACGAACATCATAAAAAAAAACGAGGATAGTGGAATGTAGTTGAATTAAGTCGGGTGATGCTGAGGGAATTAGATTAGGAAATGAGACACTTAAAGTAGTAAAGGAGTTTTGCTATTTGGGGAGCAAAATAACTGATGATGGTCGAAGTAGAAAGGATATAAAATGTAGACTGGCAATGGCAAAGAAGAGAAATTTGTTAACATCGAGTATAGATTTAAGTGTCAGGAAGTCGTTTCTGAAAGTATTTGTATGGAGTGTAGCCATGTATGAAAGTGAAACATGGACAATAAATAGTTTGGACAAGAAGTGAATAGAAGCTTTCGAAATGTGGTGCTACAGAAGAATGCTGAAGATTAGATGGGTAGATCACATAAGTAATGAGAAGGTAATGAATAGAATTCGGGAGGAGTTTGTGGCACAACTTGACTAGAGGAAGGGATCGATTGGTAGGACATGTTCTGAGTCATCAAGGGATCACCAATTTAGTATTGGATGGCAGGGTGGAGGATCAAAATCGTAGAGGGAGACCAAGAGATGAATACACTAAGCAGATTCAGAAGGATGTATGTTGCAGTAGGAACTGGGAGATGAAGAAGCTTGCACAGGATAGATTAGCATGGAGAGCTGCATCAAACCAGTCTCAGGATTGAAAACAACAACAACAACAACAATAACAATTTCCGAAAGTGCCAGGAAGCTCTGTGCCAGTGCATAAAACCTTCACCGTTCAATGGATTGATAAGTTTTACAGCTCCAGGGGGAAGTATATCGCCACTTAACACAGAAAAAAATGTACTTGCACTGGGGTTATAGCGCATTTTTAACCAGAAAATCTGAGAAAAATCCAGAAATTTTTGTTACTTGTCCACAATACACCCTGAATAGTCTGTATTACAGCTCCTTATATATTTTGGTGATATTGTAACGTTGAGGCTTGTATCTTTCTTTTACATATATTTTTTCATACAAACTTCATCAACGAATGGTAAATAGATTGGTGCCTGCTTGTGCAAATTTTACAGTTCCAGGTGGTGATATTCATCGTCCTGACCAGTTAAGATACATCTGTATCAAGCTTGTAGTGCAATAGTAGCAACAGAAAGTCTCAGAATTGTCAGAGAAGCATATTTCATATACTTAGGCACAAAAGGTTTGGATCTTGACAAGTTGTGGCTCCATATCAAGTGTGTTCCAGCTGTGAGGAAGGGCCGCACCTTCCTATGCAAATTGAACAGTTGTGCAAGAGACAAGCACTGATCTCAAAAAGTCTGGTCAGTTCTATTCATTTCAAAGGTGGACCCTAGAAAAAAATTCTGCTTTCATTTTGCATAAAACTTCATATTATAGGGTGTATACAACCCGGGAGATACCCGAAAAACTCAGGAATTTTTTCATCCGGGAGAAAACCGGGAATTGTTTAGAATTCCGGGAATTTTTCATTGTTTTAGTTTTCAGTTAAATTTTTGTGATTTTGGCTGGTAAGAACCAATACTCTAACAAAAGATATTACTGTATCCCGCTACTGCATGATTATACTGCAGCAACAAAACATGAATGAGAGAAAAAAAAAATTAAGTTGCGAAGGAAATGCACCTTATAGCCATAAACAATAACAAAACAGTACTCATACAAGCGTCTGCCAACAGCAAATTGTGTCAAAGGCTTTAGGAAGACTGCAATGCTTCATAACAACAAATTGCCTCCGATGAGCGTGATGTGACAACTTTTTAAATTAGTCGTTTGAGCAGTTGCGGGTGGGCTCTTGCACATGCGCAGTTGAGTCTCGTATGAGTAGTACCTCTCCCGCTTCTGGTTACAGAAGTGTAGCTGGGCGCCACTACTTAATATTGCCCCGGTTCGGAAATAATAATAAATCTGGGGCTGATGCACAGAGCAGTCCGACTTGTGATGGGGAGGTCTAATGCCTTTGCATTAGATCTGAAGAACGTAATACTTCATTATAAAGTTAGTAGTGTCTTTATCACTTTTTAATATAGTTTTTTCGAATGTACTCGTATGTCTTTTAGAAGAATTTTCTGGATCTTCATCATTAGTTTTTGAAAAAAAAAAGAAATATGGCAGGTCTTAGCTTATCAAAAAACACAAGAATCGCTTAAAATTATTAAGAAAAAATAGCCGCATATTAATTTGTATATTTGTGTAATTTTTTCAAGAAGGTCCTCAAGTCTGTGCTGTTGACAATATGAACTTCAGAAACTGTGTACCATAATCGGAGCTTATTAACATGAAAAAGAAACAATCAGTAAAATCAAGTCTACCAAGAACGAGTGATAGACAAGTTAATGTGGAACATGTGCGCACCACTGTTGTCTTATACATGAAAGGAGTCACTGATTGGATGTGGTATGTGGCTATGAAGTTGCTCTGGTGGGGAAAAATAAAGTTAGAGACCAAAGATACTTTTAAGATGGTACCTATACCAGGAATTTATGAGGTTGGCTGCAAGTGCTTTACAGGTGGCAGCCTGTCAGGACATGGCTAAAAGACTGCAAGCATCTCATACAACTTGGATAGCCTGATAGACCCACAGTGACTGAACATTAAAATTCGTGTGGCAAAGATATACAGTTCAAAGAGTGTTGCATGCTAGCTAGGCCACCAGCTACCTCTAACAGAAGGATATGGGTTCAGATTCTTTATTGCCATTGACCACATACAGTAGAATAGGATTTTACAGTGATAGATACAAAAATAGATCATGTTACATGTAAAAATTAATTATCTTTTATACAGCTATAATCTTAATTATTAATACCAATATTGTCAATATCATAGAACTCTTTTATATGATAACATTGGTTTTTTGTTAACCAGTCATAAAATTTTATTTTGAACTTTTTAAAAGGCAAGTATCGAACGGAAAGAGGAAATTTGCTAAAAATTTTGAGTGCATTTATTTTATGGGAGTTTCCTATTGTTGCTAGCCTGTGCCTCGGAATGTCAATGTTTACCTTATTTTTATTATTGTGTTTGTGAATTGTTTCCTGGATACATTCTTTAATGTTCTTCCTGACAAAGAGTGCAGCCGCATAGATACTCAGATTCACCACTGTTAGTATCCTAAGCCTGGTAAAAAGAGGGCTATAGTGTTCTACAGGACCAGCATTACACATTATACGAACAATTTTTTTTCTGATATGAGGGGAATGTCCCCATATGAGTAGGCCATATGATATATTGACTGAAAGAGTCCAAAAAATATGCTATACAGGGATAATGATTATTTAACATCTCTGTTTCCACATGATGTAGGTCACTATTGAGATTTTTTTGAGGATTTGGCTTACATGCTCTCCCGAAGTTAGTTTGGCATCAATATGTATTCCTAAGAGCTTGACACTTTTATTTTGTAGATTCTTAGATAATCCTAACATAAGCTTTTGGAGGGGACTGATGACCTCAGGTGTCAAGTCCCATAGTGCTCGGAGCCATGAGCGTTCGTGTTTTGTCTGGGTTACACACAAGTTTATTGGCTGCAAACCGATTCGATGCAGAGTCAAGAGTTTATTGTGTACTCCTATCAAGAGTTGGGACATCATGGTGGGAAGTAAGCGGAGTTGTATCATCTGCATAGCCGATTACAGACTGTGATACAGAATGGGGCAGGTCATTGATAGCCACAATGAAGAAGGGGCCATGGACAGAGTCCTTTGTCACACCTGTACCAATTTCTACAAATGGGGAATGCTTATTTCTTATTGAGACAAACTGTTTTCTGTTGATCAAATAGGAAGAAATCATTGCTTATGTAGATTTTTGTACACCATAATAATCTAGTTTTGTTAATAATATATTCAAAGGAATGCAATCAAAAGCTTTACTTAGATCACATAATACCAGTGACATCATCATCTTATTTTCAAAAGTTGTTGGAGTCTGATCAACAATTTCCAGAACAGCTGAAGTGGTATTTTTACCTCTTCTAAATCCATATTGATTGTTGCAAAGCAGATCATGCTTTTCAGAGCAATTGCTTATATGAAAGTACATGAGTGATTCAATTATTTTTGGAGATATTGGCACAATAGATACTGCTCCGTAGTTCTAGTGGAGTTGTTCATCACCCGTATTGGATACGGGGATAATTTTCGAGATTTTTAGCAAATCTGAAAAAACTCGATTCTCTAAACATTTGTTAAACATAAAGCTTAGTGGCTTACATATGAGGTGGACTGTTCTTTTAACAACATAATTGGACATCCAGTAGCAGTCCATACATTTGGAATTTGATAATTTAGCAGCAGTTTTACGAACTTGATCAGGCGTGATATTGTTCTAGTGAAACAAAGGTCCTTGGGGTAGCTGGGGACCAAGCAGATCCCTTGCAGATGTGTCTGTGCCCATAATTTTGTCTCTGAGTTCTCTGACTGACGTGACACGTAGTCATTCAGTTCTCTTGGATCAAGCAGATTTTGATATACTTGGCTGGAAGAATTATCTTGTCTAATAACTTCCCTTGCTGCCTTACACTTATTTGGAGCACCTTCTATACACCTTTCACAAGCTGCTTTTTCGGCTTCTCTGAGCTTAGCCTTGTAATACTTTTTATTTCTATGGTAAACATTGTGGACCATATCCCTTTGTTCAGACCCTTGATTGTCCTTGCTTTTATATGTTCATTAGAGTATGAGCATATTTTGTCTAATTTCTGCCAGTTCTTTTGTATATCAGTTTATTTTTGTATTTTTATGTTCAACTGAGGACCTAACTTTTATTAATGGGGAACAGGAGCACCATGTATGGCTATTTCTTAAAGAAAGCTTCAAAACCATTTTCAGCTCCTGAATGACACTCAGAAACAGAGTTCCAGTTTGTGTCCTTTAACTTGTTAATAAATGACATCATGTGCACCTCTCTCTCTGACCTCTTACCCATTGGTATAAGATGGTTTATTATGATAAAGTGTTAAAAGCAATGGATCACAATCTACAAAAACACAATCAGCCAAGCTAACCACATATTCCTCTCTATGCAAATTAACAATAATATATTGTCTAGGCAGGCATCATTATGAGTAGGACACTTGTTTGTGCAGTGCAAGTTTAAAGATCTTAATATATTAAAAATGTTCTGGAGTCTTGCTGCCTTGAATTTCCCATTTTAATATTAAAATCGCCACAAATAAGTCTTTGTTTGAAACTTAAAAAGCTTCATGGCCACTAGTTCAAACTGTTCAAAGAAAACAATTGTCTCCATTTGGAGACCTATACAGGCTAACAATTACCATGTTTTCTTCAGTCAGTCTTACACAGCTAAACTCAGCATTTACATCTGGACAGTAAGGCGTTATATTTAATTTTGAAAATTGTTGGCCATGCTTGATATAAATTCCAGCACACCCATTTTTTCTGTTTTTCCTGCACATTGTCAGCTAAAATATGTCCTTGAGGAACGAAACTGTCAGCTTATTTTCTGTTTGCCATTATTCTGACACACACAACGCACATCTACATCCTTAATGTTACAAAAATGTTTTGATTCTAACACTTTATTTCTTAAACAACAAATATTGACTTGCAGTAACCTTAATATTTTGTCATTGTTTTCATTTTCAAGTGAACACTGATCTGCATGTGGCAAATCAAAGTTGCACGTCTTGTTTTTGAGTTGGAATTGCTGGAATATTTACTTCCGCTAAAAAAGCATTTTCATCAATGCTCTTGGTACAAGTCACTGTTTCACCATGTTCCATGTTAAATTCTAAAGATACATCAGTTTTGTCTTTCAAAGGTATAACATGCTTTATATCTCACTGCATGTTTGATTTTGCATGAACTATATCCAAGATCTTGCAACTCACAAATTCTTTTCCCAGTCTGTTGATGTGCAAACCATTTGATGTATGAAATCGTTTCCCTAGTGTGATTATATCAATGTGTGTTGCATTTTTGAATTCCTTGCATATATCTTGCACAGCTTTATTTTGTGTACATAAAAAACAATCACATTCGTGTTTCGGAGTCTGTGCACGGGAGAGCACGAAATCTTTTGCTTTGTTTTTAGCTATGTTGCTTGTCCCCACAAGAAAGACAGAAAAATCACTACTGTTCAGATCTAAGATTTTTTCGTGATTGATTGCGGTTGCTGCCTTGAAATTTGCACCTGGTTTCACTATGCTGTTGACTTTGTGTGCATATACTTTGAAGTTCAGACAGTATTCCTCACCCCTGACTATTAGTGTAAATGTCCATTTTACTTGCGGGCCTATTTTTTATTTGGTCTATAATCACAAGTACCTGTTGCATCTTGATTCACATTTTCTGTCTTCTTTTTTTTTCTTTTTTGTCAACGCGAGATGGTGATAACACACAAGAATGACTACCGCGGTAAATGAATATTGTTCACATTCATGTTATATAGGTTGTTTTTCCGCGGCAAAATACTTCGTTCTCTTGTCTTGTTTCTGCAGTCTTCGATCCTGCCATGTGGTTTCACATTGTTCAGTTTTTTCAATTCATAGAAGCTGCAGCCCACCTTGGGACAGAGGGATGTCAGTTTGTACAAAGGGCAGGTGTCACATTTGAAACTTGTTCATGCCTCTATGCAAGTATCTTTTCTTTGCTTTCGCTTGCAATTTAAGGCCTGACCCAGTCAAGTTCTCTTTGTTTAATATATTATATATATTTGTGTTCACAACACATATCAACAGTGCAAATAGTTTGCACTATTTAAATGCTACAACATTTGCTGCATTACATCATATGCACCAGGAACTCAGACCTACTTTGTCACTTGAGGCGTAACAAATCGCACATCTTAAAGACGAGCTGGAACAACAGTCTCAGTCTGCATCTCTGCAGCAAATGTCCTGTCTCGGTAATCATTTACCCTCAGTATGGAAGCAATGCAACCAGCTTGGCCTCTTCCGCTGATTCATGAGAGCTTTTGCAGTCTCTCCTTTGCTGTAACCATTTACGTGGCCATATGTCTCAAACGTTGAAATTCCAACTGTAAATGATTGTAGTCAAAAGTAATTTTTGCTGTCTTTAAAATTGAAGTACTGGATTTGCAGTAAATTTTCACAACGAATATTGTCAAAAATGTATACGTGGTTTACAAAATAAAATTGTACTTAGAGCTTAGTGATGTGATTGTCTTTAGACAAAAGCAGTTTAATGGCATTGTGGCCCATAGGGGTTAAATTGAGAAATACACACTGCGAGAAAGCAGTGCTAAACTTTCCTTGATATGACAGACAACAATAAATTATGTATTTGTCATAAAAATATTAAATCTCACCTAATAACTACATCATATTCTCACAGTGTAAACATTTCTGTTTCAGTTTTAAAAGGAAAGAAACTACAGCTTCCAGCTTAAGGTGCAAAGAACGTAAAGACCTCTGTTTAAATTGAGGTTGAGCTTGTTTTATGCCAAATGTTAGTCATCTGTGTGGGATTAGCTGAAAAGAGATGACGACTTACGAAGAATATGATTGTGAAACACTAGTGTTAAGTGCACAGAAACATTTCATTAGTGTCATGCTGTTTGCATGAAACTGGAACTGTAAACTTAAATTCACTTACATATATGCACATCGTTGGACTCGAGGATGAAGTTTCATTAACATGTAGTTTTGTAACAGATGTTTGATAATTTAATATACTTTCATTTTAGTAGTCTTATTATTCTCAAGACTGCATGTGAATATGTGTGAACTTCATGTTAAGATTGTGTATGAATATAAAGCAGTTTCAGAAAAAATACTTCATGAAATTATTTGTATCTAAGAAGTTACCATATGGAATTCTATTTCTGTTTGTTATAAATATTACAGTATAGGAGCCAGTGTGTACAAACATGTTTTGCTAAACTCAGTGGGGTGAAAACATTCCTGGTAAAGGTATCTTAAATGTGAAGTAATTCAGAATAATTGTCACAGTGGCTGCTATTCTTTAATTTATTTTCTTGTTTACAAAGAAGCTGATTAAAGAAGCACATTACAGACATAGTTTCTAACATGGTGCATTTACTGTACAGTATTTTTAAGTAGTATGTATGCTACTTACTTATACCATATACCACTTCTAAGAAAAAAATGAATTGCATGATTGAGATTTGCTGTATGACTGTGGCTGTTTATTTCAAAGCTGTAAAAAGTTTTAATGTGTGGTTTAAGTTGTGATGACTGTTTTTGTACCTCATGCTGTAAAAATTGCTGTATTTTCTAAAATACAATTTGACATCATATGAGCCCTGTTAAGTGGTTAAGACAATAGTAAGAGAATATTTACAGAGATAGTAGAATTCCACTACAGTATTCTACTAATTAATTTCAAACAGCAGTGCATATTTGTAGGAGCATTTGTCATCATATGGGAAGAGGAACTAAAACAAGTTTTATGGGTATTCACGGGGGTTTTTTGGGAATGGTTTACTTAATTCAGTGAGAGAATAATGGCACTTGGAGAAAAAACTATAGTACTTATCAGATAAGTGTAATGATTGTGTCACTAGTAGCAATTATATTTTGTTACTTGTAATGTTTTTTCATAGATGAATATCAGGCATGAATGGCCAGTTTTTTAAAAAAAAGCCATAAATGAATAGACAGTATAAAAGAGACATAAAATGTGAATAAGTTGCTCCCACAACAGTGAGCACCTGTTTAACTTGCTTCATAATTCTTCCACTAGAATAGTGTGTTATGTGGAGATCTCAGTGATTAACCATCCTCCTTACTGAATATCTACATTCAGTTTCTTTTGCCTGTATTAAATCTTCAGAAATGTTTTGGTTCTTTAGTTTTATTCCTACTGTCTGTGTCATTACACTAGCATCAGGTATTCTTTTCTCTATTCTTATACTTGAGAAATATGTTTGATATTGAGCTTCCTATAGTGTAAGATAGTCAGCAGTTATTGCTATGCTTTTTGCTTGGATATGAACAGTATCATACATATCACTGTAATGCAGTTTCTGACAAGGATGTTCCTTCTTGCCATCTTTCCATAATGGTCAGTGTGAACCATCAGGTTCTACATTATTTCCAGTATCTTTTGTGTGTTGCATGTAAGGTTTTTGTAACCAAATGCCTTTATCACCAGTAGCGTACTTCCAGGTATTCTGCCAAGTTGTTGGCTGCATTCTGTGCACAAAATGCAAATAATAGCTCAGTAGAGCACCAGAAGCACATTATTAATAAGTCATGCGGAGAACACGAGAGAGATCACCGTCTATATTTGCATTTGCTGGTTCTTTCTCCCTCCCTATTTGGAAAATATATTTCACCAATTGAGTATCCTCTGCAGATACTTGCAGCCAGAGAAACAAAAAAATAGCTTTCTTTTTAATTTATTTTTTTCCTTAATAATCTTACTATTGTGAGAACCGAATTCATCTTCACTTTTAGCGACATAACTTCATCACACACAGTTACTTTTTTATTTCGCAAATTTAAGTAGCTGGGAACAGACAAAGGACAATTTTTGTGTTACGTAAGTTACAAAAAATATGCCTTGAACTAAGCACCTGCAAAATAATGGAAATAGTAAGCAAGCACTGGCTACAAAGACCAAAGGAAATGCATATTGTCATTGTGTCTTCACAACTTGGAAGTATTTGTGGCATGTGGAGCCACTTTGGTTATCCAAATACAGATACTTTTGTTATATGTAAAACTGGTGGTACTGTTTGCATCTATTGCTCTGTTAGCTGTTGTGTGTGAAATCAAGCTCATTTGTATTAATGAGTCATTTTACCAGAAGCTACTCAGAGAAAATGTGTGTACTTAAATGCTTCATGAACTTTGTCATGTGACATATGTTTTGGAATTAAAACTTTATATCAAGATGGAAACACACATGTACCATTTTGAATTAGCAGGAAACTACAGTATGAGAGACACACACAAATAACTGTTTGTGCTAATCAAAGATTGTGTTCTGAGAGTCATATACTGTAATTTCATCACATTCAAACCCGACATTTTTAAAAATTATAGACATTCTCGGATCTGAGTGTCATAGTACATTTATTCAGAAACGCTTTCCACATTTTATATGTTTTGTATTAATTCTACCAACTTATTTCACAATCATTCATCAGTTGGAGATTTATGCTGTACATGGCAGTAATGGCTGCACAGTAGATACCTGTATTCAAAGCGTATGGGTTTAACAATACAAATATTATCTGCCTCCAAGAATGTTAGTTCTAAGTATAATATAGATTCTTTTAACTATTTATTGGCTAGTACAGCAGTTTTCTACAAAGTATTGTCTGGTGCTGCAATCACTTTTTAAGTTTGAGATGTGTTATTTTAATATAATGTAATGAAAATGATTTTGTTTTGTTATACAACATTATTCAAAACTATTTCCTAATTTGTTATAGTAATTAAATGTTTATTATGTAATAAATGCTACAGATTGCATTCAAAATTTCTTTTTAGTGGAAGGAAATCATCGTGGTCTGTACAGTTTCAGGCAGTTCTATTTCATAACAAATTAGCTGAGTAACAGAACTTAACCTCTTTCAAAATTGGCTACCATTATATAGAACTCCTATAGCAACCAGTGATGGTCATAAGGAACTGTTACATGTTTTTTTAGTTGTGTTACTCCAACTTCAGAAGTAAGAAAGTATACCAGGCAAGGGCTTTAATCTGTGGTGTGATGTGTGATGCCTTACACGCACACACAGAAATAGAATGAAGCATTGACCTTTACCATGTTTTGGAATGTAGGTTGTGGTAACAGTCTGCTCTGAACCATAATGAAGGTTTAGTGTAGTTTGGAGGTGACAGTTTGGTTGTAATTTGGCAAAGACATGAATGTGAATATGAAATCTTTAAGTTTATTAACTTCAATTAAGTTTAGTGAAAGTAGTAAGTTACTTAAAACTGAAATGCAGTTGATGTTAATTTAAAAATCAGCCATGATAAATATCAGATAGGAAAGTCACTTGCCATAAGAGCCACAAGAAGAAAAACAAAGAACATGTATCCATATTTTGCAGTTTCAATTGAATACTTTGTTGAGCATCTATGAATACTACACGAGCAAATGGGATACAGAAATTAAAAACTAATACCTGTGATTATTGTAATATTGTATTGAAGCATGGAGCTAAAAATAACCATTGACTGCCAGACATTTGAAACAGTGTCTTATTTTTATGGAGCCAAGAGAAAAATGGAAAACTTCAGATAGTGTGAAGATTTGTCTTGAGAAAACATAGGAAAGTCACTTGCCATAAGAGCCACAAGAAGAAAAACAAAGAAAATGTATCCATATTTTGCAGTTTCAAATGTGATGTACTTAGTACACTCTAGGTATAAATTAAAAACAGAACAACTGGAGATATCTTTCTTTTAGTGTTCAACCCTGAGGTTGGTTTGCAGCAGAGCGCCATTCCTCTCTTCTGTCTGCTTTCCTCTTCATTTCCACATATGTGTTACATCCAACGTCATTCATGATCTGTTGCATGTATGATATCCTTGGTCGCCCCCGCCGATTCCTTCCCTCAATAACTCCTTCTGCTATTGTACCAATGATATTGTTGTGTCGTAGGATGTGCCCTACAAGTTTGTCTCTTCTTGTTTGGATGTGCCTCCACAGAGATCTGGTTTCCTGTACTCTTCTAAGCACCTCTTCATTTGTTACTTTGTCTGTCCAGCTGATCTTCAACATCCTTCTATAGCACCACATCTCCAGGGCCTCTAGCCGTCTTCTCTCTGCTCTTCCAACTGTCCAAGTTTCACATCCATATAGGGCCACACTCCAAACGAAACCTTTCATGATGCGTTTCCTTATTTTCAGACTGATGTTGTTGCTGGTGAGTAAGTTCCTTCTCCGATTAAATGCAATTTTGGCCTTTTGTATTCTGGTCGCAATTTCTTTCCGGCTTCTACCATCCCTTGTGATTTTGCTTCCCAGGTAAGTAAATTCCTGTATCACTTCCAGCTCCTCTCTTCCAATTCTAATTCTCGGAGGTTCATATTCTGCTCCTGTACTGCATACCATCACTTTAGTCTTTTTCTTGTTTATTCTCATTCCATACTGATTGTATAGAATTTTTTCCGGTGTTCTGAGGACTTCCTCTAGATCTTCTTCTGTCTCCGTGACTATAGCAATATCATCTGCATAACGTACCATGTCTATCTTCTGCCCATTAATTTTGATCCCCACCTCAGTAGTTTCTCGAACTTGGTCTATAGCTTCCTGGATGTAAGCATTGAATATAAGAGGAGAGAGAGCACATCCTTGTCTTACCCCTTTTCTAATATTTGCTTGTTGTTCCTGGTGACAGTTCCTAATCACTGCCACCTCATTCTTATAGAAACTGAGTATCACGTGGATGTCTTTGTACTTTATTCCAATTTTCCTCAGCACTCTGAACATCTCTTGCCAGATAACGTTATCAAATGCCTTTTCCATGTCTATAAAGGCAATATAAGTTGGTTTATTTTTCTGTAATTGCTTTTTGATAATGAGTCTTAGTGCCAGAATCGCCTCTCTTGTTCCCAATCCCCTTCTGAAACCAAACTGATCTTCACTCAGAATATCCTCCACCTTCTCTTCAATTCTCTTCAGAACTATTTTTATGAGAATTTTTGATGCATGTGATATTAGGCTAAGAGTTCGGTGCTGTTCACATTTTGTAGCTGCTGCCTTCTTTGGTATAGGAACAATGATACATTTCTGGAAGTCTGTCGGTATCTCTCCTGTGTTATAGATGGACCTAATAAGTTTAAGCAGCATCATTTTCATGCCGTCACCAGCATTCTTTATTAGTTCTGCAGGGATGTCATCAATACCCGTTGCTTTGTTGTCCTGTAGTTCTTTTAGAGCTCTGTCAAATTCTTCTTGCAGAATGTCATCTCCCTTGTCATCTTCGTCTACTTCCTCTTCTCTTCCTATTACTTCCTCCGAAAGAGGTGTTCCAGCATACAACTCCTCTATGTATTCTTTCCATCTCTTCAGCATGTCTTCACCAAACAGCATTTTCCCCTCTTTATTTTCTATTGTGCCTAAGAGTACTGTTTTACGTTTGTTAAAAAAAATTGATTTGCTGTTCTGTAGGCTAAATCAGTTCTTCAGTTTTGCATATTTTCTTCTACTTTCCTGCACATTTCTCCAAGAAAATTTTCTTTTGCTTTCCTAGCTTCTCTATTAACTAAATTCCTTAGTCTTCTGTATTCAGCTTTTCCTTGTTCCTCAGTTGCATTTTTGTATAATCTTCTGTTTTCTATAAGCTCAATAATATCTGCTGTAATCCATTTCCTCTTGTTTTTGGGTTCAGTTCTTCCAACTATCTTTTCTGCTGCTTTGTATATACCAGATTTAATCTGATTCCAGTCTTCATTTACTCCACCATGTTGAAAATTTTTAATTAGGTTGTCTGTTTCATGAGCATAGTGCTTTGCCAGTCCCTCAGTTTTCAGTTTTTCTAGTTCCCATTTAAGTTTTACTGGCTTCTTCTTCAAACGTTTGAATCTCAGTGAACTTTTCATCATGACCAGGTTATGATCACTGCCTATGTCTGCAGATGGATAGCTCCTGCAATTTTTTATCTGGTTCCTAAAACGTGCTTTCACTAGAATGTAGTCAATCTGTTGTCTCCTCAGGTCTCCATGGGCCTTCCATGTATAACTTCTTCGTTTGTGGTGTTGGAAAAGTGTGTTTGCAACAACTAATTGGTGCTTTGAGCAGAACTCGATCAGTCGATCACCTCTTTCATTTCTTCTTCCAAGTCCATATTTGCCAACAATTCCTTCCTCCGGGTCTTCACCCACAATCGCGTTCCAGTCCCCCATGGCAATCAGGTTTTCATCTCCCTTAACATTTCTCATCGCATCACTTATTTCTTCGTATATTTCGTCAATGACTGCATCTTCTTCTTTGGATGTTGGCATGTATATTTGTATTATCACAGTGTCCTTTGGTTTAGGTTCAAGTTTGACTAGTATTATTCGAGAGCTATATTGCACATATCCCTTGACATGTGAGCCATAGTTTTTCCTCAAAATTATTCCAACTCCTCCCATTCCCGGTCTATCTTGGTCAGTTCCAGTGTGAATGACTCCGTATTCTCCAGACCAGAAATCACCTGGTTGGGGCCATCTCATCTCAGATATGCCCAGGATATCAATTTCCAGTCGCTCCATTTCAAGTTTTACATTTTCTAGCTTGCTACACTGAAGCAGTGTTCTCACATTCCAAGTGGCTATGTTAAAATTGGGATTCATTTCCTTCACGTTGTCTATATCTTTTGCAGTCCCCACCCGGAGATCCGATTGGGGGACTATTTTATCTCCGGAAAATTTTACAGAAGATACTGACATGGTTTACTGCTGATGCTTGGGATAACCGTAGTTCTTTAATGTGGTGGTTTCCCGTTGCCTTCCACATCCTATGCCGTTGACCATCAGCTGGTTCTTCCGCCTTTGGAAATGATTTCTCATTTCCAGGGCAAGAGGGTGCCCTGTCCAGCAGATGCTGGGGTGATGACTTATCCCGGTCATCCTTCGGTCCCTGTCTACGTTAGCCATCATATGAAGTGATGTTGCCCACTCTCTACCACTTGGAGGTGTAGATCAGGAGTTTCCCTTCATCGGGTCTAGGACCTTAATGGCATTTCCTAGTCCCCTCCAGTACTTTAGAGAGTACTGGAGATATATCTCCACAAAATCAAATACCAGAATCGATGTTAAATGAACAAACTGATTTCGCAAGCCACAGCTATTTCAGTAATTTTAAAGATCTGTTCGAAAGTTATTTCCTGCATATGCCAATTGTTTAATAATTATATATTTAGCACTATGAGAAATTCATCTTTGACCACATAATGTACAAAGACATGTGAAGTGCTTACAAACATGTTTGCGAATGTGCCTCTTGAATGAAGTGATGTGTTTGAAAATGATGGAGGAAAATACTTAAGCTGTTGCTAAAACTTTAAAACACTATTCGTGGATTATCTGGTAAGTTTACACTGTTCATCTTTTCCACTATTTCGCACGTATTTTCCCAGTCTCATTTACGAAATTCGTAACCTAACATCAAACCTTTTTGTGACAGGAATATGCATTTCATCTCATTCAGGAGAAAAAAATAAAACATGTACGAAGACTAATTACATCTAATTACATTGTGTACTGCATAAAACATGGAAAATTGTGACTGAAGGCATTTCTTAATTCATACCTCGAGTGTAAAGAAAATGTACTTGGGATATTCTTGGATTGAAAATCTTTGATTACGTAGTCACACTTAAAGCAAAACCACAAAGAATTTATGAACTTACATAAGAAAAGCAAAAATAAAATGATTAATGCAGTGTGAACACAGATGTAGCCTGCAAGTCATAACAACTTCAGCTCATCTAATTGTGAAAGATGGATAGAATGCAGAGGAAGGTACTATTTTCTGAGTTGAGTCCAGCTGTGTAGAGGGAGAATGGATACCCTGTTTTGCTCTGTGGCACTGCAGAATGGTGGATGAGATCGAGCAGCATGCTTCGTGTGGTATTTTTATATCAGAAAAGTCGTACACATGACAGTATTGTTAATTGAGTCTGAACCTCGTATCTTGTAAACTGAAGCTGGACAGAAACCTCCTTGTATTCAGATTTATGAATAAGACTGATAATACTCTAGCTGTTGATGGATTTTCTGAGAGCTGCAGCAGTAAAACCATGAGGTGGTTTGATCAAGCGAGTGTTTTCTCTCCCCTATTATTTTCTATCCATTTCATGTTTAATCATCTTTGTTATATCACATTAATGTTTCAATGTGCATGGTCTGCCAGAACAATTAAGATTTTTGTATCCATTGGTATGCTGGCTCAACTGTCGAAGAACACATATATTTTAATTTGAAGTGAAATGCTGTTCCCAGTGGGAATGTCTTATTTTGCTCAAATAACTTCAGAGAACATCATCTGCTTTAAAAATTAAACTAACTGGAAGAAAATGAATGTGAAAATGTCAGAAATGTTGATGTTTGAAGGTTAGTTGTGACAGTCTCATGGTATTCTGCATGAGGCATGCTGCCAAATTAGGCTTTTCTGATCAGAGTACAAGTACAGTTCTTCATAATGACTTTAATTTCCACTCATATAAATGTTTTTTTTTTCTTGGAACTTGGTAGTGAGTGAATAAGCATATCAAAATAGAATGAGTGTTTGTTCCCAACAACAAGGTGCCATTATGCTTTCAAGTGACAGAACATTTTCATCTTTCAGCAAGTAGAATTATTGATAAAGGGCCACCATTAATTCATGAGAAGTTCACTAGTGGCCACACATAACTTTGATTTGAGTGAAATTTGGTTTCAACAGTACAGCTAGGTTTTTCATGGATGTTTCCTGGAAAACTCTAGTGCACATTAGGTTTTACAACCCTATGATTTCCCCAGACAGCATATTAACCTGATACAGTGATTTGAGACGTCCATCCTTTTAGAGCTATATTGAAGACAGGAAACTTTGTTTGACCATATTCAGTTGCAGAATCAAAGACTGATGTCCACCGACAAATTACAGCAGTTCCACCAGTGATTACTGAGAAAGCCTTTAGCGTGTGAAGAAAAATAGGGAAAACTTTGTGGTCTGTTGGCACTATACACTCTTTATTGTATTGTACTTTGGTACACAAAATTTCGAGGCACAAACAGTTGAATAATGCGAGTTAACAACTGATGCTCTGGCTAAATGGTTTGTAATTTATGCATGGTGCTGCTCCAGTGGATAGTTCTGAAGTGACCATGGTGAGCCAACAAGATCACTAGCTGGGACAGATCACCTTGGCATGCTGCCCTTTGGGGAGTGTGGCTGCTTCTTGCAGTAATCGCTGGCAGCCACCAAGCCGTTGGTGACATAAATTACATATGATTTTTGAAATATTGTAAGAAAACTGCAAAAGTTTAATTTGATCATACATTTTTAATCCACCCTCCAAAATCATCAGATTAGTGTACTGGGCCCTGCATCACAAAACAGGAAAAGATGTATATTTACCAGGCAGCAAAGACCAATTCAAGTACAGATGGCTGTGAAAATAACTTAAGACATTTGGTTAACTTGGTGTTTGATCACCTTAATACATACAAATTGCTTTTTTGTTATATGGATCCCTGTGATTCTTAAATTGTTTTAAGACTAAGTGCATTTGATTACTTCGAGGCTTAAATTTTCGAGATCCTTTGCTCCATAGTAGACCACTTTCACAAACATTGCATGTGCCCCTAACAGACATTACCTTCAAAACTACAACCTCCAAAGAAATAGCAAAATAGATCACATCAGTAAAAAGTAGTGATTCTACTAGGCATGGTGGTGTTTCTAGCAGGTGAGGGACACTAATCCGTGAGCCTGAGTGACCTGTCCTCCTTTTTAACCTTTCCAACTCTTTTTCCTCTCTCTTCCATGAGGATCAAACTACACTCCTGGAAATTGAAATAAGAACACCGTGAATTCATTGTCCCAGGAAGGGGAAACTTTATTGACACATTCCTGGGGTCAGATACATCACATGATCACACTGACAGAACCACAGGCACATAGACACAGGCAACAGAGCATGCACAATGTCGGCAATAGTACAGTGTATATCCACCTTTCGCAGCAATGCAAGCTGCTATTCTCCCATGGAGACGATCGTAGAGATGCTGGATGTAGTCCTGTGGAACGGCTTGCCATGTCATTTCCACCTGGCGCCTCAGTTGGACAAGCGTTCGTGGTGGACTTGCAGACCGCGTGAGACGACGCTTCATCCAGTTCCAGACATGCTCAATGGGGGACAGATCCGGAGATCTTGCTGGCCAGGGTAGTTGACTTACACCTTCTAGAGCACGTTGGGTGGCACGGGATACATGCAGACGTGCATTCTCCTGTTGGAACAGCAAGTTCCCTTGCCGGTCTAGGAATGGTAGAATGATGGGTTCGATGACGGTTTGGATGTACCGTGCACTATTCAGTGTCCCCTCGACGATCACCAGAGGTGTACGGCCAGTGTAGGAGATCGCTCCCCACACCATGATGCCGGTTGTTGGCCCTGTGTGCCTCGGTCGTATGCAGTCCTGATTGTGGCGCTCACCTGCACGGCGCCAAACACGCATACGACCATCATTGGCACCAAGGCAGAAGCGACTCTCATCGCTGAAGACGACACGTCTCCATTCGTCCCTCCATTCACACCTGTTGCGACACCACTGGAGCGGGCTGAACGATGTTGGGGCGTGAGCGGAAGACAGCCTAACGGTGTGCGGGACCGTAGCCCAGCTTCATGGAGACGGTTGCGAATGGTTCTCGCCGATACCCCAGGAGCAACAGTGTCCCTAATTTGCTGGGAAGTGGCGGTGCGGTCCCCTACGGCACTGCGTAGGATCCTCCGGTCTTGGCGTGCATCCGTGCGTCGCTGCGGTCCGGTCCCAGGTCGACGGGCACGTGCACCTTCCGCCGACCACTGGCGACAACATCGATGTACTGTGGAGACCTCACGCCCCACGTGTTGAGCAATTCGGCGGTACGTCCACCCGGCCTCCCGCATGCCCACTATACGCCCTCGCTCAAAGTCCGTCAACTGCACATACGGTTCACGTCCACGCTGTCGCGGCATGCTACCAGTGTTAAAGATTGCGATGGAGCTCCGTATGCCACGGCAAACTGGCTGACACTGACGGCGGCGGTGCACAAATGCTGCGCAGCTAGCGCCATTTGACGGCCAACACCGCGGTTCCTGGTGTGTCCGCTGTGCCGTGCGTGTGATCATTGCTTGTACAGCCCTCTGGCTGTGTCCGGAGCAAGTATGGCGGGTCTGACACACCGGTGTCAATGTGTTCTTTTTTCCATTTCCAGGAGTGTATTAGTCCCAAAAGTTAGGTTACTGTATGTACTTTAATATGTTTGTCAGAAGTAATGTCATTTCTGCAGGAGGTAAGTATTGCCCAGCAGTTCAGTCACATAATTTTATATTTTCAAGAGAATTTTCCTTTTGATCGATTACTAAAATCTTCTGCTGAATGAAACTGGAGGTAAGCAAACCCATAATTACAGACCTATTTCACTCATTACACAAACGTTGAGAAAGTGGTCTCTGATAGAATGTTGACTCATTCCTTGGAGTGGAAGTTAACAGCATCTTAATTTGGGTTTCGTGAATGATTATCCAGAAAGAAGACAATACAAAGTATCACAAAAGAAGTCTTCACAGAACTAAACAAAAAAAAAATCATGCTGGTACATTCTGTGACCTTGTCAGAGGCTTTGAAAGCATGAACCACAAAGTTATACTTGTGCTAGTTAAAATGCTACAGCATTGGTGACATGCCTTTTAGCACAGGTGACGTTTTGCCTCCATAACAGAAAACATTAAAAAAGTAAAAATCATGTGGCATGAGTGGATGGGAGACCCCAAAGGCCAGGTTCAGCCACCTAAATGGGTTGTCCCTATTCCTCACAGCCACAGGCACTTTCTTTTCTTGAAGAATGAGAGCAGTGTGCATGAGTCTATCTCTTAAGTGGAGGTGACTGTAATGGGTGTGTATATAGCATAGTGTTATGTTTGTATTTGAGAGAAAGGAAAGGATGAAAACTGGTGCTGACACATAATTTACTTCTCTCAGACAGCACCTAGGGGACCACCAGGCATAACATTCCCTTCTGACAGACAGATCACCATAAACTTGTCCTCATTTGGAGAGAGACTGTGGAGAGGTTATTCCAGACATTGGTGCAGAGACTTTTGATCAGGGTCTTTATGCCATCATCCCTCCCACCCCCTCTGCTGTAAAGACAAAGTGAAAATTGTCAGCAGCACACCTCAACAGTCGCCCACATAAGAATTAACCATCCATGACAGTGCTTAACTTCAGTGGCCTGATGAACACTGATGTACCCATCTGAGCATCACTGTTGATGCTGTTGCATTGGTAGACTGGGTGACTACAGAAACTTAATGTTAGAATGAGGGCACATGATGATGGGCCCCACAAGATCCAGTCTTTTTTTCAATCTCAATGGAATAATTTAAACATGGCTACAAAACAGCAATGTTCATTAATGATAAAAGCAAGCTAACAAACTCAACCTCATCAGACAATACCTGAGCATGTGTACAACTGGTTTACAGCAAACATTTCATGTTTTAATCTCACAAAGACTGATTATGTTGCTTTATATTATTTTAATGTACACAATTCATGTTGACAGCCTCTGATTGAAACTAGAGGTACTAAAAATTGGCAGGAAAATTAGGTTCATCCAGTTGTAACTCAGTCAGTGCAAAAAAATCAGTTATTGTTATTGCATCAGAATATCCGAGGACTAAGGGGCAAACTTATTGAGTTTCTTATATGTGTTGAAGAATTAGTTGAGCAAAGCAGTTGATATAATCTGCCTCTCTGAACATCACGTGACCACTGGTGTTTTGTAGACAAATCTAGGGAAAAAAGATCATATCACAAAACCAATAGTATAGGGGCTATCTGACCATGACAGGCAGCATCTAGTCTTAAATTTTGAAACTTGTTAGGATAAAAGGTCAATTAAGTCTGTGAGTACAGGAGGGTAATAAATAAGTCAAAAATGGAGAAATTCAGGAAATTTCTCAAAGACATCAACTGGATAGATGTTTACAATACTTCAGACTCAAATGGAAAATACAAAGCATTCATTAATAAAGTTACCTCCACTTTTGAAAATTGTTTTCCGCTGAAAGTAACTCAAATCTCACACAAGTCAAAAAATAAACTGTGGATTACAAAAGGAATAAAGATATCATATGGGACGAAACGGAGACTGTATCTACTATCTAGGATGATAGATTTGTTATGCATCACAGAGAATACAGCAAAATATTGAAGCAAGTAATCCAGAAATCGAATCGGCTTTATTACGAGAAATTACACCAGGCAAAAAAATAAACTGTATAGGATATAGTGAAGACAGGGACAGTCGGGGTCAAAAAGGAAGAGGAACAGATAGCTCTAAAAATAAATGAGACTTTGGTAACAAGTGCATGTAGTGTTGCAAACCTATTAAACAAGTGCTTCATTTCTGTTACTGACAGCTTGGGGTTATCACATTTGGTGAACAGTGCAGTGGAGTATCTGAGACCAGTCTTTTAAAAATAACTTCAGAAATATGGAACTGACACTCACATCTCCCAAATCATAAAATGTAAGTATTACAGTGGGTTTGTTAACATATCAATGAAGTTAATCAAAGAGTCCTCATGCAAGTTGAGCTATGTCTTTAAGTTATTTGTGTAATCAATCTCTTATCAGTGGAACATTTCCAGACTGGCTAAAATGTGCTGAAGTTAAGCCTCTTTACAAGAAGGGGGATAAAGAGATACCATCAAACTATCGATCAATTTCACTTTTACCGGCTTTCTCAAAAATATTTGAAAAGGTTGTGTTCAAGCGTCTCATTAAGCATCTGACTGGAGATAATATATAGTCCAAGTCACAGTTTGGATTTCTTAAGGGTTCTGATGTTGAGAAAGTTATTTACACTTATAGTGAGAATATATTTAATTCGTTACATAATAAATTAGAGCCTACTGGCATTTTCTGTGATCTGTCATAAGCCTTTGATCACGTGAACCACCACATTCTCTTGAGTACATTAGAATATTATGGTGTCGCCAGCAGTGCTGCAAAATGGTTTGAGTCTTATCTAGCTAACAGAAAACAAAAGTGTCATTGTGAAATACCTGTGCAGTAAGCAGTCTGTCTTCATCTGACTTGGAATTAATTACATGTGGTGTTCCTCAAGATTCCATCTTGGATACATTGCTTTTACTTGTGTACCTTAATGACCTCTCATCTGTTACATTGCCAGATGCAAAGTTTTTTTGTTTGTAGATGATACAAGCATTGCAATAAGTAGCAAGTCAAGTACAGATTTAGAAATAGGTGGTAATCGAAATTCTTACTGGCATTAATAAGTGCTCTAAAAGCTAACTCACTGTCATTAAACTTTGAGAAGACCCACTATATGCAGTTCAGATCCTGTAAGAGATTTCCTTCCAGCATGCGTATAACATATGAAGGCATGCAGATAGAAAAGGTTGACTGTGTTAAATTTCTGGGATTACAACTCGATAATAAATTCAGTTGAGAATGGCGTACCACAGAATTGCTTAAGCTCCTAAACAAGTCTGTATTGCAGTGAGAATGATGTCAGATGCAGGAGTTATAAATATTAATAAACTTGCATACTTTGCTTACTTTATTCTATTGTGTCATATGGGATCATATTCTGGGGCAACTCATCAAACCGAGCAAAAGATTTTAGGGTGCAAAAGCATGTGATAAGAATCATTTGTGATGTAAATTCAAGAACATCATGTAGATATCTGTTCAAGGAAATCTGTATTATAATCACTGCTTCTCAGTAAATTTATTCCTTAATGAAATTTGTTGCAAGTAATACATCTCTATTTCTGACCAATAGCTCAGAACATATTACTAGGAATAAGAGCAATCTACATAAAGACCTAAAACCACTTACCTTGGTCCAAAAAGGGGTCCAATATTCAGGAACAGACATTTTCAATAAATTGCCAGCAACCATTAAAAAGTTGGTTTTGGATAATGCATGTTTTAAACAGAGTTTGAAAGGTTTTTTTGGTAGACAACTCCTACTGTATAGATGAATACCTTAACAGAGACTATTACACCAGCTTAAGTAAAAATGTCCATTAGATTTCAGTTACGACAGCACTAGGTCACAACAGTCAAGATTAGGTATTTTGTGTGTGATAAATGTGTTAATAGTGCATAACAATGTTTCATTCTGACAGTGTGTTAATTCTGTAAATATCAGCTGTTCCACTTTACCGCATTGTATTCACCTATTTTGATAATCTCTTGACAAATGATCATGGTAGTAAGTATTAGATTCAAATGTTCTATGTTATACTTTCTGTTCCACATCCACGAGAATCATCTGTTTTTGGGTCTATGGAACAAAAACTGAATCTAATTTAACCTAAAGACAAGAATGTTGCCATATTTTGAATACTTTCATTACTTGTCATCTTGTGGAATTATTTACTGGTGTAGCACAACAAAAGTAAATAAAATATCTTTTCAACAGAAATAAACAGTAAGAATATTATGCTGAGTAAATAACTATACATCTTCCAGAGACCCTTCTTAAGGACTTGGAATTCTCACAGTCAGTCATTCACTCCTTAATGGATTTTGTTGTCAACATTAAAAATCAGTTTCATAATAACATCACAAAAAACAAAAATGATTTCCATGTAGACTATTCCTTCCTGTCTAATGTTCATAATGGTGTTAGTACTCTAATGCAAAGTTATTTAACAAGCTCTCATCCAACCAAAAAACTGGGAATCTCTACCAATTCAAAAGGGAATTAGAAACTTACCTCATTATCCGCCTGCACAAGTTTGTTGACTTCCTAGATTGAAGGCTTAAACTGTCCTGTTAACAGCATGGCATGGGCATTGAAAACCTATGTGGCAAGTATTTGTGGGTTTTAAAGAGACCCGTGTTTTTACAGATGTATCTAACTATTTTCTTTGAAAAATATTAATGTATTCTAGTAAATCTTAAGCTATCAATAAAAGATAAAAAGCAGTTGTTTAATATAACAGAGACAGCAGCAGCTTTCCTTCTAAATTGTTAGGTTACTTTTAGTTGACGTAAGTATTGAGAATATTGGGCAGTACAGTAATAGTTTGTGTTAATACAGTGTACGGATGAAGGTTATGTGATTTCCTCGTCTTTTGTTAATGTATACTTTGAGTCATGTGAATGTCATATATATAGAACAAAATGAATTAATAAATCCACAGAATTTATGGTGAGTTTGAAAATTCTCCACTGCAAGTGGTGCATCGCCAGAGTGTTGAGTTGGAAAAGCAGTATCTTCACTTGGTAGAGGTGCGTTAGGTGGTGTGTAAATAGGTATGTTCATGTTGGATTTTGCGCATCAGTAAGATATAGCTCCAGCTTTTATGTCAGCATTGTAGAAGTTCAGTTCAAGAATACTGCAAGAAACATCCTCTTTCACAAGAACAGCAGTTCTGTAATTGCCATTCCTGTTGCTGTAAGCACATTGTATTGGAAAATGAAAGTTCTTAGCAGGCTTGATGTAAGTTACATAAATAGCACAAACTGAAGATGTGTTTTAGCTTAGTGTGAGAGACAGTTGTTAAATTTCAGTGACCTAGCACTCCATTATAGAATGTTCTTAAACATTTTTTTGCTGTCATTTAATCCCTTAAACCTGATTAAATTTCTAAAATAGTGGCACTTTCGAGGTAGCCAAAACACCCAGGAGAATGCAACACTTGTCAAAAGCATTGGTAGCTCTATGCAGAATTAGCACCAACCGGCACTGGCACTCAAAACAGTTAAACTTCCAATTATTAGCGCACTGTTGGTATTCTGGGAATTCGTGACACTCAGCATTAAGGAGTTAACTAATTGGTGCAATGAGGCTGATAATATTAAGTGAGATACTCTACTACCAAGTAAATGCTCCCGGTTGTAGATGTAGTAGTGGTTGTTGTAAAAACTACATGACAAATAGTAGTGAATTGTTGAAGAGTGGTGAGTATGAAGGTATTGGTGTAATCGATTATGATGTCTATAGATAATGGAGTACAAGTAACAACTCACCATATAATTGAGCTGTTATAGCTATGTGAATGAGACAAAAAATGTTGTAGGTCTTTTGGGCAATGCCATTCTTAATTGTTACAGGGCTAGCTAGTACAGAGTACATATGGAAAGATAGAGAGAGCACTTAGCTTTGAGAAAGATAATTTCCTCAAAACTTAGCTATGTTTCCAGTCTTGTTAATGTGCATTTTGACTACTCAACACGTCAGCTATACAGTGAGTTGTTATTTTTACTGCATCCATTATTTACATATTCCACCCAGGACTTGCCATTATCATAATCAGGAGGTTTTTCAATTGTCTGCATGTCAGTTGTAACTGTGGGGCATAAGAATTCCAGGACAGTAATGCCTTGGCTACTCCTTCACCTGCAAAAGAAACTGCTGTATTTCTTTATATTTGTTGACAATACATACTGGAATGTTATACTTCCCATTATGTATTTAAAGGCCTCAGTTGTGGCATCAATTGATACAGTAGCAAACTGGTCCACAAAACTAATGTGTTTCTCGTCAAGTTTTTACAGAATCTTAGAAAATATTTTGAGCCCAGGTGTAATGAGGTACCTCTAACAGAGAGAGAGAGAGAGAGAGAGAGAGAGAGAGAGAGAGAGAGAGAGAGAGAGAGCTTTCACACCAACTGGCATGGATTCCAAAACTCATCATCTGCTTTCCTCGCATTACATTCTGAAAGTAATGGATTAAGGCAATCAAATGTAAGGAGGATTCATTTACTCCCAAAAAGCATTTGAATCAACACCACACAAAGGTACGATATTAATAGGTGTCAAATAAAAGTTTTGAGTAGATAGAGGGTTCAGAGTGTTATCTCAGATGGAGAGTCTTCAACAGATGTACAAGTAGTTTCAGGTGTGTCCCAGGGGAAGTGTGTTGGCACCCTTGGTGTTCTTGCACAACAAGGCAGACAATATAAATAGTAACCACAGACATTTTGCAGATGATGCATTTATCTATAATGAAATTCTCTTTGAAAAAAGCTGCACATTATTCAGTCAGATCTTGATAAGGTTTCAAAGTGCTGCAAAGATTTTCAACTTACATTAAATGATTTAAAATTGTGATTTTCACAAATTGCAGAAAAGTAGTAACCTTTTACTACTTACTGTGTCCCATATCAGTGGGTTGGTGGCAAACACGAAAAGGGTAACGATTTATTAATTGTCAGAAGTTCAAATGTACAGTGAATAAGGTATGCCTTGGCAAAATGGCAGTGATGCATTGGAAGGAACACTGTGCACTCAGTGTGTATGCCCAGGGGCCTCATTCAATATGTTGAAGAGGCTGTTCTGGCAGGCACTGGGGAAACAAACTTTAACCAGCTGCAGATTGTGGCACATGTTGAAACAAATGATGTCTGTCATCTGGGCTCTGAGGTCATTCTTGGATAATTCCAGCAATTGGCAGAAAAGATTGGGAATACCAGCCTCCCTAATGGAGTTTTAGTGAAGCTCATAATCTGCAGCATTGTTCCCAGAACAGGCTGTGACTGCCTGATTCCGAATCAAGTGAAAGGCTTAAACCAGAGACTGTGAAGTTTCTTGCACAAGCTAGGCAGTGACTTTGTAATTTATCTTATTTAGATTGCAGTTCTGTCACTTATTGAGATCATGTATGTTGTGTTATCTTTATCTTGGATCATTTGCGTAATAACCCAGAGGCGCTATATGCGCAAACTTTCTGAAAGTCTCTCATGCTATTCAGCTTTCTGCTTGCAGAAACAAGACTTAATGAAAAGGCTTGTCATCCATTACAGAATCCAATTTTGTTCAATATTCTTGGGCTGCTCATTATTAAAGAAAAGATACAGATGTTATGCTGTATATTATGAAATAATTAACTTAAATACTCTAAGTTGACTCAGTTATAAAATTTAAACCAAACTCAGTCATTGATATTTAAATGAAATAATTAAGTAAATAATCTTCAGAGGTCACAGCATGAAACAAATGAGAGCAGTATAATGTGTGATGCATTTTGGTTTCAGTCTGGTTGATCATAGGGTTGAACTGGCATATGATCTTTTTTATCACTGTGAAATTAAGTATCTTACCATGAAGGTCAATTTACTTTACACTGCATACTGTCAGACAGGACAGATAAAGTTGCAAACATACTACCATATGCTTTGCTTGAAGATGTATGAGACATTGTAACTGTCATCCATTCACACGATTTATTTTAGTTGTATACATATTGATGTACTAAATTATATGCAGTATTTTCTGTTCCATGACATTTATACTGTCAGAGTGGTGAAAGAAACGAGAACAAAGCAATATAAAAAATAAAATCAGCAACATAATGAGAGAGGGAGATGGTCATCACTGGCATAGTGTTATGATTAATACATTTTCATAATAGCTTGCTTGCATTAAGTACCCGATCAGAGTTGCTCAGAATTAAACATAGAAGGTTAATAGCAGTTTTATCCAAGATTCAGGAATTTGGTGCAGCGAAATCTTGTTCAACAATTACATCAGTAATTAGAATTGATGTCTTCCATGATATGCGATCTAAAGAACTGTGTAGGTGGAATTTTGGAGCAGTGATGCCAGCAGTGCAGAGTGATATTTCATGCTCTGTAAAGGAGGAGATAATTTGTAAACAGGACAAAATCACAGTAGAAATGGGAACACTTTCAACAAAGCATAATGTTTTTGTGAAAGAATTATCAGACAAAATAACAGCTTTAAAATTAGCACACACCTGAATACTTCAGACTGTGCAGAAACTATATAATGAAGTAAATGAAATTTAAAAAATGCGAACCGATCAATCTGAAACTTATCAGCAGTTGTCTCATAAAGAAGACGATATTGTTGCTGAATAAGAGAAATCGTTAAATGATAAATCTGAATCATGATGATGGCAGATGGTAACAGATTTTGCTGCTTGGATGTCTGGAAAGGATGCACAAATCCATCGGTTAGCCAGTGCCAAAATCCAAGAAGCTATGGGTAAAATTTCTAATGAGACCATGCCAAAAGCTCATCATTCTGGTGGTCAAACTTGGGTTGAGTTGTATTAAGCAACAGAAAAACTCAGCCAAGATACATCACAATGGTGACAGGCTGTTAGTGAGCAAGAAAGAACTAGCAGAAACAATAGTGATAGTACATGACGATAAATTAGTTGTACAAGGTTTCAAGGACATTTTGTCCGCAAACCTATGCTGCACAATATGTAGTGTGTGCAGGCGGAACAGTCAACTCCATTATCGCACAATTCAGCATGTTATATTGGAGCTGTGCCATACTTGGCATATTTAATATGGCACAGACAGTTTCGAGTGTACTTGCCAGACAAGAAAAATGCCCACCCAGTCATGTTTATAGAAGCATTTTGTGGAGGAATGCTGCAATCCTGATCAGATTCAGAAAGAAGAGTATCTGTCAGCAGTTTTATCCAGGTTGATGCCACTTTATGGGCAATAGATGTAACAGGATACTGCAGGACATTCAAAACATTTGAAAGTTCTTTTCTAGTCAAATATTCATCAGCTGGAGTGCAGAAATGGCTACAAAAAGAAGTTTCTAATCCAGAATCGTACCAAGGCAACCTTAGGAAATATTTTGAAAAATAAACAAGACTAGGTACGGGAACAATCCTATGTTGAACTGAGATTTGGTGAGAATACTTAAGGCAAAATTGCCCATACACTGCAGGGAAAAAAATTGATAAATGTGTCCAATTTGAACATGGAGGTATTCATGTCAGTTCTAGCTTCTATTGACTTACTACACAAAAATGCAAAAGTCATGTCACAAATGTAAGATGTGACAGAAGACCATTGCACCACTCATACTGGTCAGCATAGTGTGTCAGGAGATCAGTGCATTAATAAATACAATAGCAACGACTCGCAGAGCCATAACCATGTTGATAGGAGTAAATAGAAAGATCACAATAACACTATAATCAGGGTTACATGAATCACAGTAATAGTAATCAGGTGCAGTGTTAGGAGTACCAACCAAACCAAAATTGGTGTGGTACAATTCCAGAAGGAAGTGGTGGGCAATGTTAATTGGCCATTGACTTCAACCAAGGAAAACTAAATGCAACCACACTAGGCCTCATAACGGTGGTTGAGATATGGAGTAGGGACAGTAGCAATCAGTTCAACTAATTAGGTGTCATCACATTTCAGACAAGCTGTATTCCACCATCACTGGCTTTGGTATGACACATGACCATGTCACAATCTGCATTAGAGGAATGCATTGGAAATATTCCAGCCATGGTTGCACTGGATAAAGGTGCTGCAATCAGTGTGATGTTGACCATCTTATACAAAAGAGTTGTGAAGATGTAGATGTTTGTATCCTTTCCACTGATGACTATCAGATTCTGGGAGCAGTAGGCACCAGATCATGAAATGTAATGTGACAGGTATGCATACAAATTAAAATAGAAAATGTAGGGACTTCAGGCACATTCCTAATAATAGATTCTCTAGTTGCAGACTGCATTATAGAAGTGGAGTTCCTTCATGAGGAAAAGGCAAATATTAACTTCTCCACAGAGAAATGTAAATTAGTAATTGACAGATTGGAGGTAGAACTAGATATAGTGAAAACAGACATTGGTCATGGTAAATATCACCCAGGCCTGAAGATGGGACTTATAAGCAACAACCTATGGCAACTGCTGCTACCACTGTAAGGGGCAAGTAGTGAATAAAGTAAAGGAATCCACTTATTTAAATGATGATCAACGTACAAACTTAATATCTATTTTGTTAAGTTATTCTCTGAGTAGAGAGATGACATAATACAGGACATCATTGTCAGTCCACACAAGATATTCTGCCACACATCTTATTCCATCCCCTGAGCCAAAAGGCTAGCTGTCACAAAGGAGATTAGAAAATTGCTTGAGAGGGATATCATAGTGCCTTCTATGAGTGTGTATTGTAGCCCACTGGTAGCTGTGTCAAAACCTGGAAAAAGCACCCAATGTGGTTTCATTGCAATAGATATAAATAAGATTATTGTACCTGTTTGGACAAGGCCTGGGAATACTGAAGAGCAGATACAAGGGTTTGACAGAGTCAAATACTTAACCACTATTGAGAGATAGTGCTCATCTTATTGAAAAGTGCATTAGATGAGCAGTCATTGAAGGTACACAGCACTTCTTTATGGTGGACATAACTATCAATTTACAGTATTATCTTGCAGTCTTAATGTCAGTGGCATTGTATTTATTGCCACACTGGATTCTGTGCTCAGCCTAGAGCTACTTGAGATAGTGACGCTATTTGTCAGTGACCTCTTGATCATGATGCAAATGTGGGAGGACCACAATTGTATAATTCAGAAAGTACTGAACAAATTTCAGGAGAACTACCAATCTCCAGGAATTGAAATTTGGACATGGGAGACGAAAATTTGTATAATCACACATCAAGGAATCCTTATGGGCAACAGTAAAATAAGAGCAATTAAGAACTCCGCTAACCCCGAGATGATAATAAAACAATTAAGGCTTTTATAGGATTAACATCATTTCATCTTCAGTCTGTACTACACCAGCTGCTAAAGAGCAAAACCATGTTGAATCTGCAAAGAAAGCAAGTCAAAGGAATGTCAGATAGCATTTGAGAAAATTAAGGTGCATGCCATGTAATTTGGCAGGTCTGGACATGCAGAAGCATGGACACATCACATGACCTGCTGACCAATAGCATTCAGCAGCACCCAAGTTCACTTTGTTCAGTGTGGAGTGAGTTTACAACTGGTTTTATATTCTCTGTAGTATTCTTGCAAAACTTATTTGGAGGTCATCTGAGCAATAAGAGTGGCAAAAGCAAACCTAACCCAGTATTACACTAGCAATGAAAGAAATAGTGTTTTGCATGTATCAGTTCTTTAGATGGGAGTTGGAATCAGCATTGGCATCTGATCACAGAGAATCTCCCTGTGTTGCCAAGCGCCAGGAATGAACAGCTGAGGCGTGCAGTATTCGTTGAGAACTGTTCAATGGATCGCGAGTGAAGCCAAAAAGGACGGTTCACCTATTTTTAAGTCACCTGCTGTCGATATGTCAATCTCCTCACATTCCATTGGCAACCTAACAGCAGAATTGAGATCCTTAGGGGTTACTTTGCGTAATTTTCTTCATGTATCCAATGGTATTCTTCTTAGGAATGTGTCCAGCACTCTTTGCTCAGCTGTCTGCAGCAAAATTTTATTTGGTTTATCATTCTCTCCCAACTCATATGCATGTATTTTCACCTTCCTTATTCTATCAGCAAGATCTTCTAAGGGTTCTCCATGCCTCTTTGAAACACTACTCACTCGTTCCTGAAAGAACAATGCACTGTTGTACTTCTTGTACCTCTGCAGAAGACCTTGATTTGCTTGAACATTTCTGCACTCCTCAATGCTTCTGTATCTCTTGCAAAGGTTTCTACTTCTCCCACTAAACATAATTTTGCCACCCGTAATAACTGATTGTTGGACCTACCACCCATACCTGTTGATATCATCAGGTCCTCCATAAATGACACCACACCATCAGACAACATTCCAGAAAAGGTAAGGATTAGACTAACAGCAGCTGCATTTGTCTCATGGTCTGGTGACTGAAGCAATACTATTTGCTCATCATTAACTGGGATTTTCACCTGCAGTCCATGTTATCTGCTGACAACTGTGTGATCTTTTCTGTCAACAAACACACTGCCTTTGGTTCCGAAACATTCCGTGTCTCTGACCCTGCCATTCAACACCCTTACCCCTCACTCGCACACTGTATAAATGTGCAATAATTCACAAATTGAAAAAATTAACAACAAATTACATTTTATGTGTTATCATTAATTATATAGACTCCCCACATTGTCTTACGACATAAACATAATAGTGGCAAACAAAACAAATTACAGCTACTGACTCAGCACATGGCATGGAAAGCTCAAGCAGATGCACTGTGAATATCTAACAGGCTCCAAGTAGCAAGATGGTGGTGACACAGAAAGATGTGGATGTCCAAATAAATATTTTATTTTCTGCTCGTACATTAACACATCAGTGTGGGGCAGCTACCACATCTGTACTCCATGGAGAAAAGGGCTGTGTGGCCAACAAGAAATCAGCTAATGTCTGACCAGCTGGCTGGTACATATGCACGCCCAGTTTTGATAAAGTCTGTGCTTAGTGCATGACATGTGATTCTGTTGCATGAGTCGTACCACAAACACATGGAGTCAGTGGCACATGAAGACGGCCGGCAATCTTGCTGTGGTACCCAGCTCTGTGATGGATGACTATTTCCCAGTGGCTGTTGGTGTACAGTATGGGGGCACACCCACTACAGTGGCAGAAGACATCTGCCATCCACAGGATGTGACACACTGCCCCCTGGGCAGCCATTTGGCTCACTGCTGGAGTGAACCTGGGAGGCCTGCTGCACTGTGGCACTAAGTCTGGTGGGTAGAGTTGGTGCTGGAAACTGGTACTGCAATGGAGACTCAAACTCTTGACTGCTGCTGGCAGCTTCATATTGCCCCCTCACCTGGCATAGCCTCCATGTTCTGGTAGAACTGCTGGGCTGTGAGTGAAATTACTACAAAAATAACAGCTATTTATACAAGATAGCAGCACACCTATTATGCCAATGCACTGATTCTAATCATGTACTCGGTAACATCACTGAACCCCCCCCCCCCCCCCCCCCCCGATGGTGACATCCCCTTGTTGTTGCTGTGTATTACTGTTGCATGGACAGGTTTCATTGACTGAACCTGAGTAATTCAAAAGTTCGGGTGCTATAACTGAAATGACAAAGTACACCTGTTGCCTACCAGCAGTCACTCCCGTACTCCTCCACATGTTGTTGTTGTTGTTGTGGTCTTAAGTCCTGACACTGGTTTGATGCAGCTCCCCATGCTACTCCATGGATTATAATACCTACTCTGAACTTTTCTTTCGTTTCCTCTACTGCTTACTCAATATACAGATTGAATAGCATCGGGGAGAGGCTACAACCCTGTCTCACTCCCTTCCCAACCACTGCTTCCCTCTCATGTCCCCCGACTCTTATAACTGCCATCTGGTTTCTGTACAAATTGTAAATAGCCTTTCGCTCCCTGTATTTTACCCCTGCCACCTTCAGAATTTGAAAGAGAGTATTCCAGTCAACATTGCCAAAAGCTTTCTCTAAGTCTACAAATGCTAGAAACGTAGGTTTGCCTTTTCTTAATCTTTCTTCTAAGATAAGTCGTAAGGTCAGTATTGCCTCACATGTTCCAGTATTTCTACAGAATCCAAACTGATCTTCCCCGAGGTCAGCTTCTACCAGTTTTTCCATTTGTCTGTAAAGAATTTGCATTAGTATTTTGCAGCTGTGACTTATTAAACTGATAGTGTGGTAATTTTCACATCTGTCAACACCTGCTTTCTTTGGGATTGGAATTATTATATTCTTCTTGAAGTCTGAGGGAATTTCGCATGTCTCATACATCTTGCTCACCAGATGGTAGAGTTTTGTCAGGACTGGCTCTCCCAAGGTCATCAGAAGTTCTAATGGAATGTTGTCTACTCCGAGGGCCTTGTTTTGATTTAGGTCTTTTGGTCCTCTGTCAAACTCTTCACGCACTATGATATCTCCCATTTCATCTTCATCTACCTCCTCTTCCATTTCCATAATATTGTCCTCAAGAACATCCCCCTTGTATAGACCCTATATATACTCCTTCCACATTTCTGCTTTCACTTCTTTGCTTAGAACTGGGTTTCCATCTCTGCTATTGATATTCATGCAAGTGGTTCTCTTTTCTCCAAAGATCTCTTTAATTTTCCTGTCAACAGTATCTATCTTACCCCTCATGAGATAAGCCTCTACATCCTTACATTTGTCCTCTAGCCATCCCTGCTTAGCCATTTTACACTTCCTGTCGATCTCATTTTTGAGAAGTTTGTATTCCTTTTTGCCTGCTTCACTTGCTGCATTTTTATATTTTCTCCTTTCATGAATTGAATTCAGTATCTCTTCTGTTACCTGAGGATTTCTACTAGCCCTTTTCTTTTTACCTACTTGATTCTCTGCTGCCTTCACTATTTCATTCCTCAAACCTACCCATTCTTCTTCTACTGTGTTTCTTTCCCCCATTCCTGTCAATTGTTCCCGTATGCTCTCCCTGAAACTCTGTACAGCCTCTGGTTTAGTCAGTTTACCCAGGTCCCATCTCCTTAAATTCACACCTTTTTGCAGTTTCTTCAGTTTTAATATACAGTTCTTAACCAATAGATTGTGGTCAGTGTCCACATCTGCCCCTGGAAATGTTTTACAATTTAAAATATGGTTCCTAAATCTCTGTCTTACCATTACATAATCTATCTGAAACCTTTTAGCATCTCCAGGATTCTTCCATGTATACAGCCTTCTTTTATGATTCTTGAACCAAGTGTTAGCTATGATTAAGTTATGCTCTGTGCAAAATTCTACCAGGCAGCTTCCTCTTTCATTTCTCTCCACCAATCCATATTCACCCACTATGTTTCCTTCTCTCCCTTTTCCTATTCTCGAATTCCAGTCACCCATGACTATTAAATTTTCATCTCCCTTCACTACCTGAGTAATTTCTTTTATCTCATCTTACATTTCTTCAATTTCTTCATCATCTGCAGAGCCAGTTGGCATATAAACTTGTACTACTGTAGTAGGCATGGGCTTCATGTCTATCTTGGCCACAATAATGCATTCACTATGCTGTTTGTAGTAGCTTACCTGCACTCCTATTTTTTTATTCATTACTAAACCTACTCCTGCATTACCCGTATTTGATTTTGTATTTATAACCCTGTATTCACCTGACCAAAAGTCTTGTTCCCCATGCCACCGAACTTCACTAATTCCCACTATATCTAACTCCATATATTCTCATCAATTTGCCCATAAAATGGTAGCAGCCCTAAACAACTGATTTATTAAGGAAATCTGTATATTATGACTACATGGAATTTATGTGAAATTGATACGTAAAAGGAAATTCCTTTTTAATGGAACTCAGTAAATGTCTCATGACACAGTGTGCCCCTTTTTATCAGTTTCCTCCTGGTTTCTCATGAAACTAAACTAGATCAGATGGTGAGGCATAATTATAAATTTTAAAATAATCCAACCTCACAAGCAGAAATGTAAAAATGACTACCCTGATTTCAAGTTATATCAGAAAAATAACACAACAATAGTGTAAAAAATGGAATACTGACTTGAATGTAATATGTAATAATCAAACTTTATTCAGTATTAAAATGAGGAAAACATGACGATAACAAGCAATGTTCACATATACAGAACGCAACATAGCAAAATAAAAATCAGTAACTAAAGATAATCTTATCCTAATCTGCTCAAGTCAAACCAAAGGCAAGATCAAAACCCAATCTGAAAAAAAATAATTTATAAAACAAAAAACAAAAATATACAAATAGTAGCAAAAGCATGTAGAATTAAGACTGCCATTAGGATTGTTTACTTTGTAAATAAAGGCTACCACCACTATGGGCGTTGTAATGTATCTTATTTAGATCATGGTTGTATCTTATTTAAAGTACGTACTTCATAATACCTTTTGTTAAAGTTTTGTTTTGTAAAGAGTTTTATTTAACAGAATGGCATTTAACTATCTTTGTCTTATCAGACACATATTGTTTTATGCTCTTTGGTGCAATGGAAGTGTTTATTACTGTTAAGTGTTAAAGTGTAGACTTTTAATAAACCAATGTTTTTGAATGAAGAGAAACGTGTTATTCCAAAATAATCAAACAGGTTATGGGACCAGGTGTGCTACTGCTTAATTCAAAGTTAATTGAAGAAACATCAGTTGTAAGTTTCATATGTAAATGAAGTAAATTTTGAAATAAGTTTATTGCAGTTTTCGTACGTCGGCATAATGTTTGGAGTCAGCTTGTGAATTTTTACTGTGAATTCAACAAGATTGATAAGCATTGATTTGCTAGAATGACAATCAAACTGCAATAAATGGTAATACAAAGCATATGTCTGTGTATGTGATATTCCTGGAATGCTTGCTGTTATTGAAGGTAGGTAGCACCTGCAGAAGATGCAACTGGTCAAGTAAAAGAGACATATAAGCACACATTGAATAATTATCTTAAGGTATGCAGGAATGCTTTAATTGTATTGACTATGAATATGACAAAGGAAACATTGCAGGAAATAATGGGCCCTATATGTCTTGAGAAGTATGGCCAGAATTGCATTAATTATTTAATGGTGTTTCTGAAGATAAAGTTCATGACCTTTGTGCCTTTTTGAATTTGTGAAACATTCTAATGATGCAGAAAATCATATATCACAGCTGAAAAATACGTGGAATGGTTTGGAGCCAGAAATGACCAAAGATGTAGAAAATAATCCAGAATTACCAGATTTACTTTTAGTTTGTAAAATGTTAAGCACACTACTGGTTGAGTATTTTTCATTCAAATCAAGATCAATGCTTATGTCAAAAAGTGGTAGGACTGCTGATAACTTGACAGTTCTGAAAAGAAAATTATTTTTTATGATTGTAAGAAGCCAAATCATGATCAAGATATGCTGAAAATTGATTGCAGATGGTAGTTCACAAAAGCATTAGAAAAATGATGTGTTGAAATCTGGTGAAACTCCAAATATGAACATGGTTCTCTTTGCTGAATCTTGGGTTGTTCCATCATCTGAGTGTGATACTGCTAGCTGGTTTGTAAATAATGGTGCAACAAGTCACACCACCAATACTGACGATTTTTTCAATATACTTTAACCATTTACTGCAACACATACAGTTATACTAGCAAATGGTGATACTGTTGAGGCCTTTTGCAAAGGCGTCATACAAATGAAAGCAGCAGTAAATGAAAATCACTTTAAGTGATTTATGGTATGTACTAAAAAATTAAAAAGTAAGTATTTTCTGTCTTATTAACACAAGATAAAAAATCAAAAAATTACATTTTTATTCACAACAGAAAAGCATTATTTTAAAATTGGTGAAACCATAAAACTAGTTGGCAGTAGTGATCATTATGGAGGACTGTTTAAATTAATGACAAGAAACATTAGAGAATGCCTCCCTTGGGATCAAAGATGATTTGCCTGTTAAATCAGTCACAGCAACCTCACAAATCAGAGATAGAAAAGATTAATATGATTCTAGTAAAATGCAGGAGCATCCAAGGAAGGTCCCAGAATTAGTATCACTTAGTGAAGGTTACAATGCACAGATAGTATTGGGAAAAGAAAGCTGGTTGAAACCTGACGTCAATGACAACAAAATCCTAAGTTGTGATTGAAATGTTTGTCGTCGGGATGGGTTAGTCACCAATGGTGGTGGCTTGTTTATTACAGCGAAAAATTCAATAAAATCTAGCAAGGTTATCAAGGATTCAAATGTGAATTAATCTGGGTGAAAATGAGTATCAAGGAATGGTCAAAAACTGTGATCGGATTCTTTTGTAGACCACCTGGGTCAGGATGTGTAGTTGTGCAATACTTCAAACAGAACATGCACAATATCATTAGTAATTTTCCTGATTATGCCATTGTAATAGTGGGTCACTTCAATTTGCCAGGTATAGATTGGGAGTGTTATGTCATCAAAACTGGTGTCACAGACAGGGAATCGTGTAGCATTGTTCTGGACGTATTGTCTAAAAATTACCTTGAGCAGGTAGTTAGAGAACCTCCTCATGAGGGTAACATCTTAGACCTCCTGGCAACAAACAGACCTGAACTTATCGAATCAGTTAATGTGGAGGAAGGTATCAGTGATCATAAGACTGTGACAGCATCTATGATGATGGGTCCTACAAGGATGTTAAGAAAGGTAGGATGATATATCTGCTCAGTAAGGGTGACACAATACAGATTTCAGAATATCTCAGCAGTCAGCATCAAATATTCAGTGATGAGGACGAATATGTGGAGAACAAATGGAAAAAATTCAAAGGCATGATTCAATATGCCCTAGACAAGTATGTTCTGAGTAAGATTTTAAGGGATGGGGAAGATCCACCGTGGTTAAGTAGGCATGTTAGAAAATCACTATGTAAACAAAGAGAACTTCATCTCAGATTTAAGAAAAGTAAAAACCTAGCTGACAAACAAAAGCTGAATGAAGCAAAAATGAGTGTAAGGAGAGCAATGAGAGAAGCGTTCAATGATTTTGAAAGTAAGATGTAAACTGACCTGAGTAAAAATCCTAAGAGATTTTGGTCATATGTAAAATCAGTAAGTGGGTCAAAATCATCTATTCATTCTCAGTGACCACACTAGCATTGAAATGGAAGATAACAGAGATAAGGCCAAAATACTGAATTCGGTCTTCTGAAGTTGCTTCACTGTGGAAGATCGTAACATTATCCCTCCTTTCAGTCACCATGCAAACATTGAAATGGCAGATATTGAGGTGACCAATTACGAAATAGAAAAACAGCTAAAATCATTTGGTAGTGGAAAGGCTTCAGGACCAGATGAGATACCTATAAGATTCTATAAAGATTATGCACCCCACCCCTTCTAGCAGTAATTTATCATAGATCGCTTGAGCAACCAAAGGTACCTAATGACTGGAGAAAAGCACAGGTCATTTCCGTTTTTAAGAAAGGCTGTAAGGCAGATCCACACAATTATAAATCTGTATCATTGACATCAATCTGTTGTAGAATTGTGGAACATGTTTTATGCTCACGAATTATAACGTTTTTGGAAACTGAACATGTCCTCTATAAAAATCAACATGGATTACGAAACAGAGATCCTGTGAAACTCAGTTCACTCTGTTCCTCCATAAGATCCACAGCACAGTGGACAATGGCTCTCAGGCCGATGCCTTGTTCCTTGATTTTCGTAAGGCATTTGACACCATCCCGCATTGCTATTTAATGGAGAAATACAAGCTTATGGAGTATTGGAGCAGATCAACAATTATATTTTAAGACTTTTTTGCAGATAGAACTCAACAGGTCGCTCTTAACGGAACTAAATTGACAGATGTAAAGGTAATATCTGGAGTACCACAGGGAAGTGTGATAGGACCATTGCTGTTTATAATATATATAAATGATCTAGAAGAAAGCATTGGATGCTCTTTAAGGCTGTTTGCAGATGAGACAGTTGTCTATACCAAAGTAGCACTGCAAGAAGATACTAAGAATTTGCAGAACAACCTGCAGAGAATTGATGAATGGTGCAGGCTCTGGCAGTTGACCATGAATGTAAATAAATGTAACATATTGCGCATACATAGAAAAAGAAATCTACTACTGTACAGCTAAACTGTTGATGACAAACAGCTGGGGACAGAATCTGCCATAAAATATCTAGGCGTAACTATCAAGACGACCTTAAATGGAATGACCAAATAAAACAGATAGTGGGAAGAGCAGACACCAGACTCAGATCCATCGGAAGAATCTTAAGGAAATGTAACTCATCTTCGAAGGAAATGGCTTATAAGACGCTTGTTCACCAGATTCTTGAATATTGTTCAACCATCTGGGATCCCTATGAGATAGGACTGATAGAGGAGATAGAGAAGATCCAACGAAGAGCAGCACATTTCATCACAGGATCATTTAGATGGCGAGAGATCATTACAGAGATGTTAAACAAACTCCACTGACAGACGTTACAAGAGAGGCATTGTGTATCACAGAGAGATTTACTATTGCCCTTTCAGGACAGCACTTTTCAGGAGGAGTCGGACAACATATTACTTCCCCCCACATACATCTAGCGTATTGACACCGAGGAGAAAATTCAAGAAATTATAGCCAATACAGAGTCTTAATGACAATCATTCTTCCCATGCACTATTCGCGAGTGGAACAGGGTTGGAGGGATTAGGTAGTGGTACCGAAAGTACCCTGCGTCACACACCATTAGGTGGCATGTGGAGTATGATGAAGATATAGATGTAGGTTGCCAGTCTACATTTCATATCTTCTCGACTTACGCCATCATCAGTTATTTTGGTGCCCAAATAGCAACACTCGTCTACTACTTTAAGTGACTTATTTCCTAATCTAATTCCTTCAGCATCACCTGAGTCAATTCAGCTACATTCCATTATCTTTGCTTTGATGTTTATTTTGTATCCTCCTTTCAAGACAATGTCCATCCCATTCTGTGCTGTCTCTGACAGAGTCACAATGTCATCTGCAAACCTCAAAGTTTTTATTTCTTTTCTCTGAACTTTAATTCCTACTCCAAATTTTTCTTTGGTTTCCTTTACTGCTTGTTCAGTGTACAGACTGAATAACATTGGGTATAGGCTACAATCCTGTCTCACTCCCTTCTCAAGCTTCCCTTTTATGCCCCTCATCTCTGATTACTGTTGTCTGGTTTCTGTACAAGTTGTAAATAAACTTTCGCTCCCTGTATTTTACACCTGCTACCTTCAGAATTCCAAAGAGAGTTTTCCAGTCAACATTGTCAAAAGCTTTCTCAAAGTCTGCAAATCCTATAAAAGTAGATTTGTCTTTCCTTAACCTACCTTCTAAGATAAGTCGGAGGGTCAGTATTGCCTTGTGTGTTCTTCATTTCTCCAGAATCGAAAACAGATTTTACCCAAGGTCAGCTTCTACCAGTTTTTGTACTATTCTGTAAAGAATTTGTGTCAGTATTTTGCAACCATGATTTACTAAACTGATAGTTCAGTAATTTTCACAACTGTCAGAATCTGCTATCTTTGGAATTGCAATTATTACATTCTTCTTGAAGTCTGAGGGTATTTTGCATGTCTCATACATCTTGCAAACCAGATGAAAGATTTTGTCATGGCTGACTCTCCCAAGTCTATCAGTAGCTCTGATGGAATATTGTCTACCCCTGTGGCCTTGTTTTGACTTATGTCTTTCGAAGCCCTGTCATATTCTTCTTGCAGCGTTGTATCTCCCTTCTCATCTTCGTCTGTGTCCACTTCCCTGTCTATAATATTGCCTGCAAGTTTATCTCCCTTCATAGGTCCTCCACATACTCCTTCCACATTACAGCTTTCCTTTCTTTGCTTAGGACTAGTTTCCTCTACTCTCTGAAGGCCTCTTTAATTGTCCTGTAGATAGTATCTAATTTTCCCCTAATGAAATATGCTTCTAAATCCTTACATTTGTCCTCTAGCTGTATCTGCTTAGCCATTTAGCACTTCCTGTCAATTAGATTTTTTAAAGTTTGTATTCTCTTTCACCTGCTTCATTTGGTGCATTTTTAAATTTTCTCCTTTCATCAGTTAAATTTGATATCTCTTGTGTTATCCAAGGATTCTTAATAGGCTTTGTATTTTTACCTGTTTGATCCTCTGCTGCCTTCACTATTCCATCCCTTAAACCTATCCACTCATTTTAGACTGTATTTTTCCCCCCGTTCTAGTCAACCACTGCCTAATGCTCTCTCTGAAATTCACAGCAACCTCTAGTTCTTTCAACTTATGCATGTCCCATCTACATAATTTCCTACTTTTTTCCAGTTTCTTTGGTTTTAATCTATAGTTCATGATCAATAAATTGTGGTTAGAGCCCACAACTGCCCCTGGAAATGTTTTACAATTTAAAACCTGGTTTCTAAATCTCTGTCTAATCATTATACAATCAACCTGAAACCTTTCAGTGTCTCTAGGTCTCTTCCTTGTACACAACCTTCTTGTATGATTCTTAAACCAAGTGTTAGCAATGATTAAATTATACTCTGCAGAAAACTTTATCATGTGGCTTCCTCTTTCATTCCTTTCCCCCGTACATATTAACCTACTATTTTTCCTTGTCTTCCTAATCCCACTAACAAATTCCAGTCTCCTTCACTTTTAAGTTTTCATCTCCCTTAACTATCTGAATAATTTCTTTTATCTTGTCATACATTTCTTCAATCTCTTCAGCACCTGTGTTGCTCATTGGCTTATAAACTTGTCCTACTGTGTTGGGTGTAGGCTTTGTGTCTGTCTTGGCTACAATAATGTGTTCACTAAGCTGTTCATAATAGCTAACTTACATTCCTATTTTCTTATTCATTATTAAACATATTCCTGCATTACCCCTACTTGATTTTTTATTTATAACCCTTTATTCACCTGACTAGAAGCCCTGTTCTTCCTACCACTGAACACCACCAATACCACCATATCTACTTCAACTGATCCATTTCCCTTTTTAAATTTTGAAACCTGCCTGCCCATTTAAGGGATCTAACACTCCGCACTCTGATCTGTAGAATGCCAGTTTTAATTCTCCTAATGATGTCCTCCTGAGTAGTCCCCACACACAGATCCAAATGGTAACTATTTTACCTCCAGAATATCTTACCCAAGAGGACACCATCATAATTTAACCATACAGTATAACTCATGCCCTTGAGAAAAATTAAGGCTGTATTTTCCCCTTGCTTTCAGCCATTTGCAGATCCAGCACAGCCAGGCCGTTTTGGTTAGTGTTACAAAGCCAGATCAGTCAATCATCCAGACTTTTTCCCCTGCAACTACTGAAAATGCTACTGCTCCTCTTCAGGAACCAAATGTTTTTCTGGGCTCTAAGCTGTTGTGGTTGCTCTGTAGAGTCTCTTTTTATTTCTTTCTTGTTATTCTTATTATTTGTCAGGCATGGAGAGCTGGGCTACATGGGTTCTTCCCTTGGCTCAGAGGATGAGGTACAATAAAACATCCCTTACTCCAAGAGTTATTTATTGACAAACTTTTCCTTGACAACAGTGCATTCAGCGGACTTCAACCGGTTTACTTTACTCACTTGGTTCAGTGCTTCCATAACAACACGGCTTAGTGGCCTTGGTGCTGGCAGCGGCAGGAGTATTTATTTCGTGTTCCTGCTGACGGCGTGACGTTTGTAGCACAGTGACTGACCTCTGTGGTTCGATGCTAGAAGGTTCCCTCGTGTATCGTACACGTGACTTATGCTGGCTCCTGATCCGTCTGCCCTGCTTTCCAGTGGGGCAGGCAATATCCTCCGGACAACACCCCCAGTAGACTGCTGACTGCTTGGTTCGCATACTCGATCGGCCGATTACATCTCCGTGGTCCTGCTCCACTTCCGTGTCTCTGCTAGCATACTTGAGTCCCTGTAACTTCCTTCACCAAGTCTTTACTTAATTTTATAACTAATATTTACACATACGATCACTACACCTATTACACTCCTCTACCGTTCGTAAAAATTCATGCTCGAATTTGCACTATGTCCACTGTTTGGGAAATTCATCCTCCACAACACATCTATTTACTCACAACACTTTGTTCTTGGTTATTATTTTCACAATACATTTTCACAATACTGTCACTACTGTACCTATGACATACCTCCCTCTCCACGAAATTCGACCCGAATTTTTACCCTTAGCTAGCACAACAAAAGAGGAAATTACAAATAGAAGTACATAATGATAACCTTACTATAATATAATAATGTCATGTAATACATTTTTGTTATAACGGAATGTAAGTAAAAGGGTAAGAAAAATTACAAATGTGGGCATTGTGTAGGTTTCAGCCATTCTGCCAGTATTTGATGTAGGACTACATTAGGGTTTGTTTTAATTTTACATTTGACGTACAGGAAAATAATACAAAGTATAACTATAACCAAGAAGCTTCCAGAAATACCTGTGCTCACAGTGATAAGTCGTATTTTATGTTGGTGCTGTAACTCCAACACATGCTGCATTATAGCATTGGTGTTAATTTTGCCTTGTTGTGCATCAATGAAAACGTCTAGGGATTGTAAGATAGAAGTATCTAGGGAATTATTTAGATATGACAGGTTTTGAGGAGGCAATAGTTGCATTGTTGTTTCTGGCCAATAGATTAGTGAGAAGTTTGAGGAAACAATAGTTGAACCGGTTACAGTTGCTGGTAAACGAAATTTTGAGCTGGAGAAGGAACAAAAGGTACCATTTACTAACAATCCACTATCTCGAAGTTCAGTGTGCTGACTTACAGTAACTACTCCGTTATTGTAACATTGCGTAACCACGCTGGTTGGATGGTGTACTGCATAAAGCCAATGACTTCCTATTTGTTCGAAAAAGAACGGTGTATCAGTTATACATCGCGTGCACAATTTGAGGCGTTATTTCATTGGAAGAATAACTGAGATTCACAATTCTCGGCGTTCACTTCTGTGGCACGTGATGGGCATATGATTAATTCCTCATGTATGCATTTACTCAATTCCGCAGTAGTCATTACTGCGGTTGAGTTCGATGCTTTCGAAACTAACAATACCTGGTTTGTGCGGAATTGTACAAATTTATTGATTTTACTCCACTTAACTGGAAATGGGTGTATTGTGTAACAATCAAATATATCAGTTTTACCAGTTACTGAGAAGGAAATATGGATTCTTAATTTTACATCATCTGTATCAACAAAGATTTTTGCTAAGTGGTAATATTGCGGTAAATGTTCCTTGTGTGGAGGAAAAATTAATTGGAGTGAATCTGGTAGTTGTTTACGGATCTGGATCAAGGTTACTATGAATTTTCTTGGTGATATTAAAGTTGGTGATAAATGTCCTTGTATTGCGTGTTGTACAGCTTCTTTGAGATCTCCTATTGCTACCCACGCATCTATTAACTTATCTGTGAGTAACCGAAGTAACTTTGCTACTAAAATTTTCCGGTCCGCCCAATCTGGCCTGGTTTCGACGATCCGTAAATCCATATTTAGTACCGCTGACATAGTTTGGATGTATTTATTTAATTCTTGCATGACATTTCGAATTATCTTTGTGTTATTAAGTATTGATCATTCTAAATCGTGCAGCCTTGTGGTATGCCACGCCACACTAGCTCTATTGTGACTTACTGTTTCCGTAATGTCTTGCAAAGTATTATTTAATTGAATGATGTCATCATCATCGGCTGTACCAAAAAGAGTTTTTAGCACTTTCCCTCCAGCATTTATCCATCCTCACTTGACCCATCTAATTGCATGAGGTACTAATTCTTCCAGTTGCTGTAATTGATCTCGTAGTTGGTTGTAAAAGTTTTGTAGAGTTTTATACTCAATTTCTGTCTCGTTAAATATCTCTGCTTTTCATGCCGTTGTGTTTAATGTACTGAACTCTACGTCTAGTGTCCTTAATTCATTGCGTATTTGCCATAGATTATATTCTAACACTATCGTCCACTGGTGATTGGTTAATATTACCGGGTCTTGGTGAACAAAAATGACGCCACTTGTCAACTGATGAACCTGCAACCCATCGGTCATGCATGTTACGAGTAATAGTAGTACTGCTGAATGGTAGTATTCCATTGTAGTGGAAGGTGATACCTGTAAAAATATGATTACTAAGTAAATTGCTATAAGTAAGTGATTAATGTATGTGAAGACCATGAGAAGAAAGGAGAAAGAGAGAAAAAAAATAATAAATCAATGGTTCTCAAGGTTGTAAAACCTTCGTATCCATGAGTAATCTTCAGGCTTACCTACTTCCAGTCTAATACATATTATCTATTGCTATACCAACAATCCATAAGAATTAATTAGTGTTTAGTATTGTATTTACACTCTTATTTTCTTGCTATAAGACCCTTATCACTACAAAACCTATATACAGTTTCATCAACAGTCAGATGGCTTGTGCAGTGTATGCTTATTTCACTGTGCGCGGTCGAAGACGATATGGTGCTGTATGAATTTTTTGTGCAAATGTGTCTGTTGTTTGTCATTGTCTTGGTGCTGCACGTTTATGTAGTATTGGTGGTGGTGTCATATCTCATTTGTAGGGTTTTACTCTGCTGGCATGTACTACAGTTGTTTTAGTTGGTAATTGCAACTTAACATTCACTGGTGATGTTATTTCTACTACTTGGTACGAACCCTGGTAATTTGTAACGAACTTCTTAGTTTTTCCTTTCGGAACGTAAGGTGTTGATAGCAGAACCCATTGTCCAATTTTAATATTCGGATACTTGGCGTGTACGTTGGTTGCCTTTCCTGTCGTTCCAAAGCTTTTGTGTTCGATTTTTGCACCTTTCTCCATACATCTTTAATTAACCTACCAAATTTCCTAACTGCTTCTCCATTCTTTCCTTCTTTGGGCTTAATGATGTCGAAAGGTGATGGCATCTTTCTGCCGAAGACTACTTCATAAGGAGACATGCCCGTTCCTTCGTGAATTTTGGTGTTGTACGCGGAAGTGCAGTAGGGTAAATAGACATCCCAGTTTGTGTGTTCCTTATTTATATAGTGACCAAGCATTTTCCCTATAGTGCGGTGTACTCTCTCCATTCGTCCGTTAGCCTTTGGGTGTAAAGGAGTGGTTCGTAACTTCCGTACTCTTAAGAGGTGACAAAGTTGCTGCATGATATCAGACATGAAGTTTCGCCCCTGGTCAGTTATGATAGCTTCCGGCACACCGAACTTCAAAATCCAATAATCTACTACAGCCTGTGCAATAGTGTTTGCCTGCTGATCAGGTAGAGCGACCATCGTGAGATATCTTGAAAAATGGTCCAAAATAGTTAATACGTATTTATTTCCTGCTGCTGTTTTGTTAAAAGGGCCATAGACGTCTGTGCTGACGATTTGGAAGGGTTTTGAAGCTTCAGGGAGTCTTTGTAGAGGTATACATTGACGGCAAACATCCGCTCATTGTGCACAAGGTATGCAATTACGTACATAGTGCGCGACGTCCAACTTTCTCGTCTGCCACCAAAAACGTTCAGCTACTCGTCGTTCCGTAGTTCTCTGACCTCCATGTCCTGATAGAATGTGTTCATGCACCTCCCGCATGACTTCCTGTCTAAGGTGTTCGGGCACTACTATTCTCGGTCCGAGTCTCGTCATTTGACAAAGGACTCCATCCTCTACGCAAAATTGTCTTTGTTTAGCATATTTTTTACATTCAGCGTCTGATGACTGAGCTCTTTGTCATTCTTCTGCATTCCGACCTACGGCTTCTATTAGTGTATTTTTTCGACAAAGACAGTCAGCATTTAAATGATTTTTGCTTGGTTTGTGAATGACTTCAAAGTCCATTTCTGATAAGCACAGGGACCAGCGCGTTAACCGACTCAAAGGGTCTTTTAATCCAAGTAGCCATTTAAGGGCTGTGTGATCTGTTATTACTTTGAATTTATTACCATATAAGTAACACCTGAAATATTTAATACCGTAAATGACACTTAGTAATTCCTTTTCTGTGGTTGAATAATTCTTTTCTGCTGTATTCAACTGTCTTGACGCATACGCTACTGGATGCTCTGCACCATTAATGTTTTGACTCAGCACCACACCAATCGTGTGACCAGATGCATCGCACGATAGAATGAAATCTTTACTGAAGTCCGGATAGATCAATACTGGGCTGTGTATTAATTTGTTCTTTAATGTTTGAAAAGATTCCTCGCATTCTGTAATCCATTGAAATTTACTACCTTTCTTTAGTAACTGTGTGAGTGGTTGTGCTATTTCTGCATAATCCTTTACATATCTACGATAATAATTCGAGAGTCCCAGGAATTGTTGTACTTCTCTAACTGATTGGGGATTTGGGAAATCTCTGACTGCTGATATTAATCGAGGCTCTGTTTTTACTCCTTCTTCACTTATAACGTGGCCTAAATATGTAACTTCTTTCAGAGCAAATTGACATTTTTCTAAATTTACCATGAGCTTGGCATCCCTCAGGTGTTGGAAAAGTTCTCGCAAACGAATCGCATGCTCGTTGATATCCTTCGAGAAAATAATTACGTCATCTAAATACACGAGACAGTGTTGAGGTTTTAGTCCACGTACCACACCATCTAACAATCTTTGAAATGTTGCAGGGGCATTTTTGAGGCCAAAAGGCATTCTTTTAAATTGCCAATGTCCACTAGGGGTAGAGAACGCAGTTTTGTGTCTGTCCTCTGGGGCTACTTCTATTTGATGGTAACCACTGCGTAGATCGATGGTGGAAAAATACCTACTGTTACCGAGATGGTCAATGGTGTCAGTAATGTTTGGTAATGGGTAAACATCTGAAATGGTTTTGCTATTTAGGTGCCTGTAATCGCAGCAGAATCTGTATCGCTTCGTGCCGTCAGCCAATTTTTTCGGAACAATGACAACGTTCGTGTTATACGGGGAGTCCAAATATTCTATGATACCATCTTTTAGCTGTTGATCTATGAACTCACCGAGTAATGGCTGTAATTTATGTGAAACTCTGTATGGTTTTCTGTAAACTGGGGCACTATTTCCTGTAGGAATTCGGTGTTGGGTTATATTTGTAGCTGATAGTGGTCCTTGTGAATTGAAAAGATCTTGAAATTCGTTTAACACTGTTTCTATTGCCTCTCGTTCGCTTCCTTTCAAATGAGAAATCTGTTGGCTCAATGCAGTGCTGTAGGCGGCTGGCTCAGTAATTGAATCTGACCAATCAAAATCATCCGCTTCCAGTGTACTTATATTAGCTATTAGCATTCCCTTCCTTAATCCTTTATCCTCAGACCCAAAATTATCTACATGTATCGGTACCTTCTGTACTCCGTCAATTTCTGTAACATGAACTACACTCCTGCGCACAAAACAATGTGCTGCGTCTAATTCGTCATTTTCTTCCAAAGGTTCCACTATGCATAGTGCGTTTGTGGATGCGGCAGTATGAATGTCTACCCAAAGTATTTTTCCCGTACCGACCGGTACTGTATCCCGCGAATCTACCTTCAATGAAATAGCGTGCAGTTTTGGTGATTCCTCATTTCGGGGTAAGGGATCTTGCAGCTGAATTTCTTTGGCAACGGTTTCACTTAGTCGAAACACGGTTCCACTAAGTTCCGCTGTTTGTTACCCGAGGTTGATTATGGCATGATGTTCATGCAGGAAATCTAACCCTAGGATAGCATCGTACTCGTCGCTCACCCTCGATACTACCTCCATAACATCTTGGAATTTTACTCCATTTATGTGAAAGGACAGTGACGTACAGCCTGCTGAACGTATGTCGCTTCCACCAATACTACTCAACTTATACCTTGGAGGGTCATATTTCTTATTTACTGTACATTTCTTACTAACAACTGACACAAAAGCTCCGGTGTCCACCAATAGCCTACTTTCTTTACCATTAATAATGCCAAATAACCAGCATTCCGCCTTTGCATGCGCTTTGATAGCATGGAATTTTACTGGGAACGCCAGGCGGCGGTTCCAGGGTTGCCTGATTCGTTTAACTGTCCCCTGTTCTCTGATCTCCTTACACTTCTACATTCCTGAAATGTGTGACCTATTCTGTGGCAAATTGTGCACTGTGGCTGCCTGCAATTTTTTGCAATGTGTCCCTGTCTGTCGCATCGAAAACAGTGAATTCCTGTGGCAAATACATTTTTCTTTTCTTTGTATTTTGTCACGACATCGATTTCCTCGAAAGCGGTAGCAATGCTAAGTGCTTCGTTTAAGTTTTTGGAAATTCTGCATGGACACGTCATGAATATTAGGGTGTCAAACCACGTAAAAAAGTATCTAAAGCTCTATTTTCAGCTTCCATCAAAACGTACTTATTCGCTTCGTCGCTCGCGGCCAACTGGTATGTGTGACTATTCACTTTCTGTATCCTATCCACAAAACTTTCAAGTGTTTCATTATGTCTCTGAGACATGGTGTTTAGTTGTTCTCTGTAAAAACGGCAACTGTTCTGTTTTTTATATCTTTTTAACAAGCCTTGCTACAATTCCTCAAATGTTAATGCATTCCGAAATTCCTCTTGGCATAAGACGTGTGTCTTTGCTTCTCCAATTAATCATAATTTTGTCATTTGTAGTAGCTGTTCATCCGTCCAAAACCCTAGTTTAGCTGCTGCTAATAAATCTGCAAAAAATGCTTCTATGTCCTCACCCGGCTTGCCAGAAAATGGGGTCACTAAGGTTGCTGCTGATGGGTCTAACATGGTTGGGGTTGCTTTGGAAGATGAACTACTCAGGGATAATCTGTTTAGCAAGTCATTGTTATCTTGTTTTAACTGAGCAACTTGATTAACTAAGCTTTGTATAGCTTTGGTTGCGGAAACTTCTTGTACCTGACCGTTTGCCATTGTACTATTATCCTGTTTACACAAGCACAATACAAACCAATATTTAACTTTAGTACAGAAATCACTACCAAGTATTCGATTTAATGCAAGAAATAATGAGTACTTGTCTATGTCATTAACAAGAGGGAAAAACAAAATACAATATCAATTACTACTTGAAAAGAATAATAGTGACTCACATGAGTTTCGCTACAAACAAAAAGAACTAAAGACCAAAAGAACTATCGTTAGCCATTTTGCACTCACCAAAAATTGAATTAACGTCTGTTGATTGTAGATGGTTGCTAGAAATCTTGTGCCTGTGGCTGATACTGGTGTTGATGACTTTTTGAGCCGTGGTCCTCGAATCAATATAGCCACTACCGACGTCTACTTACCAGATAGATCCAAGTTCTTTCTGCCAATATATTTATGTCTACACCCAAAAGAGCCAAGGTACTCTGACACCAAAAATGTAGAGTCTTTTTTTATTTCTTTCTTGTTATTCTTATTATTTATCAGGCATGGATAGCTGGGCTACATGGGTTCTTCCCTTGGCTCAGAGGATGAAGTGCAATAAAACATCCCTTACTCCAAGAGTTATTTATTGACAAACTTTTCCTTGACAACAGTGCATTCAGCGGACTTCAACCGGTTTACTTTACTCTCTTGGTTCAGTGCTTCCGTAGCAACACGGCGTAGTGGCCTCGGTGCTGGTGGCGGCGGGAGATGCTAACATAGACTGCAAGGAATGCCCCAGAAACAGCAGCTGACGACGGCCGCACGTGGCGAGCGCTGCTTACACCGCAAGACTGTGTGCCGGCGAGTGTACTGGCTTGCAATTCTGGGCGGCTGGCCGGCCACTGCGATGACGAAAGTTGCCCCGTGCTAGGAGCAAACCCGTGTTCTCAGATTCGGCGGCTCTGGGTGGCGTCCATTGAACTGGAGTTCTTCCCAATTCACGGGTGACTTTACTGGTACGGCCGCATCCCTTCGTCCGAACCAGTCACCTGGTTTATTCACTATGCGTCTTCCTCCGTTGCTATTGGTGAGACTTCAACTTTAATGACTTGACTCAGAACGAAGACTCGACTTCTGTGACTTACTGGCGAAGGGACAACATCTTCTTCTTTCTTCATAAGTCGCGGTAACTAGACGCTGCTATCAGGTTCGATGCTGTCCTATGACCTCCATAGCTGCCGTTTCTTCTTCATGCATACTGTCGGGAGTACATCAGCACGCCCAGCAAACGTCACGAGGCTCCTGGAACATGACAAGCGTACTCCATAAGTTGACCAGCACTTCCAGCCGACTTCGAGCAGACTCCCAGCAGACTTCAGAAGAAGCTGCAAACTTCGAGAGGGAGCTACCTCTTTCCGGGGTATTTATTTCGTGTTCCTGCTGACAGCGTGATGTTTGTAGCACAGTGACTGACCTCTGTGGTTCGATGCTAGAAGGTTCCCTCGTGTATCGTACACGTGACTTATGCTGGCTCCTGATCTGTCTGCCCTGCTTTCCAGCGGGGCGGGCAATGTCCTCTGGACGACGCCCCCAGTAGACTGCTGACTGCTTGGTTCGCATACTCGATCGGCCGATTACCTCTCCGTGGTCCTGCTCCACTTCCGTGTCTCTGCTAGCGTACTTGAGTCCCTGTAACTTCCTTCACCAAGTCTTTACTTAATTTTATAACTAATATTTACACATACGATCACTACACCTATTACAGCTCCTATGTTATGGCTATCTTTATGTCTGAGGCATGCAAATCACCCCACCAATGGCAAGGTCCATGGTTAAAGGATAAAACACATGACTGATTCTGTGTGCCAGGGATCTGACAGATTATTGTTAGGATTATGGAAGTATGTGGCATTGGATGTCTACACACAGGTCATGAAATTCATGTAAATAAAGGACCAATGATTTGCGTATGCCGTGATGATGCTTAATAGTTATTCAGATGGGATCCATAGAACTTACACCAGGTAAATCTGGTTGCTGAGACATCAATGTGGGTTCACCATAATGCTCCTAAAACCACTGTAGCATGGTTCTGGCTCTGAGACATGGAAAATTATACTACTGAGAGGTGACATTGCTACCAGGGAAGACATCAAGCATGAATGGATGCAAGTGGTACATAGCTGTCAGCACGTCTTCAATTACTGCTACAGGTCCCATGCAAGCACAGGAGACTGTCTCCCATAGCATAATACTGCCCCAATGAGCCTGTGTCTATGGCACGCTGTATGTTTTGGGCTGCCATTCACCTTGATGACAGCATTTGTGGAGACAACCAGTGACCTAGTGAAAAAAAATGTGATTCACCTGACGAGTCAACACATTTCCATTAATTGACCATCAAATCCTGATGGTCCAGTGCCCACTGCAATCATAATTGATGATGTTGTAGAGTCAACATGTGAACACATAGGGATGGTCTGCTGTGGAGCTCCATGTTCAACAATGTACAATGAACGGTGTGCTCCGAAACACTTATGCATGCACCAGCATTGTGCTCTTTAGGCACAGATATCACAGATCACCATCCATCTTACTTTACACAGCAGACAAGCCTCTGAACTTGACATTGTGTGAAGAGTCATGGACATCCAACCATTTAACACGTAGTAGGAGTTTCACTGTCCTTATACCTCTTTCCATAGATGCTCACAACAGCAGCAGGCGAACATTAGACCAGCTTTGCCATTCCGAGATACTCATTCACAGGCTCTCCATAATAACAATCTGCCCTTTGTCAAAGTCACTCATCTCAATGGATTTCCTAATTTGCGGGCCATATCTTTGCTAGGATGATCTCCTGTCCATGTCTACTCCACTTACATAGTTTTATTGTTACCATGTCATGCACCTGCAACAGCACCAGGAGGCATCCAACATCACAGTGGGTGGCAGTCATAATGTTTCAGCTGTTCAGTGTATAATATGTCATGCATTTCAGTTTCTGTCTAGTTGGTCTTATGATTGCATTGATACACGATCTTTTCTATCACAGTGAAATTAAGAACCTGCAGCTTTGAAATAGTTTTCGAAGAGTAAATTTTTCCTTCAATTTGCTTTATGCTGTGTATCAACAGATGGAACAGGCAAACCTAGTAACATATATTTTGCTTGATGACACATGACATATTATAACTTCCTAGACTTGTGCCATAGAGTTGGGAACTAGGTCAGGTGTGCACTAACACATCAGAAGCTGTTATCCAGGTAGCTGACTGTGTGTGGGTTGCACACAAAGATTTTTTATATTAGGTGAGTCTCCAATTAGTCAGTGGAAGATCCAGAGAAATACTCCCAATAGCAGAGAGTTTTAAAATACTAGTGGTTAAGTGCTGAAATATAGTCTGAAACATACCTAAAAAGCAGGAAAGCTTATATAATACCAGATACAGAAAGCTAGTTACAACCTGAAGTTGACAGCAGTGAGACTTTTGGGGAAAATTTAAGTGTGTTTTGAAAAGATAGGCTAATGGCAAATGGAGGTGCTGTACTTGTTGCTGTAGACAAGATGTTCCAGTCCTCCAAGAAAGAAATCAAAGCTGTTTGCAAAGTTATTTGAACATGACTTAGTAACAGAAGTGGGCATAAAATTTTAATTGGATCCTTTTATCAACCAGCCTCCTGGTGCAGCCAAAAACTGTAGAGAAAATCTCAGTTCACTTGTACATATGTTCCCAAATCATACTGCAGCCATCAAAGGAAACTTTAATCATCCAACTATAAATGGGAATAATAACAGTTTACTAGCCATGTGAATGACCTTCTCTGAAAACTACCAAGGACATACAGATCAGATTCCCATTCATGATGAAAATATATTACATCTAATGGTAATAAATAGACCTGACTTCTTTGAGGATGTCCCCTCATTGAAATTGGTATCACTGACCATGAAGTGGTTATAGCAACAATGATTTCCAAATTATAAAGGGCAAATAAAACTAGCAGAAAGATTTATATACTCAGTAAGATAAATGAAGAAGCAGTAGTGTCATATTTCAGTAAGGAACATTTAGCTCATTACAGGAGCATGTAGAGGAACTATGGCTCAAGTTTAAAAGAATAGTTGACCATACACTGGATAAATTTGTCTGTATTAGAACAGTTCATGACGGGAAGGACCCTCCATGATATATAGTCAAGGTAAAGAAACTACTGAAGAAATATGGACTACGACATAATAGGAGTAAAATAAAGCATAGGACTACAGATAGAGAGATACTGAATGAAACATATTTGGATGTCGAGAGAGTAATATGTGAAGCTTGCACTGACCACCACACCAGAATATTATTGAATAATGTTTCACAAAAGCCAAAGAGATTCTGGTCATGTGTAAGGATTATTAGTGGCACCAGAGATAGTGTCCAGTTAGTCACAGGTGAGACCAAAACTGAAATTGAGGATAGCAAAGCAAAAACAAAGGAAAACTGGAGAATTGCCCTGATTTCTTACTTGTACCATTGAACAGATGACTGAAACAAGTATTAGTTTCAGTGGCATTGAGAAACAACTGAAACAGTTAAAACTGAACAAAGCGCCATAGCTCAATGGAACCCCTAGCAGATTCTGTACTGAATTTTGGTGGAGTTAGATTTTACTATAATCTATCATAGGTACCTCAAACAAAAAACTGTACCCAGACATTAGAAGAAGGCATAGGTCACACACATCTACAAGAAGAATTGCAGAAATGGTCTGCAAAACTAGCATCCAGTATCCTTGACATTGACTTTTCATAGAACTTTAGAACATATTCTGAGCTCAAATGGAATGAGGTATCTCAAACAGAATAATCTTCTCCATGCCAACCAGAATGAATTCCAAAAACATTAATCATATGAAAACCTGCTTTCACTTCTCTCACATGACTTACTAAAAGCCTTAGATCAGGCCAGATAAATAGATGCAGTATTTCTTAATTGTTGAAAAGCATTTGACTCAGTAACACATACATGCTTATTATTTAAATTAAACAATGGACTGACAAGGATGGAATAATGATATTGTGAAAGGGATAGTTTGCAGTCACCATCAGACAGGTAAGTGAAAAGCTGCTATACATTTTAGTTTCCTTTTTCTAACATATAAAACACTCACACAAGTACAACCCACACACATAACCATTGTCTGTGGTCAGACTCAGTTGTAACTGTGACTAATGGAATGGAGGTGAGGAGAAGGCATGGGATAGTGAGAGGGGGATAGCAGGGTGGGGTGGGGGATGGTGTAGAAGGTGTGCTGTTTATAGGAGTGTGCAGAGACATGGTGGGGATGGGGTAGGGCTCCTAGGTGCAATCAGGATGTTTGGGGAAGGGGAGTGAAAAGGGAGAGAAGGGGAGAAGAACTAGTGGGTGCACTGGAATAGAAGGCTGTGTTGTGCTGGAATGGGAGCAGGGAAGGAGATAGGTAAGTGGAGGACAGGGGCTAGTGACGGAGGCCAGGGGGTTATGGGAACATAGGATGTATTACAAGAGATTTCCCAGGCATGCAATTCAGAAAAGTTGGTGGTGGCAGGAAGAATCCAGATGGTGCAGACTGTGATAGTCATTGAATTGAAGCACATTATATTGTGTAGAGGACTGGAGGAGGGACAGATATTGATATTGTGTAGGTTTGGTGGGTAGTGGAATACCACTGTGGTATTGTTTGAAAGGAGAGTGGATAGGATACTGCTCTTTTCAGAGAGTGACGAGACATCAAAACCCTGGCAAAGAATGTGGTTCAGTTGTTCCAGTCCAGAGTTATTCTAAGTCATGAGAGGGGGGGGGTGCTCCTTTGTTGCCAGACTGTGGTTATGTGGGAAGTGGTAGGTGACTCGGGAGACAAGGCATAGGAGATCTGTTTCTGTACAAGACTGGGAGGATAATTTCAGTCTATAAAGGCCTCAGTGAGGTCCATGGTAAATTTGGAGAGGGACTGCTCATCAATGGAGATGTGACAACCTTGGGTGGTCAGGAAGTGGGCCCATGAATATGCTGACATAGGACAGTGCACATGGTCGTGCATTGCTGTACTACAGATTTGTTTGTAGGTGATTCCTTCAAAGGAGAAGCACTTGTTATTGTTGTTGTGGTCTTCAGTCCTGAGACTGGTTTGATGCAGCTCTCCATACTACTCTATCCTGTGCAAGCTTCTTCATCTCCCAGTACCTATTGCAACCTACATCCTTTTGAATCTGCTTAGAGTGTTCATCTCTTGGTCTCCCTCTACGATTTTTACCCTCCACGCTGCCCTCCAATACTAAATTGGTGATCCCTTGATGCCTCAGAACATGTCCTACCAACCGATCCCTTCTTCTGGTCAAGTCGTGCCACAAACTTCTCTGCTCCCCAATCCTATTCAATACCTCCTCATTAGTTATGTGATCTACCCATTTAATCTTCAGCATTCTTCTGTAGCACCACATTTCGAAAGCTTCTATTCTCTTCTTGTCCAAACTATTTATCGTCCATTTTTCACTTCCATACATGGCTACACTCCATACAAATACTTTCAGAAATGACTTCCTGACACTTAAATCTATACTCGATGTTAACAAATTTCTCTTCTTCAGAAACGCTTTCCTTGCCATTGCCAGTCTACATTTTATATCCTCTCTACTTCGACCATCATCAGTTATTTTCCTCCCCAAATAGCAAAACTACTTTGCTACTTTAAGTGTCTCATTTCCTAATCTAATTCCTTCAGCATCACCCGACTTAATTCGACTACATTCCATTATCCTCATTTTGCTTTTGTTGATGTTCATTTTATATCCTCCTTTCAAGACACTATCTATTCCATTCAACTGCTCTTCCAAGTCCTTTGCTGTCTCTGACAGAATTACGATGTCATCGGCGAACCTCCAAGTTTTTATTTCTTCTCCATGGATCTTAATACCTACTCCAAATTTTTCTTTGGTTTCCTTTACTGCTTGCTCAATATACAGATTGAATAACATTGGGGAGAGGCTACAACTCTGTCTCACTCCCTTCCCAACCACTGCTTCCCTTTCATGCCCCTCGACTCTTAAAACTGCCATCTGGTTTATGTACAAATTGTAAATAGCCTTTCGCTCCCTGTATTTTACCCCTGCCACCTTCAGAATTTGAAAGAGAGTATTCCAGACAACATTGTCAAAAGCTTTCTCTAAGTCTACAAATGCTAGAAACGTAGGTTTGCCCTTCCTTAATCTAACTTCTAATATAAGTCGTAGGGTCAGTATTGCCTCATTGTTCCAACATTTCTACGGAAGCCAAACTGATCTTCCCTGAGGTCAGCTTCTACCAGTTTTTCCATTCGTCAGTAAAGAATTCGTGTTAGTATTTTGCAGCTGTGACTTATTAAACTGATAGTTTGGTAATTTTCACATCTGTCAACACCTGCTTTCTTTGCGATTGGAATTATTATATTCTTCTTGAAGTCTGAGGGAATTTCACCTGTCTCATACATCTTGCTCACCAGATGGTAGAGTTTTGTCAGGACTGGCTCTCCCAAGGCTGTCAGTAGTTCCAATGGAATGTTGTCTACTCCCAGGGCCTTGTTTCGACTCAGGTCTTTCAGTGCTCTGTCAAACTCTTCATGCAGTATTGTACCTCCCATTTCATCTTCATCTACATCCTCTTCCAATTCCATAATATTGTCCTCAAGTACATCACCCATGTATAGACCCTCTATATACTCCTTCCACCTTTCTGCTTTCTCTTCTTTGCTTAGAACTGGGTTTCCATCTGAGCTCTTGATGTTCATACATGTGATCCTCTTATATCCAAAGGTCTCTTTAATTTTCCTGTAGGCAGTATCTATCTTACACCTAGTGAGATAAGCCTCTACATCCTTACATTTGTCCTTTAGCCATCCCTGCATAGCCATTTTGCACTTCCTGTCGATCTCATTTATGTGACGTCTGTAATCCTTTTTGCCTGCTTCATTTACTGCATTTTTATATTTTCTCCTTTCATCAATTAATTCAATATTTCTTCTGTTACCCAAGGATTTCTACTAGCCCTTGTCTTTTTACCTATTTGATCCTCCGCTACCTTCAGTATTTCATCCCTAAAAGCTACCCATTCTTCTTCTACTGCATTTCATTCCCCCATTCCTGTCAATTGTTCCCTTATGCTCTCCCTGAAACTCTGTACAACCTCTGGTTCTTTCAGTTTATCCAGGTCCCATCTCCTTAAATTCCCACCTTTTTGCAGTTTCTTCAGTTTTAATCTACAGGTCATAACCGATAAATTGTGGTCAGTGTCCACATCTGCCCCTGGAAATATCTTACAATTTAAAACCTGGTTCCTAAATCTCTGTCTTACCATTATATAATCTATCTGATACCTTTTACTATCTCCAGGGTTCTTCCATATATACAACCTTCTTTCATGATTCTCGAACCAAGTGTTAGTTGTGATTAAGTTGTACTCTGTGCAAAATTCTACCACGTGGCTTCGTGTTTCATTTCTTAGCCCCAGTCCATATTCACCTACTATGTTTCCTTTTCTCCCTTTTCCTACTACCGAATTCCAGTCACCCATGACTATTAAATTTTCATCTCTCTTCACTATCTGAATAATTTCTTTTATTTGATCATACATTTCTTCAATTTCTTCGTCATCTGCAGAGCTAGTTGGCATATAAACTTGTACTACTGTAGTAGGTGTGGGCTTCGTATCTATCTTGACCACAATAATGTGTTCACTATGCTGTTTGTAGTAGCTTACCCGCATTCCTATTTTCCTATTCATTATTAAACCTACTCCTGCATTACCCCTATTTGATTTTGTGTTTATAACCCTGTAGTCACCTGACCAGAATTCTTGTTCCTTTTGCCACCGAACTTCGCTAATTCCCACTATATCTAACTTTAACCTATCCATTTCCCTTTTTAAATTTTCTAACCTACCTGCCCCATTAAGGGATCTGACATTCCACGCTCCGATCCGTAGAATGCCAGTTTTCTTTCTCCTGGTAACGACATCCTCTTGAGTAGTCCCCACCCGGAGATCCGAATGGGGGACTATTTTACCTCCGGAATATTTTACCCAAGAGGACGCCATCATCATTTAATCATACAGTAAAGCTGCATGCCCTCTGGGAAAAATTACGGCCGTAGTTTCCCCTTGCTTTCAGCCGTTCACAGTACCAGCACAGCAAGTCCGTTTTGGTTATTGTTACAAGGCCAGATCAGTCAATCATCCAGACTGTTGCCCCTGCAACTACTGAAGCACTAACGGGTGGTTATATAGCTGGTCTCGGTGACCGGGAAGTATGCTGGAGGTTTGGAATCAGTTGGGCATTGGAAAAGGTAGTCTTCAGTAGTGGCAAGGCCATGGAAATTGAGAATGTTAGTGGAAATGGAGGTGGCATCAACAGTCATAAGTAATGTGCGATGTGGTAAAGGAACAGGAACTGTGGAGAGTTGGTGAAGGAAATGGTTTATGTCTTTTTTTATGGGAGGGGATGTTATGGGTAATATGCTGAAGGTGATTTGCTCAGCGGGGTCATAGTGATTTGCAACCTTGGGGCATCCTGTGTAGTTAGGTTTCTGGACTTAAGGAAGCATCTGGAAGGTATGAGTGCGGGGACTGGTGGGGATGAGGAGAGAGATAGGCTCAAGAGAACAGTTCTGGGATGGGCCTAAGGATTTGAGGAGAGACTGGAGATTCTGATGGATTTCTGGAATGGCATCACTGTGGTAAGTTTGTAGGTGGACAAGTCTGACAGCTGGTGGAGTCCTTCCCCTGGACCATCCCTATGGTTCCAAAATTTCTTACCCTCACATCTTGTATCACCAAAATCCCCATACAAGGAAACCAACCTTATATCCACAGAAAGAACCACACTCCACCACTTAAAAAACTGATCCCAACCTTATAATCCTTCCTGCTGAAAGGCTCCACGATTGTGGTTCTGAACTGCAGAGATTATGAGATTACCTGGGGAGGTGGGGGAAATGCCAGCTGTCAGATTTGTTCATGTACAAACCTTGCCATTCCTGAAATCCAACAGAATCCTCAGACTGTTAGACCCATCTCAGAACCTATCCCCTAAGTGTACAATTCCACACATTCCTGTCTTCTAGATGCTCCTTATAGTTCATAAGTCCAACAATGCAGGATGCCCCATTGTGGCTGATAACTGTGCCCCACTGAGAGAATCTCTGCTTTCATGGACCAACACCTTCAGCCTATTACCCATAACCAACCCTTTCATTTCCTTCCCTGACTCTCCATTGTTCCTGTTCCTTTACCAAATGGACCCTGTTTGTCACTGTTAATGCTACCTCCCTCTACACTAACATTCCTAATGCCCCTGTTCTTGCTACTATTGAACACTGCCGTTCCCAATGCCTGACTGACTGATTCAGAACCCTAACTTCCTTTCTGGTCACCATTACCAACTATATCCTCATCCACAATTACTGCTGCTTTGAAGGCATCACCTACAAATAAATTTGTGGTACAACCATTGCCATGCACATGGGACCATCCTATGCCAACCTATTCATGGGCCATCTAGACGAATTCTTCCAAAATCCTAAACCCCTCAGCTGGCTAAGATTCACTGATGAGGTCTTCATGATTTCCTCTGAGAGTGAGGACATTATCCACATTCCTCCAAAACATCAACACCTTCCCCTCCTCCACCATTTGCTTCACCATGACCTCTTCAACCCAACAAGCCACTTTCCTCAATGTTGACCTCAACCTCAAAGATGACACCATGAGCACCTCCATCCATATCAAATCTACCAACCATGAGCAATATCTCCACTTTGACAACTGCCACCCATTCCATACCAAGAAGTCTCTTCCATACAGCCTAACCACCTTTGGTCATCACATCTGCAGTGACAAGCAGTCCCTCTCCAAATTTACTAAGTGTCTCACTGAGACTTTTTCAGATTCAAACTACCCTCCCAAACTTGTACAGAAACAGATCTCCCATGTATTGTCTCTCCAGCCATCTACCACCTCCCACATACTCACCGTCAGGCCACAAAGGCTTTGTGACTCAGTACCACCCAGGACTGGAGCAGCTGAATCATATTCTCTGCCAGGTTTTCAACTAGCTCTTGCCACACCCTGGAATGAGGAATATTCTATCCACTATTTTGTATTTCTAAAATTTTTCTCGATCCTCTCAAAGTCTCTATCACATGGCGGCATTGTGTTCTACCAGAGGGAAAGAGTGCTCTACAGTTTTAAATTTTCCACTTCAACATGGTAAGGAAAGGGCCCAACTAAAGTCCAATTTCTTTTTCCTTGGCCTTTTCAGTTACCATTAATTAGATGCAAATGTTGGATCTGTAATTTCCAAATACTTTTATATGCAGCTGCCTATGTCATCAGATCCTCTTCTTGCATCGCACTCACCCCACAAAAGCATATAACCTGCACCAGTACCACAAGTATAGATCCCTAGATTGTAGGTCAATACATTCTGTTTATAAAACACTGGTCCATTTGCCAATTTTGGTGTTGGAAATGTTTGCTGTAAATCAAATGCAAGTGTCAGATGCTGTTGGGGCTCATTCTTTGTCAATGTATAGTTAGACTTTCTGTAAGTTAGGGTCAAGGCAATACTCAGCATATTTATCACAGTAAAGACTTGTCAGTGACACACCATCATCAAAATACAGTTCATTATGATTCTTCTCTCAGCTCTAATAGATGTTATATTCTGGAATTGAGCTTAGAAAATCTCTTACAACTCGTATTGCAGCATATGGATTTTTTTAAATGGGGTTTCCTGCATGACCTGAAAGAAAGGAAAAAATTAAAATAATTTTTGGGTAAAATATTTTATTACAAGTAAATACTTCTGGTTAACATCTGTGCCTCTTTTTCCTTTGGTGAAATTGTATGATCTCTCAATTGGTTTTACTGGTTCTTGAAATATCCTGTGCTATTTTGCAGTCCACAAATACTTAAAAAGTCATTTGCATACTCCAACATTAGTCCCATTGATTTTGACACTTTACTGAGATATTCCACCTCACTTTGATCATTTATTCTTCTGTTTACTTGGATATCTGTAAATAATTTTTTTTATTCTTTGCAAAATAATACAAAATAGTAAAATCATATCATAAATAATCCTGATGCTGGCCTAATACAGTCAAATTAAAAAAGGGAGACGTGTGGATCAGTCAGTTTCATTGTGCATAAGTGCATTACACTTTATTTGAAAACCTATCAAGTAGAATTCTTTCAGTTTTACACTAAATTGAACTTATAGCTATTGTTAATGTTTGTTGGTGCAATAATGGGTTTCTTAAATTTTTGAACTTTTTAAAAAAGTTTAAGTAAACTAAACTATCTTCTACATGATATTTTACAGCCTTAATTTCAATATTCATTGGTTAACTGAATATATTTAGATAACAGCAAATTATTATAAATAAACCACTTTTTTAAATGTGAGCCACAGGACTTACTGTTCTTCATACCTTCTCAACATTTTTTTGAACAACTGCAGTTTGAGCCTATTTCCTTCACACCAAAAATTTGGCCTATTTTGTCAGAAATGTACTCCATTTCACTATTTCTCCTACACTTAGCTTTCTCCCCTTTCCACTCTGATACACATCTGCTTTTTTCAGGCATTTGGGAGCTTTGGTAGGGGTTTCTTCTGGAGATTTACTTGTTAAAGGTATATTCTACAGGAAAGGAAAATATCAATAAATGAACCCTAAGCCACATTTATTTCAAAATAGGTTCTTTGCTACAGTGAAACAAGTAAATTAAAATGTAATAAAACATGCATGGATAAATACTTGACACTGATAAACTTCCATTACATTTAACAATCTTCAATTTTGTTTTTAAGAAATGTAATTTAGTTTTATATTTTCAGAGTGATATAAGTCTAGGCAACATTCACTTTAAAATTATTAATAAAAATCAGATTAAGCTTCCCAAATGAGAGCTATAATGATGGCCACTTTGGGGGACAGTATGCAGACTTGCTGGAAGAAAAATCTTTAGCTCAAAAATCTTCTGGATCAGAATTCTCCCCGCTATTACCAGTGTGTAGCTTCCTACTTGCCACCATCATAATGTGGGCTAGGGTTCTTTCAGATGGCGAATGTGTATGTAAGAAGGACATTTGAAACAATCACTTGAGTATTACTGCACTACCTGTTGAGAAATCAACAAATAACTTCACCAGTAGATGCATTTAGCTATACTCAGTTTCATTTTTCAAGACAGTGAGGCTTAGACTTGAATCATTCTGACCACTTCATATAGCTTATGTTCTCATAACCCTCCTGGTCTCATTCTTTGCTAGTCCCTGTCCTTCACTTACCTATACCCTTTCCTGCTCTCCCTCCAAAACAACATAGCCTTGTATTCCACCAACAAACCCTTTATCCTTTTCCCCTTCTCTATTTCTCTCTTTTTCCACTTCCCTTCCCATTTCCAAGTGCACGTAGCAACTCTACCCTGTATCCACCACATCTCTTCGTGCTCCCACAAGGAACAGTGCACCTTTCCCCATTCCACCCTACTATCCCCTCCTCCCTATGCCATTCCTCCATCCTATCCCCTCCACCAGATTGCTGCTTCCATAAGGCTCAGTTACAACTCAGTCTGGTGATAGTGGCTGGAGATGTAAATCGTATGTGTGTGAGTCGTGCTTGTAAGAATATTTTCTATTTCAAAAGATGGCCTTTTGGTGAGAAGCTAAAATGTATAGCAGTCTTTTCATTGCGCCTGTCTGTTACTCAACATGTCCTCTGTGTGTTGAGTAGCAATCTAGCCTTTTCATAATATTGTTATTACCAGAATTACAATCACATGGGGGCTTCAATGAAAATTGTGACTGGATTGAGGATTTTTTGTAGGAAGAAGACAGCATGGTATTTTGGGTAGTGAGCCATCAACAGCTGTAGAATTAACTTCAGACATGTCTCAGAGAAGTGTATTGGGATCCTGCTGTTAAAAAAATGTTCAAATATGTGTGAAATCCTATGGGACTTAACTGCTAAGGTCATCAGTCCCTAAGCTTACACACTACTTAACTTAATTATCCCACGGACAAACACACACACACACACACACACACACACACACACACACACATACACACACACACACACACACACACACACACACACACACACATGCCTGAGGGAGGCCTCGAACCTCCGCCGGGACCAGGCGCACAGTCCATGACTGCAGCGCCTAAGACCACTCGGCTAATCCCGGGCGGCCCTGTGTTCATGTTGTCACGTTGTATATTAATGACTTTCTGGACAATATTGAGAGTAACCTCAAACTTTTCACAGACAATCCAGTTATATACAATGAAATACTGTCTGAAAGAAGCTGCACAAATACTCAGTCATATCTTGAAAATCCCCCCATGAACCATGGACCTTACCTTTGGTAGGAAGGCTTGCGTGCCTCAACAACACAGATAGCCGTATCGTAGGTGCAACCACAATGGAGGGCTATCTGTTGAGAGGCCAGACAAATATGTGGTTCCTGAAGAGAGGCAGCAGCCTTTTCAGTAGTTGCAGGGGCAACAGTCTGGATGATTGACTGATCTGGCGCTGTAACACTAACCAAAACGGCCTTGCTGTTTTGGTACTGTGACAAATGTGTGGTTCCTGAAGAGAGGCAGCAGCCTTTTCAGTAGTTGCAGGGGCAACAGTCTGGATGATTGACTGATCTGACTCTGTTACACCAACCAAAACAGCCTTGCTGTTTTGGTACTGTAAACGACTGAAAGCAAGGGGAAACTACTGCAGTAATTTTTCCCGAGGGCAAGCAGCTTTACTGTATGATTAAATGATGATGGCGTCCTCTTGGGTAAAATATTCTGAAGGTAAAAAAGTCCCCCATTTGGAACTCTGGGAGGGGACTACTCAAGAGGACATCTTTATCAGGAGAACAAAAACCGGCATTCTACCGATTGGAGCGTGGAATGTCAGATCCCTTAATGGGGCAGGAATTTTAGAAAATTTGAAAAGGGAAATGGATAGGTTAAAGTTAGATATAGTGGGAATTAGTGAATTTCTGTGGCAGGAGGAACAAGACTTTTGGTCAAGTGAATACAGGGTTATAAATACAAAATCAAATTTGACTAATGCAGGAGTAGATTTAATAATGAATACAAAAATAGGAGTGTGGGTAAGCTACTGCAAACATCATAGTGAACACATTATTGTGGCCAAGATAGACACGAAGCCCACGCTTGCTACAGTAGTACAAGTTTTGGAATTCGACAGTAGGAAAAGGAAGAGACGGAAACATAGTAGGTGAATATGGATTGGGGCTAAGAAATGAAAGACGAAGCCACGTGGTAGAATTTTGCACAGAGTACAACTTAATCACAACTAACACTTGGTTCGAGAATCATGAAAGAAGGTTGTATATATGGAAGAACCCTGGAGATAGTAAAAGGTATCAGATAGATTATATAATGGTAAGACAGAGATTTAGGAACCAGGTTTTAAATTGTAAGACATTTCCAGGAGCAGATGTGGACTCTGACCACAATCTATTGGTTATGAACTGTAGATTAAAACTGAAGAAACTGCAAAAAAGGTGGGAATTTAAGGAGATGGGACCTGGATAACTGAAGGAACCAGAGGTTGTACAGAGTTTCAGGGAGAGCATAAGGGAACAAGTAACAGGAATGGGGGAACGAAATACAGCAGAAGAAGAATGGGTAGCTTTGAGGAATGAAACAGCGAAGGCAGCAGAGGATCAAGTAGGTAAAAAGATGAGGGCTAGTAGAAATCCTTGGTTAACAGAAAAGATACTAAATTTAATTAATGAAAGGAGAAAATACAAAAATGCAGCAAGTGAAACAGGCAAAAAGGAATGCAAACGTCTCAAGAATGAGATCGACAGGAAGTGCAAAATGGCTAAGCAGGGATGGCTAAAGGACAAATGTAAGGATGTAGAGGCTTATCTCATGAGGGGTAAGATAGATACTGTCGACAGGAAAATTAAAGAGACCTTTGGAGAAAAGAGAACCACTCGTATGGATATCAAGAGCTCAGATGGAAACCCAGTTCTAAGCAAAGAAGGGAAAGCAGAAAGGTGGAAGGAGTATATAGAGGGTCTATACAGGGGTGATGTTCTTGAGGACAATATTATGGAAATGGAAGAGGAGGTAGATGAAGATGAAATGGGAGATATGATACTGCATGAAGAGTTTGATAGAGCACTGAAAGACCTGAGTCGAAACAAGGCCCCCAGAGTAGACAACATTCCATTAGAACTACTGATGACCTTGAGAGAGCCAGTCCTGACAAAACTCTACCATCTGGTGAGCAAGATGTATGAGACAGGTGAAATTCCCTCAGACTTCAATAAGAATATAATAATTCCAATCCCAAAAGAAAGCAGGTGTTGACAGATGTGAAAATTACCAAACTATCAGTTTAATAAGTCACAGCTGCAAAATACTAATGCACATTCTTTACAGACAAATGGAAAAACTGGTAGAAGCTGACCTCGGGGAAGATCAGTTTGGATTCTGTAGAAATATTGGAACACGTGAGGCAATACTGACCCTACGACTTATCTTAGAAGAAACATTAATGAAAGGCAAACCTACGTTTCTAGCATTTGTAGACTTAGAGAAAGCTCTTGGCAATGTTGACTGGAATACTCTCTTTCAAATTCTGAAGGTGGCAGGGGTAAAATACAGGGAGCAAAAGGCTATTTACGATTTGTACAGAAACCAGATGGCAGTTATAAGAGTTGAGGGACATGAAAGGGAAGCAGTGGTTGGGAAGGGAGTGAGAAAGGATTGTAGCCTCTTCCCAATGGTATTCAATCTGTATATTGAGCAAGCAGTACAGGAAATGAAAGAAAAGTTCGGAGTAGGTATTAAAATCCATGGAGAAGAAATAAAAACTTTGAGGTTCCCCGATGACACTGTAATTCTGTCAGAGACAGCAAAGGACTTGGAAGAGCAGTTGAACAGAATGGACAGTGTCTTGAAAGGACAGTACAGGATGAACGTCAACAAAAGCAAAATGAGAATAATGGAATGTAGTCGAATTAAGTCGGGTGATGCTGACGGAATTAGATTAGGAAATGATACACTTAAAGTAGTGCTATTTGGGGAGCAAAATAACTGATGATGGTCGAAGTAGAGAGGATATAAAATATAGACTGGCAATGGCAAGGAAGGTTTTTCTGAAGAAGAGAATTTTGTTAACATCGAGTATAAATTTAAGTGTCAGGAAGTCGTTTCTGAAAGTATTTGTATGGAGTGTAGCCATGTATGGAAGTGAAACATGGACGATAAATAGTTTAGACAAGAAGAGAATAGAAGCTTTCAAAATGTGGTGCTACAGAAGAATGCTGAAGATTGGATGGGTACATCACATAACTAATGAGGAGGTATTGAATAGAATTGGGGAGAAATGGAGTTTGTGATACAACTTGACTAGAAGAAGGGATCAGTTGGTAGGACATGTTCTGAAGCATCAAGGGATCACCAATTTAGTACTGGAGGGCAGTGTGGAGGGTAAAAATCGTATAGGGAGACAAAGAGATGAATACACTAAACAGATTCAGAAGGATGTAGGCTGCAATAGGTACTGGGAGATGAAGAGGCTTGCAGAGGATAGAATAGCATGGAGAGCTGCATCAAACCAATCTCAGGACTGAAGGCCACAACAACAACATATTGGAAATATTTCACAATGGTGTAAAAATTGACAGATTACTTCAAATGTTCAGAACTGTAAAACTGCACAGTTCATAAAATAAAAAAATGTAGTATCCTATGACTATAATATCAATGAGGCACAGTAGGAATTGGTCAATTCATACACATACCTGTGTGCAACACTTCGTATGGATATGGGATGGAACAATTAAATATGTTGAGTCATAGGAATATCAGCTTGCAGAGTTCAGTTTTTTGACAGAAAGCAAAGGAAATGCAAAGTTTACAAAGGAGATTGATTATCTATCACTCAACCAACCCATCCTCAAATATTGTTCATTTGTGTGGGACCCTTACTAAACAGGACTAACAGGGAATATTGAAAGTATACAGAAAGGGGAAGCATGAATGCTCACTGGTTTGTTTCACCCACAGCAGAATGTCACAGAGATACTGAAGAAACTGAACTGGCAGGCTCTTGAAGGTAGTCACAAAATATCCTGAGAAATCGTAGTGTCGGTTGGTCACAGCCAGTGAGCTCCCTGCAGTCATTGGATAAGCAGCAGCAGCAAGTCATACTCTTAGCTCACTTATTTGTTTTATAGTTCAATTCTTAATTTCTTTGTGCATTTTTGGGCACTTGCATAGTTTAATTCACAAATTTTGGATTTATTATAGTATTTGAGAGTTGTAGCATCGTGTTTTAGTACCCATATAGTGTAAATTCATATATTCATCAGTCATCTGTTTGTTTTGAATGGCCTGTGAGATAAAAGAAGGGAAAAAAAATGTCAGGGATGGATAGGGACTGCACCTGTTGTGTACAGATTCAGGGAGAACTGGCCACCATCTGTAAATGCCTGGAAGCTGTGTTGGTTGTGGTCGATAGGCTCCAGGCTGTTGCCCTGGGCCGTGGTGACATTGGGACACCCGAGGTGAGCACTTTGGTGCCTCTGGAACCTGTAGCATCACCTGGGAGCTCTGGTGCCATTGTGCCCTCGGATTCAGACATCCCTGCCAGTCAACACTTGCCTGACGGTGATTGGCGAACCATGGCGAGGTCGCGAATCCCTGAGCGGAAGTCGAAAGTTGGTGCTGGCCGCAAAGCTGTACCCTTACACCTCTGTAACAGATTTTAGGTACTGCCCACTGCTGAAAGTGCTTCTGAGCCAGAAAGGGCGGCCTAGCCTGTTGCGACAGTGGCCGCCAGTCTTCCTGAGAGGTCCAGACAAGTGCAAAGGGTGGGATTGCTTGTCATTGGGGGCTCCAATGTTAAGCGGGTGATGGAACCCCTTAGGGATATGGCAGCTAAGGACGGGAAGAAAGCCGATGTGCACTCCATGTGCATACCAAGGGGAGTCATCCAAGATGTGAAAAGGGTCCTTCGGGATGCCATGAAGGGTACTGGGCGAAGCCAACTGCAGGTGGTGGCTCATGTCGGCACTAATGATGTGTGTCGCTATGGATTAGAAGAGATTCTCTCTGGTTTCCAGTGGCTATCTAAGTTGATGAAGACTGCCAGTCTTGCTAGAGAGATGAAGGCAGAGTTCACCATCTGCAGTATCATTGACAGGACTGATTGCGGACCTTTGGTAAAGGGCCAAGTGGAGGATCGTATTAGGGACTCAGACAGTTCTGCGACCATGTAGGCTGCAGGTTCCTCGACTTGTGCCATAGGGTGGTGGTATCTCAGGTTCCACTAAATAGGTCAGGTGTCCACTACACACAGGAGGCAGCTACATGGGTAGCAGGGGCTGTGTGGTGTGGACTGGGTGGTTTTTTACGTTACACAGTCTTGGGAAAGATCAAAAAGGGTTCCAGTGTCAAAGGGTACAAAGCAAAGAAAGGTTATTGGAGAAGTACCATAGCTTCAAGTGCTGATAGAAAGCACTGAAGCTGAAATCGTTATAGGAACAGAAAGCTGGCTAAAGCTGGAGATAAATTCTGCTGAAATTTTTACACAGGCACAAACTGTGTTCAGAAAGGATAGATTAAATAAAGTAGTAGGTGGTGTGTTTGTCTCTGTTGGTAGTAGATTATCGTGTAGTGAAGATGAAATAGATCGTTCCTGCGAATTACTATGGGTAGAGGTTTTATTCAACAGCTGTACCAAAATAATAATTGGCTCCTTCTACCAACCCCCTGACTCAGATGCTATAATAGCTGAACAGTTCAAAGAAACCTTGAACCTCATTACAAATATGTAACTCACTCATACAGTTATCATTGCTGGAGACTTCAATCTACCCTCGATTTGTTGGCGAAACTACATGTTTAAAGCCAGTCGTAGACAGAAAACATCTTACGAAATTGTACTAAATGCTTTCTCTGAGAATTATTTTGAACAATTAGTTCATCAGCCCACACGAATTGTAAATGGTTGCGAAAACACACTTGACCTCTAAGCCACAAATAATCCTGATATAATAGAGAATGTCATGACAGATACAGGGACTAGTGAACACAAGGTCATTGTAGCGAGGCTCAAAACCATATCATCCAAAACCACTAAAAATAAACACAAAATATATCTATTTAAAACAGCAGATAAAAAATTGCATGATGCCTTCCTAAGAGAGAGTCTCCATTCCTTCCAAGCTAATTATGTAAACGAAGACCAGATATGGCTCAAATTCAAGGATACACTATCAACAGCAATAGATAGATTCATACCACATAAGTTAATAAGAGATGGAACAGGTCCACCGTGGTACACAAAACATTGTTGCAGAAGCAATGAAAAATGCATGCCAAATTCAGAAGAATGCAAAATCTCCATGACTGTCTAAGTTTCACGAAGCTTGAAATTTAGTGCGGGCGTCACTGTGAGATGCTTTTAATAGTTTCCACAATGAAACATTGTCTCAAAATAGGGTAGAAAACCCAACATGATTCTGTTCATAGGTAAAGTACACCAGTGGCAGAAAACAGTCAATACCGTCGCTGCTTGATAGCGATGGAAATGTTACCGATGATGGAGTCACTAAAGCAGAGTTACTAAATACAGTTTTCTGTAATTCCTTCATGAAAGAAGATGAAGTAAATATTCCAGAACTTGAAACTAGAACAGCTGTTAGTACAAGTGACATAGAAATAGATATCTTAGGTGATGCAAAACAACTCAAATCTGTTAAGAAAAGCAAGTCTTCCAGTCCAGCTGGTATACCTCTCAGGTTCCATTCAGAGTATGCAGACCAAATAGCGCCTTTCATAGCAATCATATACAACTGCTCACTTGACGAAAGGGCTTTTCCTAAGGACTGGAAAGTAGCACAGGTCACACCAACATTCAAGAAAGGAAATAGGAGTAACCCATTGAATTACAGACCCGTATCCCTGACCTCAATTTGCAGCAGGATTTTGGAGCATATACTCTACTCAAACATTATGAATCACCTTGAAGAAAATGACTTATTGATACATAATCAACATGGATTCAGAAAATATCATTCTTATGCAACACAGCAAGCTCTTTATTCCTATGAAGTAATGAGTGCTGTCAATAAGGGATCTCAGATCGATTCCATATTCCTAGATTTCCAGAAGGCTTTTGATACCGTTCATTACAAGCGACTATAAATCAAATTGCATGCATATGGTGTATCATCTCAGTTCTGTGACTGGATTCCTGATTTCCTCACAGAGAGGTCACAGTTCGTAGTGATAAATGGTAAATCATCGAGTAGAACAGAAGTGATATATGGCATTCCACAAGATAGTGTCATAGGCCCTCTGCTTTCCCTGATTTACATTAAGGATCTAGGTGATAATCTGAGCAGCCCCCCTTAGATTGTTTGCAGATGATGCTGTAATTTACCATCCAGTAAAATCATCAGATGATCAATTCCAATTACAAAATGATCTAGAGAGAATTTCTGTATGGTGCAAAAAGTAGCAATTGGCACTAAACAAAGAAAAGTGTGAGGACATCCACATATGTACTAAAAGAAATCTGATAAATTTTGGGTATACAATAAATCACACAAATCTAAGGGCTGTCAATTGACTAAATACCTAGGAATTACAATTACGAGGAATTTAAATTGGAAAGACCACATAGATAATATTGTGGGGGAGGTGAAACAAAGACTGCACTTTGTTGGCAGCACATTTAGAAGATGTGACAAATCCACTAAAGAGACAGCCTACCTTACACTTGTCCATCCTCTGCTAGAATATTGCTGCGCAGTGTGGGGTCCTTACCAGGTAGGATTGATGGAGGACATCGAAAAAGTGCAAAGAAGGGCAGCTTGTTTCATGTTATCGTGCAATAGGGGTGAGGTTCCTGATGTGATATGTGAGTTGGGGTGGCAGTCACAGAAACAAAGGCAATTTTCTTTGCGGCGAGATCTATTTACGAAATTTCAATCACCAACTTTCTCTTCCAAATGTGAAAATATTTTATTGACATGCATCTACATAGGGAGAAATGATCATCATAATAAAATATCAGAAATCAGAGCTCAAATAGAAAGATTTAGGTGTTCTCTTTTCCCACGTGCAATTCGAGAGTGGAATGGTAGAGAAGTAGTATGAAAATGGTTCGATGAACCCTCTGCCAGGCACTTAAAGTCTGAATTGCAGAGTAACCATGTAAATGTAGATGTAGATGTACTTCAGGGTTGTTACAAGTTTCCCCAAGTAAAATTCCCTGATATTTTCCTGATTTCCAGATGAGTTTTAGCATATTTCCATGACAAATTTTGATATCTCAAGCTTGAGTCAAGAAGTAAGTTGACAATCCATCTTTGCAGCTATGGTACATGAAACAATAGTACAAATGATGAAATATCCAAAAAACTTGCAAGCAGATGGTGTTTCCTGATGAGAGCAAAATTCTTTTGTACTAACTTCAGCATCTCTTGTATTGAACTGATTTTAGATGGAGAAAGCAAACCAAATGGTATCTGTGTTTCATTAGCATCACTGACATTAATTTAGTTCAATAAAACAAAACACATTTGGTGACAAAAATATGCATTTCCTAGAAGTCACAAGACAGATTTAAAATATCTTCACTGATTTAAGAAATGACCTCAGGAAAAAGTAGGCCACTTGAAAGAATGTATAAGGTGGGGAAGAATTGTGTAAAACAATGAAATAAATGCCAATAAACATTGGTTCTACTTTGTTTGTTATTATCAGTTATTACCCACTGTGTTATATCTATTATTTTACAGATATTGTGTGATTTTTCTTTCTAGAAATACGTGCGTACTGCCTGTGACTGATAATTTTGTTTTTCTTATCGTCCACATTTTCTAATATATAAACTATTTTTGAAGGGTCAAAATGTTGTAGAACAAATAAAATGATTATAAAACACCACAATGTACAATGTACTTGTGGTGAGACAGTTGCAATTCCTGAAACCCATCACTCATGGCCTTTGGTCTGCTGATGAGCACCACAATCCTGGGTATGTGTATAAAACATGAAAATCTGCTGCATTACGTCACACACAAACAACACAAACAGACCCAGCATGCGGGCAGGTTGGTGATACTATATCTGACGCATAGTGCATGCATATTAGTGGGAACCAAAGGGCTTCAGATCGGCAGGCCCAATCAATTAGAGATACCCACAGAAACAGCCTGCAGTTTTGGCCCATCGCACTTAGAAAAGAATCACACTCGCACAACTAAATTTTCAACCACAGCTTTTGTCAGAAAGTAAGAGCACACACACATTCACTGAGACACAACTCATGCACACATAACTACCATCTCTGCCCACTGTGTCAACAGTCTCTGAGAATCAGATCCTAACAAACCACTTCTCATGCCTCCCTGTCTCTCTTTGGTAGCTGCTAGGCTAGCAGCAAGAAGTGGTGGCAGCACTGATTGCAAGCCGATGGGAGTGGTAGGAAGGGGAAAGCAGTAGGAATGAGGGAGTAGAGAAGTGGCACATGTACTCCACTGCATCCAGCTACTGGTGAAGCATGACATCTCAGTAACCAAACTATTTCATGTACTGAGATGAAAATGAGATTTTCAGCATTCATCTGTAGCACCATATCTCAAATGCATCTGTAGCACCATATCTCAAATGCTTTGATTCTCTTCTGTTCTGGTTTCCCACACAGTCCATGTTTCACTACCATACAGTGTGGTGCTCCAAAAATACATTCTCATAAATTTCTTCCTGAAATTATGGCCTATGTTTGATATCAGTATACTTCTCTTGGCCAGGAATGCCCTTTTTGCCAGTGCTAGTCTGCTTTTGATGTTCTCCTTGCTCCACTGATCATTGGTTATTTTGCTGCCTAGCAACTTACCTTCATCTACTTTGTGACCATCAATCCTGATGTTAAGTATTTTGCTGTTCTCATTTCGGCTAGAGCTCATTACTTTCATCTTGCTCTGATTTACTCTCAACCCATATTCTGTACTCATTAGACTGGATTCTGCAGATCATGTAATTCTTCTTCACTTTCACTCAGGAGAGCAATGCCATAAGTAAATCATATCATTAATATCCTTTCACCTTGAATTTAAATCCATTTCATTCTTATTTCTATCATTGCTTCTTTGATGTAGGGGCAAAAGACTACATCCCTGTCTTACACCCTTTTTAATCTGATCACTTGGTTCTTGGTCATGTACTCTTATTATTAAAAACTAGAAACCCACCTCGACTGCGACTGTTGGAAGTTCTTATGCTCTTATTATTCCCTCTTGGCTCTTGTACATATTGTATATTACTAATCTCTCTCTACAGCTCACCTCTATTTTTCTCAGAATTTTGAACATCTTGCACCATTTTACAATGTTGTACACCTTTTCCAGGTCGACAAATCCTATGAAAAGTCTTGATTTTTCTTTAGTCTTGCTCCCATTATCACCCTCAAGGTCAGAATTGACTCTTTAGTGCCTTTACCTTTTTTTAAATCCAAACTGATTATCATCCAACACATCCTCAATTTTCTTTGCCATTCTTCCGTATATTATTCTTGTCAGCAACTTGGATGCATGAGCTGTTAAGCTGATTGTATGAGAATTCTCACACGTGTCAGCTTTTGCAGTGTTTGGAACTGTGTGGATGATATTTTTTTGAAAGTCAGATGGTATGTCACAAGACTCATACATCCTACACACCAACTTGAATAGTTGTTTTGTTGCCACTTGGCTCTATGATGTTAGAAATTCTGATGTAATGTTATCTACCCCTTCTGCCTTATTTGATCTTAAGTCCTCTAAAGCTCTCTTAAATTCAGATTCTAATACTGGATCCCCCATCTCTTCTAAATCAACTCCTGTTTCTTCTTCTGTCACATCAGATGAATCTTCCCCCTCATAGAGGCTTTCAATGTACTCTTTCCACCTACCCACTCTCTCCTCTGCATTTAACAGTGGAATTCACATTGCACTCTTAATGTTATCACCCTTGCTTTTAATTTCACCAAAAGTTGTTTTGGCTTTCCTACATGCTGAGTCATTCCTTCCGACAATCATTTTATTTTTTGATTTCTTCACATTTTTCATGCAGTCATTTTGTCTTCGCTTCCTTGCTCTTCCTATTTATTTTATTCCTCAGTGGCTTGTGTTTCTATATTCCTGAATTTCCCTGAGCATTTTTGTACTTCCTTCTTTCATCAATCAGCTGAAGTATTTCTTCTATTATCCATGGTTTCTTCACAGTTACCTTCTTTGTACCTAAGTTTTTCTTTGCAACATCTGTGATTGCCCTTTCTAGAGATGTCCATTCCTCTTTAATTGTATTGCCTACTGAACTACTCACTACTGCTGTATCTATAGCCTTAGACAACTTCAAGTGTATCTTTTCATTCCCTAGTACTTCCGTATCTCACTTCTTTGCATATTGATTCTTCCTGACTAATCTCCTAAACTATAGCCTACTCTCCATCACTACTACATTTTGATCTGAGTCTGTATCTGCTCCTGACCACATGTTACAATCCAGTATCTGATTTTGAAATCTCTGTTTGACCATGATGTAATCTAACTGAAATCTTCCCATATAACCCAGCCTTTTCGAAGTATATCTCCTCCTCTAGTGATTCTTGAACAGAGTATTCGCTATTACTAGCTGTAATTTACTAGAGAACTCAATTAGTCTTTCACCTCTCTCATTCCTTGTCCCAAGCCCATTTTCTCCTGTAACCTTTTCCCATTATACCATTTTCTGCTGCTGTCGATGTCACCCTATATACGTCTGACAAGAAATCCTTGTCTTCTTTCCGTTTCACTTCACTGACCCCTACTATGTCTAGACTGAGCCTTTCCATTTCCCTTTTCAAATTTTCTAGCTTCCCTACCATGTTCAATCTTCTGACGTTCCATACCCCAACTCATAGAATATTGTCCTTTCGTTGGTTATTCATGCCTTTCCTCATTGTAACCTCCCCCTTGGAAATCCCCTCCCACAGATCCAAATGGGCGATTATTCTGGAATCTTTTGCCAATGGAAAGATCATCATACCACTTTTCCAGTTACAGGCCACATGCCCGGTGGATACATATTATGTGTCTTTAATGCAGTGGTTCTGACTACCTTCAGCATCCTCATGCCATTCATCATTGCTGATTCTTCTGCCTTTAGAGGCAGTTTCCCACCTTAAGTACAAGAGAATGCCCAGAACCTGTGTCCACTTCTCTGCCCTCTTTGATGAGGCCATTGGCAGAATTGAGAGTAACTTCTTATGGCAGAAGTCTTCGGTCATCAATGCTGATTATTAATCAAAATTTAGGTAGTGGTGGGTTTCGAACCTAAAACCAATGTTATTTTGATTACTAATCAAAGATGCTACCCCTAGACAATGGGTGTGCCCACAAGGTATCCATGTCCAATTGTCTACTTCATATAGTTTCCCTCTGAAATGGATTCAGTTGGACTTGCATTCAGTGAAAACCATTGTTTCCTGTAGGGTTGAAACTGTTCGTCCTTGACAAGACGCAACACATCTTTGGTCCCTGTCAGTTAGGATGTTTTTAGGACCATTCTTCCTGCACCTCATTACATGGCTGCAAGTAGTATACCATTCCTTGTAGAAGCATTGGCCAAACTTCTCTCATGATGCGGTCAATGTCATGTCCCAACATAATAGTTCATTTTGGTCATTCTGTCACCTCACATAATTTTACTGAACTGATTTCATACATCTGACCAGCACACTTCAGTGACATGACTTTGTCAGCAGCAGAGGGTCACGTGACTAACTGGTACCAGTTTTACTCCTTCAAAAGCACTCCAAAGTCAACAGTGTGCTCTTTTACAGGGGAGACTAACATTTCATCCTGTGAGCTTATTACTCTGTCGGTACCAAGAGATTAACTGTCAAGGGCTGATTGCCTGCACCACAGCCACATCAGTAAGTTACAGGGCAAGTTGCTCTAACCCAGTTAAGTGGGACAATAATTTCCAATTAGATTGAAAACTTACTTCACTACCTGTCACACATTTTATGTTATTGGGCAAATTTTTCCCTCTAGTGTTGTAGGTATGGAATTGCTCCTCTTCTCAAACTGTGATAGATTATTTATGACAAATTTCATCAGTGAATATATGAACTGTGATGGCACATTTAAAATGCCTAGCTGCTTGAAGAAGTGCCTACATGATGCCCATGGGTGAACACCACATATTATTCTTACCACTCACTTCTATGCTATCAATACTTTCTTTATAAGTGATGAAGTGATGACTTATCCCAGAAAATTATTCAGTAAGGCATTTTGAGTGTAAATACATGATGTACATCAGGAGGCTGATATGTTTGTTTCCAAAATTAGCAACTATACGAAGAGCAAAAGTAGCTGAACTTCATTGTTTGAGAAACTGAGTAATATGTTTCTTCCAGTTCTAGTTTAGATCAATATGTACACCCAAAAATTTGGACCATTCTACCATATTTACTGACTCCTGTTCACATGCTACACCTGTTGTTGGTATAACTCTATTTGTTGCACAGAACTGAATGTAGTTGGTTTGTTTAGGAGAGTCCATTTTCAGAGAACAACATAATAATTATTTGGAAAATATCATTTACCAACTCTTCTGTTGTTTTTCCTCTAATGGGATCTATTATAACTCTTCTATATCTGCAAAAAGTACCAATTTTGTTTGTTGCATGTTAACTGTAAGGATTAGAAGTGGACCCAAAAATTGAAACCTGCAGGACCCCCTTCTTGATTTTCCCTCTGTCAGTAAAATTTTCTACACTTCTACATTGTCTGAATCATTTTTACAACCTTTTGCAATCTGTATGTTAAGTACAGTTCAAACCATCTGTGCATAAAGTCATCAGTTCCACAATACTTGAGTTTTTCTGATTATTTGATTAGCGAGTTATAACTAGCGTTCTCAGTCAAGCAACCCTTCTGGAATCCAAACTGTGATATGCTAAGTAAATTGTTTCCACTTAAATGTGTGACTACTCTTTAGTCCATTACTTTTTTTTTTTTTTTTTTTTTTTTTTTTTTTTTTTTTTTTTTTTTTTTGCATATTTTGGAAAAAGCGTCAGTAAGACAATGCAGTCACTTGACACTGGTCTACAGGTCACCACACTTGGTCAACATCAATGCAATGAATCTGGTGGGTTTGTTAAAACAAATATTGCTTTACCTCCGTGTAAGAGTGAATCTGAAGTAGTAAAGTGTGGACAATATGGTTTCTGATGTAAGGAATTTGTATTGATAGATGTGGGGTATCATTTCCTGTAGTAGTTGTGACAATTCCAATACCTGTAGTCATGGCAGTAGTAGTATGTGAAGAAACTATCTTTGTGGATGTACTCCTTTGAAAAAAATGCAAGAATGATTTATGGAGCAGGTGCAAGAAGAGCTTCATAAAATGAGGAAACAGATATGTGGCTTAAGTACTGTTATGAAAAAGATGGATAGTCGACTAAATGGAAGAACAAAAAATGGAAACTTCAAGTAGGAATATCAGTAATGTAAGGAAAAGTAGATTGCTACTCACCATAACATTAAGTTGCAGACAGGCACAATCAAAAGACACTTAAAAATAAGCTTTCCGCCACAGCGTTCATCAGAAAAAGAGAAACAAACACAATTCATTCACACAAGCAAAGCACACCTCATACACACGTGAGCACCAACTCCGGCAGCCCGACAAGGATGAAGTTATCATGTGGGATGGAAGCAGCAATCTGTAAGGTGTGGGGAAGGGGAAGGGATAGCAGTGAACAGGTGACAGGGAAGGGGGGTAGAGAGCACTGTCTGGCAGAGTTTGCAGGGACTATAATGCCTACAGGCACAGCATCAGGAGGTTATGGGGCAGGGAGGGGGAGGAAAACAGGGGGAAAATGGAAAAAAAAGCTGTAAAAGATTGGCTGGTGCATTGGCAAAAAAAGATGGCAAGAGATGAGAATGGGGAGGAGATGATATGACAGAGCGGGTGGAAATTGTTGGGTGGAGGGTATGGGAACAGTATGTTACTATAGGTTGAGGCCAGGATAATTACAAGGGCAAAGAATGTGATATAAGGATTACTTCCATCTGTGCAGTTCAGAAAAGCTGGTAGTGAAGTGGAGGATCCAGATGGCTTGGGCACTGGCTGTGCATACTGGTGGACAGATGGTTGGCAGTCACACTAATATAAAAAGCTGTGTAGTGATTTCAGTAGAATTGGTAAATTACATGGTTGCTTCCACAGGTGACAGGACTGAAGTAGGAAGTGCTGGGTGGGTGGCTTGGGCAGTTCTTGCACCTGGGACTTCCAAAGGGATGGAAAGGCACTGGGGTTTGGACTGACATAGAAATGGACTAGGATACTGTGATGGTCAGATGGGCAATGGAACACCACTTTAGGTGTGCGAAATATCTTAGGTAGGATGTTCCTCATTTCAGAGCATGATGATAGATAAACAGAGCCCTGGCGAAGTGTGGTTCAGCTGTCCCAGTCTGGCGTATTATTGGGGGATAAAGGGAACACTCCTTTGTGCCTGGTTCTTGGGATGGTGGGAGGATTGGGGTGGGAGGAGAAATGGTATGGGGGATCTGTGCTGCAGACTAGGTCTGAGGGATAGTGCCTATCTGTGAAGGCCTTGGTGAGTTGTTCAGCGTTCTGGGGATGGGAGTTCTTGACACTGCATGCATGACCGCACTGTGTGGGAGGGATTTTTTGGTGTGAAAGGGATTATAGTTTCCGATATGCAGGCACTGTTTGAACACACATCAAAAAAAGTTTTGCATCAATCAGGTTCCCAGAACTCCTGAAGACAGACATTGACTTTGGATATTGTATCACAGACACAGTCCCTTTGACTGTTCGGAGATATCACTAAACCCACCCAAAGATGTAAACTACCATGCATGAGAGGAACCTAGATGGAGGGGGTCTGACAGCCGATCAGTTCCAGTCATTTCACCAGGAAGGAGGTACACGATTCGTGTAGTCTGTAGTTCAACCAATCGTAGAAGATCACATCCACATTGTTACTTTGTGCCAGGAAGGGCTCTCAACAAAGGAAGTGTCCAGGCATCTCATAGTGAACCAAAGTTATGTTATTTGGACATGGAGAAGATACAGAGAGACAGGAACTGTTGATGACATGCCTTGCTCAAGCCAATCAAGTGCTACTCCTGCAGTGGATGCTGTTACCTACGGATTATGGCTTGGAGGAACCCTGTCAGCAATGCCACCATGTTCAATAATGCTTTTTGTGCAGCCACAGGACATTGTGTTATGGCTCAAACTGTGTGCAATAGGCTGCAAGATGTGCAACTTCAAACTTCACTTCTGACGACCATGGCAAGGTCCATCCTTGCAACCACAACATCATGCAGCGCGATGCAGATGGGCTCAACAATGCACCGGATGGTCCTCTCTCGACTAGCATCACATTCTCTTCATCGTTGAGTATCTTGCCTTCAACCAGACAATCGTCAGAGACGTGTTTGGAGGTAACCCAGTCAGGCTGAATGCCTTAGACACACTGTCCAGCGAGTGCAGCAAGGTGGAGGTTCCCAGCTGTTTTGGGATGGCATTATGTGGAGCCGACGTACAGTGGTGGTGGTCATGGAAGGTACCGTAATGGCTGTACGATATGTGAATGCCATTCTCTGACCAATAGTGCAACCATATCAGCAGCATATTGACGAGGCATTTGTCTTCATTGACGACAATTCGTGTGCCCATCGTGCATATCTCGTGAATGACTACCTTCAGTATAACGACATCACTCGACTAGAGTGGTCAGCATGTTCTCCAGACATGAACCCCATCAAACATGCCTGGGATTGATTGAAAATGGCTGTTTATGGATGTTGTGACCCACCAACCACTCTGAGGAATCTACACCGAATCTCCGTTGAGGATTGGGACAATCTGGACCAACAGTGCCTTGCTGAACTTGTGGATAGTATGCCACGTTAAATCAGGCATGCATCAATGATAGAGGACATGCTACTGAGTATTAGAGGTGAAGCTCACTGTATGGTGGTACAATATGCAATGTGTGGTTTTCATGAGCAATAAAAAGGGCGGAAATGATGTTTATGTTGATCTCTATTCCAATTTTCAGTACAGTTTCCAGAACTCTCAGAACAGAGGAGATGTAAAACTTTTTTTTTTTGTATGTGTAGTTGGGGGGGGGTTAATGTTGATCAATGGTGCAGATGGAGCCATCAGAGAGGAGGAGGTGAATGACTAGGAAAGGGGCATGCTAGGTTGCAGAGGACCAGGTGAAGCGGATGGGAGAGAAGGTGTTGAGGTGCTGAAGGAATGAAACAGAGTGTCTTGGCCCTGAGTACAGATCATGTAAATATCATCAACGAACCTGAGCTGGACCAGGGGTTTGGGGTTTTGGAAGGCTATGAAGCTCTCATCTAGATGACTCATAAACAGGCTGGCAAAGGAGAGTGCTATGTCAGAGGGCAATGGATTCAGGGGAGAGGTTCTGGGGAGGACCTAAGGCTTTAAGCATGAACTGGAGGTTGTGTTGGACTTCTGGTATGGGATAACTTTGGCAGAGCTTACAGATGGAGGAGTCCAATGGTTGGCAGAGACATTCTTCCAGGTAGTCGCTGGAATTCATAACAACATGGTGGAACGCTTGTATGCAGTAGGATGGTCAGGTCAGGATTTGTTTTAAGATTGTGTATGGCTATTCTTCATTCTGCTGAAACTTTGGAGTTCTTAGGAAGGGACCCGGGGAAGGGTGGTGAGGCTAAATTGGAGGTAAGGAATTTCTGGAAAGTGACCAGCAGGTGGTTACGTGGGAGGGAGGGACTATTACAGTTGGATGGTGTAACTGGTAGAGGCAGGGTGCAGTGTTGGAATTAGGTTGGCTTTGGTTGGAGGGATTGGCAGCAGAGAAGTGTTTCCATTGTAGGAATTGGGAGAAGGAGAGTAGGTCTTTGACAAGTCCAGGGTGGTTAAATTTCAGTGTAGGGCTAAAGGTGGGGCCTTTGGATAGGGCTGAAACTTCTGTGGAGCTGAGGATTTTGGTGCAAAAGTTAACAACAGTGTTATGGGAAAGTTTTGGCTCTGGATTTGGCGGAGTGATGGTAGGGAGTTTTTGGAGGATGTGGCAAGTTGAAAAGGTCGGCTAGGTAGAAATTAGGCGCTATGAGTGGTGGACAATGAGAAGCATTGTGGGTAGGATACGGGTGTGATGCCTGTGCAATGGAGATGTGTTTTGGGAGTACCAGGTTTATGAGGGCCAGGAATTGGCAGAATCTGAAAAGGTGAAGAAATTTTTATGATTAGGCCATTTGGTGGGATTCCATGGCTTATGCTGCATTTAAGTAATAGGATGTGGGAATGAGTTTCAGCCATGGAAAGCAATACTTCTCTGAACTTGTGCAGAAAGATGTAGCAGGGGTCCGTCATGGCAGGAATGGTGTAAAGGAAACAGGAATGATGCAGAAATGGGCAAAATAAACCATCAACGTCTATTTTTCCCATTTCCAAGTCATTCCCGTTTCCTTTACACCATTCCTGCCACAGTGGGCCCCTGATCCATCTTTCTGCACCAGTTCAGAAATGTATCCCTCTTCCTGGCTGAAACCCAGTCCCACATCCTATTTCTTTAGTGCAGCCTAAACCATCGAAACCCAACCCATTGAAATGGCCTAATCATAAATATTTTTTTCTTTGGATCCCATCCCTTCTTTCTCAATATGCTCCACCTTCTCAGATTCTGCCAGTCCCTGGCCCTCATAAAACTGCTACAGAAAAAAAATCACCATGCCACAGGCATCCCACAATCGCCTTTACTCCCTCTGCAAGATACTACAACTGTGCAATCTCTGCTTCATAAATCCCATCTCTGAAATTAAATCCCTAGCTCTCCAGCATCTGGAGGAGCACTTTAGACACCATCTCCATAAGTTATCCAACCTGCTGACATGCTACTGCCACCTCAGGGCACCACTGTACAACCCCTATGCCACCCACAGTGTTCCTCCTCATCCACCCCTCAAAGCACCTAAGCTCCGCCTAGCTGACCTTTTCACCTTGCCATATCCCCCACTTGCCATATTCCCCAAATCTCCCTTCCAAAACTCCACCAAATCCAGAGCCAAAATATACCTGTAACACTGTTGTCAACATTTCCACCAAAATCCCCAGCTCCACAAAAGTTTCAGTCCTATCCAAAGGCCTCACCTTTAGCCCTACACCCAAATTTAACCATGCGGATTTGCCAAAGACCTAGTCTCCTTCTCCTGATTCCTGCAATGGAAACACTTCTTTGTTGCCAATCAGTTCAACCAAAGCTAACCTAATTACAACACTGAACCCTGGCTCTACAACTCCATACCATCACCCAACAGTAATCCTCCCTTCCATCCATGAAACCACCTGCTGGTCACCTTCCAGGAATTCCTTACATGCAACTTAGCCTCACCATCCTTCCCAGGTCCCTTCCTAAGAACATCAACCTTTCAGCAGAAGAAAGAATAGCCATACACAGCCTCAAAACAAATCCTGACCTAATCCTCCCCTCATCTCCTAAAGTGGTTTTCTGTGCCCCGAACAACCTCCAAAACAATCTAGGCCACCCCTATGCCACTCCCAATCCCAACCCCTGGCCACAAGGATCATATCCCTGTGGAAGACCCAGGTGCAAGACCTGGCCAATCCACCCACTGAGCACTTCCTACCTCAGTCCTGTCATGGGCCAGGCCACCTGTGAAAGCAGTCATGTCAGTTGCCAACTCTGCTGCAATCATTGCACAGCTTTTTATATTAGTATGACTACCAACAATCTGTCCACTAGTATGAACCACCAGCATCAGACTGTGGCCAAGGGCAAAGAAAAGCACTCTGTGGCACAACATGCAGCTGAAAAAATTATGCTTTGATTTCTGTGGCTGCTTGCTTCACTACCCAAGCAATCTGGGTACTCCCTGTCACAACCAGCTTATCAGAACTGCACAGATGGAAGTTATCCTTACAACACATTCTCTGCTCCTATAATTATCCAGGCCTCAACCTACAGTAACATACTGTCCCCACACCCTCCTCCCAACAGCTTCTTCCCCATCTGTCACATCACCTCCTCCCCATTCTCGTCTCCCACCCTATTTGTTTGCCACCCTCTACCACTGCACCAGCCAATTTTTTCCCATTACTTTTCATTTTTGCTCCACAACCTCCTGATGCTGTGCCTGTTGGCATTATAGTCTCTGCACACACTGTCAGACTATACTCCTCCCCCCCCCCTCCCCTTTACAATAATACCCCTTCCTTCCTTTACCCCACCGCTTCCAGATTGCTGCTTCCATCCCACATGATAGTTGCACTCTATCCTGGCTGCTGGAGTTAGCGAACATGTGTGTGTGTTGTATACTTGCTTGTGTGAATGAATGGCGTGTGTTTCTCTTTTTCTTGGTGTACATAGTAATAGAATTCCTTTTATGATACAGGGAAAACTGTTAGTGAAATACTGGGGGGAAAGTGTCTTATTGAAGCAGTTAAACACTATGAAGGAATTGAATAAATTACTGAGGATATAGGTGAAACAACTAGATTTAATCAATATAAACAATCACAGCAAGGACAAATGATATAGCAAGAGTTCTCCAAATTGAAAGGACAGGATTAACTGTAACAGAAAGGGACAGAAAATGTGGAGCCTTCTAGGTTGGCGCTCAGGACTCAAAGAGGCATCAGCAAATGGATCCGTGAAAGTTAATTCATGATTAATACAGTCTGTTAGTGATAATCAACTCAGCTACATACTTTTGGGAGAAAAGGAAAACTGGTGAATAAACATTTTTAACAGTTTGTGTGAGGTCTCCTGGAAGAAGTATCAATGATTCAGGTAGTGCAATAAACATTGTGGCGTCGATAGATCACATTGACCACACAAATTACAATCTTTGGAACATTAACTGCTATGACAAGCCGTCATGTTTAATTCAGTCTGCCTTTTTACTTCATAGGTCCCCTCTTAGATTGAAAGGGGAACAAGACCTTTCAGAGAGCGGAAAGTTAAATGTATTTTTTAAAGTGTCAAAAGTGCAAATATCAATTACCAATTTTTGTGAAAATTAGAATCTCTGCAGAAAAAGATGAGACGCTGCTACATGTGATTAGTAGTCTAGAAAGGGTCTCTAATCATGGATTCCAAGGATAGAAGTTTCAAGGAATACTTTTCGAAACAATTTACTCATTTTATAGGAAGTGGTTATTAAGTACAGTATACCAGAAGATTGTTAATCTGGTACATTTACAACATTTATATTCATTTCTAGACCTGTAAATCTCTTATGTGTATGAACAATCATCTTCAGAAACATGTTTAGAGGAGTGAATAAATTACTCAGGAAAAGTGCTGTTTGCCAGAGTTTAGTGGCAGTAAGTATATAAGGTCTATTACATAGAGAAGAACCTATCTACATATTCTTGCGGAATGTTGGGGAAAACTGTTGAAACTATACCCCCATGTAGAATACCAGTTCTGAGGAAATGATACAACCCATGTTGGATCATTATGTTAAAAATGTATTTTAACTGAAAAATATTACATCAGGCATTGGTTCACAGTCTGTAACATGAGAGTCCAGAGAATATTTGGCAAGGAAAAGGGGGTGAGACATGTTAATATGAAGATATCCACAAGCCATTCCATCTGAAAGAATAATGAAGAGTCAGGATGGATGTGTAGTACCTTGTAGGGTGGAAATAGGGATACCATGTGGGTGAAATTATGAGGACATGCTGAAAAGTAATACCTCTTGAGTTTTTTGTATGAAAACTCTTAAAGCCTGTAAAATAAAGCAAACTTTATTAACATTCTATATCTTTATTCTTTATGTCTACATATTCATTTCTCAACATAGTCACCCTAGCAACAAATAGACTTCTCCCAACAAGAGACCAGTTTGTTGATATCATCACTGTAGTATGTCTGACTTTGTTGAGCCACAAACTCACCTCTGCTTGCACTGCTTCATCACTGTACAAAAGGAAGTTCTTGAAGCAGTTCCTTAAGTTTTGGAAACAGATGGAAATTGGATGGAGTCAAGTTAAGACTGTATGATGATCGATGACAGTGAACCTGAGACATCGGATCATTGCAGATGTCGCAGCACATGTATGTGGTCTGGGATTGTCAGGCTGAACGAGAGGGTGCTCCATGTGTGGAAAGACCCAGTTTTCTGAGGGTCTCACAGCACCTTTCAGAGTTTATGGTGATGTCTTTAGGCATGAATTCCAGATGCACAACACCTTGAACATCCCATGTGAGCATGAATTTGCCTACTAATGGCGTGGTCTTGAACTTTTTTGGCATTGGTGATCCTTGTGGCAGAAGTCCATTGATGCTAATTTGTTTTTGGGATCAAAATGGTGATCTCCAATTTCATCACCTGTCACAATGTTGTTAAGGGACCCATCACTATCACACTCGAAGTGAAAAAGGAATTATTGACAAACATCCAATCATTTCTGTTTCATGTGTCAAGAACAGAAAAGTTTATGCTAAAGAGTTTCCTTGCCCTACAACGGCAATTGGCCTCCCACTACCTACTGCTTGATGCCGGGTGCCATCTTATCAGGTGAACATAGCACAATGCATCTGGGCAAGTTTCTGCCCTTCTTCTGTTAGCAAAAATTTGTTTCTTATGGTAGTTTTATTTTCCATGTACCGCATTTCTGCCATGATAGCCTGTGCACACTCTCGTGATATGCCACACTTACCTGAGAGATGTGCCTGTGTCATCCTAAGATTTTCTCTAATGAGTTTATCAACCTAATTCTGATGAGCCTCATCAGTTACCACATATGGTCATACACTCTGAACTCTGTCACACACACTGAAGTCAGCACCACTGTTTCCTTCATTAAGGGCACAAATAACCACAGTCACATGTGTCAATGCAATCATCACTGTATAAGGCTTTCATTCTTCTGTGGCTTTCAGTTGTACTTAATTACAGCACACATTTTCTCATGCATTGACATGGTTACCTTACACATTGCTATGTTACATACTACAATTCAGAGCCCACTAGTAGAAGATGGTTTCAACTTGTGTCTGCCAAGTGGGAAAGTCAGTGAGTAATATAAATAGTACCAGTCTTCAAGGTCATATACTGTGCATTGAGTTACCACACAGCACCAAAAAATTCTTACCTTTACTGATCACAGACAACCAGACAAAGGGCAAACAACTGTTGAAGAATGTGGTCTGGCCATTAATGAATAACAGGCAGTCCTGTGATTTTGAAGCATCAGGGTTTGAGGTAGAGGGCATGTTGTGGCCCCCTGAAAATATTCTAAGTTCAGAGCTGGCGGCCAACACTGGGGCTTCTCAGCAAGCCGCGGCTAGTTAGCAACCACATGATGCCGCACAACTGCCGGACCATGTGGTCCATCGACCGCATGGCTGGGAATTTCATGGTGAAGCTGTGTCGATGAAGGAGACATGCAAGGAGTGCCAAAGATGGCAGACTTTGTGAAACCATCATGGCAGACATTTCACAGTTCATATAGAAATTAATAGTAGCCAGATGAATCATAAAACCTTAAAAAGAAACATGTACATTACCATTATTTGCATGATGATTCTAATGGTGTAATCAGATTTTCAATATCTTTATTAGTTTAAAGTTTAGTATCTGATGATAAATTATACAAGTAACACCCAGAAAAGAATTTCCACAATCTAAATGGTTCATCCAATTTTGTCAGTCGATGTGTCTTTAGAAAGCTATTAGTGTAAACCTAAACCGGTATGAATTACAGGTGTATAACTTGAATAGTACATGAGTTATTGGAGGTCAAAGTGGCCGATTACTATCGATCATGTCAGGCCATAAGTACTCCACAGTGACATGAAAAAACGGTGGCAGCATGCCTATAAATATATTTATTCATCTATGTCTTTGTTTATATCCAGTATATCCTATTCATGAAGAAATTGATTAAATATTTACTGTGTTTTAGAAAGCATAGAGAAATTAGGCTACTGGCTTACCTTTTGTTGCTATTCCTTTGATATATGTTTATTTAATTTGTTTATGTATTTAATAACGTGTGTTAGAGCTCGTTTATGGTCCAGCCATCAGAATATTTATTTAATTTCAAGTTATTTAAATGTAAATCCAGTATTTTGAATTTGTTTCAAAATGTTTGTGAGTGTACATTGGCTTAGAGACATGACGGGAGAGCTATAACCAATCACAGCACTCGTTACTAAAGGAGGCGACTAGCAAAGTGAATGGAGGGGGAGTTCTGAACAGTGCAGCATGAGGGACAGTATGGGAGAGGACATGTGAGAGTCCTGGACAGTATAGCGCAATGGATGCACAGTCGTAGGAAAGGCTTGGAGAGTGGAGCAGTTTTGCGCATGGTAGCGGGATAAGGAATAGTTTGTAGTGCCAACCTCTGCACTTGTGAGATTTCTGTAGATTCTGCAGTGAAGACGTAGTATGTGTTTAGAAGTGAATATCTTGTGAGTTATGTTGTTGTTTGTAACTAATTATGTGAAGTAAGTATCTATTATTTTCCTGTTATTCAACTTATATTTTATTTAATTGCTGGACCATCGACACCAATAACTGTTTTCAGTAATAAACAGCTTTCTAAAAGGTACTTCTGCTATCGTAGTCATCATTTAAAGTCATTAAGATAGTATTGCAGATTTTATTTAATTGCATTTATAAATTACTATGTTGCATTAAAAATTCACAATTGCCGAGTGATAGGAACCTTCAACCATTTGATTCATGTTTTATTCATACTGTACACTGTAGGCTCAGCAGTATTTGGCTTGTAATGCAGCAACTATGAATCCCAGCCCCTACACAATGAAACCAGCCAAAACTTTTAATATTTCAACTCTGAGTCTGAGGGTATGTAGTTGAGGGTCACCAACACATGACATCATTTCATTTTATCATTATTTGAAAGCCCACAAGGGTGACAGGCTGAAGAGACAGTGTGGGAAGGGAAAACCTTTATGAAAAGCAGAGAGATTTACTATTGCTAAGTAGCCATATACCCGTGGTCTAGGGGTAGCGTCTTTGATTCATAATCAAAACGTCTTCAGTCCTGGGTTTGATCCCTGCCACTGCCAAAATTTTGATAAATAATCAGCACTGGCGGCCGAAGACTTCCGGCATAAGAAGTCAGCCTCATTCTGCCAACGGCCTTGTCAAAGAGGGCGGAGGAGCGGATACAGGTTTAGGGCACTCTCTTGTCCTAGGGGTGGGAAATTGCCCCTAAAGGCAGAAGAATCAGCAATGAGGATCCAGAAGGCAATGGAAACCACTGCATTAAAGACACGTAATGTGTATCCAGAGGACATGTGGCCTGTAGTTGAAGAAGTGTCATGATGATCTCTCCATTGGCAAAAGATTCCGGAATAGTCCCCCATTCGGATCTCTGGGAGGGGACTGCCAAGGGGGAAGTTACCATGAGAAAAAGATTGAATAATCAATGAAAGGATAATGTTCTACGAGTCGGGGTGTGGAATGTCAGAAGCTTGAACGTGGTAGGGAAACTAGAAAATCTGAAAAGGGAAATGCAAAGGCTCAATCTAGATATAGTAGGGGTCAATGAAGTGAAGTGGAAGGAAGACAAGGATTTCTGGTCAGATGAGTATCGGGTAATATCAACAGCAGCAGAAAATGGTATAACAGGTGTAGGATTTGTTATGAATAGGAAGGTAGGGCAGAGGGTGTGTTACTGTGAACAGTTCAGTGACTGGGTTGTTCTAATCAGAATCGACAGCAGACCAGCACCGACAACGATAGTTCAGGTATACATGCCGACGTCGCAAGCTGAAGATGAACAGATAGAGAAAGTGTATGAGGATATTGAAAGGGTAATGCAGTATGTAAAGGGGGACGAAAATAATATAGTCATGGGCGATTGGAATGCAGTTGTAGGGGAAGGAGTAGAAGAAAAGGTTACAGGAGAATATGGGCTTGGGACAAGGAATGAAAGAGGAGAAAGACTAATTGAGTTCTGTAAAAAGTTTCAGCTAGTAATAGCGAATACCCTGTTCAAGAATCACAAGAGGAGGAGGTATACTTGGAAAAGGCCGGGAGATACGGGAAGATTTCAAATAAATTACATCATGGTCAGACAGAGATTCTGAAATCAGATACTGGATTGTAAGGCATACCCAGGAGCAGACATAGACTCAGATCACAATATAGTAGTGATAAAGAGTAGGTTGAAGTTCAAGACATTAGTTAGGAAGAATCAATACGCTAAGAAGTGGGATACGGAAGTTCTAAGGAATGACGAGATACATTTGAAGTTCTCTAATGCTATAGATACAGCAATATGGAATAGCGCAGAAGGCAACACAGCTGAAGAGGAATGAACATCTCTAAAAAGGGCCATCACAGAAGTTGGGAAGGAAAACATAGGTACAAAGAAGGTAGCTGCGAAGAAACCATGGGTAACAGAAGAATACTTCAGTTGATTGATGAAAGGAGGAAGTACAAACATCTTCCGGGAAAATCAGGAATACAGAAATACAAGTCGCTGAGGAATGAAATAAATAGGAAGTGCAGGGAAGCTAAGACGAAATGGCTGCAGGAAAAATGTGAAGACATCAAAAAAGATATGATTGCTGGAAGGACAGACTCAGCATACAGGAAAGTCAAAACAACCTTTGGCGACATTAAGAGCAACGGAGGTAACATTAAGAGTGCAACGGGAATTCCACTGTTAAATGCAGAGGAGAGAGCAGATAGGTGGAAAGAATACATTGAAAGCCTCTATGAGGGGGAAGATTTGTTTGATGTGATAGAAGAAGAAACAGGAATCGATTTAGAAGAGATAGGGGATCCAGTATTAGAATCAGAATTTAAAAGAGCTTTGGAGGACTTACGGTCAAATAAGGCAGAAGGGATAGATAACATTCCATCAGAATTCCTAAAATCATTAGGGGAAGTGGCAACAAAATGACTATTCACGTTGGTGTGTAGAATATATGAGTCTGGCAACATACCATCTGACTTTCGGAAAAGCATCATCCACACAATTCCGAAAACGGCAAGAGCTGACAAGTGCGAGAATTATCGCACAATCAGCTTAACTGCTCATGCATCGAAGCTGCTTACAAGAATAATATACAGAAGAATGGAAAAGAAAATTGAGAATGTGCTAGGTGACGATCAGTTTGGCTTTAGGAAAAGTAAAGGCACGAGAGAGGCAATTCTGACATTATGGCTAATAATGGAAGCAAGGCTAAAGAAAAATCAAGACACGTTCATAGGATTTGTCGACCTGGAAAAAGCGTTTGACAATATAAAATGGTGCAAGCTGCTCAATATTCTGAAAAAAGTAGGGGTAAGCTATAGGGAGAAACGGGTCATATTCAATATGTACAACAACCAAGAGGGAATAATAAGAGTGGACGATCAAGAACGAAGTGCTTGTATTAAGAAGGGTGTAAGACAAGGCTATAGCCTTTCGCCCCTACTCTTCAATCTGTACATCGAGGAAGCAATGATGGAAATAAAAGAAAGGTTCAGGAGTGGAATTAAAATACAAGGTGAAAGGATATCAATGATACGATTCGCTGATGACATTGCTATCCTGAGTGAAAGTGAAGAAGAATTAAATGATCTGCTGAATGGAATGAACAGTCTAATGAGTACACAGTATGGTTTGAGAGTAAATCGGAGAAAGACGAAGGTAATGAGAAGTAGTAGAAATGAGAACAGAGAGAAACTTAACATCAGGATTGCTGGTCACGAAGTCAATGAAGTTAAGGAATTCTGCTACCTAGGCAGTAAAATAACCAATGACGGACGGAGCAAGGAGGACATCAAAAGCACACTCGCTATGGCAAAAAAGGCATTTCTGGCCAAGAGAAGTCTACTAATATCAAATACCGGCCTTAATTTGAGAAAGAAATTTCTGAGGATGTACGTCTGGAGTACAGCACTCTATGGACTGTGGGAAAACCGGAACAGAAGAGAATCGAAGCATTTGAGATGTGGTGCTATAGACGAATGTTGAAAATTAGGTGGACTGATAAGGTAAGGAATGAGGAGGTTCTACGCAGGATCGGAGAGGAAAGGAATATGTGGAAAACACTGATAAGGAGAAGGGACAGGATGATAGGACATCTGCTAAGACATGAGGGAATGACTTCCATGGTACTAGAGGGAGCTGTAGAGGGCAAAAACTGTAGAGGAAGACAGAGATTGGAATACGTCAAGCAAATAATTGAGGACGTAGGTTGCAAGTGCTACTCTGAGATGAAGAGGTTAGCACACGAAAGGAATTCGTGGCGGGCCGCATCAAACCAGTCAGTAGATTGATGACAAAAAAAAAGTAGCCATAAATTAAATACAGGTGTCACATAAAACCGGGCTGATTTAGATGTAGTGAAACAGAATGAGGACTATTTTATAAAACATATTCAATCACAACAACAAAACAATTGCATACTGCCATTTCATGCACTGTTCATGTCTTGAAAATGATGTAGGTGCTCACTACTGTTACTATGACAATCAGATAATCAGTGATGTAAATCATTCATGGCATATTCAACCATCCATATAAGAATGTTTCTGATTTCTGCTCAGATAGTGTCTTTCAGTTCCACAACTATGTGTAGAGGTCTAGCATGCAATGTGTGTTCAGGAACCTCCACAGGAAGGAATCACAGTATAATGAATCAGGAGATCTGGGAGGCCACAAAAGTCCCCATTCCTGGAAATAATATGGTTACCAAACAAATTGCCCACTGCTGTCATCAAAATTTGAGCACAATGAGAGAGAGCACCATCTCACTTAACACAAAAGTCATTTGCAAGTTCAGATGTAAGGAATGTGTCAATCATGGCAGTATGCTGCTGAAATGTGGCTGTGGTTACTTGTCCATGTTCAACCTCAAAAAATAAACAGCCGATTATGCCAACTGGAGATACAGTACCCCACACTGTGACTTTCTGGTTGAATAAGGGTCACTGTTGGAGTTCATGAGGATTATCCTTGCACCAGTAATCGCAATTTTGTTTGTTGAATAACCACTGAGTTGAAATGCCTCATCAGTCATCCATAGCAAATTTAAGAAGCCTTGATTGTCTTTAATTTTAGTCAACAGTTCAACAGACAAGAGTCATTCACTTCTCATCATCACTTTCATTTAACTGTTGCACAACCTGTATCCTGTATGGTTCCAACTCCAGTCATTCCATAAAATTCTGTGCACACTATGGCTGGACATTCCCCCTACTTCTGGAATTTGTCTCGCAGAATGCTTTGGACTGTTGGTTAAAATGCCCATTCAGCAACATCAACATAGTCACCGTTTTTGTAAAAGTCCTTCACAGCCACAGCACGTTCAGGCCCCCTCCAGCATTCCATCTCAGCAAATGGCATATCTGTCTGAAATGTATTACAAACATTCAGTGTTTCCAGAAGCACCATTCCACCTTTAGAGACTAATTAAAATGGCCCATTTTTCTGTCACTCTGTATGAAAAGTGGTTATGAAATTTTTACATTTATACAAGGCTCACTTTGTGGGGAATCAAGTTCCTTCTCTGCCTAGTAACAGTGGTGAGTTGGTGAGAGAGATAGGTATTCTCTGCTCCTTCCACCCAGCCCCAAGGTCAAGCCAAGCGTGTTTCTGTGTGGTCTGTCTTATACTAAGCAGAGAGTTATGCAGTGGTGTGACACAAAATTTTAATATTGTTACAGTTATGTAATGTATAAGTAGAGTGTTGTAGAAGTAATGAATACCAAGTCTGAGCATCATCAGATAAATAGTTTCCTTAAAAAGCACTATTTTACACCCAGCATGGTTTAAATTTACAGAGTCGAAAGTTTTGAAAATTTGTGTGTAGAAAACATGATGTGGAAGGTTTCATAAAGTAATCTTCTATAATTTTTGATTTTTTAAAAGAAACTGTAAATTATAGGCTAAAACTCAAAAACCTTGGTAGATGACCGACTATTTAAGCACAAGCTAATGTACAGAGATTACTGCAAAATATTCTGTCTAGAAAAAAATTACTATGTACCAAATTTCAGAACATTTAAATGAGTTAACAAGAGTACAGTGATGACAGAACTGACAGTTCACAGGATGAATACCTCTCAAAGTGCCATTCAAAAAAATCATACCCGGTATATTCATTAAGATATAAAAATGAAATGCTCTTTAAGCATGGATCTACAACAGTAAAAATTAGAGTTGATACTATCCCAGCTGGGGAAGTTATTAATAATTTAGTGAGATGATAGGGCACTTTCTAAGCATGGAGACAGGAGCACTGGCGTTTTTGAAGCAACCATTCTGTTTCACCATCCACTTCCAACAGAACAAAGAATATATACGCAATTTCTGGGGTTACTCATCAGTTCATTCACTCAAAGATTTTTTCCTCAACGAGCTTCAGTATGGAGTGCACTGTGCTGTTAACTACAAATGCAAATAGAAGCCTCAGACAGCCGTGTATGGACCCTCTTTCAATGATAATGAGAAACTTTAAGATCACACTTTCATAGAACTGTTATGAAATTGAAATTTTGCATGAAATGTAAATAATTAAAAGCCTCTTTCATTTCAGTCTAGCATGTTTTGTACATAATCCATATTCCAAAACCAAATAGTGAGCGAAATATTGAAGACTTCTACTCTTAGGTGAGCAAAACTTTATTTTGAATTATTAGAACAATCTGTGGACAAAGTATATAGAGGGTCTATATAAGGGCAATATACTTGAGGGCAATCTTATGAAAATGGAAGAAATGTAGATGAAGATCAAATGGAAGGTATCATACTGTGTGAAGAATTTGACAGAGCACTGAAAGACCTAAATGGAAACAAGGTCCCAAGAGTACAAAACATTCCATTAGAACTACTGATGGCCTTGGGAGAGCCAGCCATGACAATACCCTTCCATCTGGTGAGCAAGATGTATGAGACAGGCAAAATACCCTCAGACTTCAAGAAGAATTTCATAACTCCAATTCCAAAAAAAGCAGGTCGACAGATGTGAAAATTACCAAGCTATCAGTTTAATAAGTCATGGCTGCAAAATACTAACACAAATTCTTTACAAATGAATGGAAAAAATAGTAGAAGCCGACCTCGGGGAAGATCAGTTTGGATTCTGTAGAAATGTTGGAACACATGAGGCAATACTGACCCTACGACTTATCTTAAGAAGATAGATCAAGGAAAGGCAAACCTACAGTTCTAGCATTTGTAGACTTAGAGAAAGCTTTTGACAATGTTGACTGGAATACTCTCTTTCAAATTCTGAAGGTGGCAGGGGTAAAGTACAGGGAGTGAAAGGCTATTTACAATTTGTACAGAAACCAGATGGCAGTTGTAAGAGTCGAGGGGCATGAAAGGGAAGCAGTGGTTGGGAAGGTAGTGAGACAGGGTTGTAGCCTATCGTCGATGTAATTCAATATATATATTGAGCAAGCAGTAAAGGGAACAAAAGAAAAATTCAGATCAGGAATTAAGATTCATTGAGAAGAAATAAAAATTTTGAGGTTCGCCGACGTCATTGTAATTCTGTCAGAGACAGCAAAGGACCTGGAAGAGCATTTGAACGGAATGTGCAGTGACTTGAAAGGAGGATATAAGATGAACATCAGCAAACGCAAATGAGGATAATTGAAGGTAGTCAAATGAAGTCAAGTGATGCTGAGGGAATTAGATTAGAAAATGAGATACTTAAAGTAGTAAATGAGTTTTGCTTTTTGGGGAGCAAAATAAGTAATGATAGTCGAAGTAGAGCGGATATTAAATGTTGATTGGCTATGGCAAGGAAAGTGTTTCTGAAGAAGAGAAATTTGTACATTGAGTATAGATTTTTAAGTGTCAGGCAGTCATTTCTGAAAGTATTTGTATGGAGTGTAGCCATGTAGGGAAGTGAAAGAAGCTTTCGAAATGTGGTGCTACAGAAGAATGCTGAAGATTAGGTGGGTAGGTCACATAATTAATGAGGAGGTATTAAACAGAATTGGGGAGAAGAGAAATTTGTGGCACAACTTGACCTGAAGAAGGGATCAGTTGGTAGGACATGTTCTGAGGCATCAAGGGATCACCAATTTAGTATTGGAGGGCAGTGTGGAGGGTAAAAATTGTGGAGGGAGACCAAGAGATGAATACACTAAGCAGATTCAGAAGGATGTAGATTGCAGTAGGAACTAGGAGATGAAGAAGCTTGCACAGGATAGAGTAGCATGGAGAGCTGCATACAACCAATCTCTGGACCGAAGACATCAACAACAACAACAACAACAACAACAACAACAACAACATATTACATAACAACTGTTCATTATAAGATAAGTCACCCTACAATAGAGTTAAATATGGGATAAGTCAAAAAGGACTTTACAGCTTCAGAATGATATAAAAATTTATTGAGATAACTTACAGAACCAGTAGATGTGTCATTTTTAGCAAACAACATCAAATTTGATTCATGTAGTGGTTTAGTACCCCATTCTACCACCATGAGCACCAGCAAAGTGCACAGTTAAAATGGCTACTTTCACTGATGCGGAGAGTGCTCACTGTGTGTTTTAGTTTTTGAAACAAACTCTGCTACAACTTTTCATTGTAAATTTTGCACTGAATACAGTATAGAACCTCCAAGCAGGCCTAAGATTCACTCTTGGAACAGGAACTTTGTTAAGATGGGTCACTTATTGCGATATGACAAATCACTGGTTGCCCACAAGCTGATGTTTATGTCGAACAGGTTAGGGAGAGCATTGCTCGCAGTCCACAAAAACAATGAGACATGGATCTCGCAAGACTGGTATTCCACAAAATACTGTTTGGCAATTATTGTGCAGTTGTTGGTAACCTACTAAAGGAGAAGAGTCCGGGGTGTTTATGCCACAAGCTTCCATAGCAAGAAATCAGAGTCAATTTTCGAGGCCGGTGGGAGTGAAGCTGGCAGTGTCACCTGTATGTCAAAACACCAGTATACTCCACCTCACTAGCATAGTATGCTCACAGAAAAGGGCCCTGGTTTGAAGGGATGGAAGAGTATCCAACCTTGGGGAGGGGGGGGGGGGGGGTTATGCCTACCTTTGGAAGGCATTATCATTCTCTATGCGTTCTATAAATGCGAGAGTTCCTGGAGCCTCAGTGGCAGTAGCTGAACGACCTCAGAATATGTCTTCCACAGATGGAGGCAAAACGTTAGGTGGAAATTTTATACATCGACCAAGGACTCTCAGCCCGGAAGTTTCAACTGAAGACCCTTCTTGTCTGTCAGAATTTTAAACATTTAACCAAAGCTTTCATATTACCTCCTGAAATGGTCATAAGATCCTGATGGAATAGTATCATGAGCAACTTTTCAGTTACATTTGTTAAATAAATGAAGGGCTGTAGCTCTTTCTATTAATGTTTAAGCTTGGAGCCACTTAGCGCTTGACACAAATAGCAATTTTTTTTAAAAGTTTGTCACATATTTGCTAAAAGCAAAGCTATTTTTTCAGAAAAAAGTGTCTGTTGAAAAAGAAAAAGGAGTAAAAAGAAGTTCTATTAGATACCATTTTTAAGTTATTAAATATGAAGAAGACTGCAGGAAAGATGGATGAGGAGGAAAAGCATTCCACATATAATTTAAATACTTGTTTATACTCTCGAAAAAATAAAAGATGTTAAAATCAAAGATAACAACAGGAGTTTACATAAGACAATAGTAATGCCTTTTAAATATTTCACTGTCTACATTAACTGGAAAGTTCTGAAAGAAACTTCATTTGGAAAAAAAGAAAAGAGGGAAGCTGAGGGAGAGGTTACACCCCCATTTCACTCCCTTCTCTATAATTTTAAAAGTAATTAAAACAGATCAATTGTCTACATTTGGGTCAAAACACAAACTATATTATCAAATGTTTACATCTCCAACACAGGTGGCACAAGCAGTCAGGATCAGTTCTCGCAACATAAATTACAGTAAGGTGGGCTGCCAAGTACTCAGACTACAACCTATTTGCTTTACACCTAAGAAAGGTACTTTCTGTTTCAATGCTTGGCTTAGTGCTTACCACAAACAAACTTCCAAACATGGTAAGCTTACTGAAAGTCTGAAATTATAAGGTTCTAAGTTATTCCAGTGTACAAATCACTGTCGACTGTGTAAAGGCATGTAGTATCCATAATGCTGTGTTGTAAAGTGATGTGTGTTGTAAACATTTGCCTCTTTGTCAATATCCACTGCTTTATCACAACTGGTTTTTTATAACCCTGCTGGGTGTGCAGATGGATGGTACAGACTCATCAATATGTGTAATGTTACACACATCCAGTGAGAGTACCTGCATCAGTAATTAGGCTGATATCGTAGGTCGCTCACATGAGCTTCTGTGGTGAACCAAATATAAGGCTATCCAATGGCAGTCTCTGCGTCGGTTACTATTATCTGACTTGCCTATAGGGAACTTTGTTTATGAAGACCGCATTGTCTGCCTAAGTCATGCTTTGGCTTTAGTCTTTCATTCTGGAATAACCTCAGAATAATTTCTATTTATTGTTCAATGAAAATTTCATCAAGAACTATTACTGCTTCGTTCATGGACTAATTGACTATTTATACAGAAACTATTTATGTACAATAATCATTGTAGTCTGAAGAGAGAGTTACAATGTTGGTGGTCATAATTTTGCTTCAAGCACACTACCATTGACACCAACTTCAGCAGCAACAGTTGCATCAGCTACAATAACAGCAGAAATTGCAACAGGATCAACAGCAGCAACAGCTAAACCAGCACTTATGACAGCAGCAGCAGCAACTTGTCCAAAATAGAAGCAGTTCTGCCAGCCATTCCAGCATTCTGGTCATTTAACAAGGCTTAAGAAGACTGAGAAGTAAATCAAGAATAACTTGCACTGGTTTTTCAGGCAAATGAGATTAAATGCCCTGATCACCAATGGGCCTTTTTGCTGTCAATGAACTGTCAGTTATAGTCTTTGGTTCAAAAGTTAGCCCTTTTTTCCAGACTGTCTGTCTGGCATATTCTCTGTATCTCTTGAGTATTTTCCCAAGAAAATGCTGTGTTTGGCAAGGCTGAGATTCTTACATCATCACAAGGCTAAAGCTGTCAGCTGTGAAGCTTAGATTGCAGAACTGATTTCAGACACTAAGCTGATTATCTTTTGGAACTTTTTGTATGTCTCCTATTCTAGTTAGCTCTAAGCTCCTCATCTGTCTTGAGTGTAAGTTCTCTGTGAAAGATAATTCCTTGTACCATATTAAAAGTTTTATGTGGAGTTATAACCACTAGTATGTTGCCCACTCATTCATACGTCTAAACTGCTTGCAACTGTACAGCACAGGAGGCTTTAAGCAATAGTGATCTAATACACATTTTCCCCAATGTGTCTACCTCTCTAAATTTATCTTGTTTGTCCAATGAAAAATAATGGTTTCATAGCTGTAAAAATATCACCATCTCTTCTAGTACACACCTGGAATTTAATAAACTGATTTGTCCCAGTCTTCTGGCTTCTCTCTTCGGGGTTGCAAGAGTAGAGAATGCAGCTGGTTGTAACTATCCACATTGAAATATTTACCCCTCTCTGTTGAGACAGCCGCCAGATCAGTACAACCATTATGATGCTTCAGTTTAATTTGTGTCATGTGCAAAACATCTGCCCCGATATCACCTACTGTGATCAAGGGCTCTCCCAACATGTGTCACCCCACCTCAGCAACGGTCATCGGCGTGTTGGCCCTTGTCAAAAGTCCTGATACCCAAGAGGACGGATGTCTCCTCCATAGCATGTGTGTGGAGCTAGCAGCTCAAGTGTCAGAAGTGTGACCCCTGTGTTTTCAGGGGGCTCTACTAATCTGGTAAGAATCTACACAGTTATTGTGGTGCCCTTCCTAATCAGTTCGCATTACAGGGGGGGGTGGGGGAATTAGAAAAATGAAGGAAGGACCCAAAAGAGGAACCAAACATTACTTCAGCCAAGATGTCTGATATAAATGAAATGGATAAAGGTGTAAATGAATCTAGAGAAATAGCTGGGTAGCATCAAAGACTGCCACCATGGGTTTGAAGGTAAGAAAAGCAAGAATAGTCTGATATGAAACTTCCTGGCAGATTAAAACTGTGTGCCCGACCGAGACTCGAACTCGGGACCTTTGCCTTTCGCGGGCAAGTGCTCTACCAACTGAGCTACCGAAGCACGACTCACGCCCGGTACTCACAGCTTTACTTCTGCCAGTATCCATCTCCTACCTTCCAATCAGCACACACTCCGCTGCAGAGTGAAAATCTCATTCTGGAAGAATAGTCTGAGATTGATGATTGCAGCTCAAGAAAGGTAGTAGGTGCTGCAATAGGTTGGGGCCTTGTGTTAACCACAGCTATGGTAATGTGTGCACTACACTGTTCATAGTTGCTTACCCACATTCCTAACTTGTTTCTCATTTGATCTGCTCCTCCAATACTGATTTTGTGTGGATCTGATCATAAGTCCTGCCATTGTAATTTCCACTACATCTAACATCAACCCATCCACCTCTCTTTTTAAATTCTCTAATCTTTTTATTCGATTAACAGATCTAACATTCCATGCTCTGACTGCAGAACATCACTTTTGATTCTCCTGATAAAATCATTCTCCTGAATAGTCCCTGCGTGGAGAATGGGATACTATTTTACACCATGGATATTTTACCGAAGATGACGTCATCATCATTAAGTTATGTCCTCACCAAATATGACAGCTGTAGTTACCCCTTACTCTCAGCTGTTTGCAGTACCAACATAGCAAGGACACATTATTCATGTTAAAAGGCCAGGTCGGTCAGTCATCCAAACTTGCATGAGCTACTACTGAAAGACCTTATGCCCTTCTGCAGGTTCTGTGTTTCAGTGTAACTAGATTAAATTAGATTTACTTTCATTCCAATTGATCCGTAGTGAGATGGTCCTCCAGGATGTAGAACATGTCAGATAAACAATAATACGAGGGTCACTCCAAAAAAATGCACACTATTTTTTAAAAATCCATCTTTTATTCTATATGTTTAAAAGTCTTACAGTGTGCAGATACATCCTTTAGGAACAATATTTTCTTTTCTCCACATAATTTTTATCCCTCTCAACTGCCTTACACCATCTTGGAACCAGCACCTGTATGCCCGCATGGTAAAATTCTGGACCAACCTGTTGGAGCCACTGTTTGGCAGTGTGCACAAGGGAGTCATCATCTTCAAACCTTATTCCACGAAGAGAGTCTTTCAGTTTCCCAAAGAGATGATAGTCACTTGGAGCCAAGTCAGGACTGTAAGGCAAGTGTTTCACTGTTGTCCATCCGAGTTTTGTGATCACTCCCATGGTTTTTTGACTGACATGTAGCCATGCATTGTTGTGCAACAGTAAAACATCCTGCTTTGGCTGATGTGGTTGAACACAACTCAGTTGAGCTTGAAGTTTCTTCATTGTCATCACATATGCATCAGAATTTATGGTGGTTCCATTTGGCATGATGTCCATGAGCATGAGTCCATCAGAATCAAAAAACACTGTAGCCATAACTTTTCCAGCAGAAGGTGTGGTTTTGAATTTTTTTCTTGGGTGAAGTTGCATGATGCCACTCCATTGATTGACTCTTCATCTCTGGTGAAAAATGATGGAGCCATGTTTTATCACCTGTCACAATTCTTCCAAGAAATTCATCTCCACCATTCTCGTACTGTTCCAAAAGTTCACTGCATACCATTTTTCTTGTTTCTTTGTGAGCCACTGTCAACATCCTGGGAACCCACCAGGCACAAACCTTTTTTAACTCCAACACTTTCATTATTCTGCAAACACTTCCTTCCCCTATTCCAACATAGCATGACAATTCATTCACTGTGAGCGTCTGTCAGCAGTCACCAGTTCGCTAACTCTCTGCACATTGTCTGGGGTGTGTGCAGTATGAGGCCTGCTGCTACGAGGACAATCCTCAATATTTCCATGCCTGCTTTCATCATGTAACCTGCTTGTCCACCAACTAACTATACTGTGATCGACAGCAGCATCTCCACACACCTTTTTCAACCTCTTGTGACCGAGCGAGGTGGCGCAGTGGTTAGCACACTGGACTCGCATTCGGGAGGACGACTGTTCAATCCCGTCTCCGGCCATGCTGATTTAGGTTTTCCATGATTTCCCTAAATCGTTTCAGGCAAATGCTGGGATGGTTCCTTTGAAAGGGCACGGCTGATTTCCTTCCCAATCTTTCCCTATCTTGAGCTAGCGCTCCGTCTCTAATGACCTCGTTGTCGACGGGACGTTAAACACTAACCACCACCACCACCAACCTCTTGTGGATGTTTCCCACTGTCTCGTTTTCACAGCACAGAAATTCTATGACAGCACTTTGCTTCTGATGAATGTCAAGTGTAGCAGCCATCTTGAAGACATGTTGTGACGGCGCCACTCACGGGAACAGGTTGAACTAAGTTTGAAAACAAGTGGTAAGGATGCATCTACACATCGTAAAACTTTCACACATGCAGAATGAAAAGTGTATTTTTACAAAAATAATGTGCATTTCTTTTGGAGTGACTCTCATACATGACAAAAATTTACAACTGAAACAAATAAGCTAATGTACGTACCTTGCACAGGTCCCAAGTGGGATGATTTTTTTTTCTTTTTTTTTTATATGAAGACTATATGAAAGGATTATTTCACAATCAATGGAGTAGAAGGAGTTGGCCACCAATAAATCCTGTAGGCTTCTCTTAAACTGAATTTCATTGGTTGTTAAGATTTTTATAGCTGCTGGTAAGTTATAGAAAATGTGTGTGCCTGAATAATGCACAAGTTTTGCACAAGAGGAAGTGACTTTAAATCATTGTGAAGATTAGTCTTATTCCTAGTATTGATTCTATGAACTGAGCAGTTGGTTTGAAAAAGTGATATATTTTTAATGACAAATTTCATTAAGGAATAAATATATTGAAAATCAGTTGTTAGTATCCCTAGTTCCCTAAACAGGCCTCTGCAGGATGTTCTTGAGTTCACACCACATATAACTCTTTTTGTGCCAAGAAAACTTTTGCTTGGCTTGATGAATTACCCCAATAAATAATCCCACATAACATTATGGAGTGAAAGTAAGCATAGTATGCCAGCTTTCTCATTTTTATATCCCCTATGTCTAACAGAATTCACATTGCAAATAGCAATTTGTTTAGATGCTTCAGCAGTTCTGTAACCCCAAGAATTTAACACTGTCCATTTCTTCTGTCTGCTTGTCATCATATGTTCGGCGTATGGATACTGAATACTCCACAAGTGTGGTTGTACCTACTGTATGGCTATACGTAATGCATACTAGCCATCCCACATCAGCAATGTCAATGGCACTTGGGAAGAGGGGGGGGGGGGAGGGGGGATAGTAAGAATAGAATATATAAAATGTCTAAAAATATAAAAACGTGCTTATATCAGTTTTTAGTAAATTTCTTTAACAGAGCTTCCAAGAAATATCAATCCAGAAAAATACATATTTTGTAAAGCATTTGTCTGAATGTTTGAGACATACCACTGGTAACACAAAAAAATGATTGCCACTCAGTCTGGCCAGCTGAACAATCTAGCAGCACTGTAGAATCAGAAAATGTATTTAGGAGATGCTGTCTTCCACTTGAGCTATTACAATGCTGTATCTCCTCATGCTCTACAGGTAAGTGTTGTGCAATGTACAGGCAAAGTCATGAGTTCCCACCCAATCATTCCTTTATTTTTTTTGGATTTCAACTGTTTTCTGCAACCTCAAAGATAATTTGCTGCGCTTTTTAACCCACCAGTAACAGCAAAATATTCTGTGAAAGATCTCAAGACTGTGTCAAGAACAGAAAAGTTTATGCTCAAGAGTTTCCTTGCCCTACAATGGCAATCGGCCCCCCACTACCTACTGCTTGATGCTGGGTGCCATCTGATCAGGTGAACATAGCACAATGCATCTGGGCATGTTTCTGCCCTTCTTCTGGTAAGCAAAAATTTGTTTCTTATGGTAGTTTTATTTTCCATGCAAAATAACTTCAATAAACTGAATGCACATCACGCAGTTACACAATCTGCGCAGGTTAACACTAGAGTACTTATCAATTGTCATTTTCTTATTTGAAGTTCTATTATTTGACTTACAGTTGCAAATTTGTTTTGCTTAATTGATTCATATGAACGTTGTTCAGCATTGTAAAATGGAGTCACAAGTGGAAAAACCTAACATTTGCGACATATTGTTCGCTCTGCATTTTGTGGAGGGGTGAAGACAGCAGTGGCAGCTTGAAACATTTGTGTCATGTGTGTGGTGAGTGGTATTGGGCAAATCATGTTAGAAAGGTATTTCCTTGTTTCAAGAAAGATCACTGTACCATGAAAGATTTTCCCATTCAAGACTGAATGTGAAGACTGCGTCCATTTACCCTTTATGTGACATTTGCATTCAATAGGCAAAGTTAAAAAGTTGGATGTAGGGGTACTGCATGTTCTAATTCAAAGCAACAAAAACCAAAGGTCTTATAAGTCAAACAATGGAAAATCCAGGGTCGAATGTAAAAATATTATGTAAAGGATAGTTGCTACTTACCATATATCAGAGATGCTGAGTTACACACATGCACAATAATTTTTAATATAATCTTTATTTGTCTAAATCATAGGTTTATTTTGTCCAGTTTTGATTGTGAAATCAATAATGCTCAGATCATAAAATATTGTTATGAAGTGTAACAAGCCACAAGCTGTACAATCAAGTATGCATCATTAAAAAAGAAATATATGAATGGCCCAGTACTTGATTGTACATGTGGCATGATATTTTATGAATGGAATATCGTTGGTAAAACAATCGACACTGGTCATACTTTATAAAATCATGATGGATAAATAAAGGTCATATTAAAAACCAAAGGGGTGGCTATTACTGCATTTTTGTTTCAACATCATCAGTTCACTCATTGAGCATCCCTGTGCAATACTGTTACTGGTGAAGAGTTATGATGTCCTTATTTTAACTTCTTAAGAAGAAATTAATGGCTGAGCCCTAGAAAAAAGCAGCATCTAATGGACAGAAAGAGTATTGTACCCTATGAACTCCTCCCCAGGAGTGTTTCAATCACAGCTGGTATTTGTTGCCAATAACTGAGACATCTTTCGATTGTGATGTAAGAAAAATGATCAACGAAACAGCATCGTGTGTTGCTACTGCACAGTAATGCACTCTGCTCTCTGCTGACTTAAAAACTAAATAAATCTATCCAGGAAGTCATCCATCCCACACTTATACTTCTGATCTTGTGCCCTAAAATGTTCACCTCTCCCACTCTTCACAGAAGAACCAACAGAAAAATTCCTTTCAGGATGAAACTGCACTTCAGACCTGGCTTGACAACATGTTAAATTCAGAACAAGTTTTCTACAAGTGTGGAATCGGTAAAGTGGCCAAGCATTATCAGACTGTTTTAGGCAATGTTAGAGAGTATATTGTTGTTGATTAATCTCTCTCTTATGTTTACTATTATGTTCAATAAACTATGCAAGAGTCTATTATTACATTTAGTTATGTAATCACATCATTGCAGTCCTACTTCCACTTTCCTGAATTACGATGAGAATTATTTATTTGAATTAATACAATAAGCACTCTGATTTACAAATATGTTATAATCCAGCTAACAATGAGTAAAGTTAAAATAAAGTAATGGTACTTTAGATTCATGAATGAGCAGCATACTGTATGAACAATCTCTGCAAATTTTAGCACCATGTGCCTATCTGTGCTGTAGCATTACACCTCAACAATTTTCTTGTGAATATTTAGTAGCCTGGAGGCATCATTACTATGACATGATACGGGAATACATTAATAACACTCTCTGCTGACTTTGAGGTGCTCCATAGAAAATCGGTGACAAACTCAGTTTTGTGAACCTATGATTATTTCAGGTTATGTCTGTCTTCCGCATGCTGCCAGGTGAAAAGCTCTTCAACAAGGGTGCTTTTTGTTTTTATTGACAAAGCATCAACAGCAGTTATATTCTAACCATTACACATAGATGATACTTGTCATTCTTGTAGTATTTATGGACTGAACAACAATTTTGCTTACGAATGATTTATTCTGGAAATTACTGTCAAAATTTTGTGTCTGTTGTTCCATGTTTTGATACCAACTGCTTTGCCTCTAAAGTTAGCAAAAACTGGAATTGAACTTGTACAGCACACTGATGTACCTTCAATTGTGATGTGTGCGATTTCAGAGAGCACATGTACACACAGTTCATAGGCCCACTTACAAAGGCCAACTGGGTCAGCCTCTTGGCACACTCTGGTGAGCCACCTAAGAAACAGCATTACTTAAGTGATCACAAACAAGTGGCTTAGCCTGTTCTTTACACCATATCCCTGTTGTCCAGTCAAGGTGTTCAGGGCTATGCACATCCTGTACCTCACAAGTTGCGCTATAAAGTACTATATTCCATACATCGTTTTTGTTCTTGCTGTAACAAACTTGGCGACAAGAGAGGGTTATGTTTTCACTGCATGTTAGTGTCAGGGTTAAGTCAGCTGAGAAACATCTTCATGGAAGAAATACTCGAATGTCTCTCTGCCCAGCAGTAAGCTATCACCGAACAACGCAGGCTCTCGCAACCATTCTCAATCAAGTGGTGTCTGCGTGTTCACAACATGTTACTCTCCTGTCAGAGCAACAATCGCACTTTCTGGCATATGATGAATTGACTGAAGATTGAGACTCTTGCAAGAAAGTTACACCAACATTTCCAGATTCTTCATATAGGCAATGCTACTCTGTGTGGGGCTTTCTTTCTTCCCTGGCTTTTGCAGCGCGTGTCTCAGTTGTTGTGCCAATCTTCATCTTTGCAAGAACCAGCCGACTTATCTGATGAAATGTGCAAGCTTCTCTCAACCAATTACTGTGACAGAACACACATCATTGCAATGTATGTAGAATTTTACCATTGTCAGAAATGCTCAAACCAATCTTACAAAGCTTAAGCTGCAGAATTATATGGATTGAGCCATCATAAATTTGTCACAAGCACCCATCACAAATCCCACACTGATCACATGGTGCATGATGATGTTATTCGTATGAGCACAGACTGGGATGTTCACAAAAAAGCACTTCAATGTGAGAATCTGACACTTATGGAGGTGCTCATTATAGCACATTCTTTTGAAGTGTCACAGGCTGCAGGCAATCGGATTGCTGCACGGGGTGAGGTATCGGAAGTTGTTCAGTCAACCCCTGTCAGCCATGCTACAAATGTTCAGGATAACAGGGAAGCCATTGCAGCAATACTACCTTCAACTAAACGTTGCATGGGGCAACACTGGTTATGGCCGCAGCAGCAGGCCACATCACAGCAGTGGCCACATGCCCCCTTCTGTCTTGCTTGTAATGGTTCGTCCAATACAAGTGTGCTGCAACAAGTGTTGTAGAAAAGGCCACACTGAACTGGTGAGTAACACCTGTTCAAACATGGCAGACACAGTAGTACTGTTGGACATAAACTGTATCTCTACAATGTCTGTTTCACTGAACAAATTGTTTATTGACCTGTGCATGTTTAATAAACCACTAAAAATGGAAGTGGACACAGCAATTGCAGAGACTTTAGTAAATGCACAAATGTACAGTGACTTGGGCTCTCCTCTCATCACACTTGTTTCGTGGAAGTTGTTTAGCTACAGTAAATGATCCTAGGTCAGATCTCCAATCGAGCCACTTGCAAATCTGTTGTTCACACTCTCACCTTCCTTGTGGGTTATTTCCATACCACAGACCTGTTTGGGTTAGATGTGTCTAATGCTTTCAGGTTCTCCATAGCCAAAGAGGTAAATTTAGTGTCAGATCAAGTTTCGTTTCAGCAACTAGAGTCCCTCTGCTCTGAGTTTTCATCTCTGTTTTCCTATGGGCCAGTTTGTGCTACCAGTATTTTAGGCCCACATTAACATGAAAGAGATCAAGTGCACTTGCTTTTTTCGGGTGGGGCAGTCACCTGTTGCACTGTCATGGCCAAATGAGACTGTTTGATGTCACTCAACATCATTCAGCCTATTTCTTCAGTGAATGGGTTTTTTTGTGAATCATGGTTTATTTGCCTTCAAACATACACAATCTAAATCATTTGATTCAGGTATAAGAACATTTCAAGCTGCGGTAAAATTTCACCATAAACAAAGAACAGCTGATATTAACAAACAGCATAATAATAATAATAATAATAATAATAATAATAACGTTCTTTCTAGAATGAGCAGAAACTAGCAAAATACACAAAGCAATCACTCATATAAATACATCGGCTACACCACTGCAATTTCATAACCACTTCTACAACCCTTTAGATCACATAACATCAACAGATACAAAAAGAGTAAACTGGAAAAAGAAAACACTACATGGCAAGTGCCCGTATCATCTAATACAGCCACACATCAATCAAGACGCATCCAACAAATGGCTAAGAAAAGGCAATATATACAGTGAGATGGAAGGATTCATGATTGCAATACAGGATCAAACAATGAACACCAGATATTACAGCAAGCATATTATTAAAGATCCCAATACCACAACAGATAAATGCAGACTTTGCAAACAACAAATAGAAACAGTAGATCACATCACAAGTGGATGTACAATACTAGCAAATACAGAATACCCCAGAAGACATGACAATCTAGCAAAAATAATCCATCAACAGCTTGCCTTAAAACATAAACTTATAAAACAACACGTTCCCACACACAAGTATGCAGCACAAAATGTACTGGAGAATGATGAATACAAATTATACTGGAACAGAACCATTATAACAGATAAAACAACACCACATAACAAACCTGACATCATACTCTCCAATAAAAAGAAGAAATATCCATACCCAATACAACAAATATACAAAAGAAACCAGGAGAAAAAATTGAAAAATACATCCATCTGGCTGAGGAAGTCAAGGATATGTGGCATCAGGATAAAGTTGACATTATACCAATTATACTATCAACTACAGGAGTCATACCACACAATATCCACCAGTACATCAATGCAATACAGTTACATCCAAACTTATATATACAACTACAGAAATCCGTAATTATTTATACATGTTCAATTACCTGAAAGTTCCTAAATGCAATATAACATATACCGTAGAATTAAAAGGAAATCACGCTTGATCAAGGTCCGCGTCACTTTCTACTTTTGACCAGACATAACGTCTGAGATAAGAAAGAAATAACAATAATAACAACAACAATTTTGTTATATGTACATAAAATGAAATATAATACTCCATTACCCCTTGCTCAAATCACCATTTCATCCTCTGTGAATTCTTCTTTTGAATAGTAGCATTTCTCCCACAGAATCTGTTGGAGCCCCATTTTTAAAATTTATATCTTCATATTAAATATGTTTTTGCCCATTATTTGTTGTATGTTGTTATCCCTGTATACTGTCAAGTCCACAAACATAATTTCAACTGGTGCATTGATAGCATAAATTTTTTATTATTTCTTGTGTTATACAGGTATGTATGATTAAAATGATTCTCAAATAATTTTTGTCTGCTGTGTAGGAAGATTATAATTTCATAAATGTATATGAAGGGAACAGTTAGGATTTGTAGTTTCCAAAACAATGAATGACAAGACTCTGTTTGCTGTGGAGTAAACGCATATCAGACTATTTTCTTTTACAGTTTTAGTATTCGAGATACACTACTTTAACTTCTCCAGAAAATTATCAAATATCTAATGAGAGATTCCAAACAACTATGATAAGCAATTTTTCGTGAACTGCTTAGCTTATTTGATAGGAAGTCAATATGAGTATTTCAGCTTAAGTTCTTGTCTACATTTAGTCCCAGGAATTTGACCATGTTAACTTCTTTCATAGGTTGATTGTTTTTTATTTTAATTCGAATGTTTGGTTGTGAACTGTACAATATGGGTTTTTGCAATGCTTAGTTTCAACCCATTTAACTGGAACCAGTTTTCTAACATTCTCAGTGTGGTTACGTAAGAGCTCTGATTTTTTTCTGCATCATCATCTTCAATTAAAACAGAAGTATCATCTGCAAATAGAACTGATGGGGAATTTATATTTATGGGTAAGTCATTTACACAGAATAGGAAAACTATTGCCCCCCAAAATGGAGAGTACCCCATTTATAATAATGATTCACTGCACCTGAGGTTATAGTTACCCTTTGTTTCCTGTTATGTAAGTATGATGTTAGCCAATTTAGAGCATTGTCCTTAATCTCGTATTTGTCTAACTTGTAGTTAAGCAAAGTCATGGTTCAGAGAGTCTAATACTTTTGTGAGATCACAGAGGATACTTGCACTTTTATTCCTCTGATCGAATGATTTTCCTATCTTTTCAATAAAGTTATTATTCACTGCATCCAGAGTGTTTGTTCCTGGTTGAAATGGAAACTTTACTTATAATAATATCATTTTTTACAATAACGTTTTTGATCTGGTTTGCAGCTACTTTCTCAACACTTTTGACAGGCCTGAAAGAACAGGAATAGGCTGATAGTTTCCCATGTCTTCTGTCAACCCTTTCTTGAACAGATGTCTGACTTGGGCATATGCCTACTTTTAAACAACGGAAAAACAACCCTGTTCAGAAGACTGGTTGAATATTTTAATTAGGCAAAGTGCTATTATGCCACACACTGCTTTGATCACTTTTGGCTATCCCATCCAACCCAGCAGAGTTTTTATTTTTTCAATGATAGTATAACATTTTCCACATCCTTTATTGACTTTTTTAAAATCCAAAAGATACTTGGCTTCTTGGTGGATTCCATAGGGATTTACTTTACTCTGATACTCTGGTACATCAACATCTGACTTTGTCACATTTATGAAGAATTCATTTAAACACTCTGATATTTGAGCCGGTTTTACAACAAAGCTATCATCTACCTGAATCCTAGGTATTAATTCATTACCACTAACTCTAACACCTAACTATGATTTGACAACAGACCACACTGCCTTTGTCTTACTTTTATGTTGTACAATGAACTTCTTGTTTGGCATTTGTTGGGCTGCTTTCACAACTTTTTCAAATATAACTTTATAATAATGATCATACTCAGTAAAATGTCTGTTTTTATTATGTTTCAGTTCATTGTGGAGTTTCCTCTTCCTGGCACTAGACATTTTTATACCCTGGGTTATATTTCAGTTTATTATTCATTTGTTGCATGTGGTTCTAAGTGGAAAAGTTTCATTAAATATTTCAAGTAAGGTACCTAAAAAATTGTTAAAGTTACTGCTACTCAAAATACAGCTGTTGTACTGTTGTAAGGTCAATCAATCACTCTCAACTTATTTCTAAATGTAACAATTTTTTCACTGTAGTTCTCTTTCATATGGCTTTTGTTACATGAAATTTCATTCTTAATTTTTTGTTGTTCAATGAATAATGCAAAGTGGTCAGAGATTCCCAAAAGTATGCAAAATTTATAAACATCTTCAAATACATAATGAAGTTTGTTTTGATGCCAAAATTTTTTTATTACGTGAGTGAATTTGGACATGCCATTCCTTTCAACTATGATATTAATATTGAAGTCAACAGCTGTTACTATCTTTTTCCTTTTTCGAGCTTTTCAAGCAGGCAACATAATTTCACCAGAAAGGCTTCAATTGTGGCTTGCTCTGGTATTCTATAAATAGAAACTGCTACAACATTTACGTCCCTCAGTTCGATACAGCAGCTTTCAAATATACACTCTTCACTCAAATGACTAAAGTCATTTTATATTTTATATCAGAATGAGTGAGTATGCAAGAGCCTCCATGTGATTTTTCTAGTCTACAAAAGCTGTTGGTTAATTCGAAATTTTCAATTTTATTAAGAATTTTAATATTGTCTGATGTACGCCAATGTCTATTGAGACAACTAACTTTGATATCTCTACATTCAGAAAGAATAATTTGTAATTCGTCCACTTTATAACTTTTGTTTGAAAATTCAGCACTCAGACCACTTATATTAAAATGTAGGGACATTCTTTTCTATTTATGGTCTCAAGTAAACTCTTTCTTGGGTATCATTTCGGTCTTGTTGTTTTTGTTACCAAACACTGTTTCTCATCCCCACCATTTCTTATAAGTTTTCCCAATTTTGCAGAATTTACATATATCAGCGAACATTTTACTACAAATTTTGGATCCTAACCTACCTTGAATGCAGACCATCTTTAGTCAAACATTTATTGCTTAAGAATGTATTAGGATTTATGAACACAGCTCCAAGAGCGTTACAATTTTTGTTTAAATCGTAGTTTATTCTCTCAATATATTGATCACTGACTTATCTTCTGTAGATAACACCACTCACCACTATTCTTGCCATTTTATAGAGGTTACTGGCAGTTTCAATTAAATTTTGTGTTTCTCTAACAAATTCCTCTTCAGTGCTACCTCTAAGAGAATTTGTACCAATGTGGATGCACTCTCCTCTCTAATTCTTCTGAGATGTCTCTGCTGAACCATCCTGCAAGCTATAAAGGTTGGTCCATTGATCGTGACAGGGCCAAACATCTCACACAACAAGCGTCAAATGAAGACACTACAAAGAACAAGACTTGTCTAGCTTGAAGGGGGAAACCAGACGGCACTATGGTTAGCCCCCTAGATGGCACTGCCATAGGTCAAACGGATATCAACTGCGTTTTTTAAAAATAGAAACTCCCATTTTTTATTACATATTCATGTAGTACGTAAAGAAATATGAATGTTTTATTTGGACCATTTTTTTTCACTTTGTGACAGATGGCGCTGTAATAGCCACAAACAAATGGCAACAGGTGGGTTTTTTTAAATTAAAATACAGAACATAAGTACATTTGAACGTTTTATTTCGGTTGTTCCAATGTGATACATGTACCTTTGTGAACTTATCATTTCTGAGAAAGCAAGCTGTTACAGCGTGATTACCTGTAAATACCACATTAATGCAATAAATGCTCAAAATTATGCCTGTCATCCTCAATGCATTTGGTAATACATGTAACGATGTTCCTCTCCTCTCAACAGCGAGCAGTTTGCCTTCCATAATGTACACACATGCATTGACAATGCGCTGACGCATGCTGTCAGGTATTGTCGGTGGATCATCCCCTCAGATAGAAATCCGGGGACGTCAGATCTGGTGAACATGCGGGCCAAGGTATGGTGCTTTGATGACCAATCCACCTGTCATGAAATATGCTATTCAATACCACTTCAACCGCACATGAGCTATGTGCCAAACATCCATCATGTTGGAAGTACATCACCTGCAGTGAAACATCTCGTAGTAACATCGGTAGAACATTACGTAGAAAATCAGCATACAGTGTACCATTCAGACTGCCATAGATAAAATGGTGGCCAATTATCCTTCCTCCCATAATGCCGCACCATACATTAGCCCACCAAGGTCACTGATGTTTCACTTGTTGCAGCCATTGTGGATTTTCCGTTCCCCAACAGTACATATTATGCCTGTTTATGTTCCTGCTGTTGGTGAATGACACTCTGTTGCTAAATAGAACACGTGCAAAAAATCTGTCATCATCCCGTAATTTCTCTTGTGCCCAGTGGCAGAACTGTACACGACGTTCAAAGTTGTGGCCATGCAGATTCTGGTGCACAGAAATATGGTACGGGTGCAGTCAATGTTGATGTAGCATTTTTATTTATTTATTTACTTGTCAAGTTCCATAGGACCAAATTGAGGAGCAAATCTCCAAGGTCATGGAACGTGTCAGTACATGAACTTACAACATAAAAGTAATAACAGATAAAAATAAATGTTCATGAACCTGAAAGAAAATCAGTCCATAAGTTTAAGCAAACGCTATCAGAAATACAATGAGAATCAACTTAATTTTTCAAGGAACTCCTCGACAGAATAAAAGGAGTGACCCATGAGGAAAGTCTTCAGTTTCGATTTGAAAGCGCGTGGATTACTGCTAAGATTTTTGAATTCAAGTGGCAGCTTATTGAAAATGGTTGCAGCAGTATACTGCACACCTTTTTTCACAAGAGTTAAGGAAGTCCGATCCAAATGGAGGTTTGATTTCTGCCGAGTATTAACCAAATGAAAGCTGCTTATTGTTGGGAATAAACCAATATTGGTAACAAGAAACGACAATAAGGAATATACATATTGAGAGGCCAATGTCAAAATACCCAGACTCGTGAACAGAGGTCGACAAGAGGTTCATGAATTCACACCATTTATTGCCCTAACTGCCCGTTTCTGAGCCAAAAATATCCTTTTAGAATGGGAAGAGTTACCCCAAAACATAATACCATACGACATAAGTGAATGAAAATAAGCAAAGTAGACTAATTTACGTGTCGAGGTATCGCTCACTTTCGATACCGTTCGAATAGTGAAAATGGCAGTATTAAGTCTTTGAACAAGATCCTGAATGTGGGCTTTCCATGACAGCTTACTATCTATCTGAACACCTAGGAATTTGAACTGTTCAGTTTCACTAATCATATGCCCGTTCTGTGAGATTAAAACGTCAGGTTTTGTTGAATTGTATGTTAGAAACTGTAAAAAGTGAGTCTTACTGTGATTTAACGTTAGTTTATTTTCTACAGGCCATGAACTGAGGTCATGTACTGCACTACTTGAAACCAAGTCAATGTTGCACACAACATCCTTTACTACCTAGCTAGTGTCATCAGCAAACAGAAATATTTTAGAGTTACCCATAATACTAGAGGGCATATCATTTATATAAATAAGGAACAGGAGCGGCCCCAACACTGATCCCTGGGGCATCCCCCACTTGACAGTACCCCACTCAGATCCCACATCACAGCCGTTATCAACATTGTGAATAATGACCTTTTGCTACCTGTTGCTAAAGTAAGAGGTGAACCAATTGTGAGCTACTCCCTTTATTCCGTAATGGTCCAACTTCTGGAGCAATATTGTGAGATCAACACAGTTAAATGCCTTTGTTAAATCAAAAAATACTCCAAGCATTCGAAACTTTTTGTTTAGCCCATCCAGTACCTCACAGACAAAAGAGAATATAGCATTTTCAGTTGTCAAATGACTTTTAAAGCCGAACTTTACATTTGATAGCAAATCGTGTGATATAAAATGATCAATTAACCTTACATACACAGCCTTTTCGATAACTTTTGCAAACACTGATGGCATAGAAATAGGTCTAAAAGTATCTACATTATTCCTTTCTCCCTTTTTATAAAGCGGCTTTACTACTGAGTACTTTAATCATTCAGGAAACTGACCATTCCTAAAGGAAAAATTACAAATATGGCTAAATACAGGGCTAACATGTGCAGCACAGTACTTTAATATTCTGCTAGGCACTCCATCATAACCATGAGAGTCCTTAGTCTTCAGTGATTTAATTATTGACTCAATCTCCCTCTTGTCTGTATCACAGAGGAGTATTTCAGATGTCAATCTCGGAAAGGCATTTGCTAAGAAATTTATATGATTTCCTGTAGAAACTAAATTTTTATTTAATTCACCAGCAATGCTCAGAAAATGGTTGTTAAATACTGTACATATATCTGATTTATCAGTAACAGAAATATTATTACTGTGTACTGACTTTATATCATCAACCTTGTGCTGCTGACCAGATACTTCCTTCACAACTGACCTTATGTCTTTAATTTTATCCTGTGAATTAGCTATTCTATTTGCATACCACATACTTTTTGCCTTGTTAATAAAACTTTTAAGCACCTTACAATACAGTTTGTAATGGGCTACTGTAGCTTGATTGTGACTACTTCTAACATTTTGATATAATTCCCGCTTTGTTCTACATGATATCCTTATCCCACTAGTCAGCCAACTGGGCTGTCCATTACTGTTAGTACCCCATTTAGAATGTTCTAATGGAAAGCAGCTGTCAAAGATCATGAGAAATGTGTTATGGAAAGCATTGTATTTATCATCTATATTATCAGCACTATAAACATCTTGCCACTCTTGTTCCTAGACAAGTTTTGGAAAACTCTCTATTGCTGTTGGATTAACTTTCCTACGTAGTTTGTAATTAAATACGACATTGGTTTGAGTACAAAAACCTTTTAGTGTTAAAATTTGTGCATCATGGTCTGAAAGGCCATTCACCCTTTCACTAACAGAATGTCCATCTAGTAATGAAGAATGAATAAAAATATTGTATATGACTGTGTTACTGTTCCCCTACACCCTAGTTGGAAAAAAACACAGTTTGCATCAGATCATATGAATTTAGGAGCTCTACCAACGTCCTTTTTCTTGCACAATCATGTACAAAATTAGTATTGAAGTCACCACATATAACTACTTTCTGGTACTTCTTACAAAGTGAATCAAGAACCCTCTCTAGCTTAAGCAAAAATGCTCTGAAGTCAGAGTTAGAGAACCTATAAACAACAGAAATTAGAAGATTAGTCTCACTAAATTCAACTAATGCTGGGTGCACAACTTTCAAATATCTGTTCAGTGCAGTGTCATGATACATCTATGGACTCAAGTGAAATACTGTTTTTTACATACAGAGGCACTCCTCCACCCCGCAAGGAACTCCTTGAGAAACAGCCAGCTAATCTGTAGCCTGGTGCTCTGATATACCAATAATTTCAGAGTTAAAATCTATTAGCAGTTCACTAACTTTATCTCTAATACCTCTTATATTTATATTGATGAAATATGCTAATTCCTTCTCTACTTGGAAACATTACATCCTCTGGAGGTGAGCTTTTAGTTAGAGGCACTTCCTTTAAGCAGGTATACCTATCAGCTGACCTCAGTCTAAAAAAAGGTGCAGCCCTAACACCAACTACTACAGGAATTTTTCCATGAATGATACCACTACCACCACCACCACCCACTCCACTGTCACCTATAAGCTTAGCCAGCCTTCCCTTCCCATACTTATTGAGGTGCGGACCATGCCTGGTGAAACCCGATCTACTGATAGACCCAACTGGCACCACTGAGATGTGATCCATGCCCTCCGCCATCAGTGCCCTCCCCAGCCCCACATTAATGTGCCTAATAGCCGCATTAAGGTGAGGCCGATCATGACGCTGAAACAGTTGCACGAAATGCTCATTAGTGCCACCAGTTTGAGTAGCTATCTTAACCAAGTCACCACTGACATCATATTCCCCGTCCCCATCGAGACTGTTCCCTGCTCCACCCACTACCACTACCTGATCCTCTTTCGTAAAATTCTTACATAACTCCCCTATGCTTTCAGTCGCCTGAGGCAACCGTGCACTAGGCTTCACAATGCTGGTGACCTGGTACTCACTCCCCAACACTTCCTGCGACTGCTGGCCCACACATCTACCGTGGGAACTACCTAGCAGCAGAGCCTTATTTCTGCTAAAGTTTGCAACTAACCTAGGCCTCCTAATTGCTGGGGAGTGCTGCAAGTTACCTACATCTGCGGGCCTATGGGTATCATCTCAGTTGTGCGACTGGATTCATGATTTCCCATCGGGAAGGTCGCAGTTCGTAGTAATAGACGGCAAATCATCGAGTAAAACTGAAGTGATAGCAGGTGTTCCCCAGGGAAGCGTCCTGGGACCTCTGCTGTTCCTGATCTATATAAATGACCTGGGTTACAATCTGAGCAGTTCACAGATGATGCTGTAATTTACCGTCTAGTAAGGTCATCTAGAAAAGATTGCTCTATGGTGTAGCAGGTGGCAGTTGATGATAAATAACGAAAAGTGTGAGGTGATCCACATGAGTTCCAAAAGAAATCCGTTGGAATTCGATTACTCGATAAATAGTACAATTCTCAAGGCTGTCAATTCAACTAAGTACCTGGGTGTTAAAATTACGAACAACTTCAGTTGGAAAGACCACATAGATAATATTGTGGGGAAGGCGAGCCAAAGGTTTCGTTTCATTGGCAGGACACTTAGAAGATGCAACAAGTCCACTAAAGAGACAGCTTACACTACACTCGTTCGTCCTCTGTTAGAATATTGCTGCGCGGTGTGGGATCCTTACCAGGTGGGATTGACGGAGGACATCAAAAGGGTGCAAAAAATGGCAGCTCGTTTTGTATTATCACGTAATAGGGGAGAGAGTGTGGCAGATATGATACGCGAATTGGAATGAAGTCATTACAGCAAAGACATTTTCCGTCGCGGCGAGATCTATTTACGAAATTTCAGTCACCAACTTTCTCTTCTGAACGCGAAAATATTTTGTTGAGCCCAACCTACATAGGTAGGAATGATCATCAAAATAAAATACGAGAAATCAGAGCTCGAACAGAAAGGTTTAGGTGTTCGTTTTTCCCGCGCGCTGTTAGGGAGTGGAATGGTAGAGAGATAGTATGATTGTGGTTCGATGAACCCTCTGCCAAGCACTTAAATGTGAATTGCAGAGTAGTCATGTAGATGTAGATGTAGATGTACATGAGGCTCCTCTCCACCACTCAACTCTAACAGTTGGTCGTATCTATTGCATGTATGCAAAGTAAAACTGTCTGAATACCTCTTCTTCCTAGCTACCTTTTTGCCAACTGCCAGATCCCATTCCCCACCACCCTTCACCCTCCTCAGCCTATCTAGTTCCTCCTTTGTGCATTGTAACTGCACCTGAAGGGCACAGATCTTACGCTCCTGCTCCTCTATTAACTTGTTTCTACTACAGATTCTACATTCCAGGAGAGGATTTCCGTAAAATGACCACTGGCTTCCCCACTGCATTACCCCCAATGAAAATACTTTAAACAAATCCCACACTGTAATCCACTACTCACAAACCTATGACAGAGCCCACACTTTTCACTCATGGTAAAATTTTACAGTTACTGAAAAAAACTATACGTCTACATTACCAAAGTTCAGTTACACCAGTAGATCTATTTAAGAACTAACAATAAAGGTCTCAAAGTTCTCTGCCAACTAAGAAAGCAGCTACTTGTATTATTACTACTACAACACAGTTGATACCAATACCAGCAAAACTTCACAAAATTATTAGCTAAAACCAAAAAATTAAAAGACCACTGTAACACTAAGCGAAGTTAAAACACTAAATGAAAATTTTACTGAAATATTTCACTAGAAAGAATAATAAACGTCAGTTGAAAACTAAAGCACGAAATTTACTAAACGACTTCAACACACTGAAAACTCTATAAAACACCGACGTTTTTGAGATTCCCAATTCTCGCGCAGTTTGTCTGCTACTGATATGCAGATTAGCCACGACAGTAACTAAAACACTTACTTGGGCATCATCATTTGTTGCAGGTCGTGGTTGACGTTTCGCATGTGGCTGAACACTTCCTGTTTCCTTAAATAACGTAACTATCTGGCGAACAGTCCAGAGACTTGGATGAGGTCATCCAGGATACCGAGCAGCATACATAGCACAGGCCTGTTGGGCATTTTGATCACAATAGCCTTACATCAACACGATATCGACCTTTTCCGCAATTGGTAAATGGTCCATTTTAACACTGGTAATGTATCACGAAGCAAATACTGTCCACACTGGCGGAAGGTCACGTGATACCACGTACTTAAACGTTTGTGACTATTACAGCGCCATCTGTCACAAAGCGAAAAAAGTGGTCCAACTAAAACATTCATATTTCTTAATGTACCACATGAATATGTAATAAAAATGGGAGCTCCTGTTTAAAAAAATGCAGCTGAGATCTGTTTGACCTATGGCAGTGCCATCTGGCGGGCCAACCATAGCACCATCTGGTTTCCCCCTTCAAGCTAGACGAGTTTCGTTCTTAGTAGATTTTTCGTATGATGCGTATTTCGCGAGATATTTGGCCCGGGCACTATCAATGGACCATCCTGTATATGTTACTCTAGTGTTTCTTCATCTGGTGGGTCTTCAATCAACACCACTAGTCATTGTTAAGAAGCTGACGGGTAAGCTTCACCTATGCAGTGATTTCACTGTCATGATTAATTGAGGCCGTGGTAGATGCATACGCTCTACCCTGCCCTGACAAGTTGTTTGCAAAATTATCAGGCGGCTACTGTTTTTCAAAGACTGATTTGTCAGAAGCATACCTCCAGCTCACCTTGATTGAGGCCACTAGGTACCTTCTGATTGTCAAAGCTCCTTTCAGCCTCTACCAATATCAGTGCTTGCCTTTTGGCATTGCTACAGTGCCCACAACTTTCCTGAGTTTTTTATAACATCTGACAGCCTCTGTACAAAGTTGCATCAATTACCTTGACAATATCATTGTTTTGGGTTCTTCCACCAAAGACCACCTTGTTTTCTGTTTTGCAGTCTGAAGCTCAGCAGGGCACGCCAGGGGGCCGACCTGGTTTACCTCTGTAAGTGGGCCTGTGCACTGCATCGGTGTACTCTCTCTGAAATCACGCATGCCGTGAGTGAATGAACATCACACACATTTTCTGGTTTCATCTCGGCTTTTTGGGGCAGCTTTTTCGATCATTGTGTATGCTTTCCTGGCACAGTAGATGTTCTTTATTTGGAAATTAATATTATTCATACCTTACGACATTTCCTACACCCATAATGATCAAAAAGACATGTTTCCTACTCATGATGTTTGCAGTACAACCACTGGCGAAGTTCCAAAAATGGCGAATCCTGTCTGGTAAATGAGATTGTCCATTTTCAGTATGCTTAAGAGAGAAAAACTTACCATCTTGTTATCAGTTTACAGTTTTGACTAAAAAAAAAAGTCATTCCACATGGAAATTGCAACTAGCCTTGTCTTTTACATTGGGAGTTAGCTGTACTAGCTGTAACTGAGGCAAGGGAAAGAGAAACACATCTTCGGTACTTCTTAGCTAACGGAGTCTCACAATGAAGTGAAAGATGCAAGGCAATTTGTTGAAAGATCACTGGAGGCCAGCTTTTGCACCCAGTCTGTAATGGAGCAACAAGCAGCCAGACTGGAAATGAATAAGCAAATCTTAAGGAAACTTCCCATTATCTCCAGTACCCCATAGCAGGAGGACAAAAATCTTACAATTTGATAGTGCATTTTTCTCTTTCTGATACATTTTTCTTATTTTTGTGGATACACAGTTTTATTTATGAAATTGTGGTAATAAATAATTTGGATTTCTGTGCGTGTCCACTCCAATTGCCTTGTTTCCATACAACTGGAATATGATACAGGACAACAGATGAACATAGACCATTTTTTTGCCCAAAGTGTGTGATACACTACTGGCAATAAAATTGCTACACCACGAAAATGACGTGCTACAGATGCAAAATTTAACCGACAGGAAGAAGATGCTGTGATATGCAAATGATTAGCTTTCCAGAGCATTCACACAAGGTTGGTGTCGGTGGCGACACCTATAACATGCTGACATGAGGAAAGTTTCCAACTGATTTCTCGTACAGAAACAGCGGTTGACCAGCATTGGCTGGTGAAACGTTGTTGTGATGCCTCGTGTCAGGAAGAGGAATGCATATCATCACATTTCTGTCTTTGATAAAGGTCAGATTGTACCCTATCGTGATTGTGGTTTATTGTATCGCAACATTGCTGCTCGTGTTGGTCGAGATCCAATGACTGTTAGCAGAATATGGAATCGGTGGGTTCAGGAGGGTAATACGGAATGCCGTACTGGATCCCAACGGCCTCGTATCACTAGCAGTTGAGATGATAGACATCCTATCCGCATGGCTGTAACGGAGCGTGCAGCCACGTCTCGATCCCTGAGTCAACAGATGGGGACGTTTGCAAGACAACCACCATCTGCACGAACATTTTGACGACGTTTGCAACACTATGGACTATCAGCTCGGAGGCCATGGCTGTGGGTACCATTGACGCTGCATCACAGACAGCAGTGCCTGCTATGGTGTACTCTCAACGACGAACCTGGGTGCACAAATGGCAAAACGACATTTTTTTGGATGAATCCAGGTTCTGTTTATAGCATCATGATTGTCACATCCTTGTTTGGCGACATCGCAGTGAACACACATAGGAAGCATGTATTTGTCATCGCTATACTGGCGTATCACTCAGCGTGATGGTATGGGGTGCCATTGGTTACACGTCTCAGTCACCCCTTGTTTGCATCGACGGCACTTTGAACAGTGGATGTTACATTTCAGATGTGTTATGACCCATGGCTCTACCCTTCATTCGATCCCTGCGAAACCCTACATTTCAGCAGGATAATGCATGACCGTATGTTGCAGGTCCTGTACAGGCCTTTCTGGTTACAGAAAATGTTCGACTGCTGCCCTGGCCAGCACATTCTACAGATCTCTCATCAATTGAAAATGTCTGGTCAATGCTGTCCGAGCAACTGGCTCATCACAATACACCAGTCACTACGCTTGATGAACTGTGGTATCGTGTTGAAGCTGCATGGGCAGCTGTACCAGTACACGCCATCCAAGCTCTGTGAGACTCAATGCCCAGGCATATCAAGGCCGTTATTACGGCCAGAGATGGTTGTTCTGGGCACTGATTTCTTAGGATCTATGCATCCAAATTATATGAAAATGTAATCACATGTCAGTTCTAGTATAATATATTTGTCCAATGAATACACGTTTACCATTAGCATTTCTTCTTGGTGTAGCAATTTTAATGGCCAGTAGTGTATATTACTTATTAGAACTGATATAGGCACATTCACATAACAGAAATTTTATGTTTTATTAAAATAGATATACGTTGTAAGGTTATGGTAGTAAATTGTAATGAATTTGTATCAGTAAAGTGCCGATTTTAATAGCATTTCCGTTTAGTTTATTGAATACAAGATTAGAGATACAGATCAGGTAGTTTCTTGATTCCATGTCTCTAGAAACCAACTCCATTGAGATGAGGGTGGTGTCAAGCCATCTTTGAAGTGCAGTTTCATTCAGAAATGAATTTTCTTGATAGTAATTCAATAAGGAGCAAGGAAGATGGCCATTTTAGGGCACCAGATCAGGAGAGAAAGAGTGCAAGGTATGACTTCCCTCGATAGGTTTATTTGTGAAATCAGTAGTGTGAGGATTATAATGTAATAGCAACAGTTGCTGCAGTTTTGTTGGTCGTTTTTTCTAACATTGTTACCAAAAAGCATCTCGGTTGTTGGTAACAAATGCCAGCTGTGATGCAGACACCTCTGGGGAGCATTCATAATGTACAACACTCTTCTGTGTTACCAGAAGCAAAATATTATCTGTTCACATTACCCTTTGCTTAAGATGGTGTCTTGTTATGGTGCAGCCATTAATTAATTCTTAATACGTTAACATAAAGGCATCATAAATCATCACCAGAAACAATATTGCTCAATGAGCAATCTAATGACATTCAAATAAAAATGCAGTAGTAGTCAACCATTTAATTTTTGTTGCTTTTAATTAGAGTTTGCAGTACTCCTACACCAGACTTCTGATCATTGCCTACTCAGTGGAAATATCTCACAAAGGTTACATGGCTGCAGTTCATCAGATTTGTCAGTTATCAAGATGTCTATAGTGTGGAAAATTATTCATGCCAGAATGATATTTCTTGGAGCAAGAAAATCCTTTTCTGTCGCAATTCGTCTGATAGCAGTCACCGACACAGGACACAAATTTTTCAAGCTGCCTCCACTGCCTTCAATTCAGTCCTGTATTAAACCCAAAGGGAACAACAGGTCACAAATGCTACCCTTTTCTTCTTGTGACTAATTATGATGCTTGACAAGATTCATATGAACCAACTAGCTGTACCGGAGCACACACTACTGTGGCTCAGTCTGTTTAAATGGGGAAAAAGTAAAAGAGAGAGAACATGTTTCTCAAGTGAATGTGAATTGGATATACTGTTTGTCATATTCTCCTTCTCCGTCCTCTGTCTATCTCCCCTCCTCCCCCCTCTTCCTACCTTCTCATCCCCCCATCTCCATCTCCTCCTACCTCCTTTCTCAGTCCATCTTCTCCCTCATCGCCCCTTCCTCCATCCTCCCCCTCATTTCCTATCATTTCCTCCCACATTGCCCATCTCTTCTCCCCCCTCTCTCTGACCTTGCGCCTTGTTTATTGTGATATATATAGAATGATTATAATTAAAGTTAAATACTTTCAAACCACTGTACAAAAAATAACACCACTGGTCAGAATGACATCAAACTGCAATCTAATATTATCAGAGAAGGGGGAAAACGTATGGCGGAAGAAAAATAAATAGTTACAAAATATAGCAACAGATGGCGCTGTAGCATCATAATTTAATAGTGTCGACAACAAATGATGAATGAATCATACAATGCCTATAGTGTATGTCTGACGTTAAACAAACTGTACTACTCAGTGTGCATGGATGTACAAGTGTGATACTGTTATGTAATCCCATCCACCAAGGCAAGGTCATATCACTTCAAATGGGAAAAATCCAGTTTTAATTGTCCTGAGGCCAAAAACCGCATAAAAAGCATGAATCAAAATCAAATCGGATTATTAATTTCCTTGTGACTGGCACAAAACATGTTCAATATGCTGTCCACCATTTTCTGCAACAAGTTGAAATCGAGAAACAGCATGTTTCACAACTGACTGAAGTGTTTCAGGGCCACATTCAGAATGTGTTGCGCAATGCATGCCTTCACTGTAGCTAAGTTTGCAATCAAAACACTGAACACAACATCTTTCAGAGAGCCCCACAGCCAGAAGTCACACAGAACAAGATCAGATGATCAGCGTGGCCAGGCTATGGGGAAATGGCGGCTGATAATTCTAGCATTTCCGAAATGGCACTTCAGCGTCTGTTTAAAGTGGATTTGCAATGTATGGAGGTGCGCCATCTTGTATAAAAATGATCCCATCCACACATCCATACTGCTGGAGAGCTGGAACAACATGGTTGCACAAAAGACACTCACAGCGCTTACCAGTGACAGTGCAAGTAGCAGGACCAGAAGCACCTGTCTCTTTGAAAAAATATGGCCCTATGATAAATGATGCCGTAAACCCATGCCACACAGTAACCTTTCCAGGATGATGTGATATTGGCTGATTTGCGTGTAGATTTTCCGTTGCCAATATTTGACAGTGCTGCATATTGAGATATCCTGTTCACATGGAAGTAGGCTTTGTCTGTGCACAAAATCTTCCACGGCCAATCATTGTCCACTTCCATGTGAGCAATAAATTCTAAAGCAAAGGTCTCTCTTGCTGGCAGTCAACAAGAAGCAACTTGTGGACATGGATTTCCAGTAGGTATATAAAAACACGAGTATTCGAATGCAATGTTGTGTCAAAATTTCAAAGCAATCCGAAGGACTTCAGAAGATCTGAGATTTTAAAGAAACAAACATCTTCATTTGTACTTACATAGAAACTGTAAATGTTTCTAAATGCAAATCTCTAAAGTTTACGACCAAATACTTTGAAATTTTGACAATATTGCACTACAAAATGAATGTGTTTTTATATACCTATTTGAAATATATGTAATGTATAATTTTTTTTATAAATTTAATAACAGGGAAGGTTGTTATGAGAAACTTGCCTGTATTAGAATGCCACATTGTGTCAAAACTTCAAAGCAACCAGTCAAGAATTTTCAGAGAGATTCTGAACACATGATCATTTACATTTTTAAAAACAAAGATGATGAGACTTACCAAACAAAAGCGCTGGCAGGTCGATAGACACAAACAAACACAAACATACACACAAAATTCTAGCTTTCGCAACCATTGGTTGCTTCTTCAGGAAAGAGGGAAGGAGGGGGAAAGACGAAAGGATGTGAGTTTTAAGGGAGAGGGTAAGGAGTCATTCTAATCCCGGGAGCGGAAAGACTTACCTTAGGAGGAAAAAAGGACAGGTGTACACACACACATCCATGCGCACATACACAGACACAAGCAGACATCTTATGTCTGTGTATGTGCAGATGGAGGTAGGTGTGTGTGTGTGTGTGTGTGTGTGTGTGTGTGTGTGTGTGTGTGTGTGTGTGTGTGCGCGCGCGCGTGCGCGCGCGCTTGCGAGTGTACACCTGTTCTTTTTATCCCCCTAAGGTAAGTCTTTCTGCTCCCGGGATTGGAATGACTCCTTACCCTCTCCCTTTAAACCCACATCCTTTTGTCTTTCCCTCTCCTTCCCTCTTTCCTGAGAAAGCAACCGTTGGTTGCGAAAGCTAGAATTTTGTGTGTATGTTTGTGTGTCTATCAACCTGCCAGCGCTTTTGTTTGGTAAGTCACATCATCTTTCTTTTTAGATATTTTTCCCATGTAGAATGTTTCCCTCTATTATATTCATATCATTTACATTTTTATGATTAAGAAAAAGTAAATTTGTCACGGAAAATGACAGCTGATGAACACACTCATACTAACCTACACATGTTGTTTAACTGCATGGTTTTCACTGAGTTTATTAGAGTTATTTCACACAGAAAATGAAACTACAATGAGAAACAATTTATGCTTACCAATGCAAGGGCATAAATGTGCCCAAGAAGTGCCATGCTGCATTCATCTGAATGGATCGCTGCCGGCATCAAGCAAAAATGGTTCAAATGGCTCTGAGCACTATGGGACTTAACATCTGTGGTCATCAGTCCCCTAGAACTTAGAACTACTTAAACCTAACTAACCTAAGGACATCACAGACATCCATGCCCGAGGCAGGATTCGAACCTGCGACCGTAACAGTCGCGCAGTTCCGGACTGAACGCCTAGAACCGCTAGACCACCGCGGCCAGCGGCATCAAGCAGTTGGTGGCGAGTGGCCAATAGCCATTACAGGATGAGGAAACTCCTGAGTGTAAAATGTTCTGACCTAGATGCAGCTATGAGGTCTTTCATGGAAGGTTTCATTATTACTAGTGGTTTAGAAAGTGTAGCACACTGCCTTTGTGGCTTTCTCAGACTGATACTTTTAGCAGATAACCAAAATGTAGTTAAAAATGGCTAGTTAAACTTGTTTCTAGGTGCAAAATTTACCACTAGAACATGAGCAGGCACAGCACTAACAGCTCAGCAATGCTTCCTCGAAAACATTTTCACATCATACGGAGTTGCCGGATTGTGCAGATGGCCAGACAGAATTCTGAGGGGAGACCGATTTTTTTGGTGTCAAGTGCACAAGTGCCTTGCAGTTGTTTCAAGAGCTGCTACAGCAAGTTGACAATGTCATAATTTTCACAGTATAAAATCAAACTTTCCATGAGCCATTACCAGTATTTTACTCATTACGACAGCTGTGATCACTGGTCAGATGATTATGGCTATGGCTATGTCAGCATGTAATTGTGGGAATATGTTTTATTGTCATCTGCATATGTTTGTTCATCTGTAATGTATGTACATTCTGCATGTTCCATAGTTGGGGGTTTTTGTCTTTCTGTCTTGTCTACCTCAACTCCCTGTGGTTTGCCAGCTCTACCAGTGGGCTCACAAATCTGGTATGATTTATTATGACAGCACATAATACAGCCACAGACTACAAATGAACACCTATTTGTGGCTGTAATGTTTACTGCTGTGACCCAAGCTATAAACCCTTCTACATGGGCTAGCCTTATTGCAAGCATTGAAAAGTGTAATGTGTCAAACAGAGCTTGAATTTTTCCATGATTTCTTGTCATTGTAGTTTTCATGCTACTTTATTCTACAAAAGTCAGCTCAGAAATGGAAATCGATATATGAAAAAATCTAAATACTTTTAGTAAAAAGCTTGTTGAGGAGAGGTGGGGTTGTCATTGTATCTACACCTTTCTATCATGTTCCCAATTCCCCATTAATGATTTTTTTCCAGAGAGTGCTTCTGCTGTTGATACAAGGTTTTCTTTGAACAACGCCCATTTCACTATGGGTAGTGTTAGTATTCCCTCTCACTCTCCCACATTCACTTCCCACCTCCCTCTCACTTTCATGTTTCGTTCTGTAATACCCCTGTGACTGTCATTACGAATACAGGGTGTGCAATATTTATGTTACAGCAGTGTATTAATCTTATAAATCTTACTCTCCATTTGAGATTTCTTAGATAATTTTATTGCTGATTAAACTGGTAACTACATTCCAATTATCAACAGCAGGAGGAGAAATCAGACATAATAACTTTCAGTCTTTATTTACCATTACATATTTACAGTAATAAGATAATGGGAAAATTTAATGTATTTACACTGAATATTGCATGTATATATATTTAAGATTTATGGAGTAAATAATAAACAATGTAACTTAGCTTCTAATTTTCTGTCTGCTGCATTTTTGCAGCATGCAACAGTGAACAAAGACGAACTCACTGAATGACACGAGAATGGCTTACTGGCAGTCTTCATACAACAAATGAAATACTGCTCATATTATTGCCACAAGCTGTCAGTTACAGTGTATATGAGTATAAGCTATTCCATATTTCCTATAGAAATAGAAAGCATCCAAAGCAAAGTCAGCAGACGTCTGGTTAATAGTTCTTTAAAATTTTCTCCATGTACTCTCTCAGTTTGCTTATGTGAACCTGTTCCTGTAGGCAAAATATCAAAATTTTTTATTATGAGGCAGAAATTAAGGAAGACACAGTTATAAAGTGCAATATAGCAACTTACTTTCAGAGTAGTGTCACGATTTCTGAGAGTTATAATGCCATTCTTCAGTGACGTGTCATTAAGTACAGCAGTGTATGGAATGCCAAGTTCATCATTGCGTATAAATTGTGATTCAAGAGACTTCTTAACCAAATCTGGCAACAACAATGTGGAAATTCCACTATCACGTGTTTGCTTTGTTAAGTAAACTGCAAGCTGATTCAGTTCTTCGCCTGCAGATGAAGCTGAAACATATAATGCAAACAACAGCTGAAGTCTACACACACTGGTATTCTGTATGGCTCTACAGCATAATTTTTAAAACTTACTGTAAATGGTGACAGGCTGTTTAATACTGTGTGATGTGCGATACTTCGAGCACAAAGACTGTATCAGCATAAATAAAAGGAGTGTCACAATCAATGTGAAAAAGATCAGGTCACTAGTGCTATTAAAGGGGTCAATAAAGATAACTACTGTTATAGTTTTGCATTTAGTCTTTCAGAAGGTGCTTTATAAACTGATATTTGTTGTCTGACTTACCATTTATTAAAATTGTGTGTGTGTGTGTGTGTGTGTGTGTGTGTGTGTGTGTGTGTGTGTGTGTGTGTGTGTTTGTTTTTTTTCTGGTTCAGTACTAAACTTTAAGTCACCATACAACAATGTGTGTGAGCTGATTCACAGTTCAAACAAAGGCAATGACATTCCATCTCCAGAAGTACCATGTCTAGTTGAGATGTGTGCTACCACAAATCAAACTTCAAGTTTATGCCTGCTTTACTTAATTATAATCACCACAAGGAATTAATAAACAATGAAAAAAGTTTGGGCATTATGATATTTTTCAGAATAATTAAGTACTGTGACAGCTGTTCACAGTCTGCTGTATAAGAACTACTTACATGATGCAGATGCAGAAAAGCTCAATTTGAAAGGTGCTAGCTTTCTGTGGAATCTCATTACTTCCCTTGGTAATCCACCAAATGCTGTTTCATCATATGCATCACAAAGGAATGTAAATACAGCACGTTCTACAGACAAAGTGCTTTCAACAATGTGAGGTGTAACTTTCTTCCGTCCATCTTTTGCCTGTTCGGAGCATATGGCAAATGTCTTAAAATAAACAGAGAGAGTACATCATAGACAAAAAATGGTGCTACAACTTTTACATACTTCAAACACAGTTCTGATAGCCAAATCTTGATCTGCTATTGTCCAGTAACTTAGTGTTTCCACATTTTGTGAGCCCCATGGGAAACTGGCTTGAATATGCACAGACTGGTTTTTCTCTTTGTTTTGTACATCAGACAGGACAAAACGACTTGGGCATGCTGAAAACTAGTCACAAGGATTTTTCTCAGAAATTATCTACATTCTATTGTGCATAAATCTGAATATGTTTTTAAATACTATCAATTAGCATCATTACCTTTCTCCACCACATTTTTCTATGTCTTTGCCACTGATAATAAAAATGTGTTGCCTTTGATGGTGCCACAAACATAAATGTTTTCAAGAATGTGCATTTCTTAGGGTAAAAGTATAGACTTTCATCAAGTATATGCTGCTGTTTCTCGCAATATTTATCTGCGCAGAGATTTGGCGTCTCAACCACTACCCCAAATGGCAAGTGTCCACTATTTAAATTTCTCACATATTCATATGCTTCTTTCAAGTCTGGTGGAGGAAAAAGAAAAATGAAGAAATTAGAGATAAACATTACTACCTGATGCACTGCATAAAAGTGTAGCAATACTAATAGTTTCCCTAAAAAAATTAGCAGTAAGTGACTCACTCACAGTGCTTCTGAAACTTTGTTTGCATTGGATCAAAATTCTTTCAAACTGTAATGAGAATAAACTACAATTTCCTGGCATACGGTTTACCTTCACAGATGGGAAATAGTAGTTTTCTCCTGAATGTAAATGACAGTGCAATTGTTTACCACCACCACCACCACTAAGGTGACAGAACTATTACTAATCAGAATTGATAACTATGTTCATTTACTCATTCAGTGGTGCATCGCCCATGAACAATAAACTACCAAATGAACAATTTTGGAAAAGAATCACCTTTTAATAATATATGGGATTGCACTACAGAAATAACTACCATTTTAATCAAAATGTTACATTCTGAATGTACATTACTATGATTAAGCTCACCATGAACAGTATGTCCAGTATCACTTCTGCTCACATAATGAGGGAAGACACCTATTTCAGAACTAATCACATTGGCATGTAACCATTCATGGCATAAAAACTTTTTCAACAGTTCACCAACTGGCCCAAATTTCATACAGTACAAAGAGTTCTCAGAGAAAAATGGTTTTGCCAGTGAATGTCTTTCACATATCTGCAATATTTTCTGCATCTTTAACACCTTTTTGCACAAACTAATTCTATTCTGATAGACTCAATCACTCTTCAGATTTCTTGTCTCTTGCTGTAAATGGAATGTTTCCTGTAGGAGCAACAAAATATTCTTCCTCTGTTACAGCAGCATTTGCCATAACATCCTTCCGTAAGTTTCCTTCTGTAACTTTGTCATCTCTAAGATATAAACTCCTAGAGATGAGAAAAAGAATACCACAATGAAATTAATTGTCAAAGCTTATCACTACTGCTTCAGTAAACGAAAATAATGCTTACATGTCAAGAACTGTTATGAGAGGGTCCACATCTGTGGTATCAACCAATCGAATCTGATCTGCAAATCTTATAGCTTCCTCAAGTTGTTCAATCCCTCTCTCATTTGCAAAATCTACTAGTGACAATCTTTCAAGAAGTTCTATGGTATTTTGGTCAATTTTTGTTTCTGGTGGGAGTGAGTGCTTTTCTGTTACTGAGTACACTGGTTTCTGTGGCACTTTAGAAGACAGGAATCTTGCAACACTCCCAAAGACATATTCCTTTACAATCAGTTGTGTCAGTATTTTCATTTTTTAAATAATGACAGACTGAAATAAAGTCATACCACAATTAGATTTTGGAAAACCATGAACAAAAAATTCCAGTTTAAAACATGCAAACAAGAGCGGATAATAAAAAAGAAGCAGCAGCAGCCTCCTTAACCATTGACCTGTCACGTGGGGTCTTCAGAAGCCTAGCTTCTACATAAATGTCAATTACGTACTTTTGAAAGTTTTCCAGCAATCTGTTACTCTTGGTAGCTTCCTAAAAGGAACAATACTTAACAACCATGCTGGCAACAATCACTCTGCACACGTGTGCCATTAGGTACAGGCATGTGTTTCTGCACGAGGCTCTAGGGACCCCACGCGAGGACTAGCGTTAAGTGAAGTTCTACAGGTTTCTTTATTTGTTTTGTGACTTTAAGTTTCTTTTGTTACAGTATTTATAGCAATGATTCGTTCTGTTGAAGAACAGTTCAAATAAAATAAACATGGATTAATGATAGCATGAATGAATTCTGAGATGGCTGGAAGAGGAAAATGACAAAATTATTGGTGGTGAGGAAGATGAAGAAGAGAATGTCGATTTTCCGGAGGAAGTTAGTGGTCACGGCACAGAGTCAAAGCAAGACCCCAAAGATAACAGTTCTCAAGACCATTTTCAATCACCAGAATCTTCATATAGCGATGAAGATGGCATTTCATTATCAAATTTATCGTCACATTATTTCTATTCTGTCAAAAAAAGATGGAACCTACACTCCTTACCAACAGGCTGCTAGAATATGACTTCATAATATTGTCACAAAACAACCAAGTCCCCAAGGCGCAGCAAATGAGGTTAGTAACTCTTTAGAATCTTGGTTATTGTTTATTGACTTGGAAATGTTGCAGCACATAGTAGACTGCACAAATATAAAAATAACATCAATGTGGATAAATTATGACAGACAACGAGAACACAGGCTTACAAATTTGACTCTTTTTAAATCTTTGTTTGGCATCATGTACGTAAGTCATCACATACTTCGATTGATTACATTTGGATTACTGATGGAACAGCCCTTGATTTCCGTTGTGTTGTTATATCTAAACAGCAATTTCAGTTTTTACTTAGAGCTCTTAGATTTGATGATGTTCACACACGTTGAGAGCGAAATATAACAGACAAGTTGGCACCGATCAGGTGATTATATGTCTTTGTCAATGATTACGAGAAACATTATAGAAACAGTGAACGTTATAGTGGATGAGATGCTACAGAATTTCAGAGGATCCTGTCGATTTCATCAATACATGCCCAGCAAACCTGCAAAGTACGGAAGCAAGGTGTTTTCTTTAGTAGATGCTGTTACATTTTACACCAGAAAATTAGAGATTTATTTTGGTAAACAGCCAGAAGGACCTTTTTATCAAGACACTTCGACTAACGCACTTGACAAGTAGCTAATTGCTCCCATATCAGGTAATGGATGAAATGTGACCCTGGACAAATGGTTCACTAGCGTACCTTTGGCAAAAGAACTACTGAGAGATCACAGATTGACAGTGGTGGGTACACTTCGAAAAAATAAACCAAAAATTCCAAGCAAATTCAAGCAGAAAGGTATGCAAGAATGCCCAGCAATTTTTGGCTATCAACCAACAATCACTTTGCTGTCGTATAGCCCAAAGAAGAACGAAGCAGTAATACTTCTTTCACAATGCATCACACTGGCATCATAGATGATAGTGTCCACAAAAAAATTCCTGAAATTGTTAAGGTTTTTTTTTCTCAATAAATCAGAAAGGGGGGGGGGGTTGATGTAGTGGACCAACTTATCCACAGCTACTCTGTTGTGTGGGTTTGCCACTGATGGGCACTGCAGCTGCTCTTTACTTTTCTGGACGTTGGTACGCTGAATGCTCACATAATACTGGACACAGCAGTCAATCAGTCACACAAAATGTAACAAAGTTTTCTTGAAAACATTGGCATTTGAACTGTCGCCCTCAACTGCATTGTGAGCAACTACAATGACTTTGCCTCATGAGTTGAAACAGTGTACAATGTGATTCATGGATGTACCACCTGATGATAATGATTTTGTACCAATGAGAAAGCGTTGCATTCATTGTGCAAGATGAGCAGATAGAAAATTCACATCTATTTGTCATTTTTGCAAGGGTAATATATGCCCAACTCGTGCCAAACCAGTATGCACCATATGTGTTCGAAGTGAAAACTAGGTCCACTCAGGTGATTGAAAGTTTATACACTGATAATATTCTTCTCGGGTATGCAGCCGGATCGTAACATCTTCAAGACACAATATTTCCACGGTCCAACTGGCCGCCATCTTCAGGTGAGAGTGCTGGTGCACGATCTCACAGTTTCCGACGAGATCGTGCACCAGCACTCTCACCTGAAGATGGCGGCCAGTTGGACCGCGGAAATATTGTGTCTTGAAGACGTTACGATCCGGCTGCATACCCGAGAAGAATATTATCAATTATTACGCCGGGAAAGCCTTCGTAGTCACAGTTTATACACTTTTTATCAGTTCATGTACCTTTGTATTTTTAATTAGTTTTATGTCTGTGTTGAACACAAATAATTATAAGATTTAAAGAAATTGCTTAGTTTGCATAAAGGAAGAAATATCATGATAAACTTGTTCCAAAGAGACTATGTGTACACAACATAAATAAATAACTGTAAGTTAATTACTTCTTTATTTCATTATGGTACTATTACACAACTAAATCCTATAAAACAATATCCAAAACATACGTCATAACAGCAATAAGGTGCTGTTTATCCTTTTGGGGTCCCGCATGACCCCACGCGATGCCTCATGTTACAAGAAAGATATGATGACGGGTTGAGGTTTAATAACTTACTCAGTTAAATTTTGATAAGCACAAAACGCAGTAAGTAGTAGTGACAGTTTATTGCTGATACCTATGCAGTTTGTTTCTATGATGTCTTTGTCTTATCTATAGGTATACCTTGACTTGTTACATGTACCCTGAAGGTTCCCTACCTTGGCAGGATTTGCAGCACATAATAAAGGAATGAATCAATTAATGAATCAACACATTTAATGGATTTATCACATAGATTTAGCCTTGGATAGAGCATGTGGTAGACTTTTGTTTATTGGTAAAATACTGGGGAAGTGCAGTCAGTCTACAAAAGACATTGCTTATGAATCACTTGTGCAACCAGTTCTAAAATATGGCTCAAATGTGCAGGGCCCATATCAGACAGGACTAACAGGGGATACTGAACATATACAGATAAGGGCAGGGCAGCACGAATGGTCACAGGTTTGTTTCATCTGTGAGAGAGTGTCACAGAGATACTGAAGGAACTAAACTGGCAGACACTCTATGACAGATGTAAACTATCCCGAAAAAGTCTATTAACAAAGTTTGAAGAACGGGTTTTGTATGATTACTCTAGGGACATACTACAAACCCCCTGCATATCACTCACATAGGGATCAGGAAGGTAAAATTAGAATAATTACTGCACACATAAGAGGAAGAAAGTCTAATAACTGATACAATTGACACAATGGGACGTACCCACTGCCATGCACTTCACAGTGCTTTGCAGAGTATAGATGTAGAAATGAGAAATTCAGTGTTCTTTCAGTGTCCTGGATAAACAGCCTTTTTTTCCTTCTTCTCCTCTGCTTATGCCTTCTATGTTCAGTTGATAAATTCATACTGAAAGTCCAACCTTAAGAATCTGAATGTCCTACAAAGGACCTCTTTGGTTATCTTTCCTCCATGAACTCTGACGGAAATGTTATTTAAGTCCCTTTGCTCTCATCTTAATAGTTGTTGCTCATATAGCAGCACACAGGGGACACATGCATGGTAAGAGAGAGGTAATACCTGCAGATGTGAGCTAAAGTCCTTTATTACACACACTCCAAAAATGCCCAATGACGTGCACACCAGAGTTCCCCACAATCAGCACTGTGCAATAATTCCCCAGAAAGGATTGTTCATACCCATCATACACTCCTGCCCAAAGCCAAGACAGAACTTTAAAAAAGTCAACTGATCTCAATTTTCCAAACAGATGCCAACATAGAATGGGAAAAGCTCAGCTTCAAGAACTAAACCAGATTCATTGGCATACTGGAAAGCGCAGCAAAACAATGCATATTAAGAGGTTACTGCAAGGAATACATTCTTGGTTGAAATAAGGATAGCAAAAGGCTCCTCAAGGATATGAATACAATGGTGATCCTACTACTGTCTCTGACCTTCCACAATTGCTAAATGAGAGCTGACAGAACAGACAGAAGGAAACCATACCCTCCTTAAACCATACTTACTTCAGCAGGAAAGAATGGTTCTTAATCAGAAAGCTAAATACAGCAAAGACCACCATCTGATGTAAAGGTAACATAAATTTAGATGTTATGACGAATTACACGACCTCCCCCAACAAGTCAACCCAAGATAAACATATCGAAAGTGAAGCAAGACATCTCTTAAAAGCAAACAAATGGTCAGCTCCACAAATATCCAAGTTTTCCAGCACAGTTCAATTGGAAGAGATCATAGAAGCTATGAACAACACAAAAAGTAGAAAGGCAGCAGGCAAGGATGGTATTTACCACCAGTTTCTATTGCACTGTCATTTTGCTAGTTTTAAACAGCTTAAAACCTTTTCAAACATCTTGGGGACAAGTCATCTGCCATCTATCTTTGAGAAAACTAAGATCACTGATGTACAGTAGCCAAATGAAGATCCGTCAAAAGTTGAAAACTACTACACCATTACTACCCTTAATGTCTTGTCAAGGTCCTTTAGAGGACCATTTGTAACAGTATCTGCTCAGCCATCAACAAACAAGTCCCTGTAAAGCAAGCTGGCTTTAGTGTAGGAAGAGGATGTAAAGAAATGGTTCTAGCAATAGCAACTCATGTCAAAAATGGCTTTGAGAATCAGAAGATAAACATGGGGATCCTATTAGATTGAACTGCAGCTTATGACACTGTCTGGCATGACAAACTCGTGCTCAAATACATCAATGACACTCTGTGTCACAGACTAACCACTCTAACTGGCAACATGCTGAACAACAGAGACTTCCAGGTGTTATTACAGAAGTCTAAAAACAGAGTTCACAAAATAAATTATGGTATCCCACAAGGTTCTGTTTTGGCCCCACTCTTTTTTTAATTTGGATACATACGACCTTCCAGAAATGCAGGCCAGGAAATTTATTGACGCTGACAATATTGCTCCAAATGCTCAAGATCAAAGCTTTGGGGAAGCTGAAGCAACACTAACATGAGACCTGAAGATGATGGAAGTATACTTCAAACAGCTCTCTGTGGCCAAATCCTCAAAAGCCCATTGTATCAACTTTTTACCTATGGGGGAATTAAGCAAACTACAAACCTAACATCACATTTAGAGATCAAACTCTCCAATATTGCAACATGCCAAAATTCTTTCGTGTGACCCTAGACAGTTCTCTGACATAAACCCATCTCTAGGTCACAACTAAAATCAAAACTCTGAACAATATAGTCCATCAGTTAACAGGAATCACCAGGGTGCCATGCAACAATCCTCAGATAATCAAATTTAGCTTTTTCTTACTCAGCCATGGAGTACTGCTGTTCCACTTGGCTAAACAGTATTCATACTAAAAGAATTGATGCACATCTTAGGCAAATGCATCTCATCACTAGGTGTCCCACAAATTCACACTGGCTGGTCCTTAGTAATATTCCACCATCATCCACAAGATGATCAGCGTCATTGCTGAACAGGTGGACAAGAATAAAAAAAAAAAACACAATTACCAATTCTTTCAAAATTTCATCATCAGAACCCCAGTGACTGATGTCATTGTGCCATACAGCAAACAGCCTGAAGTGTAATAACTTCAACATACAAGAAGCCTGGAACAATCGTGGTAGGAACAATCTTCCATGAAGCATCACCAATTAATCAAAACTCCCTAAGAGTGACCAGTAGGTTTTTATCCACCCCAACGACACTGGTGCATACTGTATCAGATCAGAACTCAGCTGGACAAATGTGGAACATTGCTACACCAATAGGGATGGAAGTTCTGACCTGGATGTAACTGTGGCGAAGAGCAGCAAACAGTATGTCACATAACATCTGAATGTTCCCTCAGAGCATTCAGAGGGACAATGGGAGACCTTCACAAGTTGTCTGCAGAAGCTTCTGACTGTATTTCAAACCTGGACTTGGGACTACGAACCCATTGCAAATTTGATATTGTGTTTATCTGTGTAGAAGTGTACATATTTGTTGTAAATATGTTGTTTAGCATTTCTCCTTTTGCCATACACTAAATAATTATAAAAATAATGTGGTTAAAACTGAAACAATGTTTCTGATATCCTTTAGAATATGCAAAAGGACACACACACAGACACGCGCGCGCGCAATTTATGGTCTTTATGTACAACATAAGAGAGAAGAAGAAATACAAAGTAAACGAAGTACCTAAGATACTATAAGCACTTGTTTCAGAGCAGTATTTCCAACACAAAAGTCTTCTATATATATGGTCACACCATGCTGTAACTGGAGTTTCTGCATTGGTAGACCCGAAGGAAGGCTACTGCAACCTCCACACTGGCTTCATCTGCTTAGTGACAAATAATGTAGTACACTGTATGACTATAAAGACAGAAAATTTTTATGCTGAGTCGCCACAGAGCTTTTGCATAAGGAGATATAAATATTCCTGACAATGATATAACAATAAGTCCTGGGTCAGGAAAGATAAAGTGTAGGCAGTAATTGACAAGTGAAAGTAATAGCTAAAAAAAAAAAAAAAAAAAAAAAAAAAAAACACAACACAAATGGTAGAAAATATCATGAGAGGAAGGTGTGAGTACAAGAAGAAAAACATAGATAAAATAATTTAAAAGAAAGGTATTTCCTTCTAACAGTGATCAACACTATATTATTTGCTATCCTGGGGCAATAAGAAGCCAAAGTTAAGCATCAAATGGAATGCTGAACAAACTTTAGGAAATTTTAATTAAACTAAAACTCTAAAATAATCATTAGAATCATGAAAACCATGTCAATCTTTCTGAACCTAAGGAATTTTATGACTCAAGCTATGAGCTTTTGTTAGATATCCTTAACCAATTCAGGGTTGATTTGCAATACCTAGACACCATGGTGAACGCAAAATCCAAAGAGATTATCTGTCTCAGTTGGTTTTATCGAGCCCATTCACAAAATTGACATCTGAATCTGGAGGATAGTACTAACAAGAAAACTAATAAGGTACACTGAAAATAGGATCAAGGAAGATTTAACTGACAGCATCACTGAAAGGATCCGAATCAACCTGCTAAAGGAAATCACCAAACAAACCAACTTAGATATCTTCTTCAGGAAGCAATCAACATCAAAGATGCCTCACTAAAACTTCAGTCAAAATACTGATACATCAGCAAAGTAGAAACGCTCAAGCACATTGGAGAGACCACAATGAAAAATGACCTGAATAAGAAAGCATTTGCTGAATGATTATGCAGTCTTACGAAAGAAAACCAAACATCATGCTTTTCAAATACATCATATAGTAGCTCTGAAACCAGTAGTTGTGTATACAGCTGAAACATAATATCTCAGAGGTGGTAAAGGATTCCTCAGAAAGAGGGAGAGGCAAGAGTGCAAAATCATTAGAATAATTCTGGAAGACTATTAAAAGTCAACAGTTGTTACAACAACAAAACAACCACATAGAAGTTTACAGTAAATTACAGGAACAATATGCAAAATATGAACTTCATTTAATGGTTACATCAACAATGTAGGAAAAGACAGGACACATTAAGTTACAGACATACACAATGAAACATTTACATAAAGCTTTTGGCTCTAGCCTTCATCAGAATATCTTGCAACCGCAAAAGAGAACTGTATCTAACAGCAAGATGGAGTACTGACCCCGAAATTGTTCAATATTATAAAAACTATTGTGCGGTACTAAGAAAAGTTATTAAAAAGTCCAGAAGCAAGTGTATCATGTCTGAGATCAGTAACTCTGATAATAAAATTAAAGCAATTTGGAATATTATTGAAAGGGAAACAGGGCAACCAAGAGCACAGGAAGACTTTAGTGCAATAAAATTGAATGACAAGTGCACTAACAAACAATCAGAAATTGAAAATATTTTGAATAATCATTTTTTAAATGTTGTGGAGAAAATAGGATCTAGATCTTCACTAGAAGAGGCAAGGCTATTAATAGAAGAGGCCATACCTGCACAGTTTGAAACAGCTGTAATTCCACCAACCTCTCCCTCTGAAATCAGTAAAATAATAAACTCACTGAAAAGTAAAAGCTCTTACGGAATTGATGGCATTTCCAGCAAAGTACTTAAAGCTTGTTCCCCACAGATAAGTAGAATTCTCAGCCACGTATGTAATAGCTCTTTGGAGCAGGGTGTTTTCCCTGATAGACTGAAATATGCCATTGTAAAACCATTGCATAAAAAGGGGGATATGTCGGATGTCAACAACTACCGCCCAATCTCTCTTCTGACAGCTCTATCAAAAATTTTTGAGAAAGTAATGTATTCAAGAGTAGCCTCCCATATTTGTAAAAATAAAGTACTAACAAAATGTCAGTTTGGTTTTCAGAAAGGCTTTTCAACAGAAAATGCTATATATGCTTTCACTGATCAAATATTAAATGCTCTGAATAACCGGACATCACCCATTGGTATTTTTTGTGATCTCTCAAAGGCCTTTGATTGTGTAAATCATGGAATTCTTTTAGATAAGCTAAATCATTATGGTTTGAGTGGGGCAGTGCACAAATGGTTTAATTCATACTTAACTGGAAGAATGCAGAAAGTTGAAATAAGTGGTTCGTGTAATGTTAAAACAGCTGATTCCTCAAACTGGGGTGCTATCAAGCACAGGGTCCCACAGGGTTCGGTCTTAGGTCCTTTACTGTTCTTGATATACATTAATGACTTACCATTCCACATTGATGAAGATGCAAAGTTAGTTCTTTTTGCTGATGATACAAGTATAGTAATAACATCCAAAAACCAAGAACTAAGTGATGTAATTGTAAATGATGTTTTTCACAAAATTATTAAGTGGTTCTCAGCAAACGGACTCTCTTTAAATTTTGATAAAACACAGTATATACAGTTCCGTACAGTAAATGGCAAAACTCCAGTAATAAATATAGAATTTGAACAGAAGTCTGTAGCTAAGGTAGAATTTTCAAAATTTTTAGGTGTGTCCATTGATGAGAGGTTAAACTGGAAGCAACACATTGATGGTCTACTGAAACGTCTGAGTTCAGCTACGTATGCTATTAGGGTTATTGCAAATTTTGGTGATAAGAATCTCAGTAAATTAGCTTACTATGCCTACTTTCATTCACTGCTTTCGTATGGCATCATATACTGGGGTAATTCATCGTTGAGTAGAAAAGTATTCATTGCACAAAAACGTGTTATCAGAATAATTGCTGGAGCCCACCCACGGTCATCCTGCAGACATCTATTTAAGGATCTAGGGATCCTCACAGTAACCTCACAGTATATATATTCCCTTATGAAATTTGTTGATAATAATCCAACCCAATTCAAAAGTAATAGCAGTGTGCATACCTATAACACCAGGAGAAAGGATGATCTTCACTATGCAGGGTTAAATCTGACTTTGGCACAGAAAGGGGTAAATTATGCTGCCACAAAAGTCTTTGGGCACCTACCAAACAGCATCAAAAGCCTGACAGATAGCCAACTAACATTTAAAAATAAATTAAAAGAATTTCTAGATGACAACTCCTTCTACTCATTGGCTGAATTTTTAGATATAAAGTAAGTTAAAAAAAAAAAAAAAAAAAAAAAAAACTTAATCATTAGTGTCATGCAATATTTTGTGTAATGTAATTTCTTGTACAGACATCTTTTATTAACCTGACACGTTCCACATCATTACGAAGTGTCGTATTCATGATCTATGGAACAAGTATTAATCTAATCTAATCTAATCAGTAAAACACACACACACACACACACACACACACAAAAACAACCTGCACACATGACTGCCGACTCCAGCATCTCGGGCCGCATTAGTTAACCTGTTCTGACCCTACATGGAGTCTCCATTGGTTTGATTTAACCAAAAATATATTTGACTTTTACTACAAGACACCCAAAAATGACATATCCAAACAGTAGAAATCAAGCACAAAAATGGTTACAAAAGATATCACCCACCAGTGGGATGAACTGACATGAGATGAACAATAGCCAAGATGCAATGCCCTCTGGATGAAGGACTTCACTACTGGAGGAAATTTTTGGGCTTAGAAAAAAGTGTAGGTCGCTGCCAAATGCAGCAAAGTTTTACAGGGTCCAAGTAATATCAAACAAATAAACAGAAGTATATAACAAAATTCAACAATCCAGGTTGGATTGTAACAGTGTTATGAAAAGGATAGTTGCTGCTCACCATAAAGCGAAGGTGCTGAGTCACGGATAGGCACAACAAAAAGACTGTCAAAAATGAGCTTTCGGCCAACAAGGCCTACGTCGGAGATTGAACATGCACAGCGCGCATCTCTGGCGGCTGAGGCCACACAAGTATGCAACAAAAGTAGTCAACAACTATATTATTAGCTTTAACATAACAATGTTATAATAAGCATAATGCTATTACAAATGGGTTATCTTTGTCCTCTATTCATCTGACAACTAACTCACACAGCAAATTATAGGAGACATGGGCTGGTCAAATCTATTTGCAGTATGTCAACTAACTGTGTAATCATCAAGTCAAGGAAAAAGTACATTTATTAAAACACCACCTGTTACCAACTGCACTCGCATTTCAGTACAATAAGTAATGGAGAGTAAGAAAGCTATTGTACCTGCAACAACATCTGCTATTATACCTGCAATAACATCTGCTATCCACACATGTCTGCTGTTTGCATAAGCACAGCTTGTGATGTGCTACCACTAACTCCACCCCCACCCCCCTCCCCCTCCCGTGCCCCCACAACTGCACCAAAGCACAATGACATGGCACGCATACTGTGTTGCTGGCGAGCACTGCATGCAGCCAGGTGAGGGCAGGAGCAGACATCTAGGTATCATGTTGCTGAAGTGTACAAATTTTACAATGTATACACTGTACAACAAATTTAATAAGTTTTTAAAAGTGATCAATGTTCATCCACTACTTCACACTTTAAAGTGTTGACTATTTATTTATTAAGCTGTCTTGGTACCAAATTTGATCTAAATTGATTTAGTCATGAAAACTTTTTCACATGTTATAGTATGGAAGTACGCATTAAAAATACTGAGAATTTTATAAACGTTGTATTCATTATGTTGAATTGTATTACGCAGGATGAATCAATCAATAAAAGCATTTTCACAAATATGATAAAGTTCAAATGTTGGAGAGTAAACAGCGTTTTCAAATTTCATCAAAATCCATTCAGCAGTTTAGTAATGAAAATTTAACAGACAAACACACTATCATATTTATAAAACTTTAAATTACAGTATATTTCTTTCCATGTCCCAATTTTGATGAAATAAAGCCCATATGTTGCTCCAAACTGCATTCAAGTTATCTGTGGAAGTCCCATGAAAATTTGCCTAACAGTTTTGGAGGTTAGCATCTTCAACCACGCAAACAGGATGGCTTTAAATAAAACTTAATTACAGTATCTTATTTATTGTGATCTGATTTTGTTGAAATTAAGTCTATATGTTGCCCCGAGCTAGACTTTATTTACCAGAGAAAACCATATGAAAATTCGTAGAGTAGTTTTGGATATTAGTGTCTTCAAATACATATCATAGTTTTACAGTTTTAATAAAAGTGTAGATAAGAGGCATGCACTGAATGGATATTGACACTAGTAAGAGGACCACAGAGAGAATGATGTCAAGTGTACATTAAATATAGAAGTTACATCTGCAGAAGAGTGTGGGGACAAAAACAATGAAGTCATTACCAGGAATTATACGCATGTGGACACAAAGTCGAGTACAAGTTTGCATCTATCTGGATTTAAGATATTTAAGTAGTGTCCATTTTTCTAAGCTCAGATAAATTACAAATGGGACACCATACTCTGAAATTTAAATGTCTCTTCCTACCGTGCAGGGTGATTATAATTAAACTTTCAAAATGCTGTAGAAATAACACCACTGATCAAAATGACGTCAAATTGTAATGGAATATTATCAGACAAGGGGGAAAACATACAGCTGAAGAAAAAAAATTAGTGTGAAATTGATCAACAGATGGTGCTGTATGTGTCAGAATATGTAAATGAAAACACCTGTTGACCGCACGAGCCACTGAAGTTGGTATAAACATGCCAGGTACACAGCATTTCCTCCTTTCGCATCTGCAACGTTTGCCATGACCCTCTCAATGCAGGATTGCACTCTGCTTGTGCAGCTGTATTACATGAATGATGACTGAACATGCCGCCCTGCAGCAGTTCCAGACTCTGAAGGTTTTGAAAAAAGGCGTTGGTCTGATGACTACCAAGCGTCTGGAGAAAACGATTTGGAAATTCAAAAAGAAAGGTTCTTTTGTTGTACAACCTGATAGAGGGAGGAAACTAACTGATTCGATGTCAGTGGAAGCAGTGGCCGCAGCAATGCAGTAGGAGATGAGTGGTGGTGTGCAAACATATAGTGCATGGAGAATTGCCCAAACATTGGACATAGCCATGAGCACAGTGCATAAAATCCAACGGAACATCCTCCTTTGCTATCCATTCAAAATTATCCATGTGCATGAGTTGCTTCCTGTTGACCTGCCAGCAAGAGAGACCTTTGCTTCAGAATTTCTTGCTTGCATGGAAGTGGACAAGGATTGGCCGTGGAAGATCCTGTGGACAGACAAAGCCCACTTCCATCTGACAGGTTATGTCATATCCACACACAAAACAACCAGCACCACTTCATCCTGAAAGGTCACTGTGTGCTGCGGGTTTACGGCATCATTTATCATAGGGCCATATTTTTTTGAAGAGAGAGTTGCTTCCAGTCCTGTTACCTGTACCACCACTTTAAGTGCTACAAGTGTCTCTGTGCTACCACCACATCACTCCAGCTCTCCAATAGCGTGGATGGGATCATTTTTATGCAAGATTGCGCAACTCATTGCAAATCCAGTTAAGCAGCTGGCTGAAGTGCCATTTCAGAAATGCTAGAATTATCAGCCGCCATTTCCCCACAGCCTGACCATCCCAATCACCTGATCTTAATCCGTGTGACTTCTAGCTGTGGTGCTATCTGAAAGATGAAGTGTTCAATGTTCCGATTGCAAACTTAGCTGCATTGAAGGCATGCACTGCGCCACACATATTGAATGTGACCCTGAAAACACTTCAATTCGTTGTAAAACATGCTGTTCCTCGATTTCAACTAGCTGCCGGAAACAGTAGACAGCATATTGAACATGTTCTGCACCTGTCACGTGGAAACTAATAATCTGATTTGATTCTGACTGATGCTTTTTATATGGTTATTGGCCTCAGGACAATTAAAAACCAATGTGAGTGATGCTTTTTATACAGTTTGTTTCCTTAGGACTGTTAAAAACTGATTTTTCCCATCCGATGTGATATGACCTTGCCGTGGTGGATGGACTTACGCAACCAACAGTATCACACCTGTACACCCATGCACACTGAGTAGTACAGTTTGTTTAACATCAAACATACACGTTAGGCATTGCTGTATGATTCATTTGTCATTTGTAGTCAACCACTATTAAATTATGATGCTTACAGCGCTATATATTGCTACATTTTGTAACTATTTGTAACTATTTATTTTTATGATGCCATATGTTTTCCCCCTCCTTCGATAATATTCTGTTGCAATTTGACTTCATTCTGACCAGTGGTGTTACTTCTACAGCAGTTTGAAAGTTTAACTTTTACCTGCATATTCTCCCCCCCCCCCCCCCCCCCCCCTCTCTCTCCTCCTAACAGCTCTCATGAATATAAACTATGGATACGTGAATGCAGACTTTCTCATCATATAGTACTCATGAAAAGTTCTGGGATTTGGGCATATACAGCCAAATGGAAGCTTTAAGTGTTGAGATAGTATGTGTTCCAATATTTACAGAGTTTGAACTGCTGAAAAACAGTGAAGCTCAAATAATACTAGGTACAGAATGCTGCGTGAAACTTGACATTGATAGCTGTGAGATTGTGGGGGAAATTTTATGTGTATATCGGAAGGATAGGGTAATGAGAAATGGAAGTGGTGTATTTGTTGCAGTAGACAAACTCAAATCCACTGAGACAGAAACTGAAGCTGCATGGGAGATTGTTTGGGCTAGACTCAGTATCTGGAATAGGCATAAAATGGTAACTGTATCATTCTATCAAACACCCAACTCATCTTCTGATGTAATTGAAAACTTTAGAGAAAATCTCAGTTCACTTATAAGTAAGTTCCCCCAACCACATTGTAATCATTGGTGAAGACACTCAACGATCAATTGAGAAAATAGGACATCCTTTGAAACAGCATTAAATGCCTTATCTTGGAAACTACCAAGAACAGATACCTTGAAACCCGCTCATGATGGAAATATGTTAGATATAATAGCAGCAAATACTGACATCTTTGAGGATGTCCACATAGAAACTGGTATCAATGACCATGACTCAATTGTGGCAACAATGATTACCAAAGTAAGGACAACTAAAACAATCACAAAGATATATACATTTAGTACATTAGATAAAAAAATCAGTACTGTGATATCTCAATAAGAAACTAACTTTCAGCACAAGGTAAGAGCATGAAGAGGAACGACGACTCAAGCTCAAAGGAACAGTTGACCATGCACTGGGTAGATATGTAACCAATAGAATAATTCATAACAGAAGAGGCCAAAGAAAGAGAGACTACTGCACACTAGATGTGAAACAAAGCATAGGACTATAGATAGAGAAATGTTGAATGAAACACATTTAACTGTCAGGAGAGCGATGTGTGAAGCCATCAATGACTACTGCAGTAGAATACTGTCAAATGATCTTTCACAAAACCCAAAGACATTCTGGTTATTTGTAAGTTAGTTTCTCACCGATAGCAAAGGAGACAGAAACTGAAATTGAGGGTAGGAAAGCAAAAGCTTAAATACTTAACTCCATTTTCAAATGCTAACTTACAAAGGAAAACTCTGGATAATCCCCCCAATTTAATCCTCATACTACTGAAAAGATGAGCGAAATGAGTATTAGTATCAGTGGTGTTGAGAAACAATTGAAACCATTAAAACTGAATACAGCTCCAGAGCCTATCAGATTCTACATTGAATTTGCAGTCAAGTTAGCCTCTCTTCTAACTATAATCCATCGTAGATCTCTAGAACAAAAACCATTCCCTGTAGTTGGAAGAAAGCACAGGTAACACCTGTCTACAAGAAGGGTAGCAGAAGTGATCCACAAAACTACCATCCAATATCCTTGGAACTGATTTTTTGCAGAATCTTAGAACGTATTCTGAGCTTTGAGATATCTCTCTACACTAAGCAGCATGGGTTCCAAATACACTGATGGTGTGAAACCTTACTCCACTATCTCACAACATACTGAAAGCTCTGGATCAAGGCAACCAGGTAGATGCAGTATTTCTTTATTTCTGAAAAGCATTTGAGTGAGTACCACACCTAAACTTATTGTCAAAAGTACGATCACTTAGGATATCAATGAAATTTGTGACTGGATTGAGAACTTTCTGGCAGGGAGGCCACAGCACATTATCTCGGATGGAGAGTTACCAAACGCAGAAGTAACTTTGGATGTGTCCCAGGGAAGCATTTTGGGACATTTGCTGTTCACCTTGTATATTAATGACCTTTCAGACAATATTAATAGTAAAATCAGGCTTTTGCAGATGATGTAGTTATCTAAAATAAAGTCCTACCTGAGAGCAGCTGCATAAATATTCAGTCAGATCTTGATAAGATTTCACGAGATGCAGAGATTGGCAACTTGCTCTAAATGTTCAGAAACGTCTACACAAAAGACGACAAAGTAAATATTCCAGAATACGAATCGAGAACAGCTGCCAATATGAGTAATGTAGAAGTAAATATCCTCGGAGTAGTGAAGCAACATAAATTACTTAATAAAAGCAAGTCTTCTAGTCCAGACTGTATACCAGTTTTGGCTCCTGTTGGAGTACGCTGATGCATTAGCTCCATACTTAACAATCATATACAACCATTTGCTCGATGAAAGATCTGTACCCAAAGACTGTAAAGTTGCACAGGTCACACCAATATTCAAGAAAGGTAGTAGGAGTAATCCAGTCTAATCTAAAAGCCGTAAATTCAACTAAATACCTAGGTATCACAATTACAAACAACTTAAATTGGAAGGAACACACAGAAAACATTGTAGGGAAGGCTAACCAAAGACTGCGTTTTATTGGCAGGACTTGTAGAAAATGTAACAGATCTACTAAGGAGACTGCCAACACTACCCTTGTCCGTCCTCTTTTAGAATACTGCTGCGTGGTGTGGGATTCTCACCAGATATGACTGACAGAGTACACAGAAAAAGTTCAAATAAGGGCAGCACATTTTGTATTATCACAAAATATTGGAGAGAGTGTCACATAAATGATACAAGATTTGGGCTGGCCATCATTAAAAGAAAGGCATTTTTCGTTGCGATGGAATCTTCTCACAAAATTCCAATAAGGGACTTTCTACTCCGAATGCTATAATATTTTGTTGACACCGACCTACATAGGGAGAAATGATCACCACGATAAAATAAGGGAAATCTGAGCTCATATGGGAAGATATAGGTGTTCATTCTTCCCACATGTTATATGAGATTGGAATAATAGAGAATAGTCAAGGTGGTTCAATGAACCCCCTGCCAGGCACTTAAATGTTACTTGCAAAGTATCCATGTAGATGTAGACTGAACACTTCACAAAAGAAAACAAAAATGTAGTAACCTATGACTGTAATATCAATGAGTCACAGCTGGTATCTGCCCCACTAAAGGTCCCGAGTTCGAGTCTCGGTCGGGCACACAGTTTTAATCTGCCAGGAAGTTTCATATCAGCGCACACTCCGCTGCAGAGTGAAAATCTCATTCTGATTTCATTTAATATTCCTTCTGTAAAGTTTGGAAGGTAGGAGACGGATACTGGCAGAAGTAAAGCTGTGAGTACCGGGCGTGAGTCGTGCTTCGGTAGCTCAGTTGGTAGAGCACTTGCCCGCGAAAGGCAAAGGTCCCGAGTTCGAGTCTCGGTCGGGCACACAGTTTTAATCTGCCAGGAAGTTTCATATCAGCGCACACTCCGCTGCAGAGTGAAAATCTCATTCTGGAAACATCCCCCAGGCTGTGGCTAAGCCATGTCTCCACAGTATCCTTTCCTTCAGGAGTGCTATTTCTGCATGTTTCGCAGAAGAGCTTCTGTAAAGTTTGGAAGGTAGGAGACGGATACTGGCAGAAGTAAAGCTGTGAGTATCGGGCGTGAGTCATGCTTCGGTAGCTCAGTTGGTAGAGCACCTGCCCGCGAAAGGTAAAGATCCCGAGTTCGAGTCTCGGTCGGGCACACAGTTTTAATCTGCCAGGAAGTTTCATTAAATGAAATGATCACATAGGCTCAATTGTGAGTAAAGCACATAGCACACTTCAGTTTATTTATAGAATACTGGGGAAGAGCAATCAGTCTACAAAGGAGATTGCTTACAAATCACTCATATCACCCATTCTAGAATAATATTGCTCAAGTGTGTGGGACCAGTACAAATATGACTAAAAGGGGTTATTGAAAAATATACGGAGAAGGCCAGTACAAATGGTCACAGGCTTGTCCGACCCGTCGGTGTCACAGAAATGCTGAAGAAACTGACCTGGCAGACTTCTGAAGATAGTAGTCTTTCTCGGGATAGTTTAGTCTAACTAGCAAAGTTTGAAGAGCCGGCTTTAAATGATGACTTTACGAATATACTGCAACCCCCTACTTATCACTCACACAGGGATCGTGAGGACAATATTAGAATAATTTCAGCACGCATAGAGGCATTTAAACAATCATTCTTACCACACTCCATGTGTGAAAGGAATGGGAAGAAATCCTAATAACTGGTGCAATGGGACCTACCATTCACTTCATGGTGGATTGTAGAGTACAGATGTAGATTATTTGTTAGTGATGTGCCACTTCCACCTAGCCTGAGGCAGCTGGAGCCACGGACAGTTTGTGGAGGTGCACCACTGGTATAAATACTGGGACATTTATAATATCTCGACCCTTTACCAGAAGATGATGAGTATCACATCTGCAGAAATGCTGCGGTATCTTAAGACTGCAAACCAGTTGGAAACCCGTGAGCTTTTCGTCATCAACAATGGAAGCTAACATAGTGGTACAGCTTCTCTGGTTCTGTGAACAGGTACTGTGCACTGCTGCTAGCAGTAGTAGTAGTAGTAGTAGTAGTAGTAGAAGTAGAAGTAGTAGTAGTAGTAGTAGTAGTAGTACAGCCTCCACAGAGGTCAATACATTTTCTGTATCCTGAAGAATTTACCTCTAGCAGCAGATTCCTGAACCTTTTATTATGATTATATGTAAGAGCATGGGGATCTGACGAAATTTATACAAGAGGGGACAGTATTATAATACTGCCATTTTTTGAAACATTTCTTTAATTGTGTAATGGTAGTGAAATTCCTGAATGTAACAATATAAAAAATAAGGGAACGGCAACCACTGATATATGGGAGACTGATGCGAGGCACACAGGCCCACATAACAGGAAACAGTATTCATTACCTTTTGAGCTCTGGCTCTTATTCTAGTAAAAGTACACAGAATCACACAGGTATCCAAACGCACAGTATCAGACTCGGCACCACTGATTACTGAGATCAGTTGCCTGGGCTGATGGATGGGAGGGGAGAGTAGGGAAGGACGCATGAGGCAAGGAGGACATAGTTGGGTAGTACGAGACAGCAGTGGGAAAGACAGATGACTCACTAGACAGCATGACAGACGGAGTTCTGAGAGGATAGAGAATATAAGAGATATGGAATAGGGAGACGAGGGAGAAGGATTAGCTGAGGTTTAGGGCAGGGGAATTGTGAGATTACAGGACATGCTGGAGAAATAATTCCCACCTGTATTCAGAGGATCTTGTCCTGGAAGGAAGTATCCAAAAGGCACATTTAGTGAAGCAGTGAAAGCCATTTGTGTTGTGGTGTGCTATCTGTTTGGCAACTGCATCACACTAAGTTTGCAATTGGCCACCATTTCTTGGTGACCATTTATGCAAGAAGACAGTTGCGACTTCTGAAATTTTCCCAGCATATTTCTTCTTCCAGTAATTTTCGGATCTGCATCCGGATACCACCAACATTCTGCCACGATATTTCAGCCCAGAGACACCCGGCCATCCTCACATGAGTAGACGAAGTACTGAAGAGACCTGATGCAGTCATGATATTTATAGCAAATTCCACACATGCGAACAGTACTGGCGGTTTACGGTACATGCGTTAGGAGGTGACGTGCGTGAGGCAGCCAAGCTGTGTGTGCTGCCCTCAGTGGTGAAGTAAGAACAAACTAATCGCTAAGTATCAACTGAGCATGTCTATTACATTGTGACAGTATCATTTTAATAATAGGATTCCAATTTTTATCAAGCTGAAAGCCGTTGTCACGATCCATTAAATTATCAGCAAGACATTATTTCCATGGATTCTTTAATTACAGAGTCCCAGAGGTGGGAAACTGGTGCTAAAATTTTGGTGTTGTATTCAATTGAATGTCCCATGGGAATGCAATGTTCTGCCACTGCTGATTTTAAAGGCTGCCGCAGATGGGTGTGTCTTTCGTGTTCTACACAGCGTTCGTGGACCGTTCGTGTCATCTGACCTATATATGCAGAGCTACACTCACAGGGAATTTTATAAACACCAGGCTTCCTCAATTGTAAATCGTCTTTAATGGATCCAATCCATGGAAATACGTCTTGCTGATAATTTAATGAATTGTAACAACAACTTTCAGCTTGATAAAAATTGAAATCCTATTATTAAAATGATGCGGTCACAACGTAATAAACATACTCAGTCAATACTAAGCAATTAGTTTGTTCTTACTGCACCACTGAGGGCAGCCCACACAACTTGGCTGTCTCGCGCATGTCACCACCTACCGCATGCGCCATAAACCGCCAGTATGATTCGCATGCGTGGAAATGTTGATGGGACCTGGCTGCGAACCTGAAAATTACTGGAAGAAGACAGTTGGTTATCTGTCATGCCAACATAGTCTACTGCAAAGTAACTGCAGCATAAATGATATATAACATGGCTGCTTTTACATCTGACCCTGCCTTTTATAGGGTAGGAAATGCCTGCAACAGGAATGTGGCACGAGGTGGTGGGTCAGTTGGTTGGTTGGTTGGGTGTGGAATTGAAGGGACCAGACTGCTAAGGTCATCAGTCCCTTGTTCCACAGTAAAATCACACGAAATAAAAACTGTCAGTCGTTAAAAACGGAGAACTGAGACAAGGGACGACACAATACAAGAAAGACAGACAAAGACCAGACAAACGGAACTAAAATCATACCGAGTGTGAAGGTGGTTGGCCGACCATGAAAATAAGGAAAAGCCAACCACCAAATGACATTAAAACCCACAGTTTAAAACCACAGGCCAAAGGCCCAAGTCAATACAGGAAATAAAAGGACATACACTCAAATCATACGATAAAAACCCCCTGCCCGAATAAAACTCAACACGAGGTCCGCCATAGCAACGTCATCACATAAAAGGGCAGGGAGGGTATCAGGCAGCGCAAACGTCTGCCTGAGTCCTGTTAAAAGCGGGCAGTCCACCAAAATGTGGACCACCGTCAGAGCTGCCCCGCAGCGACATAGCGGTGGGTCCTCCCGGCGCAACAAATGGCCGTGCGTCAGCCACGTGTGGCCAACGCGCAGCCGGCAGAGGACGACAGAGTCCTTCCGAGAGGCCCGCATGGAGGAGCGCCACACACCGGTCGTCTCCTTCACCGCCCGAAGTTTGTTGGGCGTGGGCAGGGTGCGCCACTCGTCACCCCAGGCACCAAGCACTTTCTGGCGCAAAAGCGACAGGAGATCACACTCCATAAGGCCGAGTTCCAGAGCCGGTGAACTCACTGCCTGTTTAGCCAGCGTGTCAACCCGCTCATTGCCCGGGATGCCGACATGACCTGGGGTCCAAACAAAGACCACGGAGCGGCCGCAACGGGCAAGAGCATGGAGCGACTCGTGGATGGCCATCACCAGACAGGAACGAGGAAAGCACTGGTCAAGAGCTCGTAAACCACTCAGGGAGTCACTACAGATGACAAAGGACTCACCTGAGCGGGAGCGGATATACTCTAGGGCGCGATAGATGGCAACCAACTCGGCAGTGTATACACTGTTCCCGGGTGCCAGCGACCGTTGCTCACAATGATCCTCTAGAGTAAGAGCGTAACCAGTGCGACCAGAGACCATCGAACCGTCGGTATAGGCCACGGCAGATCGGGGAAACACGGCAAGGAGAGAAACAAAGCGGCGGCGGAGGGCCGGAGGAGGGACCGAATCTTTCGGACCCTGTGCCAAATCCAGCCGAATGCATGGTCGGTGCACACACCAAGGGGGCAGACGGAGATTGGCCCGGAAAACAGGCGGGAGAGGAAAAAACTCAATCCCACACAGTAGAGCCCGGATGCGAACCGCGATCGTACACCCTGACCGGGGCCGCCTGTCTGGAAGATGGACGATCGAGTGCGGGAACAGGAGACGGTAGTTGGGATGCCCTGGCAAGCTACAAACGTGGGCAGCATAAGCGGCCAGAGGTCGGTCGCGCCGGATCCGCAATGGAGGAACACCAGCCTCCACAAGTAAGCTGTCAACAGGGCTTGTCCGAAATGCTCCTGTGGCGAGTCGGATCCCGCAGTGATGGATGGGATCCAGCAATTGCAACGCTGATGGCGATGCCGAACCATAAGCCACACACCCATAATCAAGGCGGGACTGGATCAGCGCTTGATACAGCCGGAGAAGGGTGGACCGATCGGCACCCCATCCGGTGTGGCTAAGGCAACGGAGAGCGTTTAAATGCCGCCAGCATGTTTGTTTAAGCTGCCTAATATGAGGCAGCCAAGTCAACCAGGCATCAAATACCAGTCCCAAGAACTGATGCGTCTCTACCACAGCAAGAGGTTCACCGTCAAGGTAAAGGCGTGGCTCAGGGTGAACCGTGCGACACCGGCAGAAATGCATAACGCGGGTCTTAGCGGCCGAAAACTGGAAGCTGTGCGCTACAGCCCATGACTGCGCCTTGCGGATAGCGCCCTGCAGCTGGCGCTCAGCAACTGCAATGCCAGCGGAGCTGTAGTAGAGGCAGAAGTCGTCTGCATACAATGAAGCTGCGACGGACGATCCCACCGCCTCAGCGAGCCCATTGATCGCAATTAAAAACAGGGAGACACTGAGGACAAACCCCTGTGGGACCCCGTTCTCCTGGACCCGGGAGGAACTATGAGACGCAGCAACTTGCACGCGGAAGGAACGAGACGACAGAAAATTCTGAATAAAAATCGGGAGCGGGCCCCTAAGACCCCACCCATGAAGTGTGGCCAGGATGTGATATCGCCAAGTCGTATCGTACGCCTTCCGCATGTCGAAGAAGACGGCAACCAGATGTTGACGGCGTGCAAAGGCTGTACGGACGGCAGACTCTAGGGAGACCAGATTATCGACGGCAGAGCGGCCTTTACGGAACCCACCCTGAGACGGAGCCAGAAGGCCTCGAGACTCGAGGAGCCAACTCAACCTCCGGCTCACCATACGTTCTAGCAACTTGCAAAGAACGTTGGTGAGGCTTTGGGGCGGTAGCTGTCCACCTCCAGCGGGTTCTTGCCAGGTTTCAACACGGGGAGGACGATGCTTTCTCGCCATTGAGACAGGAACACACCCTCAACCCAGATGCGGTTGAAAACATCTAGGAGGCGTCGCTGGCAATTCACAGAGAGGTGTTTCAGCATCTGGCTGTGGATGCGGTCTGGCCCAGGAGCCGTATCAGGGCAAGCAGATAGGGCACTCTGGAATTCCCAGTCGCTGAAAGGAGCATTGTACGACTCCGCGTGGCGCGTGTGAAAGGAAAGCCTCCAACTTTCCAACCGCTCTTTCCAGGAGCGGAAGGCCAGTGGGTAATTCGTAGATGCGGAGCACTGAGCAAAATGCGCTGCTAACCGGTCCGCAATCGTGTCGGAGTCAGTACACACCACTCCATTCAGCGAAAGCCCAGGGACAGAGACAGGCGGCCGATAGCCATGGAGTCGCCTAATCTTAGCCCAAACCTGCGATGCAGAGGTACGGACGCCAATGGTGGAAACATACCGTTCCCAGCACTCCTGCTTCCGTTGGCGAATAAGGCGTCGGGCACGGGCACGGAGCTGTTTAAAAACGATGAGGTTCTCCAAGGACGGGTGCCGCTTATGGCGTTGAAGAGCCCGCCGGCGATCTCTAATCGCCTCTGAGATCTCGGGCGCCCACCAAGGCACAGTCCTCCGCCGAGGGGACCCGGATGAACAGGGAATCGCAGATGCCGCCGCAGAAACGATGCCGGTGGTGACCGACTGAACCACAGCATCAATGGTGTCAGGGGAAGGAGGTGCGATAGTGGCGAGAGAGGAGAACAAGCCCCAATCAGCCTTATTCAGAGACCATCTGGAGGGGCGTTCAGAAGAGTGACGCTGTGGTAGTGACAGAAAGATGGGGAAATGGTCACTACCACATAAGTCGTCATGGACATTCCAGTGGATGGATGGTGAAAGTCTGGGGCTGCAGATAGAAAGGTCGATGGCCGAAAATGTGCCATGGACGACGCTGAAATGTGTCGGCTCACCCGTGTTTAAGAGACAGAGGTCAAGTTGCGAGAGAAGAGTCTCGACATCTCTACCCCGGCCAGTAATCACGGCGCTACCCCACAGGGGGTTATGGGCGTTAAAGTCGCCCAGTAACACAAAAGGAGGAGGCAGTTGTGCTATCAATGCAGCCAACACATGACGCGAGACATCACCATCTGGCGGAAGATACAAACTGCAGACAGTAATAGGCTGAGGCGTCCACATCCTTACAGCGACAGCCTCTAAAGGTGTGTGAAGAGGTACACATTCACTGTAGACAGAGTTAAGGATGTAGACGCAGACTCCACCAGATACCCTCTCATAAGCTGCCCGGTTCTTGTAATAACCCCGATACCCACGTAGGGCAGGGGTCCGCATTGCCGGAAACCAAGTTTCCTATAGGGCAATGCAGAGGAAAGGGTGAATGCTGATGAGTTGGCGAAGCTCAGCAAGGTGGTGGAAAAAAGCGCTGCAGTTCCACTGGAGTATCACTTTGTCCATGTCCGAAAAAGGCGTGAAGGGGCCGAGGAGGCAGATCACGCCACTGGGTCACCTGCTGCCACCGATGGAGGACCAGTACAATCTGCTTCCATGGTGTCTGTGGGTCCGGCGAGATCCAGGTCCTAAGCGGACGCCCGGATCTCCACCTTATCCTCGGACGCAGAGCCTGTAGGGAGCAGTGGGGTGGATGCCACCACGTGGTCCTTAGCCTTAGAGGTCTTCTTCTTCGTCTTGTCTCTCTGGTCCTTGGGTTTCATTGGCTGGGAGGGCTCCAGCGAGTCAGTCTCCGGGACGAAGGAGGAGCGGGAAGCCCTGCGACCAGCCGCTGGTCTGCTTTTCTTCCATTGGCTGACGTCACCCTTCCCAGAGGCGGAAACCTGGGAAGGAAGGGACCAAAGGGACCCTTTCCGTGCTATTCGAGCCGGGGAAGTTTGAGGCTTTCCCAACTTCAAAGTGGGGACTGATGTCCCCGATGGTTGGGGGGTTGCTGCTCCTGAGGCAGGTAGTGCAGGAGCAGCAGGGAGTGAAGTGCCCCCCACCATCAAGGGGGCAGATGTAGCATTCCGGCTCTGAGCGGTGGCAGTCTGAGGGAGAGCTAATGGGGCCATAACAGTAGTAGCCGCGGCGTAAGAGGCAGTCATTCGAACAGGATGGAGGCGTTCGAACTTCTTCCTGGCCTCAGTGTATGTCAGGCGGTCCAGGGTCTTATACTCCATGATTTTGCGCTCTTTCTGGAAGATCCTGCAGTCCGGCGAGCAAGGCGAGTGGTGCTCTCCGCAGTTTACACAGATGGGAGGCGGAGCACATGGAGTATTGGGATGTGATGGGCATCCACAATCTCGACATGAGAGGCTGGAAGTACAGCGGGAAGACATATGCCCGAACTTCCAGCACTTAAAGCACCGCATCGGGGGAGGGATATATGGCTTGACGTCACAACGATAGACCATCACCTTGACCTTCTCAGGTAAAGTATCACCCTCGAAGGCCAAGATGAAGGCACCGGTGGCAACCTGCTTATCCCTTGGACCACGATGTACGCACCGGACGAAGTGGACACCTCGCCGCTCTAAATTGGCGCGAAGCTCGTCATCGGACTGCAATAGAAGGTCCCGATGGAATATTATTCCCTGGACCATATTAAGACTCTTATGGGGCGTGATTGTAACCGGAACATCCCCCAGCTTTTTACAATCGAGTAACCGGCGGGACTGGGCGGAGGACGCTGATTTGACCAAAACCGAGCCCGAGCGCATTTTGGACAAGCCCTCCACCTCCCCGAACTTGTTCTCTAAGTGCTCGACGAAGAACTGAGGCTTCATGGACGTAAAGGATTCACCATCAGCTCTCGTACACACCAGGTAGAGGGGCGAGTATGATTCGCTGGCATCCTTAGTCTTTCGTTCCTCCCATGGTGTAGCCAGGGAGGGGAACGATTTGGGGTCATATGTAGTTGCGTTGTATTGAGCCCTGGAACGCTTAGAGACTGCTGGCGGCTGGCCGCCAGCAAGAGATGATGTACCACGCTTCATTGCGGGTCATCCGCCCTGATGCCACCTACTCCGACCAAGGGCCCTCCCCACGGGCGCCACCCAGCCTCAGCAACGACCACCTGGCAGGATGGCCATTGCCGGGAGTCCCAATGCCCCAAGGAGATAGGCATCTACTCCTTGGCATACGTGGGGAGTTAACAGCGCTGGCATCAGCAGAGCGATCCCTGTGTAGTCAGGGGGCTACAACCAACAGGGTACATGGCGGCCCCACCACAACGGACTGGCTACCGTGCTGGATTTCAGGTGATGTAGTCCAATATCGTCATTGGCGCATAAAGCGACACAGCATAGCAGACTGCAATAAACTGCACCCAAGAACAAATCCACGCCCAAGAGATGGTAGGTGAGCGGGACTGCTAAGCGATGACGACAAACCTGGCTAGAGATGGTAATGCATGATGGACACATCGCTCCTTGTAAGGCGCCCTTCCCCAATCGGCTCGCTCTTCGGAAAATTTAGAAGGATGGAGGTCAAACCCGTTAGGGGACCATCTCACAAGGCCAAAACGTTTGAGACTCCTTTTAGTCGCCTCTTACGACAGGCAGGAATACCGTGGGCCTATTCTTACCCCCGAACCCACAGGGGGCGGTGGGTCAGTGTATGGGACAAGTCTTGCACCTGGGTCATCCACAAGGCAATGACACAGGTAGTGCAAGATTGATGGCAGGAATAGGAATAAGGATATTCTATAGGTTGTGTGTACAGCAAATCACTACTTTGGGAGATGAGTGCATCATGAGGGGTAGTCGAAATACTAGTGAAGGATGCGGCTGAATTTTCCGAGGCCCTGATACTGAGAGAATAGATGAGTGCTGTTCAGAGCCTGGTTAATAAATTACTGGTGTTGGAGGAGATGACATGGAAGATCTGTTTACGGATCAGCTGGATAGTACATTGCCTGTCAACAAAGAGTCTGGTGGTTATCAGTAAATTTCGATAACTCCTGCTATCCAGTGCTATATGCAGCACAGGCTATTAGTAAAAGACTTTTTTACATGGAATAGGGACAGCTGTCAAAGTGAAAGGTACTGCTGGTGGTTGGTGCACTTAATATGAACAGACGTGTTTACGGAACCAAATGAGAGCTGGAAATCAACACGTACGAAGATGGCTCATTATGTTGAGAAGATTCAGGTGAAGCTGATTTTGGAGTAGGTTTCAAGGTTGTGGAGAAAGGAACAAAGGTTATCCTTGCCTTGAGCCCAGATCATAAAAATATCATAAATGAATCTAATGTTTAGGCCTATAGATTTGAAATAAATTTGTGTCGCAATGTGGTTAGCTAGAATTACAAAAAAGGTGATGGGTTTGGTATCAGGAGGATGCCAAGGAATACACATAGTATGTTGGTATACAAGGACATCACATTCACAGTGACCAACACAGTCTGTGGTAATGGGACAAGAATTGTGGGAAGGTGGTAAAGGAAGTGAATGGTTTCCTGGATGCAGGATGGGAGGTTACAACCAACAGTTTGGAGGTGTTGGTCAACAAAGGCAGTAATCATCAACAATGATACAACTATTAGGGAGACATGTGGGATTGGGTTCGTGGAGTATGTAAGGGGTAGGACCGCGGGAGTTGCTGGTGTGGGGAAGGAGACAGATTCAGGTGTCAAGTTTTGGGATGGACCTATGGCCTTGAGAAGCTGCTGGAAGTCATGTTCGGCTTCTGGGATGGAGTCATAGCCCTAAGATTTATGTGCAGAAGGTAAGTTGGTGAAGATGCTAAGCCACATAATCACTGCAGTTTATGAGCACAGTGGTTGAGCCTTCGTTCACGGCAGGTATGATAGGATTTGATGGTCTGGATCATTTTCATGTTACAGATGATTGCGTGTTCCATAGAAGTGATGTTTGACTCACTGAGGTGGGATTTGGGAAAATAAGATGAGGCCAGGTTAGAAGTGAGGAATTCTTGAATGACAACCAGGGGATGATTGCGTGGGAGGGAAAGATCATCATAGTTGGAGGGAGGTTAAAACTGTTCTAAAACAATGTTCCATGTGGAGTTTTGTTTGATTGTTATCAGTGAGCTGCACGGCAAAGAAATGTTTCAACTACGGAGAACGAGTAAAGGTGAGCAGGTCCTTTACAAGTCCACTATGGTTCAACTTATGTTTTGGGCTAGAGGTGATGCCTATAAACAGTACTGGGACTTTTGTGTGTCTTTCCTGCTTCTCCTCACATTATCGCACTACACTGCCCGTGTCTTGCGTGCCCTTCTCTGAACCCTCCACACATATCAGCCTAAGCATCTGCTCTCAATAATTGATAGGCCCCACTCAATAATAAAATGTCACTGAGGATGCGGTTGTGTGCGTTTTGGTGACTGTGGGTGTCTGTTCTTCCTACTAAAAAAAAGAGCCAGAGCTCAAAAGCTAGTGAACACATACCACATATCAGTTGGATAATGGCGGGCAGCTTCCTTCTCCTTACTTTACTTTAAAAAAGTAAAAATTTGTGCATGAGAAGGACACTAAACGTATGTCCTAAACAGCAATTACAGTAATATACTCAGTATAATGATTAATGGAAACCAGTTCATCTGTAATGTTATACGTCTACTGTGTTACAACTGCTTTCATGTGTTTAACATCATCAGGTTGCCAAACTGTGTTTAAGTCTTGACGTGAATGATCTGGTTATCATATGTAATGTCAAAGACCAGTTCCAAAAACACTGATTATAATCTGTCAACCACCTGGTAGAAGTATGCACTCTGCACACAGTTTATGAATAAATGTGAGATAATACAGAAGAGAGAGTTTCTGTTAATCACTAACATTAGTGTCAGCTGTGGTGCTGCACATGATTAAGATTATTCTCTATATATTTCTGAAGGTAAATTACATTGATTATACTAGTAGCATACAAAAAAATGCAACTTGTTAGATAATTAACACAATTACATACACCACTTGTTTTGATTAATCTGCAACTACATCATCATATGATTAAAACACGAGTATCCAGCAAGTTAGGAAATAGAACCAGAACATATTTCTATTCATATACCAATTATGTTAGGCTCACACAAAATACTAAAATCTGGAAACAGGAAAAGAAGAGTCACAACTTCATAAAAAATGTTTCCTAGATATCAACAAAAAAATAACCAGCAAAAAATGCCACTGATTAACAGTCTTCAAAGTGGAGAAACAAGGAATAAAATTCGAAAAAATCGCTTATATGAATTGAATTATACAGCATCTGCTTAGAAAACTTGTATTTGTATCATATTCTGGGTTTACTGCATTATTTTCATACCTTTAATTTTTTAAATTGTGACCTGCACAATTCAAAGTTAAACAAAATGTGTTTTGAAAGCTTTGTTTTGAGATTATTTGTGTAAAACTTGATCCAGACCCAACATTCAACAGGATGAAAGTGGAAAACCACCCTTAAAAAACACTGACAGACCTGACTAAATATTCTTCTACTCAATTGAGACATTCTTGTCTCCCAATTTGTCACATTACTGTGTAACCTTGCCAAATGGGTTGCAGTAGTCTTAACTTTTATGACTGCTTATTCCACTATGTAGAATTTTTAGAAGGTACAAACTCCGAGAAGGAACATTTTTTTTATCTTGAAATTTCACTCTCTCTTCTTTCTTAGACTAGAAAAAATTTTGTCTTTCGGACTTTTTCATTTGGATCTACACATGAAGCACACTTGAGCACATCTACAATATAAAATGACAATGTTCTGCAGTCTACTAAATTTGCTTTACTGTGTAAAACTGAATACTGTTTCATCAAAGCATCATTGCACGTATCTGTGGATGGGCAAAACTCACAAATTTACGTTTTACTGCAGGAAGAGGGAGAGTGTCCTTGGAGGAATTACGGACAGGTAATGCCAAGGTATGTTACAGCAATGTTCATACTGTATAGTGAGGGACAAGAAAACATCCCTTGTAATTTGCTACAGTACTTAGCATCAAGATCTCTTACCAATCCCTTGCTGCAACTTGGAAAAAGACTGTGTAATTAAGTGACAAGGGAAAGATTGTGGAATTTTTCAACCATAATTTAAAGGTTCACAACTGTCTTCACAACAACGCAGCACCAAAACTGATGTTGCGACAAGGCAACAGCACCATTTCTCACGCACAGCCTTACAGACACAAAATGCTAAGTTATATAATGATTGCTAAAGTCACAGCATTCCCCCCCCCCCCCCCCATCACACTTAGCAATTCTAAATCTGTGGTTAATAGAATCTTAGACAATCACTGAGTAAAGATAAACAAGGAGTATGCAACAATTTAAAAGTGTGGAACCCTGGCTCCTGGAGGAAGTAAGTGATCACTGTTGCCACTCCCTTTCAGACACCTACGGACATGAGTGTGTTGTTATTGAGGGAGGGGGGGGCGTGGTTGACATACAATTACAAAGCAAATATATCACGCACGACTTTAAATGAATGGAAGACACAAATATAATTTTGTGTGGGCTTCGCTCTCTTTTCTGGATTTGATATGTTATGTAGTAGTCTGTTGCAATCTTCAGCCCAAAGACTGATCTGATGTATCTGTCCACATCAGTCTATCCTGGAAAAGCCTCTTCATCTATACGTGACGACTGCAGCTACATCCGTTTGAACTTGCTTGCTGTATTCTTGCCTAGTAGTCTCACTACAGGTTTTTACCCTTCGCACTCCCTCCAGTTACCAAACTGAGTATTCCTTAACGTGTCAAGAAGTGCACCATCAACGAATCCGATCTTCAGTATACTTCTATTTCACCCCAACTCAAAAGAAGCTTCTCTTCTTGCACTGATCGCTTCTCATCCACAATTCACCTCCATGTAAGGCTACATTCGAAGCAAATTCAGAAAAAAAAGACTCTTCAATTTATACTCTTAGGTACTTTGGTGCAGAAACATTTAACAAACTAACATCTAACACAATGCAAGAATCTGGGAATCCCTCCGAAGTCAAAATTAAGAACATCCCGCATATAACCTGAAATTTCCTGTTTGCTAAAGAACTAGCAGTCTAGCAGTAAACCTGCATTGACAGTGGTAGTGTACTGTACTCAAACCTCTGGTTGTAGACAAAGTTAACTATTCTTTGAAAAATAAAATAAGTTAACCATTACCCACTTCTCTCACACGAATGCATGTAAGAAAGAAAAGAGGAGTATGCTTCCTACACAGTACACAACTACACTTTCATTCTAATGCATGAAAAAAAAAAAAACTGCTTTAAAAAACAGGGTACGCCGAATATGGTAGTAGACTACCTGCTCCTTTCAAAACCCTCCGTACTAAAAGATAAACACTAACCAACTAACTCGTTAGCCGTTAAACTATTTGGATTGGCCTTCGTCAAATAAATGGTGCAGTGAGTGCACTAAAAACATAGTCATAGGTACTAATACTACAACTGCCAAAGTTTCTATTGCGAAAGCTGCGCGCTCGACATTTTTCTACCTATCACTGGCATTTGTAATCACTTCATAAAATATAAATAAATCCTGCCAATGCGGCAATTTCTATCAGCGATAAAGTTTGTTGCACAATAGTTTTGTAAAATATTTTTAAAAGCTTATTTCTTTGAAATGTCGCGTTTTATTGTAAAATGTAAATGTCAAGATTTCGTGCAATAATAAGCAAGAACTCATCTCAATTAACTGAAAATTTTACTTAGAACGCGGTAAATCGTATCGCCGATCTTGCTAACAATGATTTGGGGTCTAGGAACTTTTCAATTGGAGCCAATAAGCGTTTTAAACGTGGAGGTGGTTTTAAAGATCCAGCAACTTACGCGGTGGAACTTGTTGCTTTAGTTAGCTAATTTCTCATTAACTTCCTTCCTTATTTCACTAACGAACCTCTCGAGTTTTTGTTGAATTTATGATGCGTTTGTCAGAATTCGTACGTCATGATTTGATCTCGTAATATTGCGAATTTTTGAATCTGCCGTATTTCATGATGATGAATGAACAGTAAATGCCAGCAACACATTCAATGAAACTATTTCTCATTAAATAATTAAATGTATAAAAAACAAAAACACCAACTGATTTTCGATGGAACAAAAAAGTTTCCACAGGCGGCGATACGAACTTTATTTGGTTGCACTACAAGGCGCTGACGCGCAAGTGCCGGCATGCCGGGTGAAGATGTTATTTACAGCGATAAAATAAATGGAAATATCATTTGTGTTTATTACTGCACTGTTTGCTGTGAAAGAAAATGAACAGTGTCAAACAAGGAGAAGTTTTTGTAACGTGTCATCCCTATCTGCAGGAGATTAGTTATGGCTGCAGTGAACGCCTTCGTAATCTTATGCTTAGCCACATTTATGATTTTCTGCATCGGCATTCGTAACTTTTTAGTAGATTTTGAAGAAAATGGCTGTGAAATGACATATATGTTCGAGTATCCTCAATATGTCGTAAGTACTAATTTAAATACATGGAAAAAATGCAAGGTTATGTTTACTCCGAGGTACCCAATTATTTTATGTGCTACCGCCTTTCCGAAGAAGCAGCAAACTTAAGCTTGAACTCTAGGATTCGTAAAAAAAAGCTACATCCTAAATTAAGATATAAAATTCTAGGCAAGCGAGTGGCGTTTTAGAAAGTTATCTGATGTAATTCTTTTATTACTCAACTTCTGTTTGATAGGCATCTACAGGTTTCGTCAGTGTTGCTTCTACCTCGGACAAAATTTAAATTAAGATTTCTCGTTTCAGAGGTAGTTTTTCAGGACAACAGTTTATTGTCCACGCATACAGATTTTTGGTATCCTAGATTACTTTGCTTACAGGACAGAACAACACTTTAACACTGAAAACATTTTGTCCCAGTTGTTTCTCTTCATGGTTTTGATACACTATTTTATGCAGATGAATCTAGCTTTCCAGTCTCCATTTTTCAGACAGAAGCTTCTTCTTTGTTACCTTCAGTGGAATATATCTTCTTTGTTTCAGTTCCAATAGCTTGATTCGTCTCGCCAGTTTTTGGAATGGGGGACTGATGACTTTAACTGTTTAGTCCCCCTTAAACATCCCAACAACCACCACCATCCAATAGCTTGAATGGCCTCCTCCTTTTGGAATATTTCTGCCTGCCTGGATGTTTTTTTGTGACCACAGAATATATGCATTAACAGCTGTGATGTCCATTTCCCTAAATATTTGGTACAGCCAATGATTTGCTTTACATACATGCTTCGTATCACCGTATATACTCCTTTAGACTCATTATAGTGAGAAATTAATAGTACTGTTTTCATTTCATTCCGCAGAGTCATCATGGTGTTGGTTCAAAACAGAAAAAGAAACTTGTTTTTCTTTGGAACGTTTTCTCTTGTGTTGCATTAGACCAAAACTCTTGTGGTATTTCTCTTTTATTTGCTCCAAGAGTTCCTACTAATGCTAAGTCGTGATCCAACACTATTTCAGATAGTGGTATGTGAGTAAATAAGTATCTTCCGAACTGAAAATATGGTTTAGCCATATATGGCACAACACATTGCCCTTGATTTACTTCTCTCTGGTTGTCCTTCATGCATATACATAATTACAAATTTCATACATTTCGATTTTTAGCATTTGCAATACCCAAATTTTTATTTCTGGTTTCAATGTCATATATACTCAAAATGGCAGCTTCATAGAAAGTTGCCAGTTTTAATCAAGAGTGAGATACTCGATAGGCTTATGTATGCATTCACAAAAAAATCAAAAACCTCTCTTATTACCCCAAGCTTGTCATTTATATTTGCAATTCTAATGTTGTAAGTTCTTATGTCATCAAACTTAAAAAACAGTTGATAGTTGTTGAAAACTTCTGCTTGACTTAACAGCCGTGAAACATGGATTTCAAGAAGATGGGTGGCTAGTCCATAGCTCAGAAACACCAGTGCGATTTCTACGTCTTTCCTGCCAGTAGTATGGAAATAAATTCCAGCAACTCCTGATTCGTCTTGTGCTATTCTTTTGATTGTTCTTGGTGCAATTATTTGTGTAGGCCTTTATGAAATATGTCTTGACTTTTTCATCAATTGACATACATGTACTGTCGAGCATGTTTTCAGGAAGAAAGAGTGCACATACATTTGTAATTGAATCTATAGTTTTATTGCCATGTATAAGTTCAGGCTTTTGTCAAACAATATTTTGAACTGGCCTCTTTGTTGACGGAAGAGTGTAGTATGTCATGTTAGACCACTTCTAGATTTGAACACAGTCTACCTGAAAGAGTTGGATCTTCTTCCTTGGTGTCATCTTCTGCTAAATTTTCTTACACTGATAGATCTGTTATTTGATGCATTTCACTCATTTCTGTGACATCGTCAACTTCTTCAATAACTTCAACATTATTGTTTTCATCTTCATCGTATCACAAATTGTACATGTTGCAATCTTAGTTACAAAGATCATCTGGATTATCAGTATTTCTAATTAAAACTAGAGGTATGTGATGCTGTAAATATGATTCCCAATTACCAAATCGTGAATACGCCCGAACTAAAAATTTATCACCATAATGTGCAATACCTGCTTAATAAGATCGATGAAATTAATGTTCTATTAACACATGAACTTAATGGTATCTCACTGTTATGCATTTCTGAGCACTGGCTTAACCCAGAATTAATCCAGAATACGAAATAAACAGATTTGTCTTGGCTGCTTACTATTGCAGGAAAAACAGCAAGCAGGGTGGGGTAGCAATTTACACAAAGGATAATGTACATTTTATTACACTACCTGACTTAACTAGGGCAAATGCCGAAAAGGATTGTGAAATTGCTACAGTTTACCGATCACCATCCGGGAATTTTGAACTTTTCTTAAACAAAATGGAGTCATTGCTAAATAAAGTAAATAAAATGGATTGTGAATTGATAATCTGTGGTGACTTCAATATTGACTTCCTCATGAATAGTGGAAATAGGGAGACCATTTTGAACCTTGCAACGTCCTACAATTTAAAGGCTGAAGTAAAATCAGCTACCCGAGTATCAGAAACTTGCCAAACAGTTCTTGATCAGTTTCTAGTCAAGAAGAGTTTACACAACACCTCACAAAAAATTTTCAATGCAGGTTTTAGTGATCATCTTGCTCAAATATTAAGCATAAAAGTACAAGACAGTATTATTAATAACATGTCTTTCAGAACAGCATATCGAAGTTATAATCAGCATCTTTTGAACTACTTCAACAACTTATTACAGAAAGAAAAATGGCTAGGAGTGTACAAAATGAACGATATAAATGAAAAATTCAACACTTTCATTGACACATTAACCCGTTTCTTTGAACTTGCATTACCACTGAAAACATTAACCATACGGGGAAACTCTAGAACAAACAGCTGGACCACAAAGGGAATAAGGGTTTCAAGCCAGAAGAAAAGACTACTTCATGCAATATGTAACTTAAAATACTCCAATATATTAAGAAAAGTAATAAAAGCAGCAAAAATAATGCATAATTATGAAATCGTTTATAATTCAGCTAATAAATCAAAAGCTATGTGGAGTGTCATAAAAAAAAAAAGAATGTGGAGAATACAGGCAACCTTGCAAAAATATAACACTATCACATAAAAATAAAAAAGTAACAGACCCCTTAGAAGTAGCCAAGACAACTTTTTCACACGTGCTGCTGAAAATATGTTACAATCAAACTTTAAGAGCACCCAGGCAAATGAATATAAAATAAGTGCATGAAGAGGATCAATGTACATCAGTTCTGTTTCACAAGATGAAGTAGCTAAAGCAATAAAAGGACTAAAAAATTCCAAATAGGCAGGTATTGATGGTATACCTGCAACAATGTTAAAGAAGAGCGCATCAAACCTAATTGAAGTACTCACACATTTATGCGACTGCTCACTTCAGACAGGCACTTTCCCTGATGTGTTGAAAACATCAAAAGATATTCCTGTTTATAAAAAAGGGATAAAGACAATGTAAATAACTACAGACCCATCACAATTTCCTCCTGCATCTCTAAAGTACTGGAAAAAGTTATGTACGAGAAACTTACGAAATTTATAAATAAAAACAGCATCCTATGTAATGAACAACATGGATTCAGAAATAAGATGTCAACGACAACTGCTGTCTATGAGTGCGTCAATTCCATCCTAAACCTGATGGACAAAAAACAGGAAACAATAGGAGTCTTTACTGACTTGTCAAAAGCTTTTGACATGGTGGACCATAAAATTCTGCTATCAAAGCTAGAAAGATATGGTATTTGAGGTCTGTCCAACAAGTGGATCAGTTCCTTCCTGACTAATCGTATGCAGGCAGTGTGCGTCAAGTTCACAAATATTGAACTAAAATCACTTATCTGACTATAAACAAATAAAATGTGGTATACCCCAAGGATCAGTATTGGGGGCCCCCTTCTGTTTCTTCTGTACATAAATGATCTAAGCTTAAATATTGATGCACACAAAACTATCATATTTGCAGATGACACCACGATTCTACTAAAAGGAGACGACGACGAACAGTTACAGCAAACAGTAAACACGGTCACGAAACAACTTAGCAGCTGGGCACAGAGTAATCAGCTTGTAATAAATAGTAAGAAAAGTGTTGCTCTAAAATTCCACAATGTTCGTAACAAGGGCATGTTTATCCCATCAGTCTCTATCAATGATGAACTAGTTGGTAACAGTACTGAAACCAAATTCTTAGGACTTTGGCTGCAGAGTAACATCAGATGGAATAAGCATATTTAATATCTCAATGCAGAACTGAGTAAAACATATTACCTTCTTTGTTCATTAAAATCATGCTGTAGTGAGAAAACAGTATTAAATGCATATCATGCGTACTTTCATTCTCGTCGTAGATATGGGGTCACTTTCTGGGGAAACTCTAAAACAGCTAATAGCTCTTTTAAACTACAAAAAAGGGCCATTATAATCTTGTTTGGGTGAAGTCTAGAGACTCTTGTAAACTCCTGTTTAAGAAATCTGGTATTCCTCCATTACCATGTGTATACATTATGGAAACCCTTTTGTTCTTTAAATTAAATGTAATAGGCAAAGACCGGAGACTGCAAAAAATTGTGATATACATGAGCACTTTACCAGACAAAACAGAGACTTACATATGACTCAAATCAGCACAGCACTGTGCCAAAAAGGTAATTTTCACATGGGAGTTAAGCTTTACAATAAACTTCCTGAAAACATAAAAGCTATCACTGAGGTCAATACATTTGGAAAATCTCTAAAGTCATATTTACAGCATCACTGCTTTTACTCCATTGAAGAATATTTAAATTTATGAAATGTGTTATATAAATACTTACATGTAAAGTGTATTATTGTAAGCTTAAATATGTATGCCTTGAAATGACTTTCAGCCTGTATATTTATAACTTGACTTGTCCAATGTCTTACGCATAAGCTGCTATGTAGACAACAGGACCAATAAAATACAATCTACAGTCCTTTAAAATTCCTTGCACACTGTAACCTTCTGCTCAGAAATACATGCTAAGACTGCCACAAATGAAAATAACAAGAGAGACCCATTATAAATTCATTGTTGGTATTCTTTTCCTATCTCAACAATGAAAATCATAGTACTAAGTGACACTAATATTGATGACAGTATAATTTTATTGGTTCTGCATGGAGTAACAAGGCTATAAATGAAATTCCATTAGCTACAAATCTCATAGCAGACAGCCTGTGTGCTGTAATAAATCAATTTTGTATTCATGTTCTCTATATGACTTATAATCAGCCATCTATAGGGAAATTATGGATTAATATGGATCCAAAGCAATGTATAATGTCTAAACAAAATGAGAAAGTTTGTCCTTGGCAACTCCTTCTACCCTGCTGAAGAATTTCTATTTCTGTAATGTTTAAAATGTGCTGGATAGTACTTACTAACTACAACATCTGTGTATCTTCTTTTTGAAAAAGAGTTGGGGATGTTGAGAATGTAACCATTTGTACAAATTAATTTGTGATATGAATGTAAAATGACTTATTCCACATAATTAAAATATGTCGTGGAAAATGATTCATGGGACATAAAACTAACTAGGCTAACTAATATTACATACAAGCTAACAAGAAATCCACTTGGACACCAAAAGGGTGGTTTTGGGGCTACATAATTCACGACCAACACAATACACCAATTTTCATAACTTTCAGATGGAAGTTGACTTCTTTGCTGATGGATGGATAGTAAGTATAGTTGTCAATGTTAAGACAGTTGCTTCTGCCTGCTGTTTTATAACTATACTCTTCACCTCCCTAAATGCTCACCTTCATGATGAGATCACAGAACACAATGAGTGAGTGAGTGAAATGAAAGGAATTCATTAATGAATGAAGTAGCACAAAACATATGTGGAGTAATATGGATAAAATACGTTGAGAAGACCATATTATCTAAGGCTAAAATGAATGTGTAAAGTTACAGAGTAGATGATCAAAATGAAGTGATCGTACTTAAGATCAACAATGGAAAATCTGAAAAAAACACGCATAACTAGATTTGCATTAAACATCCACAATATCGTTAAAGCAAGTGCTATATTTTTTCCATGCATTTATAAGTCACTTAGATAGTTAAAACACAGCTTTACCTCGAAGTTTCAAAACTTTTTGCTTGCTGTTTTGAATACAATATGTTGCATGTCTACCCAGAAATTTGACCTATTTCTACAGTTCCTAACACTTCTTCATTTATTTCACACATTTGTTTCTAAACATTTAAATCTCACTTTGAACATACTATTGGTAATTTTTGTACACATTTTCTGTAGACAGCTTTTTTGTATTTCTTACAGATGTCCTTGGTCTTCTTTCTTTGCTCGCTCCAGTTTGATAGTCTTTTGCTTTTTATTATTATTATTATTTGTGTGCTCTCACAGCCTCTTCTTCATTTGATTGATGTCCATGCTACTGTCCCACTCTCTGTTCCTCGGTTCATTTACCAGATGATGAATGAATGCCACCCCCTTTAGGTTGTTTTTGGTTATTTAACTGCAGAACAGCCAAGAATTTACTGCTGCCATGGGTATTGTAAAAGACATTCATCAGCCATTTCCTGCAAACAACCCTAGTTGAATATTTACAAATCATTTGATCAATGACATCCACCTTATACTTTGTGATACTATAGAAGGTAACAATTTCTGGTTTCTTCTCTCCTTCATTTACTGTTACTTCAGGCTGTAATGTTCTGAGAATAAAGACATTATCTTTTTTCTTGTATTATTAAGGAACTATCCCGGCATTTGCCATAGTGATTTAGGAAAACTCAAATCAGGATGTCCTGAAAAGAGCAACTCCACAAACACTGGCAACGGCTGGTCCCTGTTGTACAGTGTTTGTTGGTTTACACACAATTTGTTCCAGGTAACTTATGATATCTGTGGAGACTCCTATATTGTGAAGATGCTACTGTGCCCCTTGCACTGACTCTAATCCTTTCGGAAAGCAGATTCTGCGCCTTCACACATTCAGCCATGCTCCTCAATCCTCCAGAGAAACTCAGGAGTCAGCAGCCTCCCATGATGAGTGAGATGTTAAATTCAAGAGAATGACAATACATTACTGTTGTACATACTGAATCTTCACACATGATTTCCTTGCGAAAGCATTAAACTGTGATCATATATGTGTTGTAGTTATCCAGTTTCATTACTACCCATTATTACTCTGAGTGCTGTAAGAAACCTTATTGTGTAGTGTGCATTACTTATAAAGAATATTTTGACTGCCTTTTTAAACAGATGTATCTTTTTCATTTCCATTGGCACTTTAATGTTCGACTTTGGTCTGTGATGCAAAATGCTGTTTTGGTGTTTTTTTTTTTCCATGGTAAATGGAACTCCAAACTGACTCTTGTTCGATGTATAGACCTATTAGTGAAATACTTGGTAATGTTTCCCCTGATATACACCACAGATGTGCAGATGTACTCATTTGGCATTCTAAGGATGTCCAACTTTTTAAAGTAGTTCTTTACAATGAGTGCAGCTTCTAGTTCTAGCTGCTATTCGCATGGCCTTTTTCTGTAGCGTAAAAACTTTATCCGTATTTTGTTCCCTTGATCCACAGAAAAGAATACCATAGCTAAGAATGTAGTGCACCTAGGCATAGTACATCGCCACAAGACTTAGGCTGTTGCAGACAGACACTAAAGCCCTAAGAGTGTAATATACTCATGACATTCTTTTTGCCAGTACCTTTGTGTGTGCTCATTCCATTTTAGCTAACGATCTGTATTCATTCACTAAATCTTGACCGATGACCTCAGCAATTTGCTCCCTTAAGAATTCACACACAAAATCTTCAGGCTATAAGTTTTTCATCAATGCTTAATGTGACAGACGAGTTTTGTACCCTTTTTATAATTGTATATTGCAGCGTTACTCAACCTTTTCAGTATTTATGCCTGGCATGAGGTGAAATCAAAAGACTATTTAGTAAGGAATCATTCTCTGAATTTTGTGCAGGTTTGGATGAAGAGTTCTCTGCTCTGAAAAAATAGCATTTCATATGTTACCGTTTTCTAGGTCCAGCTTTTGCGAAACTAGATTTTCAGCGTTGGCTGTTTTGAAGACAAAATATTGATCTCAGCTAAACAAAGAAAAAGAACTCGGAGTGTCTGTCTCTGATATTATTCATAAAACTTGACTGTGATGTTGCTGTCATCTATAAAGAGAAATTTTTCAATGTCTTATACCAAACTTAATTATCCAAAACTATCATCTGTGCTTTGCTTGGAAGTAACTGCTTGTCACTTGCAATAATTTCACCAGGGCAGTAACAGTGGAGGCAGTTCTGTCCATACTTCCTCTGTATTTCAGAAATAAAGAGCGAACTTGTTAAATGAATAAAAAATCTGATAAGTTTGTGGAATCTCTCTCTCTCCATTTTATTCATGATAAAATTAGGCCTTTAGCACAAGAAGCCTCTCTGGAGAACATATTCCAATCATGCCTCTAAATCCTCTAACACTACAGTTCAAATGATTATTTTTTTTTTCATTGTGAGCATTTGATTCTGTGTGCTTTTTATAATATGTAATATTGATTCATTAAAAAGAAGCTAGAAGGCACATGATGATGGAATCATCTCCTCAGTGGCAGACATATGCAGTTAGCACCCCTCTCTCCTTCCGGATGTTCCAAGCAGCTCTTCTAGGTGATGGCATGTTAGCTACCTTCCATTGCATCCATCCCATCCTATCCCATCTATAGCTGCCATCTTCTCTGCTGCGTCAGCCGTCTCTTGACATTGTTGTGAAAAGGATAGGATGAGAAGACATCCACTGAAGGTAACTCCTCAGTCTCATTATCTTTGTCATCAGTTATGTGTGGCATAAAATCACCATCTGAATCCAAAAGTAACTTCTTGATTCACTATCTGAATTCTCGAAAACATGCTAAATCTCTTCATTAGTAAGACCAAGCTCACACTACATAGTTGAAAATGCCTGTTTTACACACACACACACACACACACACACACACACACACACACACACACACAAAAGTAACATTGTCTACCATAAGGCTACTAACAACAGAAACATAAAAAAATATGATTGAAAAGTTAAGTTACAATGTCCAGCATAGGGACCTTTCCTGCAAGACATATAACATATTTGAGGAACCAGTTTCTGAGTAGAGAAAAATACAATGGAAGTATCTTTCTACTTAGGAAAACAGCAATATTCTACAAGGAAATTAAGTCAAGGGACAGTTGACTGCTCCCACTGTTGTGGGTATTTCATGAAATTGTGAGAATTGCGCAAATTGCTATACGTTATTGTAAAAAATAGTAGAAATGAGAAAAATTAACAAAATTTGATGGAAATATGTTAAAACTGAATTCATTGTTTTTCCTTTGAATTTCTGCACAACAGAGTAATTTGTGGGTTAACAGAACATAGCTGACAAGCATAACCCACCTTAGGAAGGATCGTCACTGCCACCTGTAGGATTTCACATTACATGACTTGAGGCAGAAGCAGGTTGTTGCAAGCATGAAAATGACAGGAAATATTACATTACCCTATCCAGAAATACAAGCTTAAAACTATTTATCTGTCAACTGTTTGAAAAAGACAAAAATTTCTCTGAGCTTCCCAATGGAAATATATCTTAATATACATATAAAACAGGATGTATGTACATACTAGGTATGCCCAGCATCTCCTCCTAAACTGCCTGATTGATTTCAACCAGATATGGTACGCATGCTGCTTGCTATATGAGAATCAGAACTGTGTAGGTTAGAACATACTAGCTCCCATAGGAGTGGAGACATAGACAAAAGGGTTTTGTGCACCTGACATATAAGCTGCCCTGCACAACAGGCATGTTGTGTTTGTACCACCAGCATGTCTTTCAGGGGCTGCACATGCAGATTGAAATGGCTGAGCAAAGGGGGGGGGGGGGGGGATGAGGTGCAGGGAGAAGGGCAGAGGAAGGTATTGGCAGGGAGAGGTTTTAGGATGAGAGATGGGCAGAGGGAGAGCAAGGACAAAGAGATGGACTGAAAGATGATGAGGAATGTTGTGTGGGTACTATCAGCATGGCTTCTAAACGCAAAGTGTGCAGATGAGCATGGATAAGCATAATGGTGGAGGAGAAGAGGGATAGAGAGAGTGGTGGGGGTAACGTGGTTAGAAAGAGGGGCATAGGAGGTGGACAAGGAGAGGGAGAGGAGGAGATGATGAGACTGGAAGAGAAAGGAAGTAGGGAAGAGGAGATGGGCCGTTAGATGTGTGAGAATAGATGAATAAAGAAAGTGAGGAGGAGAAGATTAGTAGTGAGGGGGAGGAGGAAAAGATGAACAGTGAGACAGAGAAGGATGAATGGACAAAGAAAGAGGGTGAAGGCAGTAGAGGGGTAGGGGTAGAAGATAGACATAGAGAGATGGGATAGAGAGACAGTTTGGGAGGGATGGCCAGAGAGAAGAGCATGAGGAAATGGTCAAAGAGAGGGGGAGGGAGGAGTTTGACAGGGAGAGACAGACAGAGTCTGGGAGGAGGAGGAGGAGATGGCTAGAAGCACTTAGTTCCCATAGAAACAAAGGTAAGGGCAAACGTGTTACTTCAGTACATGCTGCAGGCTACCCTGAATGACAGGCATGTTTTGTAAGTAATATCGGACTGTTTTTGGAGGGACTACACATGCTGATGGGCACAGATGGGGGAACGTTGATATGGATAGAGGAAAGGAGGACAGAGAGAGGGGGCAGGAAGGACGGATGGGGAGAAGGGAGCTGGAGGCATTGAAAGGAAGAAATGGGGATGGGGTGATAGATGGGGAAAGGGAGGGAGGAGGAAGGGAGGGACAGAGAGAGGGGAAGAATGTGGTGGACGGAGAGAGGGGGGGGAAGAGGAGTGAATGGACAGAGAGAGGATTGGGGTACAGACAGAGAGGGGGATAGGAGGAGATGAACATAGAGAGGGGTTGTGAGCATATGGACAGAGAAGGGAGTGGCGAGGATATGGTCAGAGAGAGGGCCCAGAGAAGAAGGGGAGATGAAGAGACAGAGACAGACAGACAGAGAGAGAGGGGATGGGGGGAAGGAGGAAATGGACAGGTAGACTTGGGAAGGTGGGATGATGAGGTGGACAGAGAGGGGGGGGACATAGCAGTGGACACAGGGATGAGGAGGAGAAATGTCGAACATTTGTGGAAGCAAAGCCATGGCGGAAAGACTAGTGTGTGTGTGTGCACATGAGTGCTTGTGCACATGTGCCAAATTTGGCACAGACATAGCATGCCTCAAGAGTATCAGTGACGTGAGGTTTATAATCTTCTGGCTCCAATAGCAACAGAGATGTGGGCAAAAACATGTTGTTCCGACCCCTAGCATATAGGTTGCCCTTCACAGCAGGCATGTTATGTGGGAACAATATCGGCGTACCTTACTGACCTGTTTGCAGTGCAATATACATGTTAAGGGTAAGAAATGGTTTTCCATCTTTTGAAGTGACAGCTGCCCTGCATAACAGGTATGTTGAATTGAATGTTAGCCACATAGGAGACAATCTGAGTAGCCATCTTAGATTGTTTGCAGATGATGCTGTCATTTACCGTCTTGTAAATTCATCAGATGATCAAAACAACTTGCAAAATGATTTAGATAAGATATCAGTATTGTGCGTAAAGTGGCAATTGACGTTGAAAAAGGAAAAGTGTGAAGTTATTCACGTGAGTACTAAAAGAAATCAGTCAAATTTTGATTAAGCGACAAGTCACACAAATCTGAAGGCTGTAAATTCAACTAAATACTTCGAGATTACAATTACAAATAACCTAAATTGGAATGATCACATAGATAATATTGTGGGTAGAGCAAACCAAAGACTCTGATTCATTGGCAGAACACTTAGAAGGTACAACAGGTCTACTAAAAAGACTGCTTATACTATGCTTGTCTGCCCTATTCTGGAGTATTGCTGTGTGGTGTGGGATCCGCATCAGGCGGGACTGACGGATGACATTGAAGAAGTACAGAGAAGAGCAGGTCGTTTTGTATTACTGTAAAATAGCGGAGATAGTGTCACAGACATGATACTTGAATTGGAGTGGCAATCATTAAAACAAAGGCATTTTTCGTTGTGACAGGATCTTCTCATGAAATTTCAATCACCAGTTTTCTCCTCCAATTGCGAAAACATTCAGTTGGCACCCACTTAAATAGGGGGAAATTATCATCACAAGAAAATAAGAGAAATCAGGGCTGGCACAGAAAAATTTAAGTGTTCGTTTTCCCGCGTGCCGTTCGAGAGTGGAACGGTGAAGATACAGCTTGAAGGTGGTTCACTGAACCCTCTGCCAGGCACTTTATTGTGAATAGCAGAGTAATCACGTAGATGTAGTTGAAGTAGCCTGTCTTATCGATGTTCATTGCAGAATTGCCTGTAAGTCAGTGGAAAAAAGTGGCAGTCAAGCCCCTGATATGTAGGCTGCCCAGCATGACAGTCATATTGTGGCAGTAGTATGTGTAAGAGGTGGACAGAGAGAAGGGGGGAGGATATGCAGAGACAGAGAGTTTATGGAGGAGGAGATGGATAGGTAGAGGTGGGAGGATGAGATGGACAGAGAGATGGGGGAGGAAGAATTTAACATGGAAAAGGGGAAGGGAGGAGGAGATGTTTACAATATATGTGTCAAATATTGACATGAGCATAGTCGCAGAGAAAAGACTAATATACATTAGCCTTTTCTCCATTTCAACATTATTTATATATGAAAAACTTTAATCAATTTCAGCTAAATTTGGCACACCAAGAGCATACTTCAGGAGTATCGGTACCATGGGGATGACAACATCCTACCTCTCATAGAAGCAGAGATAGTGCCAAAAACATGTGTTTTCCCACCCCCACCAATGCAGGCTGCCCTGCATGACAGGCATGTTGTGTCTCAACAGCCTCAGCTTGCCATACCAACCTGCTTTGCAGGGCAGCCTACACGAGAAGGCCATGAAACGGGTTTTCACATCCTAGCCTGTAGGCTGCCCTGCATTTTAACAGGTGTGTTGTGTTGTAGAAGTATCCGCCAGCTTTTTTAACCTGCTTTGCATGGCAGCCTATACATCTGGGGCAATTAAGATTTTGAAGCCCCTAATGTGTAGGGTGCCCTGAATGACAGGAGTGTCGTGGGATTAGTATCAGTCTGCTTTATTGATCTGTTTTGTATGAGCTACATGTATGTATGAGCATGGCAGGGGGAAGATTAAGATGGATAGAGACAGAGATGGACAGAGAGAAGGGAATGGATGTGGGAAGGAGCAGGCACGAGCTGATGGACAGAGAGGGGGAAAGGAGGAAACAACAGAGAGAAGGATGGGAGGATATGGACAGAAGTAGAGGCAAGAAGGCATATTGCATGAGTCGTAATTGTGTGTGTGTGGGGGGGGGGGGTGGGGTGGACATAGAGGTTTGGGCAGGAGTGCATGCACAGAGAGCAAATATAATTGGGGGGGGGTCAGGAAGGGGGAGAAGGAAATAATAGGGGGGGGGGAGAGGGAGGATGAGAATAAGATGGAAATAGGAAGTGGACACAGGAGATGCATGGAGAGAAGGGATTAGATGGACAGAGAGAGGGGGGGTTGAGGAAGTGGACAGAGCACCCCTGACAGAAGGGGATGTGCAGAGAGTGTGGTGCAGGAGGAAATAAGCAGACAGGCAGGGAGGGCGGAAGAGATAATCAGAGAGCAGGAAGAGGCGGAGCAGGAGAGGGAGATGAGCAAAGAGGACAGCATACATGTGGGCTGACAGGGCAGTGAGATGGTCAGAGGGAGACGAGGAGGAGATAAATAGAGTGAGCAGAAGAGTATTTATAGAGTGATGGAGAAGGAAAATAGTCAGAGAGAAGGGGAGGTAGAGGATTGCAGGATGGGTGGAGGAAGAGATGGACCAAGTGTGGGAGAGGAGGGGATGTCAGCAATATGTATGACAGGCAAAGCTGTGGGGGAAAATGCTAGAGAGAGGGGATGGGGAGGTGGACAGGGAGAGGGAGGAAGGGGGTGGGGAACATAGAGGGGCATGAGGGGATGTGTAGGGAGAAGGCAGAGGATGAAATGGCAAGCACATGGGTGAAGAGGGGCTGACACAGGAGGCTGGTGGAAAGCATAGAGGGGTAGTGGACAAATGGAAAATGTAGAGGGGGAGTGGGCAGATGTAAAGGAAGAGGGGGAACGAGATGGTCCAGGGAGAAGGGGGGAGAGGAGATGTGTAATATATATGTGCTGAAAGCATGTGTGATTGAAGATGCAGGGAAAGTGGAAGTGTCTGTATGTGTGGTGGAGGGGGGGGGGGGGGAGTAGAGTGACATGCACGTGAATGTGTAAAGTGGCATGTATGTCTGGAAACTTCTGCCAAACCCCTGGATCAATTTCAAGCAAATTTCGCACACCATCTGTAAACCTCACAAGTATCAGCACCGTAGTGTTTGTAATCTGCTAGCTCCTGTATGAGCGGAGATACAGGTTGAAACATAATGTTTTCCCCCCTGCTGTACAGGCTACCCTGCACTACAGGTGTGTTATGTGGGAATAGTTTCAGCTTTCCTTATCAATGTGTTAACCAGGGTAGCCTACATGTTAGAGGTAAGGAAGAGTTTTCCAGTCCCCAACACAGCTGGTGTGGGAAGTTGAGGTGAATAGAGAATGGGATGGACAGAGAGAGGAAGCAGGAGAGGATGGGTAGGGGGAGAAGGATACATGGGGTGGAATGGGAGACGAAAGCAAGAGGGGATGGGAAGGTGGATATGGACAGAGGGAGGGGGTGGAACGATATGGTCAGAGAGGGAGGAGGATGAGGTGGAGACAGAAATGGGAAAGAAAGAGGGAAAGGAAGGGATATGTGCAATGGAGAAGAAAGAGATGGACATAGAGAGGGGATGGAGGGGCAAAAATGCAATGTACAGGGTGTCCCACTAAAACTCCCTGATTTCAAGGACCCAGGAGAGAAAAACCACAGCAGATACGACACTGAAAAACGCACCACATTGCAGAGCATCTCAAAGAATTTATACTCCCACATCAGAAGTGGAAAGTATCGTCGCCAGAGTGCAGCATGGTTGCATGAAGTGAAAATGGTGACTACACAGCAGTGCGCACAAGCAGTAGTGTGGTTTGCAGAAACAAAATCTGTGATTACTGTGCAAAAAAATTATCGGCGTGTGTATGAATGTGATTCACCTGATGTGAAAACAATTAAGGAATGGTACAGGAAGTTTCTGACAACAGGAAGTGTTCTGAAATGTTCTGCCAGTGCACGTTATGGAGTTTCAGAAGAGACAGTGGAGGACATCAGACAAACATTTCTCAGACGTCTATGTACGTCAATTCGTCAAGCATCTAGGCAACATGATATACCTCGATCAACATTGCATTGTGTAGTTCATTAGCGTCTTCGTATGTGTGGAAATTGTGCAACATCGGACACCAAACAACAAACCACATGGACAACAATTGTTGTCATTGAACAAGTTCATGATAGCCCTAAACTAAATGCCTGGTTTGGACTAATGCACAACAGGATTGTTGGACTGTTCAATGCACAACAGGATTGTTGGACCGTTCTTCTTTGCGGAACAAACAGTGAATAGGCCAGTGTATCTGGAGATGTTGGAGCAGTTTGTGTACCCTCAGATACAAGACTTGCAACCCAACATCATTTTTCAACAAGATGGAGTTCTGCTTCATTGGTCAACGGCTGTCCGCAAGTTTGTGGATAGGAAATTTCCCAATCGTTGAATCGGATGTGGAGGACCTATTGCCTGGCCATCATGGTCACTTGACATTATGCTGCTTGATTTCTTCATGTGGGGATTCGTGAAGAACCGCGCATATGCAACCAAAGTGGACGATATTCCTATGCTGCGACATAGTATCACTAATGTGATTGCAACAATAACATAGGAAATGTTACAACGAACTTGGCAAGAAATTGAATATAGACTTGATATTCTTCGTGCTACAAATATTTCATATGTAGAGGTGTATTGATGATAAATAAATAACTTCTTTGAGATGCTCTACAATGAGGTGCGTTTTTCATTGTTGCATCTACTGTGCTTTTTTCCTGGGTCTTTGAAATCAGGGAGGTTTGAGTGGAACACCCTGTATATGTTAAACAGGTGCGTGAGTGAAGCCTCATGGTAAGACTAGGACATGTATAAACCAGCTTGTATGTTTGTATGTATGTACATCTGTGATCTCCTCCCGAAACCCTGGATCAAATCAACCAACAGTACACATAATGTGTATCAGCACTTGAGGCTAGAACCTTATAACTCCAGTAGGACCGGAGATATGGACTAGCATGTGTGTGTGTGTTCAGAGCTTAACATGTAGGCTGCCCTGCACATCAAGCATGTTGTGTGGGAGGAGTATCAGCCTGTCTTATAGACTTACTTTGGAAAGCAACCTACATGGCAGGGGGCTGGAAACAGTTTTCCAGTGAGCGACATACAAGCTGCTCTACACAAAATGTGTGTTGTGTTGAAGTAGTATTGGACTGCTTTATCAACTTGTTTTGCGGGGACTGCATGTTCCAGTGGGTACAAATGGAGGAAGGTTGAGATGAATAGAAGAGGGGACAGACAGAGAGAGGAGACAGAAGGAGATGGAGATGGATATGGATAAGAGTTGGGCAGGAAGTAATGGACAGAGAGAATGTTTAGTAGCTGAATTGGCCAGAGGAATGGGGTGAAGGAGATGGACAAAGAGAGTGTTGAGGAGGGGCCAGTCTGAGAGGGGGAGGAGTGAATGTGTAGAGAGATGGGGAGGAGGAGAATATCAGAGGAGGGAGAGATGCAAGAGACTGGTGGAAAGGTGGTAGAGGTGTAGTGGGCTTGCGGAAAACGAAGAGTGGAGAGGAGGAGATGGAGAGACAGAAGTAATGGGGAGCAGGAGATGGACAGATAGAGGTGGATCTTAGAGAGGGAGGAAGAGGGGATGGACAGAGAGAGAGAAGGGGAGGAGCAGATGCGATAAGAGTTGTGGAGGAATTGATGAGCTGAGAGAATTGGGAGGAGGAGATGAGGGATGAATAGTAATAGTGTGGAGGAGTAGTTGGTAGACAGAGAGATGGGAGAGGCAGGTGGAAAGTGTAGAGGGATATTTGGTAGGTGGAAAAGGAAGATGTGAGGAGGTGATGGAAAGAGGGAGAGGTGGAGGATATGGATAAAAATTTTGGGGAGAAGGTTATAGACAGATACAGATGGGAGGGTGAGGTGGACAGAGAGCTGGGAAAGGAGGAGGGAGAAAGAAATGGGCACATTGGGAGGGAGGGGGGGGGGGGGGGACGTGTACAATATATGTGCTGAATGCAAGTGCGGGCGATGCCATGGGGAACAGTTAGTATCGGTGCCTAGGGTTTATAACTTTCTAGATCCAATAGAAGCAGAGATACAACAGTCACTCTGTTGGTGGTTTTTTCACTAGATGTGCAGCCTACACATTAGTGGTGAGAAACAAATTAGCAGCCCCATACATGTAATCTGCCCTGCACATCAGTCGTGTTTGTTGGAGCACTGTCGGCCTGCTTCACTGACCTGTTGAGTAGGGCTACATTTGTGGAGATAGATATAAGGGTTGAACAGAGGGAAGGGGGTAGGATTAATAGGAAGAAAGGGGGCAGGAGGGGGCAGACAGAGATGAGGGGTGAGGAGAAAAGAAGAGAGACAGAGAGTGGGGAGGAGAAGGTGGACAGATAGAGATTGGAAAATAAGGTGACAGGGAGGAGATAGGAGGAAGGGGTGAGACACAGAGGGTAGGGAGGAGAAATTGTGATATTTGTGCTGAATGTGTACACACTGAAGCCATTGGGGAGGCCAAGTATATGGATGAGGTGTCAGATTCCAAAAATCTTCTTATTGGTTTTTTATGGTTTTTCCACAAACCACAAAAAATGTTTCTACAGGTTGAATCAAACAACGCAAAGTCCAGGTTGGAATAACAATGTAAGGAAAAATAAATTGCCACTTATTGTAAAGATGACATTTTGAATTGCAGGTAGGTGCAACGAAAAGAGACTTACTCTTTGGCCAAAGACTTTGTCAGTAAAGGAAACCCATGCACATTCATTTACACAAGCAAGCTGATTAAGGCTTTGGGTGAAAGCTAATGTGTAAGTGTCTTTCCGTTGTGACTGTCTTCTACTCAAGAGTGTGTCTTCCTTACATTGATGTTTCTGCAGGTTGCTCGGAAACAATCTGAAAAGCTGGTAAGGGTGTTCCAGGGTAGGTTGTGGTGAGAAATAATTGTTAAGAAAAAAAATTCAATACATTTGGAAGTTAATTAGCTTCGAAGTTATACATTCAGGTTGTTGCACCCACACATTCAAGCTGTCTGTGTTATACAATTAGTGTCAGTTGTTATAGCATAGGGGACAGTGCATGAGACTGCTTAGCCTTTGGCTTAGGTTTGATCCTTATTACCATCCCATGTCCAATTTTTGTATCACTCTCTTGTTCAGTTTTAGGAAACCAAATGTAGAACGTGTTTGGTGACACCATATCCAGCAGGCCACTTGAATTTGTGCATGCAACAGCATGACTGTCTCACTGCGATGTTACTTATCTCAGAAACAGCGCAATTTATCATATTTTTTCTTAACAGTTATTTCTCAGAACAACCTGCCCTGCAACGCCATCACAAGTTCTTCAGACTATTTCTGACCACCCTGTTTAAGGCTTTCTTAAATAATATGCTAAAATCTAGGGGTCAAGAAATAGCTAATAACACAAAAAATAAGACTGCAAAGTTTAATATCTCAAACTTTCTGCATTATGACAAAATGAGGCATAGTATTCTGGATAAGATTTTATGTGAATCTATACACTAAAGAAGGTAGGTTTTGTTGCAGCTCGGTGATTGGACGGTATTTGGCAACAAATACTAACAAACCTTCTGTGTTAGAGACAGTGTATTTAATTTTTATCAAAGGTTTCTTAGTGTGGTTATAATTTATCTTATTGAAAATCAAAATATCCACGGGTGTACACCCGTGGATATTTTGATTATCAAATACGCCGGGAGAAACTCAAGAATCATATCTTATTGAATATTGTTAATCTCCAAATCACAAATAAAATAACAAACCTTAACTGTGGATAAAAATAATCAGGAAATAACAACAAGAAATTAACGTATGAGTTAAACATAATGATCATAGTAATTGTATTAAAAGAATGAAGGACTTGATGCCTTTGTTCTTTATATCCTCAATTCGTCTTCTAGTTCATGAATGTCATCCTCACTTTCAGAGGATCCAAAGTGGTGTAATTCCTTTTACACATTATGTCTTTATAATATGACAAGTTTTCATTGTCTGCCCATTGAGCACCCTAATGTTTAGATAACAGTTGGTTTACAACCTGCAGCTTTTCTGGTTTGACAGATGCTCCACATAGCAATTCATCAGGGGTCCACCAAAGAATCCTTTTCCCATTTGGACAATTGATCGATACACTGAAATGTCAGACACATATGATATTTCTCTTCTTACTACAAAAGATGACTTTTTTTTATGTAGATGTGTTTGCACTTGGAGAGTTTTTGCAGTGCCAAAAAGAAGAAGAAGAAGAAAGCATTCCAGTTAGCGCAGAATTTTCATCTTGTCATGGACAACCATTGCAGAATAATTCAACGTAATTGGTGATATCGCAAACTGAAAAGTTGTCAGGCAGTTAATCAAGGACCTCCTGAAAAGTAACTTCTCTTAATTTTTTACATGAAAACTCTTAAAGCTGTTTTTAAACAAAACAAACATTTTACCATTTTACATCTATATCTTGATGTCTACATATTTGCAGCCCTCTTTTGTTAGAGACTTGTGAATTGTAGCATGCAACAGAGCAGTGTGTAATGTAAGTATATCAGGGTGTGTGGGAAACAGTGTGCTGTAACTGAGTTTTGAATTAGAAGATTCATTCATAAATGGAGAAACCTGAGCTTTCAGGGCAGCCTGCAAATCAGGAACAAGAAATATTTTTCATTAGAATGGTAAAGTCTTCAACGTTCTTAGAATTATGGCCAATATAAATGTCTCATTGAGTATATATTCGCCTTAATAACAGTGTAATTCACATGACACTATATTCTGCACACATATGTAGCATCTGTGTGACTTGAATATGGAGTTAATCAAGTCACAATATTTGCTTTTGCAGAAAATCTCTCTCCCACAAAATGTAACAAAAAAGTACAGCCGCTATGGACTGTATGCTTATGGAGAAGGCCAGTTTACTGAGAAACTGAGACATATGATATTTAATGGCGTACCAGTACTCTTCATTCCAGGAAATAGTGGTTCCCACAAACAAGGCAAGTATTCACTTACCGTAATTATATTCTTATTTGAGAGCTGCTGTATCTCATCGATTAGCACATAGAGGTTTATGTAATAAATATAGAGTATAAACAAAAGAAACAACCATGGAAATGAACTGTGTTAACAACAGTAAATTAATAGAAAACTTTTGCAAACAAAATGGTACGCATGACAAAAAGATATGCACTTGTGATAGCAGATGTACCATAATATGAAATAAATAATATTCAACCTCACATTGAAATTTTCTGTGAACAATAATAATGAGAAGAGGAATTTTTAGTCTCTTGTGAAGGGATATTAGCAGAAAGATGCCCATGCTATAACGTCGTTAGCATGCCACATGCTTAACTGTACTCTTATCTATGCAACCAGAAGATTAACCAAATGTAGTCATAACACAAAAATTCAGAACACGACAATAATGAGTTTATTTGTGCACAGACACCCTGTTACAAACCAAATGTAGGTTGGGGAAGGTTTTTATATTGTGGAATTTGTGGGCCTGGAAAGTGGTTGAAATTGCAGCTCTCTCTTTCACTCCTGCATGACTTAAATATGTTTTTTGATGCAGAATATATTGTAGTATTCTGATTCTATTAAGTTCTGTGTAGGGTCAGCTTCCAATTCTTGTACCAGCTTCCTTTCACAGTGCCTCCCCTTAACCCATTTCCAGATGGTTTATATCCCTGCTGAAGCTGCAACATTTGTCTACCCATATATCCTTTTCCAGTCATGTAACAAGTACTAGATAGTTACAATTAAAGTACAGCTATTCACAGAGGTTCAGTGTGGGCTGTAATTATTGTACGACAGTGAAACTTTGTAGACATGCTAAATTATTAACGTGGAATTGATTATACTGATAATGTTTGTGAACAGTATGGCTATCGAGAATAGAGACTGTGCACTGTTAGTGAAACTGTTTTCTGTGGACTACAGGAATTACAGTGCTCCACGGAGAGAGTACCGCCAACTGAAAGGTCTGAGGAGAGGCTTGATTGTGATAATGAAATTGGGATGCTTTTAAACCATGTGCTCTGCATGAAGAGCCATTGCACTTGGCGTACGTGACCGTGTGGTATGGATTCAAAAGCACTGTTATTCTCGGTCCATTCTTCTTCTTTTAAGGGAATATAGCTAGATGCCCTGTCATTTGTACTATAACATCTGCACATTACAAGGGTCTCCTTGTACAGCATGTGATTCCTGCTTTGGAAAAGTCCAACCGTGTCGAAATCTGTGTTTTCAGGCAAGACAGAGGCAACACCTCATCTCCCTCACCCAGTGAAAGATCTGGTTAATGCAACTTTTCACAAACATGTTATCTCCAGAGGTTTTCCAGATGCATGGCCTGCAAGACCACTTAATCTGAATACATGTGACTTTTGGCTCTGGGGATATCTAAAAGAATGCATTTACTGGGGACGTGTTTGGTCTCTACTTTATCTGAAGGCCAGTATGTGGGACCATGTTGCTCAGATTCCACTGGAACTGTTGCGAGCAACTGTTGATCCTGTTGTTTTATGGAGGCAGCGTCTTGGTGATGTCTCTGGTGTATGTGTTGAATAAACTGTATAAGTGGCGGTTAATAATAAAATCAACATTATGCGTTTCTCACTTGTTTGACCTTTTCTGTTCACATCCTGTTTCTTGTCCATTACGTATGGAAACATTCCTATACATCTTTCTTGTGTTCACTGTGCCATATTTGCACCTGATGGCCAAAACTGGAAGTAGTTTTTTTCTAGTGTAAATTGGTTCTGCATTAATGCATTATAATGTCTAACAAGTTTCATTGCCATATGATAATTACAGCACACACTGGGCCTCTGTGAGTAGCTGCACTGTATTTATAACCATCCTGTACACCCTACCTCATTAGGGGTAGGTCTATCTTTGTTAGAAGTCATGTCAAATACAGACTCTGCTGAAACTTCTGCACTGCCTCTTATGTGGACACTACTGGCAGCCATATGTCTGCGCATTTCAGTGTCTGCTTCACAATGTATACCACCTGGATCTCTCCTTCCGCTTCCTAATTCTCTTGATGACATGCATAAGAATTGTTCTTCCAATACATTTTTCAATCTTGCAGTTATCCTTGCCTCAATCTCCTCTAGCCTCTTATCACACATCCATCTCCAACCCCTGGCTACTTCTTCACCCCATTAATCTACACCCACACTACTCTCTCCCCAGTCTCACTTTTTCTCTGTTCTCTCCCACCTCTGCCACCCCTTCCTCCTCCTACCCCCCCCCCCCCCCCCAATACTGAAACATGAGCCTCCATTTCGACATGTGCCACATACAACTTCTTCTGCATGCAGCAGGATGGGCTCTCAGGTCTCATATTCTTCACCTGTTCCCAAGCTGGCTTCCTCCTAGCTGTCACTGTCCTTTCCTAACACCCCCATCACTTCCTTCACCTTCCTTCCTCGCACCTACTCCACCTTACACAACCCTTCACTCAAGTCAGTCTGCAGTGCAGAACAATGGATCAATACACATGTATAAGTGTATAATAGATGGAAACAATCCACGTGGGAGAAATATATCTAAAAACAAAGATGATGTGACTTACCAAACGAAAGGGCTGGCAGGTTGATAGACACACAAACAAACACAAACATACACACAAAATTCAAGCTTTCGCAACCAACATTTGCTTCATCAGGAAAGAGGGAAGGAGAGGGAAAGACGAAAGGATGTGGGTTTTAAGGGAGAGGGTAAGGAGTCATTCCAATCCCGGGAGTGGAAAGACTTACCTTAGGGGGAAAAAAGGACAGGTATACACTTGCGCGCGCGCACGCACACTCACACACATATCCATCCACACATACACAGTCACAGTCTGCTTGTGACTGTGTATGTGCGGATGGATATGTGTGTGTATGCGAGTGTATACCTGTCCTTTTTCCCCCCTAAGTTAAGTCTTTCCACTGCCGGGATTGGAATGACTTCTAACCCTCTCCCTTAAAGCCCACATCCTTTCGTCTTTCCCTCTCCTTCCCTCTTTTCTGATGAAGCAACCGTTGGTTGTGAAAGCTCGAATTTTGTGTGTATGTTTGTGTTTGTTTGTGTGTCTATCAACCTGCCACCGCTTTCGTTTTGGAAGTCACATCATCTTTGTTTTTAGATATAATACACATGTATATATTTTTTTTCATGAGTCCTTAACCTCCTAGAAAGAATATTGTTCGATAGCTTACCAGTAAATTAAACCTTGTTTATGTGCTTCAGTTATGTGGAGAGTGCTTACTTTAACTCTGTTCATTATTTTACTGTACACATACTTATCATTGTTCCTTGGTTTCACAGAAATTACAAAACTGAATTCTTCAGAAACTTGATAACCCTTAAAAACTTTTTATGTCACCACCTTATCAACCTAAGCACAAAATGCATCTGAGTTAACATCACAGACTCTACCATAAGTAGCTTTCAGCTTTTACTTCAGGTTTTAATACTGATTTTCACTGGAACTGTAATCATTTTTACTTGTTGCTCGGTAAAGTTGTGAATACTCCAGCTAACTGAGAAAGTGTGTAATAGTTAAAAAACTGAATCATCCTACATCATATCAAGAAGTTGCAAATATTATACGTACAATGCGCAAACAAGTGAAATAAACCATTTATGATATTCACCTTCCTATATAATAAATAGACATACTGCAGAGATCACAACAATCTCAGATCTAGCAATGAATAAAGTACAAAATAATCATAGAAGTTGGAAAGCTGGTAAGTGAGAAGCAACAATCACATACGTATTTGAAACTCAACAGTGTGAAAGGTGTAGCACATCACACTGAGGTGGTGTTGAGTGGCAGTAAGGCACAAAGAAAATGACTGCTAGATATTATTCATCAGACATAGCCAGCCAAACACACACTTTACTCAAGCACACCTCACAAACAAATGGCCAGAGTTGTGCCAAGGCACTTGAGAATGACAGCAACTGCATAAGGAGTGAGCAGTGATTTTTGCTTGGGTGGGTAGTGGGGCACAGAAGACTTTTGGAGCAGGGTGGGAAAGCATGTTAATGGTGGGGGAAGATGCAAGTCTTGCATGTGGGTGCATGCAGGGATGTAGTGTAGACAGAGTAATGGGCTGCTAGGTGCAGCATTGAGTGGCTATGCTGTGCAGGAGGGAGGGGGCAGAAAAATTGGAAAAGCGGAAAGGGCTATGCAAGATCACCGGTGAGATAGAAAGCATGTGTAGAGCTGGATTGGGAGCAGGCAAGTGGAGTACAGGGATTAACAATGGTTGAGACCATGAGGAGTTAGAGGAATGAAGAATATGATGCAGGGAGAATTCTCAGCTGTGTTGTTCAGAAAATTTTGTGTTGGTGAGAAGAATCCAGATTGCACAGGCTGTGAAGCATTGCATGTCTGCCATTCAGTGCCACCTCCATGTGGTGATTAAGAATGTATTCTTTTCATGTTGCGGTATTCCATCTTGGATCTTCCACTGTTCGGCATATTTAAAATTCAGAGAGCTGAGTTTCTCCCAACATATGCAATGTTCAAGTAACTTATGGGAATGCAACCGTGTCGCGTCACCAACAACCATCAATATTTCTACAGGCACACACCCTGTCAGTTTCAAGGCAAAACTTCAGCAAGAGAACAAGGGGTTTCAAAAACTTTGGTTTGCAGTGCAATTCTGGAAAGATATTCCATCACACAACCAAAGAGGACCGACATCAGACGTTATCAATAACAAAAATTAATAACCAGCAGGTGAGGTAGCATTTACTCTGTTTTTTTAACTTTGGATAGAGTGGGATTCCATGCAGAATTTAATCAAAAACTTCGATCTCTATTTATAATGTTACTTGCTAATTAAATTAAACTGCTTCCTTGACTACACTATCCCAGTAGCTGGAAGTACGTGCCAGAATCTGCATGTTGTTATATTCCACAGGCTGACCAGTGTCAGGACAGTGTTCTGCAATAGCAAATTTACTTTGCTGTTGTAAATGTGTGTGATGCTTATGCTTGGTACACCTGGCCTCCACGGTTCTAATAGTCTTACTGATGCATGACGTGACGCAACTGCAAGGAATGCGATAGAGACCTGCTGTTACCAAACTGCGATCGTCATTTACAGCAGGGGTTCTCAGACTTTTTCCATTGCACAATCCCTTCTGAAATAGAAATTATTTTAACCCTCCCTTTCCTCCCCATCCCCTTTTTCTTTCCATCATCCTCAGCACTTCTCATTCTCGGCCCAAAAATGACCCGTGATATCTATTTACATCTGTCTAATTATTACAACTGTCAGTTACAACAACAACAACAACAACAACAACAACATCGTCCTTCAAGCACATCAGAGTTAAATATTTTTATTAATTATCACACATTTGTATTATTCAAAGGTGGTGAAAGTTAACAATTACAAATGTTTAAAAATAACCATGGCTGTGTGTGCTATTACATATATTTCACTATGTATTTTTATTGTGAATTAGTTCACAATCTGGTCAATTAAAGTTAAATTGTTTCCATCTATATTGCTTTTAAATCAATCAGAATGTTTTAATATTTGTAACATCAGGGGGTACAAATGATGATAGAACAATAGACAACATTTAAATGCCAGTTTAAAAACCATTATATTCAAACTGATCATCCAAAAAGGAAATAAACAAGATTAAAAATGCACAATGTTCAAGATTTGGAAATTTTATGATGTTTGCACATTTAGTGTGATGTGTGTGCCTGAATTTGTGAAGAAAGCAGATCCAGTCTTGGTTGGATCTTTTAAACAGCAGCTCACACATGCAATTCGAGCTAAGGTGTATACTGATGTTTCGTCTTGATTAATGCCGTTGCAAGAAATGTTGACTCATACCAGTAAGTTGTTGCGAAAGGTAATAACTGCCCTTCTTGCTAAATTGGATTATTCATTCCAAGTTTGCACCCAAGGAATTCAAGAGACTTTGATTAAAATTCATTTCAAAATGTTCTGTCACTTGAGAGTTCTATGAACTGCTCCTGATCTACTGTTGGCAAGTAGCCTCTTGTGTTCATATCGAACAGATTATGGATCCAGTCATGCTTGGATAAAGGTACTGGAAATTTATTCTTCAATTGTTGGCAAAGGTTTTTGAGATTTATTACATCAGTTCTACTAATTTTAATTACATCCAACTCATTTTTCCTTTACGAAATCATTTAGACAAGAAAATGTCTTGCAGTTATCCTCTTCCACCTGGGTTTTACAAAGTCCAAGTTTTCTATTAAATGCAAGTATTTGTTTAATTAGAAAGATATTATCATGTCAGCCTTTAAGTGATACGTTAGGTTCATTCAGCTGTTCAGTACAAAAAGACTAAGTTCATCCTTCAGCTTTACAATGCAACAAAGAACTTCACCACAAGACAACCGCTGTATCTCCATGTTCAATACAAGCAGATCATCAGTAGAACCTGTCTCTTCCCAAAGAATGGAAAACAGCATACTGTTTATAGCTTGTGCTTTCACACAGTTTACAGCACAGACTGCATCGTTCAGCATATTACTGACTTCTGGTTATACTGCCTTACAAGCCAATGCTTCCATGTGTATCATGCAACATGTGAATTTTACACAAGGAGAAACAGCACACACTCTTGCCATGAACCCCTTTTTAGTTCCAGTAAATGCTGGTGCCCATTTGTACAGATACGCTATGTGATCAAAAGTATCCGGACACATGGCTGAAAATGACTTACAGGTTCTTGGCCGTCCTCCATCGGTAATGCTGGAATTCAGTATGGTGGCCTTGATGCCAGCTTCCACTCTTGCAGGCATGTGTTCAATCAAGTGCTGAAAGGTTTCTTGGGGAATGGCAGCCCATTCTTCATAGAGTGCTGCACTGAGGAGGGGTGTCGATATCAGTCGGTGAGGCCTGGCACGAAGTCAGTGTTCCAAAACATCCCAAAAGTGTTCTATAGGATTCAGGTCAGGACCCTGTGCAGGCCAGTCCATTACAGGGACGTTATTGTCGTGTAACCATTCCACAGGCCGTGCATTATGAACAGGTGCTAGATCGTGTTGAAAGATGCAGTCACCTTCCCCGAATTGTTCTTCAACAGTGGGAAACAAGAACGTGCATAAAATATCAATGTAGGCATGTGCAGTGATAGTGCCATACAAAACAAGGGGTGCAAGCCCTCTCCATGAAAAAAAAAAAAACAACCACACCGTAACACCACCGCCTCCAAATTTTACTGTTGGCGCTGCACACTCTGGCAGATGACATGCACCAAGCATTCGCCATACCCACACCCTGCCATTGGATCACCACATTGTGTGCCCTCATTTGTCACACCACACAACATTTTTCCACTGTTCAATCGTCCAATGTTTACACTCCTTACACTAAGCGAGGCATCGTTTGGCATTTACTGGCATGATGTGTAACTTATGAGCAGCTGCTCGACCATGAAATACAAGTTTTCTCACCTCCTGCCCAACTGTCATAGTACTTGCAGTGGATCCTTATGCAGTTTGGAGTTCATTCCTTTGTGATGGTCTCAATAAATGTCGGCCTATTACACATTACGCCCCTCTTCAACTGTCGGCAGTCCCTTCAGTAAACAGATGAGGTCGGCCTATATGCTTTTGTGCTGTGTGTGTCCCGTTGCATTTCCACTTCACTATCACATCAGAAATAGCAGGCCTAAGGATGTTCAGGAGTGTGGAAATCTCATGTACAGATGTATGGCACAAGTGACACCCGATCACCTGATCACGTTCGAAGTCCGTGAGTTCCGCATTCTCCTTTCTCATGATGTCTAACGACTACAAGGTCGCTGATATGGAGTACCTGGCAGTAGGTGGCAGCACAGTGCACTCAATATCAAGAATGTATATTTTTTAAGGTGTCCGGATGCTTTTAATCATATAGTCAATCAACACAGTTTGTCCATGAATGGTTGTTGTCAACAAAAAATGAATTAACAAGAAAGATAATATCTTCATCTGTAGTCCTTCCTTCCATAACTTTACAAAATAGGCATGTGCATTGCACTGCATTTCCATAGCAGTAGTGTACAAACCCAGAAGCTGGAAAAGATTTCCAATGTGAGTAATGTCATCAAGTTGCAGGGCAAATTTTAGGTTATCCTGAAAACATGGTAGTGATTAATTTTTTATGTGAATGGCTATTGCATCATTATCATCTGAGAGTGTTATTGACTTTAGACGCTTGCTAACCTTTTTTCGTGCATGATTTTGCAAATTTTGACAGCTTTGGGAAAAAGTGACTTTAGTTTCATAGGATTGAAATTATTGTTGACTAAAATCTCCTGACAAGGAACACATTGTGGTCATCCCTTATTATTCAAAAAGAATTCTGGTAAAGCTTAATATCAGGCAATCAACTTGAGTTTACGTACTTTAGTTTTGCATTTAGAACTAATATTGCTGTTGATAGGAACAGAGGAAGAGGCATGTGAAAGAAGAATGTACTTCGATGAAAGTAAAATATTTTTCCTTATTAGAATTGCATATTTTCAAAGGAGAAGAGACACTTGAGGAATCACTTGCATGGAATCTCCTGTTACCATTGCAAATCAACCTCTTATCCATGGCAATGACTATTTTAAATCTGGTAAGCTATTTTCAGTGAACAGTTATTAGAATTCAACTTTTAGCTGACACATTATCTTTGAACTGACTCTGGAAGCCTGGCTGAAGTAGAGGACCATCACAATGGCTATGAGTGACAATCTATTCTTGTAATCAGGAGCTTTCTAACTTGGTTCATGTAAATGAGAAACTGATGGTAACAATATTAATTTACCAAAAGACTTATTTATTACATAATTTGAAATATAAGTATTTCAATGAAAGCTGGGCAGCCTCGCTATTACTCATTGTACCCCATCCCCTCCATAAGGGGCTCGCATCCCCCCGTCCTGCATCACCACTTTGAGGACGACTGCTTTACAGAAACCTAAAAAGACCCTAATCTTAGATGATGATCGAAAAACACATTTCACATATTTCCACAAAAGATGACTAATCCTGTTGGATATGCTCCCTGCTTAAGACGAAGAGGCCGTGGACTTTGGTGCCGCCTCAGTATTACAATCACTCACCCAGTGGACAGTTGGCCCCATAGCAGTGAGAATTTGAACAACTCTTTATAACACCTGGATTCAATACACCAGAATATTCATTTCATGGTGGGGGAGGAAAAGGATTGCTGCATGGTGATAGTATGGTGGGACATGCATTTTATAGGAATGCTACTAACACTGACTTGCAGATACAGGCTGATAGTTGTGATAGCTGCCACCATTCAGCTGAGTATGAAGGGGTACTTCGTACCTTGGTTCACAGGATCCACATCATCTATAACCCTGAGAGCTTGTCAGCTGAGTTAGCCCATCCTCCTTTTGTCAGGATAGTTGCAGTGAAAGACAGATGAGCATTAAGCTGTCAAGCAACCAGGCATCGGATGAGTGGTGATAATACCAAGGTGGTACCAAAGTCTATGACCTGTTTGACTTCTGCTGGGAGCATTTTCAATGTGGTTGATAGTATTTTGTGGAAACATGTGAAATATGTTTTTTGACCACCATCTGAGATAAGGATCCTATTAATTTCCATAAAGGATAGTCTTGGTTTTGTGTATTGTATTCCTTGCAGTTGAGGCACATCATATATTGGTCACATTATCAGGACCATGGAGGATCGGTGTACTTGGCATAAGCATCATTTGCGCTTACAACATCTGAACAAATCTAATGTTACAGAATATTGTCTTGGCTCCAGTGATTTCATGGAATATAACAACACAGAGACTCAGGCATGCACTTTTATCTATTGGGATAATGTTAGTAAGGAAGCAGTTGAAATTAAATTAGCAAGTAACCATATTAATTTGCACTATCGATAACTTGATGTCGATCATCTTTGGTTGTGGTGATGATGATAGTGTCAGAGAGAGAGAGAGAGAGAGAGAGAGAGAGAGAGAGAGAGAGAGAGAGAGAGAGTAAATTTTGCCTTTAAAATAACAGGGTTTACACCTGTCAAAATATTGGCTGGCTGCATTTCCATTAAGTTATTCAAACATATTTGAAAAATGTTATTTAAATTCACTTAAAAATGGGAAAATTTGTATGTGTTTAGTACAAATCATGTACACCATTTGAAGGTTACTCTAAAATATGAAAAACACACCATTACTTTACTGACAAGCTATACACTAATGATATTTGACTTGAAATGCATATGCAGTAATGGCTTTTTATTATGTTACCTGTCTGTAAGTTTTTTTATTGAGAGAGGAAGAGGATGCATTTCAGATAAGAAATACTGAGATTCAATACATCTCTAATCTTTAATATTTTGATGGTGTAAATAAAATAGAAAGAAACTTCCACATGGGAAAAATATATTAAAAACAAAGATTCCAAGACTTACCAAGCGGGAAAGCGCCGGCAGACAGGCACAATGAACAAAACACACAAACACACACACAGAATTACTAGCTTTCGCAACCGATGGTTGCTTCTTCAGGAAGGAGAGGGAAAGACGCAAGACACAAGCAGGTCTTGCTGCTTGTGTGTGTGTGTGTGTGTGTGTGTGTGTGTGTGTGTGTGTGTGTGTGTGTGTGTGTGTGTGTGTGTGTGTGTGTGCGTGTGCGTGCGTGCGTGCGCGCGTACACCTATCCTTTTTTTTTCCCCCTAAGGGAAGTCTTTCTGCTCACGGGATTGGAATGACTCCTTACCCTCTCCCTTAAAACCCACATCCTTTCGTCTTTCCCTCTCCTTCCTGAAGAAGCAACCATCGGTTGCGAAAGCTAGTAATTCTGTGTGTGTGTTTATGTGTTTTGTTCATTGTGCCTTTAATATTTTGATGTTGACCATACCTTTCAAAGGAAGCTTTCAGAATAACTTTGAAAATTAGATGTGCTACAAAAAACATACTTCACCGTAGTGAGTGTAGACTTGTCTTGTGTACTTGTAATGATTTACAATTGTTTTGAATTGTGATCACTTCCAATTTCTGCTAATATGTGGCTAAATATATGTAACTATTGTTGAGTATCTGTACTGTCTATTAATAACTATTTTTCCCACCTGCAGTCCGTTCATTGGCATCTGTCAGTCTCAGGAAAGCTATTTCCTCACATTCAAGGTTTCATTTTGATTATTTCTCATTGGATTTCAATGAAGAATATTCAGCATTGTTTGGAGGGGTCCTTCAAGAGCAAACAGAATTTCTTCATATCAGTATTAAGAGAATTCTTTCATTATACGAGAGGAGTCCGTCAAAACCAAATTCTGTTGCACTTGTTGGACATTCAATGGTAAGCACACATTATGGATTTTTCTTCATTACAAGATAAGTTGTTTTTGTGTAGCAGTTATTTCCTTCTATTAATTCTGTTTGAAAAGGTTGTTTCTTTTTCTATTAATAAAGAGACTTGTATTATATTTGTTTGAGCCATCATGAGCTGATGGATCCTTAATTGGAATGCACTACCATAGTATATGTAAGGTCAAAATAAAATTCACTCACAAAAAATTAGATTTTTATTTGTTATTTACATAATCGATTTTGAATCATCTGTGTGTGTGTGTGTGTGTGTGTGTGTGTGTGTGTGTGTGTGTGTGTAAACCATTGGGCCAGTTTCAACCAAGCTTTGTACATGTATCCCTTACCATGAAGCAACAGTTGTTGTGGGGGTAAGAGTGACCTACCTATCATAGTGCAAAATCTATGATGTCATGGATAATGAGATGCGTGAAAATGTGTTGCAACATGCATAGTGTTTAAGTTTATCACTTCTTTGCTGGTAACTCTATTTGCAATATATTTCACTGACACTACTCACATATTCTGCTGAGTGTACCAACATAAATATAGTATCATTGTAGGTCACGTAGTTCAAGAGATATGATGTCATAAACACTGAGATACATGAAAAAATGCAGCATCATGGATGTTCTTTACCACTAAGACACTCCTACAGTCGATTCAACTTAACGAAATCCCTGACACCTTGCAGCACTCTTGACAGCTTTCAGCTGGGAAGTACAAATGGGTGTAGGCGAAAACAATAGCCTCTATAGAAGTAACGAAAAGGCGTTGCCATGAAGATGTTCACAAAATTGCATTGTAGACATGTGAAGCACCTTTGCACAGTGTACAGAAACTGTCCGAGATCATATTTCTTAGTTGAATACCCTAGCATTATATTTGCATATTATGCACCTTTCTTTTCACAACTGTTTCGTAACTTCAGAGGCGTTTTAACAAATATATGGAAATAAATTTTTTTCTTCCACCCCCCCCCCCCCCTCCCCTATTGGTCTGAATGTTTTGGAATAGTTCCACAAAATATAACCTGTGTATAATTACCATGAAAGCATACTACTACTTGCATCAACAATAGTCCTGTATGGCATAGAGCTAAAGATGAAACATTATATTATAAGTCGCAGAAAGAAAGTTGAAAGGAAGAACTGATAACCTCATTACTGCATATTATAGTGCACACATACATTCACAAATTGATGAAATGTATGATGAGATAAAAGAAATTATTCAGATAGTGAATGGAGACAAAAATTTAATAGTCATGGGTGACTGGAATTCGAGTGTAGGAAAAGGGAGAGAAGGAAACATAGTAGGTGAATATGGATTGGGGGTAAGAAATGCAAGAGGAAGCCGTCTGTTAGAATTTTGCACAGAGCATAACTTAATCATAGCTAACACTTAGTTCAAGAATCATAAAAGAAGGTTGTATACATGGAAGAATCCTGGAGATACTAAAAGGTATCAGATAGATTATATAATGGTAAGACAGAGATTTAGGAACCAGGTTTTAAATTGTAAGACATTTCCAGGGGCAGATGTGGACTCTGTCCACAATCTATTGGTTATGAACTGCAGATTAAAATTGAAGAAACTGCAAAAAGGTGGGAATATAAGGAGATGGGACCTAGACAAACTGACTAAACCAGAGGTTGTACAGAGTTTCAGGGAGAGCATAAGGAAACAATTGACAGCAGTGGGGGATAGAAGTACAGTAGAAGAAGAATGGGTAGCTCTGAGGGATGAAGTAGTGAGGGCAGCAGAGGATCAATTAGGTAAAAAGATGAGGGCTAGTAGAAATCCTTGGGTAACAGAGAAATATTGACTTTAATTGATGAAAGGAGGAAACATAAAAACGCAGTAAATGAAGCAGGCAAAAAGGAATACAAATGTCTCAAAAACGAGATTGACGGGAAGTACAAAATGGCTAAGCAGGGATGGCTAGAGGACAAATGTAAGGATGTAGAAGCTTATATCACTAGGGGTAAGATAGATACTGCCTACAGGAAAATTAAAGAGACCTTTGGAGAGAAGAGAACCACGTGTATGAATATCAAGAGCTCAGATGGAAACCCAGTCCTAACCAAAGAAGGGAAAGCAGAAAGGTGGAAGGAGTATATAGAGGGTCTATACAAGGGCGGTGCACTAGAGGACAATATTATAGAAATGGAAGAGAATGTAGATGAAGATGAAATGGGAGATACGATACTGCGTGAAGAGTTTGACAGAGCACTGAAAGACCTGAGCCGAAACAAGGCCCCGGGAGTAGACAACATTCCATTAGGACTACTGACGGCCTCGGGATAGCCAGTCCTGACAAAACTCTACCATCTGGTGAGCAAGATGTATGAGACAGGCAAAGTACCCTCAGACTTCAAGAAGAATATAATAATTCCAATCTCAAAGAAAGCAGGTGTTGACAGATGTGAAAATTACCAAACTATCAGTTTAAAAAGTCACAGCTGCAAAATACTAATGCGAATTCTTTACAGACGAATGGAAAAACTGGTAGAAGCCGACCTCGGGGAAGATCAGTTTGGATTCCGTAGAAATGTTGGAACACGTGAGGCAGTACTGACCGTACGACTTATCTTAGAAGAAAGATTGAGGAAAGGCAAACCTACGTTTCTAGCATTTGTAGATTTAGAGAAAGCTTTTGACAATGTTGACTGGAATACTCTCTTTCAAATTCTAAAGGTGGCAGGGGTAAAATACAGGGAGCGAAAGGCTATTTACCATTTGTACAGAAACCAGATGGCAGTTATAAGAGTCGAGGGGCATGAAAGGGAAGCAGTGGTTGGGAAGGGAGTGAGACAGGGTTGTAGCCTCTCCCCAATGTTATTCAATCTGTATATTAAGCAAGCAGTAAAGGAAACAAAAGAAAAATTCAGAGTAGGTATTAAAATCCATGGAGAAGAAATTATAAACTTTGAGGTTTGCCAAAGACATTGTAATTCTGTCAGAGACGGCAAAGGACTTGGAAGAGCAGTTGAACGGAATGGACAGTGTCTTGAAAGGAGGATATAAGATGAACATCAACAAAAGCAAAACGAGGATAATGGATTGTAGTCGAATTAAGTCGGGTGATGCTGAGGGAATTAGATTAGGAAATGAGACACTTAAAGTAGTAAAGGAGTTTTGATATTTGGGGAGCAAAAAAACTGACGATGGTCGAAATAGAGAAGATATAAAATGTAGACTGGCAATGGCAAGGAAAGCGTTTCTGAAGAACAGAAATTTGTTAACATCAAGTATAGATATAAGTGTTAGGAAGTCGTTTCTGAAAGTATTTGTATGGAGTGTAGCCATGTATGGAAGTGAATCATAGACGATAAATAGTTTGGATAGGAATACACTCCTGGAAATTGAAATAAGAACACCGTGAATTCATTGTCCCAGGAAGGGGAAACTTTATTGACACATTCCTGGGATCAGATACATCACATGATCACACTGACAGAACCACAGGCACATAGACACAGGCAACAGAGCATGCACAATGTCGGCACTAGTACAGTCTATATCCACCTTTCGCAGCAATGCAGGCTGCTATTCTCCCATGGAGACGATCGTAGAGATGCTGGATGTAGTCCTGTGGAACGGCTTGCCATGCCATTTCCACCTGGCGCCTCAGTTGGACCAGCGTTCGTGCTGGACGTGCAGACCGCGTGAGACGACGCTTCATCCAGTCCCAAACATGCTCAATGGGGGACAGATCCGGAGATCTTGCTGGCCAGGGTAGTTGACTTACACCTTCTAGAGCATGTTGGGTGGCACGGGATACATGCGGACGTGCATTGTCCTGTTGGAACAGCAAGTTCCCTTGCCGGTCTAGGAATGGTAGAACAATGGGTTCGATGATGGTTTGGATGTACCGTGCACTATTCAGTGTCCCCTCGACGATCACCAGAGGTGTACGGCCAGTGTAGGAGATCACTCCCCACACCATGATGCTGGGTGTTGGCCCTGTGTGCCTCGGTCGTATGCAGTCCTGATTGTGGTGCTCACCTGCACGGCGCCAAACACGCATACGACCATCATTGGCACCAAGGCAGAAGCGACTCTCATCGCTGAAGATGACACGTCTCCATTCATCCCTCCATTCACGCCTGTCGCGACACCACTGGAAGCGGGCTGCACGATGTTGGGGCGTGAGCGGAAGACGGCCTAACGGTGTGCGGGACCGTAGCCCAGCTTCATGGAGACGGTTGCGAATGGTCCTCGCCGATACCCCAGGAGCAACAGTGTCCCTAATTTGCTGGGAAGTGGCGATGCGGTCCCCTACGGCACTGCGTAGGATCCTACGGTCTTGGAGTGTGTTCGTGCGTCGCTGCGGTCCGGTCCCAGGTCGACGGGCACGTGCACCTTCCGCCGACCACTGGCGACAACATCGATGTACTGTGGAGACCTCACGCCCCGCGTGTTGAGCAATTTGGCGGTACGTCCACCCGGCCTCCCGCATGCCCACTATACGCCCTCGCTCAAAGTCCGTCAACTGCACATACGGTTCACGTCCACGCTGTCGCGGCATGCTACCAGTGTTAAAGACTGCGATGGAGCTCCGTATGCCACTGCAAAGTGGCTGACACTGACGGCGGCGGTGCACAAATGCTGCGCAGCTAGCGCCATTCGACGGCCAACACCGCGGTTCCTGGTGTGTCCGCTGTGCCGTGCGTGTGATCATTGCTTGTACAGCCCTCTCGCAGTGTCCGGAGCAAGTATGGTGGGTCTGACACACCGGTGTCAATGTGTTCTTTTTTCCATTTCCAGGAGTGTAGAATAGAAGCTTTTGAAATGTGGTGCTACAGAAGAATGCTGAAGATTAGATGGGTAGATCACATAATTAATGAGGAGGTATTGAATAGAATTGGGGAGAGCTTGACGAGAAGAAGGGACCGGTTGGTAGGGCATGTTCTGAGGCATCAAGGGATCACAAATTTAGCATTGGAGGGCAGGTTGGAGGGTAAAAATCGTAGAGGGAGGCCAAGAGATGAATACAGTAGGCAGATTCAGAAGGATGTAGGTTGCAGTAGGTTCTGGGAGATGAAGAAACTTGCACAGGATAGGGGAGCATGGAGAGCTGCATCAAACCAGTCTCAGGACTGAGGTCCACAACAATAACAACAACACATTCAGCACTCCAGCAACATTTTAATTTGAATGAGTATTTTTGTAAAAAAAAAAAAAAAAAACCTCCCTGTATTCAAGTCATGTTCTTTTGTATGACCTAATTGATGAAACACATGTAACCAGATGATCTATATGTTCCTGTATGTTTATTTATTAACCATTCAGCACATTTATCATGCAGTTGGCTTTGTCAAAATACATCAAGCAATGTATCATAAAGTAATAAAAAATTAAAAGATCTAAATATTTAGTCTGAACCTAAACATTATAATAATTGATGAGTCAGCCAGCCAGCCCTTATCATGAGTACTACCTTGTATGACTTATGTGGCACAATCCGAGGCAGAACTCCATAATTCAATGGGCTATGTTGATTTCCCCTCATCAGCTATAAAACTTACTGCCACTTGATTTTTTTGTGCAGCTCTGCCAAAATTGTAGAACAATTAACAGAATCTATTACAATAATTATTTGGTTGGAAGTGGGAAGTAGGGCCTGTCAAAATATGACTGTACATTCTGTAAACCAGCCACAAGCTTAGTTATCAAGTATATTATACTCAGCCCATCTTCCATATTCTGAAAAACACGTAATTTCACCTATAGTGACAAAATTCACAGTGAGGGAAGACATGTCCTGTATCAAATTGGCACAGCCGTAAAATCGTATTCATAACACAAGTGTACACTTGACTCGTATAAAATGGCAGTATTGCAGGTCACCTGCAGATGCATTTTACATGCACTTCCAAGGATTGATAACATAATCTGCATGTAATAATTGTAGTGATGAGAGGGAGGGGGAATGTGCATGCACATAAAACATTTTCCAGCTCAGCACATGTGCACTTCATTGCTCTTTCCTTTTATTTGCTAATAATGAGTTATAATGTCAAGATGGCATTCAAAGAGAGTGGCCTTTTTCTTTTTTTATGGCTGCATCATGTTTTCATTGTACTTTGGTTTTAGTTCAGTATTCTATAACATATTCCATCAAAACTGTAAAATAACCAGTCTGATTCGTCTAATTTTTCAAGATGCTGTTGATGCCAGTGTCATTGCAGTGCTACTCCCAACTTCACATCAGGCACATCATCTAAAAAATATAGCTGCTGAAATGAAAGAAGTATAATGTTCCAAAGACATACTTTATTTCAAGGACTTAAATATTCTACTTCAAGTCCTATGTATTATGCAAGCTCATAACAATCCTTTCGGACAATGTCCAGTTTCACAGTGCAATCTGTCTCCTGTTACAAACACAGGCAAAGATTGTCTCTCTTCGGTCCAATGCACCACGTGGTCGGAGCTGCTATGGTTGGTTGCAGATCCACTCAAAGACTTATGTTGGAATTCCTCTCAGCAACTCTTGGCTCCCCACTTCTTTGCATGGTTGGCTGCATGTGACAAGTGATGTGGAATGTAGTCCCTTGTTACTGGCGATGTCTGTGGAGGGCCACCAGAAATCTGTTGTCCTAGCTTAGCTGGTGCATATGCAGTCCTCATTGCTACCTGTGGTAAGGGTTGTGGCACAGACCACAACATATTGCACCTTCCTCTCTTCTACAGTCTTGTTTCAATCACCATATTTCTTCCATCTTTTATCAGCTGTATAGTCTTACCTTATTTTCTTCAGTTTGCTATTGATCCATGTTGCTGATGCGCATTTAAAAAGTTCTCTGAACACTCCAAATGGGTGGCTTGATGAAAATGTTTCTGTCTTATTATTCTCTCTCCAGTGTCACAACATGCAGCATGTAGGTGCTACAACAAATTTGATAAATGTACTTGACTGATACTGTTTATACTGTTAAGTTTCCATCTTTTTATGCACTACCATTATGTATATTTAAGGTGAGCTACCTGTCAGTACCACAAATAAAAATATTAGATAAAGTTACCTTGGATTTTTTGATTGACAGTTAAGGTACTTCTCTGCAAATATCATCATCATGAAAAAATCTGAGTATTGCTTGTTCTGTCTGTTAGCTCATACCTTATTTTGAGAACATGAACAGTTCTGTAACAAATGTTTGAGGTCGTTCGACAAAACTTTTCTTTATGATGAGCTCTCATTGTCCAGTAGCATGTATTGAATACTTTGTTTTTTTTTTCATAATCTGTCTCTTGCTGCTGAGTCCCGTAATACTAGGAACTTGGAAATTACCAGATGTATCAGTTTTAAAAAATAACTTTAATTTTGAAAATAGATTCCTTTCTTGTCAATGTAATTTTCTGTTTGTGAATCACATACACCTTGTTCTTGAGTTGCTCATATTTTAAGTTAAATATTGTGTTTCTGAGATGAAGGTACAGAACAAGATCAGTATTTGGTTCAAGTTTGGAAAACTGCTTAAAAACCTCACTTATGCTGGCCAGCTAAAGCTCATTAATTTGGCTTGTGGATTTGATCAGGGTTTGGCTCAACCCCCTCTCCCCACCTCCCACCCCATCTCACAAGCTAACATGTAGTATATTGAGCTATACTAGCAGGTCCACATAGTGCAACTCTTTCATTGTCACATACATGCCTGCTTTTCAAAATAACAATGCTAAGAGTCAGCAAGAAAATTGTATTAAAATTTTGAAACAATCGAAACAGAGTATAAGATTCGTAATTTCTGGAAGGCTTTGGGATTTGTTTGTTTATGGGATATTGGAATTTATTAGAAAATTTTGTTTATGTATAAATAAAAGCACTCTGTGCCGAGGCAGGTAGTTCACCTCTGTAATTACTTTGTAAGTGCTCAAAAACATGTTTTCAGTGTGCTGTGCTGCAGCTCAGTGTGCCCAGTTGAACATTAGTAAATTGGGACAATGTAGCTGTTGTACTAATCATCTCTGAATGAGGAGAGTGTCTGAAACCTCATAAGTGTTTTCGATCTTCCTGTCCACTGCTCAGTGCCTCATATGCACAATAGGGGTCTGTATTTATGCTGTTGTTTGCCAGTGTTAAACATTGTATGGGAGGTAAAAATGCTTTATTGACGTCAAATATTGCCATTTCACAGAATTAGCATTCAGATGGAGCAAGTGCAAGACTGTCATAAATATGATTTGTTGTATCTTCCATAATAGTGTTACAGAAATTTCTGGAAAAACTGATAGAAAATATATAATTGAGCCATAATCCTTTAAGTTGTCCATAAGGTGCAACATCATCATGAGATAAGACCAACCTCATCTTAATTGCAATTTTAAACAGAGCTTCATCTCAAGTTGTGGCACAACGTTTGAGCATTGTTACAGGCAGGCCATTGATTGCAAACCAAAGATGTATTTTCTCACTTCCGTTGTAATGGTCAGGTCAAGTTTGCATGAATAATATGAATTGAATACTACTTGTCAGAGTGCATAATTGAAGGCTACTCCAGAGAACTACAGATGTGACAACATTGGAAGCCATTAAGTATCATGGATATCACAATTTTTCTGTATTGTGATACTCATTATTTACAACATGGGAATTGTAGAGCCCAAATTGTTATCTTTAATTTAAAAAAATACTTGAAATTATATTTCCACATGTTACTTCCATGTAATATTCAAGATTTGTTTTCTCTGATATACATAGTACTATTTCTCTGGCATATCTATTCAAATGACCTGATGAAATTAAACATACAAAGCTCTGCAACACTTATGGACGAAATGGATGAAATAACTTAACATATTAACAACATGGTGCAAATGAATGAAAGTGTGGCAGCATATTGCTGGAGATCACCCATTTGTGCACAGAAAGCTGGATGTCTCATGGTGTGAGGTCAGCATGACTATAGCACAAGGGGGGCTAGCCCACCAACATGAGTAGTTGAAGGAATGGGAAAAGAAGACTGTGTGTGTCAATCAGCAAGCAGTTGCGCTACACTGTAGCGTTGTTCTTCATTACAGAATGGTCTGGAGATGATACTTGGATGTCTTCTACAGGGAAGAGTCATTGAGAAACTAGGAGGAGGATGAAGTGTGATGACCATAGATCAGGGTTTTGTTGTTTCCTGCAGCATTATTTCACACACCTGGGAAGTGTTCTGAATCACATACACTGCTGCCTGGAGGAAAGGAGGTGGTCGACCATTGTCAATGACAGCAGTGGAAGACAGCTACATTGTGCAGTACGCAAGAAGGGACCTATGTGAAACAGTGGGTGCAATTATAATCACATTTAACAGCAAGACACACCATCTCATGCTCCACAGTGCCACGGCTGCTGCATTGCCTGGTGACTCATATGTTGTGTCTCATTGACACCCGCACATCATCAACACAGTTTGTGATGGTGTCAAGAGCATAGGAACGGGACCAATGATGTGTGGGGTTGTATGCTCGTCTTGGATGAGAATAGATTCTCACTCATGATAGTGATTTTGGATGTACTCTCATATGGTGAGAGGTGAAACATGTAATGCACCTATGATTGTTTTTGTAGCCCAGATGTTATGGTGCAAGGAGGCATAATGTTGCATGTGCATACTGATCTCCAAATCTTTTTGTGACACCATACTCATCCCCATGTGTGTCTTTTCAGGGATGAATTCAGCCCCGACTTTATTTTTGTGGATTGTAGTGTGCAATTACCTCAAACAGTGCAGGTGGGCGTATTTGGCAAATGAACTGGCTTGCTGACTCCCCCAACATAAATCCCATCGAGCATGTGTAGGATGCATTGGGAAGTTCTATTAGCTCATCTAAATGCATCAACAACCATCCAAAAGCTAAGTGTGTTGGTGAAAGACTGGAAAACTCCTTAACAACCTTGTGGCTACCAGAAAAGCATGTTGTAGAGCATGCTTTGCTGTAGTGAACAAACAAACTGTTTAGAACCATGTCGCGCCATTCCTAATGTCCACCATAAATTGCAATGACTTAAGTGAAATTATTGTCTTTTAATAAAAATATCTTTTCTGTTCATCTCATTGCGTATTTCTGTGAATTGCCTTCTGTGCTACAAAGGAGCAGTTCCTTTATGTATGGTTCAAGTTTCATTGAGATATGTTACTTGGCAGTGACAATCATGTGAAAGTTACTTTCATGCTTAAGTTTTGCACACCAGTGTATTTATCAGTTCCTGTTCTTATTTATTACTCTGCATATACAATTGTTTCTTTGCATATTTGTAGCTAAATAATTAATAAATATAATAATATTTAATAATTTTATGTAGCTTATTAGTGTGTAAATTAATCAGAACTTTCAGCAACTTGTTAATGTTTTTCACTGTAATGTATTTTTAGGGTGGTGTAGTGGCAAGAGGCTTATTCATGTTGCCTGATTTCAATACATCACTTGTAAAAGTGATAGTGACATTAGCAACACCACATGTATCTCCTGTCCTCTCTGTTGACTGGCATTTATCTTCATACTTTGGTAAAACCAATGTATTTTGGGGAGCACACAGGAGTGATCAGTTGAAGAATGTCACTTTTGTTTCGCTGGGTGGAGGACATCGTGATGTTATGGTTCAGTCAGCCCTTACAATTAGTTCCTCTGCTGACATCAACATTCTGGTAAGTTACTGTTTACACTTGTCTTGTTTGTTTCCAATCTGCTTTAGAGAATGATGTGTTTGTCACACTTAATGACAATCATAATAATAATGTTTTATGGTTCTTTTTTCTGGTTGTGTAACCTGTAAGTTTCAATAAGTCAGAAGAATATATGAAGAATAGCAACAGATAGAATATACTAATGATTCTGTTAAACCTTTTTGTTCTGTTTTATTTCATTATTTTACATATGTCAAAAGTTGGAGGGAAGTTATGAAAATCTCATGATATTTTTATTTATTCACAACTGTGAAACAAAGGAATTGAAATAGGATTCACCTGATATTTATATACAAAAAAAATTACAATAAATACAGTTAACAATATGGAGACAATATTGTGGGTAGATCAGTAATGATAATTTACACACATTCAGTAAATGATTAATAAATATACAGGGTGGAGAACTACAATCTGATAATAAGTTTAGAGCGTGGTAGGGGATGTTAAAGAGATCAAAATATTCCAGATAATCATAGGTCAGAAATACGGCATTGTGGAGTACAGCCATAAAATGACAGCCAATCAGTGACAAAGCATGTGGAAGTGTGTGCATTTAAACTAACTTGGTCCCATTAATACTCGTTGTGCGAAAGAATTCAGTTGCTAAGTAAATTAGCTGAAGGTAATTGTTTGAGGTGAATAGTCGAAGCTAGGCAAACTTTAATTCCTTATTCATTGCTGGTTATGTTAAACAGAATTTTCTGTGCTATTTATGAGTTAAACCGTGACTATTAAATCAACTATCCTGAAAGTACTCTAATGCCATCAATTTGTTAAGATAATAAGTTGTACTGCAGAGATGGCAAAGGGGTAAGATAGTCAACATATATTACTGAAGAGTGTAATATTGCTAATAATGAATCTGTGGGCTCTATATTTTAATTTTTGCTAATGAATTTTTATTCTAACAGTGCTGTAGATCATTAAGTATCAACTAAGGCAGTGGTGAAAAAGGAAATCAATATTCAGTTTTAATCATTCCTTTTAATTTCGGACACAGATTTAAAGACAAATGCTTAAATTTTCTGCCTCCTGCATCACACTAAAGCCGACATCACTGAATAATGGTTGGCAAACCCTTTAAAAAATTCCTGAAATGTCACAAATGATTCTCATAGCATCAAAAATTGTTTTGACCAACTGTTCAGAGCTTCCAGAGTGGGATGCAGCTGCGAACCATCTGGTTGGAACAACATCCTTTGGCATAAGTGAATAGGAATGTCTTCCAACAGTACTGACAATTACACTTACAGAAATTGAACACATTTATGTTGATTTAATTGGGGCGATGATTGTGGTCATTAAATACTGCTTTCGTAGTAAAATAGCCTCTTCCTTAAACAGGATAAATTAGGGAGAATTCACATTGTTGAGTCACTGCGTTAACAGCTACGCATAAAAATTTATTTGCCTTGGATCATCTGTGTAAACCTTGGTCCTTTTGTGCATGATAAGGATGTAAACAGTTTGCTTTTGTTACATTCCAAACAAGCTGATGAGTGATACAAAATAAATTTGCAAACTGTTGCTCTGGTGCTGGTTGCAGGCATTGAATCATAATGCTAGAGCATCTCTTCATCAAATTCCAGAGTCCTCTGTTCTTGGTCATCCTGTACCAACCTCTCTGGGTGCAAACATGTCTTTTCCTTCCCTTTTTGGATGGGGAATGTTGTACTAGTCAGAAAGTAAGAGGAGGATACTACCTGGCATATTTGTTTGTAAATGAGATCTGTGGGAGACAAAATTGTGGAATATGTTATTGGTGTAAGTGTTATGGGATTCGGTGGTGGAGCAGATACCATTGTCACAGTTGAGTAGACTGTAGGAAACAAGATTGTTTGAGTGTAGGCAGAGTGATAGCTGCCAAAGTACAGATTTTGTTGTTTATTGTTTGTTTTTGTATGAGCAGAGCTTTAAGTTACTGTAGGAAGTGTAGTAGTTCCAATACATAAACATTCAAGTAAATTATGATGGGAAACTGAAAAAGGTAACATTTTAATTTCTCAGCTTGTGTAGTCTTCTGTTAATTGACATATATCTGGCTCTTTTGTTTCAGGCCTATCTACAACATTTATTCTAATGAAAAGGTATTGCTGTTTTAATACTGACATTTCTTCACATTTCACTGTAGATTCAGAATTAACTTCACACCTCATTTAACTATGCTGATAGTTTCGTGATTACTTTTACCTTCTGTGTATTTATTTTATTTATTTATCATATGACATACATCACAATCCTTATGAATTTTATTCATAGATTAATTACAAATTGACATCAAGACATTTAATATAATCGGTTGCCTCCTCTATTGCAGCGAGGAAATCATTGAAGGTTGCCTTGTAGGCTTTAACTGGGCATTTTTCCACTATGTGTCAGATTGTTTGTTTTTCAGTGCCGCAGTCACAATTTGGTGTTGGTATCGTTCCCCACTTGTAGGGAGCATCAGCACATCTTCCATGGCCAGTACATATGCGGTTTATAGTTGTCCACACTTTGCGTGACTGGTTGAAGCCAGGTGGTTTCTCAGCTGTCATGAAACTTTGGCATTTTGGTGGGCAGTGTTCTTGACAGTGCTGTTTCCACAGATTGTTGACACCAAAGTTGGAGTTCTTCATCTGTTTAGCAGAGTGTAATGCTGGTCTCCTCGATTTAAGTCTTCTGTACTCCAAGTCAGCTAAGTCGCTGTGTATGGGCAGCTGTGGGTTATTAGTTATCTTGTTGAACTCACTGAGAAGAGAGTTTTTTCACCTAATTTCTGGGTGTGGTATGTGGCTCATGGTTGGCAGCCATACAGTACGCGTAGATTTTATTGTGCCACTGATTTGCGCATGGTGTCATTTAGTAATAGATCAGTCGTGCTTGTATGCAGGTTGCTAATCCACACAAGAGCGCTGGAATCTGCCACCGAGTAGACAAGCCCAACTGTTGATGTGTGGAGTGTGCTTGCTGTGGAGCCCCATGTGGTGCCGCACAGTTTCTTGTCCTCATTTTACCTTCAGTCTTTATCAGGTGCTCCTTGTAAGGGAGCATTCTGTCCAATATGACTCCTAGATATTTGGGGTAGTTATTATGGCTAAGGCAATCCCTTCAAAGATGACATTAAGCTCTCTTTTTGCTGAGTAGCTGCAAAGATGGAAGCATGATATGTCAGTCTTAGTCAGATTTGGTTGCAGTTTCCATTTGCAGAAATAGCAACACCGCAGGTTCAAATCGGAGCACAGGGTGTCATCAGTAGCCTTGAATGATTCATGTAGCACAGCTATAGCCCAATTGTCTGTATAGCCAAACTTCCTACATTGTGTGTTTGGGATCTCAGAAGTATAAAGATTGAAGAACAATGGAGCAAGGAATGAGCCTTGTGATAGCCCATTGTAGAGAATTTTGGTAGAGCTCATGTGTTCTCCAGTGATCACTTTAAAAGTTCTCCCGTCGGGCATGTTATCGATAAGTCTGATGATGTTGCTGCATGAAATTATATGTACGAATTTGTACAACAGGCCTCTTCTCCAGACAATGTCATAGGCTGGACTCAGACCTATGAATGCAACTGATGTTTTTTGCTTTTTCTGGTAGCCTGCCTCTATATGTGTTGTCAGGGAAAGTACTTGATCAATGCAGCTTCTGTTAGATCGAAATCCTGATTGTTTGTCAGCAGTTGATTTTTGGGCTCAGTCTGTTACACAGAAGTCTCTCGAGCATCTTGTATATGACACTGAGCAAAGTGATTGGCCTATAACTCTTCGGCTGATCACTTGGTTGATTACTTGGTTTTCCTGGTTTAAGCAGTGTGATGATCTTTGAGATCATTTTTTGTGGTATGTTCTCTGTTGCCATTACATTTGAGTAAAACTCTGCAATCCATTTTTTGGCATATTCCCCACAGTGAAGAAGGATTTCTGGGTGCATTCCATCCAATCCAGGTGCCTTTCCCACCTTGTCTTGAAATCAAGTGACGCAACAGTTTCAATCCATTTCTCTCACCGTGCGCTGTCTAGACTGTGGAGCAGGTCATCTGCAATTTCAGGGTCTCCACTCCCAAGTAATCTCTGATACTTATTTTTGCACTCTTTGTCCCATCCTGGTACATGTTGTTTACTGAACCCCTTTGGCACAGCAACTTTCGCTGCACTTTTAACTGCGCCTATGAGCCTGTCATAATTACACACTGTTGGGTGAATCCATCCCGAGCACTTATCCGATTTTTCCACATAGATATCTCACTTTGCCTTTCTGAAATTCCACCTTGGGTGTTGTACAGTTGTTATTAGTGGGATATTGATTCCAATTTCAATCAAGACTGTGTGGTGTTGGCTATGAGGGAAGTCACTTAATACATGTGTTGTAGTTCTTAATGGTGTATAGCTATTGCCAGTTGTCACAAAGCATATATCTGGATTATATTCCTTTCTCCAAGCTGCTGACCTAAATGTTCCTTGGTCCTTTGGGTCAAAAACTAAAAACAGGTTGTTACTCTCTGCCCAGTTAGTAAGAGCCTCACCATTTCCATCAGCTGCTCTATATTTCCACTGTGGGTGGTGGCTATTAAAATCCCCCACATATATTGCTGGGTATGGCAGGACATCTTAAGGCCAGGGAATGGTTGGTGGTTTGCACACATTGCTCACTGACATATCTCCTATCTTGACAACAACTTCATGTGACACGCCATATGCACAATGATGCATTGCACTAACTAGGTTGTAGCCTGGAATCATATCTGTGATATACAATGTAGAATTAGCCAGGAGATCAGCAATCAAGATCAACGATTATTTGGCCACCTCGAAATGACTGTTCTTTAGCATCACTCAGGCACACATGTAGCTTATGGTATGCTACGGACGTGAATAGCCATTGTCTCCCTATCTTCTATGTGTAATTAGTTGACATGTTTTGCACTTTTTTGTCAGCATTTAAATCAGTCTTACATGCTCTTGTTGCTTCAGGAGAATTGCTTAAGGTCAGAAAATATTCTGTGTTCGTAGTCCAATTTGAGTCTTTATTTCTTTGCCTCTTTTCTACATGACTATTTTTTTCCATGTGATGTGCAAATACTTTTCACTTTATTTCCACATATTAGAAAGAATTTCAGAAGGGTTGTTGTGTACTATATTTATGTTGCTTTCATGCCATAGTCCATTTACCTGAAGAGGTTGAGATCTCTTATGTAAATTTCAGAATGCTTTTTTATGACTTATGCTCAGACTGTTTAACAGAGATCTCTGTTAACCCTCTGTCCCCACATCCTCCACCCAACATTTTCCCTTCCTCTGTGCTATAACCCCCTTCCTAACCCACTTCTCTACATCACCTTCATTGTGCACCATTACCTATCGGCTCCAGCACCCGTGCATCACAAGCTACTCCTTCCTTCGTGCGTTCCCAACCAGCACACCAGCTGCTACCCACCTCCAACACCTCTTCTTCCCCATACGAAAATATCACTGAAACAGTGCTTATGATTTATTTTACAGAGAATTAAGAACTTAGTTTTGGGTTCTCATTTTTATTCATATACTGTGGATGGTTTTTGGGGCTTCAGTTATGAAGTCTTTTGTTGCTGAGACAGTATAAAGGAAATTTCCATTCAAAAAAAGACTGATGCACCACCTAGAACTTACATCTAGGAGATACAACTTCCAGGATAGTCGAAAGAAGTCCATAAAAAATAGATAACTTTTGAAAACTGCATAAGACCACAGAACTATCAGTTTTCAAAACTGCAGGTTCTTACTTCAGGAAGAACAGAGGAATTGATTAATGAAGTAGGGCACTCAAAACCCATAATGAGGTTACCCATATGGTCCTCCTCCAAAAGCTGAGCCATCTTTATAGATGTTGATTTACAGCTCATTAAGATTGCTTCCCAACTTTGGTCTACATCAAAGCAACAACAAATAGCAATATTTCTACTTTGACAGGTACCATCCCTTCCATGCAAATGCTTCCTTTTATGGTGACTTACAAGAAGCATATCTGTTCCAACACTAAACTTTTCAGCATGTAGTCCCTAACCACTTGTAGCAATATCTCCCCAGTTCCCCACTGTAGCTGTTGGTGATTGTAATTTTTATGTTACCTATTATATTCCCTTTACTTCTCACTCCTTTTCTTCCTTTTTCTGCCATTATTCTTGTAACCCCTATCTTCTCTCTCTCTCTCTCTCTCTCTCTCTCTCTCTCTCTCTCTGTGTGTGTGTGTGTGTGTGTGTGTGTGTGTGTGTGTGTGTGTGTGTTTTCCTCCCCCCCCCCCCCTCCCCTCCTTTTTGTGTTAAAATACTTCTCCTGTGTTACTAATATAAATTTTCCATTTCTTCTAATATTTCTTTACTTCTCACTCCTTTTCTTCCTTTTTGGGTTATGGCTGAGAGAGCCATGCCAATTAATGTGCTACAAGTAGTAATAATAATCAGTAATCAAATAAACGTTACAGTCAGTCATACTTGAATCGATATGAATTGGTTCCAATCCACTGATAGTCACTGACGTAGCATTGGGCCAGTACTGACAAGGGAGACATCAGTGTGGCCAAATGGTCGGAGAGCAGTAGGGTTCAATGTAGGTCACGGGATGGGTGGAACTCGTAGTCAGTTCAAGGTAGCTTGGCTGCTGTGGGCGATGCAGAGAGATGGGGTCTATTGGATGAACTGTGGATGCAGCTGTTGTAATCTGGGAGTCTACATCTACATGACTACTCTGCAATTCACATTTAAGTGAAGATGAGTTACGCAGAGACTGGCTGCAGATACACTAATGTCTAGCATAGTGTGGAGAACTCAGAGGAGATGCTTAGTGAAGACTTGGGATGAGGCTCGGAATGAGGGTATTGGCGGCTGGTATGGAGAATTCAAATGGAGCATGAACAAATTTTCAGACACGGCTCGGAGCAAAGACGTTATTGGCCAATGTGCAGAACTCAGATGAGGCACAGAGTGAAGGTTCGGAAAATGGCTCAAAGTGAAGGTGTTGGTGGCTGAAGAGCTCAAACAAAATTTGAAATTAAGACTTGGATGTGCTTTGTACAAAGGACTGTGCGGGAGTGGGGAGGGGGGGGGGGGGGGGGGCTCCGATTGAGGGACTATGGATGGTCGGCATTTGACTCAAATTGACTCCAGATGAAAGCTGGCTCTTGTTGTCTGGTTTGGCTGGACAGCATCCTTTATAGTGCCTGGTGGGCGAATACTGCCACAGTGATTGGCGTTCGTGTGATCTATGGAAGGAAAAATTGTGCTGACATTGGCAACACTAATTGGGGCAGTGTCTCGTGCTTCTACTGGCAAAGATGATGACACATGGCATGATGGCATCTGCAGGAGACGCAGCTGACAAAATACACAATGCACATATATTGCGGACGTTTGGTCATTCTGCTTATCCTGGATCTCCCACAGTGGTGGTTACAGTGGCCTGGAGGAGTGGCAATCAGCACTACACATCTATGTTGCATAACAATGGCTCCCAGGGATACCATATTCCAAAATGCCGCACAGCTGCTCTGTTTCCACGTTCTTCTGCATATGCTGTTTCTTTCAGTTTATAGCCTGTAACATATGAATACCTTTTATTTTTTTTCCATTTCGAAACTAGCTACTAATAATAATATTGTACTGTTACTGATAACAAAAATTACTTTAAGTACAAGTTCACTGGCACTGTAGACTGTAATGATGCATCATAGGCCAGACAGTGTTCTCAGTTTATGATGGTGGGATGGGAGGGAGACAGTGTTAGCAAGCATGTGAATCCCCATAACTCACATTCGTTGCATCGGTGCACCGTTGCTGCCAGTTGAATCCAATGTTGCCAGATAGAGATAGGTTTCCCGTGGCATTGAATATATAGGCATTTTTAAGACTGGCAGGAATTTTAAATAAAAAATTGGACATTTTTTTAATATTAATTTAGAGTATAAAGTGCACCTGAATTTTGGAGGCAATTTTTCAAAGAAAAAAATGTTTTCTAGCCCATAAAATATGGTATCTATTTTCAAGCAAATGAATAAAGCTAACACTGATTTTGTTGATTAGAGAATGGACCAGATTTCTTCAACTTTTTTTATATGCAGTTAATTGATTTTTTTGTGTACAAAAATGTAATCTGTGGAAGACTGGATTATATGCATTTGCATATGTGGCTCCTTTTCACCGGTTATTATATATATTAACTAAAAACTAGTGGCGGTGCATATTTTTGCTGGATGTTTATAATATTTTAAAAATTTTGACAGGGTGTCTCTTGCATGATCTAGTTTTGATGTCTCTCAGATTGACCACGAACTGGAACTGCGTGCAATCGCTAAACGAGAGGCCATTGCCCAATGAAATCATTACAGAAGAGGAACAGAGACAGGCAACAGAGTCAATGTTCCTGCGCCTGCACCCCCAGTTAATCCCCTCTGCTTCTAATTAAAATCGTGGAAATATTCCCAGGGAATATTGCCGGCAATATTCCCACAATTTATAAATTCCTGTGAATTTATGATTAATTAGCAAGATAGCTCAAAAACTGTTAATAGGTAAAAAGCAACATATGGTTAAATCTTATATGGATCTGGACTTAACCTCCTTGTTAAAAATAAACTAATTTTTTGGTTTTCAATGTTTTAAATATGAAAGAATTAGCCCTAGAACTGCCAATGTTGAAATAATGAACCTTTAGAAAAACAGAGTTTATAATATTTTATGCCTTCTAGTAACTAAAGTTACTGAAATACGCAGGGAAGTTTGTTTATTCAATTTGTTAAGTTTTCTGTCAGTATTAGAGTTATATTAAGCTATAAAGTTTAAAATAAACTCATGCAAATTTTGTAAACATTAGTCATTGAAAATGACATTTTGGGGAAAAATTGTGTGAATAAAGTGGTCAAAATTTATGATTTACTTGAAAATACAGTTGATTTTATTGACATAGAACATTGTAAAATATTAATTAACAATTCTAAAAGTGAAAGTGATTGCTGTATTTCAGAAAATGAATTCATAAATCATAATTCATCACATGAAATGAGGAGTCGTTGAATTCTGAAAGTGAAACACCTCTTGTCATCTGTTTGGAAAAATTAAAAAATACTACAGCTAATGGCCAATTGAGAATTACATCTCCAGAGAAATATTTTGTAAGTTTAGGTTTCATTCTCAGAAATGTGGGGTTTCAACTTGTCTAAAAATAGCAGGCCTAACGAATATTTTAAATTATTTTCTCTTCCACAATGACGGTAAATGATGTTTTGCATGGAATTTGCAAGGAAATTAATGTATAGAATGATAAATCCTGGGACAAAGAATTATTCCCAGCAATATGCCCATTTTATAAGTTCCCTCCCACTGGGAATATACGTGGTTCACATCACTATCTGCTTCTAACATTTTTGACAACTAAGAGTCTGTGAAGTGTATGTGCAAACTCCCCACTTCTCTTACACGAGTTGACTTACTTGGGAATGCGCAGCTGGTTAGCCAGCTTCTGGAATCTCTACAAACTACTTCTCTGAAGAATGATGCTAGTCACAGGAACCTTTAAGACTTTCTCTCTCTTTGTGAAATAATGAGGCATTCAAAGAATACTTTTCAACAATTATCGGTATATTTGAACTTCTACAAAGGACAAAATTCACACTTCTCACATAAACAATTGACTTCTTGTAAGTCACCCGTTTCGTCTCACATTAGAAACAAATAAGTTACATTTACAACAGAGTTGGCTTGATTACCATGACTCTATTATACAGGAATCATACACATGTCTGGCCTCTAACAAATTCAAGTTAAAAGATACTAAAAATCTTTTTTCTCTAACAATAGTCACAGTTACAAAACAGCACAGAATAACACTGAAGTTCCTTGGTGCTGCTTTGTGCTTCCATGGACCGACCGACAAGTACTTGTCAGTGCCATTTAACTGCCGTGTCTACCGTCTTCGTACAACAAACTTCAAACCTGCACACACAGACAGGTGATGCACAGTAGATAGGGTTCCTTTCTCCCACTCACATCTAAAATATCGTGTGTTCAAGACAGTGGAAGGCCAAGTGATTCTAGAATTTACGCAGAAATTCTTGAAACACGAAATATCCCCCCCCCGCCCTCAGATTGGACATGCGATATTTTATACATAACCATTATGTAAATAACATCACTCATAACATTTCATATCAAAACAATATACTTTTCATATACATGTTTCTACATACATCTTTCACTTCAACAACAATCTTTTTCTTTTCTCTAGAACAATTTTTAGCTGAGCGTTCCTTTATTCTGTTCTTATTTCACCTTGACATCAAGACCTGAACATTTTTCCGTGTTTTTAGTAATCTTTTATAATATTTAAGAATTGTGAGAACACTTTCCTTATTACCAATCATAAACTGCAGGTATTCATGATACTTGAGTATTCAATTTTCTATTGCTATCCTCTTTACTACGCTTCATTATCTGTTGTAGTGTGGAGGACCTCTGGGCAAAATGAAAGTGATCTTTTTGACACTCATGAACTTACATAAAATGTAATAATGCTCGTTGTGCATTGAATTCACACTTTCCAGAATAATCCCTACACAATTTTGTAAATTTTCTCACGATACTGTCCCTTTCCCCTAGGATCAGTAACTATACCTTGCCTGTGGGTTGACCATATGAGAACACGTCCTCTTTCTGTTTTGGTAGGTATGCCCCTTTATAAAACATTCCCTATTATTTCAAGCCACAGGTCGTCCTATATCCAAGTAGGTACACCAGCCCCATATACTTAGCAAATGCCAGGTAAGCCCCCCTTATCCTGTCTGAGCAGGCCTCATGGTTCATTACCCCAGCATATGTTCCTATGTGTACTATAACTAAGTATTGTGTGGTAAAGTTACAAATCTACTTTACACTTCGCATGTACTTCTTAATACTTCATCTAATCCCTAGAGTCCTCCTCTACGTATCAACTTCTATACTTCCAGTAGATACCATGTCTGTATAGACTCTTCAGTAGATAATATGTTTACTTAGGCTATTCGAGTCCCACTATCCTACAATTCGTCACTTTATCTGAGTATGTATTATACTGACTTTTCTTACATGACTACCAAGACCAATTTTTGTTTTCATATATATTGCAAAATAATTTCAATGTTTGTGTTTAAATGTCTTCTTGTGTGTATGTGGATGTGTGTTCGTGTAGCCTGAGTCTTCGGCCTTCTTATTAAAAGATAAGATGTAGGTTATTAGAAACCACAGAAACTTGGAAGGACTGCGATAGAAGTAGGTAAATATGGAAAGAGGGAAGAAATATATAGGTCCTCAAATGAGAAGTAAGAAAGGAAATAAATAGAAATTGTTGCTAAGATTGAAGAAGAGAAAGAAGGTAGCCCCAAAGACAGGAAACCCTTCCCACCCCCCTTCCCCAGGATCCCAACCTCGCACGTACTTAAGTGAGACACTGGAGGAGGTTTGGTGTGAAATAGTCTCCTATGGAATGGACATTCTCATCTTCACCCTTGAGGTCTCCAAAGGAAATATTAGCAACCCTATGGAAATGGCAAATTGTGAAGAATCAGGCACACTTGTTTGCGATGGTTGTATGAAAGGTATGTCGTGTGTTTATTTGCTGTTGTAAACCATGCTTTTATCTACAACACCCACCACTTTCAAACTTAATGCAAACCCTCTCATTCATATCACATCTCCCAAAAGGCATAAAATATTCTATACAAAATAGAAAATCTATATACTACGGTATATTAGTTGTTCAACTAGTCACACAATATTATATTTTCTACAAACATAATATTCCATTCAGTTCACTTTATCTAAATATCACTTTTTACCTGTGATTCTCTAGGATTGTTTTTTATTTGAATGTCATATCCAGTTAAGATATGAGATTACAGGATAGTTTAAGATTTTAGAAATAGATGACAGAACAGTTTAAGATTTTAAAGGAATTCAGTGCAGGCAAACTATTTTGGAAGAAACACCGAAAACAACTCAGGATCGAATGGTCGTCACTCTGCCCATTAACTCAGAATGTTAACATCCCTCGGGGATATATGACTCCGCCCAGGTCCCATTGATCCGATATTAACTTTTCTTGTGCACTGGCAGACCAGTATTTCTCTTTAAACTTCTTTTGAAAGTCTCCCCACTGCAAATCAGTCACCACTTCACTAGTTAACACAACATTAGGTGAAGATACTCTTTTTTTAACTTTGTCTTGTACAAGTTTGAATTCTTTACACTGGTCATCTATATCCTTCTTAGTATCACTAAGTTCAGAGGATAAAGTAGGATGTATGTTTCCGGATGTTACTTTCTTGGAAACTTTCCAATCTATAAGTTCTTCCACCTGCTACCCCAAACTATTTATATTTATGATATCAGAGTTTGCTATTTTCTCTTGGAAACTTCTTTCTACATTATCCACTCATGTACTTACACATGTAATTTGTGATTGGATTATTGGCATTAACTTATCTTGCGTTTCAACACACTCTTTTAAAGTATGCAATCCCTGGTTTACAGCATCAAACTTAACATTGCATATGTTTTCAAATGATCCTAACTTTTCACTAATTTCGGATTCTACAGCATTACATTTTCCCTCAATATCAAGTTCTAACTCTTTTGCTAAATCTTGTAATTGATCATTTTGTTTCGGACTAAAGTCAGTGAACAGTTGATTTACATGAACGTCCAATGAATTGGTTAATTTTTTCTTTAAGTCTAATTTCAAATCCTCTACTTTACTATTCAAGGTGTCAAATTCAGTCTTTAAAGCATCCATGCCTTTGCATAGATTACCAAATTCTTTGCTCTGTGAGTTGACTTTAGCATTTAACAATCCTAAATCCATTGTTTGGGCATTCAGTTGGGACTTCACCAAGTCTAGGTGACTTTTTTAATAGGCCTTCTCTTCTAAAACTGTGCTCTTTCCGCTCTTTTGGCAACACCGTCAGTATATTTGGACTCCATGCACAATAACAAATTTGCATGTTCAATATAAATATTAGACTTCTTGTAAGTCACCCGTGTCATCTCACGTTAGAAACAATTAAGTTACATTTACAACAGAGTTGGTTTGATAACCATGACTCTGTGTATACAGGAATCACACACATGTCTTGCCTCTAGCAAGTTCAAGTTAAAAGTTACTAAAAATCTTTTTTCACTCAGTTGTTCTTTTGTCACTAACAATAGTTACAGTTACAAAACAGCACAGAAGTTCCTTGGTGCTGCCGTGTGCTTTCATTACAACTTTCGACCACCATGTCTACCGTATTTGTACGACAAACTTCACACCTTTGCACACAGACAGGTGACATGCAGTAGGTAGAGTTCCTTTCTTTCACTCACATCTAAAATATCATGTGTTTGAGACAGTGGAAGGCTGAGTGATTCTAGAATTTGCGCAGAAATTCTCAAAACACTACATGCTGTCATACTGTATGCGTCGGCAGCAATTAAATTAAACTACGCAAGGTTTTAGTGTTTTTGTTTCAGTTTAGATTTGTATTTACTTGTAGACAGTAGAATGAGTTTACAACATGTAGTGTGTAACGTGTTGTGCGCCATGCTGCTCGAAAAAACAAACATTGTTTTGTGGTTAGCTGACCATCGTGAAACATTTACATATGATGAAATTGTTTTATATTGTTGATTTGTGAGAAAAACTTTTAGTGCTAAAAAAAAAGTTTCAAATAGACCAGTATGTCAAGACAAGTCTTCATATCACAGGAATGCAGAATGGGGCATAATAACTTCTGACAACAGTAAGTTGTGGTAGCAGGGATTTGTCCAAAGGTAACCAAAAAATTCAGTTTAACTTGGATCTGTGTGAAGCATTTATTGCAAGCATTATTCCTCTTCACAAACTTAAAACCCTATCCTCAAAGGCTTTATGTACAAATATTGCTTAAATGAAAATATACCAGATGATTCAACATTGCATAAAAATTACACACTGACAATTTACCTAAATGTTCTGGAAGAAATACACAATGAACTCAAGGACAGCATTATCTGGATTTCATTTGATGAAACTTCGGACACTTATGGCTGTTACATTGCTTAATTTAATTATTAAAAGAAGAACCTTCATCCTCCTATTTAGCGACCTGCAAAGAACATGAAAAAGTAAATCATTCTACAGTCACCAGATTTGTGAATGAGGGTATTAGAAAAATATTTCCAGAATCTTCAGCAGATGAAAGGGTGTTTGTGTTCATTTCACATGTTGTTCCCTATGTGATCAATGCAGGAATAGTCCTCCATGTATTTTATCCCAATTTGATTCATGTGACGTGCTTTGCTCATGGAGTACGTCGCCTTGCTGAAGAAGTACGTTCCAGGTCTGTGAATGTGAATAAACTTATTTCATCCACAAAGAAAGTGTTTCTAAAGGCTCCTGCTCGCATCAAGACCTACAAAGAAAAACTATCAAATGTGCCTTTATCTCCCGAACCAGTGGTAACTCGTTGGGGTATATGGGTTGAAGCTGTGTTGTTTTACAATGAACATTTTGAGGCCATTAGAGGGGTAGTAAATGCCTTCGATAGTGCAGGGGCTTTGGTACTTTGTCAGTGCAAGGAAGCTTTTAATGATTCCGGTATTAAAAAAGACATTGCTGTGAATAGCACTAATTTTTCCCTTATACCTGAAAGTATTAAAAAGCCTGAAACTCAAGGTTTGGCATTGAATTAATCTATTCAGCTAATGAATCAAATTCGTCTAGTGAATCTTCATTATCAGAGGTATTCTCAAGAAAACTTAAAAAAAAGTTTGAAAACATTTTAAACAATAACCCAGGTTTTGAACCCTAGTGCCAAATTTCTAGTTTTATTATTGGTACAGGTGAACTTCTACCAGAAACAATAAGTGCCAACATAGCACCCAAATTCAAATACTGCCCAGTTACCTCAGTTGATGTAGAATGGTCCTTTTCTGCTCATAAAAAATGTTTTGAGTGATCAAAGACACAATCTTACTACTGAACATTTGGAACAGTACTTGGTTATTTATGTCTACAGTAGTAGAAACATGTGAAATAAATTGTAACTGATGCTTTGGTCCAATAGTATTAATTAAAAGTTAATGCTGTTCAAAAGCATTCATGGTTGTATGTTGTTTTTCAAATAAAATATTACGGAGTATTTGAGCGTGCGCCCTCTGCATGCGATATATCTCAGATTTGGTCCTGCACATATCGATTGTTTCTCTGTGACTCACTCATATCACATCCGCATGCTACCGACAACAATAGCAAAGAAGGGACAATTCTTGAAACGTGGTGTTCATCCCCAGTTTGCAAATTTTTGAAAAATAAACTCGGAAAAGCCCTCTTCCTAATCATTGCCAGAAAGTATTCAGAAAATGATATCACTTTTCTAAATGTGCCGATTTTTCACGTGGCCAGCACTCTTCCTTGTAATTGATATGCATAGGTTTGACTTTGAGATATAATGCATGAAGTAACTACCATGTTTTTTATTATTTGATCTTGGATATTTCGACACTTTTATGAATTTCTAAGTATTTTTATGCATATTTTAAGGTTGTTATGATACGTATAATCTGGTCTGTAAAGAGCACCAATATTTAGGTGACATTGTCTGTAATAATTTATTTGTTAGTGACAGTCCATTTATTGAAGTCAGATTGTCTTAACTGTTTGAGAATATATGCAATTGTATGCTTTGTTTGTAACTTGGGTTACTCTCATAATGAAGCATGTCAAATCAAAGTATGTTAATATCACTACTTGTTGATTGTGACCATTAGATATAATCTATTTTTCTCTTTTGTCACTCTTCTCCATTTTCATTCCACTCTATATTGCAGACAACAGATGTGCCAACTGTTTGGCTGTCCACTGACCATCTGTGCAGCCTGTGGTGCAAACAACTAGTTTTGGTCCTAGTGAGAGCTTTTTTTGATATTGTGGATATTTCAACAAAACAAATATCTGACAACCCAGTACTCCGCAAAGATATTTTCTACTATCACCTAGTCCATGTAAGTAACATATAAATATATATGTTTGTAGTAAATTGTAAAGCAATGTTTAACCTACATGTGACTCTGGATAATGCTAAAGACTTATCTACTTATGTTCTAGTTATTCTTAAGTGCAGGGTTCAAGACCTCTTAAATTATGTTTGTGGTAATTAATATAATGGAAAAATATGTAGAATGCCTGATTGGGTGCAGAAGAGGTCCTGGTGGTTTTAATCTTGTTATGATGGATAAATCAATAAGTAAATAAGTAAATAAGTAAAATTATGGTCATCCAGTCTGAGCTGTAGCAAATGACCATTCATTCATTCTTAGGTCCCTTTAAGAAGGAGAACCTCCAGAGATGTGGAACGAGTTGGCAAAAAGCAAACAACCCACAGAAGCTAAAACTGTACACCATATTAAAAATAAGCTACATTGAAGAGCCAAAGAAATTAGTACACCTGCCTGATATCGTGTAGGGCCCCTGCGAGCATACAGAAATGCCACAACATGGCTTGGCATGGACTCAGCTAATGTCTGAAGTAGTGCTGGAGGGTATTGACCAAATGAGCCTTGCAGAGCTGTCCATAGATCCGTAAGTGTACAAGAGGGTGGAGCTCTCTTCTGAACAGCAAGTTGCAAGGCATCCCAGATACTTTCAATGATGTTCATGTCTGGGGAATTTGGTGGGCAGAGGAAGTGTTTAAACTCAGAAGAGTGTTCCTGGAGCCACTCTGTAGCAGTTCTGGACATGTGGGGTGTTGCATTGTCCTGCTGGAATTACCCAAGGCTGTTGGAATACACCCTGGACATGAATGGATGCAGGTGATCAGAGAGGATACTGCCATACTTGTCACCTTTCAGAGTCGTACTTAGATGTATCAGGGGTCCTATATCACTCCAACTGCTCGTTCCCCATACCATTACAGAGCCTCTACCAGCTTGAACAGTCGTCTGGTGACATGCAAGGTCCATGGATTCATGAGGTTGTCACCATACCTGTACACCTGCATCCACTTGATATAATTTGAAACAAGATTCGTCTGACCAGGCAACACGTTTCCAGTCATCAACAGTTCAATGTCAGTGTTGACGGGCCCAGGCGAGGTGAAAAGCTGTTTGTCGTGCAGTCATCAAGGGTACACGAGTGGGCCTTTGCTACCAGAAGCCCCTCTTGATAATTTAATGGTTCACACACTGACACTTGTTGATGCCCCAGCACTGAAATCTGCAACAATTTGCAAAAGGGTTTCACTTTTGTCACATTGACTCTTTCTCTTCAGTTGCAGTTGGTCCCATTATTATGGATCTTTTTCTGGCCACAGCGATGTCAGAGATTTGATGTTATACCAGATTCCTGATATTCACAATACACTGTATTCTGCATGTTTACATATCTCTGTTGTTGAATATGCATGCCTATACCAGTTTGTGTGTGTGCGTGTGTGTGTGTGTGTGTGTGTGAGAGAGAGAGAGAGAGAGAGAGAGAGAGAGAGAGAGAGAGAGAGAGAGAGAGAGAGATCATACTACTTAAACTGTGACCATACTGCGTAATATTATTTATGCTTATATCAGTTAAATGTAACCTAGTCATTTAGCAAGAAAGTCATTATCTGGAAAAAAGCTCTCTGTGTTATATTAAATAGCTGCTGTTTTATCCTCTATTGGTATTTCGACACTTATTTGGTTACATTGGTATCTTCAAACATTACTACTTGTCACCCAGCTTTACAGTTACAGTTGCCATGTAGCTTGCAATTTTTTTAGTCCTTGGTTCTAGATATTCAGATAATTTATAGGATTGGCTAACAAGGTGATTTTTAATTTTCCACTGTGGTGATAGTTTTTTCAGTTTCTTGCTTTTATTTTCAATAGTAGCTTGTTGAGCTCCTTTACACTGGAATGCATAAGTCCACTCTGAACCCTAGACAAGATGGCAATGTCTGCATGAAAAATACTATGTTTTGTCTCTTTTAGTGTGATTGCACAAATCACTATCCAGCTGGCTTGGAGTTTTATTACTAACAACAAAAACATTAATGAGTAAAAGTACTGAGAAGTGAGTGTACAAATTCTGCAAGATCTGCAGTTATCTATTTTGCAGAATATTTTTACTGCTCACTTCTGCTGGGTTAATACCTTGTTGTAATTTAAGTACACTCCCCATAACATAATTCCGTAAGAAGAGAGCGTATGTCTGTCACTTTACAAAAACTTACTAATCTTTATGCTTTTGTTTCTGTCCTTAGAATACTTTTGTTCCTTTAGCTGTTTAATAATACTATAGCATCAAATTATAAAATGAGAAATATTGAGCCCAGTAAATGGTTTAACAAATCAAAGTCCCCTTAGTTAAAAAGATTAGAAGTTGATGTACCAGTAGTATGAAATGGAGACCTTTTCTATTTTATATTGGACAGTATTGTCACATATTATACAGTCAGCATAGCAGACTTAATATATTTCTAAGAACCACTGAGTCATGTCCTAGGCACCAAACTCATGATAATGTCTTGTGTATTAAACTTGTTATATTAGCTGCATTACTTTATTGAATTATTCTAGTACAAAGAAAATGATTCGAAATGTAACGTCCATTTCCAATACTTTTTAGAGAACAGGTGGCAAACGTTTCTCCATATCGGAGCATCCACATCAGCTGCTGTTAAGTGCAGATGCAGAATGGGAGGAATATCTTCAGAGAAAGCTATCAATATCAGAACCATATGGACTTCGAGGCACACGTCATACTATGGTGCGTTTGGTGAATGATGAGAAACATCATTGGCTTACTGTAGTTGTCAGTGGTCTGGAAGCCAAAGACTGGATCTTTGTATGCTCAGCAGATGTTGTTTGGAAGTCTTCAAGAATGTGGTACGTCTTTCACTGAAAATGTAGCTATAGTATCTGCCGATTGTGTTGCCATAGTATCTGCTGATCTTGTTCTTTGTAAACATATTCAAAACTACTTCATTGCATTGACCTTAGATTTATCACTTTGTTTGAATAGATGTTGTGAAAAAAGAGTAGTACATTCTTGCTTTAATATAGAATGATCACATAGGCTCAATCATGGATAAAGCAACTGGCACTCAGTCTACAAAGGAAATTGCATATAAAACCCAACTGAAGTCTGTCTTTATATATTACTCAAATGTATGGGACCCATACTAGTTGGGCTAATAGGAGATATTGAACATATACAAAGAATGGTAGCATGGTTTGTCACAAGTTTGTTTGACCAATGGGAGAGTGTCACAGAAATGCTGGAAAACCTGAACTGAAGTATTTGAAGATAGACATCAGCTATCCTGAAAAACCTTCCATATAAAGTTTCAGTAAACACAACTAAGGAGCAAGTTGTACACTATAGTACCCTTAATATCATTCCTGTAAGACCTGCAAGATTGAGTTTAAGCTAATTGTAACGTCCACAGGAATATGTAGGCTGTTCTTCACACACTCTATGTGTATGGAATATCCTCTGCCATGCAATTTGTATACATATTCTGTACAACACTTTATGTGTGTGAAATGCTAGGATGAGGCTCGAGTTAAAGAATATGTAAATGTAGATTAAATAGAATATGGTACAGTTAATGTTAAAAAACAGTTTCAGGGAAAACGAAAACATAAAACTAGAACAAAACAGAAACAAAGTGAAAAAAATTGTGCAAGGGTTAGTGCATGTTGTACAGTGCATAACAGATGAACAGTAAAAATATATGCATAAAAGGCCTATATGTCTCTGTTAAGAAATTAATCTAATGAATAACAAGTTTTAGCGAGTAAAAACATCTGTAATTTGTTTTTAAATAATGCACTGTTGTTACTTGGTCTTTGATGTTATTTGGCCCTGAATTAAATATTTTAATATAGGAACAGTATACATCTTTCATAACCTAAGGTAAGATTTTCAAGATTGCAGTGAAGATCAGCTTTCCATCTTGTATTGGGATCATGGTACTTTTCATTGGTTTCACACTGCACAGGACTGTCAGCCATGACACTCATAATGCAAATGTATTGGGAAGTTGTAGTAAATACACCAAGTTTCTTAAAGAGATTACTACAAAAGGTTCTCAGGGTAAAATGCAAATAATTCAGACAAACTTTTTCTGTAGAAAGAAAATTTTCTTTGGTGTCAGTGAATTGCCCTATAATTCCAATAGGATGCAGTACCCAAAGTAAGTGGACTTTGTGTCACTGATGTCTCTAATATGTGAGACTGTCATAAGGGCAAAAGTAACTGAGGATAAAATTTTTGTGGTGTGAGGGACATAATGATCCCAACTAATACTGCTAACTATGTGGAGGCCTAAGATTATGGTGCAGTATTTATTCATATTTGTTGACTGTCATGTACAATAGCCATCTCCTAGGGAATTTGGGATCAGAGCTGAACTGTATATAATTAGTTTTGCTGAGGTTGACTGGAAGTGAGTGAACTTTGAACCAGGTTAGGCATCAACCTCTAGATTGGTGGAATGTTCATTGTTTATCACAATGATAGTATTCTCAGCAAACAGATAGAATATACATGTTTTGTACGACAAAGGTAAGTCAAACAATGGGAAGTGCAGAACAGAATAAAAGTAATATGGAAAGGATAGATTGCTACGCCCCACATAGAAGAAGCATTGAGTCACAGACAGGCTTGATGAAAAGGAATGCTAGAAATATTCTCCCTTCAGACAAGGTCCTTCATCAGAAGTAGAAAACACACACACACACACTTATAGAAGCATGACTTGCAAACACATGGCAAGTGTTATCTCTGGGCATTGAGATCTGACCATAACTGTGTTCAAGGTGGGCTGCAATGTAGCTGGGGTGGGTAGTGGGGGAACGAAAAAGATGTATGGTGGGGGAAGGGGGGGGATAGCAAGATAGGGGGGAGTGGAGATGTAAGTGCTGCCTGTGGGAGCGTACAGGATAGGGCTGCTAGGTGCAGCAATGGGAGGCTCTGCTGTGAGGAAGGGACTACACATGCATTGGTCAGATGGAAGGTAGAAAGTGTGTGTAGTACTGGAGGGGAGCTGGGAAAGAGATAGGCAGGTGGAGGACAGGGAGTAGCAAAAATTGAGACCCGGTGGATTATGAGAATAAAGGATATCAAGACACAAAGGAATGTGCAAAATTTAGCTGCTTAGTAGGTATTCATTTACATCAGTGAGGAAAGCTGAAAATTTGTGCCAGACCAGGATTCAAACTCGGGCTTCCTGCTTTGTAGGCACATGCTCTGACCGCAAAGCCATCCAGACTCAGTGGTTATCACAGCTGCATGGACTACCCTAGCACACCTCCCTCCAGACTGAAATTCTCAACTTATCCACATACCACTGATACAGGGCCCTTGCCCATTATCCTCATTACTTGTGGCATTTCGCGGATTCCTGTAAGTGCACCTGCACTGAAGGGATCGTTAGCCAGTCTCAGCTTAATTACATATGTGGTGTCTGTTCTTATGCACCTATCCAAAAAAACAGACATGATTTTGATCCTGCAACCATCATAAATCCATGTATACTTCAGCAACATTTTAAGATGGATCACATGAATGTTTTGTAAGCAATCACTTTCGCAGAATGGTTGCTTTTCCCATGTAGTCTATCAATGAATTGAAGTCTGCAACGAATCAAGTCCAGATCCAAAAGGAGAATCACTGATGAAAAACAGCACTTAGCACTAAAACATGTTTGTTACAAACACCAGCATACAGCCAGAACAGAGCTGACCACCTGGGCAGAAAATGCAGCTATTTATACAAACTTTGAATATTCCAGAATGCTGATCTTTATGCACATATCAAAATATTCCAGGATATACAAACATTAAACACGTAAGATATTCCAAGAACTTTCTGGAACTGAAAATTACTAAATATCAAATAACTGCCCATAGTCAAGTTTGAACTGTGGTCCTACAGTACACTAGGTTGCTATGCTAACCACTATACTATATTGCACCAAAGCTTGCTCTATTGCACCCTCTTCAACAGAAACAGCAACCCACTGTTTCAGAGTTTCTTGTTAGAGCCTATTGCAGCATCCTTGATCTATATCTTCTCAATGGTCCTTTTTATAACAACACTGGGGGATGCTTCAAAATCATTGAATGGCTCTTCAATCACCTCCAACCTCCCATTGTCAATCTTCATCTCTGCACTATAGCAGGGCTTCATATGGAGGACATGGAAGATATCTCTGCATTTTTGTGTCCACAAGGGAGGGTCATGTTCCGCAACATCATATGTGCCTTCTGACAAGGGACAAATGGTACAATATGGCCCAAAGTACCAGTTAAGTAACTTTTTTAATAGTCTGAGTTTTTGGACAGGTAAATAAAAATCAGGTCACTGGCTGTATCTCACTGGTCTGTGCTTGGCAATAAAGTGCTCTCGATCTTTTTCCTGTATGTCAAGGGTCCGCAAGCAAACCAACTGGCTTGCTTCTGTGGTCCTGGTTAGAACATGTTTTGTTTAGTCATCCTGAGTATTCTCTGGCTGAAATGGGAACAGTGTATCCATAGTCATTTCAGACTTGCAACTGTGGAACAGGTAGAATGGTGTGAAGCCTGTAATATCTTGCTTCATTATGTTGTATGCAAATGTGATGGTGAGCAGCATTTTGCCTCAATCTCTCTGTTAGACATCAACATACACCAAGAGCATATCTTTCAATGTCTTATAAAAGTGTTCTTTGAAGCATTCATAAGTGAATGTTAAGCAGCTGACATCCTGTGGATGATGCCACAATGTGAAATAATATTTGATACTAGTCTCGACTGGAAAACTTTTTCATTTTTAAGAGATCATCACACAAGGTGCTCCATGCTTCAAAATGGTATCTTTTGTAAGGAACTTGTCAATTTCTAAAGCTTCAGCAATTGGCATAACTTTGGTGATAGCATAGGCTATTATTCATTGATTCCCATTTATGAACTTCAGGAACCTCCCCAAGAGGTAGATTCCAACATGATGGAATGTCTCTGCTGTGTGTGGTAATGGTACCAGATACCCCAGAAATAGTTGCAACACGTGCTTCCATTGTTGGCATTCCTTACAATGGCTCACCCCACTGGATCATAGTTCCTTAATTAATAGGAATTCTCCTGTAGTTGGTTGCTCTTTCTTCAAGGATTACATGGTTTTGAGCAGTGTGGGATCATCCATCAGTTCAGCAATGATGTCATGTTCTTAGTGATGGCTGATATTTCATCCATGCAGCTAAGCTCCGTCAAAGGAATTTCTTGAAATGCGGTCTGTGTCCCTGTGTCTGCATCTGCTTTTATTACCACTGTGATGTCATGCTCATGAAACGTTGCCCATCTTGCCAATCAACGTGATGGGTCCTTCTGAATAGTCAACCATCATAGAGAATGGTGGTAAATCACAACAATAAATGGTTTATCAAATAAATGGGGACACAACTTGTTAAGGGCCTAAACAACTGCAAGGTACTTTTCCTCAGTTGTAGAATAGTTCATCTTAGAGTTGGAGAGTACTCTGAAAGCATAACCAAACATCTTTTCAGTACCATCCTGAATTTGTACTAGAACTGTCCCTATTCCAAAAATTCTAGCATCAGTGTGAAGTTCTGTCTTGCCTTACTCATCATACAATGCTAGAACTGGAGATGATGGTAGTGTCTACTTAAGAACAAGGAAATATATTTTTTGCATCTCGTTCCAGGTAAATTTGGGATCTCCCTGCAATACTTCTCACATGGGATGTTCCTTGGTACAGAAATCCTTTCTGGATCACTTGTAGAACAAGCACACTCCATGAAACCTGCTCACATCACAAATGTGCCAACAAGATGGAAAATCTGTGACTGCTCTTATTTTGTTTGGATTGGAACAGACTCCAAAGACTCTCTGAAGGTTCAATGAGGTTATCATGCAGCATCTTCTGCACTTCTTCCCAACTTATCTGTTGTTCAGCCAGCGATACTTTATGTGCATGCTGGACAGTTGATGGATGATCGCGGTGTTAATTCAGTGTTTTGTTATGGGCCACATGATGCATCTTTTCTCCACTTAGGATTTGAAAGCATCTAAAAATTCACACAGAATGGCAGTCACTTGCTGACATTCTTCCTCTTCCTCAGTCAGGCCAGATCCTATTGGCAGTTTGACAGAAGCTGCCCCCCCCCCCCCCTCGTCCCCCCCCCCCCCTTCCGAATTACTTGTAGTGGTAGCAGAGCACATTCATTTGTCATGAAACTATGAAACTAGGCTGCCCTTTCTGGACTAGATTAGCTGTCCCTATGCACAAACCTTTAGGGGTGAGGTGTGGCTGCTTGTTATAATCAGTTATGCATAGTTTTGTGAAAAGCAAAGTTGTTACTCACCATATTGTGGAGATGCTGAGTTTCAGATAGACACATTAAAATGACTGTCACAAATATAGCTTTTGGCCAGTAAGGCCTTCATCGAAATTAGATGGCAAACACACACAGACACACTCACACAAATGCAACTCACACACTCGTCTAATTTTCACAAAGGTCTTACTGGCTGAAAGCTATAATTGTGACAGTCTTTTTGTTGTGCCTATCTGCAACTCAGCATCTTCGCTATATAGTGAGTAACAACTTTCCTTTTCACAGAACTATACAACGCTGATTTTAACAAGGAGCCACACCTCACCCCTAAATGTATGTTCATAGGGCAGCTAATGTAGTCCAGAAAGGGCAGCCTAGTTTCATGACAAAGAATGGTGCCTTGCTATCGCTACAGATAATGCAGAGGTGCTGCCGGCTGAACAACAAAGAAGTTGGGAAGAAGTGCAGAAGATGCTGCATGATGACCTCATTAAACCTTCAGAGAGTATTTGGAGTCTGTTCCAATCCAAACAAAATAAGAGCAGTCACAGATTTTCCATCTCGTTGGCACATTTGTGATGTGAGAAGTTTTCATGAAGTGTCCTTGTTCTACAAGTGATCCAGAAAGGATTTCTGTAACAAGCAACATTCCTTGTGAGAAGCATTACAGGGATTCGCAACTTTCCTTTTCACAATATTGTACATCCTGGATTTTCCACTGTTTGACGTATAGTTCTCCTTGACCACCTGTAATGCTTATGATCTAAGCTGTTATGGAGATTTATTTTGTGAGCCTGAGTAGCTTTTTGCAATTGACAAAAGCTTCACAGTTTAACTGAGCATATCGGTTAATGACTGGAACTTAGTCTTGTTGATAAGTAAATCTCCAGAGGCAAACAACCAACCACAACAGTCTTTCTTATGTGCATATGTTAGAACATCTTTGTCAATCTGTAGTTCTGATCTTCCACTATCAATGACAGCTTTTGTTGCTTGCAAGATGTCCCATCTGAGAATATCATGGTTATGTTCTGTTAAAATGAGGAATCTGAAGCGTTGTATTCTGTCATTGACTTTTGCAACTTATGTTCCTATCAGCTGGATGTATTCCCAATTGTCACCTTCAGCGCAATCACTTTCGTATCACAGAACATAGTCTACTTTAGCTGACAACGGTAAGCATTTGACATTACAGAAAAAGAAATCCCGTAAATTGACTGGCACTTGGACAGGTTGGCCATTGCTGACGATGTTGATGAGATTTCTTGTCATCTTGGTAACTGTCATCCATGGAGGATTTCTATCCGTGGCTGCCTCACCTCCATAGACAGATGGCATGCTTAGCTTTTCTGATTTCAAGGGCTAGGTGAGCAACTGGTACCTACATACAGCAGCAAGGAAAGGCCACCAAATGTTGTGGAGTGACCTCATGCAGGGTATGGTAATGAACTTTGTTCTACAAGTCAACTATAATAATCTGTAGTTGACTGGTACAAATAGGACTGTTGTGATGGTTTATGTCTTGCAGTGCAATAGTTGTTGGATACTTGTCTTCTTTGTCTGCATTTGCATACAGTGTGTCCAGGGTGCCCAGAATGAAAACAGACTGGGTGTCCTGTAAATATTTGTTCTCTTGTTGGGCATTTTACTTGGCAGAGCGGAGTTGATTGTACCTGCGTTGGTCAGGTGCTGGGTTGTTGTTTGGCAATGGTGGCAGAGGTCAGAGTTGACAAAGTCCTTTCTTCATGATATATTCAACTGGTGGTGAAGATTGGTGCCAAAGATCAATACATCTCCTCTTCAATATTCTCTTTTATTTATTTATTTATTTATGCGTCATGTTCCATAGGACCAAATTGAGGAGCAAATCTCCAAGGTCATGGAACACATCAGTACATGAAATTACAACATAAAAGTAATAACAAATGAAACTAAAATATTTATGGACCCGAAAATAGTCCAGGCATAAGTTTAACCCACTATTTTTAATGTGCTAATCTGACAGTTCTAGCTGCCATAAAAGACTGTCTCTCTTGTCTTACAACATGATATATGAATGACCACTTGAGGTCATAATGGTCTTCCACCACTACCATAGGGACAACAATTGGGAATCGATCATACCTGTTTCATCTGACTCTTTTCTGTTGCCTTTCCTTGATATGCTGGCACCACTTGAATTCATCTGTTGTTGTGACATCCTTTACCAGACAAGCTTGGTTTATGTCTTCTGGAACTCCTTTCATCAAGTGTGAGATTCTGTTGACATCTGCCATATTGGGATTCACAACATTTCAAATGGCTAAAACATTCTTTACGTAAGACTGTGTCATTTTACCATAACATTGGGGCCTGATCATCAATTGTTTTTCCACTAAGCAGACTTGCTATTGATTGTTGGCAATTTTTTGCTTCAGCTTGACTGGGAATTTATCCCAGCTATGGAGCTACTCTTCATTGTTTTTGAACCATTGGTGAGCTGTGCTGTCCAAGTAAAAGTATACATTTGTTAATCACAACATGTCCTCCAATCTGTTGTATTTTGTAATTTAGTCGATCATTTCAGCCATTTCATCAGGTTCAGGCCAAAGTCTCTGGGGAACACAGATGGATGCTGTATTTGCAGCTGATTTGGAAGACATTGATCTTCTGAAAACATAGACCTTTGGAACAATGTACTGATTGTATTGCAGTGCCTACCTGTGTAGGTGACAGTTATTACGTTATTGAACTGGGGCCTTGGTGGTATTGATATTTTGAACCATTGCTGTATCACCAAAAAGTGTCACTTCATACCCAGAATCAATTTCAAACAGATTTTAAACCCAAATCTTCCTTCCTTAAAGCCAAAATCGGAAAGCAGGATCGTCAATGAAATACAGCACTTACCACTGCAAGCACTTTATTATTAACACCTAGATATAACCAGAAGAGAATTGACTTCTTGGATGGAAAGTGCAGCTACTTACACAAACCTGAATATCCCAGAAACTGGTATTTATACATACATCAAATATTCCAGAACGTACAAGCACTGCAAAAATAGGATATTTCAAGAACCTTCCAAAACTTATACTAAATAACAAATAATTGCTTGTGGTCATGTTTGAACTGGTGACCCAAAGCAGCCAGCAATGCTAACCACTATACTACATCTCATGGTAATGTTATAGCTGTAGGATAGTACTATGTTTTCTCATCTTGAAGTTAGGAGTTTTGTTAGTTTCCCACTGTCACTCTGATGTCGTAGTGGCATGCTTTGTTGCGGAGTATTTTGTGATGCATACAGTCTAAAGAGCACTGAAAGATGCGAGTCGAAACAAAGCTCCAGGAGTAGACAACATTCCATTAGAACTACTGACAGCCTTGGGAGAGCCAGTCCTGACAAAACTCTACCATCTGGTGAGCAAGATGTATGAGACAGGCGAAATACCCTCAGACTTCAAGAGGAAAATAATAATTCCAATCCCAAAGAAAGCAGGCGTTGACAGGTGAGAAAATTACCAATCAATCACTTTAATAAGCCTCAGCTGCAAAATACTAACACAAATTCTTTACAGACGAATGGGAAAACTAGTAGAAGCCAACCTCGGGGAAGATCAGTTTGGATTCTGTATAAATACTGGAACACACAAGGCAATATTGACCCTACGACTTATCTCAGAAGCTAGGTTAAGGAAAGGCCAACTTACATTTCTACCATTTGTAGACTTAGAGAAAGCTTTTGTCAATGTTGACTGGAATACTCTCTTTCAAATTCTGAAGATGGCAGGGGTAAAATACAGGAAGCGAAAGGCTATTTACAATTTGTACAGAAACCAGATGGCAGTTACGAGTCGAGGGACATGAAAGGGAAGCAGTGGTTGGGAAGGGAGTGAAACAAGGTTGTAGCCTCTCCCCGATGTTATTCAATCTCTATATTGAGCAAGCACTGAAGGAAACAAAAGAAAAATTCGGAGTAGGTATTAAAATCCATGGAGAACAAATAAAAATTTTGAGGTTCGCCGATGACATTGTAATTCTGTCAAAGACAGCAAAAGACTTGGAAGAGCTATTGAACGAAATGGACAGTGTCTTGTGCAGTACCCACCAGAAAGATCGCGGGAGGCGCACATCGGCACGGCACATCACGGACGTTAGTTGCCGCAAATAGAGTCCCGTCCACCAGAGGGCATGCGAGAATTCGGCCGCGACCTCTGCCAGCGGAACAACTCAGGCAGCACGGGCCATGCCCAGTCAGTTCACATCGGGCATGCCTATGAGACTGTTCCCGGTCTACTCTGAAGTTCGACGGAAAACATGAATGGTATTACTACGCAATTGGTGACGAGTAGGGTCATTCTTTTGCGTGTTGCGTCATTGTTCCGGTTTCGCAGCTTATCCATGGCATGGAGGATTTAGTGCGGGTTTTGGTTGAGCAGCAGACAGAGCTCATGGCCACCATGAAACAAGTGCTTCCGGCGTTGCTCTCCACGCCGTCTGCTCCAGCGCCGTTCCCTCCTCCCTTTCCCCCGTATGACGAGACGGCGGAGGATTGGGAAGCGTATGAACATCGCCTTCGGCAGCATTTCCAGGTGTTTCATGTTGCAGATGCGAAGGTATTGCTGTATCAAGTTTTGCGGCAGCTAGTGCCATTGTAGGAACCCTCGTCCTTGTCTTTTGACCCATTGTGTTCATTACTGTCTTCATATTATCGCCGCCGCACGCATGTTGTGGCGGCTAGGGTCGAGTTCTATCAATGCAAGAACCAGCCCCATCAGTCTTACCGGGCGTGGACCGCTACCCTGCAAGGTTTATTCGCAAGTGTCATTTTGTCACGGAGCAGTCGCGAGAGTCGCATGCCCACATTATGGTGCGCGACGTCATTGTTCGTTCGGCCCCTGATAGGGAGGTCCGGCAACGGGCCCTGCAGTTAGAAGACCCTTCCCTTGAGGAAGTCCTGTCCATTGCTCAATCGTATGAAGTCTCTCACGCCACCAGTCAACAGTTGGAAGCGTGGTGCGACGTCGTGGCGGTTCATTGTGGCGCGGGCGCGTCCACTGTGTCCGGGGTGGACGACGTACGAGCAGTACAACCTGGCCGTTATGACTGCTCCCACACGGCACATAAACAGAGTTCCGGCCACCGGCCCCTGTTACCGTCCTGTGCATCATGCTATATACATCACAATCGGTTGGAGTGCCCCCGGTGTTGGGCGTTTGTCGCAAATGTAATAAAAAAGGACACATTGCTAAAGTTTGCCACTCAGCCTCGAAAGAATCGCAGGAAGCAGTTACAGAGGACATGGACGTTGACATTCAGGAAGTATCATCGGGCCAAGCTCCCGACGCATTGGCCCACAAACTCTTTATCGAGGTGTCGGTTCGGTCGCGCCGATTACAACTGCAACTAGATACGGGCGCAGAAGTTTCTTTGTTGAATGCACAAACTTACTCCGACCTTGGGTCGCCTCCGTTGGCGCCAGTTTACCGGCGTCTACGCGGTTATGGTAAACCGTTCATTCCACTACTGGGTCAATTCACTACCGACGTGACTTACAAATCAGTCACTCGGCCTATTACTTTTACTGTTTTTAGTGATGCGAGCTCCACTAACCTTTTTGGCTTGGATGCCTTTCAAACTTTCGGGTTTTCTATCACTGACACCATACAGTTGGTCTTCGAAGACGTTCCCTATCTATCATGATCTCTGACTTTCCAGATATCTTTGAGGAGGTCCTGGGGCGTGTTTAAGACTTTGAAGCTCACTTAAAGTTGAAGGCGTCGGCTCGCCCACATTTTCTACGCGTGAAGCAGATCGCCCTCAGGTTGACAGCCCTAGCGGTCGTTCTTCCCATTTCTTCTAGTGAGTGGGCTTCGCGCCTCATTATTGTCAGGAATCCCTCAAGAAAATTACGTCTTTGTGGCGATTTCAAGGCCACCATTAATTCCCAATTGGTGGTGGACACCTATCCTTTGCCTTGTGCTGATGACTTATTCTCCGCCGTAGCGGGAGGACAATATTTTTCGAAAATCGATCTTTCAGAGGCTTATCATCAGATACCTCTTGATGAGGACTCCAAACGGCTGGTGGTTGTCAACACCCCGTTTGGCCTTTACCAATACCAGCGGTTGGCCTTTCGGAATATCCAGTGCCCCGGCGATATTCCAGCGTTATCTTGAACACGTCATGTCGACAATCCGTCATTATATTAATTACCTGGACGACATAATTGTCACGTGCCGCAGCATTAAGGAACACCTCCACAACCTTCGCACTCTCTTTCTCAAATTCAGGTCCGTGGGCTTGCGTTGCAACCTGCATAAGTCAAACTTCTTCCAACCATCCATTGAGTATGTGGGCTACACAATCTCTCGGCACGGCGTCCAGCCGCTAGGAAGTTTGGGCCAAGCTGTCGTCGACCTTCCGCGGCACGCTTTGCTGAAGGAGTTACAAGCTTTTTTACGCAAGATTGCCTATTACCACCGGTTCATTCCCAGGGCTTCCACCATCGCCCGCCCCCTGTACTGCCTCCTGCGCAAGGGTCTTCCTTTTGATTGGTCACCTGCATGCGAGTGAGCGTTCACCTCGTTGAAAGGCCACCGCACATCAGTGCCGAGTTTGGCTTCTTTTGACTCCCATAAGCCGTTGGTCCTGGCTACAGATGCTTTGCAGTATCGGGTGGGGGCGGTCCTGGCCCATCGCAACGCAGATGGTTCCGAGCAGCCACTGGCGTTTGCGTCTAAAACTCTTAGTCCCGCACAGGCCCATTACTCTCAGGTGGAAAAAGAGGCTTTGGCCATTGTCTACGCTGTTACCAAGTTTCACCCTTTCTTGTATGGCACGAAGTTTCAGTTAATCACTGACCATAAGCCGTTAATATCGTTATTTGGCCCTGCCTCTCAGATTCTGGATAGGGCAGCCCACAGACTACAGCGCTGGGCCTTGTTCCTCTCTAAGTACCATTATGACATTCATTTTTGCCCTACTGGACAGCATGCCAATGCAGACGCTCTTTCCCGTCTTCCGGTGGGTCCGGATCCTAAGTTCGATCGAAAGGAGATTATGTGTTTTCATTTGGATGTGGCATCCCGCCAAGTGGTTGATTGCTTCCCGATCACTAGTTCTAGAGTCGCCAGGGAAACAGCAGCTGACCCGGTTCTCCGGCAAGTAGTTCGCCTCATTCAGCAGGGGTGGTCATCCCGACCTCCAGGCCGGGCCTCGGACCCTCTTTATAATTATTTTGTTCTGCGAGACCGCCTCTCTGTCTTGGAAGGAGTCCTCCTTCTGGCTACCGATGATACAGCTCCTCACGTGGTTGTTACTGCAAGTTTGCGAAGGGAAGTCCTCACGTTATTACATGAGGGGCACTGGGGTGTTTCCCGTACTTGGCTCACAGACATGTGTACTGGCCGGGTATTGACAGAGAAATTGAGCACTTTGTGGCCGCCTGTTCCCAGTGGGCGAACCAACAGGCATCTCCCAGGTCAGCGTTCTCTTCATGGCCGCCTGCAACCTAGGCATGGGAACGTGTTCACATCGATTTTGCGGGCCCGTTTCTCAATGGATTTTGGCTCATTGTCATTGATGCTTATTCCCGATTTCCATATGTGGTTCGCTGCTCCTCAACCACTTCAGAGGTTGTAATCCAGGCACTAGTAAAAATCTTTTCTGTGGAAGGTCTGCCAGTCACCCTGGTCTCGGACAATGGACCTCAGTTTATCTCACAGACCTTCCAGGATTTTTGTAGGTGCTTCGGTATTCGGCACGTTTGCTCTCCCCCCTTTCATCCACAATCGAATGGGGAAGCCGATCGCATGGTGCGCACATTTAAGACACAGATGAAAAAGTATGTGCACGGCTTTCCTGCGGAGGAGGCGTTGACGTTTTTCTTGACGGCATACCGGACCACACCTATTGGAGAACGCAGCCCCGCAGAGCTCCTCCACGGGCGCCAACCTAGGATTCTGCTGCACCTCCTTCGGCCTGGTCCTTGCCAGTCTTCGCAAAACGGAGTACCCAGCTTTCCACCGGGTATGTCGGTCTGGGCACGTGGGTTTGGTCGCAATCCACGTTGGATACCGGCGGTGGTCCTGCGCCGAAATTGCCGCTGGCTCTATACCTTGCAGACGTGGGACCGGGAGGTACGTCGTCACCAAAATCAGCTATGTCCACATTTGTGCACCCACCCTTCCGACCCCTCGGGCACTGGCTTCCCCATTGCCGGCACCAGTGTTGGTTTCTCAGGGGACGCTACCACAGCTCCCCCCTGTGATTCTGCCGCACTGTGATGGCTCTCAGCCTTGGCAGCCTCCAGTAGCTCCAGCACTGTCATCGCCATCGTTAGCGATGCCACAGTGAGAGCCGCCCCCCCTCGCAGGCCCGGTTTCTCAGCAGGCTGGTTCACCTGTGGTTGTCCCTTCCCCATCGGCCCTGCCACTGGGTCTTGCCCCTCCCGGGGTGGACCAGAATCCAGAGTTCAACAGCTTGTCTCCCGTTCTGTCCCGGGTTCCGGTGGTGGGATGACGGGGGCCTCTTCGTGCGGGTCACTTCCAGCAGTATTCAAAGGTTCCGGCTCGAGGGTTGGCAGATCCCATCGACTCCAGCCTTCTGATGAATGTGGAGGTCATCACTACTGCACGACACTCCACCTTCCGACGCAGTGGATCACAGTGGCCTCACCCCCTGAAGGAGGAGGAGTGCAGTAGCCACCAGAAAGACCGCGGGAGGCGCACATCAGCAAGGCGCGTCACAGAGTCCCGTCCACCAGAGGGCATGCAAGAATTCGGCCACGACCTCTGCCACCAGAACAACAACAACAACTCAGGCAGCACGGGCCATGCCCAGTCAGTTCACATCGCGCATGCCTATGAGACAGTTCCCGTTCTACTCTGAAGTGCGATGGAAAACGTGAACCGTGTTACTACATCTTGAAAGGAGGATATAAGACGAACATCAACAAAAAGCAAAACGAGGATAATGGAATGTAGTCGAATTAAGTCGGGTGATGCTGAGGGAATTAGATTAGGAAATGAGACACTTAAAGTAGTAAAGGAGTTTTGCTATTTGGGGAGCAAAATAACTGATGATGGTCGAAGTAGAGAGAATATAAAATGTAGACTGGCAATGGCAAGGAAAGCGTTTCTGAAGAAGGGAAATTTGTTAACATCGAGTATAGATTTAAGTGTCAGGAAGTCGTTTCTGAAAGTATTTGTATGGAGTGTAGGCATGTATGGAAGTGAAACATGGGCGATAAACAGTTTGGACAAGAAGAGAATAGAAGCTTTTGAAATGTGGTGCTACAGAAGAACGCTTAAAATTAGATGGGTAGATCACATAACTAATGAGGAGGTACTGAATAGTATTGGGGAGAAGAGGAGTTTGTGGCACAACTTGACTAGAAGGGATCGGTTGGTAGGACATGTTCAGAGGCATCAAGGGATCACCAATTTAGTATTGGAGGGCAGCGTGGAGGGTAAAAATCATAGAGGGAGACCAAGAGATGAATACACTAAGCAGATTCAGAAGGATGTAGGTTGCAGTAGGTACTGGGAGATGAAGAAGCTTGCACAGGATAGAGTAGCGTGGAGAGCTGCATCAAACCAGTCTCAGGACTGAAGACCACAACAACAACAACAACAGTAGTCTAATGCCTTAGAAATATCACAAAAATCCCAACTGATGTGAAAATCTTTGAGGTGCCTCAAAAATGTGGAATACCGTACGTTCTCTAGGCTTTTCACAAATGTAGTCAAGAGAGAGAGATAGGACAATAGTTTATTGCTTGTGTTGTGTCTCCCTTTTTGATGGAGAGGCTTCACCATAACAAGCTTCATTCCATCTGGGGAGACTCCACAATTCATAAAAGCATTAAATGTAAAGTTTAAGACATAAACATTACTATTTTTACATGATAAACACCAACAACAAAAATGAAAACTTACAGATAGAATAAAAAGCAATTTTTTTGTAAACCAAAGTATTATTCCAGATTGTAATTTTCACTCTGCAGTGCAGTGTGTGCTGCTGTGAAACGTCCTAGCAGATTGAAACTGTGTGCTAGGCTGAGAATTGCACATAGGTATACAGCATGGTTCATGAAGGAGTTACACATTATTCTCATGTGATGGCATTTGTTATTTGTAGAGTAATAGAAAACACTGCTATATGAATGATTGATTAGATTAATGAAGAAACTGGTATCATTATATATGTGTCTCATTCCTCTCCACTTCTGCTTATTTTGTATCCTATAGCTCTCCAAATTTCACTCCTCATTTTCACTGTGCAACACAAAAATTCTTTCAAAATCTTAAATGTGGCTGCAAAACAGCAACTGTGTAATTCAGAATAGATTGAAAAATCAGCCAACCAGTTGCAAATAAAGGTTTATTATCCCTTATTCAAAAATTCTTTCCTTAGATGCCCTAAGAGATGATTTTTGTGTTTTGTTTATTACCCAGTTCACATCTTTTGACATTTCCAATTGGAGCAATTGATCACAGACCATTTGTTTTGCAGTGATATTGGTGTCAATCTCTCAAATGAAACAGTGTTCCTTCCTTCTGCGTCAGTGAAGAGAAAAATGATACACGTGGACTTACTGAAATTGAAGGCTAACACATCATTCACCCATGTTGTGTTACGGTTATTACCTACAAGTAATCCAGTAAGTAAATGATTGGTTTGTATTTATAAACAATGGAAATGCCAGATAGGAATACCACCAATGTAGGAAAAGCCAGATTGCTATTTACTATAAAGAAGACACGTTAAGTTGCTGACAGGCACAATTAAATGACACTTACATAAAGTTTTCAGTCATAGCTTTCATCAGTGACATATGAATGGTGTTTGTTTCTCTTTTACTTATATACATTTTTGCATCACATGCAGTACACATTTAGAACACTTGTAAACATTTAAAAACTGCACCAGACTAAGATCAAGCTAGTGTCCATATGCTGTATGAACTATGTTCTTTTAACTGAACCATATGTGGAAGCTTTGTACACTGACTTTGTACACTCAGCGTCCTCTGCTGCAGATGGTGCGGCGGTCGGATGGTCCCGATGGGCCACTTGTGGCCTGTAGATGGAGTGGTTTGGTTGAATCTTTGGCCTTTAAAAATTCACTCTTCAGGAGAATAGCAAAACTCTGTTTCAGAGTGGGGGGAAAAAAATTGTGTACGGGTGCACAATCTACATTTGTACCCTGGCTTATTCACATTGCCACCTTATGTTATATCAAGGAAGACTGTACTCTTTTCATAACTGGAAATATGTCCCAATCTTTCTTTGTTTATGATTTATCTCAATCGTATTAAGGATAATACTAACTGTGCTTTGTGCTAGATGTTACCAGGTGAAATAAAGCCACGTATTACTTCTTAAATGTAGAATCACAAGTTTTCTCACAAGACTAAAATGTTGCTGCTTCCTTTGTTTGTTAATGGGGGACAAATGTAGGACTGTCAAAAGTCATAAACTATGATGAACGCTGCAGATGCAAGCAAAACTCTTTTTAATCTCATGACCTCTTTAACACTCTGCGTCCCATGTACAGTTTCTTTTAAGAGAGAGAGGGAGTGATGGGGGCCAGGGAGAGAGGGGAGGGGTGGGAAGAAATATTTTCTTTGGTATGAAAGAAAACATCATTAAATCATTCACAATCAATGGTTCAGGAGAGTCGTGAACTAAAGGGAAAGGTTTGGAAATTATTTTATTAAAAATATTGAAAGCTGTAATATTTGTCACTTTGTTTGTCTCTTAGACATGCTGCAGTTTTTCCTACCAAAACATTGTGTAAGTAGACACAACTCTTTTCTGTTCTATTATTTAAAAAAAATGTTATAGTGTGAAATTTTCATGCAACTTAAAGCGTAGATTATTTCTTTGAATAACTAGGTTTGTATGAAACAGCATTAACTGTGAAGTCCATCATATATTATTAGTATCAAATAAAACTTCTTCACCGGCCTGTGTGGCCATGCGGTTCTAGGCGCTTCAGTCTGGAACCGCATGACCGCTACGGTCGCAGGTTCGAATCCTGCCTCAGGCATGGATGTGTGTGATGTCCTTAGGTTAGTTAGGTTTACGTAGTTCTAAGTTCTAGGGGACTAATGACCACAGATGTTAAGTCCCTTAGTGCTCAGAGCCATTTGAACCAGCCAAAACTTCTTCGTTTTTTGTTCCATCTTTGTTTTGGCTTCCTTTCATCCTTTATTCCTTATGTTATCTCTGTCTTGTCCAACAGATTTCATCTCTCAGCATTGTAAATGTCACCACTAATCTCTGTATACCCAGAAAGGTATTTCCCCACTACTTTACTAGCATTACAGTATCCCTGGCTTACTTGATTTGATACACTGTAGAACCAAAGAAACGGATACATCGGCCTAATATCATTAAGGGCCCCCAGAAGCATGCAGAAGTGCCACAACATGGTGTGGAGTGGACTCAACTAATGTCTGAAGTAGTGCTGGAGGGAACTGACACAATGAACCCTGCAGGTCTGTCCATAAATCCGTAAGCATATGAGGAGGTAGAGATCTCTTCTAAACAGCACGTTTTGAATTGGAACTGAATTTCTTTTGCTTGTAACACATAATTTTTACATGCATGTGCTTTTTTTAACAAAGTATATGAAGAATAAAAGTGAAATTAGAGTTTTTATTTTACATTATTTCTTATTACATCTGCTTTCTTATTACTTCATGATTGATTTAGGTCTAGATTATAGGGGCATATTTAATAAGCCACTGCTTGATGCACTTTATAAAAGTATGGTCCGTCACTGTTTTCATTTCATCTGGTAATGAATTGTGGAAGACAGCTCCATGGATATAAGGACGTTGTGCTGTTAGAGTTAATCTTCTGGTAACCATATGAAAATCTTTTTTATGCCTTGTTTCATAGTGGTGGATGTCCATATTTCTTTTTTGATCTTAGTATCATCTTTCACTAGCATTATGGTTTCTCGTATATAGGTGGCGTAAACTGTAAGAATATTGTGTCTTATGAACAGTGTTTTACAAGAGGTTCTTTGTTTTACTTTTGATATAATCCTTAAGGCTCACTTTTGCAGTATGAAGACTCTTTTCATATTTTGTTTGGCATGTGCTGCCCCACAGTACTAGCCCTTATGGCAAGAAAGGGTATAATAACCCATAATATACAGTCCTTAGAGTTTCCGAATTGAAATATGGTGATAATCTTCTTAATACATATAGTCTGGATGTTATTTTTTTGCAGACATGGTCAACTTTCTGCTTCCATGAAAGTCTGTCATCTTTGTATAGTCCCAAGAATTTACAATTTGAATAGCTATTTGACAGAGTTTTCTTAGTCTCAGTGTTATGCCTGTTTATAGCACTTTTTAATGAATGTTATTTGGTTTTTCCATGTTTACTTTCAAGTCTTCTTTTTCAAAGTGTGCTCTTGCCTTTTCAGTAAAGCTACGAATTTCTTCGACTAGGCCGGTCTCACTGTCTGCACAACAGACACCAGATGTATCATCGGCATACATAGTGACCAATTGCTTACTGCCTAGAGAACTTTTGAAATCATTTGCGTAACATATGAAAAGGACTGGACCTAAAATGGAGCTCGGGGAACCCCAAAATGTATTTTTCTTATACTTGACCTTTTCCGCTCTAGTATTTCTCCATTGTAATATAGGGTTTCTGTGCACTGTTGCCTGCCTTTTAAATATGTTTCAAGCAATTGCACGAGTTTTCCAGTGACACCATTCTTCGCAATTTTTTGACAAGAGTACATCCTGATGTACTCTGTCAAAAGCTTTTGATAGGTCCTAGAATACTCCTGCCATTTGAGACTTTTCATTTATGTTTTGAAGTACATGGTGAACAAATTGTACAGCTGCTGACATGGTACTTCGACCCTTCCTGGAACCATGTTGGAAATCCCTTAGTACGTCAGCGTTATTGTAGTGTTCCAGGATTCTTTTTAATATTATTTTTTCTGTCAGTTTGTTGAGTGTTGAGATCAGGGCTATGGGCTTGTCATTCTGTACATGCTTTCTTTCCCCTTTTTTTGTGTAATGGTTTAATTACAGCCAGTTTCAACCTGTCAGGAAAGACACCTTCTTCGAGTGTACAGTTTATAAGATGAAGTAGTGGATTCAAAAGTTCATGTTTGCATTCCTTCATTAGATATGGAGAAATTTCATCTATTCCTGCCGATTTTTTGTTTTTGAAGCTATCAATGTGCTGCAAAATATCATACGCAATTACCGCGTGTAGTGTACTACTGCAGTTCCGTTTGTCACTAGTCATGAATATGTGCTGTTTATGCTGTTTCATACAGACATCATTTTCGGCGATGGCTATGAAGTAACTATTGAAAATATTGCTGACCAGAAAGGGATCAGAAATGACATTATTGTTCACAGTTAATTCTACATTATTAATTTTGGTGTCTGTTTCCTTATTTCTTATTTTATTTACAAGTAACCAGCAAGACTTTGAGGCATTATTTGAGTTTTGTATCTCTTGGCTGATTCTTTCTGCTTTTAATTTTCTGACTTCTTTGCGGTACTTGTATATGTACTGCTTGTAGGTTTCTTTATGTACCTCTGAGTCAGTTAGTCTGTGTAAGCAATACATGTTTTCCATTTTTTTTTTCCTTTTAGATCTTCTGTTTTACAGTCTAATGGCACAGGTTTTGATGTTAAAGGTTGGTTTTTGTGAATATTTACTTTTGTTATTGGCATGGTCCTATTTAGGTGCCTAGTCAGGATTTCTACAAATTCATTCCATTTATTGTTTACTCCATCGGTAGTAATAATTAATTCCCATGATTCCTGATTTAAACTAAGTCTTAGCTTGGCAATGTTGTTTGCAGATAGTATTTGTTTGTGCTCACACATTTTCCTTGGTTTGAACTTGGTAATACATTTTATTACTAGTGTTTGGCCTAAATAATTTGAAAGGTGGCCATTTATGATGTCTGCTGAGATGATATGGTCATAATTTGTAATGATATGATCAATTGATGTGGGTATGTTAGACATTTTAGTGGGTACTAGTCCAAGAATGTCTTTAGCCCCATAACAAAGGATACAATCTGCAAAACACATGCTTTCCTAGTTGTCAAGTAAGGTTTATGTCCAGATCTCCAAGTATGATAACGTCTACATTTCTGCAACCTGACATTGATTTACTTAGAACTCCATCAAGTGATTCCAGGAAAGCATCAAAGTTTCCACTTGGGGATCTATATATACCTATAACAATGAACAAAACAGTACAAAATGTGAGTTTAATAGCTGTAATTTCGAAATCTTTGCCAGCATTGAATTTTTTTGTCCAAAACACTTTTTCTGTGGCTGTTATTAACTTACATTTTCTCACGTAAATGGTGACACCACCACCTTTATTTTGTGTTATTCAGTAGAATGTTGCTAGGTTATAGTCTTCTAATTTGAAATGATGGATGTTGTGTACTGTGGTTTGGTGTTCTGTGATTATAACTACATGTGGAGCTAGCTCTGTGATAAATGATTTAAAAGCATCTATTTTGTTTCCTAAACCCTGTACATTATAATGAAGAAACGATAAATTGCACTTGTTTGAACTGAGGTCTGCTTCAGGCATATGTGGATTACGTACACTTGCACCTGGTGTTGCACTGGTGGAAAGTTTTATTGTCCTAAAAAAAGTCCCTTTTGTCTTGCTGATGTATTGTATCACTGACCTGGTATTCCGTGGTTGATTCAGTAGTGAATTTGTGATTTTTGTCCTTGAGAGGGATGGCCACTGTAGCATAACACTCCGCATTCAGTTTGTTGTTTACTATTTCTTCGATCCATGCTATAACCAAGTCTTTTCCTAGTTTTGTTGAGGTGTAGACCATAGGTTGTGCGGAATCTTCTTCCTATGCCGCTTATGTCCACAAATGTTATGTTTTTGAATCTCAAGCATATATTTTGTATTTTCTTATTTCCCCACCACACTTCTTCATTTAGACATGACCAGTTTGGTAAGTCGTGTTGATGTGGAACTGAGAAGATGATAACATTTTAGTTTCTAAGTTCATGTAGCTTCCTTTTGAGTGAGATTATTAGGCTTTTCATTTCATTTCTTGCTACATCGTTCATTCCCACTAAGAACATGAAAAAGTCTTTGTTTGTTGATGCTGTTTTCTCAACATAAATTGTAGAAGTCACTGCTTGAAATGTTGCACCAGGTTTCACTGTACTAGTAATGCTGTGAATGCTTCTACACTGAAATTTAGATGCTATGTTCCTCCCCTGACTGTCCGCAGTCAGGTTTATTTTCCCAAAATTTGTTGGATGGTGATTTGGCCTACCTGAACTTTTGTGTTGCGTGTTGACACAGTTTGTTTCTTGTCATTTGTTCAGAGCAGTCGATAATCCATCTTGAGAAGTTATTGATTTTGAAACACTGTCGGCAACCACACTCATGGTAGAATTGTATTTTCCCTGAGGTTTAAAGCTTTTTTTTTCCGCCATCTTTTTTCCCATGCGGCTCGACACATTTCATTGTATTATTACTGTCTATAATTGAGAGCACTTCGAAAGCGTTTTCATACACAATGCTTGCATTGTCATTACATTTACTATTCACACAATTTTTCAGTTCATAAGTGTTTTTCTTGTATGTGATTTTAGTCCAGTTTTCACTGGCAGCAGCCATGTTTTTCGGAACTTTTTAGAGAATAGGGCTCACTTTTTCCGATATGAAATTTAAGAATATCTTCTTCCATAGCACTGATTATAAATTGTAGGCTCGATACACGTTCCTTTAACTTTGTTATTTCGTCCTTGCAATTATTACACACTTTCTTTTTACCAATAGAATTAGCTTTTTTCCGCGGAGAAACATGACGAACTTTCAAGTTGGCGGCCATCTTCTTACAACAATGTGGCAAGGCATCCCAGATATGCTCAATAATGTTCATGTCTGGAGAGTTTAGCGGAAGCATTTAAACTTGGAAGAGTGTTCCTGGAGCCACTCTGTAGCAATTCTGTACGTGTGGTGTGTCGGATTGTCCTGCTGGAATTGCCCAAGTCCATCGGAATGCACAATTCACAGTAATGGGTGCAGGGTCAGACAGGATGCTTAAGTCAGAGTCATATATAGATGTATCACAGGTCCCAACTGAACACACTCCACACCGTTACAGAGCCTTCACCAGCTTGAACAGTCCCTTGCTGACATACAGGGTCTGTGGTTTCATAAGGTTGTCTCCATACCTGTAAACGTCCGTCCGCTCAATATAATCTGAAACAAAACTCATCCAATCAGGCAACTTGTTCCCAGTCATCAATAGTCCAATGTCAGTGTTGACGGGCCCAAGCGAGGCGTAAAGTTTTGTGTCATGCAGTCATCAAGGGTGCACAAGTGGGCCTTCGGCTCGGAGACCCCATATCAATGATGTTTCAGAATTGTTCACATGTTGATGCTTGTTGATGGCCCAGCATTGAAATCTGCAGCAATGTGTGGGACGGTTACACTTCTGTCACATTGAACGATTTTGTTCAGTCATCATTGGTCCTGTTCTTACAGGATCTTTTTTCGGCCACAGTGATGTCAGAGATTTGATGTTTTACCAGATTCCTGATATTCATAGTACACTTGTGAAATGGTCATACAGGAAAATCCCCACTTTATTGCTACCTTGTCCCATTGATAGTGTGCTGACTATAACACCACATTCAAACTCATTTAAATCTTGATAACCTGCTATTGTAGCAGCAGTAACTGATCTAACAACTGCACCAGGCGCTTATTGTCTTATATAGGCATTGCTGTCTGCAGTGCCATATTCTACTTCTTTACATATCTCTGTATTTGAATTCACATGCCTATAGCAGTTTCTTTGGTGCTTCAGTGTGTGTCATATTGTATGATCTCTTCACTATTTTTGTCATTCCAGAAAAGCAGCAGACAGTGAATTTTTATAATCAGAAGTAAAAAATTGGGAACTTAATTTTGTTTAGTTGTGAGACTTTTGCTACAAAACTACTTCAGCACAGAGTACTGAATGGAGTAAATACTGAATGGAGTAGTCTTACAAAGTCAGTTCACATCTGGTCTGTAACCTGTTACTCCTTTCTGTATGTTTACAAATCCAGGTACCAGCACGAAATGTGAAATCAAAATGCAGGGAACACCTGCACACAACAAGCTAAGCCATTGTTGAATCAGCATTCCTTTCTTCATTAGGTATCTATGAATTCACAGCAATATTTCTGTTTGCTGGCTCTGCAGACACCATGCCCTGTGGTTGATTTTGTTTTGGAAAGCAATTTTGAATTTAGAACACTGTTATTTTATAGATAGGTGGAACTCTTATTTGCAGTTTTCACTAGAGATGCAATTCCTAGTGTCACTGATAGAAACACTTAAATAAAAAATTAATACTTTGAGCTTTCAGAACTTCTTCAAGAAGGAAAAATGAGTTGGTTGGGAAAGATCAGAAGTTGGAGGAAAAGGGGATTTGGATTTTGGGGGGAGGATCACAGGCGACAAAGAGAGAAGCAAAGATGAAGGGAAAATATGAGTTGTTTTATTTGATACTTTGTGTTTAATGCTATAGAATTACCAAATGAGTACATGGTAGTGGGTCAGTGCACGAGGCCAAGGGGAATTTAAAGCAGAAATTATTGGAGGTATAGCAACCTTGAGATAAGGTAGTGCTCTGGGCATTTTTCTCTCTATTCTTCAACTTCTGTATCATTCCCAGTCTTTGTTTTTTGTTTTTATCCTTCTCTGCTTACTCTATTCCTCTCTAGACTAAAGCTGGAACAGTACTTACCAGTGTACTATATATTACCGAGTTATCTCCCTGACAGATCTACCAAATTATCTTCCTGACAACTTTTACTTCATCTTTACCTCCTCTTATCCTTACAAAAGGTGGGTCCTCGCACCCTAGAGTCTGAGAACCTGCTTGTCCACCTGCCTGCTCCCCCCCTGCCCCCTCCTCCTCCCTCCCCCCCCCCCCCCCCCCTCTAATTTCCCCAACCAGTCCATCTTTTCTTCCGCAAGAAGGAATGTGTAGTTCTAAGAGTATTATCATCTACTGGAAGCATTTTTATCAGCAGAACAAGGAATTTTGCTTCCCTTTCTGTCTCATAATGTAAACAATATTTTTCAAGTGAATTTCCTATTTTATATACTTGTAAAGTTTTTGTAACAAACTGTTATTTTTGTTTTATCAATTCAGTCATTACTTTCATGTTTAATACCTTCTAATTACAATTGTTTAATCACCTATCTGTTTTGATTAACTTACAACAATAAAGTTACTGAATCCTCACACATTCCCACCAACTGCATTTTTCTTCATAGTACACTGGGTTCACAGTGGTATTTTTATGTAGTATAATGTGATAAAACCATAATATCTTAATTTTAATAAAATTTTGACAATGATCACATATTTTGCAATGAAAATTAAAGAGGAATCTTCTGTTTATGCATTACTGTTGTGGGTTACAAATTGTGTGAATGTGTGAGAATTTGAAAACCTAACCTGGATTTCTTAATCAAAGGTTTTCGGTCAGAGACAAAATACACTCATGCTCATAAATTAAGGATAATGCTGGTAATGATAAAACAATGCTCTGGTTGGTGGTTTGCCGGTTTAAATCACCTCGGGGTATGACATGCGGTGCATTTGACCTGGAATTGTCGCGCAGTGGTACTGGCAGCAGTCCACATATGCAGAGGTGTGTTGGTGCATGTCAGAGTACAGTGCAGCGAGTAAGTGTGCAAACATTTTCAGATGTGCTAATGATGACTGTGTTGAAAATGCTTCAAAGAACACATATTAATGATGTTATGAGGGTAGAATACTGCAGCCACTGGAACAGTTGTCTCCAGACACAATCTACAGACAACTGAACAGACATGGTTTATTCGCCCAGAGACCTGCAAGGTACATTCCACTGACCCTTGGTCACAGGAGAGCCAATAAAGTCTGGTGTCAAGAACACAGTACATGGGTCATTGGAACAGTGGTCCCAGGATATGTTCACAGATGAGCCCAGGTATAATCTGAACAGTGATTCTTGTAGGGCTTTCATCTGGCATGAACCAGGAACCAGATACCAACCTCTTAATTTTCTTGAAAGGGACCTGTATGGAGGTCGTGGTTTGATGGTGTGGGGTGGGATTATGATTGGTGCACGTACACCCCTGCATGTCTTTGACAGAGGAACTGCGACAGGTCAGGTGTATCACGACATCATTTTGCACCAGTATGTCCGCCTTTTCAGGGGTGCAGTGGGTCCCATCTTCCTCTTGATGGATGACAACGCATGGCCCCACCGAGCTGCCATCATGGAGGAATACCTTGAAACAGAAGATATCAGGCGAATGGAGTGGCCAGCCTGTTCTCCAGACCTAAACCCCATAGAGCACATCTAGGATGCTCTTGTTGTGACAGTGCCATGACATTTAACAGTGCCGCCACGACAGTACGTGCAAACGGTGATAGAGGCGCTCCGCAACTCGGCTGAGCGCGGGAGCGCCACCTAGCTATGAATGGCGCCGGCCGCACGTCACAGCACGGCAGTCGAATAAGATATACTGAGTCGTTATCATGTGGCCAGCTATTGTTTCTAAGTGAGTGTGTTAGAATATCCACGCAATTATTGGTGATCAAAGGATATAACACTTTTTGGCGACAAGGTCGGATATTTTCACTACATTGTGGATTTGTGTGTTCGTGACGGGGCAGACATGGAACAGCGTATGCAAGCACTCATTGAACAACAAACCCAGCTGACAGCTGCTATTCAGGCGTTGTCGACGTCGCTTACTCATCGTCTGTGTTCCTCTTCTCCGCCTCCATTCCCTCCTTACGACGAGGCCGCTGAAGACTGGGAGGATTATGAGAAGCGTTTGCGGCAACTCTTCTTGGCTTTCGGCATTGTCGACTCTCCTATGTGTAAGTCGTTATTTCTATCTTGGATTTCCCCACGGATCTATCAGCTGCTATCTCAGTTAGCCCCTCTGCGGAAACCTGCCTCTCTGTCCTTCCAAGAAATGTGTGACTTATTGTCTAACTATTACCGAAAAAACACCCACTTTGTTGCCGCCCGCAAGGCGTTCTACCGGTGTCGTAAACAGCCCCATCAATCTTACCGGGCTTGGGCGGCGGAACTACACGGTCTGAGTAGGAAATGTCAGTTTGTCACGGACACTCATCATGAGTCTTATGCTGATTCAGTGGTTAGGGATGCTATTCTAAGGCTTGCTCCTGATAAAGAAGTTCGGCAACGTGTCCTACAACTGCCAAACCTGTCGTTGTCGTAAGTTCTAAGCATCGCTCAACTCTTTGAAGTGTCTCACACTGCTGGTGCTCAGATAGACTCGTGGTGTGATGTAGGCGCTGTACAGTCAACTTTCGACACGGACAATTTGTCTGTTTCACAGGAGAACGAAGATGTGGCGGTGGTTCACTCGCGTAAACTACATCGTGTTGGGCCACAACGCTCGCAGTGAAAACAGCAACCACAGAAGCAGGTTCGTTCTGCACTTCCTTCTTGTCCACGTTGTTTCGTACAGCATGACAGGGCCGCGTGTCCAAAACGTTGGGCCACGTGTAATTCATGTAGGAAAAAAGGCCATATTGCTTCTGTGTGTCAGTCCCCTAAAGTTCCTGTCGACGAGGACGAGGCATCAGACACGGATGTTCACTGTGTGCTTTCTCAAACAAATAAGTTGTTTGTTACTGTTCGTGTTCTGGATAAAGACATTCGCATGCAAGTGGACACTGGCTCTGCAGTAACTCTCATTAATTCTCTCACGTATCTGGAGTTGGGCTCCCCTCCCTTGTCTCCAGTTACGCGAAATCTGAGAACTTAAAATAAACAGAAAATTCCTATCATTGGCCAGTTTGATGCTTTCACTGCCTACAAGTCTGTTGTTAGGCCCCTCACGTTTTATGTGGTGGATCATGCGGGCACTGAAAACCTCTTCAGTTATGATGCTTTTCAGTTGTTCGGGTTCTCCATTGATGATGATGTGCACCTCATATCTGAGGTTATTCCGTATCAACAGCTGGATGGATTGTGTTCTGAATTTTCGTCCGTTTTCTCTGCTGGTCTGGGTTGTGCCAAGGATTTTGAAGCCCACATTACTCTTAAACCTACAGCTCGCCCTAAGTTTTTCCATGCACGCCCTATTCCGGTGGCATTGCGTGCACCTTTCAAGGCTGAGATAGACAGGTTAACAGCTTCAGGGATTCTCCTTCCTGTTACCTCCAGCGAATGGCCATCGCCAATCGTGGTGGTTTCCAAACCAAATGGGAGTCTGCGATTGTGTGGTGATTTTAAAGCCACTGTCAACGGTCAGAGCCTTATTGACACTTATCCTCTTCCCCGTCCTGAGGAGCTATTTACCAAGCTCGTTGGGGGCCAGTTCTTTTCCAAACTTGACTTATCGGAGGCGTATCATCAGTTGCCGTTGGATGCTTCTTCCAAGGAATTTCTCGTCATCAACGCTCCTTGTGGGTTGTATCAATACCAGCGGTTACCATTTGGCGTCGCTAGCGTGCCAGCCATTTTTCAGCAGTTTTTGGAACAGCTCACAGCTTCCGTTCCCGGCTGCATAAACTATCTGGATGACATTGTTGTCACGGGGGCCTCCACTGAGGAGCACCTTCGCAATTTGCGTTCACTGTTTCGGGTTTTGCATTCGGCTGGGTTGGGGTGCAATCTGGACAAGTCACAGTTCTTCCAACCCTCCATTGTGTATCTTGGTTTCCACTTGTCCCGTGAGGGTATACGTCAGCACGTTGCGACCATTAACGCTGTACCCCGGCCATCTACGGTCAAAGAAGTTTAGGCGTTTCTAGGCAAGATTGCTTATTATCACAAATTCATTCCATCCGCGGTGGTGGTAGCTCATCCTCTGCATCAGCTGTTATGCAAAAATGTCCCTTTCTGTTGGTCCGACAAGTGAGAGCAGGCTTTTGTCCGCCTGAAGACTCATTTGCAGTCGGCACCTTGTCTTGCCACATTCCGTCCGGATCAGCACTTGGTTCTGGCAACTGACACGTCACAGTATGGCCAAGGGGCTGTTCTCGCCCATCGGTATGAGGATGGGTCGGAACGACCCATCGCCTATGCTTCCAAGACCCTCAACGATGCGCAATGGCGTTACTCTCAAATCGAAAAGGAGGCACTTGCTATCATTTATGCTCTAAAAAGTTCAGCGTTTTTTTGTATGGTTCTAAGTTTCACCTCATCACCGACCACGAGCCGCTGGGATTCGCTTCCGGATAAGGCAGCTCACCGCCTGCAATGTTGGGCCTTATACTTGTCTCGTTTTCACTATGAGATTCACTATCGCCCCACGGCCCAGTACGCCAACGCTGATGCATTGTCGCGATTGCCGATGGGCCCCGACCCGGTTTTCGATCGTGATGAACTACTCTGTTTCCACATTGATGAGGAAGAACGTCGTGCGGTCGAGGGTTTTCCACTTACAGGTTCGCAGGTCGCGTCGGCTACTGCGCGGGTCCTGGTCCTGCGTCAGGTGATCGGTTTTGTTCAACGCAGTTGGCCGGACAGGACCAAGGGCCAGGCATCAGATCCCCTTCGCAACTACCATGCCTTGCGCCTTCGTTTGTCTGTTCGTGATAGTGTTGTTCTTCTGGCCACGGATGGCGCATCTCCACGGGTCGAGGTGCCAGCCTCTCTTCGGAAAGATGTTCTCAAACTGTTGCATGAAGGCCATTGGGGTATTTCTCGGACTAAGTCCCTGGCCTGCAGGCACGTTTATTGGCCCGGTGTTGATTTGGACATCGCCCACATGGTTGCTGCATGTGTTCAGTGTGCTCAACAACTGGCTGCACCTCGTACAATGCCCTCTTCGTGGCCTGATCCAGCGCAGCCATGGGAACGGGTGCATGCTGACTTTGCTGGCCCCTTCCTCAGTACTTATTGGCTACTGTTGATTGACGCCTTCTTGAAGTTTCTGTTTGTTGTTCGATGTCTGTCGCCCACCACTGTGGCGACGACGCTGGCTTTGTCCAAAATCTTTGCGCTAGAAGGTCTTCCATCCACGATCGTCACGGACAATGGCCCTCAGTTCTCTTCGCAGGCCTTCCGTGATTTTTGTACTGGACAAGGGATTCATCATGTCACAGCACCGCCCTTCCATCCACAATCGAATGGGGAGGTCGAGTGCCTTGATCGCACTTTCAAAAGCCAGATGAAAAAATTCCTTAGTGATTTTTCCACAGGTGACACTCTGCTGCAATTTCTGAGTTCTTATCGCTTCACGCCTCTGGGTGATCGCAGCCCTGCTGAACTCTTGCGTGGCTGCCACCCGCGCTGCACCTGCTTCACCGTCAGGCGTGCTGTGTCCCCCTAGTGCGGGAAAATACTCGGTGGGTGCTGACGTGTGGGCACGAGGGTATGGATCTCGCCCTAAATGGATTCCAGGGGTGGTCAAGGCTCTTCGCGGCCGCCGGCTTTGTGAAATACGTACGGACGATGGTATGGTTGTTCGCCATTATGACCAGATGCGCCCACGAGTGGTGGCTACGCCGGTGCCACCGCCCCTTCCTTCGCCTCCACCAGCCCGAGAAGCCAGTCCTGTCGCTGCACCCAATCTACCGTACATGTTGATGCAGCCGACATTGCTACTGCTTCCGAGTACGCCGGAAAGGGCCCCAGTTGCGACGCCACCTTCTCCGGGACCCATCTCGCTGGAGCACAACCCCAGGTCCACGACACATGCACGAGCTTCCGTCCTGGACATTTTTGACCATTCTCTCTCTCTCTCTCTCTCTCTCTCTCTCTCTCTCTCTCTCTCTCTCTCTCTCTCTCTCTCTCTTTTTCCAAGGGGGGGGGAAAGTGGTGTGACAGTGACACGACATTTAACAGTGCTGCCACGACAGTACGCACAAACGGTGATAGAGGCGCTCCGCAACTCGGCTGAGTGCGGGAGCACCACCTAGCTACGAACGGCGCCGGCCCAATGTCACGGTACGGCAGTCGAATAAGAGATACTGAGTTGTTATCATGTAACCAGCTATTTTTCTAAGTGAGTGTGTCTGAATATCCACGCAATTATTGGTGATTAAAGGTTATAACAGCTCTCAGCCGATGTCTTCAAACCCCTATGGCACTTCAGTAGCTCCTACAGGCACTGGTGCAAGAATGCAAGGCTATACCGCAGCAGCTGCGAGGCTATGCCCCAGCAGCTGCTCGACCACCTGATCCAGAGTATGCCAACCCATTGTGTGTGTGAATGGTGATCATATCCCATATTGACGTTGGGGTACATGCTCAGGAAACAGTGGCGTTTTGTAGCACATGTGTTTTGGGACAGTTTTCTCTACTTATCACCAATACTGTGGGCTTACAAATCTGTGTCATGTGTGTACCCTATGTGCTATGCTATTAGCACCAGTTTTGTGTAGTGCCACGTTGTGTGGCCCCACATTCTGCAATTATCCTTAATTTATGAGCATGAGTGTAGATACAGTTTTCCCATATGCATAGTTTGTATTTCAGCAATAGCTAAATGCATTTATATACATACTGTTTGACTGGCTGTTAAAAACCCTAATATTTGTTCCATCCTTTGCATCCTGTTACAGAGCTGTGGTTTTTGAGGTGCAATTATTGTGTCTGCCACTACTGCTGAGTACATGATGTTACCAATATTGTAAGCAATTATGCTGATATATCTTGTTTGCACCCATCCTCTGTCATCTGCCCAAGAATATTTCTTTATATTAAGATTTTTTAAAATCTGTTGAATAAAAAGTTTGTCTTGTACATAAGTATGAGACATGTTGTTAGAGGCTGATAAGGACTGCAATAATCTTTGGTACTGTGCATCCCTTAATTTCATTTATAGGTATTACAGGATGCTTTATGTTGAACAACTCTTTCAGCAATCGAGGATAAGAAGGATAAAATTGGTATTATAAAAATAATATAGTATGGGAATTTGGATGGGAAATATGTGGAGCTATCATGGAAGATTTCCTTCGATCTATTTCGTGCTTGCCATTCAGTGTTGTCACATGTGAGCAGGTAACATGGGTAGTTAGAATAAAAAGACACATGGGCACTGCACAGCACATACTTGACTCTTACCTACGATTCCCTTTCAATGCAAATGGTAATTGTAATCTATTAAACAACTCCTCATAAATATTAAAACAGATCACATAAGAATGTAGATTTGCACAGCTGTTGCAAAAGATTTTAAAACCACTTAGGCATGGTACTGCATCATTCTTGCAGAATCTTCCTAACTAATGTTTCAGCTTTCCTGTTGAAATCTTCTTTTGGGAACTGCTTTGCACTGGCATTTTCTAATTTACAGACAGCATTTTCCAAAATAAATGTTCAAATGGCTCTGAGCACTATGGGACTTAACATCTTAGGTCATCAGTCCCCTAGAACTTAGAACTACTTAAACCTAACTAACCTAAGGACATCACACACATCCATGCCCGAGGCAGGATTCGAACCTGCGACTGTAGCAGTCCTGCGGTTCCGGACTGCAGCACCTAGAAACGCAGCATTTTCCATATCTATCACATTGCTGTTGATGACTAACTATTTAATTACATTGTCATGATGATGGAAGTGTTTATTGTTATATCAGTGGGCTGATGTGTGAGAGACAGATTGTTAGTTTATATTTGCATTCACCAGTAACATGCTTATAGTACTGACTGTTGGGGCATTTAGCAATCTGTATTGCCTCTGACTTTTCATTTACATTGATAAGAGGCTTTTGCTAAAATAAGAGAATTTGTGAGGCCTATATTCTGACCACAGTTTTTGCTGTGTTCATTTACATCTGACTTGCTGGTTTGCTTGAGGCACTCATATTGTTTAGTCTCTTTTAAGCTTTCGTTAACTCCACAACCTGTATCCCTTCTGTATGCTTTGTTACACTTACACATAATGTCAAATGCTCCAGCAGTGTGTAGCAGTTCTGATTGGTCTTACATTTTGGGCTTGCCCGAAAAAAATTGGCTTCAGACATTTATGTCAGAGGATCTTCCTGATTTGATCAATCACACTCTTTACAAGTTGAAAAAACACAAACTGTCATGGTGCTAAGTCCTCTTCCCATGTCTTGCCTTTGGCTTTCTTCTAATTGAGAGTTCTTTGTAAAGATTTATCATCATAGCCATAGCACTGCACACTGCAACACAGAAGGTACTTCATACCAATGTATGCAACTTTTTGTACTATTCCATTTCTTAGATTAGATTAGATTAATTATTCATTCCATAGACCCACAAAAGAGGGGCTCCTTCTGGGTGTGGAACATGTCAGATAAACACATTAGAAAAACTTGAGTTTCATTAATTTTAATGATCCTCAGTCAGTTAACAGTAAAATTATGTACATGAATGAATGAATACCGAGTGAGGCAATGAATGACTGTGCATGTTCCTTGGTATGCATCCTAAACTCTCATATCTTTTGCACTGGCAAAAATCTTTGGTACTGTGCATCCCTTAATTTCATTTATAGGTACTACAGGATGCATTATGTTATGTTATGTAAGAGCATACGGACTATCAGACCAATTGTGTGATTGGATTGAGGAGTTCCTAGATAGCAGAACGCAGCATGTCATCCTCAATGGAGAGAAGTCTTCCGAAGTAAGAGTAATTACAGGTGTGCCGCAGGGGAGTGTCATAGGACTGTTGCTATTCACAATATACATAAATGACCTGGTGGATGAAATCGGAAGTTCACTGAGGCTTTTTGCAGATGATGCTGTGGTGTATCGAGAGGTTGCAACAATGGAAAATTGTACTGAAATGCAGGAAGATCTGCAGCGAATTGATGCATGGTGCACGGAATGGCAGTTGAATCTCAATGTAGACAAGTGTAATGTGCTGCGAATACATAGAAAGATAGATCCCTTATCATTTAGCTACAAAATAGCAGGTCAGCAACTGGAAGCAGTTAATTCCATAAATTATCTGGGAGTACGCATTAGGAGTGATTTAAAATGGAATGATCATATAAAGTTGATCGTCGGTAAAGCAGATGCCAGACTGAGATTTGTTGGAAGAATCCTAAGGAAATGAAATCCGAAAACAAAGGAAGTAGGTTACAGTACACTTGTTTGCCCACTGCGTGAATACTGCTCAGCGGTGTAGGATGCACACCGGATAGGGTTGATAGAAGAGATAGAGAAGATCCACCGGAGAGCAGCGCGCTTCGTTACAGGATCATTTAGCAATCGCGAAAGTGTTACGGAGATGATAGATAAACTACAGTGGAAAACTCTGCAGGAGAGATGCTCAGTAGCTCGGTACTGGCTTTTGTTAAAGTTTTGAGAACATACCTTCACCGAAGAGTCAAGCAGTATATTGCTCCCTTCTACGTATATCTCGCGAAGAGACAATGAGGATAAAATCAGAGAGATTAGAGCCCACACAGAAGCATACCGACAATTCTTCTTTCCACGAACAATATGAGACTGGAATAGAAGGGAGAACCGATAGAGGTACTCAGGGTACCCTCCGCCACACACCGTCAGGTGGCTTGCGGAGTGTGGATAAATGTAGATGTAGATGTAGATGTCATGAACCTTGTGGTTGATTTGTGATGGCTGCAGTGGAATTTTTCTCTAAACTGCCTTGATAACCAGTGCCCTAAATTTCTCGAGAACGAAACTGCCATTTCTCCCAATTTCCCATTTAAGTTCATTGAGCATCTCTCTCACACTTTTGTATGGGCTACGCTGACCTACTGAGATCCTAGCAGTCCATGCTAAATTCTTTCAAAAACTGTTATCATCCCTGTTCAATAATAATTCCAAAGGCATTTATAGTAGAAGAGTTCTGACAGACTGTAAATAATTTTAGGAGTAAGGGACACACACACACACACACACACACACACACACACACACACACACACACACACACCCCTATGCCCCTAATAGTCCCAGCTACTTTCTGTGCCATGATAGCACTTCTGCAGTTGGGCAGTGTTGGGTGTAGGTTGTGTCAGATGGGTTGGGGTGGATAGGGGGAGAGAGAGGCAGGAGGCAAGATGAGGGGTTTGGGGTATGTAGCTTGCAGTTCAGAGGGAGGTAGCCAGTTTGCTGGCTAGGAAAGCCTGAGGCAGGTTTGTGGGTGAGGCATGTGCTGGGCATGTTCTGTAGTCGGCGGGGAGTGGCACACATTGAAGATGTCATGGAAATGTGAACTGGGTGTGGGTGATAGGACAGAGGAAGGGAAAACTATTGGCTGAAGAGTGTGGGGACAATGGGTTAATAGAGATGGAGGCCAGAAGAGTTACAGGAGTGAAGAATGTGTTTCAAGGATAACTCCCAGCCGTGTAGTTCGTAAAAGCTGGTGATAGAGGGAAGGGTTCAGATGGCCCAGGTTGTGAAACAGCCACTGAAATTAAGCAAGTTGTGCTTTGTTGCATGTCGTGACACTGGTTAGGCAACTTCGTTCTTGGCCACAGTTTAGCAGTGCACCTATTCTACATCTACATCTATATCTACATCTGTAACCTGCAATCATGAGGTGTAAGGGTTTCTTCCTCTGCCATTCACATATAAAGCACAGGAAGGACAATTGAATGCCTCTAAGCATGCAGTAACTATTCTAATCTTATCCTCATGGTTTTTATGTGAGCAATATGTAAGGGATTGTAATATATTCCTAGACAAAATCATTTTAAGGCGATTCTTGAAACTTTATTAATAGACTTTCTTGGGATAGTTTATGTCTATCTTCAAGAGTCTTCCAGTTCAGTTCCTTCAGTACCTCTGTGACACACTCCCATGGATTAAACAAACCTGTGACCATTTGTGCTGCTCTTCTCTGCATACATTCAATATCCTCTGTTAGTCCTATTTGGTATGGGTCCCACACTCTTGAGCAATATTTTAGAACTGGTCACACAAGTGATTTGTAAGCAACCTCCTTTGTAGACTGATTGCACTTCCCCAGTATTCTACCAATAAACAAAGTCTGCCATCTGCTATACCCATGACTGACCTATGTGATCATTCCGTTTCACATCCCTACAAAGTGTAACACCCAGGTATTTGTATGAGTTGGCCGATTCCCACAGTGATTCATTGATATTATAGTCATAGAACACTACTTTTTTTTCTTTGGTTAAGTGGAAAATTTTACATTTCTGAACATTTAGAGCAAGTTGCCAGTCTCTGCATCATATTGAAATCTTATCAAGATCTGACTGAATATTTGTGCAGCTTCTTTCAGATAGTGCTTCGTTATAGATAAATGCATCATCTGTGAAAAGCCTGATTTTACTAGTAATATTGTCTGCAAGGTAATTAGTATGCTATATGAATAGCAAGGGTCCCACACACTTCCTTGGGACACATCTGAAGTTACTTCTACATCCAATTATGATTCTCCATCAAGGCTAACATGCTGTGTCCTCTCTAATAAAAAGTCCTCAATCCACTCATAAATTTCACTTGATATCCCATTTGATCGTACTTTTGACAATAAGCATAGGTGCAGTACTGAATCAAAATCTGTTATCAGAGGTGGGCCTGCCTGTTGTGGGGTAGGTTGAGCCTGTGACAGGAATGGAGTAGGAAGTGCTGGTTGATTGGATTGGACAAGTTGGGAGTGGGAGTGTTACAGGTATGGACTTGGATGTTGTGTAAGTTGGGTGGGCAGCAGAAAACCACTGTAGGGGAGAGGGGAAGGATCTTGGGTAGGATGTCCCTCATTTCAGGACATGATGGTAGATTATCAAAACCCTGGGAAAGGATATGATTCAGTTATGATTCAGTTGTTCCAGTCCCGTATGACACTGGGTGAAGGGGGGGGGGGGGGGGGGCACTCCTTTGTAGCTTTTTCTTGGGGTGGTGGAAGGATTGGGGGGATGTGAAAATGTTGTTGTGGTTTTCAGTCCTGAGACTGGTTTGATGCAGCTTTCCATGCTACTCTATCTTGTGCAAGTTTCTTCATCTCCCAGTACCTACTGCAGCCCACATCCTTCTGAATCTGCCTAGTGTATTCATCTCTTGGTCTCCCTCTACTATTTTTACCCTCCACACTGCCCTCCAGTACTAAATTGGTGATCCCTTCATGCCTCAGAACATGTCCTACCAACCGATCCCTCCTTCTAGTCAAGTTGTGCCACAAACTCCTCTTCTCCCCAATACTATTCAATACCTCCTCATTAGTTATGTGATCTACCCATCTAATCATCATCATTCTTCTGTAGCATCACATTTCAGAAGCTTCTATTCTCTTCTTGTCTAAACTATTTATCGTCCATGTTTCACTTCCATACACTGCTACACTCCATGCAAATACTTCAGAAATACTTCAGAAACTACTTCCTGACACTTAAATCAATACTCGATGTTAACAAATTTCTCTTCTACAGAAACGCTTTGCCATTGACAGTCTACATTTTATATCCTCTCTACTTCGACCATCATCAGTTATTTTGCTTCCCAAATAGCAAAACTCCTTTACTACTTTAAGTGTCTCGTTTCCTAATCTAATTCCCTCAGCATCACCGGACTTAATTCAACTAAATTCCATTATCCTCGCTTTGCTTTTGTTGATGTTCATCTTATACCCTTCTTTCAAGACACTGTCCATACCATTCAACTGTTGTTCCAAGTCCTTTGCTGTCTCTGACAGAATTACAATGTCATCGGCGAACCTCAAAGTTTTTATTTCTTCTCCATGGATTTTAATACCTACTCCAAACTTTTCTATTGTTTCCTTTACTGCTTGCTCAATATACAGATTGAATAGCATTGGGGAGAGGCTACAACCCTGTTTCACTCCCTTCCCAACCACTGCTTCCCTTTCAAGTCCCTTGACTCTTAAAATTGCCATCTGCTTTCTGTACAAATTGTAAATAACCTTTCGCTACCTGTATTTTACCCCTGCCACCTTCAGAATTTGAAAGAGATTATTCCAGTCAACATTGTCAAAAGCTTTCTCTAAGTCTACAAATGCTAGAAACGTAGGTTTGCCTTTCCTTAATCTTTCTTCTAAGAAAAGTCGTAGAGTCAGTATTGCCTCACGTGTCCCAGCATTTCTACGGAATCCAAAGTGATCTTCCCCAAGGTTGACTTCTACCAGTTTTTCCATTTGTCTGTAAAGAATTCGCATTAGTATTTTGCAGCTGTGGCTCATCAAACTGACAGTTCAGTAATTTTCACATCTGTCAACTCCTGCTTTCTTTGGGATTGGAATTATTATATTCTTCTTGAAGTCTAAGGGAATTTTGCCTGTCCCATACATGTTGCTCACCAGATGGTAGAGTTTTGTCAGGACTGGCTCTCCCAAGTCTGTCAGTAGTTCTAATGGAATGTTCTCTACTCCTGGGGCCTTGTTTCGACTCAGGTCTTTCAGTGCTCTGTCAAACACTTCACGCAGAATCATATCTCACATTTCATCTTCATGTACCTCCTCTTCCATTTCCATAATATTGTCCTCAGGAACATCACCCCTGTATAGACCCTCTATATACTCCTTCCACCTTTCTGCTTTCCCTCCTTTGCTTAGAACTGGATCTGAGCTCTTGATATTCATGTCAGTTGTTCTCTTTTCTCCAAAGGTCTCTTTAATTTTCCTGTAGGCAGTATCTGTGTGAAGATATCACATGGTATATATGTTTTTAGTGTAGCTTTGGGTGCAGGGGAGGTAGAGGCAGTGCCTTTCAGTGATGGCGCTCATGAGACTTTCAGCATTTTGGGCAAGACAGCTCTTGTCAATACAGATACACTGCCCACATGTGGCCAGGCTGTTTGGGAGAGATTTTTTGGAGTGGAAGGGATGGCAGCTGTCAAAATACAGGTACTGTTGGTGGTTCGTGGGTTTAATACGGACAGGGGTATGGATGGAGACATCAGAGAGGTGGCACTCAATGACCATGAAGATGGAACGTTGGGTTGAGGAGGACCAGGTGAAGCAGGTAGGAGAGATGGTGTGATGTTGTGAAGGAATGAGGACAGGGTGTCTACACTCTAGTGCAAGAAAGAATTGATTCCAGAAGTTAGCAAGTTTACTTTCCCATTTGTGGTCAACGATGCAGTGCTTGTGCTATTGAGTAGTCCTCTTCACTGCCTAACATTATTTACTCTTGCATTTCCTATATAGGTATGCTGCATTCATCCAGAACCCTACCTATGTGTCTAGTCTTCCATTCACATTGCTGATTTCATGTGATTATACTATTTCATATCATTTCTTTATGTTACTCTGAGATATTCAGATGGCATATCAGGCTCTAGAAGATTACCATAAATCATGTAATAGGGTACTGCAGGATTTTTTCTCTTTGTTATACACTTTATATTTCGTTTATTTAATTTTAAAGACAGCTGGCATTCAGTACAATATGTTGAAATACTCCCTAAGTGGTATTGCATTTTCTTACAATTGTTCAGCTGCAGATAACAGCACCACCAGTAAACAATCTGAAAGTGCTCCTTCTCTTATAAACTGTTTCTATTGATGGAGAATATTACCAGTGCTGTTATGTTTCCAGTGTTTCTTTCATTTCTGATGAACTTTCATTATCTAGTATAATGTACTGTTTTCATTAGCCATGTTCTTCAAGACATCCACATCTTTCTAAAGATACTCCATATGGTTGTACATTGATTATTACTTGACCCTGCCATACAGTTAACAGTAATCAGTATCAACTACGTCAAAGACATTTTGTGTGAATAAATTAGCTGTCTTGGTACAAGTGTTTTCTGTATCCATATTATTCCTTGAGAAAAGTTTCTTTTCTTCTAAGAATGACATACTCTCTGAGCTTCTAGGATCGTGCAACAGACAGATATTATATATTGATCAATAGCAGGTTTGAGAACAGTTTTCCACCTGAGCAATTTTTCGTTCAACTCATGTCCACCTCTCCCCACACCCGTCTCCCACCCTCCCTATTTTCTATCGTACACTTTTACCCATGTCATTTTTCGCTATTACTTCTGAGACACACTTATTCAAATCTCTGACTTGCGATTCCCTTTCAGCTTGGTGCTCGAAGCTGCTGCTACTAATTGTGATATGGTCTGTATAGAAATCTTATAGTTGTTGTGCCCCTTCCAGCCTAGTGCCCTAAGTGGCAGCTTGTGTCTGTAATTCAATCCGTTCACTCTTGTACTTTTCCTTTAAATAGGTGTGACCTACATTCTTTTCCAGACATAGAATTGTTTATTGCTGGAGACATTCTCAATAAATAAGAGCTAAATGTGGCTTTCATTCCAGAGTGCCTTCAATGTAAAATCTGACTGGTATACCATCATCAGAGAGTGATGTATTTTTCACTTTGAGTGGTCTTATTTTTCAGTGCTGGATTATTTCAGTGACACTTTGTTGTATGCAATGGTCAAACAGTGATATGGTTGAAATTTCCTCATGTCTTTTTAAATGTGCTTCAAAAAATCCGAGCTCCAACTACATTGCACAGCCATAGGAACAGCACGATAGCTTAAGCAAAATTATCCAGTACTGGCAGTTCATGACCTAGTATATAAGCTGAAACAATGTCAAAATGAGTTATAGAGTACACTGTGTTAATAGTGAACAAATTGATAGATATGCCCACTTAGTTATACATCATTACACAATTAATATATGCATGAAAATTTTCATGCCTTAGTCAACATGAAACTTTCACTGTGTTCCTTGCTTCATTCTCTCATCACAGCCCATTCTAGATGATGAACATATTTTTTCTTTAATGCCGCCAAAATCTGGTTCTTGGAGTAGCCAAGTAACTTAACATTCTCTATAACATCTTACGCTGGCTGTTGAGGCAGTAATGGCTGGAACTCTTATCTTTGTGGCTGTTACTCATGTTATCCCATGATCAGCTTTAAACGTGACTGCTGAAACTTGCAAACATGAACAGTATCCATCATTCTCTCTATATAATTTTAGAGTTAGAGGCCATGCTTACTAAAGAAATCTTTACTAGTATTTCCACATATTATTACAGGATGCAGATTTTGGTTAGCAAAAAGAATGTGGATTGTATGTATAGACAATTAATGAAAATTAATTGTTAATATATTGTAAAGAATTAGTTTTTAATAGATGCTTCTCTTTATTAATGTGTACCTTGAAATATTCCACACACTTAAATGTTCTCCTTCACGACAAACTGTTAGAAAAAGAATGAACAAGTTTACTGTAAAGCAATTCAGTCATTATCTTTGTAATGTATTTTCATTGATTTTATTAGCTGACATCAATCTGCAGAAAATTTTTGCATGTTGCAGACCACATCATATTTTAAAATGATGTATTAGTGTTTGGGCCACTATTGTAGATAGCCCTCTTCAGGGTATGTAATATCCCTGATGTCTTGATCAAGGGCACTTACAGCAGCGGCGTAAACATTGGTACATCATTTTACAACAAGACATAGTATTCAGCAAAAAAATTAAAAAAAAAAAACATGAAAATCTTTGCAATGACTTGATCTGTTGATCAAATGTATCTAAAATCTACTGTTCCAGAGTTTTATCTTATACTTATTATGTTTTTTGTATCTTTCAGCTGCAGCTTCATATAGATGTCCATTCATCAGAGCGACATTTTGTAGTCCCATTGCCACCTTTACTTCCATTCTCACGTCCAGTTAGTATATTACCAAAACTGACAGATGAGAAGGCATTGCATTACCGATTTTATTTGCCAGATCTGGAAAAGCTGTGGCAAGCATATCTACTTTATATAAAACCTGTTACTTGCCGCAGTGGTGCACACCAAGCAGTTGCAAAGTTTTATGTGCCATGGAATAAGGAAGCAGTTCATAAACTTGTGACGTAAGTTGAGCTGAATACTTAAAATGCTGCAGCCTGCAAATGTACTTTTATAGTGCAGTCTGCATGTTTGTTATATTCAAATATGTGCTTTTCAAATTTCTATATTCAAATTTTAAGCAGATAAGTAATGGATCTCTTATTTTTGTGTTTATCTTAAAACAATAAACTGTTGGGGGTTGGAGGGGAGGGGGACAAATTTTGCTCATCAGTTAGGTATTAAGGGGCTTGTACCTGTTTCATTTATAGGTAGTTATGTCTGACATTGTGCAAAGAATTTACTTCTCCAGTTTAACAAGAAGTAAAAGTGAAAATGGAAAAACTAAATTAAAATTTTTCAAATATGAAACTTTGGTTGCTGTGTCGGGCCTTTGCATTGGATGCACACAAGAACTATCATACGTTGTGCAGACACACACACACACAGGTATGTAGGGATTTTCTGGCTGTAGGCTTTCATTCTGACTTCAACAACAGTACAATTGTCAAGACATCAGCGCAGTTGTCAAGAGAGCTTTTCATTATGGTTTGCTTTTTCATAGGTAGTACTACTGATTTTCGAAATGGTTGCATTTTGGATAACTTTATGTACTCCAGTGTTGTGGTCGAGTCGGGCTGCTGCAGACATATCTGAAGCTGAAATTGTGTAGGTCTCAAATCTTTCATGAAGTAAACAGTGTGAACAAAACAGCTGAATGGATTATCTAATAACAGTGTATCAAGCCACTTCCTTCAGCTATTAACCTCAGATTTTTCAAATGTCATGGCAAATTGCTTGCCTTTACTGTTAATGGCTACAAAACATTGCTCCTAAACTAAAGTAATGTCTCTGTCACTTTGATTTAAGTGTTTATAACTTAAATTACTTTTTAGTACCAACAGTTAACTGAATTCAGCAAACAATATATGTTTTTTTTCTCTTTATCTTCTATCATTTCATGATGAATGCCTACACAAGGAATAATGGTTGAGACAGCAAAGAGGAATAAACCAAATTATCAGACATGAAAATGTCAAGGAAGTGTGACATTTTTCTTACTACCAAAAATGTTATTCTTGTTATGCAAAAAAGTGTATTTAAGCTTTGAAAGTGCAAATAAAAATTAACTTGTTGAAGTAGATAGGGACACAGTTATTTTCTACCAAATCATAAATATTGTTTTTGACTCTTCTACTGGCAGCAAAGAGAAAGTAATGTAATATTTATTTACAAGATCTCATACATTAAAGTCTGTATTTTACAACATAATTTTTAGGGGCATAATTAAATATGGGTTCTATTTATGGAATAAAATTGGAGCATCTCTATACATCTTTTATATGTTTTCAGTCTCAGATAGGGGTGGTGATTTTTTCCCCATACCAGTCCCTCCGGGATGACCCCAGGTCCAGTTAACCTACTAGCAGATGAGTACTGGGGATCTCTCCCAGGGGTAAAAGGTGGCTGGGGCAATGCCCCCCCCCCCTCCCCACCATCACCCTGCTAGTGTCACACTGAAGAAAGGCTGAACTCTGCCTACAGTCAGAGCAGTAGCTCAGTCACGGACTTTCACCACAGTCTTTACTTTTTTATATATTTGTGTGTGTGAAACAGGGAAGGTATGTCTCAATGTATGTGTAATAATTATAAAAATAATTTATCATTATGTTTATTGATCAGTGCTTTCTGCAATAAGTACAGTGAAATCTATGTATCAGATTACTACTTTTTATTCTACACCGTGTTATATTTTTTAAATAACTGTTCTGATAAATTTTCTTTGACATTTTAATATCATTTTCTCTAATTTAACATTTTTCCTAAGTTGTTAATGCTCCAGCACAGAAAAAAATCAACTGTTTACCTTGTTAAGTTCGGGTGACCCCTAAGAAAATTGTATCTCACTAATGTTTTAGCGGTAAGTCAGCAACCCCCTTGAAGGTGAAACTGCAGTCACCAAAGCCAGCATTATACAATGGATCCAAACACCCACACATTGATCTAATATTGGATGCTTCTTGTCAGTACATGTTAAGGTAGGTACTTTCTATTCTAAATGAGTTCTACCTCTCTATTTCCGTAAAATGAGACCTGTCACAGAAAGCTTTATTGAAATTAGGACTTTAGTTCCTCCTTCCTCTTCTCCCCTCTTTCCTTCAGTTTCCCCCTTCTTTAAAATTTCATTATTGATGCTATTAGATGAAATAAATAGAAATTTGTGATCAATATTTATGTATGATGTGATATTGTACAATAGCCCCGTAACTGTTATAACACTGTAGCCTTACTTAGATAAATCAAAATCTGAATCCAAAAATAAAATAAAAGTTCATTAATAATATGTAGCCATAGCCTGATTTTCTGATTTGTTTAGTATTCATGATGTACTCATTCTGGTCTGTATGATGACTTTATTTAAGCTCTATATTTCTATTGATAAATTGGTTTGAGCTGTAGATGATTGCCCCAAGTAACCACTGATTATCGCTCAAAATAAGTCACCTTCCTCCTTTCAAAATAATTTTATTCCAGCCTTATTTTTGTTCAATAACAAAAAAATGGTGTCGATTGCTAAGTGGTTTAGTAACATAGGAATCATTCCAGTGATGCCTTGTGCACCGTCATCAGATATAAAATGTTTGGCCATCAGTACAATGTGAGTGTGAATTGCCGAATAACAAGATACTTTCATCTGCAGATGGCATTTCTGTGGGATCTGTGCAAGATGACCAGAAAATGCGGAAAATGTCTTCCAGGAGTGTGTCGCAAATCCCGATAAATGTCATAGCTCTGCACATGGCAATTTGCCAGTCATTGTTGATGCATGATGGCGGCATGAATGAGATTCCTTTTTCAATAGCTGTGACAAGGGATAAAACATGAGTGTCATTTTTCAAGTACCAGTTAGACTCCCAGCCACTGAGATAATTCCAGGTAAAGGCTATTGGCAAAAAAATGATGGTGGCCACATTTTGGGGCAACAATGGCCTGACCATTAATTGATTGTGTTCCAAACCGTACTATGGTGACAGTTGCAAACTATCGAGGTATTTTGAAGAACAAACACCCTTCAGCATTGTGAGGAAAATGGCTGGAAAAGAGTGTGTGTGTTGTTTCACAAGATTGCATTAGACAAATGAGACAGAGGTATTTCCTCATGAAGACAGATTTAAATGGTTTCTCAGACTCATTACTCTCGCGCCCTGACTCCTAATAGTCTTTTGGTAATCCAGTGATGAAAGATGAACTCCAAGGTCACACTTTCTTCTCTTGTACCACTAAATCAACAGTTTTACAGTATCAAAACAGACTCCTAAAGAAACATTTACTGCAGGCTTAGCATCAGGATGTCAACATTGTGAAAATGTGTAAGGCTGCAGGGAGATTACATTGAGAAATAACAGAAGTTTCAAAATTTTTTGTGCGACTATGGTGATGATAATTAAAAAACAGAAATGAAGACCTTAGAACTTGAATGTGCCTTGCACATAACAAATGTTAGAATGATAATGTATTGTTCATAACACAAGGAATGCAGCTAAATACTTAATTACAGGAATGTTGACAAGATGTGTAATGGATATGTAGTGAGGTCCCCCATCATTCATTGATATAGTTCCCAGTTTAATAATGTGGTATCATTGGTGTAGTGTGATGAACAGATTTAACATCTACAATCATGAGTAATGTGAAGTATACACAAGAGAAATTTGACCCTAGAGCTGCTCATCTGTTGACATCCATTCAAAAGTAGTAGCTGAAGATTGATACACAGGCAATATTGAAAATGTTCAAGACGAATGAAGGTGACTTTTCCAACCATCACATTGTAATGGATGAATACTAACTTTACTATTGCAAAACAGAAACAAAAGAAAAGAGCAAGTAGTGAAAACACTTGATCCCTTTCGCACAGACACATTCCTCATCCAAGAAGATGATGCAGCATAGAAAAAGAATTAACAGGGTACCACAACAGATCTTTGACAAGATTATGCCAAAATAGTGCAAAAGGCAAACAGTGATGGTGAAATTTTTGAATTATCAATATCTTCCTTCATCTACTGCATTTTTTTCAGGTCACCCACTGACTTACTCCTCTCTCTTTGACTGAAAGAATTACTGCACAGGGTGCCTTCTGTGTTGGAGACCTGTTTTCAGAGTCACATATGGCACTCCTACAATAATGGCATATGGCATGCCATACATCTGTGACAAAAATCTATAAATTTGAACAGATTGTGTATAAGAAGGTCTGGTAAATATCAAAATTTGAAATCCTCCTTCCTTTCTTTCTTTCTTACTTTAAGGCAAAGTTTGCAGCTGGATGTGGAAATTGCTATACCTATGTGCAATAAAGGAAAAGGCACTCAAATTTCTGATAAAGAAATCTAAACGAGTACAGTGTCTGGGCTCTCTTTTAAGTGTTGAATGGAATGTAACAATTTCTGTGTTCAGGATGAAATGTTTATAATAATTTATGGCCTTATGTAGATATTGGGGGCTGGTGAGAAAGGGAATTTGTACATGCTTCCACCAGATAACACATACTTGAGAGCCTTGTTGTAAATCTTGGTTCTTCACCAAATTATGTACAAATAAATGAGAGATAGTAATAGTTGCCGACACAACTATTTTTTGAACAGTGAGTGGAGACAGTACTGCTTTAGGCAGATAGACAAGTTTGTGTGTAAATCAAATGTTGCCAATAGGTTACAAAAAAGTCCAAATAACAGTCCAGAAGAAAACAATGCAACACTGGATTGTCACCAGTAGGTACACCAAAGAACTTGAAAACATCAACTGGTTGTGAAAAGTGAGGCTGCGGCAGTTTGAGGCAGCCTCAGTGTTTTTCCAAGTCACTTGGCACTGGCAGGTTTGTGTTTCTGCACTGCACCTGGCGACCTTGTCAGATGTAGGTATAATTATATTGATTGACCCATTGATACACCCAGCAGGATTACAAAAGCCTGTACTTAAACTATACTCTGCGAGCTCGTTATGTTAGTTCAGAAGAGTTATTTTTTTAAAATTTTTGCATCTTATTGTGTACTTCTCATCTCTAGCTTCAGACTATCACATTATATTTCAGAGTTGTTGTGCACATTTGTTAACACTATGTCAACTGGCTTTTGGTACTCGTATGTTGCCTGAGAAACTTTCCCGTTAAGTCTGTCACACCATCTCACACAGTAAAAACTATGTAACAAAAGTTTCCAGGTGCTTCTGCTTTGGGAATATGAGTGTAAAAGTTCGTTTTACTCCTCTGCTTTGGACTTTAGAGTGCTGGTGATTGTTTTGTTCTCATATTCCCAATGTTCCCAATATTCTGTGCTGATGCAATTAATCAGGGTTTGTTACATCAAGCCTGAGTTTTGTATGAAATTCTTCATCTTTTGATTGTATTAATGGTCAGTTACTGTGTACAGGTTTTATTCTTACTTCCACTTCTGAGAGATCAGATATCTTTGTGCACATATACCCACAATTTTTTGACATCTATTAAATTATTATGTAATTACAATTTACAACTTCTGTGTATTCTGTATAGCATACAACCCTCCATAGCAGACAGTCTTGGACAGTTAGTACGATTCTACTCACCTCAGCTGCCAGCATATGTGGCCACCATACTGTTACTTGTACTGCGCCAGCAAATAGTAGAACTCTCAAAAACTGGAAGCTGTGTCATGTTTCATACTGCTTTGGGAACAGGTGGCAAAGCGTATAACTTGTTCTTTGTTGCCATAATCACTTCTCAAATACTCAGGTATGTATTATTGGTAAATTGGTATCTCATACTATATTTAATGTTGTAAATAAATGTTCCATGACAATGAATTTTTTGCTATTATGACCTGTATTATACCTTTTGAATAAGATCTGCATACTTGTGCGAAAGCTACATACAATACCTCAGCCATTAACAATAGCAAGACAAAGTGACCCAGTAGTTTTTGCAATACACAAGGCATCAACAGAAAATGATTTACACTTCATCAAATAACGAGAGAGAATCAGTTGTGTCGCAGGTACAAACTGCCAAATGGAAAGTCGGAATTAATTACAACTTAGAAGATTTATTCTGAAAACAAGGTGAAACATAACTCAGCATAATCACTCATGTCCAGGTCCATAGCCAAAGTTCATCTCCCGTAAATATTATCACAGTAACAACATCGCGACTGAGAAGAGACATGTTCCGTACTCCAGGAGGCTCACCAGATGACTTCCCCTCTGGGCCGTGATGACTGCATCCTGATTGGCTCGGGCGACTCCAGCTGTATCTCTTGTGGCACCCCCCACCCAAATGCTAATCCATGAATTCCTCTCCTGCGCCAACTTCTTCATCTCAGGGTAGCACTTGCAACCGACATACTCAATTATTTGCTGTCATCCTTCACAGTTTCTCCCTCTACAACCCCCTCCAGTACAATGGAAGTTAGTCCCTGGTGTCTTAACAGATGTTCTCTGTCCCTTCTCCTTGTCAGTGTTTCCCACATATTTTCACTACCATACAATGCTGTACTCCAAATGTATATTCTGAGTATTTTTTCCCTCGCATTAAGGCCTGCATTTGATACTAGTAGACTTCTCTTGTCCAGGAATGCCCTTTCTGCCAGTGCTATTCTGGTTTTTATGTCTCCTTGCTCCATCCATCATAGGTTATTTTGCTGTCTAGCTAGTAGAATTCCTCAACTTTATATACTTCATGATCACCATTTCTTATATTATGTTTCTTTCTGTTCTCATTTTTCCTACATCGCATTACTTTCGTCTTTCTTCAGTTTACTCTCAGTCCATTTTATTTACTTCTAGGCTTTTTATTGGAGTCAACACATCCTGTAATTGTTCTTCACTTTTAGTGAGGATAGTAATGTCATCGGTGAATCTTATCAGTCATATCCTTTAACCTTCAATTTTAATCCCAGTCTTGAATCTTTCTTTTATTTCCGTCATTGCTTCTTCGATGTATAGATTGAACTGTAGAGGCAAAAGACTAAATCCCTGTCTTACACACCTTTTAATCTGATCACTTCATTCTTGGTCTTTCAACCTTACTGTTTGCTCTTGGTTCTCACTCATATGTCTCTTTAGCCTACACCTAGTTTCCTCAGAATTTGGAACAGCGTGTAACCATTTTACATTGTCGAATACATTTTCCAGCTCAACAAGTCGTATGAACATATCTTGATTTTTGTTCAGACTTCTTCCCATTATCAACTGCAACATCAGAACTGCCTCTCTGGTCTTATAATTTTTGCACTTGACAGTGATTGCTAACTCTGGAATTTTGTGGATGATGATTTTCCAAAAGTCTGATGGTGTATGTTGCCAGTCTCATACATTTTACACTATGTGAAAAGCTGTTTAGTTGCCACTTCCCCCAATGATTTTAGAAATTCTGAGGGAACATTATCTATCCCTTCTGCCTTATTTAATCTTAAGTCATGCAAAGTTCTTTTTCTCTTTTATGGCAACTTCTGTTTCTTCTTCTATCACATTATGAGACAAGTCCTCCATCTTGTAGATGCCTTTAGTGTACTCTTTCCACCTATCCACTCTCTCCTCTGCATTTAACAGTGGAATTCCTATTGCACACTTAATTTTACCGCCCTTGTTTTTAATTTCACCAAAGTTTGTTTTGACTTTTCCATATTCTGTGTCAGTCCTTCCAACAGTCAGTTCTTCTTCACATCTTTCATGTAGCCATTTCACCTTATCTTCCCTACATATCCGGTTCATTTCATTTCTAAGTGACTTGTGTTTCTGTATTCCTGAATTTTCCTGAACACGTTCATATTCCCTTCTTTTGTCAATCAGTTGAAGAATTCCTTCTGTTAACCATGATGTCTTTATGGTTACCTTCCTTGTACCTATGTTTTTCTTTCCAGCTTCTGTGATTACACTTTTTGGAGATTTCCATTCCCCTTCAACTGAAGAGCTTATTGTGATATTACATACCGCAGTATCTACAGCCTAGAGTAGTTTGAGCATATCCCTTCATTCCTTAGTATTGCTGTACCCTCCTTCTTTGAACATTGATTCTTCCTGACTAGTCTCTTAAACTTCAGCGTACTCTTCATCGTTACTAAATTGTGATCTGTGTCTATATCTGTTCTTGATTTTGGAATCTCTGCCTGACCATGGTGTAATCTGACTGGAATTGTCATGTATCTCCTGCCCTTCTCCAAGTATACCTCCTCCTCTTGTTATTCTTGAACAGAGTATTCACTGTTTGTAGATAAACTCAGTTAGTCTTTCTCCTCTCTCATTCCTACAACCAAGCCCATAGTCTCCTGTAACCCTTTCATCTAGTCTTTCCCACACAACAGCATTCCAATTTCCAGTGACTATTTGATTTTCATATCCTTTTATGTACTGAACTACCTGTTCAATATCCTAATGCATTAAGGTAAAATAAAGGCACTTAAAGTTACTGATGCTCAGTTGTGGTTCCGACACACAGGAAAACTCTGTAGAAGGATACTGTACACAGTAAATTTGTATTGGAACTGCCACATGCAACCCATATTACATAGTGTTTAAAGGTCATCTATATTATTAACCAGAATGAAAAATGCTCTTATCACAGCACAAAAAAGGTCAATGTATCTTGGGTAGGGTTAGGGGTATAAAAGAAGAGAACTAGCTTTTCAATTTATCTGGCAGTTTCAAAGACATTTAAATGAAAACATGACATATTTATGCTTTTTTACTTGTTAGCATTACTATCCATGTCATGTACACTCCTGGAAATTGAAATAAGAACACCATGAATTCATTGTCCCAGGAAGGGGAAACTTTATTGACACATTCCTGGGGTCAGATACATCACATGATCACACTAACAGAACCACAGGCACATAGACACAGGCAACAGAGCATGCACAATGTCAGCACTAGTACAGTCTATATCCACCTTTCGCAGCAATGCAGGCTGCTATTCTCCAATGGAGACGATCGTAGAGATGCTGGATGTAGTCCTGTGGAACGGCTTACCATGCCATTTCCACCTGGCGCCTCAGTTGGACCAGCGTTCGTGCTGGACGTGCAGACCGCGTGAGATGACGCTTCATCCAGTCCCAAACATGCTCAATGGGGGACAGATCCGGAGATCTTGCTGGCCAGGGTAGTTGACTTACACCTTCTAGAGCACGTTGGGTGGCACGGGATACATGCGGACATGCATTGTCCTGTTGGTACAGCAAGTTCCCTTGCCGGTCTAGGAATGGTAGAATGATGGGTTCGATGACGGTTTGGATGTACCGTGCACTATTCAGTGTCCCCTCGACGATCACCAGAGGTGTACGGCCAGTGTAGGAGATCGCTCCCCACACCATGATGCCGGGTGTTGGCCCTGTGTGCCTTGGTCGTATGCAGTCCTGATTGTGGAGCTCAACTGCACGGCGCCAAACACACATACAACCATCATTGGCACCAAGGCAGAAGCGACTCTCATCGCTGGAGACGACACGTCTCCATTCGTCCCTCCATTCATGCCTGTCGCGACACCACTGGAGGCGGGCTGCACGATGTTGGGGCGTGAGCGGAAGACGGCCTAACGGTGTGCGGGACCGTAGCCCAGCTTCATGGAGACGGTTGTGAATGGTCCTCGCCGATACCCCAGGAGCAACAGTGTCCCTAATTTGCTGGGAAGTGGCGGTGTGGTCCCCTACGGCACTGCGTAGGATCCTACGGTCTTGGCGTGCGTCGCTGCGGTCCGGTCCCAGGTCGACGGGCACGTGCACCTTCCGCCGACCACTGGCGACAACATCAATGTACTGTGGAGACCTCACGCCCCACGTGTTGAGCAATTCGGCGGTACGTCCACCCGGCCTCCCGCATGCCCACTATACGCCCTCGCTCAAAGTCCGTCAACTGCACATACGGTTCACATCCACGCTGTTGCGGCATGCTACCAGTGTTAAAGACTGCGATGGAGCTCCGTATGCCACGGCAAACTGGCTGACACTGACGGCGGCGGTGCACAAATGCTGCGCAGCTAGCGCGATTCGACGGCCAACACCGTGGTTCCTGGTGTGTCCGCTGTGCCGTGCGTGTGATCATTGCTTGTACAGCCCTCTTGCAGTGTCCGGAGCAAGTATGGTGGGTCTGACACACCGGTGTCAGTGTGTTCTTTTTTCCATTTCCAGGAGTGTAATATAACGGATCATGTCAAGTGAAGTAATTATGTCATCATTCCATTCAGTGTGGCATCTGTCATGTCATGACACAACTTTAATGACATCATTAAAGCTTAGGATGCAAACATCCCCACTCTGGGATACTTCCTATTATAAATGCATCCCCACTCTCGGATTACTTCCTACTGCAGATGCATCCCACACTCAAGCACCATATAAATTTGTGTCTGTCTGGTCTCACATTCACACCATACATGTAATTGGGAGGGGGGGGGGGGGGAGAATCAACTGCCACCTAAGAATCAAAAACTTGTTTTAGCATCTCCCCTCCTCCCCAGAAATTTTATCCTCCCCTCGCCCCTTCCCCTCTCCCCCCAGGAAAACAAAACCTTTTTAGTTATTATATGTATGCTCTTCAGCCATACGATATCATACACTGAGGTGACAAAAGTCATGGGGAAACAATATGCACATATATAGGTGGCAGTAGTATTGTGTACACAAGATATAAAAGGGAATTGCATAGCCGTAGCTATCATTTGTGCTCACGTGACTCATGTGAAATGTTCCCTCCATGGTTATGGCTGCACGATGGGAATTAACAGACTGAACGCAGAATGGTAGTTGGTGCTAGATGCATGGGACTTTCCATTTTGGGTTCTATAGGGAATTCAATATTCTGAGCTCATCCATGTCGAGAGTGTGACAAGAATACAAAATTTCAGGCATTACCTCTCATCACAGACAACACAGTGGCTGTCGGCTTTCGCTTAATGATCAAGAGCAGTGGCATTTGTGTAGAGTCGTCAGTGCTAACATACAAGCAACACTGCATCAAATAACCACAGAAATCAATGTGGGATGCACAATGAATGTATCGGTTAGGATAGTGCAATGAAATTTGGCATGAATGGGCTGTGTCAGCAGATGACCAACATGAGTGCTTTTACTAAAACCATAACATCACATGCAATGCCTCTCCTGGCCTCATGACCATATCGATTGGACTGTAGATAACTGGAAAACTGTGGCCCAGTCAGATGTGACCCGTTTTCAGTTGGTAAGAGCTGATGGTAGGATTTGAGTGTGGTGCAGACTCACGAAGCCATGTACCCAAGTTGTCAACAAGGCACTGTGCAAGATGGTGGTGGTTCATTAATGGTGCAGGCTGTGTTTACAAGGAATGGACTAGGTCCTGTGATCCAGCTGAACCAAACATTGACTGGAGACCATTTGCAGCCATTCATAGACTACATGTTTCCAAACAACGTTGGCATTTTTATGGATAACAGTGTGCCATCATTGGGCCGAAATTGTTTGGAGCCACTTTTGAAGAACATTCTGGATAGTTTGAGTGAATGATTTGGCCATCCAGATCACCCAAGATGAATCCCTTTGAACATTATAGAGGGATCAGTTCATCACTTTAAGAATGATGGGTGTCCATAGACATGTTACCCTAGATACAAATTTTAACATCACTGTTACTACATCCATTGACTAACCCGATTCATGGTTCACGGATCCAGTTGCTTGTTGCATACCTAACAGCTTCCAGAAGCAGTAGAAGTCTGATTTTCATTCTTTCGTACAATTATAGACCAAATTTAAAAACTTAAAATTCTGTCATATTCTAATCATTCAGAGGTATACTCTTATGTTAAATGTTTAACACAATAAGAAAAGTATTACATTCCATTAACTGTGTACATATCTTGTGGCAGCATAGCTCACTGTGTGCAAATTACCTCAACTAAATGAATCTTGTATTTGAGAATGCGAACATTTTCCTACAAATTTTACACGTAATGTGAAATGTTTAAGGAACTTTTTCTCACTGACACCCCTCACAAAATGACAAGAACAAAAATGTTTATCCTTTACCACATTTTCATAATTCTTGCAATAAAACTTTAGCATCAGGCATGATGTTTCAATTTATTTCTCTGTTACTACTAAACCTCACAGCTGGGATGTGAACTCTGTTGGAATGACATGTTGCACTTAGTATCCACTTTACCACTGTGCGTGCCTACCAAATTATATGATTTTGTGGCACATAGTGTAGGACATATGATTCATAGACATTGAGATGCACGAAAAACAAGCTTTTGCTTAAAATGGAGTGCAAACTAGCCAGACTACATTCATACAGTGTTTCATAATGAGAGCACTTCATGACTTCCAACAAGCTATAAACATAATTTCAAGCCTTTTCTAAACTTTTTCTCGTGTACATGCTTAACATCAAATATTTAATACATTAAATCATTTGTAAAGCAGGCAGATGTTTGAAGGTGTTTTATACTGGGAATCAAATACTTTGAAGAATTGGGAGTTTACTGGTTGAGTAGTATTCCGCTTTTAATTGCTGATGACTCATTACTGTGCTATACACTTCCTCGTATATATGAGGGCTGTTCAAAAAGTAAGGTGACTTTTCAAATTGCTTGGGCAACATACATTCGATTGTCGATTTTTGTTTTGTTATGTTGGTACCCAAGTATGTTCACAGTTTCAAGTGTTAGTGTACTCTGTTTGCTTTTGACAGCTAGAAAGGTTAGACATATTTTAGTATGCTCAGCAATTTTCAGTCATTATAAAAAAGTGGAACAAAGAATTTGCATCAAATTTGTCCGTGAAGAGTCAGGCACATATTTGTTTCTCACACATACATCTTGCAAAATGACCACAAGTAACTAAAATAGAGGCTTACCTACAAATATTCTTCCCATGTGACATTCGCGAATGGGACAGGGAAGGGGGAAACAGATAGAGAAACCAACACTACACTCTGTTATATACCAATTGCAAAGTATTGCTGTAAATTCAGGTATAAAAAAGCTGCATTCACCACTTCTGCAAGGTATTCTATGCTTTCTAAAATGTACGTTTAACAGTGGATAGCTACTAAAATTATAAATGACGAGGAATAAAAACAAGCAAATTAAATGAGCCTTGGTGTTTTGCAGAAAGTGATAACATTAATTAAACTCTTCCTTGACAGCAAAGTTACAAGATACTGGGTAAGAACTGAGCATTACTGCACTCTGCAGAGGCATACAATAAAAAATTAGTAAAGTTTTCACTAAAAACTTTTCATCCTCATCGACTGTTCAAAATGTCACTTCCATTACTGTGTCTGAATGATGTTTTAACATCCTTCTCTAGCACCATATATCAGATGCTGCCAGTCTCTTTTCCTCCCTTGCTCATCAGCCCCCAACACCCAAAAAACCACTTCTGTAAATACTCATACTTACTGTTTGAATGCTCTCATTTCTGTCCACTCTGAAATCCCATGATGAATTGTACTAAAAACCTAATGGGTTAATATGGAGAATGGAAATGTGATGGAAACACTGTGTATTGCTAACAAGTTATTTTTTTACTAGCTACAGCGTAACTTTGAAAATTTTGCAGGTGGTGCATGGATATAATGCCCTTATCATTCCTCAAGGAATCAGGTGTGATGCCTGTGCAGTATTTAGACACTGATACTTTTCTTTTGTCATCATTACTGTATATGGTTTCATTCACTATTGTCTTTCTGATGGGAGTGTTTTGCTGGGCAGCCATTATTCTGTCTGGGCAAGCAGCTCACAAAATGGCACTGAGGTGAGTTGAAGTGTTACTTAGTTGATTATCTTATCTAGTAAATAAAAACTGTGAACATAAATGTTAGTGTAAAAAGGCGAGACCAGGGGTAGTTGTAAAGTTTTGATCATCACATCAAAAACACACAGAACAGAATATTTTTATTTGACTTTCAGTATTTTTCATACTCCAGAAAATGGTTAGTTTGTTTGCAAGTAGGGTAGATGGTGGTAAAGCTGTGCAATTTTCAGTTTTTCTTACACTGTAATCAGTGGGACGGGGAGTAGATTTCCCCACAATTTCAAATTGAGTTGTTACGCATAACCCATCCAAATTCCAGGTCTGTCTGATTATTAGTTGTAGATAAATTTACAGTTTACCAAAAAAATAAAATAAAAAGTTGGATTTATCTCCACAGAATGGGATCTTTGTACCATTTGAGAGAGACATGAATAGAAACGGATGATTGCATAATAAAAAAACTCTTGAAATGATCCTTGGTGACATTTATGTGAATGTGTGGTGTGTCTTCTTTTGGACATATCTGAAAGAACAGACACCACTTATTCATATAACTGATTCGCCTCAATGGGCAATGAATCCATAACCATTAGAGGGGACGCACAACACCGTTCAACACCCAGCGGGAATCCAGAATTAGTGAATGTGGGGGACATGGACAAGGGGCGCAGGTGGGTGACACTAGGCAGGCATGTGAGTCAGCCAGAGAGCATGCCAAGATAATCCACTCATCTGCGATAAACAGTGTTTCTAGATACTGCAGAGAGAAATGCAACTGCCTGGTAAACAGGAGATCCCAGATTTGGGTCCCAGTCCAGTTCACATTTCACTTGACACTGCTGATTGCGCATAAAGGTCCGATGCAGCTGCTATCACGAGTTCCTTCCCTTCTCTTTCCTTTCTCCTCTCTCCATCTTCAATTTACTTTGTAACAGTATTGTACTGTAGCCGAGTTACTCAATAAAATATTGAATTTAAATAACTCATTAATTAGAACATAATGTTTAAAAATATTTGTACAAAAATAATACTTTCTTTTTCACAGAAGGAGAGTTTACAGAATACTCTTAAAGAGTTCAATGACTGAGGCTAAGTTGTCTAGATACCTATTAAATAATGTCTTTTTTTTTTTGTTGGTCCTCTGATAAAGTGTGTGTGTGTGTGTGTGTGTGTGTGTGTGTGTGTTTTTTATGGAACTGTGCTGTATACATTCCATTGGGTTTGGATAGTTTCATTGTCACATCATCAATGCCAATGACTCTTCCTGTGTCTCAGTAAATTTTTAGGCTCCTGGTAGGTTTTTTGCAAAGCACAGCTTCATAGCCTTCCTCTTAGTACAGTACATTGATGTTATTGTAGCCAAAAAGAGCTGGAATTAGTTTCTGGTTCTACCCTGCACTTTTACTGCAGTGAAGTCGTTGAATGATAAGGACATTTGATTCTCCCTTGAAGTTTCAGGCTCTTGTTCCGCTTCTTTGGGTACTTCTTCACTGAATAGTAAGTTCATATCTATATCTGAGCTACTCTCACAAACTGAGAAGCCTGAATCTGACTCTTAAAGAATATTAACTTGGTGTTTGATCTGTTTTCTTCCCTCTTTGTTTGCCAATGATGTGAAATCCTTTACCGGCTGCTGTGGATGAGCAGTTCCGGGTGCTTCAGTCCAGAACCGCGCTGCTGCTATGGTTGCAGGTTCGAATCCTACCTCGGGCATGGATGTGTGTGATGTCCTTAGGTTAGTTAGGTTTAAGTAGTTCTAAGTCTAGGGGACTGATGACCTCAGATGTTGAGTCCCATAGTGCTTAGAGCCATTTGAACCTTCTCTCTCTCTCTCTCTCTCTCTCTCTCTCTCTCTCTCTCTCTCTCTCTCTCTCTCTTTCCTAAAAGAAATCCATCAAGTCATTTTGTTTCTATTGCAAGCTCTCTTCTTTGGTACATCTTTCCTTCTAAGTAACAAGCTTTACTTCTCCCATGGATCCTTCTTCTATCCTCTTAAATTTTAGTTTAGGCAGTGGAGTTATATCTACTAGTGAGATAATCTCACACAGAGTGAGTTGAATGTCATCTTTTGTGGGGATTATCATATAAGAATTATCATCACAGTGTTGGAGCTACAGGGATTTATTCCAAAACACCTTTGGGGTTTTGCCCCATTCCAGCATTTTCTAACAGGTACAGCATGTTGGTTTTTGAGGAGCAACTACAACAATTTTGTCCATGCAAAAATGAAGCTTAACTAAGATAAACCTGCCACCTGGTGGCCAACTGGTGAGTTGATGTACTCAGTTCCAAAATTTGATGCAGGTTTTTACCCCATCCTGGACTACCACCACCTACTTTAAATGTTAGAAGTCTTGAGACACGTTGGGATCCCTGCACCACAGTACCATAGCACACCCCAAGAGGACCCAAACCAAAACAGGGCAGACCATTGATAAAATGGAGAATCATGTAGTAATTGTGTTTCAGCAGAAGCAAAAATATTCCAGCTCTGTTAAGCCTGTGCAGATGGCTAAATAGCCTGACACAGCTGCAACAAATCTGCTAGTGCTGAAAGTGAATTGCCACACAATACCTCTCTTTTTCAATGGACTGCCACATTTTGTTTTGTTCCTCTAGTGGTGTGGTATGGTATTATGACACAAGGATTTTGACATGTACAAAGACTGAAGACATGTACCTGTACTTGCAAAACAAACATAAATTTATTATATAACATTTTGTGAGGTGGTAATTAAAACTTTTTGACTACCCCTCTTATAGGTACAGTGTGAATGCATACAATCTTAAGATGTTTATGTTATGCAAAAGAGAGATGTGAAGCATCCTGTTGGCTTAAAGCTGTGTCTTGGACTGGCTTTTAAAACCAGATCACTGGCTTTCATAGGCAAGTCTGTACTATAGTGCAAATGACATAACTTTGTAACTAACGAATTGCAGTTACAGGGAATAGTGTTGCCAGTGTGCAGCCAGCCATGTTTCACAAAGCACTACATGTAATTACAAAGCTAGCGATACAGTGAGCCACAAATGGTCAACAGCGGGACACTACAGTGCAACTTGCTGAAACGTCAACAGCGAAGTTATTTCAATGAGAGTGCAGCTGAGCAGTCTGAACATGTTCCACAAACTAATACAAAACATTGATTTGTCAGTGCCTGCATCCCCTTGTCTGTAATCCAAAGAGCATATAGTTTACTGCAAGGGATTTATTTACACCTTTGGCAGAGAGGACACAGTGAGGAGTAGATTAGCCACAACCTGAGGATTAGTTCCACAGTGAAATTCTTATTCTGTAGTGAAGTGTGATGTTGGATGTAATCGAGTGTAGAATGTGTCAGATGCTATGAGTGTGCATTTTGATGAAAATTTAAAATGAAAAAATTGTGTAGTTAATCCTTTCAGACACCTCACACCTCTGCATGATTGTACTGACCCAGCCAGCTGCCTTGTACTGGCACTGTAGCTTGACTTATCATGTCCGTTGGATTAAACACTTTAGAGAAATTTATAAAAACTTAATATTTTGATTTGTCACAGTCCACGGTAATAAGAATGTAAATTAGTATGTTGAAGATATTGGTTCAATAGGTCCCAGTCTTTACCTTCATTGAGTTTTCATAAGTAATTATATCACTTTTATGTGTGTTGTTGTTGTGGTCTTCAGTCCTGAGACTGGTTTGATGCACTCTCCATGTTACTCTATCCTGTGCAAGCTTCATCATCTCCCAGTACCTACTGCAGCCTACATCCTTCTGAATCTGCTTAGTATATTCATCTCTTGGTCTCCCTCTACGATCTTTACCCTCCATGCTGCCCTCCATACTAAATTGGTGATCCCTTGATGCCTCAGAACATGTCGTACCAACTGATCCCTTCTTCTAGTCAAGTTGTGCCACAAACTCCTCTTCTCCCCAATTCTGTTCAATAACTCCTCATTAGTTATGTGATCTACCCATCTAATCTTCAGCATTCTTCTGTAGCACCACATACAAATACTTTCAGAAACGACTTCCTGACACTTAAATCAATACTCGATGTTAACAAATTTCTCTTCTTCAGAAACGCTTTCCTTGCCATTTCCAGTCTACATTTTATATCCTCTCTACTTCGACCATCATCAGTTATTTTTTCTCCCCAAATAGCAAAACTCCTTTATTACTTTAAGTGTCTCATTTCCTAATCTAATTCCCTCAGCATCACGAGACTTAATTCGACTACATTCCATTATCCTCGCTTTGCTTTTGTTGATGTTCATCTTATACCTTCCGTTCCAGAGACTGCCCATTCCATTCAAGTGCTCTTGCAAGTCCTTTGCTGTCTCTGACAGAATTACAATGTCATCGGTGAACCTCACAGTTTTTATTTCTTCTCCATGGATTTTAATGCCTACTATGAACTTTTCTTTTGTTTCCTTTACTGCTTGCTCAATATACAGATTGAATAGCATCAGAGAGAGGCTACAACCCTGTCTCACTCCCTTCCCAACCACTGCTTCCCTTTCATGTCCATCGACTCTTATAACTGGCATCTGCTTTCTGTACAAATTGTAAATAGCCTTTCGCTCCCTGTATCTTACCCCTGCCACCTTCAGAATTTGAAAGAGAGTATTCCAGTCAACATGGTCAAAAGCTTTCTCCATGTCTACAAATGCTAGAAACGTAGGTTTGCCTTTCCTTAATCTTGTTTAATGGCTCTTGGGAAAGCTAGATAATAATTCAGTTGGTGTGTTGCTTTGTAGACAATATGTCACTTCCTCTTTATGAGGGATTTTTACAGTTCAGTGTTTGACATTTATTAGGAATATTCTTGCGCTCAGGGAAACACTGGTGATAATGGTTCACTAAAAGTTTTTCTTACTTCAAAAGTTCTTATTTGGGATACCATGATAACCATATGGTGTTTTATTTCATAATTTATTGATAGCTTTTGTTATTTCTGTTATAGTTATTGATAACAGATGTGGCACTTGTATTTAAAGAAACTGTTACAACATTATTGCTAAGAGATTGTAAAAACTGTTGGAGATAAATAAATTTAATATTGGTAATACTTACTACATTTCCCTAAGATCAATCATTATATTTGGTACTACATTCTTTAAAAGTTTTACTGGCATTTGCTCAAGATCTTTTCATAATTGCTTCATATTGTCTTATTAGCCTTCCTGTCTTATGATTGCTGAATTATTGTTTTTTGTATACTGTGTTGCAGATTTTTGGCCAAAACTGTAACAGGTGTTATTGTTCTGTCTGACTGGACTCTGTCAGCATTGTCTCACCTACCTGCCACAGTTGCTGTAATTCTTTTGGCACTTACATTTAGTACATGTGGTTCACTGAGCCTCTGTATTGGATTATTTTTCTTCTTCTTGATGGTATGTATAACCCAGAATTTTTAAACTGATACTTGTACTATTCAAAAAATGCTGGAAACCACAGTTATTACAACTTATGCAGTTTTTTCTCTTTACGAGGGAAGAGAAAAATTTATATTAGTATTGGAAGGAGCACAAATTTTAAACTTGAGTCCTTCTGCGTACACACACACACACACACACACACACACACACACACACACACACAGATATATATCCATCCGCACATACAAAGACACAAGCAGACATTTGTAAAGGCACCTTTGCAAATGTCTGCTTGTGTCTGTGTATATGCGGATGGATATTTGTGTGTGTGTGTGTGTGTGGGTGTGTGTGTGTGTGTGTGTGTGTGTGTGTGTGCGGGCGAGTGTATACCTGTCCTTTTCTCTCCTTAAGGTAAGTCTTTCCACTCCCGAGATTGGAATAACTCCTTTCCCTCTCCCTTATACCCACATCCTTTCGTCTTTCCCTCTCCTTCCCTCTTTCCTGATGAAGCAACCATCTGTTGCAAAAGCTTGAATTTTGTGTGATGTTTGTGTGTCTATCGACCTGCCAGTGCTTTTGTTTGACAAGTCACATCATCTTTGTTTTTAGATATATTTTTCCCACGTGGAATGTTTCCCTCTATCATATATGAAAGAAACTCACTGAAGCAAAAAAAAGGACCACATGAAACAGATCAGAAAGCAAGATGTCCAAGTTATGGAATTATAAGAACAAAGTGCCTTTGCACCAGGTCATAAAAGTGTCATCTACAAATGTGATCTCTGATTCAAAAATTAGAACCTTGGGTTCCTAGGAAGGATTTCTGTAAGTGATGAAAATGCATAATGAAATGAAATGATCGTATGGCATTTATTGGCTGGGATATCCCCTTTGGGGTTCGGCCACCATATTGCAGACAAGACCTCATCGACGGTGTCAGTGTTGAGACAGGGATTAGTGATCAAGATGTTGTCATTATGACTATGGTTACGAAAGTTAAAAAGCTGGTCAAGAAGGCTAGGAGAGTATTCTTACTAGAAAGAGCAGATAAGCAGTTGTTAGCATCCTACTTAGTAAATGAATTGACTTCATTTACTTACAGTACGATAGATGTGGAAGAATTATGGGCAAATTTTAAACACATTGTAAACCACGCATTGGACAAGTATGTGCCGAAAAAGTGGGTTACAGACGGAAAAGACCCACCGTGGTTTACAGCGCAATTCAGAGAATGCTCAGGAAGCAAAGACAGTTGCACTCGTGGTACAAGAAAGATCAGGAGAATGAGGACAGTCAAAAGTTAGTAGAGATTCATGCTGCTGTAAAAAGAGCGATGCGTGAAGCATACAACCACTACCACCGTCATACCTTAGCAAAAGATCTTGCTGAAAACCCTAGGAAATTCTGGTCTTACATAAAATCGGTAAGCGGGTCGAAGGCTTCCATCCAGTCACTCACTGACCAGCCTGGCCTGGTAATGGAAGACAGCAAATTGAAAGCTGAAATTTAAAATTTAGCATTTGAGAAATCTTTCATGCAGGAGGATTGTACAAACATGCCGCCATTTGAGTCTCGTACAGGTTCCCATATGGAGGACATAGTGATAGACATCCCTGGGGTTGTGAAGCAGCTGAATGGGTTGAAAATAAATAAATCGCCAGGTGGTGATGGGATTCAAATTCGGTTTTACAAAGAGTACTCTACTGCACTGGCTCCTTACTTAGCTTGCATTTATCACGAATCTCTTGCCCAACGTAGAGTCCCGAGCGACTGGAAAAAAGTGCAGGTGACACCCGTATATAAGAAGGGTAGAAGGACGGATCCTCAAAATTACAGACCAATATCCTTAACATCGGTTTGTTGCAGGATTCTCGAAAATATTCTCAGTTCGAGAATAATGAATTTCCTTGAGACAGAGAAGTTGCTGACCATGCACCAGCACGGCTTTAGAAAGCATCGCTCCTGCGAAATGCAACTCGCCCTTTTTTCACATGATATCTTTCAAACCATGGATGAAGGGTATCAGACGGATGCCATATTCCTTGACTTCTGGAAAGCATTTGACTCAGTGCCCCACTGCAGACTCCTAACTAAGGTACGAGCATATGGGATTGGTTCCCAAATATGTGAGTGGCTCGAAGACTTCTTAAGTAATAGAACCCAGGACATTGTCCTCGATGGCGAGTGTTCATCGGAGGTGAGGGTATTATCTGGAGTGCCCCAGGGAAGTGTGGTAGGTCCGCTGTTGTTTTTTATCTACATTAATGATGTTTTGGTTAGGGTGGATAGCAATGTGCGGCTGTTTGCTGATGATGCTGTGGTGTACAGGAAGGTGTCGTCCTTGAGCGACTTTAGGAGGATACAAGATGACTTGGACAGGATTTGTGATTGCTGTAAAGAATGGCAGCTAACTCTAAATATAGATAAAAGTAAATTAATGCAGATGAATAGGAAAAAGAATCTCGTAATGTTCGACTACTCCATTAGTAGTGTAGCGCTTGACACAGTCACATCGATTAAATATTTGGGCATAACATTCCAGATCAATATGAAGTGGGACAAGCATGTAATGGCAGTTGTGGGGAAGGCGGATAGTTGTCTTCGGTTCATTGGTAGAATTTTGGGAAGATGTGGTTCATCTGTAAAGGACCGCTTATAAAACACTAATACAACCTATTCTTGAGTACTGCTCGAGCGTTTGGGATCCCTATCAGGTCGGATTGAGGGAGGACATACAAGCAATTCAGAGGCGGGCTGCTAGATTTGTTACTGGTAGGTTTGATCATCACGTGAGTGTTACGGAAATGCTCCAGGAACTCGGGTGGGAGTCTCTAGAGGAAAGGAGGCATTCTTTTCATGACTTGTTATTGAAGAAATTTAGAAAACCAGAATTTGAGGCTGACTGCAGTACAATTTTACTGCCGCCAACTTATAGTTCGCGGAAAGACCCCAAAGATAAGATAAGAGAAATTAGGAATCATATAGAGGCATATAGGCAATCATTTTTCCCTTGTTCTCTTTGGGAGTGAAACAGGGAGAGAAGATGGTAGTTGTGGTACGAGGTACCCTCCGTTATGTACCGTATGGTGGATTGTGGAGTATTTATGTAGATGAAGATGTAGTTGACGCCACTTCAGTGAGTTGCATGTTAATGATGATGAAGGACACACAACATCCAGTCCCCTGCTGGGAAACGAAATGCTTCAGTCCATAACTCAGCACAGATTTATAACGCATCACTCTCACAAAACTCAGCTTACCCTTTTCTCACGTGATGTCTTGCAAACAGTGGATGGAGGGCAACAGGTAGATTCCACATTCCTAGATTTCCAGAAAGCATTTGACATGGTGCACCACTGCAGACTGTTCCTGATATGTGTGTGGCTCGAAGACTTTTAAGTAATAGAACCCAGTATGTTGACAACAGCGAGTGTTCATTGAGGACAAAGATATACTCAGAAGTGCGCCAGGGAAATTTGACAGGACCACTCTTATTCTCTTATGCAGAAATGATGTGGCGGGCAGAGTGAACAGCAATTTACGGCTGTTTGCTGACGTTGCAGTGGTGTATGGGAACGTGTCATCATTGAGTGACTGTAAGGGAATACAAGATGACTTAGACAGAATGTTTGGTTCGTGTGATGAATAGCAACTTGCTCTGAATATATAAAATAGTAAATTAATGTCGATGAGTAGGAAAAACAATCCTGTAATGTTTGAATACAGCATTAGTAAAATGCTGCTTGACACAATCAAGTCAATTAAATGTCTAGCCACAATGATGCAAAGTGATATGAAGTGGAATGAACATATAAGGACTGTAGTTGGGAAGGTTTATGGTCAGCTTCGTTTTAGCAATAATAGTCACTCTGTTGATCTTTGTTTTTTCGAATTAGAGAATGCAGTACTCCTACACCAGATTTCTGAACCTGCCTGTTGAATGCAAATGTCACATGATGGTGATCCATCACTTATATCAGTAGTTGAAACTTCCTTAATGTGGAAAACCATTCATGCCAGAACGATCTTTGTTTAAATAAGAATATCTTTTTCTGTCGTATTCTTCCCAAAAGCTCTCGCTCCACACATAGCTCAAATTTTTTGAGCTGCCTCCTCTGCATTCCCCCCTATTATACCAAAAGTAAATATTGTGTTGCAGATGTTACATCTTTTTCCACTTGCGACCCAATTTTACAATGCTTAACCGTATTTGATGATTTTTGATTATGAAAATCCAATTTTTAACTGCATGATGATAACTAGAACTTCAGATTCGAAAATGACAGTTGATACATACAATACATACATCGTGCCACTTTCACCTAGGTGGCCCCCGATTTCAGGCGGCAGGTGGTGTCTGGCCAGTGGCCGGTAGCCGCTGCAGTGGGAGGAAATGCTCAAGCGTAAGCTGCTCTGATCACAACGCAGCCATGCGCTGTCCTGTGGAATATTTTCTGGAAGTATTTGTTATTACTGGTGGGTAGAATGTGAAGCAAATTATCTTTGATATTTAATGAGAGTCATAACACTCGAAATGTAGTAAAATAATAATAATAATAATAATAATAATAATAATAATAACAATAATAATAAAGATACGGTCGGACATGAACACGCGACTATACGTTTCAAATGCATGGGCTCACACAACACGGCAGCATCGCGGAAGTAGACCACACTTCCTCCTGACACTTCCACATCTTACAGTGATGCCAGATTGTGCAGATGGCCGGACTTAGTGTTGTCAGGGGTGGTTGGTTGTACTGGCCACCTTAAGTGAATGACTCGGACTTAGTGTCTATGGCGGCCGGCTGGTAGTCAGTTTTTATGTCTAAGACTGTACATTGCCAAGTCATGTGACATTCCTCTCTCCACTCCCATCATTCACTGAGCCGCCAACCCTCAGGCTGTGGCCAATGTTCATGTCACAAAGTATACCTGCAGCCTGTCGAAAAACATGCTTAGCATTTTGGGAGAGTAACATATCATTGTGAAATTTTTAGTGAAACTTTGAAGTCTGCCACAGATGCTCATTCTTTATTGAAACAAAGGTATGGTGATGAGTGTCACTAATGTATTCAAGTTTTTGAGTGGTTTAAATAGTGCAAAGAGGAACAAGAAGAGACTGAAGATGAGTCACATCTAGGGTGACCCTCAACATGAATAATGGACAAAAATATTGAAAAAAACTGGAGGTTGAGCCCAAAAAGACTATCAGTTGAGTATTTTCATCACTGCTGACAGTATAAGAAGCAACGAAGAAACACAGTCTGGCAGACTTTACCTGAACATATTCATATGAGGAAAAGTCTGTTCAAAAATGGTATTTAAGGACCCACCTGTTAAATTGCTTTCAATCTACATTTACATCTCATATAAACTCCGCATGTCATTGTAAGATCCCTCGCAGAGGGCACCACATATGACTGCTAGTCATTTCTATTCTTTTTCCAATCGCAAACAGAGTGAGGGAAAAAACAACTGGCTGCAAGTATCCATACAAGCCATAATTTCTCTCATCTTATATTAATGGTCCTTACACTGCACGCCCCCCCCCCCTCCCCCCTAATGAACCATGGACCTTGCCGTTGGTGGGAAGGCTTGCGTGCCTCAGCGATACAGATGGCCGTACCGTAGGTACAACCACAACGGAGGGGTATCTGTTGAGAGGCCAGACAAACGTGTGGTTCCTGAAGAGGGGCAGCAGCCTTTTCACTAGTTGCAAGGGCAACAATTGCATTTATATTTAAGTAGTGTGATGGTTTTAGAAAAATCTGTGCACTGCAAGGTGGCAACATTCTAAAACCAAAGCAGACTTTTTCCTTCTGTGTGTGACATCTCATCTCAGGATCATAACTGTATGATGAATGCTGATACAATAGCAGTCACTTTATTTACTTAAGATATCTTTCTGACTCATATCAGTGAACTATTAAACAGTAATCTGGTCATCCTGTTTTTTTTTTTTACAACTATGGAATATTTAACTAGTTAAAAATACTTACAAATTCTACTGCCACCAATGTACATTCAGTGTTGTTGTTGTTGTGGTCTTCAGTCCTGAGACTGGTTTGATGCAGCTCTCCATGCTACTCTATCCTGTGCAAGCTTCTTCATCACCCAGTACCTACTGCAACCTACATCATTCTGAATCTGCGTAGTGTATTCATCTCTTGGTCTCCCTCTACGAGTTTTACCCTCCACACTGCCCTCCAATACTAAACTTGTGATCCCTTGATGCCTCAGAACATGTCCTACCAACCGATCCCTGCTCCTGGTCAAGTTGTGCCACAAACTTCTCTACGTCCCAATCCTATTCATCATTAGTTATGTGATCTACCCATCTAATCTTCAGCATTCTTCAGCAGCACCACTTTTCGAAAGCTTCTTTTCTCTTCTTGTCTAAACTATTTATCGTCCATGTTTCACTTCCATACGTGGCTACACTCCATACAAATACTTTCATAAATGACTTCCTGACACCTAAATCTATACTCGATGTTAACAAATTTCTCTTCTTCAGAAACGCTTTCCTTGCCATTGCCAGTCTACATTTTATATCTTCTCTACTTCGACCATCATCAGTTATTTTTCTCCCCAAATAGCAAAAGTCATTTACTACTTTAAGTGTCTCATTTCCTAATCTAATTTCGTCAGCATCACCCGACTTAATTCGACTACATTCCATTATCCTCGTTTTGCTTTTGTTGATGTTCATCTTATATCCTCCTTTCAAGACACTGTCCATACCATTCAACTGTTGTTCCAAGTCCTTTGCTGTCTCTGACAGAATTACAATGTCATCGGCGAGCCTCAAAATTTTTATTTCTTCTCCATGGATTTTAATACCTACTCCGAATTTTTCTTTTGTTTCCTTTACTGCTTGCTCAATATACATATTGAATAACATCGGGGGGAGGCTACAACCCTGTCTCACTTCCTTCCCAACCACTGCTTCTCTTTCATGTCCCTCGACTCTTATAACTGCCATCTGGTTTCTGTACAAATTGTAAATAGCCTTTCGCTCCCTGTATTTTACCCCTGCCACCTTTAGAATTTGAAAGAGAGTATTCCAGTCAACATTGTTAAAAGCTTTCTCTAAGTCTAAAAATGCTAGAAATGTAGGTTTGCGTTTCCTTAATCTAGCTTCTAAGATAAGTCGTAAGGTCAGTATTGCCTCACGTGTTCCAGTATTTCTACAGAATTCAAACTGATCTTCCCCGAAGTCGGCTTCTACTAGTTTTTCCATTCGTCTGTAAAGAATACGTGTTAGTATTTTGCAGCTGTGGCTTATTAAACTGATTGTTCGGTAATTCTCTTTTCTCCAAAGGTCTCTTTAATTTTGTCGTAGGCAGTATCTATCTTACCCCTAGTGAGATAAGCCTCTACATCCTTACATTTGTCCTCTAGCCATCCCTGCTTAGCCATTTTGCACTTCCTGTCGATCTCATTTTTGAGACGTTTGTATTCCTTTTTGCCTGCTTCATTCACTGCATTTTTATATTTTCTCCTTTCATCAATTAAGTTCAATATTTCTTCTGTTACCCAAGGATTCCTACTAGCCCTCGTCTTTTTACCTACTTTATCCTCTGCTGCCTTCACTACTTCATCCCTCAAAGCTACCCATTCTTCTTCTACTGCATTTCTTTCCCCCATTCCTGTCAATTGTTCCCTTATGCTCTCCCTGAAACTCTGTACAACCTCTGGTTCTTTCAGTTTATCCAGGTCCCATCTCCTTAAATTCCCACCTTTTTGCAGTTTCTTCAGTTTTAATCTACAGGTCATAACCAATAGATTGTGGTCAGAGTCCAAATATGCCTCTGGAAATGTCTTACAATTTAAAACCTGGTTCCTAAGTCTCTGTCTTACCATTATATAATCTATCTGATACCTTTTGGTATCTCCAGGGTTCTTCCATGTATACAACCTTCTTTCATGGTTCTTAAACCAAGTGTTAGCTATGATTAAGTTGTGCTCTGTGCAAAATTCTACCAGGCGGCTTCCTCTTTCATTTCTTAGCCCCAATCCATATTCACCTACTACGTTTCTCTCTCTCCCTTTTCCTACTCTCGAATTCCAGTCACCCATGACTATTAAATTTTCGTCTCCTTTCACTATCTGATTAATTTCTTTTATTTCATCATACATTTCTTCAATTTCTTCGTCATCTGCAGAGCTAGTTGGCATATAAACCTGTACTACTGTAGTAGGTGTGGGCTTCGTATCTATCTTGGCCACAATAATGCGTTCACTATGCTGTTTGTAGTAGCTTACCCGCATTCCTATTTTCCTATTCATTATTAAACCTACTCCTGCATTACCCCTATTTGATTTTGTGTTTATAACCCTGTAGTCACCTGACCAGAAGTCTTGTTCCTTTTGCCACCGAACTTCACTAATTCCCACTAAATCTAACTTTAACCTATCCATTTCCCTTTTTAAATTTTCTAACCTACCTGCCCGATTAAGGAATCTGACATTCCACGCTCCGATCTGTAGAACGCCAGTTTTCTTTCACCTGATAACGACATCCTCTTGAGTAGTCCCTGCCCCGGAGATCCGAATGGGGGACTATTTTACCTCCAAAATATTTTACCCAAGAGGACGTCATCATCATTTAATCATACAGTAAAGCTGCATGCCCTCGGGGAAAAATTATGTCCGTAGTTTCCCCTTGCTTTCAGCCGTTCGCAGTACCAACACAGCAAGGCCATTTTGGTTATTGTTACGAGGCCAGATCAGTCAATCATCCAGACTGTTGCCCTTGCAACTAGTGAAAAGGCTGCTGCCCCTCTTCAGGAACCACACGTTTGTCTGGCCTCTCAACAGATACCCCTCCGTTGTGGTTGTACCTACGGTACGGCCATCTGTATCGCTGAGGCACGCAAGCCTTCCCACCAACGGCAAGGTCCATGGTTCATTAGGGGGGAGGGGGGGGGGGGCGTGCAGTGTAAGGACCATTAATATAAGATGAGAGAAATTATGGCTTGTATGGATACTTGCAGCCAGTTGTTTTTTCCCTCACTCTGTTTGCGATTGGAAAAAGAATAGAAATGACTAGCAGTCATATGTGGTGCCCTCTGCGAGGGATCTTACAATGACATGCGGAGTTTATATGAGATGTAAATGTAGATTGAAAGCAATTTAACAGGTGGGTCCTTAAATACCATTTTTGAACAGACTTTTCCTCATATGAATATGTTCAGGTAAAGTCTGCCAGACTGTGTTTCTTCGTTGCTTCTTATACTGTCAGCAGTGATGAAAATACTCAACTGATAGTCTTTTTGGGCTCAACCTCCAGTTTTTTTCAATATTTTTGTCCATTATTCATGTTGAGGGTCACCCTAGATGTGACTCATCTTCAGTCTCTTCTTGTTCCTCTTTGCACTATTTAAACCACTCAAAAACTTGAATACATTAGTGACACTCATCACCATACCTTTGTTTCAATAAAGAATGAGCATCTGTGGCAGACTTCAAAGTTTCACTAAAAATTTCACAATGATATGTTACTCTCCCAAAATGCTAAGCATGTTTTTCGACAGGCTGCAGGTATACTTTGTGACATGAACATTGGCCACAGCCTGAGGGTTGGCGGCTCAGTGAATGATGGGAGTGGAGAGAGGAATGTCACATGACTTGGCAATGTACAGTCTTAGACATAAAAACTGACTACCAGCCGGCCGCCATAGACACTAAGTCCGAGTCATTCACTTAAGGTGGCCAGTACAACCAACCACCCCTGACAACACTAAGTCCGGCCATCTGCACAATCTGGCATCACTGTAAGATGTGGAAGTGTCAGGAGGAAGTGTGGTCTACTTCCGCGATGCTGCCGTGTTGTGTGAGCCCATGCATTTGAAACGTATAGTCGCGTGTTCATGTCCGACCGTATCTTTATTATTATTGTTATTATTATTATTATTATTATTATTATTATTATTATTTTACTACATTTCGAGTGTTATGACTCTCATTAAATATCAAAGATAATTTGCTTCACATTCTACCCACCAGTAATAACAAATACTTCCAGAAAATATTCCACAGGACAGCGCATGGCTGCGTTGTGATCAGAGCAGCTTACGCTTGAGCATTTCCTCCCACTGCAGCGGCTACCGGCCACTGGCCAGACACCACCTGCCGCCTGAAATCGGGGGCCACCTAGGTGAAAGTGGCACGATGTATGTATTGTATGTATCAACTGTCATTTTCGAATCTGAAGTTCTAGTTATCATCATGCAGTTAAAAATTGGATTTTCATAATCAAAAATCATCAAATACGGTTAAGCATTGTAAAATTGGGTCGCAAGTGGAAAAAGATGTAACATCTGCAACACAATATTTACTTTTGGTATAATAGGGGGGAATGCAGAGGAGGCAGCTCAAAAAATTTGAGCTATGTGTGGAGCGAGAGCTTTTGGGAAGAATACGACAGAAAAAGATATTCTTATTTAAACAAAGATCGTTCTGGCATGAATGGTTTTCCACATTAAGGAAGTTTCAACTACTGATATAAGTGATGGATCACCATCATGTGACATTTGCATTCAACAGGCAGGTTCAGAAATCTGGTGTAGGAGTACTGCATTCTCTAATTCGAAAAAACTAAATATCAACAGAGTGACTATTATTGCAGTTTCACTTGAACGTCATCAGGTCACTCAGTGAGCATTCCTTTGCAATACCGTTACTGGTTGCGAGTTATTATGCCTTTGTCATTAAGTTCCTAAGAAGAAATGAAACACTGAGTCCTTCCAAAAGATGTAAACTTGAGCAAAGAGTTGTGTGAACATAATATTTGCCATCTGATAGCTCCAAAAGTGTGTTCTGCACTACGAATTCTTCCCCAAGTGTGCGTCCCCTTTCAGGCACTTGTACTGATAGCGAAGTCATCTCCCAGGCACCTGTCCCTCTGGCCATATCCTCAAAATCTTTTACCTTTCCCACTCTTGATCTATCAACTGTCGAGGCAATTCATTTCTAGATGAGAATGCTCTTCAAATTAATCTGGGTTAATGAAATTGTTGGAACCAGTAGGTTTATAAAAGTGTAGAATTTGTCAACTACTTTAGCACTGTCAGATTGTGTTATATCTTGTGAAAGAATATACTGTTGCTGATTAATTTCGCTTTGATGATTATTGTTGTGTTCAATAAACTAATGGAAAACACAATTAAAATATTCACTGTGCTAATACAAATTAAATTCATCTTACAACAGAAACACCATGACGGCAGTCTATCTTAATAAAGAATTAAGTGTTTGTAAGATGATTGTGCCTATTTTGACACGAATTAGAAGGATATTACCAAATTTTCATAATACTCAAGTATTATGAAAATGTGACAGCTAATAGATAAAATTATGTATTCACAACAACAAAAAATATGTTGGCAGAAAACAAAAGTGGTATTATGAATTTTGCAGTACTATAAAGTTTTCGCCCTGACACTAAGGGGTACTGAAAGTAGCAAGACAAATTTTGCTCGAGCATTGTCTTACGATTCACTTATTGAATTTCTATTTGCCTGCTTGTATCTCTGCTACTAACAAATTAAAAATCTTACTTTCAGCAAGTTTCAAAAGGCGAACAAAGGCAACTTGTACCTGGTAAGCAAGCACATTACCTCGGAGGTATCGATGAGGGGCAGTATATGTCCTACTTAATGGCCCAGAAGTCGTTATGCTAGATATATTGCAACATAAAAGACAAGAGTAGTTGTATTTCCCATGTTTAACAACTTTCATGGGCTGGAAAGCCCATCACATCTCAAGAGAAAATTACATTACTCAGTTGAAATGACGGTAACATGAAGTGAATCTAGCAGGATAGTTCTATGCTATCAAGGAAGTAATTCATCAGTCACACAGTTTCCAAACATATTCTGCATTGTTGTCAAGTTTCAGTTACACTACCAGGAAGGATATCAGCTGGGTTCTGTGAGTGACCTCGGAAGTGACTAAAGCTTCGCCTCAATGATATGGGTGGCATGGGCTTGATATCCTTATTATATGTGAATGAATCTTATTTGCATTTATGTAAGTAGGTTTAGGGACTAGAGTGTAATTATTTATAATACATCAATGCACTGAGTGCAAACAAATATTATAAATTTATGACTGCAACAATTATTTGTGTTTTACTATCTTAATCAGACCGAAACCTTGGTAGCTTATTCACTAGATGTAATTCACAATTTTGGAGATTCTCCAATAGTTGAGTTGACAACATATCTTTGCTATGCAATAGTGTTATTGAGATCACTGTCATTGGCACACCCTCCAGAAGACAGGCATGACCCGGCTTCTTGTCATCTGCTTTTCTCACGGATATTCTGCGGTTGCTCGAAACGTGAAGACTTATGGTGAATTCGAATATTCCATATGGCGAAAATCTGATATTTCTCTTCTTCCAGCTCTGACATTCAAAAAATAGTTATAATAAGCAGCAGAAAAGTGCCTGTGAACCAACAATTAATAATGCACTCATAATTAGTGGAATCTGACAAACTCCATCTGTCATCTGATAATTGTGCACAGTACCACACTATGACCTCAAGGCTTTTGTAGGGACATGAAGTAAGTACAATAAGGGAATCGCAAGGCAACGCTCGAGCAAAATTTGTCTTGCTATTTTCAGTAACCCTTCATTCAGAACAGAAACCTTATGGTACTGCAAAATTCATAATGGCACTTTTGTTTTCTGCTGACATATTTTGTTGTTGTTGTGAATATTTAATTTATCCATAAAATGTCACATTTTCATAATACTTGAGTATGATACAGGACATGAAGTAAGTACAGACATTTTTGAAGCCAAATGTCAGTAATGTCCTACTAATTCGTGTTAAAATATGCACAATTGTCTTACAGGCACTTAACGCTTTACTAAGATAGACTGCCGTCGTGATGTTTCTGTTGTAAGTTGAATTTAATTTGTATTAGTACAGTGAATATTTTAATAACTACAGTAATCACCAAAGAGAAATTAATCAGCAACAGTATATCCTTTCACAAGATACAAAACAGGCTGACAGTGCTAAAGTAGTTTACAAATTCGATGCCTTTAGAAATCTACTGGTTCTAATGATGTCATTAAACCAGTGTAATCTGTAGAGCATTTTTGTGTAGAAATGAATTGCCTTCATTCAAGAGTGGGAAAGGTTAAAGATTATGAGTATACAACCAGAGGGACAGGTGCCCGGGAGATGACTTCCCTATCAATACAAGTGCCTGAGAAATGACTTCCTCCATCAGTCTCCTGGATACTTTTGTTTCTCAAATCAACAGAGTGCGTTATCATGCAGTAGCAGTTTTGTTAGTCGATTTTCTTATATTGTGACCAAAAGATGTCGCAGTCATTGGCAACAAATTCCAGCTGTGACGGACATATCCTCGGGGAAGAATTTGTAGCGCAGAACACACTCTTGGAGCTATCAGATGGAAACTATTATGTTCACACTACTCTTTGCCCGAGTTTGTCTTTTGGTAGGGCTCAGCCTCTCATTTCTTTTTAGGAACTTGATGATAAAGGCATAACAACTCGTAACCAGTAACAGAACAGCATAGGAATGCTCAATGATGAACTTGATGACGTTCAAGCGAAACTGCAATAATAGTCAGTCTGTTGATTTTTGTTGCTTCGAATTAGATAATACAGTACTCCTACACCAGGCTTCATAACCTTGCCTGTTGAATGCAAATGTCGCATGATGGTTAAATGGTAATCCATCACGTATATCAGTACTCGAGACTTCCTTAATGTGGAAAATCATTCATGCCAAAACGATCTCTGTTGAAATAAGAATATCTTTTTCTGTCGTATTTTTCCCAAAAGCTCTCACTCCACACACAGTTCAAATCTTTCATGCTGCCTCCTCTGCATTCAGCCCCATATTACACTAATATTGTGGTGCAGATGTTACATCTTTTTCCAAATGCACCCAATTTTACAATGCTTAACCGTATTTAATGATTTTCGAGTAAAATCCAGTGCTTAACTGCAAGATGATAACTATAACTTCAAATTCGAAAATGACAGTTGATATATACACTGACAGCATCACGCTGATTCACCTGGACAGCGCCCGATCTCAGGCGACAGGTGGCGTCTGGCTGGTAGCTGCTGCAGCACGAGGAAATGCTCAAGCATAAGCTGCTCTGATCATGATGCAGCCACATGGTGTCTTGCGGAATTGTTTCTGGAAGTGTTTGTTATTACTGGTGGGTAGAATGTGAAGCGAATTATCTTTGCTGTTCCATCAGAGTCATAACTTTAGATGAGGGTCAAAATATGGTTAAAAAAAAAATTACAGTTGGACGTGAACGCGTGACTATACTTTCGTATGCACGATGATTACCACTAAACCACAGGCTCACACAACACATCTGAGAAGCAGATAACACTTCCCCCAGACACTTCCACATCTTACAGTGTAGTCAGATTGTGCAGCGTTCTCAGGGGCAGTTGGTTTTATTGGCCATCTTTAGTGAATGACTCTGACTTTGTTTCTGTGGCAACTGGCTGGTGATCAGTTTTTATGTCTAACACTGTACCATTTGGCCTTCAGGCCCACACTGTTTGTCTGTTGAAAATCAGTCCAGTTATTTCTTTGCTGAACTTTGTATTTTTGACAAACCTTGTGTTCTTCCATTTTTTCCCTAAATCGTGTCAGTCATGAGCTTTCCACATGGAGTCATTTGAATGACTGATCTGTTTCCTCAGCACTTGTTACATGTCATTTGTATCATGATATGTATTCTCAGAGTGTCAGGTATGGTCACTTCTTCAGTAGAAGGATGATTATAATATGATGGATGTACAGTGCTTATCGTTAAAGTCTGAAGAGTTAGATAAAAAGATTGTGATTTTTTTTTTTTTTAGGTGACCTATTTCATCACCAGTTTTGTACAACTGATTTTTCATTGTAACTCTCAGCCATGAAAAGCAGCCTTCTGATAAAGTCAAATGATTTCTTTAATCCTAAGCTTTAAAATCATGATTTATCATTAAATCAGTGAATAATAAATTTAATTTTAAATGCTTCGTACTGCTAAGATGTAAAAAAGAAATATGGACAGTTCAACAATATATATCAGCCTATAAAATTGTTGTGTCTCTATCATTTTCCCTTTTCTTTCTAGTTGTGCAAAATGTACGAAGATTACCTCGAGCAACTGGTGAGAATGTCTCTCCATTTCATTGCAAAAACTTTGAAAGGTGCTACTAAAAAGAAACAGAACTTGCCAGATGGGAAAAAGGAAGAAGAAAAGGAAGAGGACAACAATATAGAAGATAAAACGAATGAGGAGAATAAAACTGCTTTGGAGAACACTAGGAAAGATGATGACAAAATTCCTGAAATAGAGCACAAAGAGAATGATACAAATAATGAGGTTACAAATAATGAGGTTACTAATAATGATGCTGCCCAGGCTGATGACCTCAATGAAAAGGAAAATGAGAAGGGTGGAAGTAATGGTAATGAAGAAAACAAAGTAAAAGATGAAACAGAAAAGGGAGCAACTCCGGATGCAAAGGAAAGCAAGAACAGTGACAACTCTCTTTCTGCACTCCATTTTAATTTTACCATTTTTATAATCTGGCTCACAGTGTGTGCTCTTAATGTGCCAAGTGCCCTAGTGTGGGCTCATAATTACAGGTTTGTGCAAAAAATAATGTTTACGGACTTGATAATGTGATATTTTGCTGTGTTCTGATAGCTTTTTCCTTTAATGTAGGTATAATAGAAGACTGGAACCTGATCCATCGCTGTCTTTAAGTGTTGTTCTCTGTACTTGTGCAGGATTTCTGTGGCAGACAAATGTGCCAAAAAATAATTTGTAAGTATTTTTAACTAGTTAAATATTCCATAGTTGTAAAAAAAAAAAACAGGAAGACCAGATTACTGTTTAATAGTTCACTGATATGAGTCAGAAAGATATCTTAAGTAAATAAAGTGACTGCTATTGTATCAGCATTCATCATACAGTTATGATCCTGAGATGAGATGTCACACACAGAAGGAAAAAGTCTGCTTTGGTTTTAGAATGTTGCCACCTTGCAGTGCACAGATTTTTCTAAAACCATCACACTACTTAAATATAAATGCAATTGTTGGCTATGAAGTTCCTAATTCAGCTCCCTAAATCAAGGAGGTTTTCTTCATTCACACCAAATGGAAGCCTTACTTCTGTGAAGTCCAAGTGTTACTTTCACTCTAGTATATTTTGTGTACATCTACATCCATACTCCGCAAGCCACCTGACAGTGTGTGGCGGAGGGTGTAGGTGGGGGATAGACAGAAATGTGTGGAGACTGTAACATTTTGTTTAAATTTTTGGTAACAATGAAACAAGGAGAGGAGAAAGAATGGAACCTGATTCTGGCACATAGCACTAAGAGGGTCAGATGGACCTGAATGTCCCCACCTAAATAACAGATCTCTGTCAACAGTTTCTCCTTCTCTCTTTCCACAAGATGGGATATGCTTGGAACTTAACGCATAACTTCTGGTGCACTATCTGAGGGTCAGGAACTCAACATGTGTTCTCCTTTTCATGGGTGGGGATTACAACTTTTTTGTAGAAATGAATGAGAGGTGTAGGATGGTTATTTCATGAATGCTGTAGGAGTTGGTCAAGTAGACATGGCACAGCATGTACATGTTCGAATGGAGGCCATAACCAGATTGTGCTAGTGAAATCTTTTTCTTCTTCTTCTTCTTCTTCTCCACCATTGGTTATTGCCAGATAAATCCTAATATCACTCGTCACTCCTAGTTTGGCTTTCATACTTCTCTAGTAATATCATTTGCCCTACTTTCCAATTGACCATTACGTATAACTTTCCAAGAAAACTACAATTCTAGCTTTCCATTACAAAGCATACTTGGATTCATTCCATTATTCTAGCTGTAGTAAGTGCAGCAGTAAGCACAATGGAAAAGTTATCCCAAACGGTGTCTCCTTCCCATGAGCAAAAATTAAACTGTTAATGAAAAATAACCTGTTGTCCAGACTAGTACTTCGACATCAAAATTTCCCAGCCACTGTTTTTGAAATTTAATTTAAGCAGTGCCTCATGGGCCTTCGTCACACTCCATATTGTCTCCATCAGCTCCATCAGGTTATATGTCTGTGAGCCAATCAAAAAGGTGTGTCTTGCTGAAACTATCACTACATCTAAGCAAAAATACTCTGTATAGGTGCATAATCTATTTACAGATTTAAACATGTAAAATCTGAAATAATGACAATATTATGAAAAGGAAAGATTACTGCTCATCACATAGCAAAGATGTTGAGTTGCAGGCAGGCGCAACAAAAAGAGAACTAAGCAAGTAAGCTTTCGGCCAGAAGGTCTTCTTCCTAAACTGACAACATACACACACACATTCATGCAAATGCAGCCCACACACATGACGACTGTCTCTGGCTACCGGGGCCAAACTTCGAGCATGATGGAAGAAGCAAGCTGGGATGGAGAGGGAAGGGAGAGCAGGGTGTGGTTGGGGGGGGGGGGGGGGGAGACAGCTGTTTGTGGGAGTATACTGGGACGAGGTGGAGAGATTGTGGGGCAGATACATGCAGTCGGGAGGTTGGACAGCAGGGTGGAGGGAAGGGGGTTGGCGGAAAAGGAGGGAAGTGCACTTGTTGAATAGTTGGTTGTGGAGTGGGGAAAAGGGAAGCGGCTAGATGGTTGAAGAACAATGACTAATAAAGGTTGAAACCACAAGTGTTATGGGAACAAAGGGTATATTGCAGGGAGAGTTCCACGTGCGCAATTCAGGAAAGCTGGTATTAGTAGGAAAGATTCAAATGGCACAGGCTGTGAAGAAATTAAAATGAAGAATGTTGTGTTGGGCAGGGTGCTCAGCAACTGGGTTGTTCATCTGTTTCTTGTCCGCATTTTGTCAGTGGCCAGTCATGCAGACAGACAGCTTGTTGGTTGTCATGCCCATATATAATGAAGCACAGTGGTTGGAGCTTAGCTTGTAGATCATGTGACTGATTTCACAGCTATCCCTGCTGCCTTTGATTGGATAGGTGATGCTTGTGACCAGACTGAAGTGGTGGGAGGATATACGAGATAGGTCTTGCATCTAGGTCTACTACAGGGATATGAGCCATCAGTAAAGGTGTTGGGAGCAGGGGTTGTGTAGGAGTGGACGATATTGTGTACGTTTTGTGAGTGTCAAAATATCACTGTGGGAGGGATGGGGAGAATAGTGGGTAGGACATTCCTCATTTTAGGGCACAATGAGAGATGGCCAAAACCCAGGCAGAGAATCCAAGCCTCACACCTCAGTAGTGTTTTTACATTTCCAGTGTGCAGTCGCAACTGTAGCGGTTATAAAGCTAAGTACTGACAAAGTTATTTGTGCACTGTTATAGTTATTAAATTTAATAGTTTTCAACAGTGTTTCATGCTGTTTGTGGCGAAATAATGATTTGATAAACTTTTGGAAATGTTTGTTGTGTCTTTTAGAGTTTTCTGTGCGATAAAGTGATTTAGTAAATTCCGTGCTTTAGTTTTCAGCTGACATTTCTTATTGTTTCTAGTGAAATATTTCAGTAAAATTTTCATTCACTGTTTTAACTTAATTGAGAGTTCCAGTGGCTGCTTGAATTTTTGGTTTTAGCTAAAAATTTTGTGAACTTTTGTTGGTATTGGTATTAGTTGTGGTTTAATAGTATTAATAAAAGTAGTTGCTTTCCTACTAGAGAGTGAATTTTGAGACCACTATTGTTAGTTCTATAAATAGTTCTACTGGTGTAACTGAACTTACGTAACGTAGACATATAGTTTTTTTCAGAAACTGTAAAATTTTGCCTTTAGTGAGAAGTGTGGGCTCTGCTGTAGGTTCGTGAGTAGTGGTTCTGCTGTGGGATTGGTTCAAAGTATTTTCATTGGGGGAATGCAGTGTGGAAGCCAGTGGGCATTCTAGCAAGATCCTCTCCTGGGAATGCAGAATCTGTAATAGAAATGACTTGATAGAGGAGGAGGAGCATAAGATCTGTGCCCTTCAGGTGCAGTTAAAATACGCAAAGGAGGAACTAGATAATTTGAGGAGGAGGTATCGGACAGTTGTACTTTGTGTATATGCAACAGATTTGACCAACTGTCAGAGTTAAGTGGAGAGGAGCCTCTTGTTGCTGTAGGTGTGGGAAACATGCAGCAGTCCTCAGCAGTTAAGAGGCCTAGGTTAGTTGCGAAGTCTAACAGAAAGAAGAAGGTTATGCTGCTAGGTAGTTAGCATGGTAAAGATGTGGGCCAGTAGTTGCAGGAAATGTTGGGGAGTGAGTACCAGGTCACCAGCATTGTGAAGCCTAATGCAGGGTTCGCTCAGGTGACTGACAGCATAGGGGAGTTACGTAGGAATTTTACAAAAGAGGATCAGGTAGTGATGTGGGTGGAGCAGGGTGTAGTCTTGATAGGGAACGGGAATATGAGGTAGGTGGTGACCTGGTAAAGATAACTACTCAATTAGTGGCACTAATGTGGATTTCGTACAACTGTTGCAGCATCATGAGTGGCCCCATCTTAATGCGGCTGTTAAGTGCATTAACATGGGGCTGGAGGAGGTACTGATGGCAGAGGGCACGAGTCACATTTCAGTGGTGCCAGTTGAGTCTATCAGTAGATGGGGTTTCATAGGCATGGCCTGCACCTCAGTAGGTATGGGAAGAGGAGGCTGGCTAAGCTTATAGGTGACAGTGTAGTGGGCAGTGGTGGGATCACTCATGGAAATATTCCTGTTGTAGTTAGTGTCAATGTCGCCTTCTTGAGATTGACTTCGGCTGATAAGTATATCTGCTTAAAGGAAATCCCTCTAACTACGGGATCACCTTCAGAGGAAGTCATGTTTCCAAGTATAGAAGGAATTAGCATATTTCATCAAGATATAAGAGGTATTAGAGATAAAGTTAGTGAACTGCTTATAGATGTTGAATCCGGACTTATTGGTATGTCAGAGCACCACTTAAATAATTCGACTATTCAGAGCCTTCCTTTACCAGGATACAGATTACCTGGCTGTTTTTCAAGGAGTTCCTTGCAGAGTGGGGATGTGGCCATGTACATAAAAACAGCATTCCATTTGAATCCATAGATGTATCACAGTACTGCACTGAACAGATATTTGAATGTTGTGCTGGGTAGTTGAATTTAGTGAAACTAAACTTCTAATTTTTGTTGTTCGTAGGTCCCCTAACTCTGACTTCAGAGCATTTCTGCTTAAGTTAGAGAGCGTTCTTGATTCACTTTTTAGGAAGTACCAGAAATTAATTATAAGTGGTGACTTCAATATTAATTTTGTATATGATTGTGCAAGAAAAAGGATGTTGGATCTCGTAAATTCTCATGATCTGATGCAGACTTTGTTTTTTCCAACTATGGTGCCGGGCAACAGTAGCACAGCCATAGACAGTATTTTTATTCATTCTTCATTACTGGATGGGCATCTTGTTAGTAAAAGGGTGAATGGCCTTTCAGACCATTTTAATACTAAAAGGCTTTTTTACCCAAACAAATGTCACATATAATTACAAAATATGTAGGAAAGTTAATCCAGCGGCAATAGAGAGTATTTTAAACCTCGTCAAGGAACAAGAGTGGCAGGATGTTTATAGTGCCAACAACATAGATGACAAATATAATGCTTTCCTTAACAAATTTCTCATGTTCTTTGAGAGTTGCTTTCCATTAGAATGTTCTAAACGGAGTACTAGCAGTAAAAGGCAGTATGGGTGGCTGACTCATGGGATAAGGATATCATGTAAAACAAAGTGGGAATTAGATCAAAATCTTAGTAGTCAGCATCAAGCTACAGTAGCCCATTACAAACAGTACTGTAAGGTGCTTAAAATGTTATTAGGAAGGCAAAGAGTATGTGGTACACAAATAGAATAGCTAATTCACAGGATAAAACCAATACTATATTGTCAGTTGTGAAGGAAGTGTCTGGTCAGCAGCACAAGGATAACGATATAAAGTCAGTTCACAGTAAAAATATTTCTGTTACTGATAAGTCAGATATATGTACAGTATTTAACAATCATTTTTCTGAGCTTTGCTGGTGAATTAAATAAAAATTTACTCTCTACAGGGAATCATATAACTCTCTTGGCAAATGCCTTTCTGAGATTGATGTCTGAAATGCTCCTCTGTGATTTAGACAAGGGGGAGATTGAGTCAATAATTAAGTCACTGAAGACTAAGGGCTCTCAAGGATATGATGGAGTGCGTAGCAGAATATTATAATACTGTGGTGTACTTGTTAGCCCTGTATTTAGCTATATTTGTAATTTTTCCTTTATGAATGGTCAGTTTCCTGTACGATTAATATACACAGTAGTAAAGCCGCTTTATAAAAAGGGAAAAAGGGATAATATAGACAATTTGAGACCTATTTCTATGCCATCAGTGTTTGCTAAAGTTATTGAAAAGGCTGTGTATGTAAGGATAATTGATTATTTTATATCACGCAATTCGCTATCAAGTGTGCTCTTCGGCTTTAGAAGTCATTTAACAACTGAAAATGCTATATTCTTTTTTCTCTGAGAGGTACTAGATGGATTAAACAAAATGTTTTGAACAATAGGCATATTTTTTTTTTTTTTTTTTTTTTTTTATTTAACTAAGGCATTTGATTGAGTTGATCACAAAATATTGCTCCAGAAGTTGGATCATTATGGAATACGGGGAGTTGCTCACAATTGGTTCATCGCTTACTTTAGCAACAGACAGCAAAAGGTCATTATTCACAGTGTTGAGAATGGCTGTGATGTGGGGTCTGAGTGGGGGGGTATATCATCTATCAATGTTGGGGACGCTCCTGTTCCTTATTTATATGTATATGATATGCCCGTAGCAACTCTAAAATATTTCTGTTTGCTGATGACACTAGCTTGGTAGTAAAGGATGTTGTGTGCATCAGTGTCTCAGTTTCATGATATAAGCTCATGGCTTGAGAAAATAAACTAACGCTAAATCAGTACGACTCAGTTTTTACAGTTTCTAACACACAATTCAACAAAACCCGACGTTCTAATTTCACAGAATGGGCATATGATTTGTGAAACTGAACAGTTCAAATTTCTAGGTGTTCAGATACATAGTAAACTGTTGTGGAAAGCCCATGTTCAGGATCTTGTTCAAAGACTTAATGCTACCATTTTTACTATTTGAACGTTATCTGAAGTAAGTGACCGTTCTGCGCTAAAATTAGTCTGCTTTGCTTATTTTCATTCGCTTATGTCATATGGTATTATATTTTGGGGTACCTCTTCCCATTCCAAAAGGATATTTTTGGCTCAGAAACGGGTGGTTCAGGCAATAAGTGGTGTGAGTTTGCGAACCTCTTGTCACCTCTGTTCACCAGTCTGGGTATTTTGACATTGGCCTCTCAATATATACAGGGTGTAAATGAAGCCTGGGAACACTTTCAATTATTTATTGCACGAGAACTAAACATTGTACAGATGCCATACATATTGCATTTTGAAGGAAACTTTGAAAGCTTTTTTTACAAACATTTGATATGCGAACCATGAGTGACCTGGCAGATGTCAGTATGGTAATCGAATTCTTGCCATACTCGTTCCAGCATGGCATCGTCGACTGTAGGAGTCGCTTCCTGTATTCTTTTGCGGAGCTCTGCTACATCAACCCTCATAATGAATTTTTTGTACCAGTGGTAAATGGCCTTCCTTGGTCTAAACATCCATTGAACAGCTGTAGCACACTTGTTTTTGTCGAACTCCAACACACAGAAAGTTTGCTCTGCACCTGAACTCACCATGTTTGCGACTAGCACTGACTATCGGCAAATTACCAAACTACGCTGTGGTGGCACTTTCAGAGTTTCTCTTCAAAATGATGTATATATGATATCCGTACAATGTTTGGTTCTTGTGCAGTAAATAACTGAAAGTGTTCCCAAACTTTATGTACAACTTGTATAACCTTTACTGTCATTTCTTGTTAACAATACCAGCTTATTCCCAGTTAATATTTGGCAGAAATCAAACCTGCATTTGGATCGGACTGCCTTAACTCTTATGCAAAAAGGTGTGCAATATACCGCTGCATCCCATTTTCAATAATCTTAGCAGTAATCCATGCGCTTTCGAATCAAAACGGAAGAGTTTCCTCAGGAGTCACTCCTATTATGTTGAGGACTTCCTTGAAATATTAAACTTATTCTTGCTGTATTGTTGATTGTGATTACTTAACTTTATGGCTTGACTTTTTTTTGGGTTCATAAACATTTTATTTTTATATGTTATTACTTTTATGTTGTAATTTCATGTACTGACACGTTCCATGACCTCGGAGATTTGCTCCTCAATTTGGTCATACGGAACTTGACGTGTAAATAAATAAATCAGCATATGATGCAGTTCTCTAGTCCTAGGTGGTACTGAGTCATAAGGGGAATGCTCCTCTGTGGCTAGATGGTGGGACTTCAAGAGGTGGTTGGTGACTAGATTGATAAGGCATGGGAGATATATTTGTGTACAACGTTATGAGGGTGATGATGGTCTGTGAAGGCCTCATTCAGACCCTTGGTATATTTTGAGGGGGGCTGCTCATCACTACAGATGCGATAGCCAGGGGTAGCTAGGCTTGCATGAAAGAGACTTCTTGGTATGGAATGGGTGGCAACTGTCGAAGCGGAGGTATTGTTGGTGGTTGGTAGGTTTGATATGGACACAGGCACTGATGTAGCCATCTTTGAGGTGGAGAGCCATGCCAAGAAAAGTGGCTTGTTGGTTTGAGGAGGACCAGGTGAAGTGAATGGAGGAGTTGAGGTTCTGGAATAATATGGATAGGGTGTCTTCACCTTCATTCCAGATCACAAGAGAGATCATCAATGAATTTGAACCAGGTAAGGATGAACTGCACAGGTGGAAACTCATCCCGCAATATATCCTAAGTTCCCATAACACTGTCATTGTCCTTCACCCACCTATCCCCTTCCCTTTTCCCACTCCACTGCCTTATATTCTACAAGTGCACACACAGTCTTTTTACTCCTCTCCCTTTACACACACACACACACACACACACACACACACACACACACACACACACACACGCCATGTAACCTTTCGATTGCACCCTACCCTTTCTCCAACTCATCTCTGGTGCCTGCATGCTCCCACAAACAGTGCTACACTGTCCCTGCTCTCCCTCCCCCTCCCCGTCCCACTATCCAATTGCATCTCCCATTGTGAGCACTTGCTTGTAGCCTGGCCCCAGCAGCCAGAGACAGTGGTCATATGTGTGTGTGTGTGTGTGTGTGTGTGTGTGTGTGTGTGTGTGTGTGTGCGTGTTGCTTATTTGGGAAGAAATACATGTTCAGTAGTATTCTTGTTGAGCCCTCTGCAACTCAACATGTCCGCTATATGTGAAAGATATTATATTTTTGTGTAGATGATGACTGTCCTGAGTGTAGAGGAAACAGAGACATGTCTGAAGCTTCATGAATTCAAGCTGTTGTTGTTGTTGTCGTCGTTGTTGTTGTGGTGGTCTTCAGTCCTGAGACTGATTCAATGCAGCTCTCCATGCTACTCTATCCTGTGAAAGATTCTTCATCTCCCTGTACCTAGTGCAAACTACATCCTTCTGAATCTGCTTGGTGTATTCATCTCTTGGTCTCCATCTACGATTTTTACCCTCCACGCTGCCCTCCAGTACTAAATCGGTGATCCCTTGATGCCTCATAACATGTCCTGCCAACCGATCCCTTCTTCTAGTCAAGTTGTGCCACAAATCCTCTTCTCCCCAATCCTATTCAATAACTCCTCATTAGTTATGTGATCTACCCATCTAATCTTCAGCATTCTTCTGTAGCGCCACATTTCAAAAGCTTCTATTCTCTTCTTGTACAAACTATTTATCATCCACGTTTCACTTCCATACATGGCCTCATTCCATACAAATACTTTCAGAAACGACTTCCTGACACTTAAATCTATATTCGATGTTAACAAATTCCTCTTCTTCAGAAACGCTTTCCTTGCCATTGCCAGTCTACATTTTATATCCTCTCTACATCAACCATCATCAGTTATTTTGCTCTCCAAATAGCAAAACTCCTTTACTACTTTAAGTGTCACATTTCCTAATCTAATTCCCTCAGCATCGCCAGACTTAATTCGACTACATTCCATTATCCTTGTTTTGCTTTTGTTGATGTTCATCTTATATCCTCCTTTCAAGACTATCCATTCCGATCAACTGTTCTTCCAAGTCCTTTGCTGTCTCTGACAGAATTACAATGTCATCGGCGAACCTCAAAGTTTTTATTTCTTCTCCATGGATTTTAATACCTACTCCGAATTTTTCTTTTGTTTCCTTCACTGCTTGCTCAATATACAGATTAAATAACATCGCGGAGGGGATACAACCTTGTTTCACTCCCTTCCCAACCACTGCTTCCCTTTCATGTCCCTCGACTTGTAACTGCCATCTGGTTTCTGTACAAATTGTAAATAGCCTTTCGCTCCCTGTATTTTACCCCTGCCATCTTCAGAATTTGAAAGAGAGTATTCCAGTCAACATTGTCAAAAGCTTTCTCGAAGTCTACAAATGCTAGAAATGTAAGTTTGCCTTTCCTTAACCTAGCTTCTGAGATAAGTCATAGGGTCAATATTGCCTTGTGTGTTCCAATATTTCTACAGTATCCAAACTGATCTTCCCAGAGGTCGGCTTCTACCAGTTTTTCCATTCGTCTGTAAAGAATTCGCATTAGTATTTTGCAGCTGTGACTTTTTAAACTGATAGTTTGGTAATTTTCACATCTGTCAACACCTGCTTTCTTTGAGATTGGAATTATTATATTCTTCTTGAAGTCTGACGATATTTCGCCCGTCTCGTACATCTTGCTCACCAGATGGTAGAGTTTTGCCAGGACTGGCTCTCCCAAGGCTGTCAGTAGTTCTAATGGAATGTTGTCTACTCCCGGGGCCTTGTTTCGTCTCAGGTCTTTCAGTGCTCTGTCAAACTCTTCATACAGTATCATATCTCCCATTTCGTCTTCATCTACTTCGTCTTCCATTTCCATAATATTTTCCTCAAGTACATCGCCCTTGTATAGACCCTCTATATACTTCTTTCACCTTTCCGCTTTCCCTTCAAGCTATGTGACTGAATTTACCAGTGGGGAACCTTTTATCTTCACCAGGTCATTTAATCGCTAACTGGATAATACGCATGTAGTAGAAGTACCTGCATAAAAACATATCTTTGCTGGAGTTTAGGATTCAGTTTATAAAACTTGTTGCATATTTTAGATATAACTATTTCAATGCAATCATGAATTGATTAACTGGAGAAAGTTGAAACAAACACTGAAAAAAGTCTCTGAGAAAAAACAAAGACTGCCCAATAAAGCAAAATATGGCCTCCAGGACTTAAGTGTGGTACATGTACGGCTGCAACCACAACTCATTCTTTGATCATACATTTTACTGTTAAAGTAACCACCTTTTCCAATTATTTTTTAACACCTGATGGATTTGAATCCACGTGCTTGCATGCTCCGACTGTGAACTTTTATGCGCATGCATGAATTCTTTCCTTTCCTGTCAATAGTGTCAGTTGCTGGCAAGCAGCAGTTGAGTGAGGGTGTGTAGTGCTCGCATCGGTTTTTCATTGCAAGGGAAATGATGGAACAACTGGAGCAGTGCATTACCACTGTGTCAAAATTTGTGAGAAGCTGAGCTACAGCCAGGTGAAAACCATTCAGAAGATTCAAATGGCTTTTGGTGCAAGGCTGTGAGCATAATATAGATTATGGAGTAGTAGAACTGGTTTAAAGATGGCTGCACATTGGTGGAGAGTAAGCCACTGCTTATGATGTGGGCATAATGCAGATTATGGAGTGGTACAACTGGTTTAAAGATGGCTGCACATTGGTGGAGAGTAAGCCACACCCCAGTCAGCTGTCAACAAGCCCTGTCTATCAGAGAAGTTGTAGAAAAGGTGGGCATCAGCACTTTTCCGACATGTTTCATTGTGACTGAAGATTTGGCCACGAAGAAAGCGTCGGCAAAATTCGTGCCTAGGCTGCTGGCAGTGGAGCAAAAGCAATTTTGTGTTGGAGTCTCACAGGACAGGCTGGATTCCACAAACAATTGTCCTGACTTCATGAACACCATAATCACTGGTGATGAGTCCTGGGTGTTAGAGTACGACCCAGAAACCAAATCCCAATCATTACAGTGGAAGCATTCCTTGTCATCAAGACTAAAGGAGGCCTGCCAAGTGTGCAGAAACATCAAAATGATGCTGACTGCTTTCTTTGACTCCTGCAGTGTAGTATACATCAAGGGTCAAACACTCATCAAAGAGTACCACAGGGATGTCCTCCTTTGCCTATGCATTGCGGTGCAAGAAACCAGACTTGTGATCGACAGTAAATTGGCATCTCCATCACAGCAATGCTCCAGCACATTCATTTTACTTGATTCAAATGTTTTTGGCAAAAAACCAGATCTGTGTGCATCAACAAGCTCCTTACTCTCCTGGTTAGGCCCCCCTGCGACTTCTGGCTGTTCCCCAAACTCGAGAGGTCATTGAAAGGAACTTGATTTCAGACAGGAGAGAACATTATGGCAGCAACGACAGCCAAGCTAAAATCCGTTATGAAAGAGGCTTTTTCGGTGTGCTTCGAACAGTGGCTGCACTCCTTGGGAGAAGTGTGTGGAGTCCTATGGGAACTATAAGGGGCATTCAAATGAAACCCTGTCACAAGCTACTAGGCTGCTGTCAGATCCATGCCTGGACACAGTCACACACTTAATCATCCATTGCGAATCGATGTCTGTGAATAGCTTGTTTTAGAGGTCCAAAGACGTAAAAGTTACACAGTGAAAGGTCGGGACTGTATGGTGGGTGTTCCAGCATTTCCCACCAAAACTGCTGCAATGTCATCTCCACCACATTGGTCGTGTGTGGACGGGCTTAATCATGCAGGAGGATAATGCCATTGGACAACATGCCTCAGTGTTTTGACTGGATGGCTTGTCAGGTTCTGTAAAGTGGCTTGATAACGCTGGGCATTGATGGTGGTTCCCTGTACCACAAACTCGACAAGCAGTGGGCACTTGTTGTCAAAAAAGGAGGACAACATCATGAGCTTAGCAGAACTCGTGTGCACAGCTGTTGATTTCTTTGGAGGTGGTGAAGTTGCATGTTTCCACTGCTTTTTCTGACAGTTGCTTTCTGATTCAAAATTATAACACCATGTTTCATCACCTGTGACAGTACGTGACAGAATGCTGTATTCCTCCTCATGATAACATTGTAAATGACTCAAAGACAGTGCCATTCGAGTATTGCTTGATGGGGAACCCATTGCACACAGATTTTTTGATAGGTAAAGTGTTGGTACATTATGGTGTGGGCGGTGCCCATGCTAATACCCAGTAACCAATAGATCTCATTGGTGGTGATTCTGCAGTTGTCCAAGACTAAAGCATTCACTTCCGCAACCATTTCAGGTTTGATGACACAATGAGCCTGTCCAGGACGAGCATTGCCTTCCAGTGACTCGTGCCCCTCAAGGAATCGTTTGTGCCATTCCACAACACTTGAACTACTCAGATTGTACTCACCATACACAGTCCTCAACCTTTGATACATTTCACAGCCTCCAACTCCTTCCACCACCTAAAATTAAATCACCCCTCTTTGTTCCTGCTGACTCGCCTGCATGTTCCATAGTGGACTATAAGTTGTGTGACCACCATCTCTTAAGTGTGAAATCACAATGGCACTATGCAACATCAAACAGTGTGCACGTGTCAGTCTCTCTACCAATAGATGGTGCCACCATACCCACAGTTACGTGGTGCCGCCTTATGTGTAGGGCAAAGATAGATGCACTGACCAGATTTCATTTGAATAAACCTCATACGTTGATGGTGATTAGGTGTCCAACATTCCAGGTAAACCATTTTTTTCCCAGTCACAGATCAGATACTTTCCTAACAGATGTCTTATGTACAAAACTGAATTGATGTGTCCATAATAATAATAATAATAATAATAATAATAATAATGGATGAGTCTTCTGCTGGATAACAAAGTCAGGATTAGGATTTGATTAAGTTACATCATCTTTAGTTTCCAGTATTGTTATTACAAAATGTAGCTTGGATACACAAACGAGTACCATTTCAACGCAACCATACAAAGTAGGTGGCAGTAACACCCTCTGCATTCTCTGTTTAAGGAAATATTAAGCATTGGCTTTATCATTCAGAAACCACATTTAAGTACCGGTTGGTTGTGAGAAAATTGTGATAAGACTCGTGTATTGAGAAACATGTATCAGAATTAGATAGAGGCAGTATCACATGGGTTATCAAAACTGGTTTATCATTCTGCAGTATTGCTGCTCACAATTACTGGGATCCTATGGCTGCCGTGCAGATATGAAAATGATTTATTCAGAATGGCCGCACACAAGTCATACAGAATCTCAAGAGCTCCATGTGACAATTTCCTGAGTGGACAGACATATTGGCCACTCTGCCATGCAGAATCATGCAGCTACAGCATGTCCCATGAGGCAGAAAAAGGGCATGTACACAGCAAAACACGGATAGTGCGATGACATCTGGAGTACTACAGACTGTCAGTATAGGGACTATTGCTGTGGCTTTTCTTGACACAGAAGAAGAGACTGTGGAGTACTCAACAACAGCAGTCGACACAGCAGGTGACCCCACACTGTCTTTTCAGATTGGTCCAAGTTTTGTGTACAGCATCATAATGGACATATCAGTGTGTGGAAGCTCTGAGAAGAATTAACATTGCCAGATTGCATTCATCATGCACCTGGCATGGTACGTTGTGCCATTCAACACACAACATGATTGCCTCTGGTTTGTGTAGCCAGTAATTTGGGCATCAAATTTCACATTTCTGGCATATTGAGGTTAGCAACTGCAGTCTGTCTGTGAGGTCTCTCTGATGATATCTTTCAGCAAGATAATGCATGGCCACATGTTGCCCATGCGACTCTGTAGGAATCAGCTGGGTTTCGAAAAAGACGGTCGTGTGAAACCCAGCTCGCGCTATTCGTCCCCAGGCTCAGAGGGCCATAGACACGAGTTCACAGGTAGATTCCGTGTTTCTTGACTTCAGCAAGGCGTTCGATACAGTTCCCCACAGTTGTTTAATGAACAAAGAAAGATCATATGGACTATCAGTCCAATTGTGTGATTGGATTGAAGAGTTCCTAGAAAACAGAACGCAGCATGTCATTCTCAATGGAGAGAAGTCTCCCGAAGTAAGAGTGATTTCAGGTGTGCCGCAGGGGAGTGTCATAGGACCGTTGCTATTCACAATATGCATGAATGACCTTGTGGATGACATCGGAAGTTCACTGAGGCTTTTTGCAGATGATGCTGTGGTGTATCGAGAGGTTGTAACAATGGAAAATTGTACTGAAATGCAGGAGGATCTGCAGCGAATTGACGCATTGTGCAGGGAATGACAATCAATCTCAATGTAGAAAAGTGTAATGTGCTGTGAATACATAGAAAGATAGATCCCTTATCATTTAGCTACAAAATAGCAGGTCGGCAACTGGAAGCAGTTAATTCCATAAATTATCTGGGAGTACGCATTAGGAGTGATTTAAAATGGAATGGTCATATAGAGTTGATCGTCGGTAAAGCAGATGCAGACTGAGATTCACTGGAAGAATCCTAAGGAAATGCAATCCGAAACCAAAGGAAGTAGGTTACAGTACCCTTGTTCGCCCACTGCTTGAATACTGCTCAGCAGTGTGGGATCCGTACCAGATAGGGTTGGTAGAAGAGATAGAGAGGATCCAACGGAGAGCAGCACTCTTCGTTACAGTATCATTTAGTAATCACGAAAGCGTTACGGAGATGATAGATAAACTCCAGTGGAAGACTCTGCAGGAGAGATGCTCAGTAGCTCGGTACGGGCTTTTGTTAAAGTTTCGAGAACATAACTTCTCCGAAGAGTCAAGCAGTATATTGCTCCCTCCTACGTATATCTCACGAAGAGACCACGAGGCTAAAATCAGAGAGATTAGAGCCCACACAGAAGCATACCGACAATCCTTCTTTCCATGAACAATACGAGACTGGAATAGAAGGGAGAACCGATAGAGGTACTCAGAGTACCCTCCGCCACACACCGTCAGGTGGCTTGTGGAGTATGGATGTAGATGTAGATGTAAATATAGACATACCTCAATACAGAGGTCAGTAAATTCTCTATATCTCTTATGTACGGAAAACATCTGGTCATGGATTGCCAATAGACTGGCACACACCATTTGTCACTCACTGGAGCTATGAACTCTTGCGTAAAGTTGAAGCACATGGAATGACACACAGGATGCCCATAATTAAAGTCCCAGTTTCAAAACACCGTAGAAAGAGAACCACTGCTCAGAATGAGGTCGAATTTGAATAGCATGTAATCAGGGGCCCAACATGACTGTCACCATACAGGATCGTGCGCTGCTGATAAAGCTCTTATGAAAGAACAGTGCCTGTGCACCAGTAGCCCAGCCAGAAGTTCCGGACACTCAAGGATATGAAAAAAGGTAGTTGTCCAATGTCTACTAAGAATTTGGAGAAAATATTACAGAATTTGAAACACGGGTCATTTTGAAGTACAATGTGGCAGAGGGAGGAAAGCATTTGATCCAACATCTGTTGAGGATATGGCCACAGCATTGCAGGAGTTGTTGAGGGGTGGTGTGCAAACGTGGAGTGCGCAGGGAATTGCCCAAACATTAGACGTGCCTGCAAGCATGGCACTTAAAATCATATGAAGCATTCTACACTGCTCTCCATACAAAACCACTCATGTTCAGGAGTTGCTACCTGCTGACCTGCCAGCTAGACAAACATTCGCTCTGGAATTTCTTGCTCACATGGAAATGGACAGTGAATGGTCATGGAACATTCTGTGGACAGGCGAAGTGCATGTAATTTCCAAGGACATGTCAATACGCAGACTTCCAGAATATGGGCAATGAAAAATCTGCATGCACATCAACTGGTATCATTTCATTGTGAAAAGGTGACTGTGTCATGCAGGTTGATTGCATTGTTTATTGTAGGGCCATTGTTTTTTGAGGATATGACTCCAGCAGATCCTATTACCAGCACCGTCACTGGTAAATGCTATGAGAGTCATTTGCACCAACATCATTCCAACCCTCCAACCGCGTGGGTGTGTGGGTAGGATCACTTTTGAAGCAGTCGCTGCAGAGGCATTCAGAAATGCTAGAATTATAAACTGTCATTTCCTGTAGCCTGCCCATCCAAATCACCTGATCTTAATTCTTACTTCTGCTTAATCCTTGCAACTTCTTGCTGTGAGGTTATCTGAAATATGTTGTGTTCAGTGCTCCTATTACGAGCATAGCTGAATTGGAGGCACACTTTCTGAATGTGACCCCAGAAATACTCCAATCCATAGTGCAACATGCTGTTTCTCAATTTACACTTGTGGCAAAAACAATTGGAAGGCATATGTAACATGTTTTGCACCAGTCTCGTGATAATTAGAAACTGTCATTTTACTTTTTTTGTGGTTTTTGGCCTCAGGATAATTAAAAACCAATTTTTCCCATCCATTGTGGTACAAACTTGCTGTGGTGAATGGGCTTTTATAATGAACAGTGCCACAACTGTTGACTGCGAAAATTGTTCAGTCATGCTCATTGAGCAGTACGGCTAGTGTATTGTGCAGTTCAAACACTACCCGTCATATTGCGATTTATCTGTCATTTGTAGCCCACACCATTCACATTAAGAGTCAGTAAAAAGCTATTCAAATTTAACATCATTCTGAGCAGTGGTTCTGTTTCTACAGTGTTTTGAAACTGGAACTTTAATTATAGACACCCTGTATGTGTATCTGTCATCCAAGCTCAGTTCTACTCAATGTCTAGCCATGATAGAGCCATTATTGCTTCTACAGGTAGCAGCTCTGGGTACTAAAATTTGCACCTGTGCCTTGGCAAATGGCACACACACGTTTAACCCTGTATTCATCCTACTGTACTGTGTATGCACAACAATTAAAATGTTGTTTTGACAATTCTTTCAGATGCTGTAATTTTAATGGCCAGTGACATTTCTGATATTATTAACTTTTGAAAACATTACTGGAAATCAACAGTGATACGATACATGATTAAAATACCAATCAGTGTTGATTTGTTATAATTTCCAGGGAACTGTGGGACTTCCACATATGTACAGCATTACAGAGGTTAATCTGCATGAAGTTACAATGAAAGGGCACTGATAAATAGTCAGTCACAGTGGTACACAAAGCAATTTTTGTATGAGGTCACTCGTCAAAGGATGTGCTGCAGTCAGTCTTTACTCCATAACCCTACAACTCTGACAAAGGCAGAAGTAATCAGTTACATTTGGTTTTCTGTGTTTGATCAGTAATGCATTTCAGTAAAGACTATAAGGCAGGAGTGTAGAGACTTACTGATCCCACAGGCTGCAAACCAATCCCTCCAACTATGTAGGGGAGGAGATATTCCGAATTGGGATCCCCCTGCCTCAATTTCAGTCAGTGCCTCACAAGGACTAAGTTCTATATGGTGCACCCTCTACTTTCTGGGGGGTATGAAGGATGAGTAAAAAAGTTTACAAGAACGAACAATGAGGGACAAGCCATTGTTAGATCGATGATGGGCCTCTCTGTGTCTGTGCATCTCTGCTATAAGGTATCATTTGAGAGATGTTCATGGCGGAAGGGTATTATGTCGATCTGAAGTGGTTAGTGTGTCACCACCATTCAAGTTGTGTACAACAGCAGAATTTGAAACTTCATGACAGAGAAGATACAGTTGCCAGAGGATAGGCTGTACACACACATTCTTGAGTTCTTAGAAGATATATAAGAAGCATAGATGATGGAAAGATTGATAAATATCCCCAATGCTCCTGCTCCAAATCCACAAGTCACTGTGCAATACCTGCTACAAAGTAACTGCACCACAACATCCTATTCTATTCCATTACAAATGAAATGGGCATACCTGCTAAAATCTCTCTTTGATGCCTATATGAAATATGCAACAAGGTCAGTAGAATTCTCGTACAGTCTACTTCAAATAATTGTTGTCAAAATTTATCCATAGGATTTTATGAGATCAGTAATATCTTTCTTTCGGAGAACACAATTTAAATTTCTTGTCCATCTCTGTTACAGTTTCTTACGTGCTGTACTAGCCTTTTTAGGCACAGAAGCAAGTTTCTTAATTCATTGAATAAATGCTGTCAATAACATGTGATAAGGATCCCAGATGCTCGAGTACTCTCCTAGAATTGGTCGCACAAGCATCTTCTATGCAGTTTTGTTACAGAAAGCACTGCACTTTCCTTCAACCCTTCCATTCGTCCTCCCTACTACTGAATTTTACTTCATTTTGTGAATCTTCATAATTTTACCCATCCATATTTAAACAATAAAAGAGGCTACAGAAATTTACCATTAATCTTGTAATAGAATGCTAATGGATTCTTTCTACTGTTTTATTGACATTATCTGTTTCCCAATTATTCAAAGTCTTTCTAGGAGTTCAAGTTCATGTTTCTCCAAACCCATTTCATACTACAGGACTTGTATGCTCAGTAACATGCACAACAATTCTAAAGGTGTTTCATCCATCACCATGAAAGACTGCTGTAAAATCTTAAATATTGCTTTTGGAAGGAGTAGTGCAAGTTGGTGTGACAGTTTCAGAAAAATCTCGTTTCTGATTCCAATGGTGTAGGCAGAATGAGGAATCTGAGAATTACAGTGAACGAGATGTCATGGGCTGCACCAATATTATGACCACTCAAAAACACCACTCCACACCATTGCAGCAGAGCCAATGACATGGCAACAGTACTTGACTGGTGTAGTGGAGGGATGGATGTGGCTTTTCTATGCCAGTGGGAGCCACGACTTAATTTTTAAGGACTTCACCTTTTTCACAGAAGTATCTGAGTAGGTAGCTCAGACAGTGGGAGGTAAGTCATTACAAAAATCAAAATATATACAGTAAGCATAGGACACTATCAGTAGACATTTAGCTCAGTGTGTGCCACTACTCATGCATTTTACTGCTATCTACTTCGTCTTATCATTGTCCACCCATGGCAAGAAATTCCTACCATTTCATGTCTTTTGATGTCTTGACTTTAATGTTAACAAAAATTACAATAGAATATGCGATTGTTTCTTAACAGTTATTTTATATAGCCCAAATATATTTGATTATATGTTCAAGTGTGACATCCGGCTCATAGCTACTTAGGAACAAGTAACTCAAAATTAAGACAATTTTGATTCTGTAGTGTGGGTGCTATGAGATAACTTATATTATATTTTTGTTTTCAGAAAATACTACAACGCTGTCTCAAAAATGTTGTATGGACTTGCGGTCTTTGCTTTCTGCTATGGCCCATTGTCACTTTATGTAATGAGTCCTGTATTGGCAACAGCAGTTGCTATTGTTACTGTTCACCAAATGTTCTTCCCATCTTCTTCATCAATATGATATTTGATGTTTAACATATAGAGTTTATTTTCGTGTGTTCTTATATGTGCTTTTTTTGCTACTTAACAAAGACTGTACAAAATTTGTAACAAAGAACAGATGTGATATTTATATGTTTGTTATAGAGATGTATTTGTAGTATTCATGGATTGTGAATTAGATACTAAATATTTATAAGTAATTTATATTTTGTGTAACATCAGAGTAAAGCAGAATTATGAGCAGTCTTGCCTCAATATTTTTTAGAGCACTTACTTTGCCATTTGCTTCCTTTTCTCTCATATTCCTTGGTGCAGTGCAAAAATAGAACTGTTTTCTCTGGTTTGCCAAACATCCTGATAAACTTCAGCTTTCAACTCCTACAATTAGCTCTACAGCGTTTCACTACAGTTAAATCAAGTATGTCACTAAAATAAATACCAGATCAAACATGCTCAATCTGTTTGTGTCTAACTCACTGGTGTTAAAACTTCCTGACAGATTAAAACTTTGTGCCTGGTTTGGCCCCTGCATGGACTTTTCCCAGTGTGAGGCTCTCTGCATGCCATGATTAAATGTGAAGACAGCACGGTTCTTGCTCTTACTTACACTAGAGCAAATATCAAGTACAAAGATGAGTGTTGCAGGGATGTGCAGTAGTAAATGGAAATACCCCTGAATGGATAGGTCACTGGCAATTTCAGCAGACTTTTGTGAAGGGGGGAAGGGAGGGGAGGGTGGGAGGGAGGGAGAGAGAATGATCCAAAGCAGAAATTACATGAAAAGCTCGCATGAGGATTGGCAGAAGAAGAGTAAAAGTGTGTTTGGGACAAAGATAGCAAGAGAGACCGAGAACAAATTATCAATTCACAATGCACTGTTCATTTTTTTTCTGCACAGCCTTCATCTGTGCACACTACTCAAGCTTCTTCATGTAACAAATGGTGTAAAATATTTGGCCAATAATAAACTAACTCAAAAAACAAATGATTTAAAACTTTCGCTGCAGCATCGGCGAGACACGCAACTCTCCAGTGCGGGCCGGTAACACTGAAACAGCAGGCACTGCTCGGAGCCGATGCTCCTAAGCACACCTGAGCTACAGGTTGACGTCAAGATCTTGTAAGATCATGTTCTATACTGACTTAATGATGACACCTTAGATGCATTACTTCAAATAAGCTTCGGCTGTATTGTGGTCATGTTTTAAAGTCTGTTTGCTGTCTGAAACCTATAGGGGTCACAGGAGTCATTCAAATGTTCGTGATTTGTTGATAATGAACAAAAAATACAATTCAAACAAGCACCAAATCCACCGCATTCAGGAAAAATTTGGATTCCAAAACGCACATTTTTTATGAGCAGAAAAAAAGGGAAAAGGAAACTGGATTCATTTGAAATTATATTTACTTCAGATGCGCATTTATAAGATTGACTCTGTTAGAGGTCATCAGTTTAGTAGCGGAACTGTCACGAAACAGATTCGAAAGCTGTGCTTCCACGCTATCATCATTCTGCAATTCTTCTGCACCCTCTGAATGACAATCTCCTTGGTATGCCTCGTCCTCGCTGCACAAAAAATCACTGTCGTTTAGTACAGTAAGTAACTGTTCCTCTGTCAATTTAACACTTTTCCTGCTCCTTTTCACATTGGAAGGACCAGGTGTCAGTTCATTAGCCGCCATTACAAACAATATACGTTCGATAACTGACCACACAAAACAAAAGTTTACACACTTTGATGCTAGCTTAGACGCTGCAACTAGACTGAGTAATAGGACAGTGAGCGCGGATGCTTATAAGTGTCAGCCGCACTGGCTCGTGGCTTCTTGTGACGCTCATAAGCGTCAGTCACAGCGAAAGTGTTAATGTGGTTGTGTGTACTCTTGTTCCACTTCTAACTTTATACAGTATGAATGGCATTTGCCTTATACTTTCTATATTTAAATGTGCTGCAGATAAACATGTAAATACTATAAAAGGTGTTGGAAAGTGGTACTAATTTTCCAACTGCATTATTCAGCAGCTGTTCATTGGTAAAGACTTTACATTTATGTAAATAAGTAATTGTTAAAAGAAGGTTGTGTGTCTTGTAACTCATCGTCACCAGCCATTTGACATCCAAAGCTGGATAAAGGCTTCCTCAAAGACTTTTCATGTTATACATTTCTGTTTTTTCTCCTGCATGTTTTCTGATGTTATGTATGACCTTCCTTTGGGTCACCGTGTTAGTCTTTTCTGATCTTTTGGAAGCCAGCAAATACCTTAGTCCATATCTCATCCATTTCTTTAGCTACACTTCCTACCAATATCCATTTCATTTTCATTATATTTATAATTATGTCTCCCTGTTCCACACTATTTCCTCATACATTTACTTGTTTTCCTGTCTCTTTTAGAAATTCCTATCACTCAAATCCCTACTGCTCACTGAGCAACCCTTAGTTATGATTCCCGCCCATTTTAGTATCCATGTCTCCCTGTCACAAGTCAAACATGATAATACACACTGATTGTAAACTTTAAATTTCTTACGTACTGAATGTTTAGTAGATCAAAAGCATCCCACACCATTTTTACTCCTCCATTTATTTCTTCTCCTGTACAGCCAAATGTCATTTTCAGCTATCATCAATAGGTTTTACAATTTTAATGCTACTTTGTACTATTTTTTTATTTATGTATTGGTTGGTTGATTTGGAGGAGGGGACAAAAGGGCGAGGTCAACTGTCCCATGTCCCAGCAGATTAGGGAAGGAAGTTGGTCGTGCCCTTTCAAAGGAACCACCCTGGCATTTGCCTGAAGTGATGTAGGGAAATCACACAAAGCTGTATCATGATGGCCGGACATGAGTTTGAACAGTCATTCTCCAGAATGCAAGTCCTGTGTGCTAATCACTGCGCCACCTCACTCGGCATTTATGTATTTATTGTGTGTCTGAATGTAGCTTTTATTTCATAAGACATAATACCCTACTATAGGAGGGCCACTCAGAATTGTTGAAGAATGAACTGCCATTGTGCATTTCTGCACTTTGGAGAACAGGTGTTGGGATGGGATTCCATTTATGTTCCTACAGCTCTTGGGATCGGATTCCACTTATGTTCATAACATGGTATGTCATTGCCATGGGCATTAAATTAGACAGAAAACATCTGCATAATTGATTTTTATTATATCAAAGTTGATTTGCTTGTGAATTTGTGTGAACAGTGATTTGCATCAAGACAATTTTGAACAAAATGCATTTTTTGCTCAGTAATTAAAGTAAGATGTTCTGCATGTACTAACATGATTAGAGTTGCAGTTCTCTATGACAGATAAAATGACCAGTCAGTGATCTGGGGAAAGTCTCACTCTTCCAATATTTTGGAGAGGCACAGCTGTGCCTGACTTCATGATAGGTGGAGCCATCAGGTATGTCAGTGCTGGTAGTGATTAAGGGAACTCTGCAGGAACAGTGGTGCTTCAGACACCCTGCAACCTCATGTGTTACCTCATGCGACAATATTGTGATGCCATTTTTCAACACAATGATTCTGAGGTGCTCCTATGGCCAGCAACATTTCTGGCAGTTTCCAGTGACTAGAGGAAGCAATGTGGTGCTGGTGTGCAAGACTCACACGTCCCCTTCATCATTGGACTTACTTGAGGGTGCTTTGCCGATCTTCTTCTCAGGATAGCTGGCTGCGACGATCTGCCCAATTTCTTCTCCGAAGATATGATGCTGTTTGGAGGAATTTTCTCTACTCTTAAAATTATTGTGTGCACACAGGATACTTTTAAATCAACCATACTATATTTCACTTCCACAAACAGAACACCACATAATAGTTCCACATCAATGAATCACATTTCGTAAATTCAATGACTGCCGATCTGTCAGAAGCTATTGATTACTTTTACAATAAATATCATATTCTAATTTTTGCATCAACTTCTGAAACTGATCATCCTGATAATGGCTAAAATCTGCAAACATTTGATTTATTTGGACAGTTAAGGAATTATTTGATTCATTCTTTAAATCTAATCAACTTAGAATTAAGAGCTTCGTCCTGCCCTGTGCTTCTAACTTTTCACTTAAAGTGGCTGTATTGGGCTTCTGGTTACCCAACTTAGCACTTTGGTCATCTAATCTAGCATTCAGCTCTTGTCTTTGGTTATCTAATTTAAGGCTTAGTGCTGTAATTAAATTTGCTATCTCAGCCCAGTCAGACATTCCCTTTGTTGCAGTCATTGTCATGACTGGCTCTGAAGTTTCCCCAACTTTCTGAATATTATCCATCTCTCTACTTTTCTTTGACCTTGTAATCATCCAAGCTAAAAAACAATATTGTCTACAATACGTGCACTCACAGTTTATAGTCCCTCTTTCAACTTCATCACACAGTTATTGGTTTTCGCTCACCCATCGTAAAGGTCTAGGCTGTGTCGGTGAGCAGGTGTAGGATCGGCACTAGCGAACAGCACGGGCAGCGGCAGCAACAAATGGTGGTTGCGGCGTCGGTGCCCTGATGCGAAGTCAGCAATGGTAAACAGCAGTTGCATACGGCGACGGCGGCTGGTTACTGTGTTGGCTGGGTCGACATGTGTGAGGATTGCTTACTTCCCCACACCAGATCTTAGTCGAACTATTCTCTGCATCTTCCTTTGTTCAGTGCTTTCTAACTTTTTCACTCCTTTTTTCTTTTAGGCAGAATCCAATTCTGTGTAACAGTTTCTTTGTCTTGTTACTCTCAGTTGCTATGGCAACTCAACATCATCTTATCTCAATTTCTGTCGTAAAATTCCTCCTTTCTGAGTCCTGATCACATTCGTCGCCATGTTCTGGCGTTTTCCAGCGACTACAGGAAAGCAATGTGGTGGTGTGCAAGACTCACACGTCCCCTTCATCATTTGACTTACTTGGAGGTACTTAGCCGATTTTCTTCTCAGAATAGCAGGCTGTGACAATCGACCCAACTTCTCCAAAGGTATGATGCTGTTTGGAGGAATTTTCTCTACTCTTAAAATTATTGCATGCACTCAGGATACTTTTAAATCAACCCTCCTTTATTTCACTTCCACAAACAGAACATCACATAACAGTATCACATCAAAGAATCATATTTCGTAAATTCAGTGATTTCCGGTGCATCAGAAACTCTTGATTACTTAAATAAATAAATACAGTTCCAAAAATCTCTCAAGGCTCTCACCAGTCCACCACCTGAAACTCTAGAGTGTCGGTATGTAAGTAAACGTAAGTGTCTTTTCTTTTACGCAATCCAACTGTTCGTAATAATGACTAACATAGCACCATTATGGTATAAGGCGCGCTTGCCCCTAGTGCTGGTCATGTAACTTCTGTGACGAGTGAGGCAACCACTTGCCCGCGCCGATCAACCGTTCACCTTGTGGCATTTTCTTGACACATGTCCACCCTGCACACACAGAAAACCGATGTGTGGTAGACACTTTCCCGTTTTTCATGCTCATACGTAAAATATCGGGTGTTCCAGATGGTGGAAAGCAGAGGGTCTCTAGAATTTGCGTCGAAATTCTTGAGGCACTACACATTCTTAGATCTGTCCCCTGGTAGAGCATGCGGCACCAACTTGGACGTCAACTCCATCCAACCGTCAGTACCCAGAATATCAAGTACCAGTTACAAAAGCTGTGGGCTAGCTTCCCTTAACAGAGGAAACAATGGCTTTACAACACACTTCCTAACTGAAACAGCGTACACATCCAGGCCCTGGGGGCTGCAATGTCATCCTGCTGAATGGTCTCATTCTGTAAAGTTCTTTATAAATTTGACTTGATTTTGTAATCACTGAAATAAAATCACATACTCTTTCAACCCATGAAGTTTTATTTCATTTCCTCCTCCCCTTCTGAGCGCTTCACTTTTTTATTTAGGCAGCATATAAGGGTGGTTGAGAAGGTTCAGTGTTTGGAATTACATGAACGCATCTCAATAGTTTTAATTCAGGCAGATCAAAATAAATATCCAGCAACACAACTGGTTATAACACAACTTAATCAATCACACAAACAGACTGAGAGCAACTAGTGAAACTTCTTTTTTAATAAATGAGGATGAACTATAATTCTTCCCATACATTTATTTCAAACTCCACTAGTTGATTATTGATTATCTCATGAACACCACCACCTAATTTGCTGGAACATTACAGTCCACAATTTTCTAGGTAATTTACAAAATATAAATTTTGTTCAACATAAATAATTAATGTCCATTCTTTCAAGTCCCTCTTTCTACATCTTCATTGCAAACCACCTTAGGGGGTGTGGCAGAGACTGTGCCTAGTACCACTATTATTTCTCCCTGCCCTCTTCCAGTTTGTAATTGTGTGGATGTTTTAGGAAACATATGTATGAGCTCTAATTTATTACTGTAGTCTATTATTGTATTTGCAACTAGAAACTGCAATACAGAATTAATGTTCAGTGTTGCAGAATAATCTCCCCTTGACATAGTGTTATGCTTTCACCAAAGAACTCAAATTTCGCACGAGTAATATGTAGGCAGAATGTATACTGTTGACACTTCAATAGTGACCTTTATGGCAGTGCAGAATGCATCTTCTATAGTATTTGTCAGTAGTGTTTGTTGAACATTTCCATAATTCTCTCTCACTATCTCAGTGATCCCATTTTGATACAGATCATTCTTTGTTGAGCATTTGCTTTCTATTCTATTAATCCAACATGGTAAGGATCCCAAACTAATGAACAATGCTCAAGAATATGCTAAACAAGCATTTTGTAAATCACTCTTGTCATGTATGAAGCTATTTCTTTAAGATCCTTTCATCGAATGTCAAATATGCTTTTACTACCACCCTAGTTTTAAGTGGCCGTTCTCCTTTAGGTTGCTCCAAACAGCTACTGTTGGTTATTTAATTTTTTTGTCTCCAGAGATTTTTTACCAACACTGTAATCAACCAGTAATGAATTTACACGTCTATTTATGCACAGTATGTTACATTTACTGTCATCTTTCAGCCCTGCATCAATTATTGATCTTCTGCAGTTGTGCTTGCATTTTGCTACAATCTTCTAGCATTGCAACCTAACTTTAGATAAGAGCATTCTCTCCAAACAAGCTCACAAAGCTTGCTTGTTATCCACAAGAATATTTGTATATTCTGTAAACTGTAATGTCAATTTCATACCATCCCATAAATCTTGTCTGATACTCAGTAAGCCCATACTTTGTTCACTACACAGCAGTATAGAACTGTACTAAACGCCTTCCAGAAGTCAAGAAATTCAGCATCAACCTGGTTGCCATTGTCTACTACGATCCGGATCATGTAGACAAACAAACTGAACAGACAAACTGCCTATTGGCTTCTGTCTTGGTTTCTTCGGCTGACGTTCATCTATTGATTTTTCTGGCATTTCGCCAGAACGAGTGGCTGGCATTGTCAAAGCTTCACCCTCCATTACCATTGGTGAACTGGAGCCGAGCTCGTAGCCACAGACTACCTGGTGCGCCAATGTCCGTGGGCTTCTCCGCGGTTATTTCTGATGCGGTTCTCCTCTTCCTACCTGCAACAGTCATTCACTGCAGTACGGGAACCCAGGATCCGTTTACCTTGAGGCTTTCCTCTTTTTTGTTGAAACTGTTTGTGTGTTTTTGTATTTCTACAGCTTCTCTGAACAAGCACGTGTGATAGTGTTCTCTACTGCCAGAACTTCCGTGTCGATGAATTTTATTACGTGGTCGGTCTCATTCAGTGCGTGCTCTACCACGGCTGATTTCTCCACCTGCCCCAACCTGCAATGTCGTTTTATGCTCTTTGATCCTGGTGTCAATTGATCGTCCAGTCATTCCAACATAACCTTTCCACATGTGCTTGGTATAAAGTATGTTCCCGACATTGCAAACAGGTCACTTTCCTCCTTCGCCGATTTAAGACACTCTTTGATCTTCCTTGACGGTTTGAAAATTGTCTTTACACCTTGTTTGCGCAGTATACGGCCAATTCTGTCCCTCACTCTGGAAATGTATGGCAGAAAGGCCGTACCCGACATTTCTTTTTCTGATTCCTTACTTTGCAGAGTGTTTGGTTCTGTTAAACTTCTAATATAATTTGTGGAGTACCCATTGCTCCTCAGAACACTTTCCAGGAGTTGCACCTCTCATTTGAGGTGCTGCGGCTCATATATTCGTCCTGCTCTCGTTTCGAGCATACTAATCATGTCTCTTTTCTGGCTCAGGTGGTGATTTGATAGTTTGTGCAGGTATCAGTCTGTGTGTGTCGGTTTTCGATACACGCTGTGTTCCAGGTTTTCGCCGTCCCTTGTGACCAGCACATCTAGAAATGGCAGTTTCTTGCCCTTTTCTACTTCCATGGTGAATGTTATGTTGGCATGGAGGCTGTTCAATTGTCTTAGGACGTCACCGAGCTGTTCTTTACCATGGCTCAACACCACGAAAGTATCATTGACGTACCTGTAGCACACCTTAGGTTTGCAAGATGCCAAGCCCAGTGCCTGTGCTTCGAATTGTTCCACGAAGAAGGTGGCCACCACTGGACTAAGAGGACTACCCATGGCGAAGCCTTCCAGCTGTTCGTAGAAATCGCCATTTCACGTGAAATAGCTCGTGGTGAGACATGCATGGCAGAGCTTTTTATGTCTTGTGGGAAAATGGAAACAATGTGCTCCAGAGCATCACTACTGAGTGGCACTTTCGTAAGCAACGAAACAACATCAAAGCTGACCAGGATGTCGTTTGCTGCAAGTTTCAGTTTCTTCAGCTTCTCAATGCAATTCCCTGATTAAAGGCCGTATATTGTGCAAGCATAGCGTAAAGACGATTTTCAAACCAACAAGGAAGATCAAAGAGTCTCTTGAAGCGGTGAAGGAGAAAAGGGTCCCACTTGCAATGTTGGGAATATACCGTACACCATGCATGTGCGGAAAACTTTGTCAGAATGACTGGATGATCAATTAACACTAGGATCAAAGAGCATAAGTAATATTGCAGGTTGGGACAGGCGGGGAAATTGGCGTTGGCAGAGTATGCACTAAATGAGACTGACCACGTAATAAAATTCACCGACACGGAAGTTCTGGCTGTAGAGAAGCACTATCACACGCGCTTGTTCAGAGAAGCTGTAGAAATACAAAAACACATGAACAGTTTCAACAAGAAAGAGGAAAGCCTTAAGGTAAGCGGATCCAGGCTTCCCATACTGCAGCGAATGACCGTCAAAGGTAGGAAGAGGAGAACCGCACCGGAAATAACAGCAGAAGCCCTTGGACATTTGCGCGCCAGGTACATATAGTCTGCGGCCACGAGCTCGGATCCAGTTTACCACCGGCAATGGAGGATGAAGCTTTGACAATGTCAGCCACTCGTGCTGGTGAAATGTCAGAAAAATCATTAGATGATCGTCGGCTGAAGAACACAAGACAGAAGCGAAAAGGCAGTTGGTCAAAGAGTGGCCATGAAAGCATTAACAATTTTGTATTATGCCTCTACAGGGAGGAGATTTCCAGATTGTACTGACGCCTTGAGCAACTATGAAAGAAGAAAGCACTATTGATGTCCTCTCTCGCCTTTCTGTCACAGTGCCGAGATGAAGGTGCTACACCAATGTTCTTGAGATGTAGGCGCCTATTCACCACTGCTCAAGCACATCGTATCTACGACAGAATGGAAAGAGCTTTTCTTTGTGAGCAAATTCATACAACACGGAGAGCCTTGGCAAGAACGGATCAGGAAATTCTGGACATTTTCTATTAACTAAGTAGTAGAATGCATGGAGAGAACTGGGACAAGATTGACAGCATTACTCACAGCAGCATGCAGAACAAACTCGATCGCTGCACCGAGCAACAGAAGAAATAGTTTGAAAGATGCTGGAAGCAGACCGACAAGGCGATTCCCGACATGACACACACTGTGGTCAACCTCACTGAAAGACAATTGACTAAAGAGGAAGCGCCTGTTCTCCAAAAAGGAGGCAATTTCGCTATCATCCCGAGAACTATACCTATGGAGGACATCATTGCCAACACCGAAGCAGCCATTTGGGCCCTTCCTTGTGAAAGGGCAGAGGAAATACGCACTGAAACAGCCAGGATACTGTGCCGAGCTAAACCACCAGCTTGTAACTTGAAGAAAGAAGAGATACAAGCCATTAAGAATCTCGACACTGACTAGAGTATATTGGTATTGCCTGCCGATAAGGGGAATGCGACCGTCGTAATGAAGACCGAAGATTATGAGCCAACGATCCGAGATCTATAAGATCCGACGTTGTACCGAAAACTAAGCACAGTTCCGACGCAGCGTATCACATGTAATACGAATCGATTAATCAAGGCGTCTTCTTTGCCGGCAGGCATACAGAGAAACCTGTGCAACACAGAAGCCCTACCACCTCGGCTGTATGGATTACCCAAGATCCATAAGAACAACATTCCACAGAGACCGATCGTTAGTGCTCCTGGCTCACCAAAATATAAACTGTCAAAACACTTGGCCTCTCTGCTCCAGCCACACGTGGGGAAGACAGAAACATACATAAAGGACTCAGGACATTTCACTGAGAAACTGAAACTTGCACCAAACGACATCCTGATCAGCTTTGGTGTTGTTTCGTTGTTTACAAAAGTGCCACTCAGTACTGCTCTGGAGCACATCGGTTCCATTTTCCCACAAGACATCAAAACCTCTTCCCTGCATGTCTCACCACGAGCTATTTCACTTGGAATGGCGATTTCTACGAACAGCCAGAAGGCGTCGCCATGGGTAGTCCTCTTAGTCCAGTGGTGGCCAACTTCTTCATGGAACAATTCGAAGCACAGGCACTGGACTTGGCGTCTTGCAAACCTAAGGTGTGCTACAAGTACGTCGATGATACTTTCGTGGTGTTGAGCCATGGTAAAGAACAGCTCGGTGACTTCCTAAGACAATTGAACAGCCTCCATGCCAACATAACATTTACCATGGAAGTAAAAAGGACAAGAAACTGCCATTTCTAGATGTGCTGGTCACAAGGGACGGCGAAAACCTGGGACATAGCATGTATTGAAAACCGACACACATGGACTGATACCTGTACAAACTATCAAACCACCACCCGAGCCAGAAAAGAGACATGATTAGTATGCTCATAACGAGAGCAGGACGAATATATGAGCTGCAGCACCTCAAACGAGAAATGCAACACCTGGAAAGTGTTCTGAGGAGCAATGGGTACTCCACAAATTATATTAGAAGTGTAACAGAGCCAAACACTCAGCAAAGTAAGGAATCAGGAAAAGAAATGTCGGGTACGGCCTTTCTGCCATACATTCCCAGAGTGACGGACAGAATCCGCCATATATTGCACAAACACGGTGTAAAGACAATTTTCAAACTGACAAGGAAGATCAAAGAGTGTCTTAGATCAGCGAAGGAGAAAAGGGACCCACTTGCAATGTCGGGAATATACCTAATACCATGCACGTGCGGAAAAGTTTGTGTCAGAATGACTGGACGATCAATCAACACCAGGATCAAAAAGCATAAGCGACATTGCACGTTGGGGCAGGTGGAGAAATCGGCCGTGGCAGAGCACGCACTGAATGAGACCGACCACGTAATAAAATTCATCGACACGGAAGTTCTGGCTGTAGAGAAGCACTATCACACATGCTGGTTCAGAGCAGCTGTAGAAATACAAAAACACACGAACAATTTCAACAAGAAAGAGGCAAGCTTTAAGTTAAACGGATCCTGGCTTCCCATACTGCAGACGGTCACAAGTAGGAAGAGGAGAACCGCACCGGAAATAAGCGCGTAGAAGCCCTTGGACGTTGGCGCGCCTGGTACATATAGTCTGCGGCCGCGAGCTCAGCTCCAGTTCACCAACGGTAATGGGGGGTGAAGCTATGACAATGCCAGCCACTCATGCTGTCGAAATGTTAGAAAAATCATTAGATGAACATCGGCCGAAGAACCCAAGACAGAAGCCAATAGGCATTTTGTCAACAAGTGGACACAAAAGCCTTAAAAATTTTGTAAACTGAGCAGAGTTTCACGAGTTCTCTGATTGCAGGATTAATGGTAATTTTTGTTGTCCAAAGACATGAGTGAGCACAAACAAACTGACATCAGCAATCCTGGCCTTCATTGTTCCAGTAACGTACGATTTGTATGTTGAACAGTGGCTAACATCCATGGATCTACATCTGCTGCCTGATCATTGGATGTTGCTGCTACTTGCTACATAGTCAGAGGGTATCCCAAAAGAACAATATATTTAATGCATATATTTCCTAATACATTAGTCAAGGCTTATGAGACTAAATGGTCACAGACCCCTTTTACTATGTCAAGTGGTTCTCACTACAGACTTAATTACTAAAATATCCTGTACCCTAACAAGGTAAATGAGCAACCATGCAGCAGCATCTTTCCCAAAGCCACTAAAGTGGAAAGATGTTAAGTTTCAGACAGGCACAACTGAAAGACACATACATGAAACTTTCGGCCACAGCCTCCAGCAGCAAATAAGAAACTAACACCATTCATACATAGAAGCAAGCACACATGACCGCCAACCATGGCCCAAGCTGCTGGTCATGTGTGCGTGAGGTACGCATGTTTGTGCGTATGAAGGGTGTGTGTTTCTCTTTTACTGATGAAAACTGTGGCCGGATAAGTGCCTTAATTTTACTTGTGGGCAACTTAATTGTGTCTTCTTTACGGTAAGTAGTAATCTATCTTTTCTTGCACTGTTGATATTTCTACCTGTAGTTTCCATTGTTTGGTTTTAATTTGGAGAGAGGAAGGAGAATGGACTAAAGACTGACATGCGGGTGAATAAGGCAGAGTAGCAAGCACAAAGAGGGAAAATGTTCCCATACTACAGTTTGTATGCTCACTGGATGCGCGAAGATCGCATGCATTAGTGTGTGTCTCAAATCAAGACACTATTGCACCCAAATACAGGGCGGACAGTGACCATCTGATTTCTAATATAAAAAAATAAAAACGACTTTCTTAAATGGCTTACTTGTGAAACAATCCTTGAACAAACATCACAGAAGGCAGTTCATGGAGCCTTCACCAAGTTTTTGCGTGCCTTGGTGCATACAGAATGAAGATAGATATTAAAAAATATCTGTTGTAACAGTCACATAAGCTTTGGAACAGTTTCTTTGCAGCAGACCTGGCATGGACTGATTAGTATTCTGTAGAAGCATGCACTGGTATTACCATTAGAGAAAAAAGAATGTGGACATTGTTGTAAAAATGTTGTAGATTTGCCACTAACAATATATGTCATGCAGAATTTTTTTAATTTTTTACCCCCTTTGCTGTGGATGAATATGCATGAAGATCAGGATGCTGCTGTACAGTACTGCACGGAAAGTAATAAGGAAACAGCAGCTGCACTCCTACTATTCACAGGAAGGGCAAATTTTAACTCCTGCTTACTTTAGACCCATGTATTGAGCCAATGAGTGCAGCAGCACTTTCTTGTATATATAATTGTCTAAGAGGGAACCCGCTGCACCAAACAAAATACTCTGTAGTTGCAACTGTCATGTATGAATTGTTGAAGAACCTCACGCCACAGTTGACACGAGTCATTAACACGGATTTGCAATGATCTTGTGAGCAAACATAATGGATGACTGCTTAACAGATCTGTATCTGCTTCCTTCCCCTTCACTGCACCACTGCACAGGATTTCTGAAAGATATTGTCCTCACATTGTTGTAAGATGTGGCACTTGAACTTCATGGTTCCAATATGAGGGAGCACATCTTGCTTGTGAACTCCTGTGTCAGATGCTCCCTGAAAGCTGGACTGGAAGATGAGTTTCTGTTCCTGGGGCAGCTTATTCACTGATCTAACCTCCTGTCATCTCTTCTATGAGGACCTGAAAAAAATAAAAAGTTTCATATATGAGAAATGTATAAACACTGAATCTCCTGGTGGGTGGGTGGCAGGTGGGGGGGGGGATTCTACCTGCAGATGACTGATAGCAGGCATGACAAAACTTTGTGCAATGATGTCAACCAGCATAGAATCTGGTGAACACTATTTAGATCATTTGTTTATTGTGGCACCTTGTGCAAGTTGTGCATGTAAATAAAATTACTACAAAAATGCATCCAATTAGATTTTTACCATCTTCAGCATACAGGCAGCAGTACACGACATTTACACACATAATTTTTTACTTATCCACTTCTGGATTAGGGGTTTGTATCACAAATTGTTACATTTGCCCTTTTTTCATCTCAGAAAGATTGTAAACACCCTGTATATTCAGTCAACTTAATGTTTGACCATTCAAAGTGCACATTTTGGCTCAAATGCACTACACATTTAACGAAACAAGCAACCAGAACCATATTTTTCTGTAAATTTACACAATTTTCTTTTGGATTCATTGATGACATTATGTTAGTCTTCATACAACTGATTTCCATACTAAATATCAAACTTGTTCCATTATGCCTCAAGATTTGCCTGAACTAAAGACAAATAGTGCATTATCATAAGAAAGGTGGTGGTGTAGAGATTCCCCATTAACACAAATTGCTTGTTTATTTCAGCTTACATATCTGACATCTTTTCTGGTTGCTGAAACTAGTACTGGTGATACAATATCTTCTTGCTACACTCCTCTTAGAGTTTTTAATTTCCCACCTTTGTGCTGAAGTGTAATGAAATCTGAAACATTGACATACATATTCTTAAAGTGCAGCATATACAGTACAAAGTACTGGTAGAATGTAAATGTGCATTGTGCTACATAAATTCAAACTGCATCTTTTCCTTTGTTACATTAAAATCCAATCTCTCATTCTCTCTGCAAGGGGGGAAAAAAAAGAAAAAAGGCCACCAATATATGTGATACGTTTTGCTTCATTTCATACGGAACAGATATTCACTAATACTACAAACAGTGTTTTTATTTTGTTTACAATGTTTCTTACAGTATTTTGCATTGACAATAATATTCTGCATTTTGATAGCTAATTTTGCCAATGTCTTACAAATGGGATAATATATGGTTTTTGTAATAATACACATGAAATTTTTCAAAACAGCTTTTTCTTTCATTTATCACTTAAAGAGTATCAGGGGTAAATCATTTATCTTGGGATATTATCACTATCACATCATTTTCTTTGTTTCACAGATGGAATAACACTTATTAAGAGTCAAGGTACTGTCCCACTAAAGTGTACACCATGGCAACATGTCCGTTTCTTATAACCAATTGAAGGACAGTGTTCAGTGACGTGTGACAAAGTGGTAATTATTTTGAGGACTGATACTGAAACCCTCCAACTGATCTGTGCATAGCGGCGCCTACAGTCTAGGTCATAAAAGAAGGTTGTATACATGGATGAATCCTGGAAATACTAAAAGGTATCAGATAGATTACATAATGGTAAGACAGAGATTTAGGAATCAAGTTTTAAATTGTAAGACATTTCCAGGGGCAGATGTGGACTGACCACAATCTATTGGTTATGAACTATACATTAAAACTGAAGAAACTACAAAAAGTTGCTAAATTAAGGTGATGGGACCTGGATAGACTGAAAGAACAGAGGTTGTAGAGTGTTTCAGGGAGAGCATATGGGAACAATTGACAGGAATGGGGGACAGAAATACAGTAGAAGAAGAATGGGTAGCTTTGAGGGATGAAGTAGTGAAGGCAGCAGACGATCAAGTAGGTAAAAAGACGAGGGCTAATAGAAATCCTTGGGTAACAGAAGAAATATTGAATTTAATTGATGAAAGGAGAAAATATAAAAACGCAGTAAACGAAGCAGGCAAAAAGGAATACAAACGTCTCAAAAATGAGATCGACAGGAAGTGCAAAATGGCTAAACAGGGATGGCTAGAGGACAAATGTAAGGATGTAGGGGCTTATCTCACTAGGGGTAAGATAGATACCGCCTACAGTAAAATTAAAGAGACCTTTGGAGAGAAGAGAACCACTTGTATGAATAGCAAGAGCTCAGACGGAAACCCAGTTGTAAGCAAAGAAGGGAAGGCGGAAACGTGGAAGGAGAATATAGAGGGTTTATACTAGCTGTATCGTCATTCATTCGACCTAAATTGTGTCTCATATTACAATGGATCAACTTTTTTGATTTGGAGGTGCGGTCTAAAACTTTTCTCTCTCTTTGAATTTCGAGTCTCAAATTTCAGGTGCGGCTTAGATACGGGAATTTTTTTTCCCCTTGAATTCGAGTCTCATTTTTCAGGTGCGGCTTAGATTCGAGTAAATACCGTACTTGAGGACAATATTATGGACATGGAAGAGGATGTAAATGAAGATGAAATGGGAGATACAATACTGCGTGTAGATTTTGACAGAGCACTGAAAGACCTGAGTCTAAACAAGGCCCCGGGAGTAGACAACATTCCATTAGAACTACTGACGGCCTTGGGAGAGCCAGTCCTGACAAAACTCTACCATCTGGTGAGCAAGATGTATGAGACATGCGAAATACCCTCAGACTTCAGGAAGAATATAATAATTCCAATCCCAAAGAAAGCAGGTGTTGACAGATGTGAAAATTACCGAACTATCAGTTTAAAAAATCATAGCTGCAAAATACTAACGCAAATTCTTTACAGACGAATGGAAAAACTGGTAGAAGCCGACCTCGGGGAAGATCAGTTTGGATTCCGTAGAAATGTTGGAACATGTGAGGCAATTCTAACCTTACAACTTATCTTAGAAGAAAGATTAAGAAAAGGCAAACCTACGTTTCTAGCATTTGTAGACTTAGAGAAGGCTTCTGACAATTTTGACTGGAATACTCTTTTTCAAATTCTAAAGGTGGCAGTGGTAAAATACAGGGAGCGAAAGGCTATTTACAATTTGTACAGAAACCAGATGGCAGTCATAAGAGTCGAGGGGCATGAAAGGGAAGCAGTGGTTGGGAAGGGAGTGAGACAGGGTTGTAGTCTCTCCCCGATGTTATTTAATATGTATGTTGAACAAGCAGTGAAGGAAACAAAAGAAAAATTCGGAGTAGGTATTAAAATCCATGGAGAAGAAATAAAAACTTTGAAGTTCGCCGATGACATTGTAATTCTGTCAGAGACAGCAAAGGACTTGGAAGAGCACTTGAACGGAATGGAGTGTCTTGAAAGGAGGATATAAGATGAACATCAACAAAAGCAAAATGAGGATAATGGAATGCAGTCAAATTAAATCGGGTGATGCTGAGGGAATTAGATTAGGAAATGAGACACTTAAAGTAGTAAAGGAGTTTTGCTATTTAGGGAGTAAAATAACTGATGATGGTCAAAGTAGAGAGGATATAAAATGTAGACTGGAAACGGCAAGGAAAGCGTTTCTGAAGAAGAGAAATTTGTTAACATCGAGTATAGATTTATGTGTCAGGAAGTCTTTTCTGAAAGTATTTGTATGGAGTGTAGCCATGTATGGAAGTGAAACATGGACAATACATAGTTTGGACAAGAAGAGAATAGAAGCTTTCAAAATGTGGTGCTACAGAAGAATCCTGAAGATTAGATGGGTAGATCACATAACTAATGAGGAGGTATTGAATAGAATTGGGGAGAAGAGGAGTTTGTGGCACAACTTGACAAAAAGAAGGCACCGGTTGGTAGGACAAGTTTTGAGGCATCAAAGGACACAAATTTAGCATTGGAGGGCAGCGTGGAGGGTAAAAATCGTAGATGGAGACCAAGAGATGAATCCACTAAGCAGATTCAGAAGGATGTAGGTTGCAGTAAGTACTGGGAGATGAAGAATCTTTCACAGGATAGAGAAGCATGGAGAGCTGCATCAAACCAGTCTCAGGACTGAAGACCACAACAACAACAAGGTCTAGGTTAGGCTGGATGGTTAAAATTTGGTTGCGTGTTTGTGAAGCCAACACTGGGATAAGCTATGGCTGGAATATACATTTTGGAGTTGTGACAGGTTGATTTACGACGTAGCCCTATATCTAGGTTAGGTTATGAGGCTGGAAACACATGTTCAAATCGTGTGAGTATATAAAAACGAAACACGTTTAACTGATATAAACAATACTTTAAGGAAGACTATTAAAAGTGTAAAAAGATTAGTTTGCAAGATATGCGAGCATATCGACGAGTAACTGATCTGGCTCAGAAAAATGTAGTTGAAAGGAAAGTTTGAACGGGCAAATGTATTCCACATGTAAATCAAGTTACAGATGTGTTGACGTCAGGGGATTTCCACAATATATGAATAGTTCGATGTCAAACACATACAAATATTGAAGATTAAAACAAACTTACAAATAAGTTTGTTCTTTTGGTGATGTGGCGAAGGGGAGTACAAGTATTCGTCTAATGTCAAAGTGACGTAGAGCTAAAAAAGAGCCCTTAAACATTTTGTAGTTATTTCAGTCTTACCTCCTTACATGTAATGATGTAAAGATAATTAAGTTAACTGCACTAAGCTTTCTTACTGTATCGTGTTCAACTGAATTTCGTGCTGTTTAAAATAATATAACCTACAATTATTTCATTTGCTCATATGAAAATCTCATCTGTTTGAAAGTCATGCACTTAACAAGTTTATAGAGAAGTTTCCATCACAACAGTCTTAGCCAGCAATTTTATCATCCATTCGTCTCACTTCCGTAGCGATGTACAATCTCGTATAACAGTCTGAAGTGAAAGACAACGAGGCAAAAATAGTGAAACAAAAATATCAATACCTCGCACTTTAAGTTAATACAGCGCAGTCGATAGTCGCCCACGCCGGCCGTCGACTTATGTATCGATAGTTAAGTTCCGATACCTGTTTATCGATAGCGTATCAACGCTACAGTCAGTGTACGAAGAGCTGGAGAGTGGTAATGTTTGAGTGTTTGACGTATGACTTCGCGGCTGGATTTACTTCACAATGAATGTCGAGAGAAGTGGTTCACAGAAACACTAGCCTTGTGTTTATACGGATCTTTCCGAATGAATAGTGTTGTGTAAATCGAGCGTTTCCTCATCGGCAATGCGATTCAAGTGTGCTTTGCCACAATGCATACCAGTTACATGTAGTGGTGTACGGGTTGCTCGTTTTTATTTTTGCTTAGGTCAGTTGAAGTAATGAGAATTTCGGAAGAAAAGGCATAATGTCTAACACCATGGTGAAAACTCCGCGTATATTGTATGTGTATCTGGCGTTCTATCTTCTGCACATCTGCAGCGGTTTTCCAGTGGATGTACGCACACAAGGTAAGTTCCCCTTACATGTTGCTAGTATACACATTGTAATTGTTGTAAATACATTTAAAGACCACGGAATAGTGCTTTGATGCACAATTTTCTTGTTTGTGTGGCGAGTTTCATAATATTGTTTGTTGGTACTAGAGAGCAGTAGGCGTTACTTAATGCTAAATGAACTGTTTAATCTAATTTAATGCAAATAAAAGATAAATTGAGCATCACCGTCGCTGGAGTGACATGAAACGTGTTACAGAGATGTTCACAACTCTTTTTTTTTTGTTGACTTCAAGCATACACATTTTTTAGCCATCACAAATAAATGTACTGACACACATAACAAGGTAACATTTTTTTCTTTGTCATACATACTGTTTAGGGCATACATTCGTAAGTTTTCAGATCAAAATTATTGTAATCAGATTACAAAACACAAGTGACTGCTAACAATTTATTTGTTAATTAAGTTATTTATTTCAGTTCAATTCATTTTAGATTTTTATGTCTTCTTAAGCTAGAAACCGAGATAAGGCATCATATGGTTCACAACTCAAAGACAATTTCAGTGTAATTTCTCTTTAGAACAGAGAAGAATCTTTTTCGTTAGAGATTAAATGTGTAACTCTGTTTGTCGCTTCAGGGACAGAAACTATCCTTAAACTATATTTATTCCTTTGGATGTCAAGTGATACATAGAAATAGTAATATGCAGGAAGTAATGGGGGAGTATTGCAGCGGAAATATAATTAAATGTAGAAGGAAATTCATTATGAAGCTGTAATAACATTCTTGTTATGCATTAAGGGTAAATGTTTATGTGTATAGTATTGTTCGTGCAGGAGAGAACAGTCGATGCCAGTTTGAACCCATAAAAATAAATACCTGCCATCCAGACTTGCAAACAGTTTTCAAAAATAATAGGAGTAATTTGAATCTTATGTTGAATACTATGTGTGAATTTTATTTTAGTATCGTCTCATCAGGGGAACAACAAATGTTCCATCTGTCTGAGGTTGTCTTATGAAAATAGTGTGTTTTTAAATTGCACTTGGACAGAAAGAAATGTACATCAACCTGCAGCTAGTCACTGTAGAATGACATAAGCAACCACAGAAATACAGCAAGAGGCGGCAGCGTTTTCGAAAAGTCAGTAATGTAATTACTATTTACCCTCCTTTGTGTGCACGATCGTCTGCTAGTGTTAATCCGTCACTACCTGCAGCTGGATGCGTGTTTAGTCCATATTTTGCCATAATTATTGCTTCCATTTCAAAATCTTCCTCGTAATTTGATCAAATTGATTGTTGCTGACGTGAAAATGTCACTTTCTCGCACTCTCGAGGTGAAGGGCTTATATGTTGAGCCAAATAACGATTTAACGATAAGATAATCTCTGGTCCACGTGCGTTAGAGTCTACTCACCCTAAAGTAGGCATATCTATTATCACTTTTCGTACCCATAAAATAGTCAACGGACAGTAAGTAATATGACAGGACCTCACCGTGATAAACGTACGGCCAGTTTCCAAGTGTGCTGCTGGCAACCTACCAGCGATTATAATCTTCGCTGTTTTTATCCATCCATTTGTGAATTCATATACGACCGGTGGCTGCACCTTCCATCTGGTGGTGCTGTTTCGTACATGTAATGTACCACGGTCAGTGTCAAGGTCGTAAGTTGATCGGGTCTTCCAAATTTGTGATGTTGCTTTGTATGTCAGGCTAAAGGGGACGACAGGCAAAGTAGTAACAATAAAATCTCACAAGAGAGCTCAGTCCTCAGAAGGTGATTCAGACACTCTTTCCCAATATGAAAGTTCGTAATCTTAAACTTAATTGTGCACAGATTTTTTTCCCCTCTTTTTTTTATTGAAAGCGGATGTTAACGTTTGACAAAACGTAGGCTATGTAAAAGTTGCACTAGGATTCGTATTCTGAGCTATTCTGTTACCATCTAGCTTAAAAGGCTGTATGAGCTATGTGTTACAAGGATTTCTTTGACTGGCGAAAGCCAACGCGATAGCGTAACGATTAGATTAGTGAGTTGTAACTATGACACTAACACACAAATACTAGTCATATACACTGAGATCATACGTTAATTATCGTGTGAACCAACGGTTTGGCGACCATGATCAAAATTCTCGCAACCTTTCGATCTAAGTTTGAGTTTATGTCCACCCTCACCCGCCGACCCCCGGCAGCGAAGAAACAGAATTAACATCACAAATGCGAACTGTCACTCGATGTACTTTGTCTTCGGCAGGCAATAGTTTTCACGTAAAATGTTTGCTTTATCGCAGATTATAGTAGGGTGTCCCAAAAATCGTGCAGTGTTGGATGATTTTCAGCAGGTGCGTAACCGCTTAGTTATATGACTCTTCGTGCGCGCTTACAGTTGTTAAGAGCAGCGCCACAGTTTTTGTGTATGCTTCTCAGTGCCTTGATAGTTTCAAGATATTGGTATAACAAATACAACTTTGGATCGCAAATGGCGCTAGAATTATTGATGCTCATTGACACAGACCGGATCGAAAAGGTTCCCTGTTAACTGCCACTGCTGAGGGAACACTCCATATACAAGCCAAGAGGGGAATGGAGAGAGAGTTCAACGTCCCGACGACGTTTTAAGGTTGTTGAGTACAGCACGATAGTGCGTTGAGCAGGAAATCGACGCCGACGTTTTACTTTTTCAAAACACCATCCCAGTATTTGCTTGATGTCGTCTAAGGGAGCTACTTGTAACTTAAATTCAGCTGACTGGGCGGCTATTGAACCTCTAGTTCCTCCAAATTTAATGATGTTCAAAATTCATCCTGGTGTTTAATGCCGTAGCCACTGCGCCACCAACAGTCTTGAATCCATAAAACCCTGATTAAGTGTGTGACTACCCGAGAATTATTGCACCGCACCTGTAGATCAGAGTATGAAATTGTGCCGACTGTGACTTCGTAATCCTCACTGTCACCGGATAGAGCGATTGTAGTAGGTAACTTGAAAAGTGATACTGGAAGGAAATTACGTCGCTAGAATTTGATCAGAAAGTGAAGAAGAGGGATTACTTTTAGTACCTGATCACTTGATTGTGCGTTAGTTTCCAATGTTAAAAAAAAAAAAAAAATCACTCCGTAGTTTCTCATAACGTTAGGCCGTATGACACTGTTGGTGGTTATATGTCCGTTGGTTGGGGACTAACCTAACCTAAAGTACGGCTCCTCCTCAACTCGGCGGCCCAAGCGGCTGCTTGTTTCTCGTGGTCCTTTAAACCACCTATGCGTAAAACCGAGATGCTAGATGACTCTAAATGGCCAGGAGAGGGTCTTCAGTTTTCGAAACTTTAACGCGCGCGCAGTAAACTGTGCATCGAACAATATGTGGCGCATGTCAGGTACTGTGCTGTTCTGCCGTGCGTCGCAACTCACGCTCCTGTACAGAATCTGTGTGACAGAAACACGCGCTGCCCTTCATTATCCTGCGTGTGCTTGGTCTAACAGTATACTGTGATTGGCACACCCACCCCTTCCCTGTCCCTGGAGGTACCTTATGAAATTCTGGATTAGTTGCCTCGAGACTCTTGAGCGGAAGAATTTCCGATTCCTATCTGCAGTTACACAGCTGACAGAGCGCGAGAGACGCAGTGTGGCAGTATAGAGGGAGAGAGCGGAGACGATTCCGCACGCGAGCCTAGTGACTGTCAGTTGCAGCAGACATGGAACGAGGCCAGCAGAATTCCCGAACGCTGCGTGTGGGCTTGCGGCGAGCGCTTCGCAGCCCATGCTATTGAGGACCTGGCAGAGTTCGACGAGGGTTCATGATAGCGAACAGAGCGCCAGTGGAGCTTGCACGTAAGTTTCAGGTATGACCGTGTACCTAATACATACGAAGAAGTGCAAATTGTGTGATATCTTCGCGAAAAGAAATTCAGTCGTACTGCATCGACCTGGACAGGAACGTTGATATCAGGTAATCCAACTCCACAGAAGCGACATTTTTTTGAACGAAATGGCAATAAAGACAGGAAGACGTATTGTTGCTGCACACAGTCATCCCATAACGATGCTCTCTGTGGCACAGTTCAGAATCGTCCCCTTGTCGTCACTGACGCAGGCTGATGTGGAAAAACACCGTTATTTGCTGATTGGGAAATGTCTCAGTGCGTTGGCTATCGATACACGTTGCAGTTCAGTTGCTTTCATAGGGATTACAGAAGTGTCTGTATTTTCCTCGTGAGTGAATTTCAACCCTAGTATCTCTGGAAACCAACAGTGTCCAGTCGGCACTGCTTACATATAGTCTAGAATATCTTTTATGGTGAAGACCGACAGCCTTCGTTATTGCAGTGAACTTGTTTCACAGCTGTATTTACAAAATATACCAGTTTAAGTATTCACAAACGTTATATTCACCTTTTCTAGATATTCGAAATGTAATTGGAAATGTGGACAACTTTATTCTTTAAAAATGTTCTTAGATCAAACTTTTCTATTGTAGTAATTAGATTGAGATGAATCAAATCATTTGCATTTTACTGTTGTAATCTGTCAGTATCACGGGTTGTTAAAAAAACAGGTTCTCACCTTAAGAGCGACAGCCTGATTAATTTGCATCCCCCCCCCCCCCCCCCACACACACACACACACACACACAAAAAAAAAAAATCCTCTGTTGCTGGTATTGCTCTCAAATTTGTTTACATGTAGAGCTGTATCTGAACTGTATAAGCCACCATATGATGTGTATTAGAGGGGTCATATTGTACAAGTATCAACCCATCTTATACCATTCACGGATTATGTAGGCTTCTCATTTGCGTGGTGAAACGCAGTTCCTCTGGCGACCCTGTTATTTTATCCGTAGATTAGAGTGTATGCCTTGTACCTCTATCTGATAATAGTGAGTTTTGTTCACTGTATTTCCGCACTTAAATTATTCGTGTTTTAATGCTAGGATGAAGATAGTGTACCAGACATCATTCTTACCAGATGTCGGAAACAGCATGAAACCACACTTGATCGTCAATTTGGTAGCCGGATTCCATATTGTCAGTGGCTCAGAGAGGGGTTCAACGTGCAGTAATAAAAAATTGTTATCTTTTTCCCAGCAACGCAAAATGTCTGACAGATAGCGAAGCAAGTTTGAAATCTAATTTAAAATCATTTCTCCTGGATAACTCCTTCTGTTCCATTGAAGAATTTCTGCTTAAAAACTGGTAACCAGTAAAAAAAAACAACATATTTTTAAGTGTAGCTGCATGAGTGGGCATAAAATGATATGTTCATTAAGGTCAGCACTAATTATGTATACAGGTCCTGTAAACTGATTCGTTCATCATTTCGACAAAGAAACCGTTTAGATGATCTATGTAACTGACTAACTAACAAAGTAAATAACTTGATCTGGTTCACGACCATGTCCCGCAAAAAAGCTTTATAATTTTTTGATTCAGAAAAGCGTTTGTCAGTTTGTGACAACCATTTAAAATTGCTGAGTATCGGTCCAGGTTTGTGACTGGGTTCAGGACTTCAGAAAGAACTCAACATGTCGGTTTTAACGGAACAAAATCGACAGCTGCAAAGGTAATTTCAGATGAACCTCAAGAAAGTGTGAAAGAATCTTTACTGTTTACCATATCTGTAAATGATATAGTGGATAATGTCGTAAGCTCCGTAAGACTCCTCGCAGGTGATGTGGTTGTGTATAAGAAGACTGTAGCAAACTGCAGGAAGACCTTTAGGGGATTAATGGTTGCTGTAGGATCTGGCAGTTGATCCTGAACGTAAAAAGAAGTGACTTATTGCGTATAGACGAAGAAATCCACTACTGTACAACTGTTCTATTGGTGACAAATTACTTGAACAGTAAATACCGTAAAACACCAAGGAGTAATCATGCGGAGCGACCTTAAGTGGAATGACCACTTAAATCAAATGATAGGAAGAGCAGATGCGAGGCTGAGATTCATAGGAGGAGGAGACTAGTGTCTAGCGTTCCGTCGACAACGAGATCATTGGAGATTGAGCTCAAGCTCGAATTGTGGAAGGATGGAGAGGGAAATCGGCCTTGTCCTTTCAGAGGAACCATCCCAGCATTTTCCTGAAGCAAATCTAAATCAGGATGGCCGGAAGCGGGTTTAAGCCGCCATCCTGCCACATGCGAGTGCAGTGTGCTAACCACTGCGACACCTCGCTCGGTTTTATAGGAAGACTGATGGGCATGTAATTCTTCCACAAAAGAAGTAGCTTGCAAAGCACTTGTTCAACCGTCTGGGACTCGTACCAGCTTGGTACAATAGAAGAGTATGAAATATTGGAGAGCGGTGCGACCCATCATGGGATCGTTTAGTCAGCGCGAGAGCTCTACGGAGTTGCTCAACAAATCCCAATGGTAGACGCTGCAAAAGAGGCGTCGTGCGTCACGCAAGTGGAACAGGGAAAGGGGCCAGAAGTACAGTCCACTGCACAGTGTACGAGTCAGTAATGAGACTGACAACACTGCGTGCAACCTGCCAACGCTGTGTTGCTCTGGCCGGCCGGAGTGGCCTAGCGGTTCTAGGCGCTTCAGCCTGGAACCGCGCGATCGCTACGGTCGCAGGTTTGAATCCTGCCTTGGGCATGGATGTGTGTGATGTCCTTAGGCTCGTTAGGTTTAAGTAGTTCTAGGGGATTGATGACCTCAGATGTTAAGTCCCTTAGTGCTCAGAGACATTTGAACCATTTTTTTTGTGTTGCTCTACTTGTGTAGACCAGTGTGTTCGTCCCTTCCAGAAGTTCAGTGCGAGTTTGTTCCGCTCAGCCACCACGTGTTTCTTGACAGCACCATCGACGCTGTTTGTGCTTTTGTTGTATGTTAGGACAATGGTAAAGCTGAATTTAGAGCAACGGTATGCCATCAAGTTTTGTGTTAAACTTAGGGATTCCGAGAATGTGACCATTGACAAGCTGCACGAGGTCTATGGGGTACATTCCTTATCAAGAAAACAAGTCTTTCGCCTGCACAAATCATTTTTGAAAGGCCCAGAACACATTGAAGATGAACTTCGCTCAGGGAGACCTTCAACTTCAAAAAGTGACGAAAACGTGTGCGTGCGCTTGTGAAATCAGACCGACGTTTAACAATAAGGATGATGAGTGACCTGTTAAACACTTTCACCGTACAGCATGTTTTGATTGAAATTATGCACACGCGCAAGGTTTGTGCAAAAATGGTGCCTAAAAACCTCACAACTGAGCAGTACAGTGGAGGAAACGCGTCCCTTTGAACTTCTTGAGAGGATTGCCAACGACCACGAATGGTTCAGTTACGTGATCATAGGTGACAGATCATGGATTTTTGGATAAGATCCTGAGACTAAGCAGCAAAGTAGGGAATGGCACAGTGAGACATCACCTCGACCGAAAAAAATATGTAATGGCTAAATCGAAGATCACAACAATGATTTTCTTTACAATAGGGGTAGAACTTGTCTCTTCGGGACAAATCGTCAAACAAGCGTTTTACAAAGTGTCCTTTAAAGATCCAGGAACAGAGGAATCGAGTTAGCCCAGACATTACAGACAAGTGGATCCTGCACCATAACAACGCCCCATGTCACACGGGCGCTTCAATCACGAAATTTTTGACCTCAAAAGACATCCCTGTTGTTGCACAGCCCGCCTGTTCACCTGATCTGAGTCCTAGTTACTTTTTTTCACGAAATTGAAAAACGAAGTTCAAGGGCGTCATGAATTCATTCTGAAGGCAATTCAAACGAATGTGACCGACATGTTCAAGGTCCTACGAGCCTTTCAGCGCTGGTACCAAGACCAGGAACGACGAGTCAGGCGGTGTATAGCCGCCGAACGGAACTGCTTTGAAGGAAACAATGTTGTTGTTTTTTTTAATTGTGGTAGGTTGAAAAGCAGTTTCATTACTTTTCTCACACATCTCGTAAGATGACTTGCAGAGTATATAGGGTGAAAAGTGTTTAAACCGACAAACTCTGGGAGGTTGTAGGGCACACCAAAACAAATATTTTCCCCTAATGTCATTTTTCCTACGAGGAGTATTTAAACCGGTAGAGGAAGATTTCTCTGGCGGCGAATTAAATAAACCAACAAACACTTTTCCATTTTTTTGTGACCAAGAGACAACACATTAACACAACCAAATTTCAATTACAGTAGATTTTCAAAAATACCTACATTGACACGTAAACAAAGGTTACACCGTCGGATCATGTTCTGTCTGACATGGGCAAAAACCGCAGGAGTATCCTGAATTGTTCCTGCTGCTGCTGCTACTATCCGGGCAACCAGATCCTCTTCTGATGCAACAGGAGTTGCGTAAACAAGGCTGCGCATCTCTCTCCACACAGAAAAGTCCAGAGGGCTCATATCTGGGGATCGAGCAGGCCATGGTACGGGACCACCTCTGCCAATCCACGTTTCTGGGATCTGTCGGTCTAGGAATCGACGCATACGACGACTGAAATGTGCCGGCGCCCCGTCATGTTGGAACCACATGCGTTGTCTTGTAGGGAGCGGGACGTCTTCCAACAATTCTGGTAATGCTCCGTCGTGAAAACTGTAGTAGTGCCTGCCATTTAATGCTCTAGGTAGCACATACGGCCCAATTAAACAGTCCCCAATAAAACCGACCCACATATTAACGGAAAACCGCACTTGATGTGCGCTATTAACTGTGGCATGTGGGTTATCTTAACTCCAAACACGTGAATTGTGCATACTGAAGATTCTACCACGCCCGAACGTTGCTTCATCGGTAAACAGCACAGAGGATGGAAATGTAGAATGCATTTAACACTGTTCAATGTACCACTGCGAAAACTGTGCTCTGGGTGGATAACCAACTGGTTCCAGGTTGTGGACACACTGTAAGTAAAATGGACGTAACAACTGCTTCCGAAGGACTGTTCTTACATTCTGATTCGTCCCCATGTTACGTGCAATTGCACGAGTGCTGATTGAAGGATCCCGCGCCACATGCTGCAAGACAGCTTCCTCAACTTGCAGCTTTCTTAGCGTGCGTCGGCGTCCCTGTCCAGGTAACCTGCTAAATGACCCGGTCTCACGCAGACGTTGGTACACAGCAGCAAAGGTTGTATGATGCGGGATACGGCGATTAGGATATTGTTGTTGATAAACCCGCTGTGCAGCTCGTCCGTTAGTAAACAGAGACAGTGCACAACTACACTGGTGGACAGCAGTTGCCTACAACTGAAGAGCGTAATACGCCGTCAAACAACTGACGATCGTAATACGGCCTGTAAGAGCGTAATATGGCCTCCACCGGTTTAAAGAATCCTCATAGGAAAAATTGACACTAGGGAAAAATATTTGTTTTGATGCCCCCTACAACCTTCCAGAGTCTGTCGGTCTAAATACGAGGGTTGTTTTTTAGGTAAGGGCCGTTCGCGCATATAGTCCCGTAGTTCGCGCGGACGCCGCAACAAGCCACCGCGCCACTTCTGGCATCCTTCCCGTTCACACTGATGCAAGTTGCAGCTCTGTAGCTGACGTGTACGCATCGCTGTGCTTCTTATAATGTTTACGATTATTAAATCGCCCACCGCGTGTGAGAAACGGTCAGTGATACATTTTTTGAGCGCGAGAAGCCTATCAGCTGCAGAAATTCATTGTCAGTTAACAGAAGTTTATGGTTAGGTTAGTGTAGTTTAACGTTCCGTCGACAACGAGGTCATTAGAGACGGAGCACAAGCTCGGGTTAGGGAAGGATGGGGAAGGAAATCGGCCATGCCCTTTCAAAGGAACCATCCCGGCATTTGCCTGAAACGATTTAGGGAATCACGGAAAACCTAAATCAGGATGGCTGGAGACGGGATTGAACCGTCGTCCTCCCGAATGCGAGTCCAGTGTGCTAACCACTGCGCCATCTCGCTCGGTCAGAAGTTTATGGCTTGAATGCAATGAGTGAAAGTAAAGTGCGTCAATGGGTTAGAGAGTTTAAAAATGGCCTTCAAAACGTCCATGACTAAGAACGCTGAGGCCGGCTCTCTGGGTGCACTGATGATTTGGTGGCTGCAGTCGAAACAAAGATGCGTGAGGACAGAAGATTCAAAATTTCCACTCTTTCTTTGGAATTTCCACAAGTTTCAAGATCGGTTTTTGTACAGAATTGCGTCTGAAAACCCAAACTTTAAGAAACTGTGTTCTCGGTGGGTACCCAGACTCCTCACAGAGGACCGCAAAGGGAAGAGATTTGCCACTTCATTGGACTTTTTGATTCATTACGAGGAAGAAGGGGGTGACATGTTGAGTCAAATTGTCACTGGAGATGATTTGACAGATGCTGTCAAAGTGCAAGATTATGGCAACTGTGTTCTGTGACCGGCGCGGTGTTTAGCTAGTGGACTTTATGCCACAAGGAACGACAATCAACTCAGATGCCTACTGTGCAACTCTAAAGAAGATCCGCAGAGCAATTCAAAACAAAAGGTGCGGCATGCTGACAAAAGGAGTTTTGCTTCTGCACGATAACGCCAGGGCTTACACCTCTCAAAAGACTCGGGGTTTGGTTGATTCTTTTGGCTGGGAAGTTTTGGACCAAGCACCATACAGCCCCGATCTTGCTCCTAGCGATTTTCACCTTTTCTGGTACCTGAAACACCATCTTGGCGGGCAGCGCTTCAATGACGACGATGAAGTGAAAGCGGCCGTGAACTCTTGGCTGTCGCAGCAGGCGGCCGAATTCTTTGAAGAGGGAATTAAAAACTTAGTTGTACGGTATGAGAAGTGCTTAAATAAACAAGGCAACTATGTAGAAAAATAGGTAAAATTGTGTAGAATCAGAAAATAAAAGTTTTTTTTACAAAAGTATTTGTATCTTTTTTTAAAAATAAAACGGCCCTTACTTAAAAAACAACCCTTGTACTTTTCACCTTGTAGATAATATACTAGCGGCTCCGGTGAACCGCGTGTTGTTTTGATGAGGTACTCTTATCGATCCCTCAGTAAACGCTGACGTAAGGAGTTAAACCAACAGCACCCCGATTACAACGTGGTGGCGCGGTGTCCGTGGAGCAGGCGAGCTGCAGAGCGCGGTAACGGGAGGCGAGCGGTTAGAGGCGGTCGGCGACGGCAGGCGTGTGCACGTGTAGGCGCCCGAGAGCGGCTGTGCGCGGCTCCGTATTGACCGCCCTGCACGCTTCCCGCCGCACGCTTCCCTTCGCCGAGCCGAGCCGAGCAAACAGCCGCACCGCAGCGTGGAGCTCACAGGCTCTGAGCTCGTTTTCTGTACAGCCGGCTTATCCATGCAGCACGTGGCACGGAGCCCGCGCTGTCAGTGGTGCCACAATGCGTTGTTTATTTTATCACGCTTCTGTTAGTTCGCTTTCTTGTCTGTTCGCTGTACAGATTTTGCAATTGATTCTATACCAACTTACCGGTGAGCCAGAGACTTGAAATTGTACCTGCAGCTCAGAACTGGGTGACAATGCAATAGTAATGCGCTTTCTTGTCTGTCTGATCCACCTAGCTTCGGTGGTGGAAGAGGTGAAAAGAATTGGCAAAGCATGGTATTGTGGCTGGGCCGCAGGATCGGTGTTGTTGTGTTGGCAGAAGAGCCAACACCGCGTTACAAGAGGAGGCCGAAATGCACGCGTTTAGCTCACGCAGGCTGGCGTGAGGAGGGAAGGACTATACTGACATGAGGTCTGGAACATCACAAGGAATTAGAATTCAGTAAGCGGACGTAATTAGTTTGATACTTAACTTTAATCAATTAATGATGAACGTCGCTCTTGACGGTACAAATGGCTCTGAGCACTATGGGACTTAACGTCTGTGGTCATCAGTCCTCTAGAATTTGGAACTACTTAAACCTAACCAACCTAAGGACATCACACACATCTATGCCCGAGGCAGGATTCGAACCTGCGACCGTAGCGGTCACGCGGTTCCAGACGAAGCGCCTAGAACCGCACGGCCACACGGGCCGGCTGACAGTACACGAGTCACAATATTATCTGTTCAGAAGACATAGTAACTACATATGGCGCATTGCTAGGTCGTAGCAAATGACGTAGCTGAAGGTTATGCTAAACTGTCGCCGCGCAGGATTAGCCGAGCGGTCTAAGGCGCTGCAGCCACGGACTGTGAGGCTGGTCCCGGCGGAGGTTCGAGTCCTCCCTCGGGCATGGGTGTGTGTGTTTGTCCTTAGGATAATTTAGGTTAAGTAGTGTGTAAGCTTAGGGACTGATGACCTTCGCAGTTAAGCCCCGTAAGATTTCACATTCATTTGAACATTTTTTTGCTAAACCGTCGGTAGTAAAGTCGGCTGTACAACTGGGGCGAGTGCTAGGGAGTCTCTCTAGACTAGACCTGCCGTGTGGCGGCGCTCGGTCTGCAATCGCCGATAGTGGCGACACGCGGTTCCAACGTATACTACCGGACCGCGGCCGATTTAAAGGCTACCACCTAGCAAGTGTGGTGTCTGGCGGTGACAGTACAGGTGTATTGTGCGAGTAGTATCGGAATTTGTTCCAGGCGATGTGCGAGCGGGTGGGCGCATATGAGCAGAGAGAGAAGGGAAGAGGGGATGGATAGAGCTTGTATGTCTAGTACAAGTGCCACAGTGATTTTAAACTAAATTTCCGATGACCCACAGCTTCGAAATTTTAAACATTACTTAGAAGTTGACGACAATGCAATATGAACTCGCTTTCTTGTGGCGTATTCCACTCCCATTCCCTCTTCCCCCCCCCCCCCCCCCCTTACCCTCCCTCGGTCCAGTAGCAAATGTAAGCTCGAATCACTGATTTTCACCATGCTACTTTTCGTCATGTACACAGGAGGAAGCATTTTATTGGTTGAGACAGGTGAAGAAAAACCGAAATAAACCTGAAATTTACCACGCATCGCAGTTGTATTCCCATCAAAATATTTGAAATCAGTTGAATATTTTCAGGTATACAAATCTAAAAAGTAGTAAATAATTATGTAAACAACAATAAATGTTTAATGGTTCAAATGGCTCTGAGCACTATGGGACTTAACTTCTGAGGTCATCAGTCCCCTAGAACTTAGAACTACTTAAACCTAACTAACCTAAGGACATCACACACATCCATGCCAGAGGCAGGATTAGAACCTGCGACCGTAGCGGTCGCGCGGTTCCAAACTGAAGCGCCTAGAACCGCTCGGCCACAACAGCCGGCAATAAATGTTTAATATACCACGTTTTCGTGGGCAACGGCCTTGCCGCAGTGGATACACCGGTTCCCGTGAGATCACCGAAGTTTAGCGCTGTTGGGCGTGGTCGGCACTTTGATGGGTGACCATCCAGGCCGCCATGCGCTATTGCCATTTTTCGGGTTGCAGTCAGCCTCGTGATGCCAATTGAGGAGCTGCTCGACCGAATAGTAGCGACTTCGGTCAAGAATACCATCGTAACGACCGGGAGAACGGTATGCTGACCACACACTCCTCCTATCCGCACCCTCCGCTGAGGATGACACGGCGGTCGGGTGATCCCGATAGGCCACTCGTGGCCACGTTTTTAAATTGTACTGAAAAATAGAAAATAATTTCTCCAAGCCCTCGACAAAAAAATGGTTCAAATGGCTCTGAGCACTATGGGACTCAACTGCTCTGGTCATTAGTCCCCTAGAACTTAGAACTACTTAAACCTAACTAACCTAAGGACATCACACACATCCATGCCCGAGGCAGGATTCGAACCTGCGACCGTAGAAGTCGCACGGCAAGCCCTCGACAGATGCCTTACCCACATACAGATAGTTCTGAAAATTTTTGACTGTGAATTTGTCATAGCTATGAAAGTACTTGTAAGATTTATAACGATACACGAGGGGCCGTTCCAGTATATAGTTGATGCATGAATAGTTAACCTCCTTGCTATAACATCTGCCTTACTTTTTTTTCATTTTTAAATCTTACAAGTATTTTCATAGCTATTAAAAATTGAAATCACAAATTATGAGGACTACCTGTATACGGTTTGTAATCTATGCGGGGCTAGGGGAAATTATTTTACACTTTTTAGTCCGATTGTTCTGCACTTGGCCTACATGTAGCCAAGGTTGTTGCTACTACGCTGCAGAAGTTTCCCTTACGCATCATCCATAAAGTCCCGATCTCTCCCCAGCTATTGTCATATCTTTGCAGCCTCGGAGAAAGAAATTCGTGGCCTTCTATTTGCCTCAAGCGAAGAGGTGCGCGCCAGTGTACGATCATTATTCCGCAGGCAAACATTTCTCCAACAAGGCATTAACCGTCTTCTCTCATAGCAGGAGAAACGCGTTAACAGTTATGGCGATTACTTTTCAAATAATAAACGGTGTACTTAATCTTTTTCCAACTGTCTTCATTTGAGTGCCCCTCACAGAATAAATAGATCGTCTCCGAATAGTATTGTGTTTATAAATGTGTAATTCATTTTTACGCCCCTTTTCTGACGACTTCATCGATTTAAAGGGTCACCTCAGATATTCCCTGAATCGTTTAAGACGTGATTTTGTTTTCACCAAATGAATTGTGAAGAAGTCCTCAGTAACTGGCGTACGGTCTCTTCTCATAACTACATTAATGAAAGAGATATCAGTATCAACTTCGCATTTTCAAACGAACTACAGTACTTTTTGCTCCTAGCATAGTAGTTGTAAAAGAGATGAATACAACGGCACCAATATTGTAGATATCTCATGTTTCAAGTGGATGACACTATTTATAATACTGAAATGATAATTATTTTAGGAGAAAAAATATTATGAAAACAATATATTGAAAACCGAAGTGCGAACTTATTCCCGAGATTTTCTCGTCCCTCTTCATTACAGCAAGTGAGCTGTTCTCAGATTCCCGTAATGTGATACACACATGACGCAATGCATCATTGATAGAAAGAAATATGCGCCGAAGTCTTTATACTGTTCTTTTCCTCCATTAGTGTAACTGCCATTCCGTGAATGGAGATGTTGTTTGACGCCCAAGTGTGCAACTTCTGAAGTAATCCCGGCCGACGCATACAAAGTAAAAACGGCAAGTAGCGATAAGCTCTAAGCTTCTCAAAGGATTACGTTTTACGAAGACTAGGGTTATCGAAGTGACGTAGCACGCAAAGATAAATCACACATACTCCCACCGTCCACATCAACACTGGGCAATATGGGGTAATCTAACTGCTGCCTTGCTGGTGATGAATAATTGGATCATTTGCAGGGACTATATTAGTGAACAGTTTTTACTTTGAGCGTGGAATATCTCGGGAATTTAGTGTGGTTTCTTTACCATGTCAAGAGTAGTTACTGCCCCTTCCTTTATGCAAACGCGCCAGGATCACAGAAATTGCGCAGCAAGTCTTGCAGGTCTACGACGGAAGTACCGCACCACTGTTTCCCAGTCACGAATACATCATGCATTTCGTTTTCTGTACCCCTCGACAGCCCACATTGTAATTTCCTATCATAGTCAGGCTGTCCGTATTTTTCCTTAACGGGAATGGGGTAATTACCCATACAGTATCTTCCTTAGTAAGCAATGCGTTATATGTGCGCAACGAAGTGTTATTTAGCAGTTTATGTTGTACGTTATTGAACGTAGCTCCTATAACAGGTAATTGTAGGCTGTAGAGTACAAAGAAGACGGTACAGTTTACCTAACTAGGCATTACAGTGAGGTACCAAGAAAACTGGAGGTAGTCTCAAATTGTGAATGGAAGCCGTCCTTCCCTTCCTCGGGTCTTCGAATTGACGTACCAGTCAATGTTACGGGAGATACAGATAAAAGTGCACTCCGACCTACGGTGAAACTTTGCATCTTCACCCTCACAAATAACTGCCACCGGTGAAAGAAGCGATAAGCGACAGAAAGAAGTCACGGAGGATTGCAACTGAAACCCGCTGAGCCACCGAGAAAGCGCGTTGGTCCACCTGTGTAACGCAGTAGAGCGGCGATTCTGCGTGGCGTGGATTCGACAGGTCCTTCGTATTGTAAAAGTGAGTGGTGTCTGTTCCGTCTGACATGTACGACTGAACAGGCACCACTCGCGTTGAAGCAGGCGGGACATGTACACTCCTGGAAATGGAAAAAAGAACGCATTGACACCGGTATGTCAGACCCACCATACTTGCTCCGGACACTGCGAGAGGGCTGTACAAGCAATGATCACACGCACGGCACAGCGGACACACCACGAACCGCGGTGTTGGCCGTCGAATGGCGCTAGCTGCGCAGCATTTGTGCACCGCCGCCGTCAGTGTCAGCCAGTTTGCCATGGCATACGGAGCTCCATCGCAGTCTTTAACACTGGTAGCATGCCGCGACAGCGTGGACGTGAACCGTATGTGCAGTTGACGGACTTTGAGCGAGGGCGTATAGTGGGCATGCGGGAGGCCGGGTGGACGTACCGCCGAATTGCTCAACACGCGGGGCGTGAGGTCTCCACAGTACATCGATGTTGCCGCCAGGCACCACTCGCGTTGAAGCAGGCGGGACATGTACACTCCTGGAAATGGAAAAAAGAACACATTGACACCGGTGTGTCAGACCCACCATACTTGCTCCGGACACTGCGAGAGGGCTGTACAAGCAATGATCACACGCACGGCATAGCGGACACACCAGGAACCGCGGTGTTGGCCGTCGAATGGCGCTAGCTGCGCAGCATTTGTGCACTGCCGCCGTCAGTGTCAGCCAGTTTGCCATGGCATACGGAGCTCCATCGCAGTCTTTAACACTGGTAGGATGCCGCGACAGCGTGGACGTGAACCGTATGTGCAGTTGACGGACTTTGAGCGAGGGCGTATAGTGGGCATGCGGGAGGCCGGGTGGACGTACCGCCGAATTGCTCAACACGCGGGGCGTGAGGTCTCCACAGTACATCGATGTTGTCGCCAGTGGTCGGCGGAAGGTGCACGTGCCCGTCGACCTGGGACCGGACCGCACGGATGCACGCCAAGACCGTAGGATCCTACGCAGTGCCGTAGGGGACCGCACCGCCACTTCCCAGCAAATTAGGGACACTGTTGCGCCTGGGGTATCGGCGAGGACCATTCGCAACCGTCTCCATGAAGCTGGGCTACGGTCCCGCACACCGTTAGGCCGTCTTCCGCTCACGCCCCAACATCGTGCAGCCCGCCTCCAGTGGTGTCGCGACAGGCGTGAATGGAGGGACGAATGGAGACGTGTCGTCTTCAGCGATGAGAGTAGCTTCTGCCTTGGTGCCAATGATGGTCGTATGCGTGTTTGGTGCCGTGCAGGTGTGCGCCACAATCAGGACTGCATACGACCGAGGCACACAGGGCCAACACCCGGCATCATGGTGTGGGGAGCGATCTCCTACACTGGCCGTACACCTCTGGTGATCGTCGAGGGGACACTGAATAGTGCACGGTACATCCAAACCGTCATCGAACCCATCGTTCCACCATTCCTAGACCGGCAAGGGAACTTGCTGCTCCAACAGGATAATGGACGTCCGCATGTATCCCGTGCCACCCAACGTGCTCTAGAAGGTGTAAGTCAACTACCCTGGCCAGCAAGATCTCCGGATCTGTCCCCCATTGAGCATGTTTGGGACTGGATGAAGCGTCGTCTCACGCGGTCTGCACGTCCAGCACGAACGCTGGTCCAACTGAGGCGCCAGGTGGAAATGGCATGGCAAGCCGTTCCACAGGACTACATCCAGCATCTCTACGATCGTCTCCATGGGAGAATAGCAGGCGGCATTGCTGCGAAAGGTGGATATACACTGTACTAGTGCCGACATTGTGCATGCTCTGTTGCCTGTGTCTATGTGCCTGTGGTTCTGTCAGTGTGATCATGTGATGTATCTGACCCCAGGAATGTGTCAATAAAGTTTCCCCTTCCTGGGATATTGAATTCACGGTGTTCTTATTTCAATTTCGAGGAGTGTAGATGAATAGGCTAGTTGGGGCGAGAGGAATGGAAAGGAAATGGGATGGGAAGTAACGACTTCCAACTGGACACGGCATTGCTGCAATACAACGGCGAGACGGTTACCGTAACCGCCTCACCCATGCAGACACGCTTTCCATCAGATCCAAATTCCCAACTTCCCGCTTGCCGCACTGCAACGACTCCTGCCCTTTCATCCCCGCAGAGTTCTGATTCCCGTAGTAGTTCGAATGTTGATTGTCCTTCCGCAATGGAACATTTTCATCAGACATACGTTGCGCCCATTGAATTATGGATATGAGTGATGTTTGATGAAAATGTTTCAGTGAGGATGCACACCCAAGTCTGAATTCATACGGGTATCAGAAATCTGCTAGCAGGGGGTTAAGGGGCGGAGGTCGTTGCAGTGTGGCGAGCGGGAAGTAGGGAATTTGGGTAAGATAGAAAGCGAGTCTGTATGGCTGAGGCGGTTAAGGTAACCGTTCTAGAGAAGCGGACCATTCGAGTTCGAGTCCCCATCCGGTACAAATTTTCAACTCTCGCCGTTGCATTGCCCCAATGTCCTGTGCGGCTGGAATACATTATTTCCTTCTTATTTCTTTCTCATCTCGTTTCCTTTCACTCCAACTATTTATGTGTAAGCCTTGGTAGATACCCTGTGTGGCACCAAATGTCTACAAACAGGTCACGCAGTTCTCTTGAATCACGGGCCGGTGATATGTGGACGCAGAGTTGGCACCGTATGGCGTTCCAGATGTGTTCCATCGGGTTGACCTCAGGCGAATTTGGTGGCCACTAAATTAACGTGAGTTCACTATCACGCTCCTCAATCCACTGTTTGCACGATTCTGGTCTTGTGATACGGAGTTACCACGCTCGAAGACGCCGTCGCCGTTGTGGAAGACATAAAACATGAAGGGATGCGGATACTTCCCAATAATCTTTGCTTAGTTCAATGCTTCATTGTGCCTTCGATTATTACCACAGGTCCCGTGAGAGCTCAGGTGCATGTTCCCATTGCACAGTACTGTTGCAACTGGCGTGTGTCCGTAGTGCGGTGAATGTTTCGAACACACGTGCGCCTGGATGATCATCCCGTTCCCTAACAAGGTACTCGTAATAGACGATGTCGTCGGTTCAGCAGCATATAGGGGCTGCGGAGCACTGAACGGTGTGGTTCAAAACACTCGTCCGTCCTGAGCCAACATTGTACTCTGTCATCAGACCTGCCACAGATCCCCGTGTATACACTGATAAGCCAAAACATCTTGACCACTGCGCACCGTGACCTTGGCTGCCGCCTGGTGGCGTTGCGGGTACCTTAAGCGGTAGCAAAAGTAAGTAAGCGGAGCAGACACAGACGAAGGATCATCCTAGCGAAGATATCGGTTAAAAATGGGAAAATCCTTTGAAATAAGCGACTTTGACAAAGTGTATCTCGAAAACGGCGAAGCTGGTCGAACGTTCGCGTGCTACTGTCGTGGGCATCTGCGGAAAGCAGTAGTAAGACAGTGAAACTAGCACTTGGCGCTAAATGGTAGAACGCCCTTGACCCTTCACAGAACTTGGGGTTTGGAGGCTTGTCTGCTGAGTAAAATAGGAGAATTGGCGATGTGTGGCATCTCTGAAACTAGCACTTGGCGCTAAATGGTAGAACGCCTTTGACTCTTCACAGAACTTGAGGTTTGGAGGCTTGTCTGCTGTGTAAAATAGGACAATTGGTGATGTGTGGCATCTCTGCCGAAAGACCGCACTGCTGACGCGTCCCGCACAAGTGTTTCGGAGCACACCGTTCATCGTAAATTGTTGAACGCGGAAGTCAGATGACCAAACGACGACGTCGATTACGATTGCAGTAGGCCCAAGACCATCGGGATTCGACAGTCGATCAACGGAGACGCGTCAGCTCGTCCGGTGAATCACGTTTTCTTTCTTTTATTTATTTATTTATTTATTTATTTATTTTTACATTAAGTCGATGGTCGTCGCCACAAACGCATTCCGCCACGGCCGAAGGCTGGTGGGAGCAGTGTCATGCTGCGGGAGACATTCTGCGCTTCCATGGGAACTGTGGTAGTAATCAAAGACGCGCTGATAGCCGAGAACCACCTGCTTGCTTTCAAGCTTGCTGCCATCCTCCACGGTGATGTCATCTTTCAGCGATATAATTGTCCATGTCTCGGAGTCAGAAGCGTGCTACAGTGGTTTGAAGAGCATTACAGGGAGCCGGACGCGGTGGCCGAGCGGTTCTAGGCGCATCAATCCGGAACGATGCGGCTGCTACGGTCTCAGGTTCGAATCCTGCCTCGGGCATGGATGTGTGTGATGTCCTTAGGTTACTTAGGTTTAAGTAGTTCTAATTTTAGGGGACTGATGACAGCTGTTAAGTCCCATAATGCTTAGAGCCATTTGAACCATTATAGGGAACTCAAGTTGATGTCTCAGTGATCAAGTTCGCCTGATATAATTGCTATAGAACCCGGGTTGCTATCGGGCGCTGTCACCGCCTTCACAAATCAGCGGCGCGTTATTTACGCGAATTATATGACGTGTGCGTAGTCATCTAATGCCACACATCTCCACAAACCTACCAACAAACTGTCTGATCCATGATATGAAGAATCAGTTATGTATTTCGTTCCAAAGTCGGGCAAAAAAACAATTAAGCAGGTGATCATAATGTTTTTGGCTCATCAGTGTAATTCCTCACGGAATGGGCAAGCCTCGACGTTCTGTGATGAGGCGTGGACGTCCAACACCTAGTCGCCTGTTCGTGGTCCCATCGTCCATCAGTCACCTCCACAGATGATCACGACTGTAGGAGGCGAACAACTGACCAGCATCCTCGTTTCAGAGATCCTCGTTCCCAGGCGCCAAGACATGCCAATCTCCCCTTTGTCAAAGTCGCTTATTGCTGTGGACTTCCCCATATGGCACTTACCGTCGCTAGAATGATTCCCCTTTCGTCTCTTTTTCCGCCTGTGCACTTTCCTTACCGTGTCACGTTCCCACAGTGCCAACAGGCGACATTTAGTCTCGCGATGGACAGTTGTCAACGTTTTGACTTGTTCGCAGTATTACAACGGAAACAAAACTAACTTCTACCCTTCCAGTGAATCGTCACACATCTATAATTCTTCTCCACTGCCTTCTATCTCTCGCAGCCTCTCTCCACCCTGCAGAAATTCCTAATGCTGCGATGTCCTTCTCTATGTCATCTTTCCACCTTGTACGAGGTCGGCCCAAAGGTCTTGTTGCCAGGAGAGTTCCTTCAAATGCTTTTTTGGTGATTCTGTTGTTCTCCATTCTGGGAGCATTGTAGTCTCCTCCTTTTTAATTTCTGCATTATAGTGGGTTGCTTCATTAACTGATAAATTTCATTGTTCTTTCGAATTCTCCATACGCCATTCTCCAGCACAGGTCCCCAAATTTTTCTCATTATTTTTCTTTCGAAAACATTCAGTTTTTCTCTCTCATTCTTTGTAAGCGTCCAGCTTTCTGAACCGTACAGTACTATGGGGCAGGTGATAGTGTTGTATATCTTCATCTTTGTGGTGATTGACAAAGCTTTACTTTTAAGTGGGTTGGTTAGTGAGTGCAGACATCTTGATCCTGAGGCTATTCTTTCATTTATATCCACTGTTATGATATTTTTACTGTTGAAACGTGATGCAAGGTATTTAAACTGTGGAACTTTTATGAATTTAGTATGTTGGTCAATTTCAAAGTAAGGATTTGGGTTTATGACTGCCTATTTACATATATTCGGTTTCTCTTGGTTAATCAAAAGCCCGATTTTGCTGGCGCTGTACCTGAGAGATCTGTACATGTCTTTCAGTTCTTCAGTTTCACTCAGCAACACTATATCATCTACATAAGCCAGGAGTTTTACTTCAGTGTGTTCGAATCGGTGAAAATTGTAAAGATGTAAATTACTCTCCCGAACAACTTTCTCTAATGCAAGGTTGAAGAGGACACATGAAAGAGCATCTCCCTGTCGTAAGCCTGTTTTAATTGGGAACGTGGGGGATATGGATCCTTTGAACTTCATTGCTACCTGGGAGCCATCCTTGCACGGTTGTATCATCCTAATGATTTTACTAGGTATACTAAATTCTCGTAATGTCTTGTAGAGGTTACTGCTGTGGATGTTGTCGTAGGCTCGCTGGAAGGCAATGAAGAGACAGTGGATGTGTTTGTTAAATTCCCAGTATTTCTCAAAGATCTCTCGTATAGTAAACAAATTATCATTTGTGGAACGGTTTGTTAGAAATCCAGCCTAGTAATCTTGAATAATGTGTTCTGCGTACGGTTTAAGTTTTTCCAGAATGGTCATTGGCAGGATTTTGTATGTTACGTTGAGCAAACTTATTCCTCTGTGATTCCCACATTCCATTCCGTTTCCTTTCTTGTGTATGGTACAAATTATTGCAGTTTTCCTATCTTCAGGGAGTGTTTCAGTTTTCCAGATCATTGTGATAAGGTTATATATTTCTTTGTGTAATTTGCTTCCGCCCTCTTTTAACATCTCTGCTGATATCTGCTCCTTGCCTGCTGCCTTGCTGTTTTTGAGCTTTTGAATGGAGTGGATCACTTCCTGTTCTGTGGTTCTACATCATTTACTATTAATGTTGTAACTCTCAGACATTGTGTAATTGAAGGTTATGATCGGATCAGTGCAATTTAAAATTTCTGAGAAATAGCACATACATTGGCATTCGCTATAGCTGACATGTTTTGTATACCGCTGTGCCCAGATGGGTAATATCAGGTAAACGAAAGTAAATAAACGTGATCTTTGCGAATGAAAATGTTATGCTAGAGCATAAGCTTAAAACACGTATGTCGTATCCGCACGGTCGTGACAGCACCGATTCACTACGCGGGCGAGGCGAGGAGATACATCACGGGCCGACGGTGGCTCGATAATAGGGAACAGAACCCCGTGTGAGGGAAACCAAATCGCCGTGTGAGTCGTTTTACGGGAAGCAGTGTGTCTGTACGCACGTAGGGGCGAGCACGGGAAGAAGCGCGCAGGCCGCTAACTGCTAAGCACACGCCACAACACGCTTCAAGCCTACTACCGCCCGCAGGTAAACACCTCCGCCAGCGGGTCTGCCCGTAGAACGTGTCGCGTGCGCCCTCCATGGCTTGTTTCCACACTGCCCTGCTGTGTTACCCACGCCAGCTCGTCTGCGCCCATCGTGATATTCGCTGGCGGGGATACTAAAACCTACATTAGGAATGCTTTCATACTATCATTACTGTTTCAGTTAAAACTATACGAATTAGATTCATTTGGTATCAAGAATGTATGTCAATGCATTTTCTTTACCTAGACTGTAGCATAATTTGCAACATAGATTGTACATAAGACTCTAATATACTTCTTCGGATCCATAATGACAGAGCTCACAACGCATTAGACATTGATGGGATGCTGAGTACTCTCACATAATGAAAAAAAGAAGCAGTATCCGATATGTATGATGATCTTGCACGTTTTTAGATAATAACCACATAAACAATGTAACACACCATCTCGCATGACCTGGGAACCAGTTGGAATTGTCCCACTGACGGAAACATAAACTTTCCCATGTCATGCTTATGGTTATTATCTAACGAAGTGTAATCATCATACATATGCAATTCTATCCTTTTTTCGCATTTTTCGCAACATGTGCTCAGCACTACATACATTGTCTAAGATTAAGTTCAGTGATTATGAATTTGAAGATGGCCATTGAACTGGCTGAACAGGTTGTATGTGTAACAACACCTGCGATCTAGGCAATAAAGTATCCTAAAAAGATACTAGACCAACAAATGTAGATGGTCACCTCCTGCTTAACTGACGATGTCAGGTAATCACAATAAATTGTACAGGGACTCGCCGACATTATTTCACAATAATTCTGTAGTAAAAAGGTTTTGTATTTAAAAAGTCTAAAACGACGCGTGCGAACCTTAAAATTTACGAGCGACCCGTGAAATTGTTCTCAACACGAGCGGAAATACAGGACAAGAATTTTGTTAAAGGGACACACATACTGGATTCGTTAGACATCGCTGAACAAACCTATGTCATCGCCAAACGTGCAGAAAAGATGCTTTTATTTTTCGACAGATCTTAGAAAGGCTAGGAACAGGCGCACGTGCTATGGTGATTTTCTTGGTGGGTAAAAAGATTAAAATTTATTCTGCACTTCTGCGTACTTCATATGAAAGCAAATGCTCCATAATTTATAAAACAGAAAACATATAATACGTATCTGCAAAAGGTGAGATATTCCCTTTTTAAGCTTTTTCTCCCGCCTCCCGATTATTCCATTATTTTTCCAGATTTTTAACTAGTTATCGTCAAATCTAAGACATTTGTTTTGAAAATCCCCAGTCTGTCTTATTGACCAGTCTTCGGAAGTTAACTAGTCATTTTTAGTCGATATTAGTATCAAAGTTTATAGAAATCAGTAAGTCGGGTGCGACCGGTATATCGATTGTTCTTTTTCTCATTTAGCGGCCAATTTTTTAGATAATGTATACTCGTATTGGTCAATGTGCTGTTGTGCTTGGATTTTTGTTTGTGTTGTCATTGTGCGTAAGTGAAGTCGACTATTATTCAACGTTTTTGTAATCGGTATAAATTTTTAGGGCGGAGGTTATGATTATTTTCTTCCCTGAATCCCTGGAGTGCTTCATTTTTCTGTAAGCGGCTATAGATATTTAAGTATAACTGAATAGCAATAGCCTACATAACTAAGAGTTAAATATTGTGAATATTTTACAGCTTTCTTTAATGACAAAGTTTTCTTGGAAATATGTAATATCAGCTGGCTTTAAAAATCCTGTCATATAATGTCTGAAATTTTATGAGGAGAAAGTAGATTTTCGGAAGTTGGAAGAGAGAGAGAGATCGAGATCACTAGTGGGAGCATTTTATGTGTATATGATATTCGAAAATTTCCTCCCTTCACACCACCTCGGTGTTACCACAGATGACGTGTCACTGATCTCATTTGAACTAAGATTGCAGTACACACGAGGTGGCTATTTACTTACACGACGCTGAGGAATGCGAAGTTCTGAATAACGTTCACCAACCTGCAGTTCAATAAGTTTGTTTGTATGGGATGCCACTCGCTTTTTATTCGCAGAAGACGAGAAACTGCAGAATTATATTCCCATTTATGAATCATAAACAATTTTCGTTCTTCACACTTTAATATAAAATAAACAACATAATAAACTGCGTATTTGCGTAATTACTATCGAACTATTCTCAGTTACATATCCAAATTACGAGAGACTGTTAATTAACTCCTAAACCGATACGAACCAAAGTAGACCACATCTTTGTCTTCCGAGATTGCCGAACCAGCTCTGATCTTACTGCCGAACCACTTCGCCCGCCCGAAGATCTCCGAAGTGCCTCGTCTGCTTTTACATTTAGCAACTGTTTGTCGTTCTGCTGATAATTAACACTTTTGAAATAATGGAATTACTATTAATGCTATTGACAGATGCTTTTATATGAAAGACAGGTAATGTCACTGTTTAGTTTTCTAATATTAATAACAGAAATTTATCATTTTGGTGTCCTATTTCTGAACGTAGCAGCCAATCGCGGAGGAGGACCACAATTTAGGCAGTCTTTCCCACGATACACGTAACGAATAAACCATTTGTCACTGGTACCTCACACCTCATTACGTCATCTTCCCACTGATGCATTCTGCACTGCTCTAAGAATAGCTTCTTCCAGCCGATGTGGTGGGTTTAATGCAGAAATAGTACAGATTCTACCCCTGAAACTTAGTAAAGAAGCGGTTTTGTCAGAATTTCAAAATACGCCCGAGAGCCTGTCGGCGAGACACTGTTTACAATTTGCATGTGTATCTCACAAAACAATATGGCGGACAGTGTTTTACAGCTGTCACAGTTTATTTTTTTTGTAACAAAAAAAAATTATCACAACCTAGTACCGATTGCCTTGGTCATCAATACAGGTAAGGACTATGGAATCAGCGTTTTGGGTAGTTCTAGTTTATGAGATGTGTTGTTGCAACCGTTATATTGCTTTATGACGGCATAGGGGATTATGCTGGAATCAACCGGGCTTTCTGAACATTCGTACTTCATGATTTTTAAATTTGAATGCCCTGGTATTCTATTTTTGACGGTTGTCAGGTATACATGTACCGTACAACTGCGATTCGGGTCATACATCACAAAATGGCTCTTGTTCGGTAGCAACTTCTTTTATAGAGTAAGAGACGCCCGAATCGTGCGTGATGGTTGCTTTTCTGCTGCCTAGCAGGTGACAGAGCACTTTAGAGTAGTAGTTTACCAGATGGGGAACTACCCATACCCGCCGACCCTGACGTGTTCTGATCCGGGCATCCCAGATTTAGCTGCCGCTAATTGTTGTCGCCTCGTACGGCATGTTGAGCAAAATGACAGCTTCTCAGCTGCCTTGGGCGGTGATAAGCCGTGGCATCGCCACAATCTTATCGTGGCCGTGGATGACGCCTTCTGCCAGTGCCATTTAACTGTGGCCAGCATCCTTGGAATGACGCATCCCGGCTATTCAGCAGCGAGTGAGCTCAGGTTGCGATGCTTATCTGGCATGAGATACGGCCTCGTGCTGCGCTGTTGACGCCGTGTGAATGTAAACAGAAACTTTCCTCGTGCTGCGAGCGGCTACAGCAGGAAGTCCTCTCCCAGCCGTGGAGTACGAAGGAATTCCCTTAGTTGACAACAGCTCGTTCCTTCAGTAGCGAAGCAGAGCATTGTGCGTGTTCACTCGGGAATTCCATGGTGGTCTCCCAAAAATTCACTGTTATGGACCAACGAAGGCCTCGTGCAGCAAACTTAATACCAAGAGCACTGAGATCGACACTCGGTGAAACGTATTGTAAATAGTGAATGAAGAACGCTAGAAATGAATTAAGTTGCTTCGTTATTCTGTGCAAGTTGTATTTTTCACAATTATGATACATAAATATTGGTCGATCTCTTGAAGAGGGCCATTAATCCTTTGTATGGTATAATTTTTCATCATCATATGGTGTAGGGGACTGTCATAGGAGCGTGCGATACTTACCCGTCTTGAAAAGGATGGGATTGTGACGGCCGTGGTTGGATTTAATCACGTGTTTGAGCTTATACGTTCTTCGCTCCATCCATAAATAGATCTAGTAACTATTTGCGCTACCACGCAAGTCACAATTAGCTCAGGAAGTACTCGTCAGTAGCTGTGGTAGTTTGAAGGTACACATCTGCCGAGGTGAATGGTATTCCATAGAACATCTATGTTCTGCCTTCGGAGGCTTTCGTATTCACTAATATTATGCTTGGCGTAAAACATTAATGTGGCATGAAGATTATACCTACCGCTGAAAATAGTTGCTGTTACTGAGATGGCTTGATGGCACAGCCTCGTCACAGGACCAAGTAAGGTGTAGGCAGACCACGGCAGCAATAATTCGTTAAGATACATTACACGTAACATAACATGAGAGTTATGAGGATGCCTGGCAGTGTTGTTCACTTGAACTCATCTGCCTATGAACACTAGTCTAGTTCTCAACACAGTGAACGAGAACCAGTAGAATCTGCAGTTGGGTTCTTGCGGATAGCGACGGTAGATACGCCCTGATACTGTCGAACTAAGTGTGGTTCAAATGGCTCTGAGCACTATGGGACTTAACATCTGAGGTCATCAGTCCCCTAGAACTTAGAACTACTTAAACCTAACTAACCTAAGGACATCACACACATCCATGCCCAAGGCAGGATTCGAACTTGCGACCGTAGCAGTCGCGCGGTTCCGGACTGAAGCGCCTAGAACCGCTCGGCCACCGCGGCCGGCTCGACTAAGTGTGGTTACGCTCTGTCGGAGTGGAGCCGTGCGCCCGCTTGTGTCCTCATTTGGCGGATGGATGTTCACTTGGGAACTATTTGTGTCACGCAATGCGGAAGCATAGTATAACCAGTGTTGTGCGCGCCCTGTGTGGTGTTTGGCCGTAACAATATGGCGACACACTAGAGCAGTGGTAGTCAAACGTTTTCGCTCAAGGGCTAACACTGAGAATGTGGACTGGCACCTCGGGTCGCAGATGTATCGATTCAGTTATTAATTGGTAACCTGCGTAAGTTGTTATGTCGTGAACGCCCAATAGTCTTTCTGTAGTAAGGACGTGACAAGTTAGCTGATCGTTAAAAGACTGCATTATTCGCACCACTTAGTGTCGACCGTGGTCTGTATCAGGTAGTTGCCTGACGAAGTGTTGTTGTGTTGGCTAAGTGATTAGGTGATTAATAACAATAATTATATTTAGATTTAAAAGCATTATACAATATTAAGCACAATCACAAGTGTATTTTAAATGTTTTGAGTGCTATGTTTCCCCTACTCATTGTGGTGTATTACAACAGCCATAATTTAATTTAATTTCATAATTTTGTTTGAAGATATCCTCTATAATGCGCATTTACGAATCCATGATTTGAAATTTATACCGTAGCAGCTGTCCAGTTCGAGATGGGCACTCCCGTGAATTGTCAATCCTGGAAGACAAACAATAATAAAACATTTCGCTTATCAGATCCTCCAACTCTACACTGCTTACGTGCGACACACCACTTAGCTGACGTCCGAATTCACCAAGGTCAATTTAAATTAAGCATAATTCAAAATACTACTGCATTTATAAGTGTTTTTTTTTTTACTGATCAGAGAAACTACACTATTAAGAAGGTCTTACCGTTAGTTGCTACGGTAGCGTTCTCGCTTCCCGCGCCCAGGTTCCCGGGTTCGATTCCTTGGGGGGTCAGGGATTTTCTCTGCCTCGTAATGACTGGGTGTTGTGTGATGTCCTTAGGTTAGTTAAGTTCAAGTAGTTCTAAGTTCTAGGGGACAGATGACCATAGATGTTAAGTCCCATAGTGCTCAGAGCCATTTTTGTTAGTTGCTAAGTGCATGTCATAGTAAACAGCTGATTACCGCGAGCCACACGAAACCTGACTAGGGCCATAGGCTGACGACCAGTGCTCGTTAGTGGACACGGTGACCACTTGGAAACGGGCATTTTGTAATTTTTTATATTTGTGGTACGTTAAGTTCATAAGTCAAATTCAATCACTAAAAGCAATTCAATGCAACTCTCAAAAATTCACGAGAAAATCGACTTTGAAGTTTTACAAGCTGCTTTAATAAGGTAAGGTAAGGTCGATTTTTCGACAGGTAGCGTGGCTCTATGATAGTGTGTGCGCGCTTTCCATGTGGTGGGCCTGGGTTCGATTCCAGGCTGATACAAATGTTTAAAGAAAGGTGCATGTTAGGGGAGCATTTCGATGAATCGTAAAACAGATATACGGAAATCCGCAGCTCGTGGTCTTGCGGTAGCATTCTTGCTTCCTGCGCACGGGGTCCTGGATTCGATTCCCGGCGGGGTCAGGGATTTTCTCTGCCTCGAGATGACTGTGTGTTGTGTGTCTTTCATCATCATTGACTCGCACGTCGCCGAAGTGGCGCAATTCCGGCGGCCGAACACCACGCATAGGGTCGCCCGGCCAACAATGCCGTACGATCATTTCATTTCAGATATATGGAAAAAAATTAATAGCGCCCGAGACTGATAATCGCTGGATCGAGTCTCGTTTCGGTAATTATTTCTTTTTTCCCATTATTCCGTTCAGTTCGAATACCTATGCCACTTAAATATAAAATTCATCAGATATATGCTAATTAACACATTTGTCACTTGTATAAAAGTTCACGTATTCTTATTTCTAATTACAGATCACTGTCACAAACGTTCGTTTTCATTGCATATATAAATTCTTAATTATCACTTTTTAGAAAATACAGTTAGTAAAGGGTATTAAATTTAAAAATACAAATTAAATTTCTTTTATCCATATGTATTTTAATCCCCATGGAAGTGCTCGTAGAACATTGCGATATTCATTAAAAGTTTTTCATGGGAGGATGCATTTTATTTAATTTTTTTCTATCATGTTTTCTTTTTCATTCTTTTCCTTTATGGTTGTTCTGTTGTAGGCAGCTTTGTGTAATTTTTCTGGAAGGTTTGTTATATGCAGTGCTGAGGCTGTTTTGCTCATTTTCTGAATAAATAGGTTGCCAGTAATGGTATAAACCATTAAGGCGCTGATAAACAACATAACTTAAAAAAGACAAGCAAGTGTAAAACGGGTTAGACTTCTGTAACAACTGCCACAGGAGGCACGCAGTTACTTTTAACACTTATACAAAATGATTTACTTGTTAAACGCTGCTTTGTTACTAGGTACTAGGTTTTTTGATGGTTTTTTTCATGCTTAACCTAAAATTTACAGAATTGCTGCAATTCCAGAGATAGAGGCTAAACCTTTTCGTGTTTTTTTTTCACGATTGGGACACTAAAAGAGTAGTTATTTCTGTAAATTAACTGCACCTTTTGTAACTTACCTTTCTTTGAAAACTAAAGATAGTGTCCTGCTTTTTAAACTTTGACCCCCATTGCTAATGGTCAGAAAGTAGAATTTCTGTTTAAAAATAAGTTTAGTATTAAATGAGGGATTACATGTTTTACTGTAGTATGTATGATAACAAGTGACTATTTCATAAAATCCTTTCGTGTAGAGACTTAAAATCCCAATAAATTTCTGAATTGTAGGTACAGATTTGCTTGTCACCCTGACTCGAGCATTAGGTGGGGATGCGAAGGTGGTGCTCGCAGCCTGGTGAAGGGTATACAGGGACCGTCTCGTCTCTAATCTTAAGACAAAACCCTCCCCTAGTGTGTTGAGAGGGGGTGTTCTGCAGAACATAGCCATCGGTGCTTCCCAGTCAACCTTGCCCCCCGGTCATGGTGATGACTTGGTTTTATCTTAGATTATTTAAAGGGTCGTCTAAGCAGGCGTAGAAATAACATTTTGATAACGTTTTGTTGGAATCCCGTGCTTACAACAACAAAAATAAAAGATATGTGGAACAGTAGCCTATTTTGTAGATACCCCGGAGACAGAATGACGTAGGAAGGCGCCGGGCCTCGTTCTCCTAGCGGCGTGCGAAGCGTGTGTATAAAGGGAGTACCGTTTGCCAGGCTTCCGCGTTCCGTGGCTGTTTTTACCCGAAACGCTTGTTCTCTGGACCGTTCTGCGCGCCTGCCGCTGCCGCCGCGTCGTTCCCGATCACTGGCGCGGAAACAGCGCGCGAGCCGCGAGGACGACGACGCTTTGCTGCAGCCGTTCGTCCTGGAAAACTGTTTCCTCTCGCGTCCCGCGGCGGCTACGAACGGGTGCCGGACATGGGCGGCACTTTGACTCAACACCCGCGCACGGTTCACCTGTCGTCGATCCCACGGAGTGACATAACGCACGCGGAGAAGCCGGTACTCTCCTCGTAGCTTCACTCGTGCCCATTAACGCCGCACCGCTTGGCCGTAGTCCAGGCATAGGTTACCTGCACGGGACTGTGGTGTAGGCTTGGCACACGGCTTCTGCAGAACACTTTTTAACCAGGCACAGCCATCGCTTTGGCAGGCGACACGAGATCTATTCTAGGGAGTGATGCGATTCGCGTTGCCGTTTCTTTCCCGTCTCTGTTTTCTGTTACACTTTGTGCTGCGTCATGTGACATGGTGCGTTGAATTTTTCCGGATTACAAATTAAAATAGTATTTAACTCTCCCTTTCGCTTTTATCGTAATCACTCCCCTGTGCGGATCTATCTTCCGTCAGTAGTTCTAGGTTTTCTTACCTCGTTGAGACTCCGGTGCGTTCAAATCGTTGGCGTGTTCGCTTTTTATGTGACATACAGTAGACTGCCCGTATTTCAGATTGAAAGAAAAACTATTACATTCATAAAATGGGAAAACTGGGCTTATCTTGGAAAAAGAAGAATGAAATGTGTCCACTGCAACATTCTTCTGCGAATTTCTTACGCCATACACTTCCCACAGTTCAATTAAAAACCAGCATTGTTCGCGGAGACAACCTTTGACCTCTGTAGCTCAGGTCCTTCGCCAGTCCCGTTTCTAAGGGCTGGAGGGAGGTTTCTACTCCTTCTCCTCCTCCTCCTCTGTCACATATAATTTACTTTGGGCTCCACACTTAAAGTACCATAGACGCTTAGGATTTTAATAATAATAATAAAGCCACCTAACGCTGTGTGGCGGAAGGAACTTCTGGTACCACTAACTGATCCCCCTTCCCTGCTTCATCCGTGAGTGGCACATGTGGAAGCCTCCGTGTTAGCTCTGATTTCACAATTTTCTCGTCGTCGTTACTTCGTGAGATGCATGTGGGATAATGTAAAGAGTTTTTCGATTGTTCCCGAAGAGTATTCTCTCGAAATTTCAATAGTAAACATCTCCGTGACGCGCAACGCCTCTCTTACAGCGTCTGCCACTGGATTTTATCGAGCATCTTTGTAACGCTCTCGCGCCAATTAATTCCGTGACGAAACACGCAGCTCTTCGTTGGATCCTACCTCCCTCTCCCTCCCTTCCTCCCTCCCTCCCTCCCTCCCTCCCTCCCTCCCTCCCTCCCTCCCTCCCTCCCTCCCTCCCTCCCTCCCTCCCTCCCTCCCTCCCTCCCTCCCTCCCCCTCTCTGAAACCCCTCCGCTCCCCCTCGCTCGCTCGTTCGTTCGCTCGCCCCCTCCCTCCCCCCTCCCCCTGCCCCTCCCCCTCTCACTCCCTCCCTCGCTCATTCCCTCGCTCCTTCCATCGCTCCCTCCCTTTCCGTCCCTTCCTCTCCTATCAGCCCTACTTGACAAGGATCTCATTCTTATGATCAGTACTGAAGAATCATTGCTTTTGTCGATGAGCTACATTTCCTGAAGATTCTTCCTATGAATCTCTATCTTGCAATTGCTTTTTCTACTGTTTCTTTTATATAGTCATTACATTTAAGGTCGCTCGGATAATTACTCTTAGATATTTTACAGTAGATACTGTTTCCAGCACTTCGTAACCAATAGCGTAGTCGTACAGTAAAGGATTTATTTTCATGTGTATGGGCAATTTGTTAAATTAATTTACGTTCAAGGTCAGTTGCTAGAGCAAGAACATGCACCATTTGTAAACCCTCTGCAGGTCATTCTGCAAAATCGATAGTTTTTTGGCGTTGCTGCATTCTTATAGACAATCACATCATCAGCAAACAGTCTTAAAGAGCTTCCGACGCATTTAAATTTTAAACGGTAAAGGTTCTTCACATTTCCTTGAGGTACTCCGGAAATTATCTTTACATCTGTCGATTTTGTTTCGTTAAGGGAGACGAGCTGAATTCTATCTTAAGGACATCTTTAATCCAGTCGCAAAACCGAGCAGTGGTTAGCACACTGGGCTCGCATTCGGGAGGACGACGGTTCAAACCCGCATCCCACCATCCTGATTTAGGTTTTCCGTGATTTCCCTAAATCGCTTCAGGTAAATGTCGGGACGGTTCCTCTGAAAGGACACGGCCGACTTCTCCCCACCCTTCCCTAATCTGATGGCCCAGATGACCTTGCTGCAGTAAACGGCAGTGCGAGGCGGTGTCAAGTGCTTTCATGAAGCCAAGGAACACGGCACCAACGTAAGCGTCGTTGTTTGCTGCGGTACGGATTTCATATAAGAACGAAACCGGCTGAGTTTCGCGAGATCTCTGTCAGCTGAGTAGATACTGATTTTTATAGGAGATTTTCGTTCTCCGAAAACATCATGATTCTTCAGCATAAAACATATTCCATAATCCTACAACAGATTGACATTAACGATGTAGGCCTCTAATTATGTGCATCTGTCCAGCGACTCTTCTTGGAAACGGGAATGACGTGCTCTTTTTTCAAATAGCTACGTACCGTTTGTTGCCGTTACGATAAACTGCTGCTAGAAGGAGAGCAACTTCTTTCGCATAGTTTTTGTAGAATGTTATAATTATCTCATCTGGTCTTGATGCCTTTGCACTACTAAGAGATTGTAGTTGCCTTTCTGTTCCGGGATCGGTTATTTCAGTATCTGACATTTCTGCTTTCGTACGATGATTGTAAAATGGGATCCTGTTACGATGTTCCGCGATGAAACAATTTCGGACGACCGAATTCAGTATTTCGGCCTTCTCTCTGTTATCTTACGTTTCGGTGCCTGTGTGGTCGTTGAGTGAATGAATAGAGGATTTCGAACCGCTCACTGTTTTTTACTTACGACTTCTTAGGGTTTTTAACCGAAGAATTATAATAGGAAAAGACTCTCGCAGCTTTGTCAGTGTAGTATGATACAAAATCGAAGCATACACTTACAATCACTAGCATTTTTGTTTGTTCCACGATTGTGAACACAGGACTTGCAGACTATGGCTATGCGTGCACATAAATTTTCTTGTAACCGTTTCCTCCTATGTTCGGGAAAGCCAGCCCTCCTTCTTATTGAAGGTCTTTCACGTTCCATCTTGTCTGACTAGAGTTCCTTTAGTTTGCCAGTTCTCCCTGTGGACTCCAGAAGGTTGTCGCATTAGTTGTTGGCAGCAGTGTCGGACAGTGAAAGGGCGCCTTTAACCGGCTGGAATGTTACTTGCTGGCGCTCAGACCGCAAGCCCATCCACGTGAGCTAGCAATTGAAAAGTATGCTATGTTAAACATGGCTTATGATTTTCTAGAGTTCCTCGACATTTTTGAGACTCCTAAAGTGGAGCCGGCATCAGAAGCACCCTGACATCCCGCAGCGCTGTTGCCAGCTTTCAACTGCGAAGCGCTAACGCCTGTAGGCGAAAACAGAAGTTGTCTACAGCTGTGGCAACACTGAGACGATGGCGTAAGACGTCTACATCGCGTTACGTTACTGAGTGAGGCGAAGCCGCCGTGCCCATCCCACTCCAACTGTCGGGGACCAACATACGTCGACTCAGCTGCAGTCGTAGTGTCACTGCATTCGATCACATAGTTGACTGAGAATTTTTGGTTACTCTGTTTTGGCACAATTTATTTACTTTTAGCCATTTGGAGGTATTTTCGTTTTACTTGGTTCTTATGCAGTCTTTTCATTTTATTGTATTCCTTTCTTTTATAGTTTGTTGTGATCTACTTCTTTTTTTTTGTTTCCTTCGTTATCTAGTTTGATTTACTTTAGCAGGTTTTTTTTTGTCTGTGTGAGTGAATACAACACCGGCATTCGCCTTACGAGCAGGGGAACTTCCCCTAAAACCTCACCGGGGATTATTGCTTTACATTTGCATTGTTGTTTCTTTTTTGTGGGAAATAGTTTCTTTGTCTTCATATTTTGTACCTTTGTTTTGGTTTATATTCTTCCTTCGAGTAGTAGATGATTGATGTTGTTGGTGGGTCCAATTTGTAAGTCAGCTAGGTTTTCATTTTCTTCCGTAGCTCTGATGCATTGTGCTACCGTGTGCAAAGGGTATGGGTGGTGGAACTTCGGGAAGTTGAAGGTGGTGATGATATCCTTGAGGAGTTCCGCAGTTAGTGTACTTATATTTATCCTGTTCAGTCTAATTCTGCTGGTTAGATCTGTGCGTCTATGTTGTGGTGGTATGATATTTGCTACGTCTTAAATGGCGTTATTTGTTGTTCTTGAGGTGGATCTTGTGGCTACTCCTGGGATTTTTCTTTCTATGCTTAGGATTCTACTTACCTGGCATTGCTTTGTCATCCACACAAGTGCTGCATATTCTAGTGGAGATGGGATTAGTGTTTCGCATGTGTTCACTAGGGTGTCGTTCGAGGCTCCGTTCATGTGTCCTTCTATGAAATTTATTAATCCAAGTCGTCTTCTGGCTTTTGTTATGGTGTCGTCTATGTAATGTTTCCAGGAAAATGTTGGGTGCATATCTAGTCCGAAGTACTTCGTTTCTGGTGTGATTTTTTATCCTCTGAGTCTTAACTTTACATTGTTTGGTGATTCATGTTTGCTGCTGAGATTTTTATCTGTAAAGACGACTGTTGTTGCTGTTGTCTTCAGTCCTGAGACTGGTTTGATGCAGCTCTCCATGCTACTCTATCCTGTGCAAGCTTCTTCATTTCCCAGTACTTACTGCAACCTACATCCTTCTGAATCTGCTTAGTGTATTCATCTCTTGGTCTCCCTCTACGATTTTTACACTCCACTCTGCCCTCCAATACTAAATTGGTGATCCCTTGATGCCTCAGAACATGTCCTACCAACCGGTCCCTTCTTCTTGTCAAGTTGTGCCACAAGCTCCTGTTCTCCCCAATTCTATTCAATACCTCCTCATTAGTTATGTGATCTACCCATCTAATCTTCAACATTCTTCTGTAGCACCACATTTTGAAAGCTTCTATTCTCTTCTTGTCCAAGCTATTTGTCGTCCATGTTTCACTTCCATACATGGCTACACTCCGTACAGATACTTTCAGAAACGACTTCCTGACACTTAAATCTGTACTCGATGTTTTATTGTGGGAAAGGACGCCCCCAGCCCTCATTTGGATCCGCATGTAGCGTAGGTAATGCAGTGTCCAGACGTGGAAGTACGAGGAGACGACCAGCAGATAATTACGCCACACTTGCACTGCTGCATGCTGTAAGCAATGAGCTGTCGCCCGCCTGCCCCTTAGGAGCAGCAGCAGCGCCACGAATTGGTGGCAATGTGTGGGCTGATAAAGTGGCGCTCACGTGCCAAGGTCAGTGCGCTTTCCACGAGGCGGCGGCAGCACCAGCAGCAGCAGTGCAAGCAGCCGCTGCCCTGCCTGCTGCAGGCGTTTCTGCCTCAACGTCTCCTATACAAACGAGTAGGGTTGGGTACAGTATTTCGTTGTCGGCTCCAAGAAGCTCACGATTATTCGGTTGGCAGATTATCTGTTTGTAAATGGGCGATTGTTGAAAAACATACGGATGCCTGTAGTATTCTCTTACAATTACAACGAATATTTTCGTTTTGAATACACTGTTGTGTATGACGTACGCCTTGCCATTGGGAAACGATTGGAGCGCCAATCCCACCGCCTGACATGCCTGAAGTACTTTCCGGTTGCTTCCCATTGCAGTTTCAGCTAAATGACGGCCCTCTACCCTTGGAATCGCGGCCGATTTCCTCCGTATATGTTTGCGTATGTCTTCCCTTAGCTAAAGGTCGATCATTTCCAAGCTGTTATTTCCACTGAGTAACACGTGAGTAATATTGTGGGCTTTCAGATGCCACATATAGCATGTTTTGTAAATAAAATAAATAACTGTTCGGTAAATAACATGCGTTTTTTGGCTTATGCATGTGTTTCGGTTATCCCTGCAGTTTCACATCCGCATTAACCCGGATAATCGTAAGTCCGCCTTGCACTTTTATGTGATGTCAAATCATACTACAGTGGCTCCTTTTGCAACTTTTGAAGTAGTAGTCTGCAACGATTCTGAGGTAACATAATTGTAATTCTTGTTTACTTCAGCTTCACGCATAACGAAGCGCCTTCCGTCTAATGCCTTAAGAAGTTGAAGTCCTCGTCGGGACATCCGGATTTAGATTTGCCGTGGTGTCCTCAAATCTCTTACGACCATTGACGATTACTCTGAATAAGACACATCCGATTCCATTTTATGCATTTGACTAATCCTAACTCGTATTCCCTTTGCAATGACGTAGCGTCAACGGGACGCTAAACCTCAATGTTTAAAAGTTTCTTTTTATGTTTCTACACAGTCACAATTATCTTTACAGATGACCGATGCCGACCATCTCAAACGGGCGTCTTCAGATTTAAAAATAAAAATGAGGATGTCCATACAATTTGAAAGGTCACATGTAAAATAGATTAACGGTATAAAATACCGGGATTATAAAAATCTCATATCCAGTTGCTACACAAGAGAACTACGCATTGTCACTAACTTAAAACATTTCTGCTACACTTTATAGAGTAGTTTGAAAATAAAATAAAAATCCATCTATTATCAACATCTGGTCGTGGTTAGGAACGCTGTAACAGATTAAGATACGTAATGTATTTTTATCCTGTTTGTAACCACAACTACGCGACGCCTGCAAACTCTCCAATGATAAAAATGTTTGTTACAGAACCTCGCCGTAAAGCAATTTATTTATGAAAGAATGGAAATAAGCGTAGAAACAGGCCCATGGCAAAAAAAGAGTTCGGGTTTTGGAGAAATGCAGGAACACGCAAGTTCATGCTGTCCGTAGTACTTGTCTTAGTTAAAAGAATGAAGAACGGGAACTCTATCTTCTTGTTGCATTTGTCCATTTAGAGAACGCTTTTTACAGCGTTGAACGGGCCGTACATTTTGAAAGTAACATGATAAAATACAGGGAGCAAAACTAAACTAAACTCCGTCCGAACAGGACTCGGAAGGCCCACGCCACCGACTGACCGCCCTGTCGCCTCACTGGACGCGGGTTTGGAGGGGCATGTGGTCAGCACACCGCTCTCCCGGTCAGTTTCATTTTCGTGACCGGGGCCGCTATTTCTCAAACAGGTAGCTCCTCGGTTGGCGTTGCGAGGGCTGAGTGCACCCCGCTCGCGAACAGCGCTCGGCCGACCCTAGGTGACTCGTTCAAGTGGTAGCCAAGTCCTATAGCGCTTAACCTCGGTGATCTGACGGGAACCGCTGTTACCACTGCAGCAAGGCCATTCGCGTTACACGGAGTGAAAGGTTATCTGCACCTTGTACAGAAATCAGACTACAAACATAACAATCAAAGGACATGAAAAGAAAACAGTGGTTGAGAAAGGATGAAGAGAGTGGTCTGGCCCATCTCCAGTGCTATTGAATATGTACAGCAAAGGAAACCAAGGAGGAATTTCGAACTGGAATTTAAGTTCAGCAATAGCAAAACAAAAGTCATGTTTGCCTGTGATACAGTAATTCTGTCGGAGACAGAAAATGACTTGAAAGAGCAGTTGTGCGAAATGAATACCATAGTATGAGCAGAAGTAAAACAATGTTCCTGCCATGTATTCGAATTAAATCAGCCAGTGCTGAGTGAACTGGATTAGGAAGGTAAAGAAAATTCGAATGGCATTGTTGGCCGGGAGATCGCAAGGGGTGGGCTCAGCCGCCTAGTCGAAATGAATACTTCCTTCCACCGTGCACAACGGCCGTTTCCTTGAGAGTTATCTTACGTGTATTTGTTGAGTCTATGTGGGTGCAATACATAGGTGTATAGTGTGGTGTTATGTTTGTGTTGTATAGAGATGACGAGAGAAAGGAGAAGGTAAAACCAGGTGCCGGCGCACAGCCTACTCCTGTCGAAGAGCACAAAGGGGAGCGCCGAAGTTAACGGAACACCCTACCCGATTTACGGATCACTATCAATAAAGTCATATGCCCTCACTTCGTGATACGCTTCAAAGAGGTTTGGAATTTAATGCAGAAGACTGGCGCAAAGTCGGGCGATCACGAACTTTACACCATCACCTCTCCTCCCCTCGCCGACCAAATACAGACAGTGAATATTACATCCTCCCCAGGATTCGAACTGGCATACATGCAAGTCGAGCGCCACCGCACTTCCGTCTGCTATGGTGATCTCAGCTACAGAGCCGACTTTAATGGAACACTAAAAGAATAGATCAGTTTTGCCGTTAAGGCAGCAAAATAACTAATGGTGGACAATCCAAATTAAGTATATAATGTAGTCTGTCAATAGCAAGGAAAGCGTTTTTTCGAAAACAGAAATTTATTACTATCGAATGTAAAATTGAGTGTTAGAAAGTCTTTTTGGAGGTATTTAATATATAGTGTAGGCCTGTACGGAAGTGAAACATAGTTGATAAGCAGATGAGACATGAAGAGAATAGAAGCTTTTGAAATGTGGTGCTACAGAAGAATGCCTAAGATTGGATGGGCAGATCGTGTTGTAGACTGGGGCGGCACATTGATGAAAATCTGGCTGCCGCTGGAAAAGATATAAAGATGTCCTGATAGGACGGATGCGTGGGTTCCAGGGCAGTGCGCACACACACACACACACACACACACACACACACACACACACACACACACACAACAGAGAGAGAGAGAATAGTAAATACTAAATTATGTTGCTCAACTTTGAACGCTGTTTACAGCAATTGTAGAATGCAAATGTATGAGACCATCTGAGTAGCCGTCTTAGATTGTTTGCAGATGGTGTTGTCATTTATCGTCTTGTAAAGTCATCATATGATCAAAACGACTTGCAAAATGATTTAGATAAGATATCTGTATGGTGAGAAAAGTGTCAATTTACCGTGAATAAAGAAAAGTGTGAAGTTATTCACATGAGTACTTACAGAAATCAGCTAAATTTCGATGACGCGATAAGAGACACAAGTCTGAAGGCTGTAAATTCAAGTACTTAGGAATTACAATTACAAATAACCTAAATTGGAACGATCACATAGATAATATTGTGGGTAGAGCAAACCAAAGACTGCGATTCATTGGCAGAACACTTAAAAGATGTAACAGGTCTACTGAAGAGACTGCTTACACCACTCTTGTCCGCCCTGTTCTGGAGTATTGCTGTGCAGTGTGGGATCCACATCAGGTGGCACTAACGGATTACATCGAAAAAGTACAAAGAAGGACCGCTCGTTTTGTATTATCGCTCCCTGCGTTGACTACAGTTCCATCAACACAAACTAAATCATGTTATCTGAACTAAAGTCAGTAGAAAACTAAACTTATGTCATGATGTACTACTCGAAGAACAGTTCCAAAGCAACAATACTAAGTTAAAATCTCTAAGCAGGTGGTCTCTCTGCATAAACGATAATATAATCACAGTTACATTTCTACTGTGTATCTATCGGCCACTGTTTGTATCTCACTCGACGACCTGAAGACTTTGAAGCCACGACGAACGTTCTGCAGGAACCCCCTAGCAAGACTCGGACTGACTGACAACTATCAACACGCTACTTCCGCTCGTGCACGTTTACTTAAGCGCGCGTCTCTCTTCCTAGTGGCACTGGCGCTACAGAGGGAGCGATTCTAGCAGGCAGGGTGGTTCGTTTGCGCGCAGTGTTGTAACTGCTGTGGAGGGACGTCCACGGTACTTAAGGCACTAATTGTAGCATATTCTTCTTCTGTGGTGCTTCAGTACACCACAGATCGAGTAAGTAACAAGGAGGTTGGGGAATAAAGAAATCGTTCACACTGTCTGATTAAACGAAAGGATCCATTGATTGGACACATCTCGAGGCATGAAGTAATCGTCAGTTTGGTAATGGAGGGATGTCGGGAGAGGTTAAGATCGTAGAAAGAGATCAAGATTTGAGTACAGTACGCAGGTCAAATGGATATAGGGTTTCAGTAGTCACATGAGGAGGCTTACACAGGGTAGACTAGCGTGGTGAGCTGTGTGCAGGCGGCCCTGGACTGAATATCACAACAGCAACGAGTAGCGTCGGTATAATTTGCTACACGAAGGTCGCAGAACGCTAGATTTACCGGGAGAAACGGCGTGTCCTTGGATGGGCCGCTATTTTAATAGGAGCTAATGCGGAGGGTCAGCTGTTGGCGGCGTGGTGCGCGGGCTGCGTGCTCGCAGGGGCGCCGGCGGGCGGATGTTACATATTGGCGCCTCGGCTAGGGTCGCGTGCGACGCCGGCGTTAGCCGCTGTGCTCTGCCCACGGGGCTGCACGCGCCGCTCTTATCTGACAGCGATCTGTCAGCCTTGTTACCGATAACCGCGCGTTTCCGTTTTGCATCGACTCCTCGCCTCGACCATATTTGCGTGCCGTAGATCTGAGAGTTGGCCCAGTGTTTAACGCAATAGATCTATATTAGAAAGCTACGGGGTTTAAGTCCTCGCCTTTCTGCGGTTACATCAGGAGAACAACAAATAAGTTTGGACCTAAAAATTGAACGCGATGTAGTTCTAAGATATCTGCACATGGAGCTACTCTAATTGTTTTGTCACGCGAGTTGGCACAGGCTGCTTAAAAGTACCTTCCTGTGTGATTCAGAGGAATGGTGCACACGGCTCTACCAGACAGATACTCTTAAGTAACCAATTTTCAACCAGATGTGACTCTTCAAGCTTTCCCGGTGGATATGTTTCAAATAGTCTTCATGGGTTTGCCACGAGATGACGTGCAAATTTCACAATGTTTCCTCAGAGCAACTGTTCCATATATTCAGGTGGTTGATCCTTGCTGATGATCAGTCGTACCTAGCCACCAGCAAGGTTCAACCATCTGAAGATGTTGGACAGGTGCTCAGAGGAAATATTGTGCAACATGCACAACGTCATCTGGTGGCAAACCCTGAAGACTATTTACAATTTTAACCAGTTGCACGCGACTCGGCGAGGCGATCGCCAGGGACTTCACCGAGGGATCAAGTGCGTTCTTCTGTTGGTGAGTGAACGGATTTTTAACATTTCACATTCGGTCGTGTTTCTTTCCTGTGCATAATAATTAGTTAAAAATTATATTCATATTACCCAGATTTTTTTTATTGTGGTCCCGTAAAGTAACTTACAAAGAGAGCAGCTATATATAAAGAGTGTGTGTTTTTGTAATTCATTCAAATCTACAGTTTTATTCCGACCTTGATGAAATTTTGCACATTTATGCTTCAAGAATAGAGGGTGATCACGCTCAACACAAGATTTCGGAATCTGACATATACATGTTCGTAATCTATGAAAGGGGAAGTTTGTTACAAAAAGAATCTCTAAAAGCTCTAGGCAGATCTACTTCAAATTTCTACATTCATATGAAACAATGAAGAAAGTTAGTAATAAATTAAATGCCCAAGAAACGAAATATATCGTAGTAAATCGACTGTAATTTCTAACGCGAGAGTGTTGGAGATATTACTATCAGACGTCACTAGATGGCGGTACTGTCGAAAGCTCTAGAATTTGACAGTAACATGATTGCAAACTCGTATTTATTCATTAGTTGCCGTTGTTATATATGATGTGAACCTTATAAGATATTTTGGTCCGTGTTTCACAGTTGTTTCATTAAAATCCACCGTGTCATACAAACGCTAAGCCAAGTCGTGAATATTGTACCAACAAAAGTCACTAGATCGCAGACCGATCAAAAGATCGAGATACTTGATGCAAAATGTAACAATAGATGGCGCAACTCGTCATCTTTTCATAAAGGTGAAGAAGTATCCATTCGTCGCATTCCGTTGACACCAAGTGACTCAAATATGTCCTTTATTTAAAGCGATTGCAGTTACCCATGCAGCTTGCATTCTCTAATATTCTCAACAAGGCACAGGGCCAGTCACTTTGTGTGACAGATATTAAAAATCCCGAGCAACACTGGGCACTGCAGCTGGTCATCTCTAAAATACACTGTCCAGTGACCGCCTGTCAGAAGCCTGAATAACAAGCTTTTGCAACGCGGACCACTGCGAGTCGTGCAGGAAGAGTGTCAGTGAATTTCTGCAGAGTGCCGACAGTTTTTTTTATTATTTCGTTTGGCATCAAGGATACATTACTTGAATTGAACAGCAATGATGTTAGTGGTAACACAATATGCATATACTACAAATAAAATAGATTACATTCATTTATGGCAATAAAAGTCTTAGATTAGATCGATAAATCAATAATGTACATATGGATAAAAACACTAGGATGAGTTACATGTAAAAGAGAAAATGTGGTTTTTATAAACAGTAATATTGACAAACAGAGCTTCAAGTTTTAATAAGAACTATAGGTTAATATCTAAAGTATCCAGACAGGAGATTGCTTCCTCAGAGACCTCATGTATGCTGGTCAAAGTTCCAGCATATTTCCGTAGGGGACACTCTGTGAGTATGTGGTGTATTGTTTGTCGTTGGTGTCCGTAGTCACACTTGGCACTTTCAGCGATTCCCCACTTATGCTTCAAGTCCTGGCATCTTCCGTGCTTGGTGCGTATGCGATTTAGGGTGGTCCAAGACCCCCTAGGTAAGTGGAATCCAGGAGGGACTCGTGTAGGATCAGCAATGAGACCTGCAGAATTGGGATTGGCTGCGAACCATTCTTCCCGCCATGCTGTTTCTGGTTGGAATCCTTCAGAAGTAAGCCTTTTTCCAAGTCTCCAGGAGGGTTTCCTGGACTTAAGACGTTACCTTTGAGTGGCATCACAGTCCTGGTGTAGCGTTAACTCGGAATCCTTGGAGCATTTGTCCCATTCCCTTTTCAACGCTGCTTGGCGTCGTAACTTCGGTGGTGCAATATTAGACAGAACAAGTAGCCATTCTGTGGGTGTGGATTTTATTGTCCCGGATACGCTTCTCATGGCTACATTCAGCTGCGTGTCTAGCATGGCTGTATGAGCGCTGTTCAGCCATACTGGGCTGAAATATTCCCCAACAGAGTCTACAAGTGAGAGGGCAGTTGTTTTGAGTACTGATGCCTTAGCTCCCAAGCTTGTTTCGGAGAGTTTGTGTAATATATTGTTTCTGGTTCCATTTTTAATGCTGTTTCTGTTAGGTGTTTTCTATATGTTAGCGAACGATCCAAGGTCACGCCGAGATATTTTGGGAATGGGTTATATAACAGCAACTGATTTCTAAAGGAAATTTGCGGTTTATAGCGAGCATGCCTATTACTCAGATGGAACGTGGAGGATTCAGTTTTATTTCTGTTTACTTTGAGTCGCCATCCATCAAAAAATTCATCTAGAATTCGCAGATCCTGAGTGAGACTCATTTCAGAAGTTGTAAAATCGTTAGCCTGCGTCACCAAGGCTATGTCATCAGCATAGATAAATGTTCTTGCTTTCGTTTCTGGCAAGTCAGCGACATATAAATTGAAAAGTAGGGGGGGGGGGGGGGGCAATACTGATCCTTGTAGTAGTGATTTGGAGCCATGCCGACTCCAGTACAGTGACCAGCTGCGCTACGTTTCTTGTTTGAGGGTCCATGGCGCGAACAGCCCGATTGAGGCGATCACACGGGTTCTCAGTTGGGTTTAAATGCGGGCTGTTTAGTGGCCAATGGAGAGCGGTAAACTCACTCGGTACTCTTCGAACCACGCACGTGCATTTCGAGTTGTATGACATGTTCAGTTGTCTTACTGGTAGACGCCACCGTGCCGAGGAGAAACAAGCTGCATATAGGGATGCACAGGGTCCCCAAGGATAATGCATACTTTTGTTGATCCATTATGCTTTCTAGAATAACGAGATAACACAGGGAATGCCACAAAAACGTTCCCCAGACCATAACGCTCCCTGCTGCGGCCTGGACCCTACAGATAATCGTTGCAGGGTGTTTGCTTTCTGCCCAATGTAGTATAATACGTGATTCAGCTGAACAGGCCACCCGTCCCGCTCAGTGGACGTCCAGTTGCATTATTGGTACGCAAATTTCAGCCATCGTCGCCTCAGAACAGCAGTCGACATGGGTGCATGAACGAGGCGCCTGCTGCGGAGGCCCATATGCAGCGACTTTCGCCGAACGGTCGTTGAATAGGCGCTGTTGGTAGCCCTGTGGTTCATCAGGGCGGTCAGTTGCTCAACAGTTGGAGGTCTGTTCGTAGGTACACATCTCCGCAAGCATAGTTCACGGCTGTCATCTATGACTCGTGGTGCACCACTGTTGCTTCGCCGCAGGTTTGAATAGCGCCGTTTTGTCATGCGCGGTATACTGTAACCACGGCGGCACGCAAACACTTTATAAACTTAGCCAAGCCATTTTGGGAATGCGTCCACGCTTACCTCGAAAGCCAGTGATCATGGCGTTTTGGGCGTCTGATAAATCTCACCGTTTCCGCACTACGACAAGGGCTGCACTGTTTCCCCTTAAGGCGCACCGTAGACTACACTTAATGCAAAAAGAACTAACCGATTTGCTCCATTTGCCTAAGCTAGAAGAAGAGCGTAATAATCAAAATTTTACCCCGTACTGTAGGGTACTTCAGTAAGATGATCCTCCTGTTGGTCATACAAATGGCCTCTCGCGCAGGGGATATTCAGAACATTTGATCCTACCTTCTGGTCACCAATGTCCAGGTGTAAGCTCAGGAAAAATCACGTTTTGTGCACGGCGTTTTGGAACACATTAGATAACGCTTGCTGCCACAATATTATCAGGTCGAAAACTCATTCTCTTATATATATATATATAAGTTCTTTTTTTAAAAAAAAAAGATATTTTGCCTTGATGTAAAATGCTTATAACCGAAGTTTGGTTGCCAATAACAATAACTGCAAATATTTCGTGTTAGTATTAACACATCGATAATGGAATGTAGTCAAATTAAATCGGGTGATGCTGAGGGAATTAGATTAGGAAATGAGACACTTAAAGTAGTAAAGGAGTTTTGCTATTTAGGAAGTAAAATAACTGATGATGGTCGAAGTAGAGAGGATATAAAATGTAGACTGGCAATGGCAAGGAAAGCGTTTCTGAAGAAGAGAAATTTGTTAACATCGAATATAGATTTATGTATCAGGAAGTCGTTTCTGAAAGTATTTGTTTGGAGTGTAGCCATGTATGGAAGTGAAACATGGACGATAACTAGTTTGGACAAGAAGAGAATAGAAGCTTTCGAAATGTGCTGCTACAGAAGAATACTGAAGATAAGGTGGATAGATCACGTAACTAATGAGGAGGTATTGAATAGGATTGGGGAGAAGAGAAGTTTGTGGCACAACTTGACTAGAAGAAGGGATCGGTTGGTAGGACATGTTTTGAGGCATCAAGGGATCACAAATTTAGCATTGGAGGGCAGCGTGGAGGGTAAAAATCGTAGAGGGAGACCGAGAGATGAGTACACTAAGCAGATTCAGAAGGATGTAGGTTGCAGTAGGTACTGGGAGATGAAGCAGCTTGCACAGGATAGAGTAGCATGGAGAGCTGCATCAAACCAGTCTCAGGACTGAAGACAACAACAACAACATTAACACATCAAATAGAAAATTAAACATATTGAATACAACACTTACTAACGTCATCGTAAGTCGTAACATAACATTTTTTAAAAAAATTTAATAGCTATAACGTTTAATTGGTGTTCCGTATTGAAAAAACATCCACAGAACATATCGTAAAACGCTAGGCACACGCACCTGTTGCTTATAACTATGAAAAATACTTGGGATTTTCGCTAGTGTTTGTGCAAGGCAACAGGGAAACAGAATGCGCTAAAAAGTACGGGTCCGCTGGCAGTATGCCCCGGAGAGGTAGCCACAACCTATTTACTGCGGCTCTCTTCGTCGGGAGATGTATCGCTGCGTGGGAAGTCTACACATTGTAATGATGCTGGTTCTCTGTGTAGATCTTAATTAGCCCTTTGTCGCTATCTCCGTGCCAGAGTAGGCAGAAAGGGAGCATTTCTGCCAAGCGTTGATGCGGTCCGGAGTGTTTGTGCAGGAATCCTTTGTGTTTAAAGAATAGTCATAGCGCTGGCAGTTGTTAATGAGCCACGAGAAACACTTCTCTCTGCGGCTGTGATCAGGCGCCCTGTTGCAACGATTCCAAACGATGTTTAGGGAAAGGTCTGCGCCGAAGTTTTAACGTTCCCTCGTTTGCTGGGTGAAGTAACTTCGTGATCCGGTGTTTTGGCAGAAAACGAATTTCAGTTTAGAATAATACACAGTAGAACCGTACTCAAATAGCAGCCATTTGAAAATTTGCTATTACTTGGTGTTACTGTTACTTCTTTTATTTGATACGTTTATTGGACACTTCAGAGTGCATCAACGCGTAACGAGTTGTGTGTTACACATTGATAGGAAGAACCTATACGTGTGAAAAAAAGTGCAGAATCAATTCTGGTGAGGGTAAATGGAAGGCTTGAGTTTCATTAGGAGTTTGTTATGGAAATGTTAGGGTTACGTACCTAGGAAATGCCACGCAGTATTCTCAAGTAGCTTGTTGTTCAGTCCAAAAGGAGAGCTGCCTGAAGGAAGATACAGCAACTGATCGTGTCATTAAGCATAAGATACGCCATCCTTCTCGCTTTAACAGGTCATTTTTGGGTTTATAACTTATGCCCAAAATTTCCCATTCAATTGTGATTTCAGTCAATAGATTACGAACTACCGCATATCTCGATTATGAAATTTTTCATTCTTAGGATGCCTTTCGTGGACGAAACTATTCAGCCTCTCACAGTCCATATTTCGTGAGTGATAAAGTCGGCCGATTCTAACGAAGAAAACAATTTGAATTGGATTTCACCGATCGTCGTCTGAAATCCGTGACGCGCGGTAGCCGCGCAGTCTGAGGCGCCTTGTCACGATTCCCGCGGCTCCCCCAGTCGGTGGTTCGAGTCCTTCTTCTGGCATGGGTGTCTATATTGTCCTTAGCATAAGTCAGTTAAAGTTAGATTAAGTAGTGTGTAAGTCTAGGGACCGATGACCTTAGCAGTTCGGTCCCATAGAAGCTTACCACAAATTTCCGGAAAAAAATTCGGAAATCTTTAAATTCGGGCGATGAGATCGGCTGCATTGTGGCGTACTTATTTGAAAACGTCGGCCATCTTCGATGGACGTACAGTGTCGTCGGCGGCCTCCACCGGTATCGCTGCCACTGTGGCCGCAGCAAGGCGCGCCTCACTGCCTGGGCGGCAAACGCGCAGGCCGGCCTATCTGCCATCTTTCTCCAACGATTTTAAAGGAACTACGCGGTAAAAATTTTTGATTCCCGCACATCACATAGCTTTGTCAACTTCATGGTTAACTGCATGTCATTTCGTTAATAGTCATAAATATTGTGATATTTCAAAATTAAGCTAGCTACTGCAAAGAAAAATCAAATATCCAAAAAAGAGAGGTCGTTATGAATTTGCGTTTGGTGCACGTTCGGTAATATGTTGTAGCGCATCATACATATATATTGAACTATTCTTTAAACTCCTAGATTATCGAGAAAGCGGAGTGTATATAGCGCTCCACTCGCCCTGACGATAATGCGAAAATAAAATGTTCATAACACCCTTGTATCTCGCAATCGGTTTAAGATACCGAATGTAGATTTTGGCAAATGATAGAACACAAAAAGGAGAGTATACTTCCATATGGTTATTGGGCGTGATTTACTTATCTAGCGCTTTGTACAAGAAACTACAGATTTTTTTTAAAAAATGGAATAAAGTAATTTTAATTGCCATCGATAGCAGGTGAAATGAGAATTGTTTCAAGTTGTGAGAAACCGAAATTATGAAGTCAACTACCAAAATCTTGTGGGGTTGTCACCAGCCATTCCACATGAGTGACTTTTGAAGATGATTTTTCATTGTCAGTCAATCACACTAAAAACAACCGCAGATCCTCATGGGAAATTCAGTATACTTCATACTGGGCGATATGGGAAGGAAAGAGAAGATGGTAGATTTCATTCTTCTAGTGTATTTCGCTTGATGCTAGAAGGGAAGCTACAGCCAGACTCTCTCACTGCAAAAGAAATCATTTGTCTTGCGTTTAGTGTTCATTGGAGATGAGGCATTTCCATCGTCTAGGCATTTTATGAGACCTTACAGTAGATCAGTAGACAAATGGTTTTCCGGATCACGACGGTTAATTGAATGTGCTTTTGGAATAATAAGTACTAAGTGGAGTACATTTTGGAAGCCAACAGAAACTTTACCAAAAGTTGCTGATAATACTGTGAAATGTGTATGCTCTCCAAAGCGTTGAGTGTCGATGAGCAAGTCCGCAGCTCGTGGTCGTGCGGTAGCGTTCTCGCTTCCCACGCCCGGGTTCCCGGGTTCGATTCCCGGCGGGGTCAGGGATTTTCTCTACCTCGTGATGACTGGGTGTTGTGTGCTGTCCTTAGGTTAGGTAGGTTTAAGTAGTTCTAAGTTCTAGGGGACTGATGACCATAGATGTTAAGTCCCATAGTTCTCAGAGCCATTTGAACCAATTTGTCGATGAGCAACATACAGCAGAAATAGAGCGTTCTATACAAGGTACTTATCATACAGGACGAAACTTAACAGAGCTTCAAATGAAGCTGCCCTAATGAGACGGTTTTGAAACCTTTTTTTTCGCATAATAAAACACAATTTTCGTATGGGTGTCTGCTATGCTACTTCAACTTATTTATCGCCTCTCGTTTTAAAACAACAAAAGGAATAAGAGATTTAGGAAATGTACTGTGTACCAAAATAAACCAGTCGTGATGATACTTGTTTCGCTGGTCCCAAAAGGACGCCGAGCAAAAACAGCGGTTATCAGGGTTTCCGCTGATGCCATTTCTCAACAGTACTACAATCGAAACACGGGCGCCAACAACAGCACTGATTCTGCTACGTACAGCAATGGCCGAATGCTGCCGATGTTGTCCGAATGCTGCCGGAGTCACTCGGACGCCTTAGTCGCCTCTCTGTAAAACAAAACACGTTCGATTCGCTTAGCGCCACTCTGACGCGCCACTATAATCACGCGCAGTGAGCAGCAGTGGTTAGTCGCGCCAGCTCTGCTGTTCTGTGCTCGCCGTGCCGCAGCGCTCCGCTGCAACCGCAGCTTTGAGACGGAAGGACGTTACGTCGACTCGGCAGATGGTGTATGCGTGCGGAGCTATTTAAAATGGAACGAACACACACAAGAAATCGTGGTAGACAGGTTAGGAAGTGTGCTCCACGCACAAATGAGATTGCTTACAAAACCATCATTACAGCGATACTTTGCAATATCCCCCCACCCCCATGGTACTAAATCTACATCTATCGATATCCATACTCCGCGACCCACCGTACGGTGCTTGGCGGAGGGTACCCTCTACCCCTACTAATCGTTTCCTGTTTCAGTCGCAGGTAGAGCTAGGGATGAACGCCTGTCTATATACCTCTGGATTGAAACGTCCCCTTAGAACAATTATATACACGACTGGTCTATGTGAAACGTCCTCGTTGAACAATTATACACGAATGTGCTTAAACTGACACACAATATTTTTAGCGCAACGCAATCTGACTTTCAAAAATCCCTACAAAAGAATGGCCCTGACTAACAATAACCTATACCTTTCACAAATCACTTACCTCACAAAAATCTTCGTTACTCGAGCTACTGCAATACAGCGAGCGCCACTACTGCCAGCTAACTAAAAGATTCAAACTACGGAAGTCACTAACTACTGATAGGCATAGTTAGCAAATGAAAGATTTTAATACAGAACAAACAATGTATTTACCTTAATAGTCATAATATATATATCAGTTCGTGACACCAATTCTTACAAATTACAAAACTCCGCCATCTCTCAACCCACGTCCACCACTGCTGGCGGCTCACCTACAACTGCGCAACGCTACGCGCTGTTAGCATCCAGCTGCCGCTGCCCAACACTACAATGGCAGACAACAATGCAAACTAGCCACAGACTGCGCACAGCACAGCCAGTGATTTTTCATACAGAGCGCTACGTGGCGGCGGTGTTACCAATAAGAAAACCTAAACATCCTACTTACATAGCCTCCATGCTCCCCACAAAAAAAATTTACAAATTGTTTTGGGCAGTGGCCAATACAGATTTGAAATTTTTTTTCATAATTACAATAACAAAGAAATGAAATGCACACACTTATCGATGCAATGTTGGTCAAAAGCTAAAATTTTCTCACAGTCCATAAAGACAGTCCTGATCATTCATCAAAGTAAAATTGCAGTGTTTTTCTCAAAGTCTGAGTAGTAAAAGAAAATGCACATGGAAGTAGTGGATTTCCATGCAGTCTTGAAGATGTAGTGTTGTCCTTCCAACGGAAAGACAGTGCTGACTCTTGACATGCAGACACGTAATGGGCCACAACAGAGCAAACCCACAGCAGAGTCAGTCGAACTTTTGAAGAATAGTGGTAGGTAGGTCAACACAGAGTAGACCCATTGTAGTCCTGGTAGAGATTACAGTATTGGTGGGCCACCAGAGGTGCAGACCCACTGCAGTCCTTGTAGAAATAATGGTATTAGTGAGTCATCAAAGGTGTAGATCCATTGTAGTCCTTGTAGAAATAATGGTATTAGTGGGTCATCAAAGGTGCAGATCCACTGTAGTTCTTGTAGAGACGGTCAGCAGCCATCTGTTGCAACTGTGCAGGTGCACAACCACCATCGAAGAGTCTTGCGGATAATATAGCAAGTCCATAAACCACCACTTGTGCACTCACATACTGTTTGGTATGTCCTTAGAACCAGCAATGCTGTTAACCAGTCCCTTGCTGAATTATCAACACACGTTCAAGCACTAACAGTCCCTACTTCTCACATATTGTCCATATACTATGACCAACAGAAATGTGTGCAGTGAAATGTAATTTACAAGTTACTTAATTTGATGAATTGGTGTCAATTACAATTTTATAACATGAAAATATAATAACAAAGGTACAAAATACATCTTTAAATAACATAACAATACAGAGAACATTTGCAGTAGTACAGGCTTTACAAAAGAATCGAAATAACAAATTCATCAGTGTTGCAAAAATTATGACATAAGTACATACATAAAAGATCAGAATAATTATTGAAACATCAACTTCACACATGAGCATTAAAACAAAACACTATAAATAATGTCTGCACATATTTACAAAGAAAATGACATTGTATTTGAAAAATTCTACAACATAAATCTTATTAGCTAAACACATAAAGACAGGAAAAAGACAAATACACAAGGGTACATAAACACATAGAGGGATAATACGAAAGGAAAGGACAGGGTTTGTTTTACTGCAGTATTTTGCATAGAGATCTCCCTTAGTTCATCATTATTTCCAAAAAGTCCTATCTAAACCTGCTTTCTGTATTCTGTTAACATCCTCTTTCAAAAAATAGTTTTTCTCCACTGTACACTACTTTTTTGGCCAAACCATTTTCTTAAAGCTTCTCAATGCTTTTCTTCCAATTCATCATAGTTAGTTTCTTATATTGTCTACCCCATCTTAAGCTAACTTAAAATCTACTGAGCTCAGATGCTAAACTAAGGGACGACGCAATGCAGCAGCACAAAGCGATTAACACAAACAGCAATTAATAAAAAATGCAAGTAAGCATAGCAAGCAGCAATAAATGTAATAACTTATACCTAAACATGACAAACCCACAAGCAGAAAAAATAGTACACTAAAGACAACAATGCAGATAAGGGAAAGTTATAATCACATCTTAATGACTATGTAATTAAAGTGGTGCACCACAACTTATTCTATTAAATAAATTACCAAGTACTTGAAATGAAAATTATGTATGCAGTTCCTGCGAAGGGCAATGTCTTTTTGCGCTCCCTCATTTTTTAGGAAGTATGTCATAATTTTTTTTACTGGGCCTCACTAGTCATAATATATATAGCAGTTCGTGACACCAATTCTTACAAATTTCAAAACTCCGCCATCTCTCTACCCACGTCCACCACTGCTGGCGGCTCACCTACAACTGCGCAACGCTACGCGCTGTTAGCATCCAGCTGCCGCTGCCCAACACTACAATGGCAGACAACAATGCAAACTAGCCACAGACTGCGCACAGCACAGCCAGTGATTTTTCATACAGAGCGCTACGTTGCGGCGGCGTTACCAATAAGAAAACCTAAACATCCTACTTACAGGATGAGCCCTAATTTCTCGTATGTTACACTCCTGGAAATGGAAAAAAGAACACATTGACACCGGTGTGTCAGACCCACCATACTTGCTCCGGACACTGCGAGAGGGCTGTACAAGCAATGATCACACGCACGGCACAGCGGACACACCAGGAACCACGGTGTTGGCCGTCGAATGGCGCTAGCTGCGCAGCATTTGTGCACCGCCGCCGTCAGTATCAGCCAGTTTGCCGTGGCATACGGAGCTCCATCGCAGTCTTTAACACTGGTAGCATGCCGCGACAGCGTGGACGTGAACCGTATGTGCAGTTGACGGACTTTGAGCGAGGGCGTATAGTGGGCATGCGGGAGGCCGGGTGGACGTACCGCCGAATTGCTCAACACGTGGGGCGTGAGGTCTCCACAGTACATCGATGTTGTCGCCAGTGGTCGGCGGAAGGTGCACGTGCCCGTCGACCTGGGACCGGACCGCAGCGACGCACGGATGCACGCTAAGACCGTAGTATCCTACGCAGTGCCGTAGGGGACCGCACCGCCACTTCCCAGCAAATTAGGGACACTGTTGCTCCTGGGGTATCGGCGAGGACCATTCGCAACCGTCTCCATGAAGCTGGGCTACGGTCCCGCACACCGTTAGGCCGTCTTCCGCTCACGCCCCAACATCGTCAGCCCTCCTCCAGTGGTGTCGCGACAGGCGTGAATGGAGGGACGAATGGAGACGTGTCGTCTTCAGCGATGAGAGTCGCTTCTGCCTTGGTGCCAATGATGGTCGTATGCGTGTTTGGCGCCGTGCAGGTGAGCGCCACAATCAGGACTGCATACGACCGAGGCACACAGGGCCAACACCCGGCATCATCGTGTGGGGAGCGATCTCCTACACTGGCCGTACACCTCTGGTGATCGTCGAGGGGACACTGAATAGTGCACGGTACATCCAAACCGTCATCGAACCCATCGTTCTACCATTCGTAGACCGGCAAGGGAACTTGGTGTTCCAACAGGACAATGCACGTCCGCATGTATCCCGTGCCACCCAACGTGCTCTAGAAGGTGTAAGTCAACTACCCTGGCCAGCAAGATCTCCGGATCTGTCCCCCATTGAGCATGTTTGGGACTGGATGAAGCGTCGTCTCACGCGGTCTGCACGTCCGGCACGAACGCTGGTCCAACTGAGGCGCCAGGTGGAAATGGCATGGCAAGCCGTTCCACAGGACTACATCCAGCATCTCTACGATCGTCTCCATGGGAGAATAGCAGCCTGCATTGCTGCGAAAGGTGGATATACACTGTACTAGTGCCGACATTGTGCATGCTATGTTGCCTGTGTCTATGTGCGTGTGGTTCTGTCAGTGTGATCATGTGATGTATCTGACCCCAGGAATGTGTCAATAAAGTTTCCCCTTCCTGGGATATTGAATTCACGGTGTTCTTATTTCAATTTCCAGGAGTGTATCTTCGTGGTCCTTAGGCGAAATGTACGATGGCCACAGTATCATTGCTCTGCAGTCAGCTTCAAATTTGGTTTTTCTAAATTTTCTCAATAGCATTTCTTGAAAAGAACCCCGCTTTCCCTCCAGGGATTCCAATTTGAGTTCCCGAAGCAGATTTGTCACACTTGCATATTGTGTGAACCTATCGTTAACAGATCTCGCAACCCGCCTCTGAATTGCTTCGATGTTTTCTTTTAATCCTATGTGGTGGGGATCCCAAACACTCGAGCAGTACTCAAGAATAGGTCGGACTTGCTTCCTCAGTGTGGTATCCCTTACGGATGAGCCACACTAATCCTCCCAATAAACTGAAGTGGACCTTTCGCCTTCCCTACCACAGTCCTCGCATGCTCGATCTATTTCATATCAGTTTGCAAAGAACTCCTTCCTACGTGTTCTGTGCAGTTTTCTCACTGATATAGTCCCTTGAAGCAGTTCTTGAAAAGCCATTGGATTCGTTTGAAGATGCAATAAGTCGAGCTACACGACTATAAATGTATATGCAGGTAACTGATCTACTTTAAATTAATTCTGAATTGCCATTACGGTGCTTTTATTGACAAAACTCGCAAAACAATTAAAACGTTTTGAAACAGAAAAGCTAGAAATTAGGTGAAATCGAGAGCAAGGCTTGCACAGAAGTCAGGTCTGGATTGCGTTCTAACGTTAACTTACTAGCATGGTGCGCAACAGCAGTCTTTAGTATACTTCGTAACTGCAGGGATATTGTCGGTAAAGTAATTACTGTCGTTTGTTTTCCGATATAAATAGTTTACTGCACATTGGCGTAGTAGTAGCAGGAAAGCTTTCATGACGCTTCAGATTCTCCCTAACGCTTAATATGCTCAAGATGGCTTTTAATAATTGATAAAGGGAACAACTTGGCTTCGCGCCCAACTGTTGGGGGTTCGCGACGTACACAATCTCCGCGTAATATACATTCTCACTGCTTACTCGTAGCCCCTCACCCCATTGCCACATTTCAGCGCCATATGGCGCGGCCTGTGTCGCTGCTTGGTGGTCCGGGCAGTGTAGCTGCGTATGTTCCGATCGTAAGAACCATTTCTTACTGGTCGCTAACTATTCTATCCTGTTGGTTAAGAAAGTAGTTTCGGTGTTAACTGTTACGTCCCAATACAATGTTAAAACTAGCGAATAAAATGTCCCAAAATACAGGACTATTCAAAAAGAAGGAACATATTATTGCTTTTAAATTACTAAAGTTAGAAACACAATTACAACGTTCCCGGTAAGAGAAAAGTTCAAATTTTTATGCATTCAGTGTGAGCACCATGTGTTACACGACAAATATCGAAACGGTGTCTCAATTCCTGCCACAAATGAAGCTTCGTTAACTGTCTGCAGTGGGGGTACGGTGTCAAATGCTCTTCGGAAAGCTAGAAATATGGAAACTCCCTGTCGTCCTTCATCCACAGCTCGTAGTATATCGTGTGAGAAAAGGGCCAGCTGAGTTTCGCACGAGCGATGCTTTTTAAAACCGTACTGATTCGTGAACTTAAAGTTCATACATCCAACCTCGATGGATATTTCTCAGTCCAACCTCGATCTACGATGTCGCAGACTTTCAAGAGTGTTAGGCATTGGGGAGATAAAAACATGGTCTTTTACGTAACCCCACAGATAAGTCACAAGGGGTGAGGTCTAGAGACCTGGGAGGCCACCGGCGATTGACGTTCATCTTCTGCTCCTCATCTTCCAATCCAACATTCTGGAACGAGTGTCATTCAGATAACGTCGGACGTGCTTAGAGGTGACAAGATGTCATGGTATACCACCTAATGCCGTGTCAGACCTCCTTCTGGCCAGTGTAGTGCAGCAACTTCACGTGGCATGGGCTCAGCAAGTCGTTAGAAGTCTCCTGCGGAAATGTTGAGTCATGCTGCCTTTACAGCTGCCCATAATTGGCTCTGATCACTATGGGACTTAACATCGGAGGTCATGATTCCCCCTGAAACTTAGAACTACTTAAACCTAACTAACCCAAGGACATCACACACATCCTTGTTTAACATTTTAATGTTCGTATAATAAGTTGCCGTCTCTTTAATCTAAGAATAGACGATCAACGCAGCTAGCATCTATCTTTGTGTAATGTCTTGTCTGTATAGACGTGTCTCTGTTGTCTTTAAGATCCCTTCACCTTCACACATAAGTCTATACAGTAAAGTAGGGCCCTCCCAGTTCTTTGCTGATCCGTGATAAGACAGGCGAAAAATTTGAGTAATGGAGGATTCTTAGTGTTATCTCTATTTTCATTCGCTCTCTCTCTTTCTCTCCTTTATCTATGTATAGTTTTTAATGTAAGATTTCATTACGTGATATAGTGATAAAAAGAATCAGCCAAATAGAATCTTTGGTGGAGTCCTTCGTCTTGGTAATCAGCGGCTGGCTTGCTGTAAGAGATCTTCACATTTATTATTACTGTTAAACACTGCAGTCAGTCGGGAGAATCAATCGTTTAGACAATTTGTTCCTTTTACGAAAGATTGCGAATTCCAGATGTGTACGAAGCCTTTTTGGACGATTTAACATAGACTCAGTGATTGCAGGCTCTCTTCGACACAGCTGAAACTTCCCCACTCATTACAGGGCCAACGTGATCAACAAATGATTAAGAAAAAACGCATTCGTTCATTCACTCCAGAACAAAAAAGTCACAAACTTTATTTATGGAGGAAATCGTGTATTAAATCCATCTCCATTACATGTCCAGATCTCCGGTCATTCCACGCCTTAATTATTTTTCCTTGTACAATCTCTTTCTCTTCAAAACAAACCGCTAGCGGCACAAATGTTAATTGGCTCGCTTTAGCGAGAAGAAAAGCTGAATATGTATCTTTCAGAAACACGTCAATCCCTCAACAGATACTCCAGAAGCTGTCCTAGTTACCAATCTAACAATCATGGAGAATGCATATATGCATCTCTGTTATTTCAAAGAATAAGTGCACTAGAAAATACTTTGGCGTCGACGAGCTGTCGCCGCATATATTGCGAGAAAATCAGATCAGATAACTTTTCCAAAGTGAATGAATGTGGATGGTTTGATTGAAAATGATTAATTGGTGCGTGTTAGAGGGTATTTGCTGTGGGGACGTTACATATGCCCGAGGGAGGATTCGAACCTGCGACCGTAGCTGTCCATAATTGCAAAAGTGTTGCCGGTGCAGGTTTTTGTACGCGAACTGACTACTCGATAATATTCCATAAATGTTGGTTGGGAACCATCTTGGGCAATCTTGGTAGCCAAACCATTCGCTCGTATTGTCCAGAATGTTCTTCAAACCAATCGCAAACAATTGTGCTCTGGTGAGATGGCGGACTGTCATCCGTAGAAATTCCATCGTTGTTTGGGGACATGAAGTTTATAAATGGCTGCGAACGGTCTCCAAGTAGCCGAACACAACCATTTCTAACCATTGAAAGGTTCAGTAACACCAGAGGACCCAGTCCGTTACGTGTAAACACAGCCACACCATTGCGGAGCAGCAGTGGTCTGCGCCACATTCGAACCATACTATCAGCTATTAACATTTGAAATCTGGACTCATCTGAGCAGGCCACGGTTTCCCAGTCGTCTGGGGTCCAAACGATATCGTCTCGAGCCCGGGAGAGGCGATGTCGTGCTGTTAGTAAAGGCAGTCGGGTCTGTCGTCTGTTGCCAGAGAACATTAAAGCCAAATTTCGCTGCCGTGTCCTAACAGATACGTTCGTTTTACGTCCCACATTGACTCTACGGTTATTTCACGCAATGTTGCCTGTCCATTAGCTCTGACTACACTACCCACATGCTGCTGTCTGAAATTTAGTGTTCTCGGCACTCTTTTGACACCGTTGATTTCGGAATATTGAATTCACTAACAATGTCTGAAATGGTATCCCCCATACGTCTAGCCTCAGCTACTATTCCACGTTCAATGTCGCGCGGCCGTAACCAAGTCGGAAACCTTTTCACACGAATCACCTGAGTCTAAATGACAGCTCCGCCAGTGCACTGCCCTTTTATACCATGTGTACGTGGTACTACCGCCATCTGTATATGTGCGTATCGCTATCACATGACTTTTGTCACCTAAGTGTGTAAGCGTGCGGAATTTGGAGATGGTAATGAGACAGGTGGTCACATTGGTGCGATGCCCTGCAGCCAAGCCTGCGAACCGCGAGGCCGCAGGGGTCGGTGGCAGGCTGCGACCTCGCCCGCCCTCCGTGCCTTCCGGAACTGACGGCCCTCGGAGCGTCACGGCGCTGCGCGTGCTTCGTGGCCGCTGGGCAGAGACGCCACGCCACACGTTTCCTGCTGGAGGCTGCCGGGCTCACTTCAGCTGCCGCCTGCCAGGGAGACCGTTCCACCGGCCGACTGGGTGGCACTTGTTCCGTTAAGTAGAGCAAATCCTTGCTCCGTACCAACTGAGGTGGTGCAGTACGTGAGGCACTCGACTCGTACGCGGTCTAGGATTCCCGTCTGCCTATACAGATTTTCGTTTCTCATTTCATGGTGGTCCCTTTAGAAGGAGACAATCATACGGCAGTCAAATGTTTTGTGAAATGATTTGTCTAAAAGAAAGAAATAAAATAGATTAGGGAAACACTTGACTCTCCTTTGAATCATAACTGAAATGATGTACAGCAAATAAGGTGCCGACTGAGAATTTGAAGTACAGTGCTTAGCTAAGAATATTGAAATTTTATAGAATAGAAAGAATAGAAATTTTAAAGAATGAAGTAATAAGTGCTATCGACGGGGGATGTCAAATTGATTCCATATTTTTAGATTTCCAGAAGGCTTTCGACACCGTTCCTCACAAGCGTCTTCTAATCAAACTGCGTGCCTACGGAGTATCGCCTCAGTTGTGCGACTTGATTTCCTGTCAGTAAGGTCACAGTTCGTAGTGATAGATGGGAAGTCATAGAGTGAAACAGAAATAATATCCGGCGTTCCCCAAGGAAGTGTTTTAGGCCCTCTATTGTTCACGATCTATATTAACGACGTAGGAGACACTCTGAGTAGCCGTCTTCGATTGTTTGCAGATGATGATGTCATTTATCGTCTTGTAAAGTCATCAGATGATCAGAACGGTTTAGATAAGATATCTGTATGGTGCGAAAAGTGGCAATTGACCCTGAATAAAGAAAAGTGCGAAGTTATTCACATGAGTACTAAAAGAATTCGCCGGCCGGGGTGGCCGAGCTGTTCGAGGTGCTACAGTCTGGAACCGCGCGACTACTACGTCCGCAGGTTTGAATCCTGCCTCGGGCATGGATGTGTGTGATGTCCTTAGGTTAGTTAGGATTAAGTAGTTCTAAGTTCTAGGGGACTGATGACCTCAGAAGTTAAGTCCCATAGTGCTCAGAGCCATTTGAGCCACTAAAAGAAATCAGCTAAATTTCGATTACGCGATAAATCACACAAATCAGAGGGCTGTAAATTCAACTAAATGCTTAGGGATTACAATTACAAATTACCTAAATTGGAACGATCACATAGATAATATTGTGGGTAGAGCAAACCAAAGACTGCGATTCATTGGCAGAACACTTAGAAGGTGCAACAGGACTACCAAAGAAACTTCTTACACTACGCTTGTCCGCTCTATTCTGCAGTACTGCGGTGCGGTGTGGGATATGCATCAGGTGGGACTAACGGATGACATCGAAAAAGTACAAAGAAGGGCTGCTCGTTTTGTATTATCGCGAAATAGGGGACATAGTGTCACAGACATGATACATGAATTGGAGTGGCAATCATTAAAACAAAGGCGACGGGATCTTCTCATGAAATTTCAATCACCAGTTTTCTCCTCCGATTGCGAAAACATTCTGTTGGCACCCACCTACAAAGGGAGAAATGATCATCACGATAAGATAAGAAAAATCTGGGCTCACACGGAAAAATTTAAGTGCTCGTTTTTCCCGCGTGCCGTTCGAGAGTGGAACGGTAGAGAGACAACATGAAGGTGGTTCATTGAACCCTCTGCCAGGCACTTTATTGTAAATACCAGAATAATCACGTAGATGTAGATATTTGTCTGGTGGAATTTCACTCAGTCGTTTCCGTACGGCACTAAGGTCTCAACTACTGTACGTGATTTCGACCATCATTCAAACGTGAGTCAGATGTTTCTCGACATCTTTTATTTTCTACTTTTAGACATGCCTTACCACAAAATATTTGACCATTTTTTGCACATTGCATGAAATACACTGCTCAAAAGAACTAGGGAAACAGGTATATCAACGTCCGGTATGTTTAATAAGTTTTGATACTGGCGATACCTGTGGTCTTACTGCGTAGCTTGACATATTCTCTTTAAATGTATGCAACTGATAAATCTTTCGCTATTTGTGGATGCTCCTCTCAACCAGGTACATGCACTGCGACATCGTAATGCAGTGCGAGCTACAAGGGCAGTCTGTTTGATCCAAGAAGGATGGACTTCCCATCGTGTTGCTGCAGATGCCAACAATACCTGCCATCCAGAAGCTGTGGACACGTTGTAAGGAGACAATACACAAGGCGAGATGGACAAAATGGCTGACGCATTACAACCCCACGGGAAGACCGGAATCTGGCCATTTCTGCTTTGCAGCGTCGTACGGCTACCGCCAGAGAATCGTATGACGATCTCAGGCCATCTCTGCGAAGGGAAGTAGAAAAGTTGGCATCCCGTCGACATTGTGGTCAATAGAGAGGGAGCACAAGCTCGGATTGTGGCAAGGATAGGGAAGGAAATCGCTCGTAGCCTGGCAAGGGAACCATCCTGGCATTTGCCTAGAGCGATTCAGGAAGTCACGGAAAACCTGAGTCTGAATGGCTGGATGCAGATTCGAACCGTTGTCCTCCCGAATGCGAGTCCAGTGTGTTAACCACTGCGCCACCTCACTCGGTCCATCTCTGCGTTGCTGCACCGTACTGCTATCGCCAGACCACCGCAAGAAGGTCTCAGAAGGGCCACTGGAGCCGCTGTGTCCGATCAGGTTGTAAGGAACAGGTTACGAGAAAGGAACCTACGACCCAGATGTCCTGTTAGAGGACCCTGCTTGACACAACGTCCCGAAGCTCGATTTCATTTCTTCTGTTTGCATGTCAACTGGCAACGTGTTATTCACAGACTATTCCAGATTTCCACTGATGCAAGGTGGTGATGTTCGTTAGTGGAGACGCTGTGGTGATGGTACCTACCAAATGTTGTCCAACAAATCTGCAGCTTCCTCCAAGGTTCTGTGATGGTACGGGGAGGCATCATTGTTCACGGCCGTGCGGGTCTTGTCGTTGTCCATGACCATCTTACCGTCAGGCTGTATTTCGATTAGATCCTGTTGGACCAAGTGCTGGCTGCTGCATACAATGGTGTCCCCGAATTCCTTGTCATGCCTGACAATGCCACAGTCCATAAGGCGTGCATCACCAAGGATGTCTTGCGAAACTTGGACATCGAAGTAACGGAATGGTTAACTTTGAGTCCTGACCTAAATCACATCGAATGTATGTGGAACATGTAGTCGTCCTATTTGCTACAGATTTAAAGAACTCTCAAGGGCCCAAATTGAACAATGGGATCGAATACCGCAAGGCGACCTCCGTAGACGTATACGAAGCAAGCCAGGTAGGTGTCAGGCGGTAATAAACGTTCACGGAGGACATACAGGTTATTGTAACTCTCAAGGTCCTGTGAAAAGCATCCGGAATGAATGTTTGTTTCCACTTTGTTTTTGACACCTGTCTGACATTTCAATTATTGTTACGCAAATGAACGGGCTCGTAATGTTGTTTTGTTGTGTACTTCACACATAATTTGGTAACACACCCAATCCTGAATTATTGTTCAGTGGAGTGTGGCAAATGCCCTAAGTCGTGTTACCGTAATATCGATCGCTATTCTATTATTATTAAAGCAGAGAAGTTTCAATCTGTGCTCTGTTTTTAGAAAAAAAGATACTTCATTTACATAACTAGCAGCAGCTGATCGTGAAATATTTCAATTTTTACTCACATCACTAATTAAGTTTTTAATTGTCTTGATTACCTTCAAGCAATTTTTTTTTTTCAAACTAGACCTCGCGCTGGTCAGTTTGATTGCCCATTTAACCATTTCTCGCTCCTCTTCTGGCTATGAAATTTCGAACACAAATCCATTACGTAGTTTCTAGAGAGTCTTGTTATCGCTCCGCTCAAACACTTGACCAACAAATTATTTGGCAATGGTGACTGCAGGACACTATTTGTAATTCTGAAGTTAACAGGCATATAACACAATAAGCGTAACGATAACTACATCTTATACATAAATTCGACTCCAGTCCTAAGAGTTAAAGGGAGGTACTAGTTTAGAAGACAGTGATACATAGTTGTAGCCTATCTCCGTGTACCTTAATCATTACACCGAGGAAAAAGTAAAAGGAAGCCAGGGAGCAACTTGGTAAAAGAATTGACGAAGTAAAAAGTTTTGTGGTTTATAATTTTATCAGAGACGACAAAAGGCGTGTAAGATATATTTAACGGAATCGAGAAAATAGGTTCAAGATGAACATCAAGAAAAGTAAAACTAGGATAATAGAGCGAAGTCTAATTACACCAGGTAATGCTGAATGAATGAATTACATTACGCAATGAGACCATAAAAGAAGTAGATGCGGTTACTTTTGGGATGGTGAAATAACTAACAGTAGCAGAAAATAGAACTGGCAGTGGCAAGAAAAACATTTGCGAAAAAGAAATTTGTTAAAATCAATTATTCATTTAAGTGTTAAGAAGTTTTCTGAAAGTGAGAGTCGCAGTTGCAATCAGTCGAATCGTAAATATGCTACAGTCTCTTGTGTATCGTTTGCAAAAAGAAAAAGGAAAAACAAAAAAGATTAGACCAATTGCTACGCGCTCAGAGTCGTTTAAAGGAGTCACTCTTCTCGCTCTACATTCTTGAATGCAGCGGGAAGAAGCTATACCAAATGTTGCAATGGGAAGTGCCGCTTGCTGTATACACTTATCAAGAATTTGCCATGAACGGCTGCATTGGCTATTTCCGTTATTTCCGCCGTGCGCTCAACAGTGTTTAGCCGGCCGGTGCGGCCGAGCGGTTCTAGGCGCTTCAGTCTGGAACCGCGCGACCGCTACGGTCGCAGGTTCGAATCCTGCCTCTGGCATGGATGTGTGTGATGTCCTTAGGTTAGTTAGCTTTAAGTAGTTCTACGTCTAGGGGACTGATGACCTCAGATGTTAAGTCCCATAGTGCTCAGAGCCATTTGAACCATCAACAATGTTTAAGTGCGGTAGGAAAGGCACTCCGATTGTATATCAAGAGCCCGCCGAGCGCTTCCAACTCGGCCTTGTTTGTCGCTTTTTAGAGGGACACCTCCAGCCGGACAGAATACGCGCTGGCTGGAGCGGGCGGCGGGCGTTTGTTTGCGCCGTGTAGAGTTTCCATTCACGGCGCGACCGACCCCGCCAGCTGCGAGGCTCGGTGTCGCTTACCTTACCTTGCCTTAGCTTACCTGCCCTGCACGAAGCCCCGCTGCCACTGTCCACTTCCTGTGGCTTCACTCGCACGGCGGGCTTTGTCCCGTCTGGACGGAAGTTCTCCACAAACGCCGAGCTACTGCGCATAAATCACTCCTGCTGTTGGCTACAAATGTACGCAGCAAGCCACCCTGCACTGCGTATTATCGCTTGCTTTTCTCCCCTTTTCCACTCGCGAATGACGCATGGGGTGAATGATTGACGATAAACGTCTACGTGGTCCGTAGGCTACGACACAAGTGCAGCGTGCCGCAAAGCGGACAGAGCGCTCGATGACGTCATAAGGCGAGCCGACGCAGTAGTGTCATGAGTTGCAGTTCTTGTCAAGCCGTGTGTAATAGCGTCGAGCAGAGATCAGACAAACAGTAGAGTCGAACACATTGCTATCCGATTCGATACTGGAAGGATATATGTTTTTGAAAGAAAATTTCATCAGTGTAAGGAACTGTCCAAGTAGTCTGTTGAAACAGAGAATTGTTTTGGAGAGTTTAATACATTGTACGAGAGTTTACGATCAGTTCCTAATAAAGATCCTGAGTGCACGATAATGTCTGTGTCTACATTTGATTACGTTTTGAAAAAGATCGGTGTACGCTTGAGAGTACCCTGCACCAATTTCCATTCAACTGTATCGCCGCCGGCCGGAGTGGCCGTGCGGTTCTAGCCGCTGCAGTCTGGAGCCGAGCGACCGCTACGGTCACAGGTTCGAATCCTGCCTCGGACATGGATTTGTGTGATGTCCTTAGATTAGTTAAGTTTAATTAGTTCTAAGTTCTAGGCGACTGATGACCTCTGAAGTTAAGTTGCGTAGTGCTCAGAGCCATTTGAACCAACTGTATGGCCAGAGCGAAAACTTGTGGTTAACTTGACATAAGTAAAAGTGAATTCACTTTTGCATGTTCGAATTTAATTTTCAACTAAAAGAGTAGCACTCAGTTTAAACAACTGCATCTAACATCACGAGTGGCGAGAAATTGTCAAGACGCGTGTGAATTCCTAAGGGACCAAACTGCGAATCAAACAACGCATCTCACAGCAAAAGCTTAACATGGAAGAAGAATATAAAGAGGAGATAATGGATACGAAAGTGGAATTAGCTGAATAGATTTTTATGGAGGTCCAGTGTATTTGTTGGAGAACATACAATGTTTTTCCACACACTGAGATATTCGCAAATTTACCGCATGCTCGTCAAAAAGAGAAAGCATCAAAACAAAACAGCAGGCAGTGTTATACCTTCTTGCTGCTGGGTACAGTTTAAGAACGCAAACACACCTCTTTCGAAAGAAAGAATATGGGGTTTAACGTTCCGTCTACGACGGTGTCATTAGACATGCAGCATAAGCACGGACCGGGAAGCAATAGGGATACAAGTCGATCGCTCCCTTTCATAAGAAGCGTTCCGGCGTTAGCCCTAATTGCTTTAGGGTAATCACCGACACGCTAAACCTGGATGTCAAGAAGCATGTACGAACCAACATCCACCCTTATACTAGTCGAGTGTCTTACCACTACGCCATCAAGCTCGCTTCGTCTTTCGGTTGTGGAAATAATCTTGACCGTCCTATCATCATCACAACGAGTCGTGTTGCCGATCCACTAGAAACAGATGACGGGGAAGCAAGAGCGAAACGAAAACGAACTACTAATGGAGCCTACTCTGGCAATCAGACGGTGCTTACGGTTGACCAGTGATGAGTGAGGTGGGGAGGGTGAAGGTATTTAACAGGTCTATATCTATGTCGATACTTTGTAAGCCACCGTACGGTGCGTGGCGGAAGGTACCCTGTACCACTACTACACTACTAGTCATTTCCTCTCTTGTTCCACTCACAAATAGAGTGAGGGAAAAACGACTGTCTACATGCCTCCGTATGAGTCTTAGTTTCTCGAGTGTTCGCGGTCCTTCCGCACAATGTATGTTGGCGGCAGTTCAAATGCGGTTCTTTAAATTTTCTCACTAGTGTTTCACGAAAAGTACGTCGCCTTCCCTGTAGGGATTCCCGGTTGAGTTCCCGAAGCATTTCCGTAAACTTAATTGTTGTTCGAACCTCCCGGTAATAAATCTAGCAACCCGCCTCTGAATTGCTTCGATGTCTTGTTCAAGCCGATCTGGTACCTATCCCAAACACCCGAGCAGTACTTAAGAATACACCGCACCAGCGTCCTATATGCGGTCTCCTTTGCAGGTGAACCACTCTGAATGTTACATGACAGATTACTATGCAGCTTAATGCATCGGAACTACTAAACCATTTTAACAAAATAACCTTTAGTTACTAAATCACTCGAATAAATTGCAGAACTATTCTGAAGCAGCTGCAAGTGTTTGTTTTAATCGCGTGCTATAGAAAATATAAAATAGTCATCAACCCGGAGATTGGTTTCAACACCACAGTACTTTACCTGGCACGGTCCTATTGGAAGTGCCATGACAATGCCTTCCTTCGACCTTTGCAGCGCTTTATCCAGCCAATTTTAGCGCCATCTACAGTTTAAAGTGGATTATGAACATCAGTGCTGTTCGGCATTTTTCGGATTAGCGAACATCGACAAACGTGAAAAAATTATGTATGGCAGATAAAAATCTTACGACCGACGTGGTTTCGAACCCCAGCAGTTTGGGTCTGTAGTCAGACACTCAATCAGTGGGCTATCGAGCACATACTCCCATTTGCTAGTATGCAGATAAACTTCGGCTTGTGTTGCGCTAAATCGTTTAATTTCTTTTCTGACTTCTGGCTCGTCATCTAGTTTTAGACGGAAGTAGCATAAAGATAACGTGGGAGAGAAGGGTGGGGGGGGGGGGGGGGAGGGAAATGGAACGTGATATAAGAGTAACTTGCTTGCAAATCTTCGTCGTGCAGATGACATTACTTTGTACACTGCCCAAAGCAGGGAACTTCATTCTTCCTTTCATAATAGATTGGAAGGAGTGGCCTAGTTTCGATGGCACCATCAAGTCGGGAAATCGATCCTTTCCGTCGTCTCTATTCCCCGCCAAGTGCTTTTCTGCCGCCTTACGTCCATCGTTATTCTTACTGCAGCGCGACGCCAATTCGTGACTACTTGTGACAATAACTTCACAAAGACGGTGATTTACATCTCAGATTGCCTGCGCAGGAACAGAAAAGTCTGTAAATACGTTCCGTACGATCTGTGTTTACTGTAAAGTTTTAGTTCCAAACTAAACTTCAAAGCTTTTAATGACCACTTTATTTATTTTCGCGGGTAAGAGTATACAAATGGCATTTCAAGTTATCTGGTACAATTTTCATAAGAATTCTCTTCATAAACTTGTTTGTAAGACACGTGCACGTGCACAGAGAAGATGGCCACAAGAACAACAAGAGGAGGAAATGTAATTTCTGGAAACTGGTTAATGATACGCACTCTCCTGCTGCCCACCTCTTTCAAGGATTTCTGTAATTTTCCCTCATTCGCTACGCCGAAGTAAGTAAACGGCAATCGTTCTTCTGTGAAGCTGAAGGTAGGACAAATGTAATGGTGTAAGTAAATCCAAGAGAACGTGTGGTCGTTGGTCGTGGTAGCTTACTCGATAAGAGCGTTGGCCGCGGACAGCAAGGTTACGCTTCGCGTTCCAGTCCGGCACACATTTTAATCTGCCAGAATGTTCTTTCAATTTAACCTTGTTCTGTATTTTTTTCTATTATTAGTAGTACTCCCTGCTCTTTCGTCACGTAATCATCTGTGAATTTTGTTTGTTGTGTTGCAGCCTTTTACCGATCCGAGGAAATTAATTTCCGATGCTTGTGATTAAGGTCTTCCTTTTCTCACCTTAGCACACTGACCTTTACAATAACTTAAAACTGACCAGCACTTCGTTAAACAGTATTTGGGTCTTGCTTTTCCACTCGGTGTCCTTGCGATGTTTCAGTTTATCATGTGGTAGGTGTTAGTCTTGTTAATAATATTTTGTCTTCTTCATAAGTTTTGTCACACCTTATTTAATGGGAACGTGTCGTTTGCTCGAGTGTCATCCGAACGATGACGATTTTTTAAGTACCTGGATTGTTTCTCAGGAGCGCCTTTACTTTAGGTTTGGTAGCTGAATTTTAAAACTGTAATTGGAGCTTACCCGATGTAGTATATACACTCCCATTTGCAGTATATCTACGTTTTCGTGAATGAGTATTAGTTCGCCAGCATAGTGTGTTCAAATATCTGTGATTTCTAATTCTCAAACCCTGAGAGGCGGCCTTTTCCGTCCTGATTGTTATCATATGTTCCAACTGAGACGTTGAATGTGTGCTGTTGTTATTGTAGGCAAATATCTTATGCAGTTAAAATGTACCTTTTCTTGAATATACCTCTTTAGAACAACTTCTCCTAAGTTGAGTCAGAACGGCTTACGGTTCCTAAGGATGGAGTTTAAATAGAGGTTAGTGTTCGCTGGGTTCATTTCATTCTTTACCAGTGACTATTTGTGATTTTTATTTATTTATTTATTTATTTATTGCTTATTTTACCTGTAAGATGACTTAGCCAGCACGTCAAGGTTGAAACACGGGCGTGTTACAGTTACAGCCTTGGTGCGAGGTACTTACTTACACCACTGATTTTGCTTCATTTCGTATTGTACACTTGTATAGAACACACACACTAGTGAGACATTTAAAAACCATCTTCATGGCGGAGGTGGAGCTCAAGGCCCCAAGCAGACTCCCGTGCTTTTCGAGCTAGTGACACAACTCTCAGTACTTCGGTGGAGGCCTGACGGTGGCCGAGGTGCAGTGATAAGTAAAGCTGTCGGCACACGCACCGCGCTCTCGAACGTCAACGTGGAGCGCGCCGAGTTCAACGTGCTGCGTACCGCTCAGAAACGATGCAAATTGTGCATACGATACGTGTTCCTCAACGTGTTATTGCGATCTCAGCGCGCTCTAGCATCAGTTGTCGGCTGTATCTGGTTCGCAAACCACACTGTTTACAAAATGGACGCTGCAGTAATGGACTGTGCGTACGGCTGGTCCCGGCGGAGGTTCGAGTCCTCCCTCGGGCATGTGTACTTGTCCTTTGGATAATTTAAGTTAAGTAGTGTGTAAACTTAGTGACTGATGACCTTAGCAGTTAAGTCCTATAAGATTTCACACACATTTGAACATTTTGAACGAAACGGACCGGCGTAAAAATTCCTACGTCAGCTGCATTAAAACGTACATTTCCTCCCTAGTCCGTTTGCTGTTCATGTTGTTCTGTCTGAAATATACAAAGATAAAAACTTAAATATCGATGAACATGTTATAGGGCAAAAAGGAAAGTGCAACGTCCAGATAGTAAGGAAATCCTCTTATAAAAGTTCCATTACAAATAGTGCGATACAAATTTCCATTAGTTCTCTACATAAGATAAAAATTATTTCATCATTCTCACTTTTTAGTAATACTTACTTACTTGATCACTGGAACTTTACAACACGTGAAACAAAAAAAGTGCACAGTAGTGCAAGCTGTGTTGTAGATTAAACCGGTCGGACAAACTTACTACTTAGAAAGAGCGTCGTTGTGTTTACATAGCATCGTATATTATAGAACATACTTCTTAAACTAATCAAAAGTACAAAACATCAGAAAACGCGAACGTTAGTAAAAATAATGTTTGGATCTAGTGAGACCTGGTCCAGCTGCTGATGCCACACAATTCTACGAATCTACTCATTACGCTAGACAGACCATGAATGTTTTATGACCATAGTTAGCATGTCCTGGAAGCTTTTGTCGTAGATATGTTATTTATTTATGAATTGTTATGATATGTTATTTAATTATTAATTATACCAATTTGACAATGTGTTTTTATGAATCCTCAACGTTACATTGCCCTGGAAGGGCATAATTTCGTAATACACAAGTTACAATGATTCTTTAACCACCAATATAATGTTTCCCGTCAGTTTATTGCAACAAATCATACAATAAACGACGGGTTTTCGAGAGATCCTCAATTTCCTGGTGCTTATAAATTGCACGTACAGAGTGAACATCAATAAAATCAAGAAATTGCAGAGACCCATTCCTGCCTAGGAAGTGGAGGAGAAAAGGTCGTATGAACATGTATCTGGAAATGGACGGTATGCGTGTTGCGACAACAAATCGTCCCGGAACAGAGTACAGAGCCGGCCTGAGTGGCCGAGCGGTTCTAGGCACTTCAGTCTGGAACCGCGCTACCGCTACGGTCGCAGATTCTAATCCTGCCTCGGGCATGGATGTGTGTGATGTCCTTAGGTTAGTTAGGTTTAAGTAGTTCTGATTTCTAGGGGACTGATGACCTCAGAAGTTAAGTCCCATAGTGCTCAGAGCCATTTGAACCATTTGAACAGAGTACAGAGCTGTATCGCATCCACATCACAACAGATGTTGAAATAGCCTCCATGGGATCGTAGTTGATACGGTTAGTGGCGGTTGTCATGCAGGACACAATTAATCGTCTTTTTGGCTTCCACCGTGTTGGCGGGTCACTTGCCTGTAACTTCTACTAAAGTTCATCGCAATATCCGGTACACCGTCCATCCCTTAGTGCAACGGATCCAGGAAAGCTGTTACTTGCTCACTCTTGATGGAGCCACTGTGATGTTTGTGTGTGTTTCTCTTCATGTCTGACTGACAGGAAACGAAGCCTCTGACGCTGCTGCCAAGGCTGCAGTCCTCGTACCCCAGCCCGCTAGTTCTTACATTCCCTCCGATGATCTCTGTGTCGGCGTCTGTCAGCAGGTGGTGTCACTTTGGCATCACCATTGGGACCTCCCTTCATGGGAACAAGCTCTGGGGAATTAGGTCTCTCCTAGAGGCTTAGACGACTTCCTCTCCGCTTTCTCGTCGCGAGGAGATCAGTTTACCTGGGTTGCGTATTGGGCACTATATTTTTAGCCATCCGCCGGCTGCTGCGGCCGAGCGGTTCTAGGCGCTTCAGTTCGGAACCGCGCTGCTGCTACGGTCGCAGGTTCGAATCCTGCCTCCTGCATGAATGTGTGCGATGTCCTTAGGTTCGTTAGGTTTAAGTAATTCTAAGTCTAGGGGACTGATGACCTCAGATGTTAAGTCCCATAGTGCTTAGAGCCACTTTGTGCTCATTGCTCTCAACCTTTGATGGTCCGCCATTTCCTGAGGGAATGCCCTTTGTAAAATCACTTACGTCCTCATTTGTGTCGGCCGTTTCAGTGAACGACGCGCGGGCTGTCGACTGCATTTTACTTTTTATGCTTCGTAGCAATACGGCGAAGTACATTTAATCTTTACTTCAGCACCTCCGTTTCTCTATGGAGTATTTTATAGACCTTTCTCCACGCTGCTGTTTTTAGCGGTCTTCTTTTCCGTCTCTTGGCATTAACGTCTAGTCGTTTTTTAAATCGTCTCTATGTCTTCGTGTTCTACAGTTCTGATTTGGGCGGTTATGATGCTAGTTATTTTTGTCCCTAAAACAAAAAAAAAAACTAAACAATATACGGTAGAATCCGGTCCTCTAAATCTGGTGTACGCACACTCCGGCTGCCTTCTTGCATGTTCGTCTGCATCAAAGGATCCATGATCACACAAATGCCTAAAAAGGGCTTGAATTGTTGTTTGACGCATTTGGTTTCTGTGATTGTACTTGTTTTGGTATTGTCGTGCTGCTTCTCGACCACTTACATCTGTTTGGCCGTACAGAACACCATTTCGGCTTGTTCCCGACATGAATGCCGGACCATTCTGTTGTGTACAGTTCGCTGCGCCAATCATACAGCCTGCAACACACAAGGAACGCACGGCACATGGTCAGAGGAACAGTCATTTGTCAACGCCATGTACTGTGGCAACGATGTATTTCCGGACCCATGTTCGTAGGACTTTTTTTCCTGTATTTCTTGACAGAAATTCTTCCGTGCAGTTTGTCGGTTTTCCTAATGTTCACCATGTATACATACAGGCTTGAACTGAAAGCCAGCATGGCGTCTCGCAACTCAGAATTGAAGAGAGGCGGCGTGCCTATGACGTAGGTGGCGTTCTTCTGTCTCCTTGATCTACATTCAGACGCACGTTCAGAATATCTGTGATCCTAGATATTTCTCTGAACGTTCGAAAAGACTCCTCAACGTGCTTTTTCCACGCTACGATGTCAGAAACTCAGGACGCTCAACGTTCGAATGTAGTAAGATCCCTGAGCTGACGGCTTAAGAAGTGTAAAGGACACCTGCTCGTTAAGATTTGCAGCGACGGCAATAGACCCATGAGGTTTTGTGTTTCCATCGTCACAGGGCGGGATTTTAATCCCGGTATTCTTTGTCTACAGTCTGCCGTGCGTGCGCTGCCTTTCAGCGAGGGGGTATGCGCCAAAATGAACCTTCTTGACAGATTAAAAAGTATGTCTCTTGCGAATATCGATCCCGGATGTATGCCTTTCGGAGGAAGCGCGTGAATGTCCAAACCATCCGAGTGCGTCTCGCGGTTCATTTCAAAGCTTTACTTCAGGAAGATTAATTCAAGTGCAGACTCAGATGCGGAGTGCGAGTTTATGCCTGTCCATATCTTTCCTCACAGGCGTGCTGGTCGCAGCTAGGTGCTCGGGAGAACTTCGCAAAAAACGAGGTGGTGTATTGTCAGGTTGATACTTTTAAGTCTGTGCTTTTGGCGTCCTTTGACAGATCATACTGTGGGACGTAATGCAATAATCTGCCTTCGAATCTCGGGCTGAAGCACAGTTTCAGTCTGGCAGGAAGAATCATAAAATGCAGAGCCATAAACTGCTGTGTTCTTATTGTTGTTTGGTGCCAGAATTAATTAGGCCTCTTAAGACTGCGGTGCGCCGGAGTTACTGAGACCTTCTAACTCTTTAAGTCGGCGGTGATGACGAATACGGAGTCGTCCGTATCTTTCCCTTCTGCATTAAATATGGTGCTAAACGGAGAAAGTGAGTTTCCTGATATAGCACATTTTTTATCTGTAGTGAAATTTAGACCTGATATTTCACAATAAGAACGATCTCCAGTTTCACTGGCACTGAGATGTTAAATTTACTTTGCGTACGTACTTTCACTCTGTTGGGTGTTGTGGTGCCAAATTATGAGACAACTTTATGTATTCACTACAAATATTTTAGACCCTTAAAATGTCGGTCAGAGCTAAACACATCAAAAAAAGTTTTGCGTCACCTCGGTTCCGAGAGTTCTGCAACCTGTACAGAAAATTGGAAAAGAGATCACCATAAATATAATTTCCGCGCTTTTTATTGCTCATGAAAGCCACACATTGCATGCTGTACCACCACCATACAGCGAGACCTCTAGAGGGGGCGGTCCAGATTGCTGTACACACCGGTACCTTTAATAACCAGTAGCACATCCTCTTGCATTGATGTATGCCTGTATTCGTCGTGGCATACTATCCACAGGTGCATCAAGGCATTGTTGGTCCAGAATGTCCCACTCCTCAACGGCGATTCGTCGTAGGTCCTTCAGAGGGGTTGGTGGGTCACATCGTCCATAAACAGCCCTTTTCAATCTATACCAGGCATGTTCGATAGGGTTCATGTCTGGAGAACATGCTGGCCACTCTAGTCGAGCGATGTCGTTATCCTGAAGGAAGTCATTCATAAGATGTACACGATGGGGGCTCGAATTGTCGTCCATGAAAACGAATGCCTCGCCAATATACTGCCGATATTGTTGCACTATCGGTCGAAGGATAGCATTCACGTACTCTACAGCCGTTACGGCGCCTTCCATGACAACTAGCAGCCGTACGTCGGCCCCACATAATGCCACCTCAAAACAGCAGGGAACCTCCATCTTGCTGCACTCGCTGGACAGAGTGTCTAAGGCGTTCAGTCTGACCAGGTTGCCTCCAAACACGTCTCCGACAATTGCCTGGTTGAAGGCATATGCGACACTCATCGGTGAAGAGGACGTGATGCCAATCCTGAGCGGTCCATTCGGCATGTTGTTGAGCCAATCTGTACCGCACAGCATGGAGTCATGGTTGCAAAGATGCGCGTCGGGGGTGAAGTTGCGCATCATGCAGCGTATTGCGCACAGTTTCGTAACACGACGTCCTGTGGCTGCACGAAAAGCATTATTCAACATGGCGGCATTGCTGTCAGGGTTCCTCCTAGCTGTAATACGTAGGTAGCGGTCATCCATTGCAGTAGTAGCCCTTGGGCGGCCTGAGCAAGGCATGCCATCGACAGTTCCTGTCTCTCTGTATCTCCTCCATGTCCGAAGAACACTTTGGTTCACTCCAGACGCCTGGATTTTGGATTGTTTGGGGGAAGAGACCATACAGCGAGGTCATCGGTCTCATCGGATTAGGGAAGGATGGGGAAGGAAGTCGGCCGTGCCCTTTCAAAGGAACCATCCCAGTATTTGCTTGGAGCAGTTTAGGGAAATCACGGAAAACCTAAATCAGGATGGCCGGACGCGGGACTGAACCGTCGTCCTCCCGAACGCGAGTCCACTGCGCCACCTCGCTCGGTCCGAGACGCCTGGATACTTCCCTTGTTGACAGTCCTTCGTGACGCAAGGTAACGATACGAACCGCAATATTGACAGTCTAGGCATTGTTGAACTACAGACAACACGAGCCGTGTACTTCCTTCCTGGTGGAATAACTGGAACTGATCGGCTGTCGGATCCCCTCCGTCTGATAGGCACTGCTGATGCATGGTTGTTTACATCGTTGGGCGGACTTAGTGACATCTCTGAACAGTCAAAGGGACCGTGGCTGTCATACAATATCCACAGCCAACGTCTATCTTCAGGAGGTCTGAGAACCGGGGTGATGCAAAATAGTTTTTGGTGTATGTATATTTCGCGTTTACCTTATGGTTTGTGGTGGAGGATTTCGCGTTTCACTGTCGTTTCGCCACTTTTCCTGTTCCGTTCGCGGAAAGAACAGGCAGTAGGCTTTTTTGTTGACTTTTACTGATTTTACCGTCACGATGATTACGCGTGATATATGTGAGAGGAAGTAATTTGTTGCTTGGTTCTGAATTTGCGTTCCCACCTCTCTGTGACGCACAATGCCTCTCTTGTTGTGTGCCCCCCCCCCCCCCCCCCCACACACACACAGTGACACATCGTGCATCGTGAGTAACGTTGTCCAAGAAGCACTAAACAATGCTGCAGATTGGTCGTCGTGTGGCTTCGCTGCCGAAGACAATGTGGTCGATGTCCACCTCCGTTCCGCAATCAGATAGGGGTGAGGCAATCACGTATGGCTGTAGAGGTAGTAGAAACCACACGTGGTTAAAGCGAAGGCGGAGTATGGTGACCAGAAAGTTTCTGTGGTGCTTGCCAAGGGAGTACCACGCTCGTGCAGGGATGCTAGGTAGTATGGTTGCATAATGACATCCCCGCAACTTAGACGATAGGCGCCACTTGTTACTCCGTAAGGTTCTCATCTGCCGTAATAATTTGTCGTGCAGAAGTTCCTTGTAAGGAACACGTTTGTACTTTTTGTCGAGTGATGAACAGCACTCTTTGCAAGAGCGTCGACGAATTCATTGCCCCTGATTCTCCCAGCATGGCGATTTTTTTGCAACGGTGCTGTAGTTCAGCAATCCGGTGTACAACCTGGTACACCAAGTAGTTGCTGGTGCTATTGGCCACATAATGACATAGGAGCAGCAATGCTGTTTGTGACTCCGTCAGAGTAATGAGTTTATTAGTATGTAAGCGAGCAGCATAATTAAGTCTCTCTAGTATACCAGAGAGCTCTGGCGCACTTAACGAGGTTGCCGACGGGATTTGCAACTGGACACTATGGCGTGTCAGGTCCTTACATGCACTTCAGACGCCATCTAAAGTACAGGATCCATATGTAGAGACGATAGGCGTGTGCCCCAACGACTTAAAAATTCCATTAACAGTTGCGGGCTTTATTAGTTTCCATGCATGATAGATATGTCAGAATGCCAGAATCTGTTCTATTCCTGTAGTCTATGGTGAAACTGTGATGGCACGGAGCTGTTGCAATTCGGTGACAAAGTGGTGAAATATCATAAAAGACATATGCCAACGGTGAAAGCTTTTTCATAAATCATCATGTATTAGTGAAGCATTTGTCGGCCACACAGGATATATAGCAAGAAGAGAAACATCAAACCAGTCAACGCCACAGCAATAATAAGAAGTATCATGATCAGCAACGGTGCTGTTAATACTGTCTTGTGGCACGGCTGAAGCTATTTCCGCATTTGACGGTTATGTCTCTGTCACTAATGACGTCAGAAATGCTAGAAAGCCCACTGCAAAGCTCGTCCTTTACTGAGTAAGCTTTTATGTTTCAGCGTCAAGAGGTGTCATTTCGTGAAGTATAGCGTTATTCAAGTGACTCGCAATTTTAACTGCATGCTCCCTACACACACACATGTGCAAAATTTGTCATGAGTAATATCTAGTCATTTAAAATAAGTGCAGCACGTTTCAATGAAAACTAGATACGACAACTATTTGCATTTTGATTGTACTTTCTCCAACATCGTGCGGTAAGGTGTGCACTACGTAGCAGATACTATTTTCAAAAAACTTTCAACAGAAACTAAGAATTTGAGTGATAAACCGTAGATTTAAAAAATCAAAATTTAAAGCATTTCTTACAGAATATTTATTTTATAAAAAGTGTTTCTCGCTGTTAATTAGTTATGTTTTATTAATTGTTTGAATGTACCACAACAAATCTCGTGTTTTCGTGTGGTTTTTTTTATTTGATATGTTATAAATTAAACTGTGCACTTTGTGACCAGTCACATGATGGCGCAGTTTTGGGTTTGATGATCTATAAGAAGATAAGGAAAAATAAAATTAAAATAGTTGCACATTCTCCTGTTCTGCGAAAGTTATAAGGGGAGGCCACGGCACTAGGATCACAGATTTACTTCAAACTGTGTACATCTTTAGTAGGCCATTAAAAGACTATAATGTGCAAACAGTAAGGTACCCCTCCTGGGCAATTTCGAGAAAATTACAAGAGAAATTTTACGCGATTATTATGTAACTGATGTATCTGTGCGTAGGAGTCGGGCGTTAGAATTTATCGTGGTCAATTGGTTAGCGTTCGAGCTGCCCAAGACGAACGTCTGTAAGGCATCGGCTCGATCCTGCTTAAACTTGAGTTTTAATCTATATTTTTTTCATCAGTGGTCATATTATTTAATTTATATGCCATTTGATAGGTAATATAATTAAAAAACCACGTGTATTTGCATGAAGTGTCTGTGAATTTCATGCTATTTGACTACTTACCATTTTAATGAAATTTAATTATTTGAAAAAAACGTATTTGTAACTCAAAGTTACCTTCCATTAGGAATGTGGATGCTCTCAATGACCGTCATATGACTTTCAAAATGATTGAGCACAGCAATCAGTCGTCCTCTTCTGTCAAGGTTTTATTAATCAAATCTAGATTTCGGCTAGTGCCTAACCATTATCAGTGCACTACTTCATAGTTTCAATGCATGTACGTAAGTCGCCTGTTGTTCGGGCTTCTGTCACAGTTCATTCAAGACTATCGACAAGTAAATAAAGAAACACACAGAGTTTCCCTTGAAAACGTATGCCTGTCGTGATTTGCGAAGTATACATGCAGACTGGTAAGGCACCCGGAACTGCTTTGCACCTCGACGCTTCCAGCTGCAGACACAGAGGCAGGCCCCGTTGGGCAGTCAACCTGCGTAGCAGTGAGACGTTGCAAATGTAGGAAGTACGAATAGTGTAGGTGCAAGTTATTTGACTATTACGGAATTTACACTTGTACTACAAAAATCAAGGTTTGAGCGGGAGTCGAACCGTTGCCTCATACAAGTTTGTCTTACGAAGCTGAAAAGCTAAACGTTTGACAACCATGAACTCTTAAGGTGCGGCCCTACGCAGAGTTACATAATAGACTTGTAGAATTTCTCTTGCGATTTTCTCGGAGTTGTCTGACTAGTGTACGTTACTACCTGCACATTACGGTGTTTTAATGGTCTGCTAAAGGTGTACGAGGTTTGAGGTAAATCCGTGATCCCAACGTCGTGCCCTCCCCTTGTTACAAGTAGTCTCCGTCAACTAACGTTCACATCAGAATCAAAATGAATCTCTCTTACTCGACAGTGAGGGTTGCGAGCGTCACTGAAGTGGAGGTAGTTTACTGTTGCCTTATTCTATAGCTTTACTGCCTTAACAGAGAAAATGTAGTAACCGTTTTTTTTTTCCTTTCATTATTGTGTGTGTGTGTGTGTGTGTGTGTGTGTGTGTGTGTGTGTGTGAGAGAGAGAGAGAGAGAGAGAGAGAGAGAGGGGCGAGGGGGGGGGGGGGGGGGTGAGGTGATCAGCGAGGAAAAGTTACGTAAAGATTTGAAAAATGTGTAAAGTTTGCTCGAAGTTGCTACGTACTCTCAATTTCAAATACTGGATGAAGGTACACTGAGCTGATGAAAGTCATGGGATAGCGATATGCACGTATACAGATGGCGGTAGTATCGCTGTACATGAGGTATGAAAGGGCAGTGCTTTGGCGGAGCTGTCATTTGTACTAAGTTGATTCATGTGAAAAAGTTCCAGACCTGTTGTGGTCGCACAACCTTGATTAACAGACTTCGAACGCGGAACGACAGTTGGAGCTAGATGAATGAGGCATTCCACTTCAGGAATCGTTAGGGAATTCAATATTCTGAGACACACAGTGTCAGGAGTCTGGCGAGGACACCAAATTTCAGACATTGCCTCTCACCGCCGACAACGCAGTGCTCGACGGCCTTCGCTTAACGACCACGAGCGGCGGCGTTTATTGTAGAGTTGTCAGTGCTAACAGTCAAGCAACACTGAGTGAAATAACCGCAGAAATCAATGTGGAACGCCCGACGCCAGTGCCTTCGTAACTCCTGGGCTCGTAACCATGTCGGTGGGAGCCTAGACGACTGGAAACACGTGGCTTGGTGAGATGAGGCCCGATTTCAGTTGGTAAGAGCTGATGATAGATCCCAAGTTGTCAGCAAGGCACTGTGTAAGCTGGTGGTGGCTCCATAATTTATTTATTTTTTATTTATTTATATATTTAACCTGGCAAGATTAGGGCCATCAGGCCCTCTCTTACATCTAACCAGGCATTCTACTTATTTTACAGTCATATGTTTTAGTAGGCATGTTAAACTACATCTAATACAAAAAGTGAGATAAACAATTAGAAAGGTACACCTCGAAAAATACATTATTGAAGAGAAAGATTTTAGATAGGAGTGCTGGCAGCAGGGAGTATGAGGGAGACTCATGGTGAAGGGAGGAGAAGAATAGAGAGACATGATGAAACATGATTAAGGAAAATATAAAGGAAAAGAAGACTGCGTGGCTAATAGAGATAGTTGAAGTGGAAGGCATCTCAGGAGCAAGATAGGAGACGCTAGCTTTGCTATTTGACAGATGAGAGGATTGGCCTTGCACATTAATTTTGTGGAGAATTTTATGCGGATGATAGTAGGAAATGCTTCAACTTCTTCTTAAAAGCAACAGTAGATTGAATTTTCCTCGAGGTAAGGGGCAGTTTGTTCCAGAGGCGGACAGCGGCAACTGAGAAGGAGTTTGCAAAAGTTTTTGTTTTGTAAGTGGGCACAGTTAGGATACCAGATAAGAGTGACCTCGTGTTTCGATTATGATGGCATGACAGGTTTTTAATCTCTGAAGCTAGGTACTGGGGTGCTTGCGCGACGAGGAGTCGGTGAAGTAGACATAGAGTGTGGTAGTCACGCAGTTTGTCCGGCCGCAGCCACCCTAGCTCGGAGTATGAAGCACTAACATGATCATATCGGCGAATGTTGCAGGTGTAACGCACACAGGCATTCATGCTTAGCTCTAGCCGTCTTTTGTTTTCACTACTCATGCCTTGTTGAATCACATCACAATAGTGGAGGTTCGGTAGAACGAGTGCTTGCACGAGCTGGCGTTTCAAGTCCTGTGGGAATATGTTCCGAAACTTTTTGAGAGCATAGAGACAAGCAGACGTCTTTCGGCACACTGCGACTGTATTCTCCGCCCAGTTGAGATGCTCGTCCAAAGTTACACCCAAGTTCTTCACTGTTTTCTGATATGGTATTGGAGTACCTTCGAGCAGAATAGGAGGTAGCCGTTCGCGGAAATCTGAACTTATTAATTTCTGATGGGCTATTAAGATTACGGTGTGGGCTGAGTTTACATGGAATGGAGTGGGCCAACTGAACCGATCATTGACTGGAAATTGCTATGTTCGGCCGGCCGGTGTGGCCGAGCGGTTCTAGGCGCTTCAGTCTGGAACCGCGCGACCGCTACGTTCGCAGCTTCGAATCCTGCATAGGGCATGGATGTGTGTGATGTCCTTAGGTTAGTTAGGTTTAAGTAGTTCTAAGTTCTAGGGGACTGATGATCTCAGATGTTGAAGTCCCATGGTGCTCAGAGCCATTTGAACCATTTTTCGTTCGCGACTGGTTTGAAGAACATTCTGGACAATTCGAGCGAGTGATTTGGCCACGCAGATCGCCCAACGTGAAACTGATCGAACATTTATAGGACGTAATCGAGCGGTCAGTTCGTGCTCAACATCCTGCACCGGCAACGCTTTCGCAATTATGGACGGCTATAGAGACAGCATGGCTCAATGTTTCTGCAGGGGGCTTCCAGCGGTGAGTCCATGCTACGTCTAACAGCTGCTCTAAGCCGGGCAAAAGGAGGCACGATACGTTATTAGGAGACATCCCACGACTTTCGTCGCCTCAGTATAGTCTGGATAATACTTATTGCGTTAAACCCTTAACGCAAGATTATAGCACGTAGAGAATAAATTTTTAAATTTGTGAGAAAAGTATGTGGAATATAGAAAATCAAACTTTTGTTGCCGTTGGAATCCGTCATAGAGGTAATCTGCAATTGGGACCATGTTCCGGGCACGAAAAAGATGGCGCTGCTTTGAGTTGCTTAAGGATTCCTCGCTCGGTAAATTGACTTATTTGGAAGTTTTTTTGTTGCTCGAGGTTCATTCTGATGGTTTCGCAATGTGTGCATTCGATGCATCGGACAAAAAACACGAATATCGAGGCACAGTTGAAAGGGTTGGGGAGGTGGAGGGATCGAGACGTAATTTAAGGGAGAGGAAGATCTGTAGCATTCTTCGCCATTCGAGAATTTGACCGCGTCGGTGACGTATTCGCAGCCTTCTTTCCGCTGGAGGCCATTCCAGGCGTTTGTAGCCCTGGGAAACACGGAAGCGGCGGCGCGGTGAGTGAGTGACTGCGGCCGACCTGGAGGCAGTATTTCAGAGCCCTGACTCAGCCGGGGGCGGGGGAGCCTGTTTACACATCTCCGCAAGTCCGCGCTGCTTTCGCCGACGCCACAGACATGTGGCGTAACCACAGCCAGTTTGGTTCGCCGCCACACTTTACGGCCGCTTGTTTTCGTCGTCCCCTGACTCACGCGTCTATTCCGAAACTCCAAACGGAGTGTGTCTAAACCTGCCGCTCCGGACAGATGGTCAGAGCAGTCAACGCGGGAGGGCCTCCTGTCCGTAGCCCCTCTTGGCATTGCGACGTGGCACGAGGGCACGGGGAAGAAACATATCTTTGCCATGCCATAACCATAAAACGACAGCCAACCAGCGATGAGCGCTCGGACGTGTGTGCGTTTCAACCCATCGAATACCTATTATGACAGAGAGCCCAGATATTACTTAAATTACCTGATGTCGATGGTTTAAGCTGAACAGTCAAACCTAGGCAAACTTTAAATTCATATCCACAGCTGGTTATGTTAAGCAGGAAGTTTTTGTAACGTTTACTGAATAAAACTTGACTATTAAATCATCTGTGTTAAAAGTACATTTTGTTGTTGTGGTCTTCAGTCCTGAGACTGGTTTGATGCAACTCTCCATGCTACTCTATCCTGTGCAAGTTCTTCATCTCCCAGTACCTACTGCAACCTACATTCTTCTGAATCTGCTTAGTGTATTCATCTCTTGGTCTCCCTCAACGATTTTTACCCTCAACGCTGCCCTCCAATATTAAATTAGTGATCCCTTGATGCCTCAGAACATGTCCTACCAACCAATCCCTTCTTCCAGTCAAGTTGTGCCACAAACTCCCCTTCTCCCTATTTGTATTCAACACCTCCTCATTAGTTATGTGATCTACCCATCCAATCTCCCGCCTTCTTCTGTAGCACCACATTTCGAAAGCTTCTATTCTATTCTTGTCCAAACGATTTATCGTCCATGTTTCACTTCCATACATGGCTACACTCAATACAAATACTGTCAGAAAAGACTTCCTGACACTTAAATCTATACTCGATGTTAACAAATTTCTCTTCTTCAGAAACGCTTTCCTTGCCATTGCCAGTCTACATTTTATACTCTCTCTACTTCGACCATCATTAGTTATTTTGCTCCCCAAATAGCAAAACTCCTTTACTACTTTAAGTGTTTCATTTCCTAATCTAATTCCCTCAGTATCACCCGACTTAATTCAACTAAATTCCATTATCCTCGCTTTGCTTTTGTTGATGTTCATCTTATACCCTTCTTTCAAGACACTGTCCATTCCATTCAACTGCTCTTCCAAGTCCTTTGCTGTCTCTGATAGAATTACCCGGCGAACCTTAAAGCTTTTATTTCGTCTCCATGAATTTTAATGCTTACTCCGAATGTTTCTTTTGTTTCCTTTACTGCTTGCTCAATATACAGATCGAATAGCATCGGGGAGAGGCTACAGCCCTGTTTCACTCGCTTCCCAACCATTGCTTCCCTTTCATGTCCCTCGACTCTTACAACTGCCATCTGGTTTCTGTACAAATTGCAAATAGCCTTTCGCTCCCTGTATTTTACTCCTGCCACCTTCAGAATTTGAAAGAGAGTATTCTAGTCAACACTGTCAAAAGCTTTCTCTAAATCTACAAATGCTAGAAACGTAGGTTTGCCCTTCCTTAATCTATCTTCTAACATAAGTCGTAGAGTCAGTATCGCCTCACGTGTTCCAATATTTCCACGGAATCCCAACTGATCTTCCCCGAGGTCGGCTTCAACCAGTTTTTCCGTTCGTCTGTAAAGAATTCGCGTTAGTATTTTGCAGCCGTGACTTACATGCAACGTTATTAATTTGGTAAGATAATAATCTGGACTTCAGATTCAGTACTGCAATAAAATAGTCAACCTGTAGTACTCTAAAGTGCAATGTTATTAATAATGAATTTCGACAAAGTACAGAGCACAGGAATGAACTTCCATTCTAACAAGTATTGTAGCATTAAATGCGGACATTTTATATGGTGAGGCTTTACCGCTAGTGTTATTGGTATCAGACGAAATGAAATCTGCGTATGACATAGTCCGGGAGTGTGGGTTAGGGGCGGTAGCCCCGAACGGAGAAGATCCCCGATCCAGCCGGGAATCGAACCCGGGCCGCCGGCCGGAGAGGCCGTGCGGTTCTAGGCGCTACAGTCTGGAGCCGAGCGACTGCTATGGTCGCAGGTTCGAATCCTGCCTCGGGCATGGATGTGTGTGATGTCCTTAGGTTGGTTAGGTTTAATTAGTTCTAAGTTCTACGGGACTGATGACCTCAGAGGTTAAGTCGCATAGTGCTCAGAGCCATTTTGAACCCGGGCCCCCGCGATCGAGAGTCAGCAACGCTAACCACAAGACCAAGAGCTGCTGACATTGACGTCAATTGAAATTACAAATTACCTATTTTTTCTTGTTCTTTTTTTCGTTATGCAGTCTGAAGACTGTTTTGATGCTCCTCACCATGCTGGTCTATCCTGTGCAGGCCTCTTAATTTATGCATAAGTAGCTCTGCCTATGTCCATTTGAACCTGCTTACTATAACCATGTCTTGGTCTAGTTCTAAAACTTTTATTCTGCACACTTCCTTCCACTATCAACTTTCTTTTTTCCTCATTTCGATTAAGTAACTCTCCATTAGTTACTCGATCTATCCACCTAATCGTCAGTATTCCTCTATAGCACCACATTTCTAAATTATTCTCTTCTTGTCTGAACTGTCTCGTCCACGTTTAATTTCCGTACTAGGCTAAACTCGAGGCAAATAAGTTCAGAAAAGGCTCCGTAAGACTTCAATTTATATTCGACGTTGACAGTTCTCTTTTTTCAGAAATCCATTTCAGTAACTATTTATTTTACTTTCGCAGCGTGTTTCACAGGTGTAAACCTCCGTCATAAGGTACATTTATCTCGATTTATGTCCGCCCACTTAGCTGAGTGGCAACACGCTTGCCCACCATGCAGCGGGATCGGGTTTGATTCCCGGTCGGGTTGGAGACTTTCTCCGCCCATGTACTGGGTGTTGTGCTATCATCATCATCATCATCATCATCATCATCTCATCATCACCGACGCGCAAGTCGTCCAAATGTTGCGTCACCTGGAATAAGCACACGGCGGCCGCCCTTCCTCGGGCCTCCCGGCTGAAAATTTGATTTGATTTGGTGATGACTCCCAGTCTTTCCAGCGGGATGAAAGCAGAGCTCACCATCTGCAGCATCGTCGACAGGACTGACTGCGGACCTTTGGTACAGAGCCGAGTGAAGGGTCTGAATCAGAGGCTGAGACGGTTCTGCGACCGTGTGTGCTGCAGATTCCTCGACTTGCGCCGTAGGGTGGTGGGGTTTCGGGTTCCGCTGGATAGGTCAGGAGTCCACTACACGCAGCAAGCGGCTACACGGGTAGCAGGGGCTGTGCGGCGTTCACTGGGCGGTTTTTTAGGTTAGATGGCCTCGGCCAAGTACAGAAAGGGCAACAGCTTCAAATGGTGCGGGGCAAAGTCAGGACATGCGTGGACCAAGCACCAATCGGTATTGTAATTGTAAACTGTCGAAGCTGCACTGGTAAAGTACCGGAACTTCAAGCGCTAATAGAAAGCACCGAAGCTGTAATCGTTGTAGGTACAGAAAGCTGGCTGAAGCCAGAGATAAATTCAGCCGAAATTTTTACAAAGGCACAGACGGTGTTTAGAAAGGATAGATTGCATGCAACCGGTGGTGGCGTTTTTGTCGCTGTTAGTAGTAGATTATCCTGTAGTGAAGTAGAAGTGGATAGTTCCTGCGAAATATTATGGGTCGTGGTTACACTCAACAACCGAGCTAGGTTAATAATTGGCTCCTTTTACCGACCTGCCGACTCAGCAGCATTAGTGGCAGAACAGCTGCGAGAAAATTTGGAATACATTTCACATAAATTTTCTCAGCATGTTATAGTCTTAGGTGGAGATTTCAATTTACCAGATATAGACTGGGATACTCAGATGTTTAGGACGGGTGGTAGGGACAGAGCATCGAGTGACATTATACTGAGTGTACTATCCGAAAATTACCTCGAGCAATTAAACAGAGAACCGACTCGTGGAGATAACATCTTGGACTTATTCATAACAAACAGACCCGAACTTTTGGACTCTGTAAGTGCAGAACAGGGAATCAGTGATCATAAGGTCGTTGAGCATCCCTGAATATGGAAGTTAATAGGAACATAGAAAAAGGGAGGAAGGTTTATCTGTTTAGCAAGAGTAATAGATGGCAGATTTCAGACTACCTAACAGATCAAAACGAAAATTTCTGTTCCGACACTGACAATGTTGAGTGTTTATGGAAAAAGTTTAAGGCAATTGTAAAATGCGTTTTAGACACGTACGTGCCGAGTAAAACTGTGAGGGACGGGAAAAACCCACCGTGGTTCAACAACAAAGTTAGGAAACTACTGCGGAAACAAAGAGAGCTTCACTCCAAGTTTAAACGCAGCCAAAACCTCTCAGACAAACAGAACCTAAACGATGTCAAAGTTAGCGTAAGGAGGGCTATGCGTGAAGCGTTCATTGAATTCTAAAGTAAAATTCTATGTACCGACTTGACAGAAAATCCTAGGAAGTTCTGGTCTTACGTTAAATCAGTAAGTGGCTCGAAACAGCATATCGAGACACTCCGGGATGATGATGGCTTTGAAACAGAGGATGACACGCGTAAAGCTGAAATACTAAACACCTTTTTCCAAAGCTGTTTCACAGAGGAAGACCGCACTGCAGTTCCTTCTCTAAATCCCCGCACAAATGAAAAAATGGCTGACCTCGAAATACGTGTCCAAGGAATAGAAAAGCAACTGAAATCACTCAACAGAGGAAAGTCCACTGGACCTGACGGAATACCAATTCGATTCTACACAGAGTACGCGATAGAACTTTCCCCCCTTCTAACAGCCGTGTACCGCAAGTCTCTAGAGGAACGGAAGGTTCCAAATGATTGGAAAAGAGCACAGGTAGCCCCAGTCTTCAAGAAGGGTCGTCGAGCAGATGCGCAAAACTATAGACCTATATCTCTGACGTCGATCTGTTGTAGAATTTTAGAACATGTTTTTTGCTCGAGTATCATGTCGCTTTTGGAAACCCAGAATCTACTCTGTAGGAATCAACATGGATTCCGGAAACAGCGATCGTGTGAGACCCAACTCGCTTTATTTGTTCATGAGACCCAGAAATTATTAGATACAGGGTCCCAGGTAGATGCTATTTTCCTAGACTTCCGGAAGGCGTTCGATACAGTTCCGCACTGTTGCCTGATAAAGTAAGAGCCTACGGAATATAAGACCAGCTGTGTGGCTGGATTGAAGAGTTTTTAGCAAACAGAACACAGCATGTTGTTATCAATGGAGAGACGTCTACAGACGTTAAAGTAACCTCTGGCGTGCCACAGGGGAGTGTTATGGCACCATTGCTTTTCACAATATATATAAAAGACCTAGTAGATAGTGTCGGAAGTTCCATGCGGCTTTTCGCGGATGATGCTGTAGTATACAGAGAAGTTGCAGAATTAGAAAATTGTAGCAAAATGCAGGAAGATCTGCAGCGGATAGGCACTTGTTGCAGGGAGTGGCAACTGACCCTTAACATAGACAAATGTAATGTATTGCGAATACATAGAAAGAAGGATCCTTTATTGTATGATTATATGATAGCGTAACAAACACTGGTAGCAGTTACTTCTGTTAAATATCTGTGAGTATGCATGCGGAACGATTTGAAATGGAATGATCATATAAAAGTAATTATTGGTAAGGCGGGTACCAGGTTGAGATTCATTGGGAGAGTCCGTAGAAAATGTTGTCCATCAACAAAGGAGGTGGCTTACAAAACACTCGTTCGACCTATATTTGAGTACTGCTCATCAGTGTGGGATCCGTACCAGATCGGGTTGACGGAGGAGATAGAGAAGATCCAAAGAAGAGCGGCGCGATTCGTCACAGGGTTATTTGGTAACCGTGATAGCGTTACGGAGATGTTTAGCAAACTCAAGTGGCAGACTCTGCAAGAGAGACGCTCTGCATCGCGGTGTAGCTTGCTCGCCAGGTTTCGACAGGGTGCGTTTCTGGATGAGGTATCGAATATACTGCTTCCCCCTACCTATACCTCCCGTGGAGATTACGAATGTAAAATTAGAGGGATTCGAGCGCGCACGGAGGCTTTCAGACAGTCGTTCTTCCCGCGAACCATACGCGATTGGAACAGAAAAGGGAGGTAATGACAGTGGCATGTAAAGTGCCCTCCGCCACACACCGTTGGGTGGCTTGCGGAGTATGAATGTAGATGTAGATTTAAAATGCCACACGGTCATTTTTTCATGTCGATTGATAGAATGGAGCGCCAAAGAAACCGCTCTATGCATGCGTATTCAAATACAGAGATATGTAAACAGGCAGAATAGGGCGCTGTATTGGCAACGCCTATGTAACAAGTGTCTGGCGCAGTTGTTGGATCGGTTACTGCTACTGCAATGGCAGGTTATCAAGATTTAAGTGAGTTTGAACGTCGTGTTGCAGTCAGCGCACGAGCGATGAGACATAGCATCACCGAGGTAGCGATGAAGTGGGGATTTTTGCGCATGATCATTTCACGAGTGTACCGTGAATATCAGGAATCCGGTAAAACATCATATCTCCGATATCGGTGCGGCCGGAATAATGTGCTGCAAGAACAGGACTAACGACAACTAAAGAGACTCGTTCAACGTGACAGAAGTGCAACACTTCCGCAAATTGCTGTTGATGTCAATGCTGGGCCATCAACAAGTGTCAGCCGAAGGCCCACTCTTGTACCCTTGATGACTGCACGACACAAAGATTGACGCCTCTCCTGTGCCTGTCAACACCGAAATTGTACTGTTGGTGATTGGGAACATGTTGCATGGTCAGACGAGTTTCGTTTCAAATTGTATCGAGTGGATGCAGGTGTACGGCTATGGAAACAACCCCATGAATCCATTTGACTCCGCATGTCAGCAGGGGACTGTTCAAGCTGGTGGAGGCTCTGTAATTGTGTGAGGCGTATGCAGTTGGAGTGCTATAGGTCCCCTGATACCTCTAGTTGCGACTCTGACAGGTGACACGTACGTAAGCATCCTGTCAGATCACCTGCATCCTTTAATGTCCACTGTGCATTCCGACGGACTTGGCAATTTCATCAGGACAATGCGACACCTCACACGTCCAGAATTGCTACAGAGTGGCTCCAGGAACACTCTTCCGAGTTTAAACACTTCTACTGGCCATCAAACATGAACATTTTTGAGCATATCTATGATGCCTTGCAACATGCTGTTGAGAAGAGATCTCCACCCCCTCGTACTCTTAAGGGATTTATGGACGGTCCTGCAGGATTCATGGTGTCAATTCCCTCCAGCACTACTTCAAGTTTTAGCTGAGTCCATGCGACGTCGTGTTACGGCATTTCTGCGTGCTCGCGGGGCTCTACACGATATTAGGCAAGTGTACCAGTTTCTTTGGCTCTTCAGTGTAAGTCGTGTATGTGTATTGTGAACGACTTAGGAGTAACTTGTGACGCTGTCTAGTAGCAGAAGACAAAAGCAAGACATTTATTTTAGTACAAGGCTTGGCTGAAAGTTCAAGAACAGAACACGAGGCCTTCTGATTATAGTGTTTGTGTGACTGACAAGTGGGAGAGTGTAAACTGACGGTGGCGACTTTTGGTGTAACTGCTATCGTCTAGCGTACTGTAGTACGTGTATAAATGGACGCCTGCAGTCCGCACCAAGCCGCGTTGCAACCAAGGTAGCGAAGCTCCGGCACTGCCTTACAGACCAGTCTGGCAGCATGGAGGAAAGGACCTTGGCGGGCGGCTCTCGCTTGCAGCGGAACACGCGAAAGCTGTGACGTAGGCCGCCACCGACAGGCTCTGCCGTCCAGGGACCAGCCGGACAGCTGCGGCCTGTTGCCCGTACAGCTCGAAACCTCGAGCCGCGTTGCCACGGAGTTTAGCATACGGGCGACAGGCGCTATGAGGTAGTGGATGTGACCATTGCAAATACCATCGAAGTCTGTTTCGGTAGGTGCGCGGTCAGCACGACGAGTTACTACGCGAAGGGGTCGGTTCGATTCACGGCCGGGTCGGAGACTTCCTGTGCTCAGGGACTAGGTATTGTGTTGTCCTTACTTTGGTATCGTAATAACTGACATTACCGTTGAGATTGCTGAATGGGCGCGACCCGAAAGCCAATTAAAAAAAAAAATGACAATAGGCTACGCATTGACGTTACTGCGGTAAGTGGAACTGATCCCACGGTTATTTTGCTCTCCACTTGCCAGTCATCGCGAGCAGCTTGTAGCTCGCTGTTTCGTTTGTGAGATACTAATTTTATTACCAGTTGATGAAAACAGCAGCATCATGTCATTCTAGTGGAATTATGGTGAAACCGCGAATTTTAGTAATGCGACCTGCCCTTTCTCGCGAAGTCGAAAGTATCCTAAGATTGAGAGAAGCCTGGCGATAATATTTGAAAAATACTGTAGCCATGCAATTTCACAAAGCCGATACTTGGTTTCCATGGAAACAGACCAGATAATTACTTCAGCAAAACTAACCTAGACCGTTCACTGAATAAAACTTTTCACCCGTGCTTGAAGCTTTGCAACCTTACACAGGACTGTCATGGAAAACAAAAGTAACACCCATGTAGGATGTTACAGCACAAGCATTCAGAAATCGTAACAGCTGATAAACGGCATAAATTCCACTTGTCATCTCACAGTACATTAAAACTACCCTCTTCATTCTTCGTATCGAATCAATTGACTGTTAAGTCCAGAGTAATTCCTCGTGTGGGGGGGGTAACGCTTCACTCTTTAGCCAATAAGCGCTGTGATTACGGACTGATTAGCTGTCGGCTCACTAACAGTATACACAAAGGATCTGCCACCTCGTCTAGCTATTGCAGTCTTGCTTTTTTGGTGTTGCTTCATGGCTGAACCTCTGGCTACTAATATTTACCATCAGACGTTCAAAACAGTTTCGATTATCATCATGATAATCTCTTTGAAGCTAAGGTAAAAGGAGAAGCTAATGCAAGAGTATTTTAAACGCATGCTCCCTACAGATGAAATGTGGCGAAATTCAGTCCTCACTAACTACGTGTTGACATACCGGAACATCTGACATGGGAATATGGCAGTGGAAGTGTGCTGCAGACTAATTAATGAGGAATTACTGCCAAGTTGCTGCAATCTCTTTGTATGCATACAGTCACTATGGCATGGAGTGTAGGAATGGCTGTAGGCCTATCTGACTTGACATGCGAGGTGTCAAAGTGTCCTGGTTTGTGCCGGCCATGGTGGTCTCGCGGTTCTAGGCGCGCAGTCCGGAACCGTGCGACTGCTACGGTCGCAGGTTCGAATCCTGCCTCGGGCATGGATGTATGTGATGTCCTTAGGTTAGTTAGGTTTAAGTAGTTCTAAGTTCTAGGGGACTAATGAGCACAGCAGTTGAGTCCCATAGTGCTCAGAGTCATTTGAACCATTTTTTGTCCTGGTTTGTGAACTCACGGACACTGCCGATATCTATCAGATTAAATCGAAATGTAATTTTTGTTAAAGAATATCGTAAAATTAAATAAATAAGCACAATACACGAGACTTCTGGAGACAGTTTTTTACAAAAAGCTGTGACTGATTATAGCGGATGACTATAGTGAATTTGGAAGGTACGAGGGTCAGTCAAAAAGTAATGCCTCCGTTTAATTGTCAGGAAATTTAAATGCAATTACATAGGTTGAAAACCACAACATTGAGGATCATTTTGTCATTTTTCAATGTAATCTCCGCCCATCTCTACAGTTTTGGTCCATCTTTGAACAAGGGCATGTATCCCAGCACGGTAAAAATCACGGCTCTGCTTCCTAAGCCATTGACGCACGGATGTTTTGACGGCTTCCTCATCTTCAAAATGAATCCCACGATGAGCTTCTTTTAGTGGCCCGAACAGATGGAAGTCTGATGGTGCCAGGTCAGGGCTGTATGGGGGATGAGGCAAAACTTCCCATCCAATTTTGACAATCTCGTCAGAGGTGTGACGACTGGTGTGTGGTCTTGCATTGTCATGCAAAAGAAGAACATCTGCCATTGATTTTGTTGGGCGAACTCGCTGAAGACGTGCTTTAAGTTTTTTGAGGGTTGTGACGTATTGAACAGAATTTATTGTGCATCCCTGCTCCAAAAAATCAACCAGAATCACACCCTCTGTATCCCAGAAAACTGTTGCCATAACTTTCCCTGCCGATCGCACAGTTTTGAATTTTTTCTTCCTCGGCGAGCTTGTGTGACGCCACTCCATTGACTGCCTCTTTGATTCGGGTTCAAAAAAATGCACCCATGTTTCGTCCCCGGTCACAATTTTTTTCAGAAACTCATCTCCCTCCAAACGGAAGCGCTGCAAGTGTTGGGAGGCTATTGTTTTCCTTGCCTCTTTATTCTGATCGGTTAACATTCTTGGAACCCACCGTGCACAAACTTTCATCTGCAGTCACCCGACGGTCACCACGAATGATGTCATCAACTTGCTGAATGTTGTGTGGAGTCACTGCACTCACCGGCCTGCCGCTCCGCTTTTCGTCAGTCAACGGTGTTTGCCCTTCAGCTTCCTTACAACGACGAACCCATCGTCTAACAGTGCTGACATCCACTGTCACAACACCATACACCTTCTTCAGTCTTTCATGAATGCGTATGGGCGTTTCACCTTCTGCATTCAAGAATTCAATCACACAACGCTGTCTCAAACGAACATCGATGTCGGCCATCTTACAAACTTCTGCTGTGCTGCCACCTGTTGACACAGAAAGTTGCTACTGCAGTGGATTGCAGAAGAAGGTTTGAGGAATGGCGCCAAATTCAAATTTTTCAGTTAACTTAATTTTTTTAAGTAGAAAAAAAATGGGAGGCATTACTTTTTGACCGACCCTCGTATGTCCCTTGTTTGAGCTGCAAAGCCAGCCGGTAGTGTTCCACTGGCCATGCTGTAGCACGTAGGGACTGTTCCATCGTGCCTCGTAGGCATGCTGCGGCTATAACTCCACAACAGAGTTGATGGAAGTAGAGCCGTTACAGTGCGTGGAGTACCAAACACAGATTGGACTATAAATTCTGGCAACACTTCAGGTACACCGACGTATGAGCACTAACAACCTGTCACGATTCTAGCGGCGCGTCCCAATAACCATTTCCACAATTCTAAGTCTTTCATTTTAATACTGATTTTACGTATTCGTTCATTTGAGGTGGCTTATTGGTACTACCTCTAAATATTTAAACGATGTGACGTATACCAATCCGATTCTATCAAGTTGATTGTGCTGCTTGTGATGCTGCAGTTCACATTGACGTCCTGTTCGTAGCCAACCCTTTTATATCTGATAATGGTGCACAAGGCATCGAAACAAGTCATTTTATACTTAAAATACTTTGTGATCGAGACAGAAAATTTGTATGTTAGTAATAGTACTCCCTCGCGACTGTGTCGCTACTTCAGTCTTTCGATTCTGTTGAACTTTTCCCGTCCAGTAGAACGTACTGCTGTCTACTAGTCAAATATTCGTTGAGCCAACTGCATACGTACGAAGGTCTTCCATATGGTAATATGCAGGGATTTAATGTGTCGTCCCGCGCCAAGGCCATTGCGCAACAAGAGAGTACAAGTGCCTGGTTTCCTGCAGACACAAATCTGCCGCAGTCGCGCGGACAACAGTTTAAAATCAAAGTGTGCAATTGAAACGGCACAGCAACTGGAAGTGAACTCCAAAGTTGAAGAATGCGGGACAGTACGATTGTCGTAATCGCCCACAGATTCACCGTGAAATTCTAGAGGTATCTGGACGAAACGCGATGTCGCTTCCGTCCGTAGGGAAATAGTGCCAGTAATTACATTAGGGCTGCACAGGCGTGGGTGATGCTCTTCGAAAAGTGCAAATCTTTCTGCACCATACGATCTCCATTTTTTTCGGTAAGCTTGATAAGAAGTTACGGGGGGAGGGGGCGGGGCAGTGGAGGTTATCCAGCGATGGGGACGTTCAGACTGCAGATCTCGAACGGCTCCCCAGACCACGTGCTGATTTCTGTCGTCGAGGTATTGAACGTTTGCTAGAAAGTTCCGACCGTTGTTTATGGAGACTTCGTGACTCTGTTGAAAAGCAGTGTCACATGTTTTTTCTTCATGTGAAGCCACAGTGATATGAAACTTAAGGAAAGATATAACTGCCATTTGATTGTATCATTGCTTTATTACACGATCTAGATTTCAATCATAGGCCATTTTCAGATATCGCAATTGGAATAAATGAATATACATTTATGCATGTTTTAACGTTGACTTGTGTTCCATACAATGCTGTGCATTAATTATATATTTGCCCTACTTTTCTGCTATTTGTACTTTTACTGTCGTTTATTCCAAAGCTGAAGTCTAGAGCATAAAGCGTATCACACAGTCAGACAGCGGTTATACTGTCCCTAAGTGTCGCGTATGTGTGTCACTATGAAGTGTATTGCAGCATTTAATAAAAGTCGCTTGGGCTCCCGTAATAATGTGTAACCTGCTTCCTGAAGCGCCCTAGTATTTTGGTTATTAGTCGACGATGTGGCAGTGTGAAACACCTTTGCCCCTTCCGCTAAGTTCTTTGGCTTCGGAGCGCATCCACGGGCGTGTCGAAGTCACGAAGTCGTCCTAGACGTGGAGTTTCACATTCGGGGTAAAAAGCCCGCAGTTAGCGCGCATTGCCATAATAGGACCGGCTTTTTCGTCCGGACTGAGAGCTGAGACTTGAGAGTGGCGCCGGGTTTGTTCCACGGCTCGTTCGCCGCCCGCTGCGCCAATCGGAAGGGACGCGCGGACCCGCAAAAATGGTGTAACGGGCCGGGGCGGGCCGACGCGACGCCAGTGGGCCGTGAAGCGGGAATACCGCGGCGAGGCGGAACCACAGCCGTGGTGGTCTCTTCCTACAGCCACGGCGCGGCACGGCGCGAGCCGTCTACCCCTGTCGGAGTTTCGCCATCGCTACGTCTGCCTCTCCGCATGCATCGCCTTCCCGTCGATCCGATCGTACTTCTGCGTTGCTTTCCTGCGTTGCTGCTACCCTAATCCACCCCCTGTTGCATTGACGAATACGGGAATGGCGGAACATCACTTGCAAAGACCCTGCTATACAAGATAGGCAATGAACTGAAGGATCAGTACCCTCGAGAGAAATGAGCCCCTTTACACTCCAAAATGGCGCCCAACGTCGCGCCCGAACAAGACAACGGACAAGAAAAGAAGTTACAAAACGCCACCCTAAACCAGGGGCTCGAACAAGAAGACAGACTAAAGCGTCCGGTTATAAACAAACCTGGGACGCAGAACTTCGAGCCGACGTCGCAGGACGCAGCCCGCACCAATTCGCGAAGAGACCATGAGGATAAAATCAGAGAGATTAGAGCCCACACAGAAGCATACCGACAATCCTTCTTTCCACGTACAATTCGAGACTGGAATAGAAGGGAGAACCGATAGAGGTACTCAGGGTACCCTCCGCCACACACCGTCAGGTGGCTTGCGGAGTATGGATGTAGATGTAGATGAACTTACAGCGACGCGCTGACTACGAGAGCGACGACGCAAGCGCAGTCAGCTTCAGGCAGCATCAGCGCCCCCCCCCCCCCCCCCTCCCGATCTTCTTTTGTGTAACGTCGTCTTCGTAACTTGATAACGATCTCAACACTCTACCGACTGTCGCCGAGTTTCAGCCGAGGCCAAGTACAAATCAAACGAAATCATCAAGAAGAACGGACAAGAAGAGACGTTATAACTCTGAGTTGGATCGTTACTATCGACTGGTAGAAATTATTAATAGATGGTTCTAGCATGTCAGACTCTCTACAGAACCGCATTTTTTGAAAGTCAAACAGGGCGAGGACAAACCTTTTTGCATACAAAGGCGATGTTACCAATTTGCAGAGTTGTTTTCCCTTCATCAAGCTACTCTTTACATAGTCGATTTACAAGTCGATAAAGCCGTAATATCAACTGATTTGGCGATCGTACTGCAGTCTCATAAGAGGACAGTCGAAGGAAAAAGTAATTCCTTTGGCACTCGATATAATGAGAAGTTTCAACAGAGCAGAGGTGCTGGATCAACTGATTTATCTACAGTGGACAGCAGGACAAGTTGGTACTAGGGGGCAACGAATGCGCAGTCTGACATACTAATTGCTTCCCACCGGCGAATCCCTACTGTTGAGTGATTATCATAGCACTCTTGCCAGTCAAGCAAAAACTGAATGGACTGTGCCAGTGAATATGGGCTGAAACATCAAAAGTACGTACATAATAGTGAACGAATCAGCAACTGATTCAATACCTCTCTTTGTTTCTCCGAGAAACGAAGTTACTAATAAATTAAGACCACGTCACATGAATACTAATAAAATCAGACGTTATAGAATGCGGCCTTCCACGACCGGTATTTGAGTGATTGCTGATATTTGTTTCATGGACCGTGTTCCAGGGCATAATTCTCTGCCTAACGTTTCGTCTTCCAGTACTGCAGACACCATCAGAGGCTTTAACGGTCCAGAAAGACTTACAGACTCGAACAACCTCAACAATCCGATTTGCTTATATGTATCCACACAACGGACCTTTCGTGACAGCTTCAGACTGCTGCATAAGATACATTTTCCTGGGTGCAACTATTGTAACGATTTTTAATGATTTCTGTTGAACGATAATAATTGGTTACCATTTTGCTTGGAACGCCTGCGATTTATAGATTTTTCATTAGGTTCGTGTTTCCATTCGCAGTCACCTCGTTCTAGCGAAGTACAAAATAGTAAAGGATTTCGTGGCTACCGCCTCTTGGCTTCTGTCTCGGGTTCTTACGCCAACGTTTGTTTGATGATTTTTCTGACGTTTCGCCATCACGAGTAGCTGACATTGTCAAAGCTTCACCCCCCCATTGCTGACGGTGGGCTGGAGTCGAGCTCGCGGCCGCAGATTATACACTATGTGTTCTAAAGTATCCGGACATCTGGCTGAAAATGACTTTTACAAGTTCGTGACGCACTCCATCGGTAATGCTTTAATTCAATGTTGTGTTGGCCCACCCTTAGCCTTGATGACAGCTTCCACTCTCGCAGGCGTACGTTCAATCAGGTGCTGGAAGGGTTCTTGGGGAATAATAATAATAATAATAATAATAATAATAATAATGGCGTGTGACGAGGGCCTCCCGTCGGGTACACCGCTCGCATGGTGCAAGTCTTTCGATTTGACGCCATTTCGGCGACTTGCGCGTCGGTGGTGATGAAATGACAGTCCATGCTTCACGGAATGCTGCACTGAGGAGAGATATCGATGTCGGTCGGTGAGGCCTGGCACGAAGTCGGCGTTCCAAAACACCGCAAAGGTGTTCTGTAGGATTCAGGTCAGGACTGTGTGCAGGCCAGTCCATTACAGGGATGTTATTGTTGTGTAACCACTCCGCCACAGGCCGTGCATGGCTTCAGAAAACATCGCTCTTGTGCAACGCAGCTAGCTCTTTATTCGCACGAAGTAATGGCCGCTATCGACAGGGGATCTCAAGTTGATTCCGTATTTCTAGATTTCCGGAAAGCTTTTGACACCGTTCCTCACAAGCGACTTCTAATCAAGTTGCGGAGCTATGGGGTATCGTCTCAGTTGTGCGACTGGATTCGTGATTTCCTGTCAGGAAGGTCGCAGTTCGTAGTAATAGACGGCAAATCATCGAGTAAAACTGAAGTGATATCAGGTGTTCCCCAGGGAAGCGTCCTGGGACCTCAGCTGTTCCTGATCTATATAAATGACCTGGATGACAATCTGAGCAGTTCTCTTAGATTGTTCGCAGATGATGCTGTAATTTACCGTCTAGTAAGGTCATCCGAAGACCAGTATCAGCTGCAAAGCGATTTAGAAAAGATTGCTGTATGGTGTGTCAGGTGGCAGTTGACGCTAAATAACGAAAAGTGTGAGATGATCCACATGAGTTCCAAAAGAACTCCGTTGGAATTCGATTACTCGATAAATAGTACAATTCTCAAGGCTGTCAATTCAACTAAGTACCTGGGTGTTAAAATTACGAACAACTTCAGTTGGAAGGACCACATAGATAATATTGTCGGGAAGGCGAGCCAAAGGTTGCGTTTCATTGGCAGGACACTTAGCAGATGCAACAAGTCCACTAAAGAGACAGCTTACACTACACTCGTTCGTCCTCTGTTAGAATATTGCTGCGCGGTGTGGGATCCTTACCAGGTGGGATTGACGGAGGACATCGAAAGGGTGCAATAAAGGGCAGCTCGTTTTGTATTATCGCGTTATAGGGGAGAGAGTGTGGCAGATATGATACACGAGTTGGGATGGAAGTCATTACAGCATAGACGTTTTTCGTCGCGGCGAGACCTTTTTACGAAATTTCAGTCACCAACTTTCTCTTCCGAATGCGAAAATATTTTGTTGAGCCCAACCTACATAGGTAGGAATGATCATCAAAATAAAATAAGAGAAATCAGAGCTCGAACAGAAAGGTTTAGGTGTTCGTTTTTCCCGCTCGCTGTTCGGGAGTGGAATAGTAGAGAGATAGTATTATTGTGGTTGGATGAACCCTCTGCCAAGCACTTAAATGTGAATTGCAGAGTTGTCATGTAGATGTAGATGTAGATTATGAACAAGTGCTCGATCGTGTTGAAACATGCAATAGCCATCCCCGAACCGCTCTTCTACAGTGGGAAGCAAGAAGGTGCTTAAAACATCAATGTAGGCCTGCGCTGTGATAGAGCCGCGAAAGACAACAAGGGGTGCAATGCCCCTCCATGAAAAACGCGACCATACCATAACACCACAGTCCTCTGAGTTTTACTGTTGGCACTACACGCGCTGACAGATGACGTTCACCGGGCATTCGCCATACCCATACCCTGCCATCGGATCGCAACATTGTGTACCGTGATTCATCACTCCACACATCGTTTTTCCACTGTTCAATCGTCCTATGATCACGCACGTTACACCAAGCGAGGCGTCGTTTGGCATTTACCGGCGTGATTTGTGGCTTATGAGCAGACGCTCGACCATGAAATCCAAGTTTTCTCACCTCCAACCTAACTGTCATAGTACTTGCAGTGGATCCTGATGCAATTTAGAATTCCTGTGTGATGTTCTGGATAGATGTCTGCCTATTACACATTAGTACCCTCTTCAACTGTCGGCGGTCTCTGTCAGTCAACAGACGAGGTCGGCCTGTACGCTTTTGTGCTGTATGTGTCCCTTCACGTTTCCACTTCACTATCACATCGGAAACAGTGGACCTAAGGATGTTTAGGAGTGTAGAAATCTCGCGTACAGACATGACATCCAAATCACCTGAGCACGTTCGAAGTCCGTGAGTTCCGCGGAGCTACCCTTTCTGCTCTGTCACGATGTCCAATGACTACTGAGGTCGCTGATATTTTTTGTGTCCGGTTACTTTTGATCACATAGTGTATGTACCTGGTGCGCCAATACCTGCAATGGTCATTCGCTGCACTACGGGAATCCAGAATCCGTTCACCTTGAGGCTTTCTTCTTCCCTGTTGAAGCTTTCTTCTTGTTTTTGTATTTCTATAGCGTCGCTGAACAAGCGGGTGTAGTAGTTCTTCAGTAGTTCTTCTCTACAGCGGGAGCTTCTGTGTCGGCGAATTTTACTATGTAGTCGGTCTCACACAGCGCGTGCTCTGCGACGGCCGATTTCTCCACCTGCCACAATCTGCAAAGCCGCTTATGGTCTGTAATCCTGGTGTGGATTGACCGTCCAGTCGTTGCAACATAAACCTTTCCGGATGTACGTGGTATATTCCAACATTGCCAGTGGGTCCCTTTTCTCCTTTGCCGATATGAGACACTCTCTGATCTTCTTTGTCGGTTTATAAATAATCTTCGCGCCGTGTTTGCACAATATACGGCCGATTCTCTCCGTCATTCTGGGAATGTGTGGCAGAAAGACCGTACCCGACGTTTCCTTTACCGATGTGTCACTTCGCCGAGTGTTTGACTCTGTGACACTTCTTAAGTAACTGGTGTAGTATCCATTGCTCTTCAGAACACATTCCAGATGTTGCATCTCGTGTCTGAGGTCTGCAGCTCACATATTCATCTTGCTCGCGTCACGAGCTTATTAATTATGACAAGACTGACACATGCTGTACATGGAGGTCTCAGGACATTTCATTGGGAAGCCGAAGAAACTAAAATTTGGACCAAACGCCATTCTGGTCAGCTTTGATGTTTCTTTCTTTACCAAAATGCCACTCACTGACTCTGAAGCATATCGTTCCATTTTCCCGCAAGATACTGCCGAGCTCTTTTAAGTATGTCTCACAAAGAGCTATTTCACCTGGAATGGCAACTTCTACGAACAGTTGGAAGGCTTCGGCGTGGGTGGTCGTCTTAGACCAGAGATGGTCAATTTCTTCATAGCACATTTCAAAACACAGACACTGGACTTAGAACCTTGTAAACATAAGGTGCAATGTAGATACGTCGACGATATCTTCGTTGCGTGCAGATTTGGTTAGGAACTGCTCGGTGACTTCCTAAAGCACTTGAGCAGCCTTCATGCCTACATAAAATTTACCATGGAAGTAGAAAAGGACAAACAGCTACCGTTTCTATATGTGCTGGTCACCCGGGATCGTCAAAAACACAGCATGTATCGGAAACCGATATACACAGACCGATACTTGCACTAACTGTCGAATCACCACCCGAGCCAGAATAGAGGCATGATACGCTTGTAACGCGAGAAAGGCGAATATGTGAGCCGCGGCACCCTAGACACGAGATGCAACGCGTGGAAAGTGTTCTGAGGAGCAATGGATGCTACACAAGAAGTGTCACAGACTCAAACATCGGCGAAGTGACACATCGGGAAAGGAAACGTCAGGTACGGCATGTATGCCATGCATTCCCAGAGTGACGGACAGAATCGGCCGTATATCGTGCAACCATGGCGTAAAGATTATTTATAAACAGACAAAGAAGATCAGAGAGTGTTTCATATCGGCAAAGGAGAACAGGGACCCATATGCAGTGTCGCGACTATACCACATACCTCCGGAAAGGTTTATGTCGGATGATCAATCAACACCAGGATTACAGACCACAAGTGGCTTTGCAGGTTGGGGCAGGTGGAGAAATCGGCCGTCACAGAACACACACTGTGTGAGACCGACCACGTAATAAAATTCGCCGACACAGAAGTTCCCACTGTAGAGCAGAGCTACTACACACGCTTGTTCAGGAAGCTATAAATAGTTTCAGCAGGCAAGAATAAATACTCAAGGTGAATGGATTCTGGATTCCCGTAGTGCAGCGAATGACCATTGCAGGTATTAAGGGGAGAATCACGGAAAAGCTCAAAATGGCTCAAATGGCTGAGCACTATGGGACTTAACATCTGAGGCCATCAGTCCCCTAGAACTTAGAACTACTTAAACCTAACGAATCTAATGACATCACACACATCCATGCCCGAAGCAGGATTCGAACCTGCGACCGTAGCACGCAAAAGCCCTTGGACGTTGGCGCGGCAGGTACATATAATCTGCGGCCGCGAAGTTCTACTCCAGTCCACCATCAGCAATGGAGGGTAAAGCTTTGACAGTGTCAGCCACTCGTGCTGGCGAAACGTCAGAAAAATCATCAAACGAACGTTAGCCAACAGGCAGTTTTTTCTATCGAAGGTTAATAAAATGAGTTTAAAGTTCAGCAAGCGTAAAGGATTGTTACTTAAATGGTTCCTGAGTAATGAGATGGAAGACGACCGGTTAAAACCGATATCGGTATTTTAGTTGGACGAATTAACATGAAAAATATAGTTCCCTCAACCTTAGTTTTCATCCTTGATCACTAAGTGTTCGGAATGACCAAATAGCTGTATGATCCTCAATTATAACATTACTTTCCTGCAGAGTTTCAAAAAATTAGAATCAGTAGAAGAATAATGGTCCTTTTTAGTAATATTCCGAGACTAATTACTTTTAGAGAAAAGCATCGAATGGAAAGTGGACCAAGTTTTCTTATATTTGCCTATTTAATTTAATATTTTGATTCGATGTACCTTGAAACTAAAGAAGTCACACTTTTCAATCTTTGTTCGATTTGCACGTCTATTGCAAGAAATAATGGGAATGAAAAACCGAAAATCATTTATTTCAGAAAACTGTTATCGTGAACGATTTTGTCACTTAGGGTAATCTGACGTTGGAAAAAAACGATATAACCGTTAATTGGTTGTTTCAGCGATAACTACCTTCCCTAGCAATAAAATTCTGTAGAATCATACAACAGAAATCTGTACCCTGTAACACCAGATGAATAACTTGCTTTTGCCTTGAAACAAGTGATACTGTTATTGACACTCTGAAATTCTGTTGTTTTTATTTTCAGAACTTACATATTCTGAATAAAAAAGAATTATAATAAAAAGCATTATATACTGAACAAATTTATTGAATGATTATGTTCCAGATACACAAACAATAGAAAACAAAAAATTCTACATCCATTAATTTATGTAAGAGCTGCATCGCGGATGTCAAAATTTTTCGGAGGTTAAGAAGGAATATGAGGTTGAGAGGAAGTGATTGAGGCACAACAGTAGTTGAAGAATTACTGCACAAGTTTTGGCTATTGCAACTATTGTATTCACTCCCTCATTCCCGTTTCCATCCTTGTTATAGCGTGTAACGTTTCAGTTCTTAATAATTCCTGTAGAGGTGTTAATTTCTTAAGGATTTGGCCAAACTTTTTGAAAAAGAGACCATCATCATCATCACTTTCTTATACAAGCAATGCGATCATAATTTCATTTCGCTCAGGCTGCCTCATTTCTGTGTTGTTAGCAATTTTTCTATTGCTTGATCTTCTTCCTTTGAGTGTTGCGGTATTATAAGAGGAGGGATCGGCATTGTTCTTGGCGTCACTGTGGAGGTTTGCATGGCAAGCTTAGCATTGGTGTTGAGATTTGCATCAGTGAAATTTGCTCGTCACTTGGCGAAGGTGAATGTGCATCTTTTTGTTGCGACAGCTTGGGATTGAAGAAGTTCTTAGAGGGAAATCATATACAATAAATGTCATCTGTAATAGTTTATGTATTCTGAAAAGTGGTTACTACCCACGATATTCTCCAGGTGATCTTAGAAATGATAATTTTTTTTTCTCGGACCCCAGTTTTTTTTTCCTTGGGGTAGCTGCTGAGCTGATGGTTTTTTGTAACATAGGTATGTTTTATGTGTATCCAGCGTCGTTTTTTTGCAATGGCCAACTGTATACAAATTTATAATTAGTAAACTAACATAAATTGCAAATTTATAATATAATAACCAATAAGAAATTAATAAGTAGTAATGATTTGCTCGTTCTTATTTCCAGGTATTTGGCAACTGGTGAATTCTTCCATTCGCTGCAATTTCAGTTTGGCTGAAGTGTAAGTAGTGAGATAACAAAACACACATTAATAGCACTGAAGAAGACCTGAAAAGAAAAGCAAAAGAATTTGAGTTGAAATGGGATTTCCCCATCTTTTCAAGAGCCTTGATGGAAAACATATTCGAATTGTTTGTCTGAAAATGTCGTCCTCCTCTTTTTAATAACCACAAAGCGTTTTTCTCATAGTTCTTCTGGCAGTTGTCGACACAAATTGTAAATTCGTTCATATCGAAGTGGGATCCCATGAAAAAGGTGATCCTGGAATTTTCGGTCTGCTCTGGAAAGAATGTTCTATAATGGAGCGTTTCTTACACACCCCCAAGCAAGGTACCCAGCTCCTACATGGTGTTATCTCACGTGCTTGTCCGTAATGATGCTTTTCGCTTACATCAAAATATGTTGAAACCATACTCGCGAGGAAGTACAGTCAGGGACAACTCGAAAAACTTCATTTAATTACAGACTGTGCCGTGCTCGCCGAACTTCTGAAAGTGCATTTGGCGTATTAGCACATGTTTTTCGCACTTTCTATGCCCCAGTAAATTTACTCCCCGAAACTATCGACGACGATGTAATAGTTTCCTGTTCCTTAAACAGCATACTGAGGAATGCTTTTATAACAAAAAGTGGATCATCTTATCATGAACCAGACTCTTCGCTACATTCGCCCAGAAACTCTTTGATTAGTTTGGCAAGAGCTTTTGTGTATATTAATGTTGTAAGATTTGAAATAAGTGGTTCATTTGCCGCATATTCCAGCACCGATGGAAGGTTGGGCTATCGAGTCAGCGAGTTAATAGAACCGACCGAAATTAATTACTGTAGTATTATTGTCATCCATGTATTACTGCTATCAGAAAAACCTTGCTCCGTTGATCTCAGTTACGAACAAAATTTCACGAACTTTTTAAAACTGTCTTATAATAATAATAATAATAATAATAATAATAATAATAATAATAATAACAATAAAGGTGTTTAAATAACAGAGAACAACTTACTCGTTTTTCCAACTTTATTGGCAATTTCAGTCCATATATTGTCCTTGATCCTTTGATCTTCATAGGACGCATTCGACAGCTACCAAAGTGACGGATGATTAGACACTTCGTCGTCAAGATTTTCGTCGTCTGTGGCGGTAAAAGAAGGAGCTGTCATGCACATGGTATTTCACAACAGAAATCGGTAGCGACTGAGGACTAAGTCAGCCATCTCCCGCACAATTACCGTACACCAGTGGCAAGACGCAGTCAATACATTCATAACATTGGTGATGTTATTGATGACAGTGTGACTAAAGGCAGAGCTACTAAACAGAGCCTTCCGAATTTCCTTCACATAATTCGAAGTAAATATTCCAGAATTCGAGTCAAGAACACCTGCCAACATAAATAACTTAGAAGTAGATATCCCCTGTGTACCGAAGCACCTTAAAACACTAATACGCACGCTTCTTGCGTGTTCGTTAATCGTGAGAGGTCGAATCGATAGTCCCGGCACGTGTGAGGTATGATCTCAGAGCACAATATATGCGTCTATGTGTAATTCATCGTCACATCCCGGAAGCGTATGATGATGTGTCAGTTGAATCAACATCTTGGTCCCGATGTCGCAAACGCAATGCAAGCCAGCCGGACGCCAAGGGCGGGAATTACCTGGCCGACCTCCGGTGCTCAGGTGGTACTCATTGCAACTTTTGGATTTATTCATCAGAAATAAGTGACGTTTCGAAACTGGAAAAACAATTTAGGAGAACATTTTTGAGTGCGTGGGCTCGTGCAGATAAACACTCATTACTTACCGCAGCGGACTAGCTACAAAAACTTAGAACTGCAAATTTCATATCGTCGTCCCTTATTTCGGATAAGCCTGAAAATTTCTGGTTACTCTGTGGGAAATTACCCGTCTTCCAACATGTATCATCATCGAGGAGAATATAGTGACTGCGTTGACACTAATCACGTTTCTTTTGTGTAAGGAACACGCATCGTCCTACTGAAAGCCCGAACGATAGTGTTGACAGCACCAGGACAGTGTACGTAGCATAGAAACTGGCGAATAGGCATCTAGAGTCTTACAAGGATCGTTGTGGGAAACGGAAAAACATTGAAGCTATTTGTCCCGAAGCCATCGAGGTCGTTGGAGCACTAACTTGGACTGCAAGTGAGTTTAGGAAAGAACCATCCGTGACGTTGTTCAAATTACAACACCGGAATTCTCAGAAAATTATTTATATGAACCACGTAGTCAATATTAGGATGTCAAGATGGGGTATGAACCGTGATTCTTTCGAATAAAAGGTCTGTTACCGATTGTCAAAATTTGGCTACAGTATCCATAGTCGTAATTTCCGAACAGAAGAAAGAACAAAAATTTGTGGGGTACTTAGTGGTTATGGCAAGCAACATTGGCTATTTTTTATTCGAACACGGACGATATGGGTTGTTTGCATGGGTGTTGACGAAGAACTTTTTCCTTGTCCCCTTCTTCCCTTAACATAGCGCGTTAAATGTGTGTATATGTTTTGTGAGTGACTGTGACAAACGCTAGTGTAGTATTCAGACTCTTCTGTAGTAGATGTCTAATGAAAGGGAAAGGGAAGTCGGGGCCGACCAACAGGCTAGAGCGACGTTACGTGTGACTTCCGAAGATTTGGTTTACTTTTTGTATATTACTGCGCTCGAAACAATAATTTCTGTTAGTGCACAAGCTACATTATTCTCCGAGTTTGGAATGTGGTAGAATAATTTTCTTGTTGTTGCAGGTTCGATCACGTAGAAAGAATAAATTCCGTATTTTTTCGTTGTATCTCTAATTAAGACTGCATTGAGATATACATGAGAGTAAGTTTTCTATTTATATTATAAAATCTGATTGAAGCAAATGGTAAAACAGGAGAATAATAGGAAATAGGCACTGAGGGTGAAATGTGACTAAGACTTCGGATAACAGACCGTGGGAAGATTGCAGTGAAAAGTACTATTATTGCAGTAAACAGCCCTGTAATATGTCTCTGAAGGGTAGTAGTGTTACCTTATTTGATGTCACATGGCACTTCATTTTGTAGCAGGCTGCTGGCAGCACAGGATGATACGGTATAAACAGGTGATAGGAGGGGAAACTGAAAGCAATTTAGAATATAAGGAGTGGGTGCCTCGTAAATTTTGTTGATATAGTAAAGCCAGTGTTGAGCTCAGATACGCGAGAGTGTTCTTAAGGAGGAAACTATGGGTCAGAATTATATCGCTGCATGCAGATCGTGGCCGGAGAAAAAGTTTAACAAATAATTTTTAAATTATTTAGTCCTAATAGCCTTCATAGGCGGAAATGAACATTTATAGTGCAATTTTTATTTCTATAACCTTAAGGACAAAAACATTTAAAAAATTAGATTTTATATATATATAACAGCCATAACCAAACTGTCCTCTGCTGATATTTTGGCTGTAAGCCGTTCAGCCATTTCAGGGCGAACCGTAAAGACGTTGTTAACTGATTTAAAAGTAGGAAAGCGTATTGGTGACAATGAGGTACATAGTGAGACGCCTCGTTAATTCTCCATGGCGCTGCTGCAGGTGAGGTTACCGATCAAGGGTGACGCTTTGGACTAGCGTTCTGCAGGACAGCAGTTCGAATCCCCATCCTGCCATCCAGACTTGAGTTTCACGTAGTTTCGTGAATCATTTATGGCAGCTGCCGGGATGGGTCGTCAGAAAGACACACCCAGTTCCTTTCCCCATCCGTCTCAGCTGCCTCTAATGATCTCGTTGTCTACTGGTCGATCATCCCTTATAATCCTTCCTTTTTTTGTACGTAAGTTCCTTAGAATATCATAAGAAATTACAGAAAGAACAGGGCAAAATATCAACTTGGTTTAATGAATCAGGACTCTCTTTAAACGTGGATAAATGTAGGATAGTGTCTATAAAAAAAAAGAAAGAACCCGATAGTTCCTGATTAGAAAATTAGTGGTGTACTTCTTGAGCACGTCCTGTACCTATTTAGGGGTAATGCTAAGAATGAAGTGGCAAGATCTTGTACAAACAGTATTAGCGAATGCGAATGGAAGACAGACTAATTACGCTCTGAGATATATATATACACCTCTCCTTCCACCTTGGTGAGATTTGATGGGATCCCCGGCCTCTCCCTCGCGTGAGATTAACCTAATAATTTTTAAATAATTATGTTTATTTTATATATTCACGTTTTTGCTTTATACCTCTAAAAATACCTATTAGGTTGCTGGAAATTAACTTTATAAAATAAAGTGTTATCTGTTATAATAATGGATCTTCTCTGCCATTTGACAGCTTTCAAGACAATTAGTTTAATTAAACTCGTTGAACTTATTGTTAGTTATCATTTTCATCTCTAATTTCACAGAAAAATATAGTATATAGATTTATTAAAAACACTATATTTTAAACATACCAATCATGGACAGTATTTGGACGTTCAGACAGACGGACAAAAACGCTTAACCGTTTGCACGCAGCACTAAAATTTGAGCTTCTGGTGATATATTACATACCTGTCATTTGAACCTTTACTTGCTTTGCAGATGGAAGAAAAAATTGTTCGTACATTTCTTTTAGCTGTGTGATTACGTAGCTTTTCAATATTTTTATTTGATCACTAAGCGAATTATTGTCGGTGATCTTGAACTTAGCTTCCTTCGACAAATAATTAACTTCGTGCTGGCACCTTTGTTTCGATTTGTCGACAAGTCGCTTGCTATAAGGGCTGTAAAAGTTTTTATACAAACTCATGTCGAATGCAGGAACTTCGGCTTTATACACTTCGTAGAATTTCACGACTGATGTGCGACTGACACGAAGTGACTTCGACTGGCGCGACAGGTATCGTCGCAAATGAAATCTGACACGTGTAAAGCATTCAGCTCAGTTCAGAGAGGCCACAAAGACTGGTGGGCTGTTTATTAATGTCCATTACAATGATGTATATTCCCAGAATTAAAAAGTTGACATGAGATTTTCAGTACGCCCCCCTCCCCTCTTAAATAAGATTTGGTGAGATTTTGTCGAGCCTCTGTCCCCCCATCCCCATTTAGAGGGCATATAATTAATGGACGTCCCTTAGATTTGTTGCAAGGGTAATGGGAAACTTCGGTACATCTGTAAAGAAAATCTCATACGAAACGCCAATGCTACCAATTCTGCAATATTGTTCCAGTTTTTGGAGTTCTTACCAAGTTCAGACGCCTAATTAGTTCAGAGATGCGCTGCTTAGATCGTAGCATGTCGGTGCGTCTCATACTAAACTCTAAAACAAACCTTTGAGGAACTTAAATGCGAATCCTTGAAAGAAAGACGACATAGCTCCCGCGAAACATTCTTAGGTAAATTTTAGAGAATCTGCTGTAGGAGAAGACTCGGCGATCATTATGCTCCCACCAAAGTACATTTCGCGTAGCCATCATGAGCAAAAAATCAGGACGCATACATAGGCAGATAGGTATTATAATACTGGTACGATGTTCCTTCCGCAGGCGTTGTAGAGCAGTGGCTTGCGGAATATTTATGCAGATGTAGATGAAATAAGACTACTTGGTTCCAGAGATCTACACCTACAGTTATACTCCGTAAGCCACCCAACGGTGTGTGGCGGAGGACACGTTACGTGTCACTCTCATTAACTCCCTTTTCTGTTCCAGTCGCGTATGGTTCGCGGGAAGAACGACTGTCTGAAGGCCTCCGTGCGCGCTCGAATCTCTCTAATTTTACATTCGTGATCTCCTCGGGAGATATAAGTAGGGGGAAGCAATATGTTCGATACCTTATCCAGAAACACACCCTCCGGAAACCTGGACAGCAAGCTACACCGCGATGCAGAGCGCCTCTCTTGCAGAATCTGCCACTCGAGTTTTCTAAACATCTCCGTAACGCTATCACGCTTACCAAATAACCCTGTGACGAATCGCGCCGCTCTTCTTTGGATCTTCTCTATCTCCTCCGTCAACCCGATCTGGTATGGATCACACACTGATGAGCAATACTGAAGTATAGGTCGAACGAGTGTTTTGTAAGCCACCTCCTTTGTTGATGGAGTACATTTTCTAAGGACTCTCCCAATGAATCTCAACCTGGTACCCGCCTTATCAACAATTAATTTTATGTGATCATTCCAATTCAAATCGTTCCGCATGTATACTCCCAGATATGTTACATAAGTAACTGCTGCCTGTGTTTGTTCCGCTATCATATAATTATACAATAAAGGATCCTTCTTTCTATGTATTCGCAATACATTACATTTGTCTATGTTAAGGGTCAGTTGCCACTGCCTGCACCAAGTGCCTATCCAGCGCAGATCTTCCTGCATTTCGCTGCAATTTTCTAATGCTTCAACTTCTCTGTATACTACAGCATCATCTGCGAAAAGTCGCAAGGAACTTCCGACACTATCTACTGGGTCATTTATATATATTGTGAAAAACAACGGTCCCATAACATTCCCCTGTAGCACGCCGGAGGTTACTTTAACGTCTGTAGACGTCTCTCAATTGAGAACAACATGTTGTGTTCTGTTTGCTAAAAGCTCTTCAATCCAGCCACACAGCTGGTCTGATATTCCGTAGGCTCTTACTTTGTTTATCAGGCGACAGCGCGGAACTGTATCGAACGCCTTTCGGACTCTAAAAACATGTATGATGGTATCTGCAGATTGAGCTATGAATGAAGATTCGTACCACGGCCGGCTATCCTGCTCACTAGGCAGATGCGCTAACCACTACGCCACCCTGGCACAGCGTCTTTGCACAACTGCACAGACTATCCTAGGACACCTCCCTCCTCAACCCAAGTCCCCAGTCACGCCTCAACCTCGCAGTTCCGTTCGAGTTCAGCGACGTGCAAGGGTGGCTTAGTGGTTAGTGCATCCGCCAAGTGAGCAAGTCATCCAAGTTCGAACACTTGCCGTGGTACAAATTTTCAGTCTGCACGTACACATGAAGATGAAAGTTGATACTCGTTCTAATGGGAACGGGTCCAAAGGTGCAGATGTTGCAGCACGGGGGGGGGGGGGGGGGGGAGGGTTAGGAAGGCGGAGGCACGAGCTTGCCTGGGAGGCAGGGTGACCAATTGAGTTACCGGGGTGTAGCGCGGCGCGTTGAGCCGGTCTCCGCGAGATGCGGCGCAGTGTGTGATGACGTCAACGCGAGGCTGCCGCCGCCGCTGATTCACGCGGCCCGCCATTCACTCGGCGCTCCATTCAGCTGCCGCTCCAGCTACCAGCCGAGCCGCTCACGTGACTCAATAATGGCCGGCGCTCCCAAAGGGTGGAGGGTGGCTGGAGCATCTGCCACGGGCCGCGCCTTGTTACCTCGAGATACGCGGGGGGCCGCAGCTTTCACGTCAGTCGTTACAAATGAGCCTCTCCTCAGCCACACTCCACACTCGCCGAGGCGGACGAAGTCGACCTTACAGCCTGGTTAACAGGCGGGGGTGAAAGATAGCGTACAGTGACAGGTGCTGGAATAGCTGACGCAGCCATCCTGTGGTGTCTGAATTTTACGGTTAATGTATTTACTGTCTGCTGCAGCATTTCGTTTCCAAATAACTGCAGCCGCCCTAATCGTCATTATAACCTGTGCCATTAACTGAACACATTTACACATAACAGTTATTTATTCGTGTTATTATAATTCGAGGAAATTCATCGCGTCACGAATTTCGCCTGCCTTAACAGTTATTTATTCGTGTTATTATAATTCGAGGAAATTCATCGCGTCACGAATTTCGCCTGCCTGGTGGATCCCAACTGGTGAATAGTGGTAGGAGATTATTACAGAATGCTTAACTTGCGACACAATGTCGTGCAGGCATGCGACCATTACACAATTAAGTGAGCACAGCCCTGACACTGCTTCAGTTTGCTAAGCAATAAGAATCCACCTGTTACAAATTCACTACGATATTCTAAAGATGGGTCTTCCCCGAAGCACGTCACTAGGGTGTTTGTAACAAGTGGATTCTTTTTATTTAGCGACCTGACTGTTAAAAGCGTTCTCAGTTAGTTTTATCATAACCGTCAATACAGTGCACTTCTCCTTACGTTCAACTAATATACATGTATTACATTCTAGAATGTTTATGTTTATCACTGTTTATCACTGGCTGCGTTCCTCTTCACTGTCGTAGAACGTATGAAAAACATGGTTACTAAAGCTCCTTGAGTTCTATTTCGATAAACTACAAAGATTTTTTTATATTCTGTGTCAGATAAAGTGTACTAGGGCAGAAAAAATATTAGCTATTTTCCTTCCCGTGTGTTCGACAATATCGGATTTCAAGTAAATTTGAAGCCAAGAAACTTACAACTTTAGATCGTAAACTAATCTGCTGCTTTCAAATGTTTTGCGGTAATTATGTTGATATTGGATGAATAAATTAATTTATTTGTTTCTGTATGTGACTAGTAATTTTATTTGTATTAGATCTCACCACCAATATTGAATTTCCGTTACACACTGCAACGCGAAGAAGTCGGCACAACGCAGCACGTAACATTGTTTAGTTATTCTGGTTATCTACGTTCATTTACTGATTTACTTACTTGGCAGTTACCTGGCAGACATAATGCACACAAGCGCCACGCCACTCATATATTTTCTACTCTTTTTGGTGAATCTCCTCAAAAGGAAGGCGCTAACTTGTGGTTAATACTGAAACCTTGTGGCGCTCTTTCCACCACAGCACTATCTGATTCGATTTATGAGGGAATCAGCGCAAACGTTGAAATGAAATTACTCAGGCTGAAAACTACTGAGGGAATATTATACGAATATGTGCTGTTGTTGTTGTTGTTGTTGTTGTTGTTGTGGTCTTCAGTCTCGAGACTGGTTTGATGCAGCTCTCCATGCTACTCTATACTGTGCAAGCTTCTTCATCTCCCAGTACCTACATCCTTCTGAATCTGCTTAGTGTATTCATCTTTTGGTCTCCTCCTACGATTTTTACCCTCCACACTGCCCTCCAGTACTAAATTGATGATCCCTTGATGCCTCACAACATGTCCTACCAACCGATCCCTTCTTCTCGTCAAGTTGTGTCACAAACTTCTCTTCTCCCCAATCCTATTCAATACTCCCTCATTAGTTATGTGATCTACCCATCTAATCTTCAGCATTCTTCTGTAGCACCACATTTCGAAAGCTTCTATTCTCTTCTTGTCTAAACTATTTATCGTCCATGTTTCGCTTCCATACATGGCTACACTCCATACAAATACTTTCAGAAAAGACTTCCTGACATTTAAACCTATACTCGATGTTAACAAATTTCGCTTTTTCAGAAACGCTTACCTTGCCATTGCTTGTCTACATTAGTTATTTTGCTCCACAAATAGCAAAACTCCTTTACTACTTTAAGTGTGTCATTTCCTAATCTAATTCCCTCAGCATCACCCGACTTAATTCGACTACATTCCATTATCCTCGTTTTGCTTTTGTTGTTGTTCATCTTATATCCTCCTTTCAAGACACTATCCATTCCGTTCAACTGATCTTCCAAGTCCTTTGCTGTCTCTGACAGAATTACAATGTCATCGGCGAACCTCGAAGTTTTTATTTATTCTCCATGGATTTTAATATCTACTCCGAATTTTTCTTTTGTTTCTTTTACTGCTTGCTCAATATACAGATTGAATAACATCGGGGAGAGGCTACAACCCTGTCTCACTCCCTTCCCAACCACTGCTTCCCTTTCATGTCCCTCGACTCTTATAACTGCCATCTGGTTTCTGTACAAATTGTAAATAGCCTTTCACTCCCTGTATTTTACCCCTGTCACCTTCAGAATTTGAAAGTGAGTATACCAGTCAACATTGTCAAAAGCTTTCTCTAAGTCTACAAATGCTAGAAACGTAGGTTTTCCCTTCCTTAATCTAGCTTCTGAGATAAGCCGTAGGGTCAGTATTGCCTCACGTGTTCCAACATTTCTAGGGAATCCAAACTGATCTTCCCCGAGGTCGGCTTCTACTAGTTTTCCCATTCGTCTGTAAAGAATTCGCGTTAGTATTTTGCAGCTGTGACTTATTAAACTGATAGTTCGGTAATTTTCACATGTCAACACCTGCTTTCTTTGGGATTGGAATTATTATATTCTTCTTGAAGTCTGAGGGTATTTCGCCTGTCTCATACATCTTGCTCACCATATGGTAGAGTTTTGTCAGGACTGTCTCTCCCAAGGCCGTCAGTAGTTCCAATGGAAAGTGCTCTGTCAAACTCTTCACGCAGTATCGTATCTCCCATTTCATCTTCATCTACATCCTCTTCCATTTCCATTGTCCTGAAGTACATCGCCCTTGTATAGACCCTCTATATACTCCTTCCACCTTTCTGCTTTCTCTTCTTTGCTTAGAACTGGGTTTCCATCTGAGCTCTTGATGTTCATACAAGTGGTTCTCTTATCTCCAAAGGTCTCTTTAATTTTCCTGTAGGCAGTATCTATCTTACCCCTTGTGAAATGTGCCTCTACATCCTTACATTTGTCCTCTAGCCATCCCTGCTTAGCCATTTTGCACTTCCTGTCGATCTCATTTTTGAGACGTTTGTATTCCTTTTTGGCTGCTTCAGTTATTGCATTTTTATATTTTCTCCTTTCATCAATTGAATTCAATATTTCTTCTGTTACCCAAGGATTTCTACTAGCCCTCGTCTTTTTACCTATTTGATCCTCTGCTGCCTTCACGACTTCATCCCTCAAAGCTACCCATTCTTCTTCTACTGTATTTCTTTCCCCCATTCCTGACAATTGTTCCCTTATGCTCTCCCTGAAACTCTGTACAACCTTTGTTTCTTTCAGTTTATCCAGGTCCCATGTCATTAAATTCCCACCTTTTTGCAGTTTCTTCAGTTTTAATCTAGAGGTCATAACCAATAGATTGTGGTCAGAGTCCACATCTGCCCCTGGAAATGTCTTACAATTTAAAACCTGGTTGCTAAATCTCTGTCTTACTATTATATAATCTATCTGATACATTTTAGTATCTCCAGGGTTCTTCCATGTATACAACGTTCTTTCATGATTCTTAAACCAAGTGTTAGCTATAACTAAGTTGTGCTCTGTGCAAAATTCTACCAGGCGGCTTCCTCTTTCATTTCTGAGCCCCAATCCATATCCACCTACTACGTTTCCTTCCCTCGCTTTTCCTACACTCGAATTCCAGTCACCCATGACTATTAAATTTTCATCTCCCTTCACTATCTGAATACTTTTTTAATTTCACCATACATTTCTTCAATTTCTTCGTCATCTGCAGATCTAGTTGGCATATAAACTTGTACTACTGTAGTAGGTGTGGGCTTCGTATCTATCTTGGCCACAACAATGCGTTCACTATGCTGTTTGTAGTAGCTTACCCGCATTCCTATTTTCCTATTCATTATTAAACCTACTCCTGCATTACCCCTATTTGATTTTGTGTTTATAACCCTGTAGTCGCCTGACCAGAGGTCTTGTTGCGCCTGCCACCGGAACTTCACTAATTCCCACTATATCTAACTTTAACCTATCCATTTCCCTTTTTAAATTTTCTAACCTACCTGCCCGATTAAGGGATCTGACATTCCACGCTCCGATCCGTAGAACGCCAGTTTTCTTTCTCCTGATAACGACATCCTCTTGAGTAGTCCCCGCCCGGGGATCCAAATGGGGGACTATTTTACCTCCGGAATATTTTACCCAAGAGGACGCCATCATCATTTAATCATACAGTAAAGCTGCATGCCCTCAGGAAAAATTACGGCCGTAGTTTCCCTTTGCTTTCAGCCGTTCGCAGTACCAGCACAGCAAGACCGTTTTGGTTATTGTTACAAGGCCAGATCAGTCAATCATCCGGACTGTTGCCCTTGCAACTTCTGAAGAGGCTGCTGCCCCTCTTCAGGAACCACACGTTTGTCTGGCCTCTCAACAGATACCCCTCCGTTGTGGTTGCACCTGCGGTACGGCTATCTGTATCGCTGGGCACGCAGGCCTCCCCACCAACGGCAAGGTCCATGGTTCATGGGGAGGGGGGAATATGTGCTATGAAACTAATAAATCTATGTTGCTTGTGCTGTTCAGTTTTCGTGCCGATATTAACTTACTTTGCAATAATACAATACTTATAATTACGAGGAGCAAAATTAAATGTGGTAAATTAATATTTAATTTGTGTCACATTTTCATGTAAACGAGTTATATAAATTGGATGTGAAACATTGTTTGGAGCACTTCTGGTGAAAACTGTAGACGTTCGTGATTTTATAATACAAAAGAGAATTTGCGTAACGGGTAGGCACGAATCCGCCCGGCGGATTAGGAATAGTGTCGAGGTGCGGTGTGCCGGCCAGCCTGTGGATGGTTTTTAAGGTGGTTTTCCATCTCCCTCGGCGAATGCGGGCTGGGTCCCCCTGTTCAGCCTCAATTACACTATGTCTGCGATTGCTGCGCAAACACTGTCTCCACTTACGCGTACACCATAATTACTGTACCACGAAAATGCTGGGGTTACACTCGTCTGGAACGAGACATTCCCGGGGGGTCCACTGAGGTATGAACCGCACAATAACACTGGTTTAGGTGTGGGGCTGCGGCGGGCGCAATGTGCCCACGCGAAACGAACTCCGTCCAATCAAGGTGACGACGACTATGTGGCGGTCGTCCATGCGGGCCTCCCGCCAGGAGTCTGTTGTTCTCTGCCGGCTGCGCATTGGGCACACTCGGCTGACGCACGGCCACGTATTACGCCGTGAGAACCCATCTCTGTGTCGCTGCGGCTACGTTTTATCTGTGGTCCACATTTTATTGGAGTGTCCGCTTTTAGCTGTGCTCAGGCAGACGTTCGCACTGCCTGACACGCTTCCTGCCCTTTTAACTGATGACCCTGCTATGGCTGGCTTAGTTTTGCGTTTTATTCGGGCAGGGGTTTTTTATCATTTAATCTGAGTGTTTATGTTTTATTTTATTGTTTTGTGTTGATTCTAGCCATTGGCCTACGGTTTTAAACTCAGTTTTTAATATGTTCTCGGTGGTTGGTTTCTCCTTTTTTTGTTCTTATGGTCGGCCAACCACCGTCACACTCTGTGTGATTTTATTTCGTTTTGTCTCGTCCTTGTCTACGGTTCCTTTGGTCTGTGTCGTCTGTCTCCTATTCTGTTGAAAGTTTTTTATTCTCTGTGGGTATTTTTAGTATTTGGAAACAGGGTCCGATGACCGACGCAGTCTGGTCCCTTGATTCCCCCAAACCAACCAACCGGGGTGCGTAGACAGCTGTAGCCTGTTGTGGGGTTGTGAACCACTGAGGGCTCTCCGTCGTTTCTAGGTCCCCAGTTCAATACATACATGCATACATACAATACATTAGCTCTCCGGAGTCCTTCCAGACTTCGGCTTTCCATGGTTCTCGTAACTCTCTTACTCAAATATTGAATTGGATCGGATCCTTCCATAAGGCCACGGCCGAGTTCGCCCAACATCTTTATCTGAGTCGTTCGTAATCTGATTTCGACGATACGATGATTTCCATCCTCCTTCATGTCATAATCGATACGGAAATATGGAGGAAATAATTTAACATTAATTGTAACAGTAAAAAAAGAAAAATAAGCAGTACGCGATCGCTGAGGATATAATTTTCACATGACCATTTGGAATTTGTACAGAGAGAACTCGTGCTAAAGGAGCAGATGCAACAAGATATTTGAAGGTAATTCAGGGGGAACAAGACAGAAATGTTCAAAGGCGTTTTATTATTAGGTTCGGAATTTTTGTTCATACATTTGCTCTTGCCGAAAAATGCGGTCACGGACGATTCAAAAAAGGGAGAGGAAAATTAAGGTTCCGTGGATGACGTGACCGAGAGAGAGAGAGAGAGAGAGAGAGAGAGAGAGAAGGAGCTCGTATTGGACATAGATATGGGAGAAAACCGGTTCTATCTTTTTCGGAGGAGCCCTTCCTACATTTGCCTGTGGTGGTTTAGGGAAAACACAGAATACCTAACTCTGGATGGCTGCACGCGGAAATGAACCGCGGTCAGCTCGAATGCACGCCTAGTAGCTGAACTACTTCGCTGACTCTCGGTGAAGAAAGGAAAGATACCAGTAGAATATCAGGGATCCTTATCAGATGTTTTGCCGAAACAGGTAGGCAGTGTTTGACAAGTACAAAAAGAAATAAGTCTTTAGTATTGCAGAATATCTATCAGTACGGCATTGTGTGGTTTGTGGTTCTTGTTGTAACAATTATTTCCGTTACCATGTAGTTAATTGTCGAGACATGCGCCACGTTCTAAGGGAAATTTGTGAGGTGAGGTCGCCTACCAACGTCTGGTAGTGACGAGGTCATTAGGAACGTAGTGGTAGGTCAAATTGGACTCGGTGAAGGTGCGTTTACACCTGTGCGGTTTTCCGTTCGCACTAAGCGCATGCAGCAGTTGCATGAAGAGGCAAGGAGGCGTATGCACCGGCGCAAAATCGCGCTTGCCTCGGAATTTTGCGCATGGGGACCGAGGAGTCTCTCTGTACCAAACGGGGAGACACGTGCCTTTACTTGCGTGTGGGGCAAGCGCAACCGCTCCACCTTGAAATCATGGGAACCCAAATCAAGCGTAACCAGGCATAGATTACAAGCCATGTCTCAGGAAATCCAAACCATCTCGTTCGGTAGTCGGTAGAAACGTTCTACATTGCATGTTACTGGGAACGGAGAAGAATTTAGTCCTATATTTAACGGCGATTCACATCTACTGTTCTGAGTGCAGGGTTACAAGAAATAACGCAAATCTGGAGAGCAGTTTCAAGACCAGTCTGATGAACTACCCGTGTGTGGCTCACGGACCTAAGCAGGGCGTAAACATATGATTACCTTTCTTGCTTTTCATTACATTTGTGGACCCCAGTTATTGGGAGTCAGTCCAGTCATTGGGAGTTAATGCAGTGCCACTGATCAGGAGGTCCTGACAACGTTTCTTACTTCTTTGAAAGTTATGGAGTAAATAGCGGTAATGGGAAGTCCTCTCAGTGGACAGCTTCAAGTAAAGCGTAATTAGCGGAAGACGAAACAATAGTAATTATAAGGTCTGTTACTCATGTAGAATGGGCGATCAAAAAGTTTACGTTCGAAGACCGTGTAGTCCAGTATCGTTATGACAATCAGACAAAATCGCCGTGAGCATTGAGGCAGCAATCCTACCGACGCACCAGTTTGAAAGTAACCTTTCGGTGAAACACCGTGTCCTGTTGTGTGAAGATGTCAACTGTCTGCTGCATATCCTCGTCTGACAGGATCAGTCGACCGTTCAAGGCCTTTTTTCTAACGGACCGAAGGCATTATAATCACGTGGAGACAGATCAGGGCTATAGGGGGCGAGTGTTTCCCAATTCAGTTACCGTAACCACTGCGTTAAGACATTTGCGACTTGGGGACGCGGGTTGCAATGAAGCACCAGCACCCCTTGTCGTGGAGGTTTTCGACGTACATTCCGCCATACACATTTTTCATTTCCGTTGGATGTCTACCGGTGTTCATTCTTCGGTAGACAAGAAAAGAAAAACACGTTGGTCCTGTTCAGACACATTTGGTAATAATGTCGGCGTAGTTCACGTTTCCTCTTTTACCGGAAGGGCGTTGGGAAGACACGAGTGACACAATAATCCGTTCTCTGGACGTCGGTGATTATATACCCGCGTCGGAGTCGCGCTACGTTGCATAAGCGGTGCAACGATACCCTTAATGGAAGTTGGTACGTGCTCTCAATTTCAAATACTGGATGAATGTACACTGAGCTGGCAGAAGTCATGGGAGAGTGGTATGCACATACGCAGATGGCGGTAGTATGTCTTAGACAAGGTATAAAAGGGCAGTGCATTCGTGAAGCTGTCATTTGTACTCAGGTGATTCATGTGAAAAGGCTTCCGACGTGATTATGGCCGCACGGCCGGAATTAACAGACTATGAGCGCGAACTGTCGTTGGAGCTAGACACATGGGACATTCCATTTCAGAAATTGCTAGGAAATTCAATATTCTGAGATCCACAGTGTCAAGAGCGTGCCGAGAATGCCACATTTCAGGCACTACCTGTCACCACGGACAACGCTGTGGCCGACGCCCTTCACATAACGACCGGGAGCAGCAGCCTTTGCGTAGAGTTGTCAGTGCTAACAGAGAAGTAACACTGCCTGAAACCGCAGAACCAACGTGGGCCCTGCGGCTAACGTATGCGTTAGGAAAGTGCGCGGCGTTAGGAAAGTGCGGCGCAATTTGGCGTTAAAGGGCTAGGGCAGCAGACGACCCACGAGCGCGCCTCCGCGAATAGCACGACATCGCCTGTTGTGCCTCTCCTGGGCTCCTGATCATATCGGTGAGAACCTAGACCAGTGGGAAATTGTGGCGTGGTCAGATGAGTCCCGATTGCAGTTGTTAATAGGTCTTGGTAAGGTTCGAGTGTGGCGCAGACACCGACGACACCTCCGCGCGGTCTAAGGCGCTACAGTCATGGACTGTCCGGCTGGTCCCGGCGGAGGTTCGAGTCCTCCCTCGGGCATGTGTGTGTGTGTGTGTGTTAGTCCCTAGGATAATTTAGGTTAAGTAGTGTGTAAGCTTAGGGACTGATGACCTTAGCAGTTAAGTCCCATAAGATGTCACACACATTTGAACATTTTGAACTTAACTGCTAAGGTCAACAGTCCCTAAGTCCCATAGTGCATTTATGGGGCATAATCGAGTGGTCAGTTCGTGCACAAAATTCTGCACCGGTAATTCTTTCGCAATATCGGATGCCTATAGTTGCAGTATGGCTCAGTATTTTTGCAGGGGCTTTTCAACGACTTGTTACGTCCATGCTACGTCGAGTTGTGCACTAAGCCGGGCGAAAGAAAGTCCGACAGGACATTAGGAGGTATCAAATGGCTTTTCTCACCTCTGTGTAAGTCGAGTGCGGTGGCGTACAGTGGGTGATTATTTTTCTCTCTCTTTCTACATCTACATCTACATCCATACTCCGCAAACCACCTGACGGTGTGTGGCGGAGGGTACCTTGAGTACCTCTATCGGTTCTTTCTTCTATTCCAGTCTCGTATTGTTCGTGGAAAGAAGGATTGTCGGTATGCTTCTGTGTGGGCTCTAATCTCTCTGATTTTATCCTCATGGTCTCTTCGCAAGATATACGTAGGAGGGAGCAATATACTGTTTGACTCCTCGGTGAATGTATGTTCTCGAAACTTCAACAAAAGCCCGTACCGAGCTACTGAGAGTCTCTCCTGCAGAGTCTTCCACTGGAGTTTATCTATCATCTCCGTAAGCTTTCCCGATTACTAAATGATCCTGTAAGGAAGCGCGCTGCTCTCCGTCGGGTCTTTTCTCTCTCTTCTATCAACCCTATCTGGTACGGATCCCACACAACTGAGCAGTATTCAAGCAGTGGGCGAACAAGCGTACTGTAACCTACTTCCTTTGTTTTCGGATTGCATTTCCTTAGGATTCTTCCAATGAATCTCAGTCTGGCATCTGCTTTACCGACGATCAACTTTATATGATCATTCCATTTTAAATCACTCCTAATGCGTACTCCCAGATAATTTATGGAATTAACTGCTTCCAGTTGCTGACCTGCTGTATTGTAGCTAAATGATAAAGGATCTTTCTTTCTATGTATTCGCAGCACATTACACTTGTCTACATTGAGATTCAGTTGCCATTCCGTGCACCATGCGTCAATTCGCTGCAGATCCTCCTGAATTTCAGTAAAATTTTCCATTGTTACCACCTCTCGATATACCACAGCATCATTTGCAAAAAGCTTCAGTGAACTTCCGATGTCATCCACAAGGTCATTTATGTATATTGTGAATAGCAACGGTCCTACGACACTTCCCTGCGGCACACCTCAAATCAGTCTTACTTCGGAAGACTTCTCTCCATTGAGAATTACATGCTGCGTACTGTTATCTAGGAACTCCTCAATCCAATCACACAATTGGTCTATACGGCAATTGAATGAGAGTGGTATTGGGTAAAATTCTAAAGACCTGCCCTCTCTCATGCGCCGAACATTGACGTACAAGTGTCGATGTAGCGAAACAAATACTCCTGGTGTTCCCCTACACGTTTTCGAGCCCCATGGCAATGTGTCACGGCGGCCTGTCGGCGTGCTGTTGACTGTAGCTGATTAGTTACACGAGAAGCGACAGGACAGTGAGTCGGGTCCTGTGTGTGAGGCCGGTGGGTGGCACAGCACAGCACAGCACGGCACGGCTAGGCACGGCGGCGCACGCCGCACTACACCACGCCACGGCGAGTGCTGCGTTGGCGTTGTGCCGCTGGTGGTAGTGGTGGCGGCGGCGGTGGCGGGGCGAGGTGAACGAACCCGCCGGCGGGCGTGCTGCGTGCCTCTGCCGCCCTGCGCCCTCTCCGTACGGCCGCTGCCTTCCCACATTCCGGTGCACGTTTCAACGTGATGTACGGCTCCTGTTCTACAGCGCGGTGACAAAAGTCACGGGATGGCGATATGCACACGAACAATGGCTGTAGCTTCGCGTACACAAGGTCTAAAAGGGTAGTGTGTTGGCCTTCACTTAACGACCGAGAACACCGTAGAGTTGTCAGTGCTAACAGACATGCAGGACTCCGGAAAATAATAGCAGACACCAATGTGGAACATTCACTTTCCGTTTGGAAAGTGCGGCGAAATTTGACGTTGTGGACTGTAGCAGCAAGCGACCGACGTGAGTGCCTTTACTAACAGCGTGACGTCGCCTGCAGTGCCTCTCTTGGGCTCGTGACCATAAGGGTTGGAGACTAAACGACTGGGCAACCTTGGCCTGATCGGATGAGTCCGAGATTTCAGTTTATAAGAGCTGATGATAGAGTTCAAGTGTGGCGCTGACCCCCACGAAGCCACGGTCTCAAGTTGTCAACAAGGCACTGTGCAACCCTCCATAATGACTGTGGTGGCACCGTAATGGTGTCGGCTACGTTTACATGGTCCTCTGGTCCAACTGACCGATCATTGACTGAAAAACGTTATGTTCGGCTACTTGTAAACGATTTGCAGCCATCTATGGACTTCCTGTCCCTAAACAACGATGGAACTTTTGTGGATGTTAATTCGCCATGTCACTGGGCTGCAGTTGTTCGTAATTATTTTGAAGAACATTCTGGACAGTTCGTGCGATTGATTTGGCCACCCAGATCACCCGACATGAATTGCATCGAAGATTTATGAGACGTAATCGGGAAGTCAGTTCCTGCACCGACAACACTTTTGCAATTATGAAAGGCTATAGAGACATCATGGCCCAGTATTTCTACAGGGATATTGCAACGACTTTTTGAGTCTATTTTACGTCGATTTGCTGCGCTATGCCGGGCAAATAGAGGTCCGACACGACACTAGTAGATATCCCATGACTTTTGTCACCTCAGTGTACCAGGCCTACTGTTTTTGCTGATGCTGCTAATGTTCATTGTGGTGGTGGTGACGGTGACGGTGATGTTGATGTTGATGTTGATGGCTGGAGCATGTGCGCATCCATCGAGGCTGCGCACTGGTGAGGCACGGGACTCTTACTCAGCTTACGGAATGACAAGATGGTTCCTTTCAAATTTCCAATATGGTCATTCTACTATATAGCTGATTTTTGTCTGTATTCGCAACTGAGATTCCATTTCGTTTGATCACTAATAGCTGCTACATACTTCCAACGTCTGCACTAAAGCTGTTGGAAACAATCAGCAAACGCTTCTTGTGGAATCGCTGGATGCACCGCTGTCGCGTGCTGTTGGATGTCCGCAACGTCTGCCAATGTTCGTGAACAATGGTGCTTATCTTCAACACTTCTGTTCTCATTTTCAGCGACACCCGCTGATCATCCACAAACATCCGTCGCGCTCGTCTGGTGCTATGTGGGATTATGAGTGTTGACCCGAAAGCAGCTATCCTCCATACCAACCTTTCCGTCTCCAAAGCGTTTAAACCACTCAAACGCATTTGCTGCTTCAACACTGCACCCTTGCACTAACATTCCATGACTACTTGTTGCCGGTTTCCCTAATGCGGACCAAAATTTCACGTAAACGCATTTTGCAATGACACAAGTGTGACGAATGCTTGCCGGTGATTGGCGGCTGTTTTCGAGATTGGAGATTGAGAGCAGAAGAATGGAGGGTAAGCAAAGAAAGTGTGAGCATCATTATTTACAAACATTCGTAGACGTTGCGGATATCGCAACAACGCGTGACCTCGGTGCTTCGAGCGATTCCACAAGAAGGATTTGCTGACGCTTACCAAGAGCTTTACAGTCGATGTCAGAAGTGTCTTGTAGCTAATGGTGAATCGTTGAAAACCAGCAAAGGTATCTGGTTTGTAAGTCTTCTTTCCTCTGTTTTCTGAGACCGTTCAACGAACTTTTCAGATGCACCTTGTAGTTACCAGTAATGACAATTAAGGATTGGTCTCTCTTTATGCCGTTTGCCAACAGCCTCTAGAGCCAAATGCCAACACACGTCATCACAAATTAATTTTTGACCATGCATTGCAAATTCGTCATAAAACTTAATACCGGAATGACAGCTTTTCTGCTGTTACTACGGTTTACGAACGGGAGAAGGGTTCTACCGGGGAAATCCCTGTCAGGAAGGCATTGTTCGCGGCATCTGAGTGATTCGCGATCACAGACATTCCCAATGCCTCTTATCGGTCGGCGTAAGCACCATTGCTTTTTGCGGCCTATATGTGCGTAAAAATAAACGAATAAGTGGCTTTTGCTACTAGTGTGCGTAAAATTTTGTACTAATAACGCAGACTGGTTTTAGAACACATTTACTCGACAGCGCATCCTGTGAGAGTGTACACTATAAGTTCACACACGCTGCCCACACTATTTTACATGTGCAAAAATAACTTCACTAATCACAGTAAATTGAACAATATTACAGGACTTACAACTGATTTAACCTCATATAAGTCGACGCACTCAGCATTGCTCAGTATCTTACACGTTAGTATCAGAGAAATCTCAATCCGACATGGATGTGTTAACAAGAGCAACGACTGGTAACTTGTCTTTGGCGCCGCGTGTACTCATAACGTGCAGTAAGCAATTAGTACAGCAACGTGACGTTCGGAAATGATCTGTTGTCACTACAACCGTCGTTTGCTTTAGTTACGACTGAACTAATAAAATTTTGCTTATCACCGTGCCACAGTTAAATAAACAAATAGTTTTCGGAATATCTGTGTGTCTTCTAGTTACCAGTTTCAGTTAATAGTTAGCAGTAAGTACTGGTGCTTTGGAGGCGATCTCGATAACCTCTTCCCGCCATGTCGCTACTTCTCGCTTTTCACTGGCACCTGACTCCACCGTGAAACGTTCCTCGGGTCCGTCTTTGAAGCTCCCGTGGCGGCGAGCGAAATCATACCAACACTCGCAGTCGCGGTCTTAACTCACTCCTCTTTTCATAGTAGGCGTGCGAAACAGATTAATGCGAGCACATTCAGAATCAATGGAGCAAATTTCACTGACAAAACATCACGCCTTAATTTCCAACGAAACGAATTAAATTAATGTCTGTGAATTAATCCTAGCCAATTCCGACACTTTTATGTATCAACGCTTTCAGCTACCTAATGTCCTCACTTTGTAGTCTGAGCTCTTCTTCTTCTTCTTCTCTCTCTCTCTCTCTCTCTCTCTCTCTCTCTCTCTCGCTCTCTTTATTTTTTTTCCAACCGAAGCAGTGCACGCTCATAAATACTCGACACTCGCATAGAAAAACAGAAAAGTGCTTAGGCAGAATTCTACGGCCGCGCCGGGGAACGAATTTTCAGTTGTTTGAGTATTCCGTGCTGTACCAAGTAAGTAAGTTGGTTGGCATGACCCCGACGGATCTCCTAGTTTGCTTCAAGAAAGACACAACGAGAACTCCACCGCTGCCTCAGAAGGCTCGGACTTCTACATGCCACAAGAGCTACCTGCCGTATCGTCCATTTCGCAAGCTCCAAACCTCTCTACGAAATTATTTAGGTTTTTCAGCCAATCAGAATCAGGAGCAAAAATTATTCAAATGGCTCTGAGCACTATAGGACTTAACTTCTGAGGTCATCAGTCCCTTAGAACTTAGAACTACTGAAACCTAACTAATCTAAGGACATCACACACATCCATGCCCGAGGCAGGATTCGAACCTGCGACCGTAGCGGTCGCGCGGTTACAGACTGTAGCGCCCAGAACCGCTTGGCCAAATCAGGAGCATACTGTAGGCATTCTCATTGGCAATTCCCTTCTCCTGCCTACTGAGCTTATGTGAGGTGCTGCCTCTTTGTAGGACTGTCCGAACTTTTTCTTCAGCTGCCGTCGTGCACTCTGCTTAAGCCATCCATGTCGGCTCTGACAACAACCCATTCAGGATGATTTGTGGAAAACCCGGCGCATCAACTCCAGGCCGGAGGACCTCCTTCCTCAAGAACCCTACCCTGTCGTATACAATGGCCAAAGGAAGGGCACACAGGCACGGCCAGGAAATGAGACGTTACAAGCGGTCGCCTACGGCTACTAACCATCTGCCGCTGCACTGCACCATATGGTCTGCTCTCAGGCGGGAAGAAAGAGGTAATACAAGGCTTACGTACATGGTACGGTATCTGCCGTCGAGCAGATTTTGAATTTTGTTAAGGGGACCTGTTAGTGAAAAATGACCAAAGATTTTAAAAAATCCTACTGTATAGAAAACAAATCATGCTGACTGCAAAACCATATAATTTATGGACATTCTCACGTTCTGTGTGTGAACGTAATGTTGGCGCGGTGCCACACACCTGACATTTTAAAATGCTTCGGAATACGTGATGTTGTTTTCTTTTTTTTAAAAAAGTTCTTAGACGTGGATAGGAAACACACATGTATTCTAGAAGGCTGTGGCTTAGCTGCAAGCAAAGATCTTATATTTGTTTACTTCATGCTTTCGGAGTTATGTTTCAGTGTATGTCTTTTGTGTGTTAGGAAGGCCGAGAATAAAGAAATTTAACACCAAATAGATGTTTCGAGGCTATCATTTCAAACCAACGTCAAATGAAACACATCTTTTGATTGAACATTTACCCACAAAAACTGGCTTGACCACATACACAATACACCAACAAGCATACCATGCTGTTAAGGAGACAATGAAGCCTAAAGAGTGGGATCTGTTAAATACAAATTTTAGGAGATATCTCCATGGTTTCTCACAGAATACTAACGAAATCTTCAACAGCTGGACAGGGGAGCAAATACCGAAATATGAATATGTCTGGCTGACAGTGTTGGTGTGTGATGGATGCAGTAGTAACTTTCAATAATGGCGCTTATCCTACGATTTCCGTTCGGAACAAATTTAATATACAGGCTGGAAGGAATATATTTCAGCTCTAACTGTTGGTAATCGGCTGCAAGTAACTGAAGCGGGGAGAGCCGCAGAAGCTGCTATCAAGGAGGCTAGGATCTATGGAAAAAAAAGAAAAATAAGGGCAAATAAACAGGTGACCTATACGAATATGCAACTTGAATTATGTAAAACTGAATAGTGGTAAGCCAATAAGGTGGCGATTTTTTCTTGCGATTTATCGGAAACCAGAATTTTTATGCTTTAGGTATAGTTTACTCCTAAAAGACTGAATTTAAAGTCGGCAAAGTTGGCACGTATAATTAGAAAGACCTTCTCTATCTCCCTTGCCTACTGTTTTCAGAAAATTCTGTACACTTTTTTGTACACTTTTCACAAGGGAGCATGAGAAAAGGAAATTGGAAGTATAACGTAGCCAGGGCGTTTTTCTAAACCTAGTTCATGGTACCAAAGAAGATGGTACTTCAGTGAGAACAACCTTTTATAAATATTGTTGCCAACACCACACTCTAATAAATATCTAACTGTTTTTCTCAGAAATGCTTTGACAAATAACCCTATTTGCTTTTATAAATTTTGAGCCACCTTTATAGGTGCTGCTGCTTTATAGGTGGCACTACTGCGAGGAGAAGGAGAACTTTAAAAACGTAGCCTGTTCAGGGACAGTTCCTCTTAAGCTTTTATTGCTATGTATCGTAGCGAAAAAAATGGTTCAAACGGCTCTGAGCACTGTGGGGCTTAACTTCTGAGACCATCAGTCCCCTAGAACTTAGAACTACTCAAACCTAACTAACCAAAGGACATCACACATCCATGCCTCAGGCAGGATTCGAACCTGCGACCGTAGGGGTCGCGCGGTTGCAGACTGTAGCGCCTAGAACTGCTTGGCCGTATCGTAGCAGCTAATGTATTTCGTTCCTTACTACGATTCGATAGTGGACTAGTCGTCCGAAAGCAGTCATCAAGAAATAAATAAAACTACACAACTCAAGACGGTCCTTGTAATCAAAGAAGGAATTACTTATGTAATTTGTTTAGCTGATAATTATTACACATGGAGGAAAACCAGAAGTCGCATTCAGACAGTACCTGTTTGTTGAAAATAAAAGTGTTGTGAGGAGTAAGGGAAGCAAATAATACTTAGAGCAAAAAAAAATTATGAGATTTGAATAGGCTGCCAGATGCAGACTGGAAGGCGAAGAGGGGAGCGTTTGACTGGAGGGGAGTGCACAGGCGCGCGGACTGAAAATTATGATGATGCTGCTTGTGCGCCGGTGACTGGGACGTGTGTGTGTGTGTGTGTGTGTGTGTGTATAAGAGTGAGGAGTGGGGAGACACTTCCCTCAGGCCTTTGGAGCCGGCTGGGGCGACGCGGTGCTCCCGCCAGCAATAACGCACCGCATTCAGCCGCGCAGCACTTCATCCATCCTGGGAGGATCGCCTTTCTGCGAGTTCTTTTCTCGCCGGCGCGCCGGTCGATCCTGGCGCTGGTCTCGCAATCTTCCGTTCGTCCGCCAGCCCGCTGAGTCGCGCGACGTGGCGCCCGGCAAGCGGGTTCACTGCACGGCGTCCGCACGGCTCAGCAAGTGCGAACGTCACTGCTGAGTCACCACTCCGCCGCTGCGTCGGCGACACAGCTGGCTCAGCTGCCGGCCCATCCATTTAAAACAGGTGGAGACACCTGTGAAGCCGCGTACTGCTCGCTCGATGAGCTAGTATTGACATACAGACAACTGGAATTTGTGCTTGATTTTCATTTTTCTATATGCAGTGACAATACCTCCGACGAGACGTAAGTCTATCAGTCAAGTGCAGAGGCTCGAAAAGTAAAACAACAGTGAAAACAATAAACACCGGAGGAGACGAATAGAAGATTAGCTACACTACGCGAGAGAGTAGCTAAATCTACACTGAAGATCCGAAGAAACTGGTGCACCTGCCTGATATCATGTAAGACCCCCGTGAGCACACGAAGTGCTGTAACACGACATAGCATGGACTCGTCTGATGTCTGAAGTAGTGATGGAGCGAATTGACTCCATGAATCCTGCAGGGCTGTCCATAAATCCGTAAGGGTACGAGGGGGTAGACATCACTTCTAGATTGAAGTCAGCTAATAGGTATACCTGCTTGAAGGAAGTCCCTTTAAGGGATCATCTTCAGAGGGCGTCGTGTTTCCAAGTAGAGAAGGGATCAGCATATTTCATCAAAATATAAGAGGTATTAGAGATAAAGTTAATGAACTGCTTATAGATGTTTAGTCTAAAAAAATGGCTCTGAGCACTATGCGACTAAACATCTGTGGTCATCAGTCGCCTAGAACTTAGAACTAATTAAACCTAACTAATCTAAGGACATCACACACATCCATGCCCGAGGCAGGATTCGAACCTGCGACCGTAGCAGTCGCGCGGTTCCGGACTGAGCGCCTAGAACCGCGAGACCACCGCGGCCGGCAGATGTTGAGTCTGGACTTATTGGTATGTCAGAGCACCACTTAAATAATTGGACATTTCAGCGGCTTCCTTTATCAGGATACACATTACGTGTCTGTTTTTCAAGGAGTTCCTTTCGGAGTGGGGGAGTGGCCATGTACATAAAAAACAGTATTCCATTTGAGTCCATAGACGTATCACGGCACTGCACTGAACAGATATTTGAATGTTGTGCAGGGGCAGTTGAATTTAGTGAAACTAAACTTCTAATTTTTGTTGTTTATAGGTCCCTGACTCTGGCTTCAGAGCATTTCTGCTGGAGCTAGAGAAGGTTCTTGATTCACTTTATAGGAATTACCAGAATTTAATTATACGTGGTGACTTAAATATTAATTTTGTATATGATTGTGCAGGAGAAAGGATGTTGTATCTCCTAAATTCTCATGATCTGTTGCAGACTGTTTTTTTCCAACTAGGGTGCCGGGGAACAGTAGCACAGCTATAGACAATATTTTTATTCATTCTTCACTACTTAATGGGCATTCCGTTAGTAAAATGGTGTATGGCCTTTCAGACCATGATGCACAAATTTTAACGCTAAAAGGCTTTTGTACTCAAACAAATGTCACATGTAGTTTGTGTAGGAAAGTTAATCCAACAACTATAGAGAGTTTTTTAAACCTTGTCAAGGAACTAGAGTGGCAGTAGTATTCAAAGAAATGTGACTGACGCCCGAACAACAGGGACTTGTATGCATCCAGAATAGAAAATAGTGCACTGAGAATGGCTACTCACTAGCCGAAATCTGGATTTGCGTAATAAAATCTAAAAAAGGACGACTGATTTCTGCACTCTATAATTTATAAGCCACATAACAGTCGCTAAGTGCACCCACTTTCCGAATGGAAGGTAACCTGATGAAAAACTTCGAGGTTTGCTGAAGACTTTGTAATTCTGTCAGAGACAGCAAAGGACCTGGAAGAGCACTTGAACGGAATGGGCAGTGTCTTGAAAGGAGGATATAATATGAACACCAACAAAAGCAAAATGAGGATAATGGAATGTAGTCGAATTAAATCAGGTGCTACTGAGGGTATTAGATTATGAAATGAGACACTTAAAGTAGTAGATGACTTTTGCTATTTGAGGAGCAAAATAACTGATGAAGGTCGAAGTAGAGAAGGTATAAAATGTAGACTGGCAGGTAGGAAAAGCGTTTCTGAAGAACAGAAATTTCTTAACATCGAGTATAGATTTAAGTGTCAGGAAGTCTTCCCTAAAAGTATTAGTACTGAGTGTAGCCATGTAAGGATGTGAAACATGGACGATAAATAGTTTGGACAATAAGAGAATTGAAGCTTTCGAAATGTGGTGCTACAGAACAATGCTGAAGATTATATGGGTAGGTCACGTAACTAATGAGGAGGTAATGAATAGAATTGGGGAGAAGAGGAATTTTTGGCACAATTTGACTAGAAGAAGGGATCGTTTGGTAGGATATGTTCTGAGGCATCAAGGAATCACCAATTTAGTATTGGAATGCAGCGCGGAGAGCGAAAATGGTAGAGGGACACCAAGAGATGAATACAGTAAGCAGATTCAGAGGGATGTAAGGTGCAGTAGTTATTTGGAGATGAAGTTTGCACTGGATAGAGTAGCATGGAGAGCTGCATCAAACCAGTCTCTGGACTGAAGACCACACCAACAACAACATATTTCTTTTTGTCACACACAAAATCAAGAATGACTATACGCGCTGCAAAGTACTGCAATCAAATGCCCTTATAGTGTTCCCCGCTCTGTTGCTTTACTGGATGACGCATATAATAAAAATGAAGTAGATTGTTCCTCTTAACCAGGAGGAAGTTCTAGCTATGATTAGTTTTCTGATTTTGAAAGAGAGAGAAAAGCCAGTAATTTATTGTGAGGTGATAATGACTTATCAAAGCGATCGAAACAATGCCCGAAGAATGGGACAGCTGTTAAGTACCGTAGTGGTTTCAGTACGGTCGAAGAGTGAGGAATGAGACAAGAAGCGACAAACTATTTCTCAGCTAGGAACGGGAAACTGCCAGGCAAGTGAACGCCCTGGCATTTGCAGCCAGGAGCGTTTCTATCTAGGCAATCTCGGAGAAAGTGTGCAGTAATCATGCATCAGTGATAAACATCGTTCACAAGGTTCTGGATATACTAGAAGGCCTCTGCCGCTTGGGGACTGCGTTTTTTCACGTCGAAGTAAAATGACGCAGTAAAGGGAGGGCCAGTGAAAATACTGCCGCTTTGCTAGGTTCCGCCGATTTTTTTGAGCAAGTGGTAGTTGCAGATGAATGACAACCCTTCTGAGACGGAGACCAAGCCGTGAAAGTACCAACTGTCTCCGCAACCAAATTAAGGGCAGGCAGACTTCACCGTGGAAGGTCATTTTGCAATATTTTGAGACGGCCAGTGTTCAGTTGGCGGTTACTGATAAATACTGCCAGGTTCTCCTTAAGAGAGATGAGCACTGGAGCATTTCTTAGCTGGTCTACACAGAGAGTTTTTCGATCCACCCGAGCATCAATTGACGAAAGGATTTCGTAATTTCGTGTGCTGAATATGCGCGCGAAGACTATCTCCAGGACGGAAGATTCTTGACCGCAAGAATAGCGTTAACTAAAGTACTCGATACTCAACCAAACTATAACCTTTCATCCTAACGTAGACCTCGGGCTGCGCTGCAGGTCTGTCACCGTAACCTACATTTCAAAAACTAATATAGATGCAAAAGAATTATTTTCAGTGTTCTGTTCTCTGTTTGCGTACACACACACACACACACACACACACACACACACACACACTTCTGTGATGTTTGGGGTGCAGGAGACGAATTACTTGAGGAAGTAGAGTAGTGAGGACGGGTCATGAGTCGTGCTGGGGCAGCTCAGTCGGTAGACCCTGGAAAGCAAAGGCCCGAGTTCGAGTCTCGGCCCGGCACACAATTTTAATATGGCCGGAAGTTCCTCACACGGAGCGGTCAACAGGTGGTAGGACTGTGAAAGTCTTGAAGCTCTGGTGTAGACCCTCGCTGCACTGCAGATGTTTTCGTCAGCCTTGATGAGTGGGTTTGTGTGAGCAGAGGAGCCGGCGAAAGTAGGTCGGTGGGTTGTGGTGTTTCGGAGATGGCGGTCCGTTAGACGGCAGCAGCGACCCGCCCACTAAACCCGAGGCCGCCTCAAGGCCACATCGCCGACCGTCTCGCCAGCAGCACACCTCACCTCAGCTAACGCTCTGACTCAACGACTCTCTCTAACACCCGCGCTCCCAGCTTTCCAGCTCACCTGTAGCTCGTGAATCACCAGTATAGACCATTAGTTCGAAGAAAGCGCAAGTCACAACCGTCCACGAAAAGGGCAGCAGAAATAAACTACAAAACTACCGTCTAATATCAATGAGATCTGACAGGTGTACAACCTGATAACAATTATTAGCTCAAAGTTAAAGCAGTGCCTCGAACAGAACGACTTTCATCCTCCACGCCAACAAGCATGGATTCCGAAGGCATCGATCATGTGACAGCCAACGCAGCTTTTCCCACGCGACTTCCTAAAAAATATGGATCAGGGTAGACGGAATATATCTTGATTTTCGAAAATGATTTGACTTCTACTCACGAAAGAGAGGACACATGGGATATAAAACGAAATTTGAAACTGGGTTAAAGACAATTGCCACCTCTATCTGTATGAGGGTACGTAGTGCGCCCAGGAACATTGTACATTTTGAAAACGAAGGGTCCAGAATAACTCCAATAAGTTTAATATTTTTTATTACGGCAGGTGTTTCGGCTTTATTGCCATTCTCAAGTAGCTGGCGAATAGAACATTGGTGAAATTTGCTACATATATGGTGGTTATCCATGTGAATATTTATACACTGGAATCGTACATTGGTACTTATTTTATTTGACATGCATACTCCATGTACAGTAAACCGTCATTGCTTCATTCGTAGAGTTACGTGACAAGTAGTAATAATAAACTATGGAATACGTTATTAAATAGTTCATTTAATATAAAGTGCGATTTGACATTTATTTAACAGTTCGCCTACTCTGATGATACACGTTCACAAAGTATAACCGGCTAAACCGGCCGCGGTGGCCGAGGGGTTCTGGCGCTTCAGTCCGGAACCGCGCGACTGCTACGGTCGCAGGTTCGAATCTTGCCTTGGGCATGGATGTGTGTGATGTCCTTCGCTTAGTTAGGTTTAAGTAGTTCTAAGTTCTAGGGGACTGATGACCTCAGATGTTAAGTCCCATAGTGCTCAGAGTCATTTGAGCCATTTTTATAACCGACTAAGCAACAATAATTTTATATTTCACTTGATGGATTTTGCTGTGAGGAATACCTTTGGTCCGAGTATATGTTTTGTTGTCCATATGTATATCCATTTTCGTGTTCTAGTACGTCAGTAAAGTTTTCCAGATAATATTTATGTGTAAAGTCTGTGTGCTTGTTTAGTATTTTGTCCTGTTAGCCTTTTCTGGGCCCAGTCGAACGAAAAATATCGTCGAACATGATCGTTTTGGTAATCCACGTGCTATGGTGTGAGCAGGCATAATGTTGTATTGGCGTTCTGACCTCCGAATCTTTGAATATGGCGCACTCACCGTTATCGTGACAGTGTACTTTTTTCCTACGCGCTTCTTTTCAGCGGTGCGTTAGGCTCTGACGTCATTTTTATCGAAATGCGCTGTTGGACGAATGTTGGACTTTGATGATGATCGCCGAATAGACTGGGCTACCTGTTACCCTAATTTAAATCCCGTCGATCTCGTTTGGGATGCGTTTGGGGAGGCGTATCGAAGCTCGTCGACATGCACCCACGACCATCCAACAGTTACCAACCGCACTGGTTGATGAATGGAAGGCCCTACAAACCTTGTGGCTGCATGGGAGCACATTGCAGAGCATGCATTGCCGTTCATGGTGATCACACACCCAGTTAAGAACCATTTCCCGTCTCTTGTAATGTCTAGGGCAGCATCACACATCGTGGTGACTTCAATGTAATTACTGAAATGGAAAAAAAAAATAATTTCTGTTCGTCTCATTGCATATTTCTTTAAGTCGCCCACTGTACTGTACTGTACTGTACTGTACCGTACCAGTTCTTTCTATGCATGCACCAAGTTTGCCGAGCTGTTACATGGTAGTGACTCATGTGAAAGTTACTTTTATCCTTAAGTTTTGCACATTAGTGTGTATTAATGATCGAGCAGACAATAACAATAATAATCTCGGTAGATGATGCACTGTCTGGAAAAAAAACTGCATAAATATTCAATAAGATTAATAAGTAGTGCAAAGATTGGTAACATGTTTTAAATGTTCAGAAATGTAACTGTGGACATAACAAGACAGACAATCGTACTGAATACCATATCAGTAGATCTCCGGTGGAATCAAACAGCTCATAACATATACCTCATTATAACAATATTAGGTATATGAACTGTAACGATCAAATGGGCTCATTCGTAAGCAGAGCAGGTGACATACTTCTGTTCATTGGTGGAAAATTAAGGTAATGGAGTCAATCTACAAAGGAGATTCCTTACAAAACACTCTTGTGACCCGTCCTGGAATGTTCCCCAGGTGTATGGGACCCTTATGAAGTAGGATTAACAAGGGATGTTTAACCTTTACAAAGAACTTGAACTGTCAGACGTGAGATATACCGCTGAAGCTCGCTTACGAAGTTTGAAGAGGAAATATTACGTGGGGACTCCAAGACGTAATGGCCGCGCATAAAAACTTAAAACTAATGGGCACGCGCTTAGGGATATTTAAACATTCAGCCTTCCCTCGCATCAGGCGCGAATTAACAAGAAGAAACTGTGATATTTTGATGTACTTTGGGAAGTCCCTTCTGTCATGCACTTCACAGTGGTTTGCAAATTACGTATGGACCTATTGTTTCAGTCAAAATCAGTCAGAGAACCAAACAGTGAGTGTTAGGCTCCCAAATCTGGCTTTTCGTAAACCGCTTTCGCAATACCACATCTGGTTGGTCTTCGATTCTGGAAATAAGGATTTGGCTGTCGTATTTAACCTTCCGCGTAAACGCTGTGCCACATTTTAGTAGTGATTAGGTTTTGAGGTTGCCACTTCCTTGAAAAAATGTTGTTTAATTTGGACAAAGTGATTTTGTGTGTAGCGAAGGAAAAGTTGAACTTAACAGAAAGTTAATAATTTTCTTTGTGTTATAGGAAAAAAAAATTTTATTTTCATTACATAGGAATAGATACAGACATGCTGATATGTTTGTTGAATTAGCAAAAGCGAGCTGATTGGTGACAGCCCTGTTTTTTGCGCAGGTGAGTATTCGTAAACTGCTGCACCCATCAGCTCTTCTAATGTGCAAAGCCTCCCGTATTCTGTGCATGGCAATCGTTGTTTCTTTACTTATTCAGAAGTTTTCTATACAAGTCTCCAAGATGGTTTAGTGCCAAATGTGTTTCTGACTCGTATAGCTCCCAAAAGTGCTTATACTGTACTGTGTCGAGTTGTTATGGATGTGTGGAATCAACCGGTGAGAATAGTCATTTGCTTCACTTCAAGTGCCAGCAGTATCTGATAATCGCCAGTTAAATTTTATTTTTAAATTGTACGCTATATTTGTACTTTCAAAAGTTTTTCAGTTTTTGCTTCAAGTTTAAACAGAGTGAGTTAGAACAATGGTTACGACACTGAACACTATTTCGTCTGGAATTGCGTTCAGATCTTTGTCCAGACAAACCCATTAACGTTACCTGCCGTTTCGCTCAATCACTGCAGACGAATGATGGGATAGTTCCTCCAGATAGACGAAAACCGATTTCGTGCCCCACTCTTGTGATGTTGTCTTTTGTTCCATATGTAATGACCTCGATGTCGACGTGCTATTGAATTGTAACCTCCTTTATTCAATTTACTGTTCCATGTATACGACTTCTCCATTTTAGCTGCAGAGGAAATACAAATGCGATACGTGTTTGGTACCCATACGGCTAAGTAACAGTCCAAAACAACTGCATTCTTAACTTTTGTTAGGCGGCAAACAGTATGCCCGTGGATGCTACCATGTCTCCTAGGATCTGGAAAGATTTCTTAAAAAGTGTTTTGTTTGCTGGCAACTTGTGACAAAATGGCTCTGAGCACTATGGGACGTAACTTCTGAGGTCATCAGTCCCCTAGAACGTAGAACTACTTAAACCTAACTAACCTAAGGATATCACACACATCCATGCCAGAGGCAGGATTCGAACCTGCGATCATAGCGGTCGCGCGGTTCCAGACTGTAGCGCCTAGAACCGCTCGGCCATCCCGGCCGGCACTTCTGACATACTCTGTCTTTACGCTCTCTTCGCGCAGAAGGACTTAATGAAGTGCGCGACCGATTTTCAAAGTTTTTTGGCTTTATATGCGTCTCGACAACGGTCACACGCTTATCACATTTCCTTGCTACTTTTAACTTCCTGTATCTTCATTAAATTGCAGGCTGTATTATGTCGTTAACACAAGTTGGTACTGTTCAGTAATAAGAATGTTTATTTAACCCTTGCTTGTTAATGTGATTGCAGCAACAAATAGATCTGCGAGATCGATCAAGAATGCACAAAGACTGGCACACCACGCTGCGCGTTCAAAGTTAAAGCCAAGAAACCGGTTGTGAATAAGTTTTCAAAGTCCAAGAGCCAGTGTGGAAATTTTAAAAGTCTTTAACATCGCGTTCCTGTTCGGAGTTAAAGTCCTCGAATCTATACAGAAGTTTTATAGATCTTTAACTTAACTTAGTTTTGCTGTTCAGGTTTAGTTCACAAACGCGCTGTTCAGAATTAGTCCACGAATGCGACTTTCGATAACTTGTCTAAGTTTCCGAACTGCTTCATAAATACTTCAACGCTCTAGACTTGTCCACGAAAAATTCTAAACAGTTCAGCCGTGACTGGTACGCTGCACACCCGCGCATGTCTACACTCGCGGATCTCGCACAGCCAAGTAACCTTTTAACAGGCCACCGTCCTCGTATAGCTTGGACTTGCCCTTTCAAAAAACATATAATTACACGTACCGCATATATTCCTTTAAGATGAGTGGGTTTTTGTGTCAGCAAATGTAGCATAATCCTTTTGGTTTTTTGCATGTGGACTTAATAACGCATGAAAATCATGAATTTCATAGTCACTGTAATTACACAGTAATTAGCACTGCAGTTTCACCATCTTTTTTGCTGTTATATTAGTTTTTCTCAAGGGAGTTTGGTTTTCGGGATATTTCCATCTTACTTAGTGAAGCGATCAAAATTAGCATTGTTTACTATTACGTTTCTTAAACCCAAGTAGAATCAAACATACACATATTTATTGTTTCGCTATTTATTTTTTTACCAAAATTACGTTTTTTGACCTTAGAATCAACACTTCGGCTCACAACTCAAATTGTATTGCTTAAACAGGAATTTACTGATACTGATATCGCTTCAGATACGAGAGAACAAGGGAGAGTGGAAAAGTTGAAATTAGCCGGCCGCGGTGGTCTCGCGCTTCTAGGCGCGCAGTCCGGAACCGTGAGACTGCTACGGTCGCAGGTTCGAATCCTGCCTCGGGCATGGATGTGTGTGATGTCCTTAGGTTAGTTAGGTTTAAGTAGTTCTAAGTTCTAGGGGACTGATGACCACAGCAGTTGAATCCCATAGTGCTCAGAGCCATTTGAACCAAAAGTTGAAATTAAGAAACTTGGAAGTGCTGGCGCGTTCCGAAATTGCTTGGTGTAGCAGGACTGAACAATGCTTGGACAGATTTAACTTCCAAGTTGTGGCCGGCCGGAGTGGCCGTGCGGTTCTAGGCGCTACAGTCTGGAGCCGAGCATCCGCTACGGTCGCAGGTTCGAATCCTGCGTCGGGCATGGATGTGTGTGATGTCCTTAGGTTAGTTAGGTTTAAGTAGTTCTAAGTCTAGGGGACTGATGACCTCAGATGTTAAGTCCCATAGTGTTTAGAGCCATTTCAACCATTTGAGCTGGGTTCTTTCAACACAAAGTAATCGGATGATGTCCAGGGAATCTACAGTTGGTAAAGTAGAAAGGGATAGGAGATACAGGATTTAGGCCAAATAAAAAAATAACGGGATCTTTCAGTCTATTGTTTCCTAATGTACACTACTTCAGGCCAAGCTGGAAAATCAATTTGTGTATCTACTTAAGCTGTTAGTCTTTTTGTTTAGGGGTATTGATGTCATCAGCATCCTGGCTTTGTTAAAGTCATGGCGTTTGATGTCGTATGAAGCGAAACTGAGGACTGCACAAAAGCTCGTTAACAGCCGCCAGCGCTAGCGGCATGACAACGTGCAAATGAGGAGATGAAAATTAAAAGCTTCCATTTGGTAAACCTCTTATCGTTTGCACCAGTTAGCTCTTGTCAAAGTTTCGCAGAAGTGACCCATGTTTCCTTCCGACATAAAACTTATTAATGTATCTTCGATCACTGTTCACACCGCGATGAATTGAGTACACATCTCTTGAAAGATTTTTTTCTTATAATATGGCTTAAGTCCACACACACCGGTCGTCTGTTCTCTGTAAAACACTGGAAGCTGCACGGCAGAGGGGATTTTTTATTGTGTGATGTATTACTGCTTCTTGCCGTTCCATTCGTAAATGGAGTGCGAGAACAATGCCTGATTGTTTGTCTTTGTGTGAGCTTCTATTCTGCCCGGCCCTGCGGCGAGTCGGACAAATCTGTGATCATTCGGCTGCCCATCTTGCATACGCTCGAGGGTGCGGACACTCTTCCGCCCATAATGAAAACTTAGACCTACCATTGCGATTTGGCAGATTCTGATTTAAATATCTCCTGTTAAAAATGTTTCTAGTTACTTGCCCTGAAATTAACATCTTGGGAGCAACCCCCACATTGTGACTTAGTGAATTCATTGCTGATTGAATATTTGTTTAAAATCAGAACAACATGCTGGAACGGGGTTCGAATTCGCGCACTTGTTTTTCAGTGGCTGGTTTCATCCAGCCGAGTCATCCGAGCAGACTTCACGAACGGAGCGACAGCGTTAACCTCTCACCACCTCTCTGCTTCTACATAAAAGACTGTAGAGTTAGCAGGAGGTAACAGATTGCTCAAGCTGCGAATCCGTGATCTCGGAGAGTGCTCTTGGTATTATGTAAATTGAATGTGGAGGGGGGGGGGGGCGGGGGAAAGGAAAGGAAAAGGAAGAAACTAATGATATCAGCTGCATAGGGACTCGAACCCGGGCTTTCCTGCCTACTAGGCAGCTGCGTTAACCACAACGCCACCGGGACAGTGTTTATCGCAAATGCACGTACTACCTGTATCTTGGTACGCTCCCTGGTTGACCCGCACTCCCACCTAGCGTCACCTATCTGCACTCTCCTCCATGCTCGCTTATTTATAGATTCCCGCTGGAGGTCGAAAGCAAATGTGCATCCTCTTTGAAGGTTGTGGATTCATTGCCCATTAAGGCGAATTAATTATATGGATGTGTGGCGCCTGTTATTTTGGACATGTCTGAACGTGTCCGAAAGAACAGTCATCACGAATTCGTATAAGTGCTCCTGGTAGTACTACTGGAGGAATCCTGCGGAACCTGCCCTATTTCAGAGCCGGTTGGAGCTGTCTTCGTTGCGCTTATTGGAAAACTTCGTGGATGCTTGGAGTGTCTTTTCAATATCATATATGTTAGGCATTTCTGAACAGCATCAATACGTCGTGGGTGAAAATAGCTCTTTCTTTGTAACTCACTTCCTTGTGTTCAGTGTACAGTGACCGGAATTTCATCGTTTTTATCGTTTTTCTGTACAAGAAAAGATTTTTTAAAAGTTGTCAAAAGCCCGATTATTGATTATCTCATTGCCGCACAAACCACTGTCGTGCATGAGGTGATACATCGTTGCTTCCCGCCGTCCTGTTAACTTACCTACACAGCCAACTACTGGAAAACCTGCTGTTTAATGTGGAATTCAAACCACTGTGCATCTTGATATTTTCACACCCCGAACCCATGCCAAGTTCATCGATGTCTTAATTGTGACTAATGATGACTTTAACCCGGAAGTTGGTTTTATCTCCACAGTCCGGAACTACACATGATACTATGGATGTGATTCGCCCGTGCCTTCCTCCGACATTTGTAGGAACTTATCCTGATTCGTACAGATAAGTCACCTGCAGTTTAAAGTGGGCTTCGAACAACAGTGCAGCCTGTCATTTTATACAGACTGTTGCCAGGGATGTAAGAAACGAGAAGTGACCAAAAAAGTCCTGTGACTGGGCGAGGATTTGTTCTGTAACATTCGGCAAGTGAGGAACACAAGAACATAATCGTAACACCCAAAAAATGGTATCTTCTGCGGGCAGTGGCGCGGTAATAGAACCGCAGTAGGCTATACCCTAGCACCGAATAAAGGTGTAAATGTACATTTATGTAGGAGCTGTGATAAATGGTAAGAGCATCGAAGAGGACAAAGAATAAAGCGAATTGTGGCTCTTGGTTTTTACGGGGCGTTCATGAAGTAGCTTTGATGATAACGAGCAGCTGAGTGCTGAACATTTTATTTGTTTTGGCTTTCGAGTCGAAGACAAGGTAGTCCTAAATTTATCACGTTAGATTTTTCATTTATTTCGGACTGCCGTGGTGGAAACAAAACGATGTGCGATGAACGATACTACGGTGGTGAAAACCTCACTGCATAACTATAAATTGATGCCTCTGTCAGAGTTTGGGAGATATGACGTCATAAGCGAGAAAAAGTGCCGCATCATCCGTGATGTTTAAATTTGTTCCTTACGTACTGCTGACTGTATTTGTAATAAATTTCGCAGTGTGTCCACATACGCCGCTAAATGCATTCTGGTTTCCCGCCAAAAAAAACTCGATGATAACTTTCTGCATGGTACACACTCAAGTTACAGACGCTACATTCAAGGATACGTGTGGTGCCGCCACAATAGGGGCTGAAAGGGGAATACTGCACGATGCCCGAGGACAAGTTCCGCAATTATTTAAACCGAAATCGGCCGAGAAAGTTATGTGTTACGTTAATTATTGAACGAGTCTTGTACTTTTATTGAATTATAAGAAAGTCCCAAAATCTTTTAAAAAAGCGAAGGTTAAAAAAAGTATTCGCGGTAGGAGACCGCGAACCACAGCATCAGCTGCATTTCACTTTGTGACCATACACCTCTGTCAACTTCGCCAAGTAAATAGATACAACTCATAACCGTGTATTTTAACTTACATCTCTTGAAGGCTTTGACCAGCGATCTGTTATTATCTTACATTTATTATAACGAATCTTACCAATACCGACGAGTTTTCGAGAGATATTTAGTGCTGCTGGTGTTTTGAAATAGCGTCTATTTCACAGGTCATAAGTTATAATATAAAATGCGTCAAACACGAATTTCAACTTAAACAACAAAATGCAATGTGATTTGTAGAATACAGCCAATTGGTTGCAACATGATTTAACTCTTGTTGCAACTGATTGGCTGTAATATACAAATCATTTTCTTGCTGACTGCCATGTTTGAAATTGTGTAATGTAATATGGCGTCAGCCACTTCTCAGAATTCGAAAAAACGACGAAGTCGATACACATCCCAAATGGCCGAAACTGGCCGTGTACACGTCATAGTGACGTCGCTGAGAGGTATCACTGCGGTTAGCCTTAACGTCTCTCGTTTGAAAGTAGGCCTCTGCGTTGCCTGGCGGCGCAGCTCCACTGGCTGGCCTATGCGCTAGAGGGGAGGGGCCGGTACGGCGCACAGTGGCGTATGTGGTGTGGCCGGCCATTCGCCGTTTTCTGAACAACCGGAAGAGCCCAATTCGGGCGGCGCGGCGCTGCGCTGCGAGGTGGGCGGCGGCGGTGGCTGCGCGGCGGTGCGGTGTTGAGTTGCCGCAGATGGAGATAAATGGCCGGCCGCTGCCATTGTCCGCCAGCCGCTGCGCCGCCCGTGGAGCCGGCGCGACGCTCCGCCACTCGACGCGGTGATTTCCCTCGCGGAATCCTTTGTCGGAGTCTGCGGGAGCCTCCCGAGAATAGCCCTCTCGTGTCGCGAGCCGCTGCCTCAGTCTGTAATTCCTTTGTCGAATGAGAGAAGTGCGCGGAACGGATTGTTTTCTGTACCCGGCCTCGGAAGGAGTTCCGCAGCGAGGCTCTGTGTCTTGCGAGCGAATACTGGATAACGAAGGGAGTGTTGCCGTCGTCGCCTCGAAAGTTTGCCGTGGTACAAGCAGACAACCGTGATGAATGACCACTGCGAGTGTCAACCATAAAGTTATGCTTATCACTTCGAAAAAGTAAAGTAATTAATCTTTTTTTGTTTTCTTGCAGGTACGTGTTCTGTGCCACCTACACACTGTTTCGTTTGACGGTGCGTTGCTTTCGTACACTTCCACCAACTCAGGGTGAAACGCTGTAGTGTTGTTTCCCTTCAAACGCAGAACGACGTGCCAGATTATCATTGGGCTGCGCTCCCTTTTTTTCCTCCTCCCATAGCCCATTTGTTTTCTTGTCACATAAAACGTAAAAAAGTTGGTATCTGCATAATTATGAAATTAACTCATTCATTTTCAGAAATTATTCACTTTTCGAAAAAAATTGACACTACAAATACAATAATTTCCATGAAATTTGCAAAACATGCTGAAATTCCAAGTGACGCACTGCAGCAGTTACATCTCGTTGTCTCGTCTGTCTTTCTTTCGTCGAACACAAGTGACTACTGCTATATATTTTATGAATCTACGTAGTTCCAGAGACCTTTTCATGTCTCAAACATCTGTGATGTATATAGGCAGAGTGAAGCGTCGAATGAAAATTGGAACCCTGGTCTCCTCACTATTCTGATGCATTCTGATGCACTCTATTTCTGGCACAATCCAACGTTTCGGTCGATGCTGAGGTGCTACTCCAATACAGTTGGAGACTCTTTCCAGTGACGTTCGAGTTTAGGGGGAATACTAACATACCGTAAATCACAGATTTTCATGGGCTTCAAATATGTTGTAGAGGCACTTACCGTGAGTACCTGGCTATCCGATTTTTTAACGACGGGCCTTGGTTTTTGAGGAAATCGATTTTGAAGTTCATTGCGTTATTTGTATATCCGTAACATTACATATATTCCGAGCAAGTCAGCGTAACGCAGCGGTAAAGGATCACGGCTACTGCGTGTTCGAATCGTGCTCGTGTACTTTCTTCTTTTTTTTAAAATCAACTTAATTTTTCAATTTCGAAGAATATCAACAAACAGTGTAACGTGTGCGAAATTATAAAGATGTATTCAGTAATTAATTTTTTCAAATCCGTGATTTACAATATGGAGGGTCCACTTGTAAGTAAGCTGAGAGGAGGGAGGCGTGCTAGGGTAGTCCGCGCGGTTGTGCAAAGCCAGGGGGGCGTAGTGGTTAGCACGTCTGCCTAGCGAGCAGGAAACCCAGCTTCGAATCCCATCCAAATTTTCATTCGATGCTTCTGTCTTCATATACAGGGGAACCTTTTTAACGTTTAAGAAACCGTGGATGACGCCGACGCAAGTAATTTAATATGAAGCACATGTGCCAGAAATGTCGGGAAATACCCCCAAAAATGGATGACAAATGTTGAACATTTGACGTCACCAGCTGACGTACCTCTACGGCTGGTGCAGTGGTTCAGCTTGTCGATTGTAGCCTCGCTGGTAGGGGCAGTTCTACACATCTCTTCACTAGGGTACTCTGTATTCATTCTACCATTATCCAGTGTCGTACGGTACTGTTCGCGGTAATGGTAATACAAAACTATAATGAATCAGTTTGCATTTACCAAAACACAGTAGCCTAGTTGAGGGATGCGCAGCATTGCGCCCCACCAGTGAGGGTACGATCGACGAGTTCAACCACTGCACGCACGGCGAACAAGCTACGACATCTGGTGACGTCACAAGTTCAACACTTGTCATGCACTTTCCGGCTATTTCCCGATATTCGGAGGTTTTTAAACGTTAATAAGACACACCCTTTGTACTGTGTATTTGTTCCAAGACGGGTATGTAGCCGGCCGGGGTGGCCGAGCGGTTCTAGGCGCTATCGTCTGGAACCGCGCGATCGCTACGGTCGCAGGTACGAATCCTGCCTCGACCATTGATGTGTGATGTCCTTAGGTTAGTTAGGTTTAAGTAGTTCTAAGTTCTAGGGTACTGATGACGACAGCAGTTAAGTCCCATAGTGCTCAGAGCCATTTGAATTTGAACGGGTATGTAGTCCACTACGTTGAAAAGTCGTGCATCGTCTAGTACTTCTTTTTTACAATTATTTACCGGTATATAATTCGGCTACTCAGTCAGTCATCTAAAACGGGTATTCATTACAAAATGTCTACTGTACCGTATTTAGTGGACATCGTGATTTAAGTTTCACATAATTTCCCTAAATCGCCTAAGGTAAATGCTGGAAAGGTTCCTTCAAAAGGGCACGGCAGCTATCCTTCTCCATTCCTCCCTAACCTGATCTAGTGCTCCATTTCCAATACTTTGTTGTCGACGGGACGTTAAAACACTAATCTCCTCCTCCTCCACAACTTCCGAATAGCTGCGTTGTGTTTGGATAACACTCCTGCGTGCTTCTGATACGTTGATCGAGAGGGATCGAATTGATAGACGAAGCACGTGTGAGATGGGATCTCAGAGCAAAATGTATAAGCTGTGGATCCATACTACGAGAAAATAATTGAAAATGGCGTCACCTTACGATGAAAGAGGGACCTAGTTCACGAAGACAGATAAAGGCTACGTAGCTACACTCCTGGAAATGGAAAAAAGAACACATTGACACGGGTGTGTCAGACCCACCATACTTGCTCCGGACACTGCGAGAGGGCTGTACAAGCAATGATCACACGCACGGCACAGCGGACACACCAGGAACCGCGGTGTTGGCCGTCGAATGGCGCTAGCTGCGCAGCATTTGTGCACCGCCGCCGTCAGTGTCAGCCAGTTTGCCGTGGCATACGGAGCTCCATCGCAGTCTTTAACACTGGTAGCATGCCGCGACAGCGTGGACGTGAACCGTATGTGCAGTTGACGGACTTTGAGCGAGGGCGTATAGTGGGCATGCGGGAGGCCGGGTGGACGTACCGCCGAATTGCTCAACACGTGGGGCGTGAGGTCTCCACAGTACATCGATGTTGTTGCCAGTGGTCGGCGGAAGGCGCACGTGCCCGTCGACCTGGGACCGGACCGCAGCGACGCACGGATGCACGCCAAGACCGTAGGATCCTACGCAGTGCCGTAGGGGACCGCAACGCCACTTCCCAGCAAATAAGGGACACTGTTGCTTCTGGGGTATCGGCGAGGACCATTCGCAACCGTCTCCATGAAGCTGGGCTACGGTCCCGCACACCGTTAGGCCGTCTTCCGCTCACGCCCCAACATCGTGCAGCCCGCCTCCAGTGGTGTCGCGACAGGCGTGAATGGAGGGACGAATGGAGACGTGTCGTCTTCAGCGATGAGAGTCGCTTCTGCCTTGGTGCCAATGATGGTCGTATGCGTGTTTGGCGCCGTGCAGGTGAGCGCCACAATCAGGACTGCATACGACCGAGGCACACAGGGCCAACACCCGGCATCATGGTGTGGGGAGCGATCTCCTACACTGGCCGTACACCTCTGGTGATCGTCGAGGGGACACTGAATAGTGCACGGTACATCCAAACCGTCATCGAACCCATCGTTCTACCATTCCTAGACCGGCAAGGGAACTTGCTGTTCCAACAGGACAATGCACGTCCGCATGTATCCCGTGCCACCCAACGTGCTCTAGAAGGTGTAAGTCAACTACCCTGGCCAGCAAGATCTCCGGATCTGTCCCCCATTGAGCATGTTTGGGACTGGATGAAGCGTCGTCTCACGCGGTCTGCACGTCCAGCACGAACGCTGGTCCAACTGAGGCGCCAGGTGGAAATGGCGTGGCAAGCCGTTCTACAGGACTACATCCAGCATCTCTACGATCGTCTCCATGGGAGAATAGCAGCCTGCATTGCTGCGAAAGGTGGATATACACTGTACTAGTGCACTGACATTGTGCATGCTCTGTTGCCTGTGTCTATGTGCCTGTGTTTCTGTCAGTGTGATCATGTGCTGTATCTGACCCCAGGAATGTGTCAGTAAAGTTTCTCCTTCCTGGGACAATGAATTCACGGTGTTCTTATTTCAATTTCCAGGAGTGTAGATTAAGTGAAGATAGTAGTTTAGAAATAGAAAAATGGTTCAAATGGCTCTGAGCACTATGGGACTTAACAGCTGAGGTCATCAGTCCCGTAGAACATAGAACTACTTAAACGTAACTAACCTAAGAACATCACGCACGTCCATGCCCGAGGCAGGACTCGAACCTGCGACAGTAGCGGTCGCGCGGTTCCGGACTGAAGCGCCTAGAACCGCTCGGCCACACCTGCCGGCTTTAGAAACAGAAATGATACTTCTCGTATTTACAGTATTGATGTATGTAAAACACGGCTGTATGCAAAAACACAACCAAACTAATCATATTGCTAATGTGAATACGCATCGAAACTGCCTTTCGAGAATGACGTGCATTTATCATAAAAGCTAGTAGTCATTAGGCCAGGAAATTCGACTGCCTTTGACCTACCTAACTGTGCTTCTTAACAAGGTGCACTTGTGGCGGAAAATAGTCATGGGACAGTGGATTCATTAATATATCCTGGAACAACGATGTTATTAATTTCCGGTTTCGAAAAATGCTGCCGATGTGATTGTCACAGCAGCTGGGCATAAAACTGAAACATCGACGTGGTAACATCTACATCAGTATTTGCAGTACATCAGACGACGACGACTCCCTAACGAGTACAATCCTAGAGCAAAAACATCGTGCAAATGCCTTCATGAAGTTAAAAATGGAAGGAGAGAGTAATACTGTTGCCAAAACTGTGTGAGCTTCGACCGTAGCAGTACAGTGGGCAGCCCCTGCGAATGTTTTTACAGGACGAACGAGGCATAATCTTGCAGGCTCCGGACGACTGCAGAGTACTCTGTAACATTTCGTATTCGCATCATCAGTGATATCAATACCAGCAGCTACTCTCCAACTTCAAGTACTTGTTAACAAATCTCGTTTTACAGGTGACAGTCCTCGACTCCTTGCTAAACGTACGACTTAGCAGATATCTGACTCGGTTCCCCTCCGGACCTTCTCGCCATTAACACGTGTTTGATGTTTGGACGACCTAAAAAGCTGTTGCGGAGAAAACTGTTCTCTACCGGGGATGGGTTATATAGGTCATTGCAGGAATAGTTGCTTAGACAACACCGTCATCTGCACCAGAAAGGGTTTTGCACCAGCGGGGCAGAGAATCAAAGAATAAGTCGTATGAAACTAAAACACTGGGAAGTAAAAGGAAACTAATCAAAATAATGACAGTCTGTTGGAAAGTGCACACCTGGCAGACCACAGTGTGCTGCTGAGCAACATTCCATATAGTGTTGATTCACCCCGAGCATTGTAACGTGCTTGGATCCCCCGCGGCACTCTAACCGCAAGGCAGTCCAGCCATGGCTGTTCAAATGTGTTCCACTCTTCGACTGCATCTCTTCTAAAATCATCCATTGTAAGTTCCTGCGACGATGCAGTGCAAATTTCAATTGGTTCCAAGCATGCTAAATAGGGTTCAGGTCAGCAAGCTGTAACATTCGGTTGAGTCCTGCCTCAGGGAGGGTGGTGTGTAAGAGGTGGGCGTGGTGTGTTGTGCATTATCGTCTTGAAAGACTAACCTTTCGTCTTTCGAGACTATAGGGGTATAGAATAGGTTGGGTGATTCTGTCCCAGTACTGCCCAGCTCTCAAATTTCACTCAGTAGCTATGAGATGTGTCCGACATTCGTACCTGACATATGAGGGTGGTTTGGTAAGTCTGATAAATTTCCATGGAAGAATCGAACATTTGTGTTTCGTCTTCATGTTTGATAAGCATGATTATTTCAAGGATAGTATGAAGAATTTCAACAATGGACAGCGTAAAGTTCATTGTTGATAGCCGTCTGAATTGGCCACTGTGTCGGCTGCGATTGAAAATGGAGAGTACCGAATTTCGAGCTGCCATTAAACATTTTCATCTAAAGCGTTGGGCTGCTGCACGTATAAAAACAAAATTGGATGAAGTTCACGCAGACTCTGCACCATCATCGAAGACTATTTGTTTTTGATTTAATGAATTTAAACGTAGTCGGGCAAGCACCAAAGACGAAGAGCGCTCCAGCCGTCCAATTGAGGTCACCGCAAGAGAAACCATTGGCAAAATCCGTGATATATAACGCAATACTGCCGAATAAAAATTCAAGAGATTGCTGAGACTGCAGGCATCTCAACTATGGACTGCGTAATATCCTGCACGGATAACTGGCTACGGAGAAGTTGCATACGTGGTGGGTGCCGTGATTGCTCACAGTCGACCAAAAGCGCGTCCAGCACAACATTTAATCATAATCCAGAATGCGCTGATATGAAACTTCCTGGTGGATTAAAACTGTGTGCCGGACCTAGACGAAAGGCAAAGGTCCCGATTACGAGTCTCGGTCTAGCACACAGCTTTAATGTGCAGGAGGTATCATTTCAACGCAGTGTCTGGCAATGTTTAATCGCAATCCACAAGACTTTTTGCACCGATTTGTGACTGTTGGTGAAATCTGGACTAATTATTACACAGAGTCAAACCGGCAGCCTAAACAGTGGAAAAAGACTGGTGAAAGTGCACCGAAGAAGGCGCAGACCATTTTGTCAACTGCTAAGGTGACAGCACTGCTTTCTAGTATTCCCAACGAATTTTTCTCCCAGACTGGAATGTGGGAGAACCATAACTGTACCTTATTATGCTTCGTTGTTGGATCATTTAAACTTGTGTTGGCTGGAAAAAGACCAAGGATGACATGCAAAAAAGGTGCCACTTTACCAGGATAATACACAGACCAGCGATAACAATGGCCAAAGTGCACGATTGGAGCTTTGAATTGGCTCCTCATTCACCCTATTCATCAGACCTAGCCCCATGTGACATATTTCTGTTCCCTAACTTGAAACATTTTTTTGCTGGGAAGAAATTTTCATTAAATGAGGGAGTGCTAGTTGCAGTGAATGAGTATTTTGGAGAATTTAACAGAACCTATTTCCTGATGGAATGAAAAAGCTGGAGGGTCACCAGACCAAGTGTATATTCTCAAAGGAGACTATGTCGAGGAGTTGTTTTACGAAACAAACATTTTTGCGTGCTATTTTAACAGACTTATGAAACCACACTCGTAGACCCAAAACTTGTCTGACCCATCTCACTGCTGACCATGTGGGATTGCAGACCTGCGACGTGCAACGAATGGTACCTCACCCATGTACGATGATCATCTGGCATCGCACAAACCTCGTCGGTGAAGAGAATCTTGCGCCATTGAACCAGATTCGGGATCCTCTATTCCCGCCTTCTTCGCTCACCGTGGTGGTGCGGGCTCCTGCTGTTGCTTGTGATGGACTGTCTAGAGGCTCGAATGTTCGTATGGAGACGGCTGCCCACTGCCTGCGGCGGCATAGTTCTCCCATTTGCCTACAAGAAGGCAGCGCTCAGTGTTGTTGCGGTCTACTTGGCGTCTCCACGAGTCGTATTTGTAGGTATCGGTCATCGGTTGATGTTTAACATGGGCTACCACTAAGAGGAAGATCACATATATCAGTAATGTTGTAATGGCTTTTCTGCGCTGCACACCGATTCGGCGGTCGGCTTCACATGTTAACAACATTTAAATGATAATTAATTGAAACCCTCAGCTGCCGACAGGTGTTGTTGATATACCTCGCTGGGGACAGCTGGAAATGTGTGCCCCGACCGGGACTCGAACCCGGGATCTCCTGCTTACATGGCAGACGCTCTATGCATCTGAGCCGTTAGGAACATTACGAATGTAGGTTGTGAACAGTTGGGAATGTGTGTTTCACGGGAAACGTGCAAGGGATAAGTCCCTGAAGTCGCGCTATACTCTGTGCCCTCGGTGGCTCAGATGGATAGAGCGTCTGCCATGTAAGCTGGAGATCCCGGGCTCGAGTCCCGGTCGGGGCACACATTTTCAGCTGTCCCCATTGAGGTGTATCAACAACAACTGTCGCCAGCTGAAGGTTTCAGTTAATTATCATTTATTCTAGAAAAGCTGCACGGTCATCAGTGGTATCTGTTCTTTCGAGAACAGTTACTATCTTCATTAATAACATGTCATGCCATAAAGCGACACTACGCGCACGGTCCAATGTTGAAATGACTTAATGGCTTTTGAGAGACTGAAAATTGACACCTGAGTGTCAAATTCATCTGGGACGTTCCGGCGTTTTTAAAGCGGCCTAACTCGACTGTTGATTATGTGATTCTGAAGTGGAAACGCTAAGGAACAACTACGGCCAGTCCAAGACAAGGAAGACATCAGGTAGGGACGGACAGGGACCGTCGAACGTTGCGGGGGCTGACTTTAAAAAATTGCCTGAAATACGCGGAAGGAATCACTCGCGAGTTCCGAAATGCTACCGGCAGCACTGTGCTAGGGAGTTAAATAGGGTGGGACACAGTGGTCGAACACCTCCTCATAAGCCACACATTTCTGTAGTCAGTGCTGGGCATCGCTTGAGGTGGTGTAAAGAGCGACGCCGCTGGGCAGTGGATGACTGAAAATAAGTGATTGGAGTGATGAATCACGCTGTACGCTATGGCAATCTAATGACAGGGTTTGGGTGCGGTGAAAGCTAGGAGAACTATACCTACCATCTCATATAGCGCCAACGGCGCAGTACAGATGAGGTCATGCCACAGTGTTGAGGTGGTATGAGCACATTTTACAGCATTGTGTACCGCATACAGTAGAGGAATTGTTCGGAGACATTGAATGATTGTTTTAGCATGACAGTGCACCCTCTCGTAAAGCAGCATCTATCAGACAATGGTTTGAGGACAACAATGTACCCAAAATCGGCTGACCTGATGAGTGTACCGACCTGAACCCAATGGATTACTTTTGCAATGAGTCAGAACGTCAACTTTACGTCAGGCCCCAGCGTCCACCATCATTACTTTCTCTTGTTTCGGTTCTTCAGCAAGAATAGACTCTCACTTCTTTACAAACATTCAGACACGTCATTGAAACTGTCTCCAGCGGAGTACAGTCCTTCACAAAAGCAGTTGGTGGACACACCCCATAACTAATGTTCGCTAATAGGTGTCCACTTACGAGCATATAGGGTATACTACTGTATAGCATTTCCTATGTTCAAAATAGTACTGGGAAAGAGATTTTCGAGATATAAGGAAAGGAACACGTGCTATGCAAGTCATCACGGCGGTGCACAATTTTTTTGACCTGGCCTGAATTATCAATATTCCAATTAAAGAGGGCTGTGTTCGTTTGTAGTAGACAGCGCAGGCGAATGTTGGAACCTTATTGCAAATTTCTCACAACTGAATTCTTCGGAAAGGGAATGATTTGAAAAGTCTCACTGAAGTCGCCGTTACACCTTGTTACAACAAACGTGATCTATCGACCACCAAAAAATTAAAAAAAACATAGAAAAATTAAAGAAATAATGCTCTTTTTCAGATATCATCATACTGCAACGAATAAATTTTTCTGGACATGTTGCACTGCTAGTTATTTAGAAGCAAAGAAGATGGGTTCCCTAGAATTACCTAAAAGCAGTGCCTGGTGTTACTTTAGTGATATATGTAAGGGCGTGTTGACTGGGGGAGATGTAATAGATACACCCTCGAATATAGTGCTATGTGTAATTCTTATGAACCATTATCAGTGGGTTTTAAGTGCTTTTAAGAAGCAATAGTGCCATCTTCGAATGTTGAGATTACTTATTTGTACTGCCTACGATTGCAATTTCAAACGTTGGCATTTTCAAGAAGAACAGGTTGGTTTAGTGCTGCAGTGTTTCACTTGAAAATTACCAAAACTTGAAAGTGAAAGCGTATATTTTAAAGAAAAAGAATTTCAACAGTTGAAGAAGGAATGATGGATTTTAAGAAGAACCCGGTCCAAAAAAAGATATCAGCAGAACATCAGTGGCATTCCGGGTCCGATTGTACTCAGTTATGTTTTTGGTTGCAGCACTGAGTCGTCATTCGTGTCGTCAGATCCTATCGGACAAGCTCTGTTTGTCTCGCTTAATGACAGCAGATCGCTGGGCGCTTATCTGCCTGTCACGTCTCGGGAGACTTGAACCGAATGGATTTGCTCGTCTGAATCTGATACGGAGACGATTCATCGCTCAGAAAACATGTGAGCTACCAAAAAGTTCGAAGTTCTTTCTCTTCAATTTGTATTATAGTTGCTGTCTCGGCTAGCAGGATAGCGTTAGGAAAATAAAAAAAATAAAAAAACCTTTTATATTCTCAAGATAATATTGCTCACAAGACCCGAATATCAGTGCTTCCCACAAATGAAGGGAAACAATAACTCAAGAAATGCATGTCGAATGTGAACAGATGTAGCAGACTTGTAAAATATGAGGAGCTCCACTAATTAAAGAAAAATTACCTACACTTCCAGATTATTTGTATTTGAACTTAGAACATCAGTGAAATACACGCAATGAACAGGTGAGATTGGTGTATCATAATTAACGTCAGTAGGGAGTGTTTTTTTTTGTCAAGCAATAATTAAGCATATATTGTGGTTTGATGGATTGCGAGGGGGAGCATTTATCATGATTCCTACATATGTTTGCTAAATATGTGAGTACCACTTTTCTTGCTTTCTTGCACAGGTGTTACCAGTTCGATTCCCGGGCGGGTCGGGAATTTCTCCGCGCTCGTATCCCTCCCTCCCTCCCTCCCTCCCTCCCTCCCTCCCTCCCTCCCTCCCTATATACACGCGCCTTTTGATGGTAAAAAAAATATAGCGACAGCAGAGTATACACATGGCATTTCTAGACCTAGAAAAGGCTTTAGATCGTATCCCACACGATCTTACTTGGCTAGCTCTTCGCTGCCATAGCGTCCCTGAAGAGTATCTAAGCTGGGTGCAACTTTTGTACTGTAATTCGACTAGTGTTGTTCGGAGTCCTGCTGGAATTTCCCCGTTCTTCGATATCACTGTGTCTGTTCATCATGGTTCTGCCCTTTCACCATTGCTATTCATCCTTTGCATGGATAAGGCAACAGCTGACATATAGACTTCACATCCCTGGACCCTTCTTTATCCAGATAATGTGGTACTTGCCGACCATGCCTGCCCTGAACTCTAGCACCAGGTTGAATGGTGGAAGAACAGACTGACTGAAAATGGACTGCACCTCAAGGTCCAGAAGACAGAGTACCCAGAACGCGGATCCCAAAGCAGAGGCACCACAAGTATCGGCGAAGACCATGTATTTTAAGTACCCGGGGTCTGTTGTCACCTCAGACTGCGACAGAACTCTTTATACTCGCATGAGGGTGAGTTAACTTGGCTCAAGTGGAGACAGGTCACTGGAGTCCTCTGCGATAAAAAGATACCTAAGTATCTGAAGGCGAAAGTATATAAGACCATGGTACGCCCAACAGCAATGTATTGGGACTGAGTGTCGCTCTATGACGAAACAACAGGAGCAAATGTTACTCACCATGGAGGTGAAGATGCTTCGATGGTCCATGGGGCTAACACGATGCACGACTGTCCATGCTGTGTTGGTGTAAGTGTATAGCAGCAATGCACCTGAATATGGCAAAGTGCTTGAGTGGCACAGACGCTTCCTGTATGATTAAACAAGCCTGAATGAAGTGTCAGACCGTCTCTGTGCATAACTTGGAATCAAAAGGAAATGGTGGGCCTGGTCCTCGAATACTGGCGTATAGACGACACTGAAAAAAATGGAAATCAGTCATGAATGGGTTTTCGACGTTTTGAACGTGAGAAAGATCGCCGCCTGCTGTGTTCCTCGACTGTTCACACCCACTCAAAAAGCTCGCTAATCGCCGCGGCAGTATCGGCAACTGTGCAGCTGTGTCAGGCCATTCCAGATGACTTCTTTAGCTGCATAATACCGTGAACAAGTGCTGGGTGTGTCACTGTGACCCCGAGACAGAGGAGCTGAAATATGTGGATTCATCGCCGCCGAAAAAGGCGAAGACCTGCCCATCATTGGACAAGTGGTGGCGAGGGTTTTTGGAACGGCCATGGTGTGCTGCTGGTAACGGGCAATACGTCGCAGAGCCCTACTACCGAAATCTCTTGACTTGGTTACGAGAATCTGTGAAGACGAAGCGTCCCGGAAAGCTCCCTTCTGAGGTGTTTTTGCTCCTGGCGACGCTCCAACTTATTTTGCACGGGTTACAGGCACACATGGCGCTTTCGTGGCCAGTCATATTTTACTACAACTGCCGCACTTGAATGACATGGCACTCAGTGGCTTCCTCTTTCTTCGGATGAAGAAATAATTGCTGTGCGGCTGGTCCCGGCGGAGGTTCGAGTCCTCCCTCGGGCATGGTGTGTGTGTTTGTCCTTAGAATAATTTGGGTTAAGTAGTGTGTAAGCCTAGGGACTGATGACCTTAGCGGTTAAGTCCCATAAGAAATCACACACATTTGAACATTTGAAGAAATATTTGCGTGGCAGGTATTTCCAGGATGACGACGAGATTACTGCCGAGGTGTAAAGTTACCAATAGTTTTGAAAAGTGTGTCACAATGAATATGTAGAAAAGAACTAACACCTTCACCAAGTTTTATGTCGGTGCTTGATTTAGTGGGGTGATATTTAAAACTTTGTGGCTACGCGTGATATGTCGGTCACGTGATTCCTCTCGGCCTTAGGTGGCTGGACGCTCGTCTTTCTCGCTAGAGCGCTGAGCACAGCGGCCAAGTTGCGCTGGCTCTCGTCTCGTCTCGTCTCGTCTCGTCGTGACGCCGGTGGTCACGGTACGCGGTCCGCTCCGTGAGAGGGAGCAGCGGCCGTGGCGGCTGCCGCATACCAGGTGCCCATCTCTTTCAGGGCCTGCAACGTAGCCACTAGCTCAACGCAACGCCAACATTCCGGTCGCGTTAGCAGCCTAGTGAGGTACGTTAAACATATATGTCGTTCGACATTATTGGTTGGGCCACTGCCGAGAATATGTTCAGTCGTCTACACTGATGAGCCAAAACCTTATGACCACCTGCTCAGTGGCGTGGTGGTACACCTTTGCGTGACCTGGATTCGAGGGATCCTTGGTAGATTTCCGGAGGCATCGGGCCTAAAATGTCTGTGTGCCGGACACGCAGTTCCCGTAAATGGTGGGCGATTAATTTTTGGGCTCGGAGTTGGCACCCAATAGCTTCCAGATTTTTTCCATGGAGTTGATATCGTGCGCATTTTGTGCCCAATGCGCAATGTCAGTTCAGTATCGTGCTCCTCAAACCACTGTAGCACAATTCTGACCTTGTGACATCGTCAGCTATCCTGTTGTAAGACGCCAACGCTGTCGAGGAAGACATCGAGTTTGAAGAGATGCAGTGGCCCGCAGTAATATCCACATATGCCATAGTACCATGGTACCTTTGATTACTACGACAGGTTTCGTCTGTGGCCGAGCGGTTTTATGCGCTTCAGTCCGGAACCGCGCTGCTGCTATGATCGCAGGTTCGAATCCTGCCTCGGGCATGCAGGTGATGTGCTTAGGTTAGTTAGGTTTCAGTAGTTCTAAGTCTAGGGGACTGATGACCTCAGATGTTAACTCTAATAGTGCTTAGAGCGATTTGAACAGGTTTCGTGGAAGCCCAGGTGAATGTCCCTCACAGCATAGTACTGTCTCCACTGACCTACGTCCGTGGCGCAGTGCATCTTTTGAAAGGTGTTCGCTTAGATGAGACTTATTCGACACTATCATCGTCTTGGTGTACCAAGAAACGTGCCCATCCGACAAAGTGATATTTTTTCTTTTAAGTGACGACGTTAGTCTCATCTGAACATGGAGAGGAATAAATCGGTCATAGTCTTCTTAAAACTACTATCTCCCTCTCGTTACTGAAGAATAACGTAAATCAGGATGTTTGAGCGTTGTGTCCAACCTTGCTGTTTTGGAATAGATACCATTGTCTCACGCCATCTCACTTAAGGCAATCAGAATGGTTCAAATGGCTCTGAGCACTACGGGACTTAACTGCTAAGGTCATCAGTCCCCTAGATCTTAGAACTACTTAAACCTAACTAACCTAAGGACATCACACACATCCAGTCCCGAGGCAGGATTCGAACCTGCGACCGTAGCGGTCGCGCGGTTCCAGACTGCAGCGTCTAGAACCGCTCGGGCACCCCGGCCGGCTAACGCAATCAGAGGTTACTTGTTGACATGAAGCTGCAAATCCTGCTTAAGGACAATAGAACCAGTCACGGAATGTCACTGGCGTAGCTTAGTGACACGAGGATAGTGACGAGCGCAATGAACAACATCCTGACAGTGAAACAAGTAGCTGTCCTTGGTATGCGAGCTACGTGATGGTTGGCGGTAAAGCACGATCCGCATGTAGGTTGGTCTATCTCTCAGCTCGCGTAATATAATATTGGACTCTCATCTCAAAGCATTATGCGAGGTGGACGCCTCAAGACTTTGATTGTTCCATATAGTACTGCAGCTAGCATTCAATGTGACCTTTTGCCAGACAGCCACAACTTATTTGCTTGTGTTCAATGAGCTTACGAGTGAGTAACTAAAGGCAAACCGGCAACTCCTTGTCAGCATCTGCTTCGTAGCTCCTTTCCGAGCAGGCAAAACGGACCATACGGATCCCGCACAGTTAACTTCCCTCCTCGTGACGTTCGAGTCGCTATATCACAAATAAGACAGTCGCCTTTTAAGTTTGTTATTTAATTTAATAAGTAATCTATAGATGGCGTTCCTGGGATGTGACATTGTTTTAAAATATATCATTTTTATTTAAAACAAGGGCAGCTCAAAAATTGGCCTATTACGTCGTATATAATTAACGTTAAAATATTTTGTGGAAAAAATGGGAATTTCACGTAACGGTTTCCGCTGGGTAATTTTTTACAATGTTCGTAAAGGCCTAACGCAACTAGGTTGCCTCGAGTCGCTTCGTTCAACTTTCGGAAAAGAAGGTTTACGGTTGGCATACAAGTTGTCTGGGTATGGTGTCGCGTCTTGTAAAATAACTGTCACTGAATAAAACTGATGTTTCCGTCACGATTTCTGTGGTCGAAATGTCCGCATTATTCAGTGACAGTTTACAGTGTGAAGTTGCACTGCATCCAAAATTTATGTTAAGCGTATCGCCACGGAAGCCTACACAGTTTTTTTTATACAAATATTGATTTGCAGAATTTCATCATGCTCGTGCTTCCTTCAGCTTTAACTTTCGTGAAGGTCGATTGCTTTTCCAAAAAAAAAAAAACATCAATTTCGTACGCAACGTGATTGAAGAGCAGTAGTCAGTTTTTTGTCCAAAGATGAACTGAAACAAACAAAAGTGTTTCGTTGGCGAAGCACTTCCAAGAAAATCATCGTTTGTTTTTCTTTGGTGATATTGGACATGTCGCGACCATTCCCATAGGGACTCGAACTATAGTTAACGCTGAATGGCACACAACAATTTGTTTGCCACAATGCAGTAACAAAATCAGTAAAAACGATGGAAATACTGGCATAATTCTTCCTTACGATCTCAACTGTTAGGGTGCGTTCACACGGGCTACATTTTACGGCGGTATGTGACGGCAGTAGTTTTACCGTCAATATTACTGCAATGTGGCTGCAACACATGGCGATATTGCTGATGGATTAGGGTGTTCTCCACTAGGGGTGGAGAATTTTTCGTATGACCGGGCCGTACTACCTTCTGCCCGCGTCTGTTAACGCTTCCCTCTCAATCTCAACCTTGCTTCCTGTTTCTCACGCCGACAATGCTGCAATGCCAAGTCATGTTATCGAAGCGGTGGAACAATATACACTTCGGAAATTGGTACATGTGTGTCCAAGTAGTCGATGTATTTGTCGTCTGCTAGGATGTGGAAGTGACAGACGACAGAACCATGAACTGTAAAAACGCGATACGTACATCTGCGACCGGAGCTATGGAACATAGATATTTTGGAATCTGAGAAAGACATTCTCGCTGCTACCGTCATATATGGACACGACCTGCAACGGTGAGCAATAATTATATTCTGCGTGGGTTGTTTGGACATCTAACATTTATGTAAGCTTCATTGCATGTGTTTCCGTGTTCAAGGACAGTGACTTGCCAACTGTCGTTTTTTAGTTTACGTTCTTTGAATACATTAATTTCAACATCGCGTAACTATGGTCGTAGGAGTATCACATTTATGAAATGCATAGTTCTCTCACTGTATTTGTCAACCACAATGAAGTATAAACATAGACATTCGATTCTTATTTCAAAGTTAACTCAGTGAATTCCTTGAGTAGTTCAACTAAAGCATTGCAAACTTTTGGTACCAGCAATAATTCGGTGAGAAGTGCACTTCAGAAGTACATCAGACGTCTGGTTGTAACTGGTGTACAAGAGTATTTCATGTTGGTATTGGTCTTAAGTTGCTATTACGATATATTCAAAATCGTGTTTGAACATTCCGGAAAAGTGTGGTATGCATCCTGCATTAGTTGACGAGTTAGAATACTATAACCAGTTATAAAACAAAACAAAAAACAAAAAACGCACACAGGAAGCCCGCCTTTCTGTTTTTCTTGCTAACTTTTATTGCTTGTGGAATTCAAATGCAGGAGGGCTGCACTCAACTCCTATTTGCTCGCTTTCGTACATTTCGCGGGAATGCTGTGGCCCGTGTAAACAGCAGCGGCTCACAAACATATTGCTACAAACATTGCCGGACCACTGCCCGACAATTTTGCTAAATATGTGGATGCAGTTCGTGTGGCCGGAAATGGCTGTCGGACAACGTAGCGGGCCAAATTATGGAAAATATGCAATTTATATGGCCCGTGTAAACGTAGCTTCACACTGCATGGCATGCAGTTGACAATTTGACGGAGAAAAACATCGAATTGGTGCGTCGAAAAGCGATTTTCATTCACAAGAAATCCCCGAATCCTTCCTGAACCCTGTTTGTGCGTGTCGCGAATTAATTAGTGTGGACCAGTTGTTTAAGATAAGAGCCCAAAGGAGAGCTTGGAGATATTATCTAGCTGGCTGTGGTGTTCGATAAATGTGACTGACTTGACTAGTGTTAATTAATACAAATAAACTACTTTATTTCCGTGAAAAAATTGAGTGTGATGTTTTTTTGAGTGATCTTTCCCGTATTGATTTTGAAATGTGTTGCAGTTTCATTGTTATCGTGACTCTTAACGGCAGTTACGAGTGTCCAGTTGAAGGCGCTATATTGAACTGTTAGCGATGAATTCTTCCAGTCCCTTGGTGGGATCTCAGAACCTTTCCTGAAAGTAGTCAGATAACCACAGCGCTTTTAATTATTGTCTAGTGTAGCTGAGTACTGGCGTTGCCCTTACATGTATTTATTCCAATCTTCCATTAGTCGATCCCCCTCTCTCTGTTAATATACTCGTCCCAGCTCTGTCCATCTAGTCCTTCCCCTTCTGTCAGTGCCCTCCTCCATCTGTAATTCCACCTCCTCCTCCTCCTCCTCTTCCTCCTCCTCCTCCCTCTATCTTTGTTATCTTCTCTTCCCATCTCCTCCTTTCCACTCTCTCTGTCCACCTCCCCTCTCGTATCTCTATCCGCCTGCTTCATTCTCCTCCTATCTGTACGAATCTCCGACTCCCGCCCCCCCCCCTCCCTTTCACCGTAGGCCCATCTCTTCCTCCCCGCTTGTCTCACCACGTTATTACATTCACACCAATGGGAGGCTGGTGGTTCTTACCCTTACGGCATTTCTTTCCAGATTGTAGCTAATTAAGATGTCTACCAAAGTTGATAGAAGAGGTCGTTTACGATGAGCTTTTCACCTGTGGCTTTGTCCGTATAGCAAATGTGAAATGCATTTCATATATAGTTAACGTATTTCACACGTATTTGTAAGCATATTTCATTTGAGTGTCTAGCGAATTTCATGGGCAGTTTCGTTTTCACACAATTTAGCGTTCAAGACGTCATATCTCAAGAACTACACTGATAGATTTTTGGTGGTACATTCGGGGATATTGTCGGCGAAATGTGTTGCCAATAGCCTTAACAGCAACGAAATAGTACAGTTAAACGTCTTGTATACTTTTTCACGCTTCTCATTGTTTATGGCGTGATATCTCTTGAACTAAATGTGATACAGTGATGTAATTTTTCTGGATCATTCAGAGGTGTATGTGAACACTGCCTGGAAAAGTGTCGCGAATACAGTTAGTAGTAAAGAAGTAGTGAATTAAATCGTCATGCTTGAGGCGCCAGGGTGGCCGAGCTGTTCTAGGCTCTACAGTCTGGAACCGCGCGACCCTTGCGGTCGCAGGTTCGAATCCTGCCTCGGGCATAGATGTGTGTGATGTCCTTAGGTTAGATAGGTTTAAGTAGTTCTTAGTACTAGGGGACTGATGACCTTAGAAGTTAAGTCCCATAGTGCTCAGAGCCATTTGAACCATTTTGATTATCAGTTGCTTAAGACACCATATCTAGTATGGAATCGAATGAGGACTGTTACTTACCCAGAAGAGACTAAATGCTACAAACAGGCTGTTATACCTTTTATGTCTAAAATTGATTTTAAATTTTGTTGTTCGAGTTGTAATCAGTAAGACTTCATGATACCAGATTCCAGTAAAAGATGCAATTCTCGTCGGTACGTTACGGCCAAGCGGTTCTAGGCGCTACAGTCTGCAACCGCGCGACCCCTACGGTCGCAGGTTCGAATCCTGCCTCGGACATGGGTGTGTGTGATGTCCTTGGACTAGTTAGGTTTAAATAGTTCTAAGTTCTAGGGGATTGATGACCTCAGAAGTTAAGTCCCATAGTCCTCAGAGCCATTTGAACCATTTTCGTAAAGGTATGGAATTGTGTGTAAAGTTTATTGCAACTCTCTAAGTGCTCGAATTCTAAAATACTGGATGAGTAGATACGGCTGTTCACGCGTGGTCTTTTACACTGCTTTTATATCCCCACTCCTACCCCTTTGATAAGTAGGTTTTTGTTACCGCCACAGAGATTCCTTCCAGACGGTAAGTGATATGTGTACCAAGTTTGGTTGAAATGGACCCAGTGGTATAGGAGGAGATGTGGAACGTACATACATACTCTTTCATTTTTATAATTTGTACGAGTTACTTGTGATGCTTAACCCTGCCTCGCGGGTCGAAGCGAGGTTGGCGAATCTTACTGAGACTGATTTTACAGTGCAGGAAATTGATCCAGCTCCGTCTGTATACGTTGACTTTTAAATCTGCGGAGCAGCAATTCGCTTTGTTTGTCTCGCGCGCCGCACACCGCTACGAGGGCGTGGCCTCTGGTCGCAACCGCGAGTGTGACTCGCGCGGCAGCACGAAGCTTCGAGGGCGGACAAAAGGATCGCTCCAGCGCTTGAGCGAACAATGTGCCGGGTCGCACAAGTCGCGTCGGCGAGATGAGCGCAGCTAGCTAATTAGGGAATGGCGGCGTTTTTTGAGCCCTAGGTCCACCTGGGTTCCGGCTGAGTCAGCTGCTAGCGGCCCGGGAAGGCCGGTTTTAGCGCGTGACTGCCTGTGCGGGCGGCGCGCGAACACACACACTCACACACGGGGCTGAATCACACAGCGGCTACTGGTGACCCCGCCGGGTACGCACCTGGCGGCAGCGCGGGTCCCGGGCCGCGGCGGCCGCAGGGCCTCTGTTTACCGCGGCCGCTTTTAGCGGACTGCCGCCCCACGCGTGGGCGACCTGCCCTTGCCAGACGCCGCAATAGCCGCCCAGGCAGCCATCCAACCTGCCCCGCCGCGTCACTACCACACGAGACACACACACTCAGCGCTGCAAAATGCTGTCTCATTGTCCGCCAGCTGTGCAACTAAAAGTAGAGCTTGCCGCGACACCACAGCAGCTCCCGCTAAAATGTGGCCCTTCTTTCAATCACGAGTCGCAGTAGTTGAATAACGCTGTGTGTCCATCATGGAAAGCCTTGTGTGAAATTTGTTACGTTCCTTCGTTAACTGATTCGACGTTTCATCTTGTGATGCTCCTCTAATTTCTAGTACCCCGCAACGGGCGCCTTCTGTCCTATTCCTTTCATTTAAAACTCACTCCCCTCACGGTAGGTAATACCAGTCATAAAAGCAGATTATAGCTATACTGTCACAAGCCATGAAAGCCACTACTGTGCACCTGGTCCCGAAACATCGTCGGACGCAATTGTTGTGGTTATTGTGGTCTTCAGTCCTGAGGCTGGTTTGATGCAGCTCTCAATGTTACTCTATTCTGTGCAAGTTTCTACATCTCCCAGTACCTACTGCAGCCAACATCCTTCTGAATCTGCTTAGTGTAGTCATCTCTTGGTCTCCCTCTACGATTTTTACCCTCCACGCTGCCCTCCAGTACTAAATTGGTGATCCCTCGATGTCTCAGAACATGTCCTACCAACCGATCCCTTCTTCTAGTCAAGTTGTGCCACAAGCTCCTGTTCTCCCCAATTCTATTCAGTACCTCCTCATTAGTTATGTGATCTACCCATCTAATCTTCAGCATTCTTCTGTAGCACCACATTTCGAAAGCTTCTATTCTCTTCTTGTCTAAACTATTTATCGTCCATGTTTCACTTCCATACATGGGTACACTCCATACAAATACTTCCAGAAAAGACTTCCTGACACTTAAATCTGTACTCGATGTTAACAAATTTCTCTTCTTCAGAAACGCTTTCCTTGCCATTGCCAGTCTACATTTTATATCCTCTCTACTTCGACCACCATCAGTTATTTTGCTCCCCAAATAGCAAAACTCCTTTACTACTTTAAGTGTCTCATTTCCTAATCTAATTCCCTCAGCATCACCCGACTTTATTCGACTATATTCCATTATCCTCGTTTTGGTTTTCGGACGCAATAGCTTAGAAAAATGAGAAGAGGGAGTGATCCCAGTAAACTCCGAACGATAAAAGCCTGCACCAAGAATTGGACCTCACTTCACTCCTCAGAGAGGTGTCTTATATCGCAACCGTATAGGACGTATTTAGGTCACGCGCAGCTACGTACTACGGCAAGATCGACAAACGACTAATATTACATCTTCACAAATCATTGCCGCAGATCCTAGCTGAATGTGCAATTAAATCGGCTCGTTTGTGAACCTTCGTATGAGGAACTGGGTATTACCACTTGGATTGAAGCACCCATGGCATGGAGTTGGGTAATGAACTTCTCCTGCTCTTTATCCTGCTCCCCTCCTCTCGTCCAGCCCTCCGAAGCCATAATTAATTTGGTAATGGAGGCACATGTGGGAGGTAAAACTAGGAGAGAGAGACAAGGACAAGAATACGGCAAACAGGTTCACTACGGATGTTGGTTGCAGTAGTTATGCACAAATAAAGAAACTTGCTCAGGATAGACTAGTGTAGAGCTGCATCAAACCAGTCTTCTGACGATAATAGCAACAACGACGACGACGACAGCAAGAATAGTAATAAGTCACCGGCGACAGGCTGCGACACGGAGTAACTTTAAAGTTCTAGGGGACTCGAACGAGACAACAAACGCGGGGGCATTCATAGTGGAATATTTACTTCCGTGTTAAACTGCACAATGAACAGAGTGAGCAAGGCAGCTATCCGCGTAACCGCGATAACGAATCTTAACAAGTGCTGGAGGGTCAGTGTACTTCTCGCCACCTGTCTGCCATCTTTATCACCTGTGCCTGGGAAACGCTTTGCCAGCACTGTCCAGCATGTCTTAAAAAGTCGCCTTGGTTTTTGGTGACAACCGTTCAACATACAGAAAATCTCGAATTCCCTTAAGTGCTGTGGCTAGTTTTGCTGTTCATCTCTGATGACTTCGCAGTCAACAGTGTGCTAAACTTTTCTAAAAAAAGAGTATCTTTCGTACTATGAAATCAAAACATCATGTTTTCTCCATAATATACTCTGTCCATGCTGTACGAGGGCTAACATTTGATTCAGATAGTACGATCTTCTTGTCTTCAGCCGCTTATTTCAGTGAATCACAAAGTTACATGGCGTCTTCAGATATTCATTTCTATATTTGATTTTGATTGGAGATATAATTTTCTCGCGAAGATATAGTGAGCGCGGCAATGGTTCGAATGGCTCTGAGCACTATGGGACTCAACTGCTGTGGTCATCAGTCCCCTAGAACTTAGAACTACTTAAACCTAAATAACCTAAGGACATCACACACATCCATAGCCGAGGCAGGATTTGAACCCGCGACCGTAGCAGTCGCACGGTTCCGGACTGCGCGCCTAGAACCGCGAGACCACCGTGGCCGGCTGAGCGCGGCCGACACCTCATTGTTGCGTAGGATATTAATCGTTGATTCGAAGTGCACAATGAAAAATTGTGAAAAGAAGCTAATCTAAGAACGGAATTCATCTTAATCAAATTATAATTAAATGAGTCCCGTTTAACGTCAGATCTTTAAGACTCGATTGCTCATAATAGGCCGTGAGTCGCCCTCAAGTAAGACGCAGTACTTGGATGGCTGAGAAGTTAACTCGTACAGTGCCACTCTTTGCAAATAACGTGTTCATAAAAAGTAATAAAATTAGTCCTCCGGCAATTGTTTCTCCATTACTTCAGAAAAAGATAAAAAATGTTTTGTGGTGAAAGAGATGTTGTGGCAGTTGCTTTGCGTGCACCAACATTTGGTAGTGGTCATTTTAACAAAGCGACGATAGCATATGACACGTGTCAGTAATGCAATCCTGAAGAGCCAAAGCGTAATTTGGGACCATCCACGTCTCAATAAGAGTCGACAATCATCAGTTATCAGCGTTTCTGTGTTTACTTTACTCCGTGAGTTGATTGGTCTTCTGCGAATGATCTCATCCTCAACTTTATAAAGACACCGCATATTCAGTTCTGCGCGTCCAGAGGTACTACAACCGTGATAAGCGCACACATAGTGAGGAAATATTAAATAAGGTGAAAACTTCAAATTTCGTAGACGCCAATATCGATGAGAATTTAAACTGGAAGCACCACATTTTGGAACTCCTAATACAAATTAGTTCGGCCACAACTCACTTAGATCCAGTACAGATCTTGGCGATAGACATATCAGTAAGTTAACATATTTTGCACATTTTCATTCAATAATGTCATATGGGATAATGCGCTTCGGTAACTCATATATAAGAAAGAAAGTCTTCATTGCTCAAAAACGTGCCGTAAGAATAATATGTGGTGCTCATCTACGATCGTCTTGCAGGGATCTGTTTTTAGTAGTTGGGCATTCTGACTGCTGCTTCACATTGTATTTATTCTCTCATGAAATATGTTGTAAATAATCCACTACAGTTCAAGAGGAACAATGAGGTAAGTAATTACAATACCAGAAGGAAAAATGACGTTCATTACTCCACATTAAGGTTGTCTTCAGCGCAAGAAGGGTTGCACAAGGCTGGAACTAAAATTTTTCATCACTTACCCGGTGATAAAATATGTTTGGCAGACAGCAAAAATAAAATTTGAAAACAAACTGAAAACGTTGCTCTTTGATAAGTCCTTCTATTCCGCAGAAAAATTTTTATTATTGTTTTGCGTAAAACGTTGTGGGTAGGAATTACTAACTCACATGTGTATGTTAAAATAAAATAAAATAACCTTAGAAATTTTCAGTATGTAGCCAGAAATACAAAATTAATTTGCGATGTGAATATAAAATACCATTACGATTTATAGCTCAAAAACTCCATGGAACATGAAACCGACTATAACTTTGATGTAGACTACTGTGAATACAAGGAGTTCGATATGAGCGGCTATTTAATGTGGACGAGCGATGAGGCATCATAATAACTCGTATGTATGCGATGGAAATCCAGCAACAACACATAGAGAACACTCACAGTAAAGTGAGGGAAAAAGATAGGAGGTCCCTTGTTCTTCCCCCTTCAAGGAAAAGAACCTTCCCTCTGTTTCTCACTCTTCCTCTCCGTGTGTGTATATATATGTGTGTGTGTGTGGGGGGGGGGGGGGGGGGGGGAGGCGGAGAGTGTTTGCTGTCCGGTCTTTCAAGGAGAGGTTTCCAGCAGTGGTATCGACTTTTTGAAACCATCTATACTGTAATGATATAGGTTATGATGTTACACCATGCAACCATTCACCCTAGTGGGCTCTCGTTTGCGAGTAAGCGATGGAAAAAATTTGGAATTTTGTTTGATACTATATAGCTTTAAAAAGTCGTGTTTTCGGGAGAGGTTGCGTAGCGTGATAGTACAATACTATGCTCATACGCAAAAGGTTGTGGGATTGAGTTTCGTCATATGCTTCGAAATTTATTTTTAAATTTTTACCTAAATGACTTTGATCATTATTTTTATTCAACTAACTGGTTTAAATGTATTTTGTCGCGTTATTTTAATCACCGTATTAACTGTTCATTTTTCTTCCAGTTTGAATCTTTGTACATTTCGTTTTAATGATTGCCATATCCTTTTCATCATCTCATATTTTCGTGCATTTTGTTGCATTCGTTATTTGTATTCCTCATTTTGTTTGACATTCGGATTATTTATAACCCCTCCTTTCATTTAAATCTGTATCTGCGTCCATACTGCTACAAGAATTTATATTTTAAATGTATATGATGATTTCCAGCCAAGAAAATGTACATATTGTAACGAAAATTACGTTTTTGAATCTACTGCACATATAAATAGAAAATCTTTTGTTTTTCAACCGATATTTCGGAATTTTCAGTTGTTTAAATATTATGACAGATAAATAAAAATAATTAACTTCATACACACAAAGATTCCAACTTGAAAATGAGTGATGGAAATTAAAAAGTAAGAGCAACTGAAAAAGTTAATACGGTGATTAAATTAACGTGACAGAGGAGCAGAAATAAAAAATACATTTAAACGAATTAATTAAATAAAAGTAATGCTCAATGTCATTTCGATAGATTTAAAAATAAAAAAATCGAAGCACTTAACAAGTTTTGAACCCAAAGTCTCTCGTACATGATGTTAGCACCGTTACCATTTCATTGAGTTACCAGTTCGTAGAAGACCACTTGTTTAAAACTATAGAGCATCACAAGGACCCAACAGGGTGAATGGTTGCAGGATGTAATACTTGGGACTTTAACCAACACCTCCGTATAGACGGTTTCAAAAAGCCGCTCCTACCGTTGGGGACCTCTCCTTGTTAGTTGTCCAAATCCTCATTGGCCCATTATTGCGTACAGTTCGCGTATATAAAACGGATCTGAACAGTGAAAGCGATGTTTGTGACCCATCTACACATGGAGTCTACACATTTTTGCCTTTGCTGTTCGTTTCCAGTAAGAGTCAATCCTTCGTAAGTGGGTCTAGATTGTTTCCCCCATGAACGCGAGCGTGTCGTCTTGCTTTTGCAAATATACAATAAGCTCTTCATGTGTGCAAAAAAGAAACAACAAGCAGCTGAAGTGTGCTTTCTGGAGACATTCTTTTCAATATCTGTACTCACAGGTCTGTGCTTTGTCTTCTTTGATCTGATTTAATGTGCCGACCGCCAAAGTTTCTTATTAATAGTTTGTAGATGTTTGTACCCATGCATAAGTAGTATCAGCGATGTTGCATAGCGCTTTCCATTGCCATCCCATTTCAGGGGAATGCTGGGTAGTTCCTACAGTAGTCAGCGACCACCTGCTGCCCCATACTCTGTGCATTATGAGTAACTTAAAAGTAACATCTCATGTTGTCACAATATTATTTTATTATTATTATTATTATTATTATTATTATTATTATTATTATTATTAAATTAACATTATATCGTTTATTATTAATACAGAGTAACGTTACAGAGCTCTTATAGGATAAAAAATATAAATCTTCCGGATGATCATATTCAGAATTCGCGTCTCATTTTCTTTCGTTTTGTGTTCCTGCTATGCTACTCATTACATGATGTAACCGTGTTTTAATAATATATTTCTCGTTGCAGGTATGTTCTGACTCGTAATTTGCTGTTTCTTTTGCAGCTTCATAAATGTAAGTAAGGCACAACACACAGAATAGTCTACATCGAAGGCAGTGAATTTCCAATTGTCGCTAAGCGCATTTAATTCATTGGGAATTTTAAATTGTTAACTCGAGTATTGTGATAGCGTAATAATGAACCGTTATTTTAAATTTCCAATAACTGAATCATAAGCGTTTGTGTCGCAAACACTTTTCATATGTTAATGCCCCGGTAAACTGTTAATCCCGGAACCAGATTGAGAGATTTGATCAAAGCTGCGATCTGTTTACAGTTACTCTTTTCACATCTGTCTGGCAGTGAAATGTGAGCCAATGTTATCATATACCCAGCATCTGTGCCATTGTGATGCGAGGATTCGTGTTGAGGCTTTGACCATTAGCTCGTTCACTACGTCTGTATTCGCAATAATTGAGCAAGGTGCTACATGGTTTCCTCTGAGCTGCTGTAACCTACACCGCATGAGATGAGCAGTAAACCAGTTTTACTTGACCACGATATTATTGCGCCTAGGAGTGACGGCCCTTCGGTTGTCTTATGGCGAGTTTTTATTGTGATATTTCACGAGGACACGCTGAAACACTTCATAGTATATGCACGACTGTCTTAAAATCATTCTCACTGCAGTGCAGTTTCCTTAGTCACTGTTGTACTTCTTTAGTGTAACGTCACCACGTGCTTCCGATAACGCCCACGGGAGGCCAAGTGCAATAATATTGTTTTGGGATAGTAAAATGGCTTTGAGCACTATGGGACTTGACATCCATGGTCATCAATCCCCTAGAACTTAGAACTACTTAAACCTAACTAACCTAAGGACATCACACAACACCCAGCCATCACGAGGCAGAGAAAAACCCTGACCCCCCCGGGAATCGAACCCGGGCGTGGGAAGGGAGAACGCTACCGCACAACCACGAGATGGGGGCTTGGGATAGTACCATTCACTTTGAGATCGAAGTCAACTCTTGTGCCCGAGTTTGTTTACCAGCAAATTTCATTTTGGATATGTTACACCTTGAGCAAACACATTTTTTCTTCTTTTTAGCCAGACATGTTTCGCTGAAGTTTTTTTTAAATTAAACAATAGAAAAATTAGTCTTAGGTACCTGTCGATAGAGAAATTTCAATTATGAAGAAAAACATTGAAAGTGTTTGAAAACAGACAAATTTTATATATCCTGTCGCACGCGCTGTCGTTTTTGTGGTTTTCTGTATTTTGGGTTACAGCAGTTTTTATTTCAGTTTGTCATCTGCATGCATAAAGAACTTAATGTAGAAAGTTACTTAGATCTAAGAATTAGCACTGGTACTTTTATATTTAACTTTATTTTATTCTTCTGTGTATGTGTGTGTGTGTGGGGGAGGGGGGGGGGTAGGGGGGGGAGTGGGTTTAGATGTTTGTGTTTCTGTATGCAATATGTTACCACCTGCTTTTTCTGGTTTCACCATTTTACCTTGTCTGTGAGTAATCGGTTGGTCGTAGAGTCGTGTTTACTCAAAGTGAGGTTATATCTGTCTGGTCACATTCAAAAGATATGTGCCCCAGTTAAAGTCCAAATCGGATATCACTCCTCGAAACGCTCACGTCTGGCTCCAGACGTGTGTGTATTTCAGTAAAGACTGCAACAGACATGTGGCCCTCTCTCGGTGCTCGCCGAGGTGTTGCGGAGAGTTTGCCAGATGGCGAGCGCCTTGAACCAGATACGCGCGCAATGCCGTGCATCGAGCCACCCTGCGAGTAAGAAGTACTCGCTAATCTACAGGTCTGCGGAATGGAAAGCTGTTCGGTACTCAGTGTTTTCATGTGGCAATGTGCTAAGGAGGAAGAAGAGGAAAACAGTTGACGTTATCACTTAATTAAAGCAGATAAATACAGGGTAATTCAGCCGAACCTACCGCTGTCGTTTTATGCAGCCTTCAATGTTATATCTGCCATTCAAAAACCGCGCTCGAAATTTCCATGTTGTCTCGTTCGCTACGCTCAAACTATTTAGTCCTACTGAGCACGTGAACAGGACTTTGAAAGTATGATGTTTCAAGGATTCGGCAAATTAAAGGTTTTTCAAAAACGTGTCGTTTTTTGTACGATTTGTTGTAATTAAATGACAGTTAATGACAGCTTCTAGGTAGGCCAACGTAAGACCGAAGACGTACAATATTTGTCATCTTCGACAGGACGGCGCATTGTAATTTGGATGTTTGCCGGTGCGCACCCTGCTTCACGCATGAATTTTTTATTCAACTACATGTTTTTTGAAAGATTGTGGGACCTTCTTATTAATTTAGGAGAAGTACGGTCTGTAATGTTCGATGTTATGTATAAATAAGAGCTCTCTGTTCCCACGAGTATGTTAAGATTTTGTGAGCGTTCCAAGGAACGTGGACCACTGAACTGCTGGATTGCTGTCTACATCACTGCTTGAGTTGGCCGCAATCTAGTACTGTATGTATAGCACTGTTTGTAATGGAATATGATGCTCTTAATGAGTGGAGACGCGACGTTTCTTTTTGCCTTGTATCATATTTGTGAATATTGGAGTTTATTTGTGCGGTGCTGATGGACAGTGGTGCAAAATGTAAGCTGTAATAGAGATAATGGAGTAATTCTACGCGGATCCATTTTCCTGAAATGTGTGGTTTCAACGGCAGATATAGGCAACTGCCGCCGGAGAGCGCTGCGGCCGCAAGTGACGCTTCGCGTCTTGTAGTCAAGGAGGTTAGAACAAAAGGGGAGATCGTGTTATCTATGCCAAGCATAGATGTCAGTTGAAATATGTCAGCCATCCTGACGAGTCTTAGAAGTATGTTTCCCCGTTTAAGCCACAGTCAAACATAACAATCGCTAAACTCCGTCTGTTTTTCTGCTACCCACTGCTGTTGCAGCGCGACAAGCGACCAGGAAGGTATAGTTTTGAATTCGGTGAGATCTTCTGAAAGCGAAAGCGAGTCGTAATTGTTTATATTTGTCTGTAGAATGGTTTTTACAGACGGAAGCGTCTGTAGCACAATAACTTGCAGAAACGTCAAGGAGAGGACACCACGTTTGTCCTTTTTTTTTAGGTTTCCTAACGACCCTAGGTGGTATGAACCCGTACATTACAGAACAGTTTATTTACGATTTTCTTGCAGCCTACAGATATTTACTGGACAATGTCGTATTCTTCAAGAACAAAATATTGGCGGTGAACAATAGAAGACCTAATCTCTTGCCAAAAGGCGCCGAATATTTACTCAAGAACGCGAAGTTTTCTTCACTACACTTCCAGTGAAATCAATGAAGGTGGAACTTTGGAAACGTGTATGGAATGCAATACGTACATTATTTAACGCAGTAGATAAGCTATGACAACTATGGCTGAAGGCCGGCCGCGGTGGTCTAGCGGTTCTAGGCGTGCAGTCCAGAACCGCGCGACTGCTACGGTCGCAGGTTCGAATCCTGCCTCGGGCATGGATGTGTGTGATGTCGTTAAGTTGGTTAGTTTTAAGTAGTTCTAAGTTCTAGGGGACTGTTGACCACAGATGTTAAGTCCCATAGTGCTCAGAGCGTTTGAGACATGGCTGAAGGAAAAACCAAACAGAAGAAACCAATTGCACAATTTATTGTTGCTGCGTCTGAGCAACAAATGGCATGAATTTCCAACACGTTTGCTTTTGAAACAAAAGTAATTATCTTTACCACAATATTTATCTATTAGAAAGTCGAATGAAGTGTAAGACTGTGCGAAAATTGGGCTCCCTACAGTGTTGTTACGTGTCAAGAAAAGTACCTGTCATAATAAGAACAGGCAAGAAAGAACTATATCCATCTCGTGCATTAACTATGTGTTCATATTCTCTTGTTTTCAGCTGACTAAGCCGCACTTATGCACATATTCGAAAGTATTTCTTCATCATTAAGTTATAGCATATGTCACTGAATCAGGGAGATTCGCCTGTTTTTACATGTATTTCATGATCACTCATGTTTTTTTTTGATAATTTACGAACAATTGGGACGCAAAAATGTAATAACTATTTCGCTAATTAAAAAATATTTAAAAACCAACTTTAATTTCACGGCTGATTTCTCGCCGCCAGGGACACTTAGTGTCGCACCAACTGTCAGACGGTAACAATTTTCACAGCAGTGAGTGTCGCCGCTGTATATGTTACACTGTGGTTAAAGCCCTGTGTTAAACGTGCCCTCTTAGTGTGAATCCGATTAATTGACAGTCAGTTCTGACTATGTACTTTGAAACAATATATATGGTGTTTATAATTGAATATCAAGGTTTTAACGCTTTATAATATTTATTATATTAAACTTACAGTTTTAAATGATATGTCAAATGAAAACGCAACTCAAACGGTTTTACCAAGAACCTTATAAATGTTGAATATGAGCACAATTTGACACACGGCACACATAAAGTCTATAGCCGAGTTCTTCCCAAAAGTTGATACGTGTGTCTTCAGTGATTGTAGGAACAGCTGCTATAATCCAGTTTCTTAATTCAGGCAGGTCTGCTGGTAGCGGAGGCACGTACACACGATCCTTGATGAAGCCCCAAAGGAAAAAATCGCATGGCGTTAGATCGGTTCAACGTGGAGGCAATGCAAAGCAAGCCCTGTCATTGGGACTCTTGCGGCCTATCCAGCTCTTGGGTACAGCGAAGTTCGGATTGCGGCGGAAACATTGCGCGCTGCGTATGCGCACTGGTGCCAAATACAACTGTTTGAGTTGCTCTTTCATTTGAGATATCATTTGTAACTTTAAGTTAAATGTAATAAATAATATAAAGCGTTAAAAACCCCGATATTCATTTATAAACACCCTGTAGTTTCGTTGCTGAATACACAATCGTGAGTCAATTGAAAACTTAATTTTTAACGCCAGTTCTCATTCGTTAAACATGGTGTACATCGTGGCAAAATAGCCGCACATTTTATTCCTGTTTTAAGTGAAATCGAAGAGCGGAACTGCAGTACATTCACTAAGGCTCACCAATATGGCGGAGACTGGCTGGACGTTATCGACGTAACGGCGTCTCCCTATATTTCAACCTGATTGGTTGTAGCAGCTCGCTTCCGAGCGTACACTGTCCGCGACGGCGTGTTGCGCTATGAGAAACACGTCTGTTGTACGAACGGCCTTAGCTAAACTGGCGACTCTACCTACCGCGAGGGAAACCGGACACAAAGATAAAAATAGAGTAGTTTTGCCAAATAATGAAGACAGCTGACCTCGTACGACGGTGTCACGCTGTCAAAATGAGTGTGTTGTGACTTGTGGGGAACAGACGCGGATGGTTGTGGTGGTGGCGACTTCCTTGACGCCGGCTGCACAGTGTGTGTGTTTCGCTGGCACGGAGCTGCGGCAAGTTCGCGATCTCCTGGGCTGGCCGCCGGCCGCCCGCCGTCTACCGTGGCAGCCTTCCAAGTGATATTTCAGCGCGCGCGGCGCTGCCCGGCCCGGCGCCGAGGATCGACCGCCGCTCTCCAGGCTGCTGCCGCAAGAGCCGAGCGCGGCACCTCGAGACGAGGCAGGTCGTCTTTACAGCAGCCACTGAAAGCAAGCCAGGTACGGCCAGAAATGAGCCACAAGACCCGACAGGGGAAAGGAAACAAGGGTGTTACGGTTTAACGTTCCGACGACAACGAGGTCATTACTCAACTTCGGGCCCAAAGGCGTTCTCATACGGGACGAGGCACCTAACGTTGACGTGGACGCGACATTCCACCTGACGAGATAGAACGCCGACGGGACGAGTTGGTTTAAGGGGAGAAGGACGTCAAACGGTTCGACTTGGAGCAGGAGTGGCACCACGGGACATTTTAATTTCCACTGTCTATACTTTTACAAGTAAATTCATCAAACTTTGTCAGCATGACCAGGAAGGATCCAGGATTCACACTCGTAACAGTGGAAGTTCAAAAACACAACGAAATAATTTTTTTTTTACATATGAAATTTCATCATTTTATACACTTACTAGTGGCCGCATTTGTTGCTATTGGAGCACTTCTAAGATTCTTCGGTGAATTTTGCACAGCATACAAGCCATACTTACAGATGTATGAAACTCTAGAATTTTCCAAAGTATTAAAAGCTGTGGTAAAAATTGAGATAATTAACGACGAGGGTGGGTCAAATGAAAACCTTAAATTTTTTATAAAAATATTATTTATTGTGCAGAAGTGGTACAAAGCTGTATCAATTTTCAACATAATCTCCCCCACGCTCAATGCAAGTCCTCCAGCGCTTTAAACAGCGCATAAAGTCCTTTGGAAAGAAATTCTTTTGGTAGTTCGCGCAACCACTCATGCACCGCATGGCATACCTCTTCATCAGAACACAACTTCTTTCCTCCCACTGCGTGTTTGAGTGGTCCAAACACATGGAAATCACTTGGGGCAAGGTCTGGTGAGTATGGTAGATGAGGAAGACACTCAAAATGCAGGTCTGTGATTGTTACAACTGTTGTACGGGCCGTGTGGGGCCTTGCATTGTCATGTTGCAAAAGGACACCTGCTGACAGCAATCCACGTCGCTTCGATTTGATTTCAGGCCGCAGATGATTTTTTAGGAGATCTGTGTATGAGGCACTGGTGACGGTGTTCCCTCTAAGCATGTAATGCTCCAAAATGATACCTTATTCGTCTCAAAAGAGAGTCAGCATAACCTTCGCTGCTGATGGTTCTGTTCGAAACTTCTTTGGTTTTGGTGATGAGGAATAGCGCCATTCCTTGTTCGCTCTCTTCGTTTCCGGCTGGTGGAAGTGAACACAGGTTTCGTCCCCAGCAACGATTCTTGCAAGGAAGCCATCACCTTCCCGTTCAAAGCGCCGAAGAAGTTCTTCACAAGCATCAACACGTCGTTCTCTCATTTCAGGAGTCAGTTGCCGTGGCGCCCATCTTGCAAACACTTTGTGAAACTGGAGCACATCATGCACAATGTGGTGTGCTGACCCATGAGTAATCTGTAAACATGCTGCAATGTCATTCAGTGTCACTCGGTGGTTTTCCTTCACTATGGCTTCAACTGCTACAATGTACTGTGGAGTCACAACTCGTTGTGCCTGACCTGGACGAGGAGCATCTTCCACTGAAGTCACACCATTTGCGAACTTCCCTACTTCATTCGTAGGCTTGCTGCTGTGATAAACATGCATCACCATACTGAATCTTCATTCGTCGATGAATTTTAATAGGTTTCACACCTTCACTACGCAAAAACCGAATAACAGAACGCTGTTGTTCCCTGGTGCAAGTCGGAAATGGGGCGGCCATCTTTATACCGATACTACGACGCTATGTGTGCATCTGCAATATGCTGACACCTACAGGCCATTCTGCGCGCTGTTTGTAACATGCTTACCAACTTTCAGGATAACGGCGCGAAATTTCGATTTGTTATTACAAATGTAAGGTTTTTATTTTGACTCACCCTCGTATAAAATTTGAGTTTTTGCTAAACATGAAGATTAAAATGTAACTGCTCATACATATTTTTCGCAAATTAAATTAATTCTAGACTTTCATACACCTGTGAGTATGGTTTGTATGCTGTCCAAAATTCATCGAAGAATCTCTTACTTATGAACATAATGTACCTGTAGCAACAAGTGCAGCCAATAGTAACTGATAAAAAAAGATGAAATTTTACATGTAAAAATATTTTGTTATGTTTACGAACTTCCACTGCTGTGAGTGTGAATCCCGAATCCTTCTCGGTCATGCCGACAAAGTTTGACGAATTTATTTGTAAAAGTATAGACAGTGGAAATTAAAATGTCCTGCGGTGCCTCTCCTGCTCCAAGTCGGTCCGCTTGACGTTCTAACCCCCTTAACGTGATTTGCGTTCTGAGCGCTCTCCAGCGGCAGTCTGCTGCATCTGGTGGGGCGTCTGGGGCGCGAACCACAAAGTATGTGTATGAGAAAGGACAGGCCTACAGTTGCTCCGGTAACTCTCAGCGATTGTCAAAGAAAAGCCGAGGTAATGGCGAAGTAGATTCTACACTCGTCGATGACATGAACAGCGAATAATGTTTGACAACGATCTGACATGCCTACTAATAGAAGTTATTCGTTAGTTCAGTCGATGCTGCATTTCGTTATCAGTTTTAAATTGAATATAGTTTTAGTGCCTAGTGTCAGTGTGCGCTTTAGTACTAGCCATAATCTCGAAAGTGCAATGATAACTCTTACTCTGGGAAAAGTACTAAATCACTTAGATTTTAAGGTCGAGATTGGTTTCGTAGTCCCATGTGAGTGCAAGATGAGATTTTTTCCGAAGCTGTTCGCCACAACGAAAAAGATATTTTCCGACGAGATACAAATATGAGGCAGTCCATAAAGCCAAGAGATAAGAATATTTAATTTACACGAAGTTTCAAAAGAGCAAAAACTTTCAATATGTAACTTGTGTTTATTTTCTGACATAGACTAACAGTTACGTTCAAGGGCGCCCATACCCGTCGGGAAGGAAGACGTAATCAGGTGTTTCTCCTTTAAGAAATCGATGTAAAAGTCCACGTAGGTTTTTAACAGTGCGAGAGCACGGCTTAAGGGAGCGTTAAAGTTGCATTACTGCTAACTAATATATGTTGCTGTTGTTGTTGTGGTCTTCATTCCTGAGACTGTTTTGATGCAGCTCTCCATGCTACTCTATCGTGTGCAAGCTTCATCATCTCCCAGTACCTATTGCAGCCTACATCCTTCTGAATCTGCTTAATGTATTCATCTTTTGGTCTCCCTCTACGATTTTTACCCTCCACGTTGCCCTCCAGTACTAAATTGATGATCCCTTGATGCCTCACAACATGTCCTACCAACCGATCCCTTCTTCTAGTCAAGTTGTGCCACAAACTTCTCTTCTCCCCAATCCTATTCAATACCTCCTCATTAGTTACGTGATCTACCCACCTTATCTTCATCATAATTCTGTAGCACCACATTTCGGAAGCTTCTATTCTCTTCTTGTTCAAACTATTTATCGTCCATGTTTCACTTCCATACATGGCTACACTCCATACAAATACTTCCAGAAACGACTTCCTGACATTTAAATCTATACTCGATGTTAACAAATTTTTCTTCTTCAGAAACGCTTTCCTTCCCATTGCCAGTCTATATTTTATATCTTTTCTACTTCGACCATCATCAGTTATTTTGCTCCCCAAATAGCAAAACTCCTTTACTAGTTTAAGTGTGTCATTTCCTAATCTAATTCTCTCAGCATCACCCGACTTAATTCGACTACATTCCATTATCCTCGTTTTGCTTTCGGTGATGTTCATATTATACCATCGTTTCAGGACACTGTCCATTCCGTTCAACTGCTCTTCCAAGCCCTTTGCTGTCTCTGACAGAATTACAATGTCATCGACGAACCTCAAAGTTTTTATTTCTTCTCCATGGATTTTAATACCTACTCCGAACTTTTGTTTTGTTTCCTTTACTGCTTGCTCAATATATAGATTGAATAGCGTCGGGCAGAGGCTACAACCCTGTCTCACTCCCTTCCCAACCACTGCTTCCCTTTCATGTCCCTCGACTCTTGTAACTGCCATCTGGTTTGTGTACAAATTGCAAATAGCCTTTCGCTCCCTGTATTTTACCCCTGCCACCTTCAGAATTTGAAAGAGAGTATTCCAGTCAACATTGTCAAAAGCTTTCTCTAAGTCTACAAATGCTAGAAACCTAGGTTTGCCCCTGTATAGACCCTCTATATACTCCTTCCACCTTCCTGCTTTCCCTTCTGTACGTAGAACTGGGTTTTCATCTGTGCTCTTGATATTCATACAAGTACTTCTCTTTTCTCCAAAGGTCTCTTTAATTTTCCTGCAGGCAAATCTCCCGCTCCACGGTAGGCGCAGAGCGGAGATAACGAGCTCTGACGTATGTGCTCTGTAGTAGACTACGGAATGTGGAATGTTTCCTGTATTCGGTGTCTGGTTCTGTACTACGTGACGGAAGGACGTCCTCTTCAAAGTGGAGTGCGGCGCTTCCGTGGAGCACCAAAATGAAACCCCCCTCTGTCGAACGTACCACTTCCTCTGATATGTCGCTGTAGGCTGACGAAAATCGTATGTGACGTCGTAATTACAGCAGTGGCTGACGACGGCGCCCTCTTCTCAGTTTGTGTGTGCGCCGTGCACCGGAAGACTTCAGGTGATGCGATCTTCGAAATTATTTTATATCCAGGCTGTACATTTCGGACACGGGTTCCTTGTCAAAACTTTACCTACTAACAAGGGAAACTCCCCATCGCACCCCCTCCACTTCTCCCCCTCCCCGCCCTCGGGATTAAGTGGTAAATTGTCCCAGTGGATACCCCGTCAAAAACTGAACACAGATCAAGCATGAAAACAAGAAGAAAGTGTACTGAACTGTGAAAAAAGAAGCAAAATATAAATAGTGAACGGTCCAAGCTCAAGATGTGCAACGTCGAGCGACTCGCAGGAACCACGACGCCGTGGTCGTGTGGTCACGGTATTGGACTGCAAAGCGGGAGATCTCTTTTCAAATGTCCCGCCTGCCTCATTTTCTTCTTTTTTCGCAAATTTATGGTCTGTCGGTCCGGTCATTGGCATGTCTGTTCTTCTTTAGTCTTGGTAATTGTCATACTATAAGGTTGGTTATAGAATACGACTCATGTGGAAGGAATATATTACCGTCACAGGTAAATGTGATGAGTAGTGAGAACAGCTGAGATGCCACATAGAACCCTCACAGAAATGAAAACGACGGTTCAAACCCGCGTCCGGCCATCCTGATTTAGGTTTTCCGTGATTTAGAGAAATCACTTCAGGGAAATGCCGGGATGGTTCCTTTGAAAGGACACAGCCGACTTACTTCCACGTCCTTCCGTAATCTGATGGTACCAATGACCTCGCTGTTTGGTCCCCTTCCCCGAATCAAGCGACCAACCAACCACAAATGAAAATGACAATTGCACGGGTGTGAACTATGTTACAACGAAGGAATTCAAGAGTCAAAACTTAACAAAACGGAACGCAAGGGGCATAACATGTGGTACCTGTGTAGAACCTGTTGCAAACGGACATTACACGACGATACAGACACAAATTTGAATGCAGCGAACAGACTCGTCAATGACCGGACGAACAGCTCATAACTTTGTGAAAAAAAAAACAGTGGTGATGACTGGGTGTTGTGTGATGTCCTTAGGTTAGTTAGGTTTAAGTAGTTCTAAGTTCTAGGGGACTGATGACCTTAGATGTTAAGTCCCATAGTGCTCAGAGCCATTTGAACCATTTGAAAAAACAGTGGGGTATTAGGGAGATTCGAACCCGGATCTTCTCCTTCGTAGTCTAACACCGTGCCGATATGATCACGACACCACGGTGATTTCAGGTCGCTAGATTTGCACATGTTAATCTTGGACCGCTCACTCTTTCTATTTTGCTTCTTTTTTCCACAGTTCATTACACCTTCTTCCATTTTTGATGCTTGATGTATGTTCATTTTTCACGTGGTATCCCATGGGCCATCTTACCGCTAAATCTACGACCCCTAGAAACCTGTAAAACCATTCTGATTCGCGCCGTATATGAGACTTTTCGCGGATAATGCTATTATGCACAGAGAAGCTGCAATGCCAGAAAGAGTAGCGAATTAGAGGAAAATCTGCGGAATATCTACAGTCGGTCAAGGGACTGACAGTTGACTCTCAGCATAAACGAAGCGGCGGCAGTACGAATGTAGAGTAGAGACAGAGCACAAATGCGGACTGGATATCCATTTATATCTGTACGAGCAACCTTACGATGTGTGGCGGAGGGTACTCAAGATACTACTCACCTCCGTATGTGGTCTGCTTTCTTTGATTTTCTCCTTTTGATCATTTCGAAAGACTTATGTGAGAAGAAGTATTGAACTGCATGCCCATGGCGAGTAACAGCCGCGTGTACTCGCTGCGCTAGAAACAGTTTCAGTGCACACACGACGGCCTCGCAGTGATAATCGCGCAGCAGCATTAGATTGAAAGGCAAGTAGATTGCACGTAGGCGGAAGAAAGCAGGCAGTGTTTGCTTACTTAGTTTATGAACACACTAAGAAAGGCAACAGGAGATGTTTTTCTCACCCTATGGTTAGTTCACGGTTGCTGAAAGGAGCGTTCGTGACACTGCTTGTAGATTTAGAAAATGAGAGTAAATTCTTTACTTTCTAATGAATGCACAGTCGTCTGATGAATTAACAGTAAAACAACAGCTGTAACGTCAACTGTTCGTCTTTTCCCAATATCTGGGTAGTGACTACAGTCTAATTGATCTGCATTATCAGTACAGAATCGGCCGCACAACACTGTGTAATATAGGAAGGAAAGTTTTCAAAGTTGTTTAGGAAGGCTGACGCAAAGAGTGCATACGGTAACTCACAAAAATAAAGGTGGCTTAAAAATGCCAGAGGATTTGAAAAGAATGCTATTTATTCTGGACAATGAAATCCCATCAACCCTCTTTTTAGAGTAAGGTCACGTAACTGTAGAAGGAATGTTTTCTCTGATTACCTTGAAGGCGATGCTGGCAAATTACCATGTCAAGACAAATGTATCAAAATCTTAGCCAGTAACAATTGTAGTGAACACTGAATCAATTTATTCTGGAACGTGAAAGACTATTCGATTCATATCCCTATTGAAATATGTGCAGTTATGTATTTTGTGGCTACAGTATAATAAAGTGCTGGTTATACTGAACCAGATGAAAGAAGAGAATGTATTTTAAATCTTTATTGTTAATTGAAGATATGTTCATTCAGAGCCAGGGAACAAAGTATTTGCTGCGTAGCGCTATTTCAAGCTTTTAATGGCCACATTCGAGCAAGGTCGCCGCTTTTAGAACACAAACAGAAATTATTTTAACTGTGATGTTTAACTATATCATTTTCCTCCTCAGTCGGTTTCGCAGCAAAACCCACACTATATTTTACACGCACCTGAAACCACCACGTGGCTTTTTTCTTAATCCTGCCAATATCCTTCTTACGAGAACTTTATCATATCTCAGGGTGAACAATTCCACGTCCAAACAGCCCGCATCCGTGGCATGCTGACGGCAGCTGTTGCTCGGATTGCCGAGTTCGCAGCATCACAGTATGCACAGACACATTGTTTCATAAGCACTGTTGAAACCCGCGGGAGAATGACGCTGCGACAATAAATCGCTGGTGCACATCGAGCCTGACGTTAGGCGACTCTTCCCGGATTCTGCTCTCTCGTAATTTGACCTGGGAGCCTCTCCGTGATACAGAACAATATCTTTTGTAGCGCTCTGCTGATCATCTCTGTAACGCATTCGCGCCGACTAAACGATCGCACGGCGCTCTACGTTGAAACTCTTGTCTGTCTTTTATTAATCCAACCCGGCAATTGTCCCCTATACCTCTTTCCTCCCCGCGGAAGCCCATAAACCAGGCACTGATCGCATGGTTACGCTCGCAACATCACCTGCAAAAGGGGTTAGTTACGTAGTGCGTATTGTGCAGTTTCTTAGTATTCTTGTAATAAATCTCAGCCTCATATCTGCTTGCCCTACAATTTATTTTATCTGGTCGCTGCAGTTACGTCGCTCCGGATGGTTGCTCCTATATATTTTACTGTAGTCTCCGTTCCCATAGATTCGTCACCAATATTGTACTCGGATAGTAATGGACATTTTCGCCTATTTATCCGCTACAAGTTGCCAGTCGATCCTCTTCATTTCACCAGTCATCTTGTGTTCCTACCTTCCTAAGGACAACTACATCATGGATAATCATCCTCGTGGAACTTCCAAATTTATCCACTACATACTCTAAACAATAACGGCCCTGACACACTTCGTTGCGGTACTCATGAAATTACCTTTACATCGGTTCATATTATTCCGTTTAGAACGACGTGTTCTATCTGTAAGGAAGTTCCGAATCTAATCTCAGACCATGTCTGATTCTCGGTTAAGCGACAGAGTGGAGGTGTGTCGAATGCCTTCTAGCACACTGGACTCGTGTCTGGGAGGACGGCGGTTCAGACCCACGTCCGGCTATCGAGATTTAGGTTTTCCGTGATTTCCGTAAATTGCTCCAGGCAAATGCAGGGATGGTTCCTTTGAAAGGGCACGGCCAATTTCCTTCCGCATCCTTGATACAATCTGAGCTTTTGCCTCGCTTCTCGATGTCGTTGAGACGTTAAACCCAATCTTCCTTCCTTTCAATACCTTCCGCCAGTCAAGGAACACGGCTTCACCCTGGGCGCCGTTGTCTACAGCGCTGTAGATCGCGTGGTCGAACAGAGCGAGCTGAATTTTACAAGATCTTTGTTTGCGGAATCCATTTTGATTATTGTAGAGGATATGGCACAGCCCATTGATGAAGTGAAGATGGACTGCAGCATATTGTTTTCGCTACTACAGCGGCGTGCTACGGTACCAGGACTAAGTGGATGTACCTGCAGAAAAACAAAAATTAAATCCGTAATATATTATCTCCAGGGGTAACTATTTTACTACGTCTCGTAAATTGTTTTGTCTTATTGTATTTGTGTTCTTGTCTTCGTATTTCGCTAACATATGACAACTGACGCTCTCGCTGATTAACGCTTTCCCTTCAGTTTGGAAAAGAAGTGCGAGAGGAACAGGTAGTCTGCTGCTTATTGTCGTAAGCTGCATCTGTACTCCGCAAACTACCTTACGGTATGTGGCAGACCGTACTTTTTGTACCATTGGCACTTCCCCTTTTCCCTGTTCCAGACACGAATGGTTCGAGGGAAGAACGATTGCGGGCAAGGTTCTGTGTCGGTTCGAATGACGTTAATTTTATCTTCTTGGTTTTTTCGCGAGATACACGCAGAAGGAAGCAGTATATTGGTTGATTCTTCTAGGAACGTACGCTCTCTGAACTTTCACACCGTGATCCAGAGCACCTCTCTTCCAGCGTCTGCCACTGGAGTTAGCTAAGAATCTCCCTGGCGCTTTCGTGCTTTCTAAACGAAGCTGTAACGAAACACGCTGCTCTTCTTTGAATCCTATCCTACGGGTCCGGTACTGACAAGGAGTACTAAATGAGAGAAGTTTATGAAGTCGTCCCATTTTTAATTGCTCCGTACATACGTTTCTAGGTACTTTATGGCAGTAACAGCTACCAGTGACTGTTCTGCAATCGTGTTCTCATTCATTATTGGGTCTTTCTGTGTCTGTACAGGAAATACTGTACATTTGTTTGTGGTGAGGGTCAGTGCCACTCCCTGCACCAAAGCGTCGATCCTCTACAGGTCTTTCTGCATTTCGCTACAGTTTTCTAGAGTCGCTGCCTCTGTTGTATACAACAGCATCATCCGCGACAATCCTCATGGAACTTGCGATGTTATCTCATTGGTCATTTGTTTATATTTGAAAACTGGTGGTCCAACACTCCCTTGGGACGCGCCAGAAATTACTTTTACGTCTGTAGATTTCTCTCCATTGGCAGTGACGTGTCTCTTAGAAAAGCTTGAATCCAATTTCAGCGGTGGTCTGATACTCCGCATGCTCGTATTTTGTCATTATTATGAAAATTAATGCTCTTGTAACACTCCCTTGGGAAATGACCGATGTCTGTTGTACGTCTCAAGACTTCTTCCCGTTGAGAAGACATGCTGTGTCCTGTTCGCTAGAAAGTCTTCAATTCAATTACACAGTTGGTATGGTATTCGGCACCCTCGTATTTTATCGTTAAGCGGCAGTGCGCAACTGTACGGAGCGCTTTTCGGAAGTCAAGAATTATGGTATCTGCATGGGTGCCTGTATCTGACGCTTTCTGGGTCTCGTGGATGAGCAGAACTAGCTGGGTTTCACACGATCATTGTTTCCCGAACCGATGTTTATAACCACAGAGCAGATTTGCGTTCTCCAGAATACGCGAGCATAAAAATGTCCCAAAAGTCTACTTCAGATCGACATTAGAGAAGATTTGTGTGTTTGTTCGACGACCATTCTTGAAAATTGAATAGTTAGTTAGGCGAGATACCAGGAAGAGAAAGTCTGCCCAGGATCCTGCATAGCATTTTTTAAAGCCCGAACTGGCTGTAAGGGTGGCAACTTGGAGAGCGGGCAACACCAGCGCGAGGAAGACAGAGTGCAAGCCCATTGCGAACCTGGCTGTCCCGCCCAGGGACAGTGGGAATCCGGAAGCAGCTGCCGGTGAGAGAGGCTGGCAGGCGCAATGCGGAAGGAGGAAGCGGCGCGCAGGGGGAGGCGGTTGATGTGTGGGGCTGTGGCCTCTGGGAGGCGCGGCGGCCGCCGGGGGGAATCCCCTCACTGCGCCACTCCCCCCTCCAGCATTGTCGTCGCCTTGCCTCGGTGGGAATTAGCTCGGCTGCGTCAGGGCGTGCCATAGCAAGGCCTCACGGACTGTGCGGCTAGTCCCGGTGGAGGTTCGAGTCCTCCTTCGGGCATGGGGGTGTGTTTATCCTTAGGATAATTTAGATTAAGTAGTTAGTAAGCTTAGGGACTGATGACCTTAGCAGTTAAGTCCCATAAGATTTCACACACATTTCAACAACAAGGCTACATGAAAAACGTGACCTCCAACATACAGACGTTATTAGAATCGACTTTAGTCATTTGATATTTAATGAAAAAGCACTTTTATTATTCGTATTAGCATGTCATTTTCAAAACATATTATAATTTTAACATATTTTACATAGGTATCTGCGTATATGCATCCCAACATCTCACGATGAGATTATGCCACTATTGGTCGACTGCCTTCTGCAGTTCGCGTGAAGTACGAAGTTTGTGAGTAAATACATGTAATTTGGGTTATCTTCACAGAAAAAATTGCAAGTTATAAAATCAGGGAACGTAGGGGTACAGGGGATGTCGGCAAAAACCTTCCGTAAAAGGAGCGACGAACAACGCCCATTGAAATTAAATGTCGTGTAGCTAGGGCCTCCCGTCGGGTAGACCGGTCGCCTGATGCAAGTTTTTTGAGTTGACGCCACTTCGGCGACTTGCGCGTCCATGGGAATGAGATGATGATGAAGACAACACAACACCCAGTTCCTGAGCGGAGAAAATCTGCGACCCAGCCGGGAATCGAACCCGGTTGCCTTGGCATGACAGTCATCCCCACTGACCATTCAGTTATCGGGGCGGACACCACGCCCGTTGATAATCGTGTAGAGGATTAGAAATCAACATTTTTTAGTGTGGAGTAGAAATCGTAATCTAAGTTGTGAACGCAAGGTAATGCTGAATATGTGAACAAGACAGTCTGTGGTGACTGTGGCAATATACTATGTTGATATCCAGAAAAATACCGGCCAGTGAAGTTGAAAATGTCAAATCGCATACCACACTGTTACACGCTCCGAATGGAGACGTCTACCACATTTTATGTGGAGTCTCATTGGTCCAGTGGTGGAAATGCTGTTTATTGACCTCTCCTATCAAATGAAAATGGAGCGTCTTTACTCACGACAGTAATTTCTCATTTCATTTTACTTCAAGCCGCACTTCTTTCGAACTCACGAAAGTTCTCTCATTCCTCAGCCAGGAACCAGAACCAGGCACTGAGCACGGGCTAGAATTTTGGGAATGTAATAGGGCCGATCAAAAATGTTTGACAGCACCACCTACGGCTAACTATGTGTGTCTTAGTTGCCGAGCGTTGTTACCGTGATCTTTAGATAAGATAATTCACGTGTTGCTTCGAAGCGTATTGCGATCAAGATTTACATGCTATCACTTAACCTGCTCTCTCAGGTTGTATTACGGAAGGAAAGAAGGAAGGGAGATTAAGGTTTAGCTCACCGTCAACGACCCGCTGATAGGAGGCAATGCAGCTCTCTTGCAGTCATTTCAGCCTGAATTTAAGTTAATCCTTTCTGCCGAAAATGTGGATGAAATGTTCGAAAGTTATCTGGATAGTTATCTTGATTTCTGAGTCCAGCTAGCTACCCTAATCTACACTACTGTCCATTAAAATTGCCGCACCAAGAAGAAATGCAGATGATAAACGACTATTCATTGGACAAATATATTATACTAAAACTGACATGTGATTACATTTTCAAGCAATTCGGGTGCATAGATCCTGAGAAATCAGTACCCAGAACAACCACCTCTAGCCATAATAACGGCCTTGATCCGCCTGCCTGGGCATTGCGTCAAAAAGAGCTCGGATGGTGTGTAGAGGTACAGCTGCCCATGCAGCTTCAACACGATACCACAGTTAATCAAGACTAATGACTGGCGTATTGTGACGAGACATATGCTCGGCCACCATTGACCAGACGTTTTCAATTGGTGAGAGACCTGGAGAATGTGCTGGCCAGGGCAGCAGTCGAACATTTTCTGTATCCACAAAGGCCCGTACAGGACCTGCAACATGCGGTCGTGCATTATCCTGCTGAAATGTAGGGTTTCGCAGGGATCGATTGAAGGGTAGAGTCACGGGTCGTAACACATCTGAAATGTAACGTCCTCTGTTCCAAGTTCCGTCAATGCGAACAAGAGGTGGCCGAAACGTATAACCAATGCAACCCCATACCATCACGCCGGGTGATACGCCAGTATGGCGATGACGAATACACGCTTCCAATGTGCGTTCACAGCGATGTCGCCAATCACGGATGCGACCATCATTATGCTGTAAACAGAACCTGGATTCATCCGAAAAAATGACGTTTTGCCATTCGTGCACCCACGTTCGTCGTTGAGTAATCCATCGCAGGCGCTCCTGTCAGTGATGCAGCGTGAAGGGTAACCGCAGCCATGGTCTCAGAACTGATAGTCCATGCTGCTGCAAACGTCGTCGAACTGTTGGTGCAGATGGTTGTCTTGCAAACGTCCTCATCTGATGACTCAGGGATCGAGACGTGGCTGCACGATCCGTTACAGCCATGCGGATAAGGTGCCTGTCATCTCGACTGCTAGTGATACGAGGCCGTTGGGACCCAGCACGGCGTTCCGTATCACCCTCCTGAACCCATCGATTCCATATTGTGGTAACAGACATTGGATCTCGACCAACGCCGCATTCGGGAGGACGACGGTTCAATCCCGTCTCCGGCCATCCTGATTTAGGTTTTCCGTGATTTCCCTTAATCGTTTCAGGCAAATGCCGGGATGGTTCCTTTGAAAGGGCACGGCCGATTTCCTTCCCAATCCTTCCCTAACTCGAGCTTGCGCTCCGTCTCTAATGACCTCGTTGTCGACGGGACGTTAAACACTAACCACCACCACCACCGTCGACCAACGCGAGAGGCAATGTCGCGATACGATAAACCGCAATCGCGATAGGCTACAATCCGACCTTTATCAAAGTCGGAAACGTGATGGTACGCATTTCTCCTCTTTACAAGAGGCATCACAACTACGTTTCACCAGGCAACGCCGGTCAACTGCTGTTTTTGTATCAGAAACCGGTTGGAAATGTTCCTCATGTGAGCACGTTTTAGGTGTCGCCACCGGCGCCAACCTTGTGTGAATGCTCTGAAAAGCTAATCATTTGCATATCACAGCATCTTCTTCGTGTCGGTTAAATTTCGCGTCTGTAGCACATCATCTTCGTGGTGTAGCAATTTTAATGGTCAGTAGTGTAATGCTGGCTGGAGACCGCCTTGCTGGAAGTGCAGTTGGTGGTGGAAAGCGGCGCGGCCTGCAGAGGGCGGGCAGCTTTCCCACGCCAGATTTCACGGAGCGCTCGGCGGCCGCTGGCGGCAACCTGTGGCACCGGGCGGACCGCTGCAATGCGGAAAGGGTGTGGTCGCCGGTGGGCCGGAGGAAGCTCCGCCGTCCCGCTTCCTGATTCACGGCGCGCACCACGCCACTCTCCCAAATGAGCTTTACGGAGCGCGCTTACGCGGACTGCGCATTCTGCTCGCACACGTGCCCGTGTACGACCCCATATACAAAATTTACAAATCCCTGCTCAGGGCACCAGCGGCAAGAGCTCAAGCCTAATCTTACTCAGTTGCGGTGTCTGGGACGTTTGAGTGGAACGAATGGTCCACGTGTGCACGCTTCCTACAGCTCTCCCCCATGTCACTGCTATAACGTCAATACTAAGGAAGGAAGGAATCAATATGTAGTCCTCTCAGTGACAACTGTATTCAGAACAGCCTCGATAAGTGTTGTATTTCCCTTGAAGAAATAGCCACACGATACGAACAATCAGCGAAAAACATTGAGACAATGCCGAAACTTGCTCTTCAGATTGAATAATCTGAATACAATTTCGAAAGCACAGTTGACATACCGTCTGACCATGTAAAAGAAATGGACAAAGTAATGGAATGAATAAGCTACGAGGGTCGGTCAAAAAGTAATGCCTCCCATTTTTTTTCTACTTAAAAAAATTAAGTTAAGTGAAAAATTTGAATTTGGCGCCATTCCTCAAACCTTCTTCTGCAATCCACTGCAGTAGTAACTTTCTGTGTCAACAGGTGGCAGCACAGCAGAAGTTTGTAAGATGGCCGACATCGATGTTCGTTTGAGACAGCGTTGTGTGATTGAATTCTTGAATGCAGAAGGTGAAACGCCCATACGCATTCATGAAAGACTGAAGAAGGTGTATGGTGTTGTGACAGTGGATGTCAGCACTGTTAGACGATGGGTTCGTCGTTGTAAGGAAGCTGAAGGGCAAACACCGTTGACTGACGAAAAGCGGAGCGGCAGGCCGGTGAGTGCAGTGACTCCACACAACATTCAGCAAGTTGATGACATCATTCGTGGTGACCGTCGGGTGACTGCAGATGAAGTGTGTCGCATTATTTCTCTTAGTAAAGGCAGTGTGATCAAGATTATTAAACAATTGGGGTACTCAAAAGTTTGTGCACGGTGGGTTCCAAGAATGTTAACCTATCAGAATAAAGAGGCAAGGAAAACAATAGCCTCCCAACACTTGCAGCGCTTCCGTTTGGAGGGAGATGAGTTTCTGAAAAAATTGTGACCGGGGACGAAACATGGTTGCATTTTTTTGAACCCGAATCAAAGAGGCAGTCAATGGAGTGGCGTCACACAAGCTCGCCGAGGAAGAAAAAATTCAACACTGTGCGATCGGCAGGGAAAGTTATGGCAACAGTTTTCTGGGATACAGAGGGTGTGATTCTGGTTGATTTTTTGGAGCAGGGATGCACAATAAATTCTGTTCAATACGTCACAACCCTCAAAAAACTTAAAGCACGTCTTCAGCGAGTTCGCCCAACAAAATCAATGGCAGATGTTCTTCTTTTGCATGACAATGCAAGACCACACACCAGTCGTCACACCTCTGACGAGATTGTCAAAATTGGATGGGAAGTTTTGCCTCATCCCCCATACAGCCCTGACCTGGCACCATCAGACTTCCATCTGTTCGGGCCACTAAAAGAAGCTCATCGTGGGATTCATTTTGAAGATGAGGAGGCCGTCAAAACATCCGTGCGTCAATGGCTTAGGAAGCAGAGCTGTGATTTTTACCGTGCTGGGATACATGCCCTTGTTCAAAGATGGACCAAAACTGTAGAGATGGGCGGAGATTACATTGAAAAATGACAAAATGATCCTCAATGTTGTGGTTTTCAACCTATGTAATTGCATTTAAATTTCCTGACAATTAAACGTAGAAAAAAAAATAGGAGGCATTACTTTTTGACTGACCCTCGTATATACAATAAAAAGAATATACACTACCGATCATTAAAATTGCTACACCACGAAGATGTGCTACAGACGCGAAATTTAACTGACAGGAATAAGATGCTATGATATGCAAATGATTAGCTTTTCAGAGCATTCACATAAGGTTGGCACCGGTGGCGACACCTACAACGTGATGACATGAGGAAAGTTTCTAACCGATTTCTCATACATAAACACCACTTTGTAAGAAGGAGAAATGAATACCATCCCGTTTCCGCTATTGATAAACGTCGGATTGTAGCCTATCGCGATTGCTGTTAATCGTATCGCGACATTGCTCCTCGCGTTGGTCGGGATCCAATGACTGTTAGCACAATATGGAATCGATGGGTTAAGGAGGGTAATACGGAACGCCGTGCTGGGTCCCAACGGCCTCGTATCACTAGCAGTCGAGATGACAGGTATCCTATCCGCATGGCTGTAACGGATCGTGCAGCCACGTCTCTATCCCTGAGTCAACAGATGGGGACGTTTGCAAGACAACCACCATCTGCACGAACGGTTCGACGACGTTTGCAGCACCGTGGACTATCAGTTCTGAGACCATGGCTGCGGTTACCCTTGACGTTGCATCACAGACAGGAGCGCCTGCGATGTTGTACTCAACGACGAACCTGGGTGCACGAATGGCAAAACGTCATTTTTTCGGATTAATTCCGGTTCTGTTTACAGCATCATGATGGTCGCATCCATGTTTGACGACATCGCGGTGAACGCACACTGGAAACATGTATTCGTCATCGCCATACTGGCGTATCACCCGGCGTGATGGTATGGGGTGCCATTGGTTACACGTCTCGGTCACCTCTTGTTCGCATTGACGGAACTTGGAACAGTGGACGTTACATTTCAGATGTGTTACGACCCGTGACTCTACCCTTTATTAGATCCCTGCAAAACCCTACATTTCAGCAGGATAATGCACGACCGCATGTTGCAGGTCCTGTACGGGTGTTTCTAGATACAGAAAATGTTCGACTGCTGCCCTGGCCAGCACATTCTCCAGATCTCTCACCAGTTGAAAACGTCTGGTCAATGGTGGCCGAGCAACTGTCTCGTCACAATACGCCAGTCACTACTCTTGATGAACTTGGGTATCGTGTTGAAGCTGAATGGGCAGCTGTACCTGTACACGCCATCCAAGCTCTATTTGACTCCATGCCCAGGTGTATCGAGATGGTTGTTCTGGGTACTGATTTCTCTGGATCTATGCACCCAAATTGAGTGAAAATATAATAGCATGTCAGTTCTAGTATAATATATTTGTCCAATGACTACCCATTTATCATCTGCATTTCTTCTTGGTGTAGCCGTTTTAATGGCCAGTAGTGTAAAATACCGGGCTGGTTCGCCGTTTTCCAGTAGGTGTGAACGGCAACGGCTGCGCCGAAAGTAGAGTAAGTAGTAGTTACAAGTTTTTTTTTTATCTTGTTAACTGATTTAGATCGTTCAAATTGCAAATGTTGTTGCCGTACTTTTTCCGCTACTCAGGAGTTGGTGCCTACAATTCGAAGAGTGGTTTTAAACAGCTCTCCTCGCATCTAAATCTACATCCACATTGTGTCTCAGGAGGAACAGTCGTTATTCAGGGTCATGAAATGAGCTATCATTCGAAGCAAGATTTCTAGTAGACACGGGCTCTAAAATACATACCTTAAGACCTGTGATCACTTCATCATCTACATAGATACTCCGCAAGCCACTGTAAGGTGCGTCGCTGAGGGTACCCTGTACCACTACTCGTCATTTCCCCTCTCGTTCGTCTCGCAAATAGAGTTACGGAAAAACGACTGTCTGTCGATTTCCCCACGCGCCGTTCGAGAGTGGAGTGGTAGAGAAGTAGTATGAAAATAGTTCGATGAACCCTCTGCCAGACACTTAGGCGTAAATTGCAGAGTAAACATGTAGATGTAGATGTATGTTGGCGGGAGCAGAATCGTTCGGCAGTCAGCTTCAAACGTCGGTTCGCAATTTTTTTTTAACATTGTGTCCCGAAAAGAACTTCATCCTCCCTCCAGGGGTTCCCATTTGAGATCCCTAAGCATCTCCGTAACACTTAGGTTTAGATCGAACCTAACAGTAAGAAACCGAGCAGACCTTCTCTGAATTGTTTCGATGTATTCCTTCAATCCGACCTGGTACGGATCGAAAACACTCGAGCAATACTCAAAACTAGGTTGCGCCAGCGCCCTACACACGGTCTCCCTTACAGATGAACCACTCTTTCCTAAAATTCTCCCAATAAACCGAAACGACTATTTGCCTTCACTACAACAGTTTTCACATGCTTGTTCCACCTCATACCGCCTTGCAACGTTACGCCCAGATATTTAAACGACTTAACTGTGTCAAGCTGGACACGAGTAGTACAGTATCCGAACATTACAGGTTTTTTATTCTTACTCATCCACATTAACTTAAATTTTTCCACATTTGAGGCTAGCTGCTATTCATCACACCAACTGGAAAGTTTGTCAACATCACCTTGTATCTTTCTACAGTCACTCAAATTCGACAACTTACGGTACACGACGGTATCATCAGCAAACAGCCGAAGAATTCTGCCCACCCTGTCCGCAAAATTATTTATGTATCTAGAGAGAAACAGCGGTCCTATACACTTTCCTGGGACACTCCTGACGTCCCGCCGGAGGTTCGAGTCCTCCCTCGGGCATGTGTGTGTGTGTGTGTGTGTGTGTGTTAGTTTAAGTTGTGCGTGAGTCTACGGACCAACTTCAGCAGTTTGGTCCCTTAAGAATTTACACACACACACACACACACACACACACACACACTCACACACTCACACTCACACACAAACACTCCTGACGATACCCTTCTGCTGCAAGCCATTTGGTTTCTATTTTGTGGGAAGTGGAAATATGCAAGACAACAAAGAAATTTCCAGTAAACTAAGACTCTAAAATACACTCCTGGAAATGGAAAAAAGAACACATTGACACCGGTGTGTCAGATCCACCACACTTGCTCCGGACACTGCGAGAGGGCTGTACAAGCAATGATCACACGCACGGCACAGCGGACACACCAGGAACCGCGGTGTTGGCCGTCGAATGGCGCTAGCTGCGCAGCATTTGTGCACCGCCGCCGTCAGTGTCAGCCAGTTTGCCGTGGCATACGGAGCTCCATCGCAGTCTTTAACACTGGTAGCATGCCGCGACAGCGTGGACGTGAACCGTATGTGCAGTTGACGGACTTTGAGCGAGGGCGTATAATGGGTATGCGGGAGGCCGGGTGGACGTACCGCCGAATTGCTCAACACGTGGGGCGTGAGGTCTCCACAGTACATCGATGTTGTCGCCAGTGGTCGGCGGAAGGTGCACGTGCCCTTCGACCTGAAACCGGACCGCAGCGACGCACGGATGCACGCCAAGACCGTAGGATCCTACGCAGTGCCGTAGGGGACCGCACCGCCACTTCCCAGCAAATTAGGGACACTGTTGCTTCTGGGGTATCGGCGAGGACCATTCGCAACCGTCTCCATGAAGCTGGGCTACGGTCCCGCACACCGTTAGGCCGTCTTCCGCTCACGCCCCAACATCGTGCAGCCCGCCTCCAGTGGTGTCGCGACAGGCGTGAATGGAGGGACGAATGGAGACGTGTCGTCTTCAGCGATGAGAGTCGCTTCTGCCTTGGTGCCAATGATGGTCGTATGCGTGTTTGGCGCCGTGCAGGTGAGCGCCACAATCAGGACTGCATACGACCGAGGCACACAGGGCCAACACCCGGCATCATGGTGTGGGGAGCGATCTCCTACACTGGCCGTACACCTCTGGTGATCGTCGAGGGGACACTGAATAGTGCACGGTAGGTCCAAACCGTCATCAAACCCATCGTTCTACCATTCCTAGACCGGCAAGGGAACTTGCTGTTCCAACAGGACAATGTACGTCCGCATGTATCCCGTGCCACCCAACGTGCTCTAGAAGGTGTAAGTCAACTACCCTGGCCAGCAAGATCTCCGGATCTGTCCCCCATTGAGCATGTTTGGGACTGGATGAAGCGTCGTCTCACGCGGTCTGCACGTCCGGCACGAACGCTGGTCCAACTGAGGCGCCAGGTGGAAATGGCATGGCAAGCCGTTCCACAGGACTACATCCATCATCTCTACGATCGTCTCCATGGGAGAAGAGCCGCCTGCATTGCTGCGAAAGGTGGATATACACTGTACTAGTGGCGACATTGTGCATGCTCTGTTGCCGGTGTCTATGTGCCTGTGATTCTGTCAGTGTGATCATGTGATGTATCTGACCCCAGGAATGTGTCAATAAAGTTTCCCCTTCCTGGGACAATGAATTCACGGTGTTCTTATTTCAATTTCCAGGAGTGTACATTCCATAAAATGTATGAGCACGTGTTCATCCTCTGTATCACGAAAGGCATGTCTTCCACTGAACAAGTGCTCATAGCTCTCAAGGTAAACATTTCAGAGCCCATGTTTACTGGTTATTTCTGCTTCGAATGACTGTTCCTCTCATATCCCCGATACTGATCATTCCTCCTGGGACGTGCTGTATGCTCTGCAACCACAGTAAAGTGCGCGAGGGAGGTCACGGATAAAGGAAGAACTGGGTCTACCGCCAACGTCAGCCAAGCTACAGAATGCCATTACTCAAATTAAGACTCTTCACATGATACACATGTCCACCAACGAACTCGATAGCGGACTAACCGATCATGTATATGATCTCAGAATACAGGTATAGTGCGCAAAGCGGATCCCAACGAACCCCATAAAGATTTCTAACGCCATACAGATAGTTCTGAAAAATTGTGCTTTTAATGTTGGAATAGCCATGACAGTAATCGAAAGATATAACTAAAAACGTGGTGTGCATTCTGTCATTCAGTGCATAACAAATTTTCAGGACTATCTCTATGGAATTAGGAATATGAATCGGACTAGAAGAAATTTTTTAAACATTTTGACGAGATTATAAAGATAATGTCCGCGGCTCGTGGTCTTGTGGTAGCGTTCTCGCTTCTCGCGCACGGGGTCCCGGGTTCGATTCCCGGCGGGGTCAGGGATTTTCCCTGCCTCGAAGATGACTGGGTGTTGTTGTGTCGTCTTCATTATCATCATTCAACATCATTACGGTAGAAGGAAGGCAATGGCAAACCACCTCCGCTAGGACCTTGCCTAGTCCCCTGCGCTCCTCAGAGTAAGAGAGAGAAAGTCCGGGAACACTTTCAATTATTTATTGCACAAGGACCAAACATTGTACAGATATCATACATATGACATTTTGAAGAGAAACCCGGAAAGTTTTTCTTCAATTATACCGCCACAGCGTAGCAGAGTAGTTTGGTAATTTGCCGATAGTCAGCGGTAGCCGCAAACATGACAAGCTCAGGTGCGGAGGGAAGTTGTTTCATGAAATGGCCTCCCCGATCACCAGATCTCACTCCGTGTGACTTTTTTTTCTGTGGGGACACATTAAAGATCTGGTGTATGTACCGCCTCTACCACGTGATGTAGCAGAGCTCGGGGTGAGAATACGGTAAGAGACTGCCACAATCGACAATGCCATACTGGGACGGATGTGGCAAAAATTCAATTACCGCATTGACGTCTGCCGGGTCACTCATAACTCGCATATCAAATATGTTTTTAAAGAAAAGTTTCAAGAGTTTCTCTTCAAAATGCAATATGACACCTATACAATGTTTAGTTCTTGTGCAATAAATAATTGAAAGTGTTCCCGGACTTACGTACATACTGTATGTAGGCTTTTTACCTGTGGCTTCATGCATGTATAGTTCATACATTTCCTCTTCCACCCTTTGTCTGCTCAGCCCTTACTGAACAGAGAGGAAAGTGACTTAGTATTACATTGTAATCCAGTTCTGAGCGACTTTTAAAATTTCATATCTCTGGTTCACCGGGAAATTAGTTTCAAATCTGTTACAAAAATTGTACCGAAGGCAGACAAGAATCGAATATTTCCAAGAGTCAAACGCAAAGTATATTATCAGTGTATATTGCTACCGACTTACGCCAGTGAGACCACGAACTTTATCTGAGAAAACCACTCACAACAAAGGGCTGAAAAGCGAGCAACGGGGAGATGCATGTTTGGAATAACTAGCAGAGAGAGGAAACCAACAAAAAATGGATCAGAAACATGTTGTGGTTGATGCCGTAACTACGATCGTAATTAAAATGGAATAAACGTATGTGGGACTTACAGCCAGGCGAATGGGTCTACATGGACCGAGAAAGCTATTTGCGGGATTCCAAGACATAACAAAATGTGAGAAACTAACACAAAGCACTGTTGATTGATTCCATTCGAGGACCCCCAGGAGCAAGATGGATGCTTAAAGATGAAGATAGTAATACACGAAAAGTCAAGATGAAGTCTTTAGTCAGCAAGAGATGCTAAATGATCGATGATGACGAGAGAGGAATCTCACTCTCTACGACTGCCTAGAATATAGCCCGGATGTTTTGTAAGCGTATCTCGATATTATCGGAAGATGAACTACTGAAAACACAGTTGGAATTCGCACTAATCCGAAGCACATTAAATAAGGTACTTAGAACACAGCGACAGGAGAAGGGAACAGGACTAACATCGGAACGTGACCTTTATAAATCTAGTCAAGATATCTGACTATTTTTGACTGCTGTATTAAAAAAAAGTCTTTTTTACAACTGTCGAATGAAATCAGCTCGATGAAGAGAAGCCGTAGTTAAGAAGGAAGTGGGACAGTGTTGTAGCCTATCCGCGATGTTATTCAGTCTATATGTTGATCAAACCGTGATGGAAACCAAGGAGAAATTTGGAATTGAAATTCGGGGCGCCGATGACATTGTAGTTCTTTCGGAGACGGCTAAAGACTTGTCAGTCGATGCGCAGGGGAGGCGCTAAAAGTAGTAGATGATTTTTTTTTCTGTTTGAGCCGCAAAACTTGATGATGGGCGGGGTAGAGGGGGAAGTTAAACGTGGGCGATAATCATTTCAGACAAGAAGAAAATAGCTGTTGAAGTGTGGTGCTACAGAATGATGCTGAAGATTAGATGAGTAATTCGAATAGCAAATGAAGAGGTACTGAATCGAATTGGGGAATAATAAGTTTGTGACGCAATTTGACTAAAAGAAAGGACATGTTGATAGGAAACATCCTGAGGCAGAAAGGCGCTCTCTCAAGTTGGTAATGGAAGGAAGAGGTGGGTAAAAATCATAGAGGGAGACCAAGGGATAAATACAATGAGCAGATTCAGAAGGAAGTTGGTTGCGGTAGTGATACAGAGATGAAGAGATCTGCAGAGTTAAGACGACGACAGCGAAAACGGCAACAACAAGAATGCTATTTATGATCGATTTTGCAGTAGTGGATAGTGTAACCCTGTGTCGCTGGTCATAGCATTTCAGTCAAATGTTATTAAGACTTTTGAAAACTGTAGCAGTGCCCACATTTGATCGTGGGCAGCCCATGAAAGTTTATTAGTTAACCATCGGAGCGATACCTCGTTTAATGTTCCACTCCTTGCAAATCTGCAAAGAATACGTGGATCCGGCCACGGCTGCGAGTGAGTCTTCTTCATCCCCCGATATCTCCGACATAAAGGAAAGGAGCATTCCCTACTTGCATGTCAGCAGTTGGTAAAGTACGATATCCTAGGAACTTGACATAGTTTACGGAGAGGTGACCTATCAACAGTGCAAGGCTTAACTAGACCGAGCATAGCTGAAAAGAAAAAATTAGAGGAACAGATGCAAATACTCTTCTCGGGTTTGCCGCCGGATTGTATTGTATAACTCTCTCAATATTTCGTCGATGCAACTGCTCGACATCATCAGGTGGTGGTAGCTGCTGTTATCACTGCTGCAAGGTGCACCTTTTTCGCAGGGAATCACGAATCCAGTCGCACAACTGAGGCGATATTCCAGAGGCACGCAATTTCATTACGAGTCACTTGTGAGGATTACTTCTGGGCATCTAAAAATATGGAATCAATTTTACATATCCCATTGCTAGCATTCTTTCGTGAGAATAAAGAGGTAGTAGTGTTTCACTAGAACGATGTTTTCTGAATCCGTGTCGACTACTTGTCAACGAATCGTTTTCTTCCAGGTGATTTATAATTATCGACCACAGTATACGTTTCAGAATGTTAGTGCCAATCGGCATTAGCGATATGGGTCAGTAATTCATCAGATTACTCCTACTTCCTTTCTTGGGTATCAGCGTGACTTGTGCAACTTTCCACTGTTTAGGTATGGGTCTTTCGACGAGCTAGCTGTTGCAAATGACTGCTGAGGCACTGTATCAGTATATTCTGAAAGGAAGATGTCCGGTATACAATCTGAATCGGAGACCTTGCCTTTATTAAGTGATTTAATCTGCTTTGCCACACCGAAGATATCTACTTCTAAGTTATTCATGTTGGCATTTGTTCTTGATTCGAATTTTGAAATATTCGCTCCGTCTTCTATGGTAAAGAACTACGGAAAACCGTGTTTAGTAACTCTGCTTTAGTGGCACTGTCATCAGTAACGTCAACATCGTTATCGGTAGCGAAGGTATTGATTGTGTCTTGCCGCTGGTGTACTTCGCGTAAGACCAATATCTCTGGGTTTTCTGCCTGATTTCGGGACAGTTTCATTGTGGAAATTATTAAAAGCATCTCGCATTGAAATTCACGCTAAATCTTGAGCCTGTGTGAAACAAAATGTTGGGGTTTTTGTGTGTTTTTTAATTTATTTGGCATGCCTTTTTCGTTCCTTCGATAACAATGTGCTGGCCTGTTTTGTGTACCATCGCTTATTAATTTATTTGGTATGTGTCCGTCCCATGTAGCTGAGTGGTCAGCGAGACAGAACGTCAATCCTAAGGACCAGGGTTCGATTCCCAGCTTTGTCGGAGATTTTCTCCGCTCAGGAAATTGGTGTTGTGTTGTCCTAATCATTTTATCCCCATCGACGCGCAAGTCGCCGAAGCGGCGTCAAATCGAAAGACTTGCACCCGGCGAACTGTCTACCCGCCGGGAGGCCCTAGTCACACGACATTTATTATTTAGTTAGTATCTCTCAACTGCCGTCGATACAGTTTCTTTGAATTCGAACGACCGCTGCTCTACGTTTTTCATTGTTAATAAATAGCAGAAAATAAAAAATTAATACATAAATAAGTAATTTCGTAAAGTGGATGTTTGTGCGGCTATTAACAATAGCGATTGCCAGCAGGTAAGTGCGTTCCGACACTGGGCGTTGGCCGAGGCGCTTCTCAGCTATGGTGCGGGCAGGGCGGCGGTCCCCGTGCCCACGGAAGCTGCCGCCGTGCTGCAGCGTGGCGTGGCGCGGCACGCATGCCGCACGGTCATTGCACCTGCTGTAGCCGCCGCCGGTCAGGGGGCGCTCAGCAGCGTCTAGCAGCTGGCCGGCAGCGGGCGCGCGCGTCCTGCCGGGGGCCGATCCGATCCACTCAGCGCGCACACACACACACACACACACACACACACACACACACACACACACATACACACACACACGAGATGACAGGCGCCTCGTCGTGCAGCTGAAGAATAGGACTAGAAGATGCGAGAGAATAAATACTTTTTTTTTTTTTTTTACCAAATACGAGGGTGGTTTGATAAATTCGTGAATTTCCATCAAAGAATGTAACATTTTTGTTGCGCCTTCATGATTGGTAAGCTTCATTATTGGTAAGCTCCATTATTCCAGGGATCATATAAAGAATTTCAACAATATACAGCACACGGTTCATTGTTGACAGCGTTTGGAATTGGTCAGTGTGTGCAATGCGATTGAAACCGAGTTTCGTGCTGTTACTAAACATTTTCATTTGAAGGGTTGGCTTGCCGCACAAATCGTAACAGAATTGGATAATGTTCACGTGGACTCCGCGCCATTATTGGAGACCATTTACTTTTGGATTAACGAATTTAAACGTGGTCGGACAAGCACCGAAGACAAATCACGCTCCGGCCGTCCATTTTGAGTAACAACAAAGGAAACCATTGACAAAATGCTTGATGTGGTAATGCAAGACCGCCGAGTAAAAGTTCGGATGGTTGCTGAGGCTGTAGCTATCTCAACTGAGCGAGTGGATAATGTCTTGCATGGAGGATTGTTTATCAAGAAACTTTATATCTGGAGGGTGCTGCGATTGCTCGCATTTGCCAAAAGCCCGTCTGGTGCCACGTTCCAACAGCTTATTTGGCGATGTTTTTTCGCAGTCCGAGAAACTTGCACCGATTTGTTAGAGTTGATGAAACCTGGATCCGTCATTGCACACCAGAGTCGAAACGATAATCAGAACAATGGACAAAGCCTGGTGAAAGTCCATCAAAGAACGCAAAGACCATTTTGTCAGCGGCTAAGGCGATGGCCACTGTTTCCTTGGATTCCCAAGGAATAATACTCAGCCGGCCTGTGTGGCCATGCGGTTCTAGGGGCTTCAGTCTGGAACCGTGTGACCGCTACGGTCCCGGGTTCGAATCCTGCCTCGGGCATGGATGTGTGGGATGTCCTTAGGTTAGTTAGGTTTAAGTAGTTCTAAGCTCTAGGGGACTGATGACCACAGATGTTAAGTCTCATAGTGCTCAGAGCCATTTGAACCATTTGAATAATAATCATACATTTCTTGCAAAAGGGGAGAGCCATTTCGTTGTTGGGTGATTTGAAACTTGCAATATCTGAAAAAAGACCAAGATTTACACGGCAAGTGCTCCTTCACCAGGATAATTCGGGATCCCACACGTCAGCGATACCAATCTCGATAGTGCGTGAACTGGGCTTTGTATTGGTTCCTCATCTACCCTATTCACCGACTTACCCCAAAGTGACTTCTTCGTGTTTCCTAACTTGAAACTTTGAATTGCTGGGAAGATATTTTCATCAAAAGAAAAATTGATTATTACAATCAACGAATATTTTTCAGTGTTTGGTAGAACCTAGTTTTCTGATGGGATATCCGAAAAAGCTGGAGGATCGCTGGACCAAGTGCATATCCCTCAAAGGAGACTATCTCGAGAAGTAATGTGAGTTGTCTACGAAACAAACATTTTTTGATTTCGTTGATCTTTTTACCAGACTTACAAAACCACCCTCGTAGTTTCTTTTAATATCGTTTGAGAAAGATGGCAGAATAGCCGGGCGGACGCTTGATAGTGTATTCTGTTTCGTCTCGCGCAGTGACCAGCGGTCTGATTTCCCGCGATGGAGGCTATGACGTGAGACGCCAAACACGGCTGCTGATTGACCAGCGCGGGCAGAATTCAGAAAACCGCACAAAAGAAATATCACCGACCCTATCAAGAAAAAAATGATAAGCGCCCTACTGGGAACCATCGTGTGATCAGCAAGTAAGCTTAGTGATGGACGTTCATGAAAAACACATACTGTTTAAAAGATGAACCAAATCCTCAATTTTGGAGATATAACAAGCAGATTTTGTACCATGCTTTGCATGAAATTAACACATTTAATGTTAAGTTCCTTGGATTATGTGTATTTAACTTTATATGGAATTTAAAAATTTTGTTTCCAAACAAACATAATATAAGTACCTATTTCTCAGGAACTATTGACATATTTCTACAAAATTTTCTCTGTTTACTCTTTGCATATAGTAAGCTTCTTTCGTGAGGATATTTAAATATACTGAATAGGAGCATTTTAACAATCTTTTAATTATAATTCTGTAAGTAGTCATGCAAAATTCAAAGCACTTTACCCTCAAAATTTACTGTTGAGGCAACATTTATTGGATTTATAGGAATCAGGGTACAACATTTCATAATTCTAGCCTTCATACATACTGAGAAAAATGTACATAATTTTAAAAAAACGTTACTTTCAGGAAATGCTATTTACACTTCAGCCTATCGTTTTTTTCTTAAGTCACTTCTTCAGAAGATTCCAGACTTACACTCAGGGCCTTTCCTCCCTTCAAGGCTTCTCTCCTGGTTTCTTGTTTTCTGCTTTCTTTGCTTTACTAGGTCTTCAACAGTCTTTTTAGCTGCAGAGAGGCGCTATAAATCTATTGGTCTCAAGATGTCTTGAGTGAGATTTCATATCTTAAAGCCAATTCTCTGTGATTGGTACCTCCACCCTCCCCAATTTCCCATCATTAAATAGAAGAACTGCATCATAGGTTGCAATTCTGACACCTGTAGCAGATGCAAATGTGCTTTTACGGAATCGTTTCCATGCTTCTGGTTTGTTATTTTTTTCTATGATTCATAATAGAGTCACATATGATTAAAAAACCAAAGAGTATGAATCACAGCCTTATGGATGTATCCTGTGCACCTTTACTTGAAAGCAATACACGGAATCAATGTTCACCGTGCTAGTATTGAAGCGTTGCTTCAAAAAGTGGGCAAGACAGGAAGGTCTGGTCACACATTTAACTATTTTTCAGACGCTTTCGAAAGTTACTGTCTATGAATTCTACAAATAAATAAAAAATAAATTGAAAATTGACATTTTCGGTCAGTTTTATGAACTTCCACCCCCCCCCCCCCCCCTCCCCTTTCAGGTAGGTTTGGAAGAGTATCCATGACTACTCAGAACTCAGTGGAGAGAAGAAATAGGTATCACAGGATATCCTGAAAAAAAGGGGGGTGGAAGAGAGAGAGAGAGAGAGAGAGAGAGAGAGAGAGAGAGACGGAGACGGCTACTGGGTCTAACTAAGATTTTTTCAATGCGTGGAAGATGAAAGGAACACTCTTTGAAATGCTATACCGCAGAATGAAAATACGGAAAATTACTCTAAAGTGTCGGCGGAAACCAGTAATGGTCTCTACAGCAACGTTGATGGTAACTGCCCAAAAACAACTGAGTGTGAACCACTTTCAGCGAATCTCAGCCAACATCGGAACCACCTCTTTTAGACAAGTGCCAATGACCTCCGACAAAAAAAGAGGAAGGAAAGTGATGCCCTTCCAAAATATTTAAACTGGAACGATACGACCCGGAAGGGTTGTCGAAACCGTCACCACGAGAGGGTGAAATACACTGATCAACTAGAAAGTTATGACCACCTACCTAATAGCCGGTATGTCCACCGTTGCACGAATAACAGCGGCGACGCGTCATGGCATGGAAGCTTTGAGGCCTTGGTACGTCACTGAAGGGAGTTGGCACGCTCACACACACACACACACACACACACACACACACACACACACACACACACAAGTACGTCATCCAATTCCCTTATCTTCTGGAGAGAGTGGCAATAAGCTCTGACGCCATGTTGAATCACATCCCCGATGTGTTCCATCGGATTTAGATTTGGCGATTTGGGGGGCCAGCATAAATGGAACTCGCCACTGTGTTCCTCAAACCTTTCCATCATACCTCTGACCTGTGACATGGCCCCTTATCTTGTTGAAAAATGCCGCGGACGTCGGGAATCATGGTCGTCCTGAAGGGGTATACGTGGTCTGCAACCAGCGTACGATACTCCATGGCCTTCATGGTGCCTTCCACGAGCTCCACTGGACCCGTGGATGCCCCGTGAATGTTCCCCAAAGCATAATGGAACCGCCGCCAGCTTGTCTCCGTCCCGGAGTACAGGCGTCAAGGAGCTGTTCCCCTGGAAGACGACCGATTCGCGCCATGCCATCGGCATGATGAAGAAGATATCAGATTCATCACACCATGCGACGGTCTGCCACTGCGACAACGTCCAGTGCCGATGGTCATGTACCCAGTTCAGTCGTAATTACCGATATAGTGGTGTTACCATTGGCACATGCTTGGGTCGTCGGCCACGGTGGCCCATCGTTGGGAATGTTCGTTGCACTGTGTGTTCAGACACACTTGAACTCTGCCCAGCATTAAATTCTGATGTTGGTTCCACCACAGTTCGCCACGTGTCCTGTTTTACCAGTTTTCCCAGCCTACAATGTATGAGGGGTGGGCGCCCAAACCCACGATATCTGGACGTGGTTTTGACCTTGGTTCTCCTATTGCTCACCACAGCACTCCTCGAACACCCGACAAGTCGTGCAGTTTCCTAAATGCTCGTGTCGAGTCTCTGCGCTTCACAATATGCAGTTCGGTCAGACTCGGATAGATCGCGCGCCTTCCTCATACTACACACGGACAGCACGCTCACTTGATGCTACACGCACCGTGCGTGTGTCTGACCAGCAGCCATTCCTCGCCAGATGACGCTGCTATCAACTGGACTGGTTTGTGTCGATACTAGGTCGGTAGTCACAATGTTCTGGATGGCCAATGTACACATAGCTACACCAAGAAGAAATGCAGATGAAAACAGGTATTCATTGGACAAATATATTACACTAGAACTGACATGTGAGTACATTTTCACGCAGTTTGGGTGCATAGATCCTGAGAAATCAGTACCCAGAACAACCACCTCTGGCTGTAATAACGGCCTTGATACGCCTGGGCATTGAGTCAAATAGAGCTTGGATGGCGTGTACAGGTACAACTGCCCATGCAGCTTCAACACGATACCACAGTAGTGACTAGGGTATTGTGACGAGCCAGTTGCTCGGCTACCATTGACCAGACGTTTTCAATTGGTGAGAGATCTGGAGAATGTACTGGCCAGGGCAGCAGTCGAACATTTTCTGTATCCAGAAAGCCCCGTACAAGACCTGCAACACACAGTCGTGCATTATCCTGCTGAAATGTAGGGTTTCGCAGGGATCGAATGAAGGGTAGAGCCACGGGTCGTAACACAGCTGAAAGATAACGTCCACTGTTCAAACTTCCGTCAATGCGAACAAGAGGTGACGGAGACGTGTAACCAATGGCACCTCATACCATCACGCCGGGTGATACGCCAGTATGGCGATGACGAATACACGCTTCCAATGTGCGTTATCCGCGATGTCGCCAAACACAGATGCGACCATCATGATGCTGTAAACAGAACCTGGATTCATCCGAAAAAAAAATGACGTTTTGCCATTCGTGCACCCAGGTTCGTCGTTGAGTACACTATCGCAGGCGCTCCTGTCTGTGATGCAACGTCAAGGGTAACCGCAGCCATGGTCTCCGAGCTGATAATCCATGCTGCTGCAAACGTCGTCGAACTATTTGTGCCGATCTCCTGTCTGTGATGCAACGTCAAGGGTAACCGCAGCCATGGTCTCCGAGCTGATAATCCATGCTGCTGCAAACGTCGTCGAACTATTTGTGCCGATCGTTGTCTTGCAAACGTCCTCATGTTGACTCAGGGATCGAGACGTGGCTGCACGATCCGTTACAGCCATGCGGATAAGGTGTCATCTCAACTGCTAGTGATACGAGGCCGTTGGGATCCAGCACGGCGTTCCGTATTACCCTCCTGAACCCACCGATTCCATAATCTGCTAACAGTCATCGGATCTCGACCAACGCGAGCAGCAATGTCGCGTTACGATTAACCGCAATGGCGGTAGGCTACAATCCGGCCTTTATCAAAGTCGGAAACGTGATGGTACGCATTTCTCCTCCTTACACGAGGCATCGCAACAACGTTTCACCAGGCAAATCGGTTGGAAACTTTCCTCATGTCAGCACGTTGTATGTGTCGCCACCGGCGCCAACCTTGTGTGAATGCTCTGAAAAGCTAATCATTTGAATATCACAGCATCTTCTTCGTGTCGGTTAAATTTCGCGTCTGTAGCACGTCATCTTCGTGGTGTAGCAATTTTAATGGCCAGTAGTATAGATACATTCTTTAAAACTGTACGATAATATTTAGTCCAGTTCCCATTACGCAAACTAAGATTGAAGTTTTCCTAGTAGTTACAGAGATCGAAGTATTATACCAACTGCGGCAATGCGGTTCTAGTTCAACTGCGATTTACAATTCGTAGTCATTTATCCTCGGGGAATTTGTGAGCACCGTTCCCCATATCTGCCGCTGATACGTGTACAACACCTTTTAGTGGAGTTGGTCAGACTGTTGAAATTGTCACTTAAGCGCACGGTTTTTCACGAAATGCCCTTCCTGATGAGTAGTACTAACATAGCAAATAATGCAGAACAAGGCAATACTTTGTGTAGGGTTCCATACTGTATTTCCTGTACAAACATCACTAGAAACTATGAAACTTGTTTTCTGGTTGTGTGTAAATCAAGTTTTTGTTGTGTCGAATGGGGACTTCAGGAGTAGCGTACACCACGACCACCGTACCAGTATTAGTAACAAAACGAGGATCAGCATTGGCCGTTGAAGTGGAAATCTCTATTTCCGTTGCAAATCGATTTCACTTTAGGATTAGGTGCAGTTTGTAGGATGATTTGTTCTACAGACGTGTTGCTCAAATGGATAAGGAAATAGAGGAAGAGTTAGTGTTAAGCAAAGGTAAGGATGCTGCACATATCCTATCTGGTATTTCAGTTATGGAGAGATGAAAGATATTTGACATTAGAGAGAAGTATTGAGGACAACACAGATTAAGAAACCCACGAAGAAAAGAGAGCGTGTAAACATCACACCCCCTCTCGTGTCGCATGCAGCCCAACTGAGTATAGGAAAAACTGATACGATCAAACAACCGAAAGTTGCACTCATACATTATCTTCGCAGCTATGAAGTTCTTTGGCCATTTTATCTTATAGTTGTATCGTAATAATTTGTGTGTGTAAGTATATGCATCTGACAGATCGCATGGTAAATCAGTGCTATAAGACAGCGGATCACTGGGTTCCACGTTCATTTCTCTGTGGATCCTGCATTTTTCTACTAGTGTCTGCTTTTAGCTCTAGCAATGTGAAAAATTTCAATCTGCAGCGTATGCGTAAAATTGTAGCTCCATTGTAACTTGATGCGTAAGTCACTTCCACGAGGTTGGCATATCACCTCCAGTAAAACAATGCTCACAAGGGAACCTCCCCATCGCAACCCCCTCAGATTGGCCTTGAAAAACTGAACACAGATCAGTCGAGGAAACACGAAGAAGTTGTGTGGAACTACGAAAACAATAAGCAAAATATACAAACTAAGTAGTCCATGAGCAGGATAGGCAACATCAAGGATAGTGTGAGATCAGGAGCGCCGTGATCCCGTGGTTAGCGTGAGCAGCTGCGGAATGAGAGGTCCTTGGTTCAAATCTTCCCTCGAGTGAAAAGCTTACTTTCTTTATTTTCGCAAAGTTATGATCTGTCCGTTCGTTCATTGACGTCTCTGTTCACTGTAATAAGTTTAGTGTCTGTGTTCTGCGACCGCACCGCAAAACCGTGCGATTAATAGACGAAAGGACGTGCCTTTCCAATAGGGACCGAAAACATTTGATCGCAAGGTCATAGGTCAACCGATTCGTTCACAGGAAAACACGTCTGATATATTCTATACGACACTGGTGATGGCATGTGCGTCACATGAAAGGAATACGTTGTCGAGCCACCTAACTTGTACACTTGGCGAATGGGTAAAAAGATTCTTCTACCTTGCCCGATTTAGGTTTTCTTGTGGATGTGATAATCACTCCCAAAAAAGTGATGAAAACATAAAGAGTTTGTCACATAAACTGCAACAAATGAATGCAACTGTTTCACAGTCGCACAGTTTTCCCTGTGCACTGTCAAAACATATGTATTTAAAGTTTTCAAATTTTTCCGTGTGTAGACCGTCAAACCCTGCATACGTCCAAGCAAATCTGAACATGTCCTGGAATTTTGGAGAGCAAAGTTGATTACGTGTGAGTGCCTGAACTTTGATAATTGTCTGAAAATAAAAAATTAAACTTTTCACTCTAGGGAAGACTTAAAACAATGACCTCTCGTTCCGCAGCTGCTCACGCTAACCACTGGACCACGGCGCTCCTGAATTCAGAATATCATTGATGTTGCCTATGTTGCGCATGGCCTACAAAGTTTGTATATTTTGCATTTTTTTCACAGTTCCACACAACTTCTTCCTGTTTTCTCGATTGATCTGTGTTCAGTTTTTCAAGGCCTATCCACCGTGCCAACTTATAACTGAATCTGAGCGGGGTGCGATGGGGAAGTTTCCTTGTCAGTAAACCACTTGGAATTGAGGACTGCTTTACATGTAGGTATCTGACTGGTCACAATTATGAAACGTTTTAAACACTTGTTGTTGTGGTAGTGGTCTCCAGGCTGAAGACTGTAAGTTTGATGCAGCTTTCCAAGAGAGTCTACCCTGTGCATGCCTATTCTCCGCATGAGTGCTACACAACACCTGCATGATTACTCTGCAATTCACACTTAAGTGCTTAGCACAGGTTTCTTCGAACCACCTGCAGACAATTTCTCCGCCATTCCACTCTGTAACAGCGCCCGGAAAGAACGAACACCTAAATCTTTCCGTGTGGGATCTGATTTCTTTGATTTTATTGCGATGACCATTCCCTATCTAGGTTGGCGACAGTAAAATATTTTCGCAATCCGAGGAAAAGTTTGTGGTTGAAATTTCGCGTGGAAATCTCGCCGAAACGAAATACAGCTTTGTTTTAAGATTGCCATCCGGACTCGCTTATCATATCCGTGACATTCCCCTATTTCGCGATATTACAGAACGAGTTGCCGTTCTCTGTACTTTTTCCATGTCCTCCGTCAATCCTGTATGGTAACGACATCATACGGCACAGCAATAGCATAGCAAAAGGCGGGCAAGCGTAGTGTAGGCAGTCTCTTTAATAGAGCTGTTGGATGTTCTGAGGGTTCTGCCAATAAACGCAGTCTTTGGTTTGCCTTCCCCACTACATTATCTATGTGGTGGTTCAGTATATGTTTTCCGCAACTTTAATCCCTAGTTTTTAGTTGTAAAAATGTTCAAATGTATGTGAATTTCTAAGGGACCAAACCGCTAGGTCATCGGTCCCTAGACCTACACACTACTTAAACTAACTTACGCTAACAACAACACATACAACCATTCCCGAAGGAGGACTCGAACCTCCGGCGGGAGGGGCCGCGCAAACCGCACGGTCACTTCACGCGGCTTTTAGTTTTATCGACAACCCTTAAATTTGTATGGTTTATCGTCAACCCGAAATGTAACGGCTTTGTTTTCGTACTCATGTGGATGACTTCCCATTTTTCACTATTTAGAGTCAGTTGCATCTAAATAATTTTGCAATTTGGTTTTGGTGTTCTTATGACTTTGCTGTACGGCAGATGACTGCATCACCTGCAAACAGTCTCAGAATGCTACTCACACTGTCACCTAAATCGTTTATGTATATTAGGAACCGCAGAGGGCCTATAGTACTTCCTTTTGGAACGCCAGACATAAGTTCCGTTTTACTCCATGACTTTCCTACAATTACTACGTACTTGACAGGAAACCACGAATCCATTCGCACAACTGAAGCAATAAGATATAGCCACACAGTTTGATGAGAAGTCTCTTTTGATAAACGCTGTCGACAGCCTCCTGCAAATCTAGAAATATGGAATCCATTTGAGATCCCTTGTCGATAGCACTCGTTACTTCGTGAGAGCAAAGGGCTATTTGTGTTTGCACAAAAACAATGTTTTCTGAGTCCGTGCTGACGGTGTGTGAATAGGCCGTTTTCTTCAAGGTTCAAACGCAGTTTATATTCCAAAATCCTACTGGAAATCAATGTTAGCGATATGGGTTTGTAATTCATCGGATTACTCGCACTTCCTTTTTCGAGTATTGGTGTGAAACTGCGTACTATACTTGATTCTAGGTACCCGCCATAGTCTTCACAGAAGACAAGCGGCCCATAGAGGTTCGTCTATGACGTCGCACAGAGAACATTAACATTCGGCGAATCTCATTCATGTGTCATAATTTCTTGAGGATATCCAATGCTCCATATTCTCACATTGCGTCGATTAACCTATCCAGATAAGTGGAAGGTTGCTTCATCGCTGATTTATCAGTTTAGGGGCGAAATGTTCATTTTCAAGTGCTTCCTACATTGTGATGCAAAATTGACGGCACCGGCCATACTCTTTCGATTTTAATTGTTGCATGAGATGCAGACGGTACAGTTTGAAATGTAACCGGCGTCGTAGAATCTTCCACACAGTTTGCAGCGGTTTCCAAGTTCACGGTTTGCGTGGATTGTTGATTTGTTTGACTGTGTACGGAACTTTTCCTCGCCCTTAACGCGGTTGCATTTGGCTTACTTCGTCGACTGGTACTTTTTTGTTCACAGAAACAACCAGTGTATCAAAATTGTCGATGTCAACTTTGTTTACATGGCGGTTATTTCCATAATTTCTTCTGAATTCACGGTGCATGGTTGTAACGGTTAAACATCTCCCATAATATAATACACACAAAAAATGTTCTTAGTTTGTCGCCATTTTTTCAAGGCACTTTACTCGTAGTGCCAACCGGTGGGCACAATGCTAAATTGGTGACTTTATGGTTCTGTTCATGTATCAGTCATATTAACATGTACTTTGGAAAATATGGAACTCTGAAAACGAATGAATCATTTACAGTGGCACTGAATATCCGTTTGGATTTTAACTGTGTTGATTCGTTTTGCTGTTGATGTTTTAGAATTAAATCCACAGTCTGTCTCAGAATTTTTAGTGGTATCGCTCGTATTCGTCTCTAGCAATGATCATTTATGTGATGAAAGACCAGTTTGGACCATAATTCTGAGTTGACGTTTCACTTACAAGTTGGTTGAGGACAGCTTTGTACGTCTTCAGGTTTGTCGCCTCCACTTCTTCAATACCATATAGCGCCCTCCGCCTAGAAATGAATGCTACCATTCCGCTACTTGGGTCAGCTAGAATGTATGGGGGCCCAGGGTAAATATGGGCCCCGCAACGAATTTGTGACGTCACACTAGTACCTTGCCCGACATACGTTGTGAACGCTCAGCGCCGGGCGTTGTGGCCGAGCGGTTCTAGGCGCTACAGTGTGGAACCGCGCGACCACTACGGTCGCAGGTTCGAATCCTGCCTCGGGCATGGATGTGTGTGATGTCCTTAGGTTAGTTAGGTTTAAGTAGTTCTAAGTTCTAGGGGATTGATGACCTCAGAAGTTAAGTCCCATAATGCTCAGAGCCATTTGAGCGCTCAGCTGCGTCCGGGGCTATGCAGGAAATCAGTAAGTCAGTGAAAAGGCACCCATGGAAGTTCTTAACTTTTTCATACGTTATCGAGAGCGTGAGTCTATTAAAGGTGCAGCAACGCAGTACTGAAATAGTAACTCGCTTCACCCTGGAGACGACATTGCAACTACACTCCTGGAAATGGAAAAAAGAACACATTGACACCGGTGTGTCAGACCCACCATACTTGCTCCGGACACTGCGAGAGGGCTGTACAAGCAATGATCACACGCACGGCACAGCGGACACACCAGGAACGGCGGTGTTGGCCGTCGAATGGCGCTAGCTGCGCAGCATTTGTGCACCCCCGCCGTCAGTGTCAGCCAGTTTGCCGTGGCATACGGAGCTCCATCGCAGTCTTTGACACTGGTAGCATGCCGCGACAGCGTGGACGTGAACCGTATGTGCAGTTGACGGACTTTGAGCGAGGGCGTATAGTGGGTATGCGGGAGGCCGGGTGGACGTACCGCCGAATTGCTCAACACGTGGGGCGTGAGGTCTCCACAGTACATCGATGTTGTTGCCAGTGGTCGGCGGAAGGTGCACGTGCCCGTCGACCTGGGACCGGACCGCAGCGACGCACGGATGAACGCCAAGACTGTAGGATCCTACGCAGTGCCGTAGGGGACCGCACCGCCACTTCCCAGCAAATTAGGGACACTGTTGCTCCTGGGGTATCGGCGAGGACCATTCGCAACCGTCTCCATGAAGCTGGGCTACGGTCCCGCACACCGTTAGGCCGTCTTCCGCTCACGCCCCAACATCGTGCAGCCCGCCTCCAGTGGCGTCGCGACAGGCGTGAATGGAGGGACGAATGGAGACGTGTCGTCTTCAGCGATGAGAGTCGCTTCTGCCTTGGTGCCAATGATGGTCGAATGCGTGTTTGGCGCCATGCAGGTGAGCGCCACAATCAGGACTGCATACGACCGAGGCACACAGGGCCAACACCCGGCATCATGGTGTGGGGAGCGATCTCCTACACTGGCCGTACACCTCTGGTGATCGTCGAGGGGACACTGAATAGTGCACGGTACATCCAAACCGTCATCGAACCCATCGTTCTACCATTCCTAGACCGGCAAGGGAACTTGCTGTTCCAACAGCACTATGCACGTCCGCATGTATCCCGTGCCACCCAACGTGCTCTAGAAGGTGTAAGTCAACTACCCTGGCCAGCAAGATCTCCGGATCTGTCCCCCATTGAGCATGTTTGGGACTGGATGAAGCGTCGTCTCAGGCGGTCTGCACGTCCAGCACGAACGCTGGTCCAACTGAGGCGCCAGGTGGAAATGGCATGGCAAGCCGTTCCACAGGACTATATCCAGCATCTCTACGATCGTCTCCATGGGATAAAATAGCAGCCTGTATTGCTGCGAAAGGTGGACATACACTGTACTAGTGCCGACATTGTGCATGCTCTGTTGCCTGTGTCTATGTGCCTGTGTTTCTGTCAGTGTGATCATGTGATGTATCTGACCCCAGGAATGTGTCAATAAAGTTTCCCCTTCCTGGGACAATGAGTTCACGGTGTTCTTATTTCATTTTCCAGGAGTGTATTAAGACATGTGGTCTCATGTGCTGTGAACTGTGCCGCAGGGCCCGTGTATCTCAATGGCTCCGGGACGAGTAGGAGAGAAAACAACGGTGCATTGGACTGATGCCAGCAGCGCTACCGATAATCAGTTCATAGAGTGTACCTTGTATTTGCCCGTCATTCTCCAGGAGATTGTTCCGCTGTTTAGGCCGTCTGAACGTTGTGCAGAGTGAACGAGAAGCGGATATCTTCTTCGGCGCCCTGGAAGCGAGCACGCTCGCGTACGCCTCGCAGCGGCGGGCCGCGGCGAGGCATGCGGGCTGGCGGGCATCCGCGTACCGCTGCCAACAGTCGCGCGCCAGGCGGGGCCTGGCTGGCCCAGCCAGTACTGCCTCTCTGTGCGTGCTGCGCCCATGGCTTTCACGTGTCTCACTAGGGAACCTCCCCATCGCACCCCCCTCAGATTCAGTTATAAGCTGGCACAGTGGATAGGCCTTGAAACACCGAACACAGATCAATCGAGAAAACAGGAAGAAGTTGTGTGGAACTGTGAAAAAAATAGGCAAAATATACAAACTTAGTAGTCCATGCCCAAGATAGGCAACATCAAGGAGAATATGAGCTCAGGAGCGCCGTGGTCCCGTTGTTAGCGTGAGCAGCTGCGGAACGAGAGGTCCTTGGTTCTAGTCATCCGTCGAGTGAAAAATTTAATTTTTTTTTTTATTTTCAGACAATTATCAAATTTCAGACACTCACACATAATCAACTTCGCTTTCCAAAACTCCAGGACATGTTCAGATTTGCTTGGACATATGCAGGATTTGACGGTCTACACACGGAAAAATTTGAAAACGTTAAAAACATATGTTTTGACAGAGCACAAGGGGAAAATGTGCGACTGTGAAACTGTTGCATTCATTTGTTGCAGTTTATGTGGCAAATTCTTATGTTTTCATCACTTTTTTGGGAGTGATTATCACATTCACAAGAAAACCTAAATCGGGCAAGGTAGAAGAATCTTTTTACCCATTCGCCAAGTGTACAAATTAGGTGGCTCGACAACATATTCCTGTCATGTGACGCACATGCCGTCACTAGTGTCGTATAGAATATATCATACGTGTTTTCCTGTGGAGGAATCGCTTGACCTATGACCTTGCTACCAAATGTTTTCGGTTCCCATTGGAGAGGCACATCCTTTCGTCTACTAATCGCGCGGTTTTGCGGTGCGGTCGCAAAACACAGTCACTAAACTTATTACAGTGAACAGAGACGTCAATGAACGAACGGACAGATCATAACTTTGCGAAAGTAAAGAAAGTAAGCTTTTCACTCGAGGGAAGATTTGAACCAAGGATCTCTCATTCCGCAGCTGCTCACGCTAACCATGGGATCACGGCGCTCCTGATCTCACACTATCCTTGATGTTGCCTATCCTGCTCATGGACTACTTAGTTTCTATATTTTGCTTATTTTTTTCGTAGTTCCACACAACTTCTTCCTGTTTTCTCGATTGATCTGTGTTCAGTTTTTCAAGGCCTATCCACTGTGCCAACGAAATAGGGGGGAGGGGTGCGATAGGGAGGTTCCCTTGTCAGTAGCGGCTTTCGGTCATTTCCGTCCTATTGCTGCTGTTGTGAACGAGAAGTCCATGCAGTTACACCAGTAGTCAACCTGTAAGCGGCAAACGAACTTCAAGATAGGAATGTTTTTTCAGGGAAAGGGGCTATCACCCTGATGCGGCACGTCAGGATTCATTCTCCTGTGCCAACCTCTTCGTCTCAGAGTCTTAATTATTTGTTGGATATATTGCGGTCACTCAGTTCCCCTACAGTTTTTATCCTCTACACCTCCCTCTAGTGCCATACAATTTGTTCCTTGAGGCCTTAAGATGTCTCCAATCATCCTTCTTCTTGTCGATGTTTTCCTTATGTTACTTCCTTCGCCGATTCGAGGAGAACCACCTCATTTGTTATCTTGTCAGTCCAACTTATTTCCAGTATCTTTCTGCTGTATTGCATCTGAAACGCTTCCATTCTCTTCTTCGCGGTTTTCTCACTGCGGTTAACTTACTTACACTAATATGCTCCAAACGTACATTCTCAGAGACGTATTCATCAAATTAAGACTTGTGTTTCATACTATAAGGAGCGTTAAAAAAGTTTGTTTGAAGACCGTACAGTCTGCAAGATGCCCTCGCATCTAAAATGATACTGTTATTACTCAGCTTAGCCGCGAGTCTGTAGAGGGTGGTGTATGTGACGTACAGTATGACTGGTCAGCATTTCCACCCGGAATTGGCGAGTGTCAGTCGGACCTTCCTTGATCCGCCTCGCTGGGTAGTGTCGTCGGATTTCCTCCTACCTGTGCGCGGTGCAGCTCTCGTAAATGTCGTCGCGTGCAGATTCTTCATTGGAGCATTGGATGTCTCTCGTCGGTGGAAGCTAGTTATCTGAAATTGCTGTCGATCAACTTTGGGGTAGCTATTTACTCGAAATTAACATTCAGAATACCGCAACATCACTTTTATTGCTATTAGATCAATAATGAAACACTCATGTCACAAATTACTCGTAACCTAGAGCATGGCTACCATTGAAGAAGACAGGAAGAGCTCTTAAGCCGACTACCGACTTTGGCGCGCAGTCCGTATCTCTTACTAGTTTCGTCACAGTTCGTGGTCTTGGATTTCCGATCAAGTTCGTACTTACTAAGATATCCATTTGTTAATGAACGGGTGTGAACTTTAACGAGAAAAAATTATGATAAATAGCTTTAAACATCCAGAGACTCTTCTTAGTATTCATGTTGTCATAAATGGCTTTAATTATTAAACATAAATAAACAAAATCGGTAACTTTGGCGCCAAGATGGCGATACTTTCCGTCGTGTATGTTTCCCAGGCCGACGCTTGTTGCTACGATCCAGCGCCGAGCCCCACCCCCCTATGCGCTGACATATGGTCGCTTCGTCACCTAGCCAGCCAGCGTGGGAAATGCTCTCAGACTCATGGCCGACTACGGACTACAGCCCTTCCTAACTATCGAGAATACATCAATAAGAGATAATAATGTATTAAAACTGGTGAAAATGTCTTCCTCACGTAAGAGGCACCTTACTTACAAGTCCAGAATCGGTTTGGCAATCAAGCGAAGCCACCATCAACGTTGAGGCAATCATCCCTCCGATGCACCAGGCTGAAGACATCCGTTTGGTAGAACACGGTGTCGTGCTGAATAAAGAAGTTCGTAACTGCGTTCTGCACGTACTAGCCCGACAGGAATCGTCGACCCTTCAATGACTTTTTTAAAGGACTGAAGGCGTGATAATCGGATGGGGTGAGGTCAGGACAATAGGGCGGGTGTTCGAATGTCTGCCACTTGAGTTGGCGTTACTTCTGCGTTACGACATTTGTGATATGTGAACGTGCGTTATCATGAATAAGCATCACACCTTGGCACACCATTCCGAAACGGTGATTTTCGGCAGATATGCTGTCTCATGCACATTATCCACTCTCCAGTGGAAGTTTACCGGTGTTTGTCCTTCGGCAGTCAAGAAAAGAATAATGGCACCCAGGTGCTGTGTGGACGCATTTGCTAATAGCGTCGCCATAATTCATGTTTCCTCATGTACCACACGCACGTCCGAAAGACACGAATGCCACACTAATCCCTCGATGCTTATATATCCGCATCGGAGTCTCGGTACGTTGCATACACGCTGCAGCAACGGCCGCAAACGGGAACTATCTGATCGCCCCTTAGGGTACACATCTGTTGACTAGGAATGCCCTCTCTACGTGTGCGAGCCTACTTCTGCTGCCCTCTTGCTTCGTCGGTCAAGTTGTACTTTGCTTCCGAAGAAGCAGAATTCCTTCACTTCATCTACTTCGCAGTCGCAAAATTCGATGTCAAGTTTATCCCTGATCTCATTTTTACTGCTCCCGATTTCTTTCATCTTTCTTCGGTTTACTCGAAATCCGTATTGTATGGACCTCAGACTAATCATTCTGCTCTAACAAGTCCTGAAATTCATAATTTTCACGGAGGGCACAAGTGTTATCAGTGAATCTTATCACTAACATACTTTGATCCTGAATTTTAGTCCCACTCCTGAACCTTTCTTTTATTTCCGTCATTGCTTCTTCGCTGTATAGATTCAACAGTACGGGTGAAAAACTGCCGTGTCTTGAACTTTTTTAGTCCCAGCAGTTCGTTCTTGTGTCCTTATTTTTTCTGAGTATTTAGTCTCTAAGAAAGAATTTTTACTTTGTACAGCAAAGAAAGTAAAGGAAGGGTAGTAAACTAACTCATGAAATACTGAGGTAATTAGATTAGTTAGGCAGCCGTTTGGGCAGCAAAATAGCTAACATCAGACACAAATAGTTTTATGTGGCGTTTCAGAAACATTCTTCCTATTTCGCAAGACTATCTCTTCTACCTGAATGAAGATATAGACATCTACAGTCGTATGTCTTTTACAAGCAGTTCGTACAACCTTAAGCACTTCTTACAATTACGTCTACGGCCAAAGTTTCCGTTTACCTTTCACAGATGCTCAATGTGTCCTACACAGGACGCATAACAAACATCCGGACGACAGTCAATACTCGTCCTACACTTTTGCGAGCATGTCTGCGTTCACTGGTGTTGCTATGAGTCGCCGCAGTTCACCCAGAATTGTTGAAAGAGGAGGCACAGAGGTGGAATCTTTCACAAACCACAAAAAGAAACCACATACCGTCAGATCAGCCAACCTCGAAGGCCAGTGGTCCGGTGCCAGATGCGGACGCTCCTCTCAGCCAATCCATCGTAGGGAGGTCCAGTGACGAACTCTGTACGGAAGTCACGCCACTCAGCTGTAACTGTATTGCTCCTATGTTTGCAGAAGCGGAGAGCATAGAGTGCCTTTCGTCACGGCGTTTTCGCTATCTCGACTCGAGGCACACTGTGTAATGAAGAAACTAGCGCCGTCCGTCTCGGGACGTGCGCGATCAGGGTGGCGGATTGCTGACTGATGGGGCCCTGGATCGATTCCCGGCCGGATCTGAGATTTTTCTCTGTTCGGAGACTGGATGCAATGTTGTCCTTATGTTCGTACCGTCATAATTGATACTGCACTATTGAGATCGCTGTAAGGGCACGTCCCGAAAGACGACAAATTAAAAAAAAAAAGGGGGGGGGGCTAGTGAGCGAACGAGTTCTCCAAGCGCTAACACGTGAATCGGTGACTTAAAACTGGCGCCAAGGGAAGCTTTTTATTTCACATGCTTGAGCTGAAATCTGCTACAAATTTCCATGTTATTTCGTGTAGAAAGTGTAGTTCGGGAACAACAAGAAAAGAATTTCTGAAAAAGGAAAATTTGTTGATGTAAAAATATAATTTCCTGAAAGTATTTATCGGGGATTTTCTCTTACATGGAAACGAAACGTGGACCATACACAGTAAAGGTAAGAAGGGAATAGAAGCCTTTGAAATATTGTGTTCCACTATAAAAATTAAATGGGTAAACCGAGTTACAAATGAACAGATTAAATCGAGTTGTAGAGAAAAGAAGTTTATGCACAACTTGCCTATAAGAATCGATTGCTTAATGAGGCATATCCTAAGACACCAGGAAATAGTCAAGCAATTAATGAAGGGCAGAGTGAGGAGTCAGAATTGTAGAGGCAGACTTGGGCTTGACTACAGCGAACAGCTTCAAGTGGATTTACATGGCAGGCTAGCGTGGGGAGTTGAATAAAACCAAACTTCTGACTAAAGACCAAAGCAGAAACAACAACAGCAGCACCTGCACAACCAGCTAATCAACTATTTGTGCCCAAAATTTCACTAATTTCAGCTACAGATCGGAACATTGAGGTAGAGCAAGTTTACTGCAGGACACCTTTCTCTTCATATGAACATTTTCTCACAGGCGTTCCAGCCTTTATAAGCTGCTTCTGTATGTCAAGAGGCGTAAGACGGTGGAGCATTTGAAACCTACAGAAGACGTGACCTGCATGACGACAGAGCCCGTCGTTATCGCACATGCATGCACATATTTCGTGTACTCCAGAGTACACAACATACGGGTTCGCATAAGAATGGCAGCCCGCATCTCGTGGTCGTGCGGTAGCGTTCTCGCTTCCCACGCCCGGGTCCCCGGGTTCGATTCCCGGCGGGGTCAGGGATTTTCTCTGCCTCGTGATGGCTGGGTGTTGTGTGATGTCCTTAGGTTAGTTAGGTTTAAGTAGTTGTAGGTGATAGGGGACTGATGACCATAGATGTTAAGTCCCATAGTGCTCAGAGCCATTTGAACCATTTTTTAAGAACGGCAGTGGCGCCGTGAAAGAGAAAACTCGAGGTAAGAGCAATAGTTTCTCAGCGCAAAAGGCGCCAGGAAGTGCAACTTCCCCACATAACTGAAACCGAGAAAATGCGCTTTACATATAATATATCCAACTTTCCCGTTTTCTTTTTCTGCCTCTCCCTATCAGATTTTCTGTTTTTTTTTTCTTTCTTGTTTCGATTTACATTTTATTGTAGTTCCAGTTCTTGGCTAACTACAACGTAGTTCGTCTAAAAAATTTTCACTTGTTTTGCTTTCTTGCGTCACCTATGGACAAACTCGGGTTGCATTTCGCAACAACGTTCATTCGATATGCTGACAGCGTAACCTCGCGAGGGCTGTTATGAGCCACTGTGTCCTCTCTAATTTTCGCCCCCAGCATGCCCCACGCGGAGTGCGAATTTACATCGCGCGTGTACTTCTTTGTTCACTGTAAACTTAAAGCTTTCCGTCATATTCGATTTACACTTTTGAACATCTACAACAATTATAACTGCTGCCACTGTTTTCCTTGTTTCTGGTATACTGCGGTTTAATATTTCGCGTGCTTTTGGTAATCGTCAAACATGAATGTGCATTTTATGTTTACTGCAAATCTGCATTCGATCCCTCTTCTTGTTTTTATCACTCAGGAAATCTCGTATTACCGCGCAGAAGGTAATAACCCCAGGATGGGAACTTCATCTAATATATACCTCGCAAACCACATTACGATGTGTGCCGAAGGCTGCTTCTCGTGTAATTATCTTTGCCCCCTTCATTGATACACTTGTAAATGGCGTGTGAAAGAAATGATTTGTCGGTACAGTCCGTATGAACTTTTAATTGCTCCTATGTTCTCGTTGTGGTGATTTCGCAAGACTTATGCATAAGTAATACATTCCCCGACTCTTTCCGGGTGGTACTCCCTCAGGATTTCAGCAGTAATTCTCTTTGTGGTGGACATCACCTCTCTTGTAACGTCTGCCACTGGAGTTTGTTGAGCATCTCCGTAACGCTCTCCCGCCGAGTAAACGGCCTCGTGACGAAATGCGCCGCTATTCGTTGGATCTCATCTGTCTCTTCTATTAATCCGGTCCCAGACAGATGAACAGTAGTCAACAATCGGTGGAACGAGTATTTAGTAAGCCAGTTCTTTCGCCGATCAATTAAATTTCCTTACAATTCTTCATCTGACGCTGTCTCGCATCATCTGTTCCTACAATTTGTATTATGTGATTGTTCCACTTTAGATCTAGGTTGTTACTCGTAGGTATTTTACGGTAGTTACTGGTCCAGTGATATGTCATAGGTGGTGTAGTCGATCAATAAGGGATTTCTTCAGCTATTTATGCGCAATTCTGTACGTTTATTTACGTCCAGGGTAGTTGCCGGTCCCTGTTCCTCTGCAGGTCGCTCTATAATTCGGTACAATCTTCTTCTGGCTTCACTACCTGCCTATAGACAACCGTGTCGTCTGCGAACCATCTTGTGGAGCTTCTGACGCTATCCGCTTGTGAGTAGGTAAAAAAAATGGCTCTGAGCACTATGGGACTTAACTTCTGTGGTCATCAGTCCCCTAGAACTTAGAATACTTAAACCTAACCAACCTAATGACATCACACACATCCATGCCCGAGGCAGGATTCGAACCTGCGACCGTAGCGGTCACGCGGTTCCAGACTGAAGCGCCTTTAACCGCACGGCCACAACGGCCGGCTGTGACTAGATCATTTACATATAATCTAAACAGCAACGACCCTGTCGTAAAACGTTGGGGTACTCCTGCCGTTACCTTTACATCTCTCGATTTTGTTCCGTTAAGAGCGATTTGTTCAGTTCCGTCTGCAGTGAAAGCCAGAATCCAATCACAAATCTAGCCCAAAAATCGGTAAGTTCGTATTATTTCATTAAACGACTGTGCGGAAAGTATAATTGGTTCCTTGAAGTCAAGGAATCACATTCAGTGATGTCGGTGCTAGTGAAGCGACATCTACTCGTAAATTAGCTCATCGCCTGCATCTCGTGGTCGTGCGGTAGCGTTCTCGCTTCCCACGCCCGGGTTCCCGGTTTCGATTCCCGGCGGGGTCAGGGATTTTCTCTGCCTCGTGATGGCTGGGTGTTGTGTGATGTCCTTAGGTTAGTTAGGTTTAAGTAGTTGTAAGTTCTAGGGGACTGATGACCATAGATGTTAAGTCCCATAGTGCTTAGAGCCAGTTAGCTCACCTTTGGTTTTCCGGTCCTTGTTCTAACCTCTGCCCTGAGTAATAACTGGCTTCCTAAGGAGAAATTGAGCGACTTGGTGTTCTCAACAAATATTAAAGGAAGCTCGTCTCTGCAGCTGAGAAGGGTTGACAGACCTGTGTAGGATTAAAACTAACCGCCTCACTGGGTGGAAAGACAGATACTTAACACCTGGTCACACTGAAAACTGGAGCGGATGAGAGAGAGAGAGCGGGAGAGGGGCCTGGAAAGATTTGTATAGGTTACAAAGAGCTGAAGGAATTTGGTTGCAGTTTCACTAGAGTTGATTTCATTGAATGTGTTTCTGCATGGGATCACCAGTAGAGATAAATTTATTTAAAGGCAGTCTTGATCGTAGCCGATGTTACCTTCTGACAGGTTTCGCCCTTTTGAATACTTTTGTTATCACAGTGCAAACTCTGATGATAACCCGTAATCAAAAAACCGAAACCGGTCAGAAGTTAACATCGGTTGCGATTAAGACTGCTTTTAAATATTTTGTATCACAATAAGATCAGAATGAGATTTTCAGTCTGCAGCGGACTGTGCGATTATATGAAACTTCCTGGCAGATTAAAACTGTGTGCCGGACCGAGACTCGAACTCGGGCCCTTCGCCTTTCGTGGGCAAGTACTCTACCTTCTGAGCTACCCAAGCACGACTCACGCCCCGTCCTCACAGCTTTACTTCTGCCAGTATCTCGTCTTCTATCTTCCAAACTTCAGTTTCATATCAGCGCACACTCCGCTGCAGAGTGGAAATCTCATTCTGGAAACATCCCCCAGGTTGTGATTAAGCCATGTCTCCGCAATATCCTTTCTTTCAGGAGTGCTAGTTCTGCAAGGTTCGCAGGAGAGCTCCTGTAAAGTTAGGAAGGTAGGAGACGAGATACTGGCAGAAATAAAGCAGTGAGGACGGGGCGTGAGTCGTGCTTGGGTAGCTCAGGTGGTAGAGCACTTACCCGCGAAAGGCAAAGGTCCGGAGTTCGAGTCTCGGTCCGACATACAGTTTTAATCCGCCAGGAAGTTTAATAAGATCGCTGTTCGCCGAAATGTTATATAAAATTATGGACCATTTGGGATACTTTTTGAGGGTCTGTGTTCGTAGTAATAATAGAAAGAATGTGCACTAACAGTGCATCTGGAAGTTGGCAGACCTAGCTCTTCTTCGGAAGCACATAAAAAGGTAATATAAATGTGGTTAAATTTAATAATTATTTACTTTTCTGATATGAAGATGTTGGTAGTTAATTTTTCGCTTCTTAAAAAACGAGTGCTGGCCGTTGTGGCCTAGCGGTTATAGGTGCTTCAGTCCGGAACTGCGCGGCTGCTACGGTCGCACGTTCGAATCCTGCCCCTGCATGGATGTGTGTGATGTCCTTAGGTTAGTTAGGTTTAAGTAGTTCTAAGTTCTAGGGGACTGATGACCTCAGATGTTAAGTCCCATAGTGCCCAGAGCCATTAATTAAAAAAAAAAAAGATTCGTTTCTAGTTGTGTATGGATCTTGGTCTAATGATTGTAAATTAAATCCTTCGTCATAGTGAAGTGTTTGTTACCGGTTGTATTTAGCCTGTATAGCGCATCACTTTAGTCAGAGATATTGTCGTTGTGTTTTCCCTCTGGTTAAAGCTTGGTCTAATGATAGTAAATTAAATCCTTCGTCACAGTGAAGTATTTGTTACCTGTTGTATTTATCCTCGTGTACAGCGCATCACTTTAGTCAGTGATATTCTCGTCTTGTTGTCCCTGTCGTTCGTCTCTGAGGATTCACAATTCAACGTTAAACCCAGTACTCGCTACGAGTATTGGTATCTTAAATTACCGTAAAGACAATGGATATCTGCAAAAAAAAAAAAAAGTTCTTCTCTGACGTAGAAAAGTAATTCCCCTCGACAATGAGAGCGCTCCGATGAAAACGAGTTACCTTCCAGATCAACCTTTACGTAATGGCTCTGGATGAAGCGATCCCAGTCACGGGCGTCAGGTCAGCTGCAGTCGATTAACAAACAGCCTGCATGAGTGATCGATATGCCGGGCAGCTGGCAGCGAGTCAAAAGTTCTCCGGCTGCGCCGCGCCGTGCTGCGGCATTGGCGGTGGGTGATCGCTGCAGGCGCCGCTTTCGAAAGGTCACCTGCTCGACTTCCGGGCCGGCCGGCGCCGACGATCGGGAGCGCTTTGCCGGCCGATTTCTCCCGTAGCAGCACTCGCCGCGACGCCCTGCCTCTAAGACGTACCGTTTTAATGCCTCCTTAATTGAATATTCATGTGAACGCGTTGTTTTTTGTATTTGCAAAGACCAGTGGAAAATGCTCCTATCGGAACACAAAAAGTGCTAATATACTCTTGTATGTTTAAGACACTCTGAAAAGCGGGTACCAGCTGCCTCATTCAATCTTCCTCAGCACCTTTAAAAAAAATTCCCAAATTTTTTTTTTTTCAGCATGCAACTCACCTGAAACCCCCACAAGCTCCCCTAACTGTAACTCAGTCACACCCACCAGCCCAACGCTGTAAGCTACTCATACGCGTCCTCTCCCAGTTACCCTCTATCATTCCTTCATTCAACCCAACTCATTGTCGTCATCTCTTTGTCTCTGCTACTATCTCATTTATTGCTTCCCACTGCTGCTCTCTCTTATGTCACTATCTCTCTTCTCTGTTCTAGTTTCCATATACTCTCTTTCTCATTATCACTGCACTCACCCACTTCGACTTTCTCCTTCTCTTTATTCCTCTCCCACTGGCAATATTTCCTTCCCTCTTTTCCTAGCACTGCTCTATCAATATCAGCTACAGCTACGTTCCACTGCCTCTCTCTCTCTCTCTCTCTCTCTCTCTCTCTCTCTCTCTCTCTCTCACTCACACACACACAAACACACACACACATTGTATCCTTCGTTCTTTCTATAACGCGACCATTGTCTGCTGTCTTCCAGCATTTACAATTTTCCCGTTGTAATTTTTCCGCCTGTCTATTTAGTTCTCAATTCGTCCGAGCAATCAGTCATTCATGATAGGAAACACAGTCATAGCTCAGTCATTCAAAATGATTCAGAAATTTTACTTGTTAGAATGAAATCAGGCGATGATTCTTCTTCTCTGCAGGCTCGTGCTTTGCGGCAGGGTGCTAATCTGTACAAATAAAATGCCTCGTAATTTTGGGAGCGTTGTATAATCAGTCGAGAAACCTCAGATCAAGCGGATATTCGGCTTTGATGAAGTTTAACCTTCCGAAGAAGTAATGGAGCTCTTGGATTATTATATGCAGGTTCGCATCCAGTTTTCGGAAGTTCCCTTCTGATTTACAACTACGCAATACATCGATGAATATCATTAATTATCAATTGTCAAATACACACCTTTTGTTTGAAGGAACAATATATATATTTCCCTTTTAATTGTACAATTTCGTACCAGTTATCTTCGGTCATAAATCTCAATAATCAGATTACAGTTCTTCAAACAAAGCTGAGGCTAATCGGCACGAAGACAATCTCGGAAGCTTTTTTCTTCTAACAACCACCAGAGAGAGTACTACAAAGAATAATTATGCTCTCATGGCATAGCTATTGTATGAAACTATTTTGCGCATGGATTCTGCGAGTGTGAAGATAGAAATTTTGTAAACGTCATTCAAGGGTAGAATTGTATCAGAATAATTCATCGAATATAAAGAGATATTACACCGTCTCTTTACACTGCTACTGTCTTCCTCCGACTCAGCACAAAAAAGAGCGAATATGTTCGCGTGCCAAAATTTTTGGAAAAAACTTTAAGGGTGCTGAGGTAGGTAGAATGAGGTGGCTGCTACCCCTCTTTCCATTTAGAGGCTTTTAAATAATCAGGAACATACTTGAAAGTGTAGAGCCTTATTTGTTTTGTTCGTGACGGTGGGAGACAGAGGAGGAGGAGATGGCGGGACGCAAAGCCGGCACACAGTCTATTCCTTTCAAAAAAGCGAAGGTAGTATCCCGAGCCTAATGTCTCTGGACAACGCGCAAATCGACATTGGTGATGTAATGTGTGTAGGAGGAGTACTTTCTGTGCGACTGTCACTTCTCCCCTTTCCTTTCCTGCCGTGAAGTCGCGAACGGTGCGCGGAAAGGACGCTTATTGCGATTTCGAATATCTCTAACATTGCCTTCAAGGCCTTTTGACGAAATATACGTAAGGGGAAGCAAAATATTGGTTGAGTCTTCTAGGGAGTTTTAACAGTAAACCACGCCGTGGTGCACAACACTTCTCTTGTAACGTGAGCCATTTCAGTTGGATGAGCATTCCCGCGATATTCTCACGTTTACCAAAGGAATCTGTGACGGGCCGTATTCTCAGAACCTGAGCATATTGTAGGACGGACAGTTTTTTTAACTCAGTATTTAGAAGTCGTTGGAAGAAAGAATAAATTAAAAATCAACAAATTAATTCGCTAGTAATATTATTTTGGGACGTAGCTTAAAACAGAACATACACAGTAATTTAGTGAGAGGAAAATGTTATGTGGTTAGTTTAAGAAGAAGAAAAATTAAGACCAGTGTAGCTGTTCAGAAGACACATTTTATGTGCACAACACACTGTTGATTGTTGGTTGGTTGTTTTTTGGGGAAAGAGACCAGACAGCTTGGTCATCGGTTTGATCGGATTAGGGAAGGATGGGGAAGGAAGTCGGCCGTGCCCTTTCAGAGAAACCATCCCGGCATTTGCCTGGAGTGATTTAGGGAAATCACGGAAAACCTAAATCAGGATGGCCGGACGCGGGATTGAACCGTCGTCCTCCCGAATGCGAATCCAGTGTCTAACCACTGCGCCACCTCGCTCGGTAACACACTGTTATTGGATTGCGTAATGAATATTCACTCTGCAGTGGAGTGTGTGCAGATTTAAAACTTAATGGCAGATTAAAACTGTGTGCCTTATTGAGAATGGAAACTCATCCTTCGCCTTTCGCAGGCAAGTGACCTGTCGACTGAGCTATTCAATCACGACTTACGATCTGCCCTCACTGTTTTACTTCCGCCAGTACCTAATCTGCTACTTGCAGAGAGAAAATGCATTGGGAAACAATCCTCCTCCCCCGCCCCTCCCCCTCCCCCCTCTCCTCAGATCTTCGCCAAGCCATATCTCCTCGGTATCCCTTCTGCCAGGAGAGTTAGTCCCACAACGCTTGCAGGAGAATTTGTGTGAAATTCGGGTGCTAGAAGATAAAGTACTGGCGGAAGCAAATCTGTGAGACCGTTAGTGTGCTTTGATTGCGCAGTCGTTAGAGCAGTTGCCCGCGAAAGGAAAAAGTCTCAGTCCGGCACACAGTTTTAATCTGTCAACAAGTTTGTAATCAGCACGCAGTCCACTGCAGAGTGAAGATTCATTGTGTAATCAGCTCACACTCCGATGTAGAGTGCAAATTGATTCTGGAAAACAATCCCCTAAGCCTGGGCTAAGCCATATCTCCACAATATAAGGGGCTATTATAAATGATTGATTCGTTCGTTTTCGAATATTGACAGAGATCTTTCAATCTTCAAGAACCTGTATTAGAATCAAACAGCGGTCTTGTGTATTGATGGCGAACATACCAACTCAGTCAAAATTCTTAGGGGACTAAGACAGGGATGTATCTTGTCACCCATGCTATTTAATATAAACTCAGAGTTCATATTCACAGAATCCCCGGAAGAAGTAGAAGAAGGAAATGTGATAAATGGAATAAGATTAAACAATATTCGAGATGACACTGTTGGGTTTGGTAACAATATCCAAGCGTTATAATCATTATTGGGTAGAATTGTAAGAATTAGAATTCAGTATGGGCTTGAAATAACAACTCATGGTCGTAAGAAAGACAAAAACTACAGGAGTAAACTTGTAGTAAACCAAAGCACTATAGAAAGAATAAAACAATATACGTAGCATGGAACCATAATAAATGAAAATTGGGATAACTCACAAGAAATCAAGATTCTCATCGGGAAAGCAAGAAGTGTGTTTCAGAAAATGAGCGCTGTCTTCAATGGCCATAATCTAGCTTTAAGAACGAAAATCAGTGTTTGACACTGCTATGTATATTCTGCTGTCCTATAATGGGTGGAGACACGGATCTTAAATAAAAACATGGAGAAGCTAGAGCCCTTTGAATTGTGGCTTTATAGGCGGATCCTAAGAATACCATGGACCCAGAGAGTGAAAAACGTAGAAGGTTTGAGAAGTGTGAACACTACACTTAAATTAATCAAGATAATGGAATGCCGAAAGTTGCAATATCTATGACGTATCGTGAGGAATACAGACAGCGATTTAGAAAAGATTGCTGTATGGTGTGTCAGGTGGCAGTTGACGCTAAATAACGAAAAGTGTGAGATGATCCACACGAGTTCCAAAAGAAATCCGTTGGAATTCGATTACTCGATAAATAGTACAATTCTCAAGGCTGTCAATTCAACTAAGTACCTGGGTGTTAAAATTACGTACAACTTCAGTTGGAAAGACCACATAGATAATATTGTGGGGAAGGCGAGCCAAAGGTTGCGTTTCATTGGCAGGACACTTAGAAGATGCAACAAGTCCACTAAAAAGACAGCTTACACTACGCTCGTTCGTCCTCTGTTAGAATATTGCTGCGCGGTGTTGGATCCTTACCAGGTGGGATTGACGGAGGACATCGAAAGGGTGCAAAAAAGGGCAGCTCGTTTTGTATTATCACGTAATAGGGGAGAGAGTGTTGCAGATATGATACACGAGTTTGGATGGAAGTCATTACAGCAAAGACGTTTTTCGTCGCGGCGAGACCTTTTCACGAAATTTCAGTCACCAACTTTCTCTTCCGAATGCGAAAATATTTTGTTGAGCCCAACCTACATAGGTAGGAATTATCATCAAAATAAAATAAGAGAAATCAGAGCTCGAACAGAAAGGCTTAGGTGTTCGTTTTCCCGCGCGCTGTTCGGGAGTGGAATAGTAGAGAGATAGTACGATTGTGGTTCGATGAACCCTCTGCCAAGCACTTAAATGTGAATTGCAGAGTAGTCATGCAGATGTAGATATGATTTGATAAAATAAAGTACTTAAAGGGAAAATCAACAGTAAAAGAGATCCTGGCAGAAGACGAATATCTCGGTTTGACAACCTTACATGCTGGTTCAATATGTCTTCAACTGAACTATTCCGTGTTGCTGCCAACAAGAGGAGAATAGCCATCATGATCGCCAACATCCGAAATGGATTGGCACCGAAAGAAGAAAACATTTTCCAAGGTACAAATGTGATTTATTTGTGAATAGAACATGTAATCAACAAATTTGCATTTTGTTCTATGAGTGCCCCTCTGGTCACAACACAATAGCCGCGCGGTCTAAGTCGTCTTGTCACGGTCCACGCGGCTCCCCCCGTCGGAGGTTCGAGTCCTCCCTCGGGCATGGCTGTGTGTGTCGTCCTTAGTGTAAATTAGTTTAAGTTAGATTAAGTAGTGTGTAAGGTTAGGGATCGATGACTTCAGCAGTTTGGTCTCATAAGACCCTACCGCAAATTTCCAGTTTTTTTTTTTCACAAAACAAACGTCCAAGCGGTAATAAAGGTCGTTCCATACTTCATCTAGCAACAGGAAAAAGTCGCAAGGCGTTAGATCAAGAGACCTGGGGGCCAAGCGAACATCATCTTCTCCAGTGCGTGCAACCCAACGATGTGGAACTTCGTCGTTCAGGCAGCGATGAACATCGATGTTCCAGTGAATGGGTGCACCATCTTCTTGGAAGATGAACGCCTCGGAATTAGCATTCAGTTGTGGAAACAACCGCAGCATATCAAGGTAAGAGGTACCTGTCCTAATCGTCTCACAGAAGACAAGCGACGTTGCACAGAGAACGTTTACCTTCGGCTAATCTCGTTCATGTGTCACAATTTTATGGAGACTTTCAGTGCCCTTCACAGTGGCATTGTGGCAATTAACCTTATCGGATAAATTGGAGGTGATAGATAAACATCTGGCGTAATCCAACACACAAAAACTCTTTCCTTGCTCTGTCACTGCTTTGTACAGGCACTACAGTAGTAGCGTTAGGTAGTGGGCACAATACAAACTCGGTGACTTTACGGTTATATTCATTCCAGAATGATAATATGTACATGGAATAATTTGGAAAATATAGAACTTTGAAAACAATTGAATCATTTACTGTAGCCCTGTACTTTCTTGTAGGAGTGCTAAATCCGCGCCTGTAGGAGAAGTTCTTTGAAGTTTGGAGAGACAGCAGAGAAAGCATTTTTATTGTAATGTGAGAAATAAGTGTTGGTTGGAACTCAGTGTGTTTTCGACGACTTGTGCTACGTCGTGTGGCGAATTCATGAAAACGAACTAATTCCGGAATCTAAGTTGTTGATATTATCTCTAATGGTGATAATATCAGCATTGTTACCACCCGTTGTTAGACAGATGTTGTGGTCCAATGTGAGACAGTGGCAATGATGTAATGGTAACGGTGATCCGAAGCAGACATCGACACTAGGCATAGCTAGGTGTCTCGGACCTTGAAGAAGCAACAGCTTTAGGAATAGGGAAAAGCGACCAGTTAAACCCAATACCAGTATTTTAGTTCAGAGTAATCGGTATTTTTTTTGGTCGCGGTTGTAACAGATTTTTTAATTTTTTACTAGTAACCGGCTAAATAACGAGCGTATCAATTTGCAGGAGTGTTGAATTTTTTGGTTTGTAAATAAAACCTTTTACAGACGAGTAATTTTTATTCGTAAAATTTCCATTGCTTTGAAATATTGGGTTGTTATAGACAATGGGGAACGCGATCTGTGCTATTTTAACCATCACAGTACGGGGGTGGGGGGAGGGGCTTTATGCCCACGTTCTGAAAGTTTTGTAATCTAGTCATGACCTATAAAGTTAAGAGTTTTGACAATAGTATTTATTGTTTTTAATGTTTTCTTATAGCAGATTCCGTAACTGTTTTGAATTTTTCAGTAAAACGTAACCCAAAAACTCAAGTCTTAGCGTTGACTGTGACTTTTCGCAACAAATGTCCAATACATATCTTCGAGTTCAGGACACTTCCACATCTATATATCTTTAAAAAGTATGTTGTGACTAAAACTCAAAGACAGTTATCGAAATATGTATTTTTAAAAGAAATTTGATGGTGATCATAACGTACCACTCATCATTATGAAAAATGCGTTGGTGTTGTTAAGATTGAGCTAAAGATATTTTCTCGTTCTGCATCCTAGTTATACATCAAAGTCTATTTAAAAATATGTTGTTAACAGAAGCTAACTACAATTTCCGAAATTTGTTTGTTTTTAATTTTTTTTGAGATGGGCACAAAGTGCCCCCTTCTCCCTGGTACTATGCGTTATGGAAAATGCGTTGATATTGCCAGGGTTAACAACAACGCCGACAGCTACAAACGATCGACAAGACAGCGCAGGACCTGCCCCCGCGTGGCCTGTACGGTAATTTCCCGCCGTCGTCGTCGGATACGAATTGCGTTGCAGAATGGCATGAATTGTGTTGCAGAATGGCACCATGCCTAATCTGGAAGTATTTTATGAAGTGCGGTAGCAATAAAGTGCAATGCTGTATTTGCTTCAATAGATTAAAAACGGGAGGATGCACACTAAAACTGCGACATTGTCTAAGGATGAAAACGTGGGCAGTGTCCCTGGGAACCCCCCCTGTGGGTTCGGGGGTAAGAATAGGCCCACGGTATTCCTGCCTGTCGTAAGAGGCGACTAAAAGGAGTCTCAAACGTTTTGGCCTTGTGCAATGGTCCCCTAACGGGTTTGACCTCCATCCTTCTAAATTTTCCGAAGAGCGAGCCGATTGGGGAAGGGCGCCTTACAAGGAGCGATGTGTCCATCAAGCATTACCATCTCTAGCCAGGTTTGTCGTCATCGCTTAGCAGTCCCACTCACCTACCATCTCTTGGGCGTGGATTTGTTCTTGGGTGCGGTTTCTTGCAGTCTGCTATGCTGTGTCGCTTTATGCGCCAATGACGATATTGGACTACATCACCTGAAATCCAGCACGGTAGCCAGTCCGTTGTGGTGGGGCCGCCATGTACCCTGTTGGTTGTAGCCCCCTGACTACACAGGGATCGCTCTGCTGATGCCAGCGCCGTTAACTCCCCACGTATGCCAAGGAGTAGATGCCTATCTCCTTGGGGCATTGGGACTCCCGGCAATGGCCATCCTGCCAGGTGGTCGTTGCTGAGGCTGGGTGGCGCCCGTGGGGAGGGCCCTTGGTCGGAGTAGGTGGCATCAGGGCGGATGACCCGCAATGAAGCGTGGTACATCATCTCTTGCTGGTGGCCAGCCGCCAGCAGTCTCTAAGCGTTCCAGGGCTCAATACAACGCAACTACATATGACCCCAAATCGTTCCCCTCCCTGGCTACACCATGGGAGGAAAGAAAGACTAAGGATGCCAGCGAACCATACTCGCCCCGCTACCTGGTGTGTACGAGAGCTGATGGTGAATCCTTTACATCCATGAAGCCTCAGTTCTTCGTCGAGCACTTAGAGGACAAGTTCGGGGAGGTGGAGGGCTTGTCCAAAATGCGCTCGGGCTCGGTTTTGATCAAATCGGCGTCCTCCGCCCAGTCCCGCCGGTTACTCGATTGTAACAAGCTGGGGGATGTTCCGGTTACAATCACGCCCCATAAGAGTCTTAATATGGTCCAGGGCATAATATTCCATCGGGACCTTCTATTGCAGTCCGATGACGAGCTTCGCGCCAATTTAGAGCGGCGAGGTGTTCACTTCGTCCGGCGCGTACATCGTGGTCCAAGGGATAATCAGGTTGCCACCGGTGCCTTCATCTTGGCCTTCGAGGGTGATACTTTACCTGAGAAGGTCAAGGTGATGGTCTATCGTTGTGACGTCAAGCCCTATATCCCTCCCCCGATGCGGTCCTTAAGTGCTGGAAGTTCGGGCATATGTCTTCCTGCTGTACTACCAGCCTCACATGTCGAGATTGTGGACGCCCATCACATCCCAATACTCCATGTGCTCCGCCTCCCATCTGTGTAAACTGCGGAGAGCACCACTCACCTTGCTCGCCGGACTGCAGGATCTACCGGAAAGAGCGCAAAATCATGGAGTATAAGACCCTGGACCGCCTGACATACACTGAGGCCAGGCAGAAGTTCGAACGCCTCCATCCTGTTCGAATGCCTGCCTCTTACGCCGCGGCTACTACTGTTATGGCCCCATTAGCTCTCCCTCAGACTGCCACCTCTCAGAGCCGGAATGCTACACCTGCCCCCTTGATGGTGGGGGGCACTTCACTCCCTGCTGCTCCTGCACTACCTGCCTCAGGAGCAGCAACCCCCCAACCATCGGGGACATCAGTCCCCACTTCTAAGCTGGGGAAACCTCAAACTTCCCCTGCTCGAATAGCACGGAAAGGGTCCCTTGGGTCCCTTCCTTCCCAGGTTTCCGCCTCTGGGAAGGGTGACGTCAGCCAATGGAAGAAAAGCAGACCAGCGGCTGATCGCAGGGCTTCCCGCTCCTCCTCCGTCCCGGAGACTGACTCGCTGGAGCCCTCCCAGCCAATGAAACCCAAGGACCAGAGAGACAAGACGAAGAAGAAGACCTCTAAGGCCAAGGACCACACGGTGGCATCCACCCCACTGCTCCCTACAGGCTCTGCGTCCGGGGATAAGGTGGAGATCCGGGCGTCCGCTGAGGACCTGGATCTCGCCGGACCCTCAGACGCCATGGAAGCAGATTGTACTGGTCCTCCATCGGTGGCAGCAGGTGACCCAGTGGCGTGATCTGCCTCCTCGGCCCCTTCACGCCTTTTTCGGACATGGACAAAGCAATACTCCAGTGGAACTGCAGCGCTTTTTTCCACCACCTTGCTGAGCTTCGCCAACTCATCAGCAGTCACCCTTTCCTCTGCATTGCCCTACAGGAAACTTGGTTTCCGGCAATGCGGACCCCTGCCCTACGTGGGTATCGGGGTTATTACAAGAACCGGGCAGCTTATGAGAGGGTATCTGGTGGAGTCTGCGTCTACATCCTTAACTCTGTCTACAGCGAATGTGTACCTCTTCACACACCTTTAGAGGCTGTCGCTGTAAGGATGTGGACGCCTCAGCCTATTGCTGTCTGCAGTTTGTATCTTCCGCCAGATGGTGATGTCTCGCGTCATGTGTTGGCTGCATTGATAGCACAACTGCCTCCTCCTTTTGTGTTACTGGGTGACTTTAACGCCCATAACCCCCTGTGGGGTAGCGCCGCGATTACTGGCCGGGGTAGAGATGTCGAGACTCTTCTCTCGCAGCTTGACATCTGCCTCTTAAACACGGGAGAGCCGACACATTTCAGCGTAGTCCATGGCACATTTTCGGCCATCGACCTTTCTATCTGCAGCCCCGGACTTTCACCATCCATCCGCTGGAGTGTCCATGACGACTTATGTGGTAGTGACCATTTCCCCATCTTTCTGTCACTACCACAGCGTCACTCTTCTGAACGCCCCTCCAGATGGGCTCTGAATAAGGCTGATTGGGGCTTGTTCTCCTCTCTCGCCACTATCGCACCTCCTTCCCCTGACACCATTGATGCAGTGGTTCAGTCGGTCACCACCGGCATCGTTTCTGCGGCGGCATCTGCGATTCCCTGTTCATCCGGGTCCCCTCGGCGGAGGACTGTGCCTTAGTGGGCGCCCGAGATCGCAGAGGCGATTAGAGATCGCCGGCGGGCTCTTCAACGCCATAAGCGGCACCCGTCCTTGGAGAACCTCATCGTTTTTAAACAGCTCCGTGCCCGTGCCCGACGCCTTATTCGCCAACGGAAGCAGGAGTGCTGGGAACGGTATGTTTCCACCATTGGCGTCCGTACCTCTGCATCGCAGGTTTGGGCTAAGATTAGGCGACTCCATGGCTATCGGCCGCCTGTCTCTGTCCCTGGGCTTTCGCTGAATGGAGTGGTGTGTACTGACTCCGACACGATTGCGGACCGGTTAGCAGCGCATTTTGCTCAGTGTTCCGCATCTACGTATTACCCACTGGCCTTCCGCTCCCGGAAAGAGCGGTTGGAGAGTTGGAGGCTTTCCTTTCACACGCGCCACGCGGAGTCGTACAATGCTCCTTTCAGCGACAGGGAATTCCAGAGTGCACTATCTGCTTGCCCTGATACGGCTCCTGGGCCAGACCGCATCCACAGCCAGATGCTGAAACACCTCTCTGTGAATTGCCAGCGACGCCTCCTAGATGTTTTCAACCGCATGTGGGTTGAGGGTGTGTTCCCGTCTCAATGGCGAGAAAACATCGTCCTCCCCGTGTTGAAACCTGGCAAGAACCCGCTGGAGGTGGACAGCTACCGCCCCATAAGCCTCACCAACGTTCTTTGCAAGTTGCTAGAACGTATGGTGAGCCGGAGGTTGAGTTGGCTCCTCGAGTCTCGAGGCCTTCTGGCTCCGTCTCAGGGTGGGTTCCGTAAAGGCCGCTCTGCCGTCGATAATCTGGTCTCCCTAGAGTCTGCCGTCCGTACAGCCTTTGCACGCCGCCAACATCTGGTTGCCGTCTTCTTCGACATGCGGAAGGCGTACGATACGACTTGGCGATATCACATCCTGGCCACATTTCATGGATGGGGTCTTAGGGGCCCGCTCCCGATTTTTATTCAGAATTTTCTGTCGTCTCGTTCCTTCCGCGTGCAAGTTGCTGCGTCCCATAGTTCCTTCCGGGTCCAGGAGAACGGGGTCCCACAGGGGTCTGTCCTCAGTGTCTCCCTGTTTTTAATTGCGATCAATGGGCTCGCTGAGGCGGTGGGATCGTCCGTCGCAGCTTCGTTGTATGCAGACGACTTCTGCCTCTACTACAGCTCCGCTGGCATTGCAGTTGCTGAGCGCCAGCTGCAGGGCGCTATCCGCAAGGCGCAGTCGTGGGCTGTAGCGCACGGCTTCCAGTTTTCGGCCGCTAAGACCTGCGTTATGCATTTCTGCCGGCGTCGCACGGTTCACCCTGAGCCACGCCTTTACCTTGACGGTGAACCTCTTGCTGTGGTAGAGACGCATCGGTTCTTGGGACTGGTATTTGATGCCCGGTTGACTTGGCTGCCTCATATTAGGCAGCTTAAACAAACATGCTGGCGGCATTTAAACGCTCTCCGTTGCCTTAGCCACACCGGATGGGGTGCCGATCGGTCCACCCTTCTCCGGCTGTATCAAGCGCTGATCCAGTCCCGCCTTGATTATGGGTGTGTGGTTTATGGTTCGGCGTCGCCATCAGTGTTGCAATTGCTGGATCCCATCCATCACTGCGGGATCCGACTCGCCGCAGGAGCATTTCGGACAAGCCCTGTTGACAGCTTACTTGTGGAGGCTGGTGTTCCTCCATTGCGGATCCGGCGCGACCGACTTCTGGTCGCTTATGCTGCCCACGTTTGTAGCTTGCCAGGGCATCCCAACTACCGTCTCCTGTTCCCGCACTCGATCGTCCATCTTCCAGACAGGCGGCCCCGGTCAGGGTGTACGATCGCGGTTCGCATCCGGGCTCTACTGTGTGGGATTGAGTTTTTTCCTCTCCCGCCTGTTTTCCGGGCCAATCTCCGTCTGCTCCCTTGGTGTGTGCGCCGACCATGCATTCGGCTGGATTTGGCACAGGGTCCGAAAGACTCGGTCCCTCCTCCGGCCCTCCGCCGCCGCTTTGTTGCTCTCCTTGCCGAGTTTCCCGGATCTGCCGTGACCTATACCGACGGTTCGATGGTCTCTGGTCGCACTGGTTACGCTCTTACTCTAGAGGATCATTGTGAGCAACGGTCGCTGGCACCCGGGAACAGTGTATACACTGCCGAGTTGGTTGCCATCTATCGCGCCCTAGAGTATATCCGCTCCCGCTCAGGTGAGTCCTTTGTCATCTGTAGTGACTCCCTGAGTGGTTTACGAGCTCTTGACCAGTGCTTTCCTCGTTCCCGTCTGGTGATGGCCATCCACGAGTCGCTCCATGCTCTTGCCCGTTGCGGCCGCTCCGTGGTCTTTGTTTGGACCCCAGGTCATGTCGGCATCCCGGGCAATGAGCGGGTTGACACGCTGGCTAAACAGGCAGTGAGTTCACCGGCTCTGGAACTCGGCCTTATGGAGTGTGATCTCCTGTCGCTTTTGCGCCAGAAAGTGCTTGGTGCCTGGGGTGACGAGTGGCGCACCCTGCCCACGCCCAACAAACTTCGGGCGGTGAAGGAGACGACCGGTGTGTGGCGCTCCTCCATGCGGGCCTCTCGGAAGGACTCTGTCGTCCTCTGCCGGCTGCGCGTTGGCCACACGTGGCTGACGCACGGCCATTTGTTGCGCCGGAGGACCCACCGCTATGTCGCTGCGGGGCAGCTCTGACGGTGGTCCACATTTTGGTGGACTGCCCGCTTTTAACAGGACTCAGGCAGACGTTTGCGCTGCCCGATACCCTCCCTGCCCTTTTATGTGATGACGTTGCTATGGCGGATCTCGTGTTGAGTTTTATTCGGGCAGGGGGTTTTTATCGTATGATTTGAGTGTTTGTCCTTTTATTTCCTGTATTGACTTGGGCCTTTGGCCTGTGGTTTTAAACTGTGGGTTTTAATGTCATTTGGTGGTTGGCTTTTCCTTATTTTCATGGTCGGCCAACCACCTTCACACTCGGTGCGATTTTAGTTCCGTTTGTCTGGTCTTTGTCTGCCTTTCTTGTATTGTGTCGTCCCTTGTCTCAGTTCTCCGTTTTTAACGACTGACAGTTTTTATTTCGTGTGATTTTATCGTGGAACAAGGGACCGATGACCTTAGCAGTCTGGTCCCTTCAATCCCACACCCAACCCAACCCTGTACCTGGGAAAAGAAAGCAGATCTAGCTGATATACCTTCAATTTTTTGACTCGCTATAAACTCAATCCTAAATTTTGTTGTTGCTGCAATATGAGAAATTGATAACATCCGAAAGTAACGAAGCAGGAAAGTCATCAAATGGTTGAAATGGCTCTGAGCACTATGGGACTTAAATCTGACGTCATCAGGCCCCTAGGACTTAGAACTACTTAAACCTAGCTAAACTAAGGACATCACACACATCCATGCGCGAGGCAGGATGCGAACCTGCGACCGTAGCAGTCGCTCGGTTCCGGACTGAAGCGCCTAGAACCGCTTGGCCACCGCGGCCAGCGGAAAGTCATGAACTTGTGAGATTTCGTGGAGGTATGTATCGTCTGTGTAACTAATTGAAGGCAGTTTGTTTATTGCCATACGCGTTTCGCTTCTCTTATTTGGGAAGCATCATCAGTGGCGATTTCCAGCGCTGTTGACTCATGCTTGTGGTTCTCGCTGGGACACTGATAGCGATTTGTTTCACAGGATCACCATTGTATTGATCAAGATCTTCTACTTCTTCACCTTCATTAGAACTTTTGAATCACATTTGAATCTCTACGTTTATTGCTCGAAATTATACAATTAAAAAAAATCTGTTATTTCAGAAACCAAATATTTTGAGCGGTTTTGACAGCCAGGTTAAACTTGAGCAAAAAAAAAAAAGTATAATCGAAAATTGTTTCAGCTAAAACCGCCCTGAATAAAATCTCTGTTTTGAAGCTGCGTTAATTCGAATAAAATACTCGAGCCTACGTCCTCAGTGGCTTAAACTCCTGACGTCGGTGGCGGAGATAGTAATCGAAAGCTCGAGATTTTTTTCGAATTGACGCCCGGTTGAAAACCAAGAAAATTATATTGAGTCATGCCGCCGCGGAAGACCCCGAAGACAGATGTAACCGCCATCCCTGCACAGCATAGCAAGTCGGCAGAGGCTGTGAGAGCACACGAGCACGCGTAGTGCCGGATTCTCCGCACGCCGGTCGCCCCCCTGCGGGCTGCGGGTCCGACACGTTACGGGATGCGCCGTGCTCCGCCGCGCCGCGCCGTAGCCGTCGCAGGCAATTGCGGCCCGCGGAATGCCCTGGGCCGGCTGGCCGACCGGCCGCACAGCTTCCTTGTGTAGCGCCGCAGCGGCACGCAATTATCGATTACGGGGCAGCGCGCGGCGGGGCGGGGCGGGGCGGGGCGGCTATGAACCCCAGGACCGGCCACGCCGCTGCAAGCGCGCCCCTCGCCGGCTATCACTCCCCACTTCCGTAGCCTCCACGGTGGCGCATCTCATCAGCTATGGCCCAGCTGTGCCAAGTTGAAAAGCTGAACTTGAACACGCAAGTAATGTCGCGTAATCTACTCGCAGGGCCTGTCTTACACTGCCGCACCGGCTGTACGAGGGGCATTTAAACTGTTCTACCTGTCGCCCCGAAAACATTTAAATCTCCATCCCACAATACGGTAGCACACCGCTACAGTAGCCAAAATAAAATTGCGCTGTTCATTCATCTACATCTAAGATGGCCGTTCAGTAGGTAATATAACACACTACGAAGTCTTTCGCGACACAGTCCTTGCATAAAAAGTTGTCGGTTTACTTGCTGCGTGAAATTTAGATAAAATCCCCAGCTTTCGATGACTACCTCCGTCATCTTCGTCAGGGGTAAAACTGACTGTCGTGGACCGGTGAGGCTTCCGCTTTTATAAGCAGTGGACGGCTTCTCATTGGCTGGATGACGTCACGGTGAAAACTGCGCATACGGAGGTGGCGGCCTCTATGTCCATAGATTTTGTTTGCGCGCTTTATCCAGCGTTGCTTGCAGCGCCGACCCATCGCAACAGCCGGAGAACTGCGAGGAATGTAAGAAGTCTCCCTCTGCGCTCTTTCTTTATCAACTGCGCGCTTCCAGCTATTTTTTGTATGGTGGAAAATATTATGAAATGACTGACGGAACAGCCATGGGTTCGCCACTGTCACCAGCCATAGCTAAGTTTTTCATGGAGGATTTCGAAGAACGAGCGTTGAACAGTGCTCCCTTACGTCCATCCTGCTTCTTCAGGTATGTTGACGATACATTTTTAATCTGGCCACACGGCAATTAGGCACTGCAGCAGTTTGTTGATCATTTGAATGGTATACATCAGAACATAAGATTTACAGTGGAGGTGGAGAAGGATGGGAAGTTACCCTTGTTAGATGTGCTGATGGAGCGAAAACCAGATGGACGTCTCGGACATTCTGTGTACAGGAAACCGATGCTTACATATTTATATCTAAACGCACGTAGTTTTCACCACCCAGCTCAGAAGAGAGCTATGCTGAATACCTTGGTACACAGAACAAGGATCATCTCGGCTCCGAGATTAAACATCTGACGACGGTATTCAGAAAAAAGTGGATATTCTGATCGTGATGTCAGATCTACTCTGGCGAAGAAACCTAGGAAGAACGCTGTTCGAACAGATCAAGAGGGCCAACACATCGCGCGGCTACCATTCTGCGGCGCAACGACCAGCAAGATCGGTAGAGTCCTGAGCCGGCAGGGAATCAGACCAGTCTTCCGGCCACTCAGGAAGATTAAGCAAATGTTGCGACCCGTGAAAGATAATCTCGGCCTGAGAGTTCCGTTAATTTACAGCATTCTTTGCGAGTGTGGCAAAATTATGTGGGCCAGTGTATAAGAACTGAAATACAGGTATGTAGAAAAATCAGCGTTGGCTGAACACAGTTTGTTAAACATAAGATTTCATTCGATGAAACAAGGATACGTGCTCACACTTCAAACTGTTGCGACTCTGTCATCATAAATTCAACAGAGACTCCGGATATGCACTCAGCAATGGATGGAAGCGCACAGTTGATAAAGAAAGAGCGCAAGGGAGACTTCTTACATTCCTCGCAGTTCTCCGGCTGTTGCGATGGGTTGGCGCTGCAAGCAACGCTGGATAAAGCGCGCAAACAAATCTATGGACATAGAGGCCGCCACCTCCGTACGCGCAGTTTTCACCGTGACGTCATCCAGCCAATGAGAAGCCGTCCACTGCTTATAAAAGCGGAAGCTTCACCGGTCCACGACAGTCAGTTTTACCCCTGACGAAGATGACGGAGGTAGTCATCGAAAGCTGGGGATTTTATCTAAATTTCACGCAGCAAGTAAACAGAGAACTTTTTATGCAACATAATACACTTTTCTTTCTCGGCCAATTTATGTTGCAAAAAAATGCAGAATTTGTTGTGCGGCATCGTGCAATATTCCCGGCACTGCACCAATAGCTTCATGAAGTTCTGGTAGGTGGCCGCACTACACTTACCTTTCTCAACGGCATCTGTAACGTAGGTGAGTTCCAAGTAGAGAGCTGACATTGAGTTTCTTTTGTGGAAACGAGAGCATTGTAGATATTCATAGGTGCTTGCAGAACGTCTATGGATACCTGGCGGTGCACAAAAGCACGGCGAGTAGTTGGGGAAGACGTCTGTTGTTACCGCAACAAGGTCGCGCTGACCTGTCTGATCTTCCGCATGCCAGCTGACCGCACACAGCTGTGACTCCTGCAATGTTGGAACGTGCGGATATTCTCATTCGAAGTGGTGGGCGGATCACAATCAAACTTATCGCTTCACAACTAGATGTCTCTGTTGGTAGTGATGATTTACTCGCCTACCAATTGGGGTACTGGAAAATTGTGCGCCCGCTGGCTTCCTCGCCGCCTAACAGAAGACCATAAACAGCATCGAAGAACCAGGCGTACACGTCTTTGTCCGAAGCTAACCGACTTCTACAAATGTCTTCTCCTGAGCTCCAAAAATATGGGAAATGCTTGGGAGCAGATCGCGACAGTATGGAGGATGTGTTACAGCTTTCGAGCGAAACTTCTGCAGCATACTCGACACAACCTTGACAGCATGTACGCTGGCACTGTCCTCAAACAGAGTGATCGCGTCCGTCAACATTCCTGGGCGTGTTGGACTTGATGGCGCACTTCAATATTTGCAAAGTATCCACATACCGCTCGGCGTTAATTGTGGCACCAAGTTTCAGAAAGCAAATGAGCAGCGGGCCCTTGCAGTCAGAGAATGAGGTCATCTTTGCTTTTACGGAGCTGTCGTGAAGGTTTCTACTACTTTTGGAGCACTAAAGCAAAAAAATCGTGGCCGTCGATCCGCTTCTGATGAAGAAGACACGTCTGGATACAACGTTTACTTAGGCAACCGCAGACATTTTCCACTAAGACACTGACCGTTTTGTCTCACACTGAGCTAAATGTACTAACAGTTACGGCGATTGCTTTTCAGATAATAAAGATTTTACTTACTTTTTTGCATCTGTCTCGTTTTAATTTGACTGTCCCTTAGTAGGCGGAAGTCCAAAGAATATCTTCACATTCAGAGGAAAAGTTAGTGAATGTAATTCCGCGAAACGGACTCGCCGCGACGAAAAACGCCTTTTTAAAATCACTGCCAGTCCAACACGCCTTTCATCGATGACACTCATTTCCCTATTTCGCATCAGTTCAAAACGAGCTGCTCTTCTTTCACTTTCTCCATGCCCTCCATGAATCCTCTGTAGTGTATCCCAGAGTGCACAGCAATACTCCAGTAGTGTGTGGTACAAGTAGTCTTCTAAGAGTTCTGCAAAATAAAACGCAGAGTTTGATTCGCCTTACAACATTATATGAGTGATCGATCCAATTTAAATTGTTCGTAATTGTCATCCCAAGGTATTTACTTGACTTCTCAACATTTAGATTTCTGCGGTATATCGTGTAACCGACATTTACTGCATTTCTTTTAGTAGTAACATGAATGACCTGACATGTCTAAATCATTTTCCGTTTGTTTTGATCTTTCAATGACTTAAATAGACAGCAACATCTGCAAACAATCTGAGGGCTGCTCAGACAGTTTCCTAAGTCGTTTATGTGGATTAGGAACAGCAGAAGGCCTATAACACTTCCGTGCGGAATTGCCTTTCTGTTTTGCTCAGCGCCTCTCCGTCAGTTAGTACGAACTGTCACCCTTGTCACAGGATATCACGAATCCAGTCGCACAACTTAGAAGATAAATCTATAGGCGCGCAATTAGGTGTAAACGGTATCAAAAGCCTTCTGGAAATCTAGATATGTAGAATCAATTTGAGGTACCCTGTCGATGAAATTCATTACTTTATGAGAATAAGGAGCTAGTTGATAAATTTGAGTTTCCTGCGGTAGTTCGTTTTCTACATATAAAGGGGAAGATTGCCACACCAGTCCACAGTCATGTGAAAAAGTGGTTAGGTAGCACAGACACCTCCAGTATGGCCAAACAATGGCGAGGAACGACGAGGCATACATATCTCTGTCAGGGGCCGCGAATCGCAAGATAAGTGGGTGGCATGGTGGTAGACGATCGGTGTGCTAAGATTGAGACATTAGGGGAAAAAAAGTGATTCAGTCCTGGGGCACTTTCCGGCATCTTGCACAATACTTCGAACATGGAAAAGTAGATCCGGTCAGCCGACGCATCGAGCTCCGTCGTTACTCGCGACGTCGGCAGCATAGAATGTAACTCACTGCTGGACTCAAGAGCTCATGAGCGAGGAGTCTCGTTACTGGCGACGTGTGGTAATGAATGCCTTCCAATGCAAACTGCACGCACGATAATTACACGTTTAATGAAGACAGTATTTCCTCATAATGTTTTGATCTTTGCATTTACTTCCCGTCTTTAGCGTTACACTTTTCGTACGTTGAGCCTGTGTTAAGAAGCAAACTTTTTGTCCGTTATAACCATACACAGTTTAAGAAATTGTTTCATGACTCTTCACTGAATATTCTTTACGATGTGTCCTACGAGTAGGGCTTTGCTTGCCTCTCTATGGCATTGAGCGTAACCCACAGGACTACAAGTATAGCTTTCAGTTAGCATTATATTTATAATATACATTTGTTTTATCGAATACAATCCCCTGTTTCATTCACTTACCTCTTCAAAATAATGAAGGTTTTGTTTGCGAAATCTGAGGGCAAGCAAAAAACAAAGATATTATTATGCTGATTATTCCCATGATGATTACAAGCAGAAACATGGCGGAAAATTATTTTGGTAAATAAGAAATATTATTCAAATTTTTCTATGTAATCAAACGAAACCTTTTTTCTAAATCTGTTATTGTCATTTATTTTAAGTTCTCGTTTCCCCCTCTTTTTTGGGAGGGGGGGGGGATGTCTGTCGATATCAGCGACCGTTGTAATGGAGTTTTTTGCTTTATATGGAAACTGCATAAGACTATGAGTGAAAGATATTCATGAGTTTCATGATTTTAGCCTGTCGCTGTTCAGAAACTATAAGATGGGTGAAAATAAACTTAGACACTCTCATTTCAAATACAGGGTGGCGCACGAAATGTGTTACCATTTTGTTTTTTAATATAAACTTTATTGTCAATACGATCGGAAAGGAACATACACTACAATGAAGAGCCGCCCATGGAGATTTGTTCTAACTCAGCATATGCTCAATATGTCCACCATTTTGTTTCTTAACTTCCATCAAACTAACACAGAAGTTAGTGATTACCCTACGGCACATGTCTTCCGTAATTTCACTGCAAGCTTGAAGAATAAGTCTTCTGAAGTCCATTAAATCACGTGGACGTTTCGGGAAAAAATTTTCAGTTATGTGCCCCCCAAGAAAAAAGTCACATAGATTGAGGTCTGGACTATTGGGGGGCCAATTTTGTCCGTTATTGAAGCGACCTGGAAACCTGAGTGAAATGACACGCATGCCGAAATGCTCTTGTAAAAACTCCATACAGTGTTTGCAGTATGTGGCCTTGCTCCATCTTGCATGAACCACTGCGTGTTGAAGGGCAAGGCAGTAGCAAGAAGCTGTGGAATGAAGCTATTGCGAAGCATACTCAAATAACGCTCACTGTTCACAGTTTCTTCAAATAAAAAGGATCCAATAAGTCCGTGACTGGAAATTGCTGCCCACGCTGTAATCCTCGGAGCATAATGTTGTCGTTCATGAAGCACTTGTGGGGTTTCAGTGGCCCAAAAGCGTACATTTTGTTTGTTAACCGTCTAAATGAAAATGCGCCTCGTCTGAAAACCAAAGGCTGCTGAGAGTTTCTTCCCTATCCTCCGCCCACTTAGCAAACAGTAGTCTCTGCTGCTTGTGTTCTTCAGTGAGCTTCTGTGCACAGGTTATCTTGTATTGGTACATATGGAGGCCACTTTTAAGAACGCGTTGAACGGAGCGTCTGGATATTCCCAGTTGCACTGCTGCCTTTCTACACGATTTCCCGGGACTTTTCTGTACAGCAACTCGTACCGCTTCAATATTCTCCGGCGAACAAACAGGCTTAGGCTGAGGTCGCTTCGCTTCCAATACTGTTCCTTCCTGTACAAATGTATCATACAACCTGTGAATGGTGTTCTTCCAAGGGACCCATCGTATGTTAAACTGTTGTCGAAAACGCCTCTGAGTCACGACAAGGCTTTTCGTTTCATGAAAAAGTGACATAATTGCCGATCGTTGCTGTGTCGTCAGTCTTCCATTGTCAGCCATTGCTGCTTACTAGTCTCCTAGCGGTAGTATCGTGAATTACACGTCATTTCGTAACTCATTTGTTTTTCCAAGCTCTGCTGGTACTGCTGTAGAGATCCCAGCGGGATATCTAATGTGCGTCGTAAATTGTGAAAGAAACAGTTGTAACACATTTCGTGCGGCACCCTGTTGTTGTATGGTGAACAAGGAAAACTTGAGGAAAATCGTGTACATCGGTTTGGGAACTTCTTTCGTCTAACCTTAAATGACGGAAATTGGTAATAAAATGAAACAAGTACTTGCAAAACTTATATTTACTTGCAAAACTTATATTTAAATCATGTCAGACGTTATGTAAAATAATAAAAAATTGCTATATATGGAGATCGGGCCAGTAATACGTCATGCCCCGGGCCCAGTCTTGGCTCTCAGCTGCCCTGAAGGTAACCGATGAAGTAGGAAATTGGAGCAGTACAAGATTTAAACGCAGAAATGATGAACGGTACTCCTATATTCATGTGCTGTCCTCTAGCAGTCATGCCATCTGCTCTCCGTTCAGAGAAGGCCCATATCCTGCACAGCTGATGTTCAGTTATCTGTGGTTTATTTCGCTCGAGATGTTGGTGTTATGCGGCTCACGGTGAGGTAGTTACTGATCGCACCAGTTACTGCCGTACCGTCCGTCGACAGCGAACTTGGTCTGTCACTGTCAGTCGTGTAACTTTGCACAACTCTAATATCTTTAGTATTTCCTACCCTCTAAGAAGGTAATTCGTAGGAATGGCGTAGAATAGGTAGGCAAAATTGTTGTCGTTAAGCAGGTTATGAAACCGAAATGCTGTGAAATCAGATAAATAGCGAGATATATCTACGGCCGTTTGTATTTCCATGAATTCCTTGCGTTGACAAGTCAATATCCCTACAAACTCATAGCGCTTGCGTGTTCCACGAGATCGTGCAGAAATTTTCCAACTGCTAGCAGACAGCTACTATCCGCTGCGTGTCTGATTTCACGTCCCTTTTTTTTTAAAAAAAAAAAGGTAAAAATATCCAAGAGGAATGCGGCCTTGCTTCCTGCTAATGCCACTGGTCAGCTGTGTCGGCCTTCGAACTGTTTTTTCCCTCATTTTCCGAGGATGTCTTCGTATCGTACTTATCTCTCCACCGCGCCGTGTGTAACTACCGTCAAGTTGTTGACGTAAATTGACAGCACCAACCGCTGCAAGGTCTGATGGGTTTCAGAACCTGGGTGAAGTGAAAGGGCAATTAATTAGGGACGCTGGAGACTGTACTCTGCCCTCTTCGAAGAGCTTCGTCCATGCCAGCAACACTCCAGGCATTGACGTTTGAGACCTTAGTGCGATAAGCAGAGTTTACTGTTGCGGAGCTGCAAAAGTCGCCACACTCTTTAAGTCAAAACAGTATATTGTATACTGCACATTTGCCTACTTGCTTATAAAAACTCTGTATCCAGGCGATCTGTATACGCACCACAGCACATTCCAGTGAGAATTGTACGTCTCCAAGTCGCGCTTGAAGCATTGTGCATCATCTGAGGAGTTACACTCTTGGCCATTAAAATTGCTACACCACGAAGATGACGTGCTACAGACGCGAAATTTAACTGACAGGAAGAAGATGCTGTGATATGCAAATGATTAGTTTTTCAGAGCATTCTGTCAAGGTTGGCGCCTGTGGCGACACCTACAACGTGCTGACATGAGGAAAGTTTCCAACTGATTTCTCATACACAAACAGCAGTTGACCAGCGTTGCCTGGTGAAACGTTGTCGTGATGCCTCGTGTAAGGAGGAGAAATGCGTACCATCACGTTTCCGACTTCGATAAAGGTCGGATTGTAGCCTATCGCGATTGCGGTGTATCGTATCGCGACATTGCTGTTCGCTTTGGTCGAGAACCAATGACTGTTAGCAAAATATGGAATCGGTGGGTTCAGGAGGGTAATACGGAACGCCGTGCTGGATTCCAACGGCCTCTTGTCAGTAGCAGTCGAGATGACAGGCATCTTATCCGCATGGCTGTAAAGCATCGTGCAGCCACGTCTCGATCCCTGAGTCAACAGATGGGGGCGTTTGAAAGACAACAACCATCTGCACTAACAGTTCGATGTCGTTTGCACCAGCATGGACTATCAGCTCGGAGACAATAACTGCGGTTACCATTGACGCTGTATCACAGACAGGAGCGCCTGCGATGGTGTGCACGAATGGCAAAACGTCATTTTTTCGGATGAATCCAGGTTCTGTTTACAGCATCATGATGGTCGCATCCGTGTTTGGTGACATCGCGATGAACGCACATTGGAAGCGTGTATTCGTCATCGTTATACTGGTGTATCATCCTGCGTGATGATATGGGGTGCCATTGGTTACACGTCTCGGTCACCTCCTGTTCGCATTGACAGCACTTTGAACAATGGACGTTACATTTCAGATGTGTTACCACCCGTGACTCTACCCTTCATTCGATCCGTGTGAAACCCTACATTTCAGCAGGATAATTCACGACCGCATGTTGCAGGTCCTGTACGGGCCTTTCTGGATACCGAAAATGTTCGACTGCTGCCTTGGGCAGCACATTCTCCAGATCTCTCACGAACTGAAAACGTCTAGTCAATGGTGGCCGAGCAGCTGCCTCGTCACAATACGCCAGTCACTTCTCTTTGTGAACAGTGGTATCGTGTGGAATCTGCATGGGCAGCTGTACCTGTACACTCCATCCAAGCTCAGTTTGACTCAATGCCCAGGCTTATCAAGGCCGTTATTACGGCCAGAGGTCGTTGTTCTGGGTACTGATTTCTCAAGATCTATGCACCCAAATTGCGTGAAAGTGTAATCATGTGTCAGTTCTAGTATAGTATATTTGTCCAATGAATACCCGTTTATTATCTGCATTTCTTCTTGGCGTAGCAATTTTAATGGCCAGTAGTATACATTTATAAAGACTTCTTCGATACTTTAGCCGATATTTACCCATAATGGATTGATTATTCCCTGTAATTATTTGTCTGTCTTGGCAAGGACTGGGCTTCATGTTCGCCATTTCAGTGGGGCTGTAGATGCTGAACCACGCCAATTTCAGTGGCCTCGGCACTTTTTATTAAGGAACTAGTGCACCCGAATTGTAACGTGCGCTGGAGCTCCGCCCTACTGTGACCGCAGGTGATCCACGAACCCCTTGTCTTCGAGCTTACTTGTTAACCACGTTTGCAAAATGAACAAATAAGAATTTCAATTGACGCACCATTAAAGTATCGCCCTAACAGGTATCGTCACGAGATCCCGGCCCATATCGTAAAATGAGGCCAGTTTCTCTCCAACTCTTGCACATAATGGGAATTACCATAAGACCAGAAAACATTTCCGGCCTATCTGAACTGCGATATATCGCACATTTATTATGGAATAACAGTCCTAAATGGTTGGATGGTCGGTTGATTTGGGGGAGGGGACCAAACAGCAAGGTCATCGTTGTAGGGGAGTATGGGGAAGGAAGTCGGTCGTGCCCTTTCAAAGGAACCATCCCGGCATTTGCCTGAAGCGATTTAGGGAAATCACGGAAAATGTAAATGAGGATGGCCGGACGGGGATTTGAACCGTCGTCCTCGGGAAAGTGAGTCCATTGTGCTAAGCACTGCGCCACCTCGCTCGGTCACTGTTGAACGAGACAAACCAGTTGGGAAACGTGCTAACAGAGCACGACAAGCTGCAATCCGTTGCTCCATGTCGTTGTCAGATAGTTCATTCACAGACTCCGGACTAAATTCTCTCGCTTTCAATTTTTTAAATATGGTCATGCGTTATAATTGTTTCTCTGAGACATTTAAGTCTCTTTTTACTATCTACGATAATGATCGAAGCAGACGAAATGAATTAAAATTTGTGCTGCGGCCGGGACTTGAACCCGGGTCTCCTTGCAGAAATGCTAATCATTCCACTACCACAGCACAATGGTCAGCATTGCTGCCGTCCCCAACACAAACTTCAATTGATTTTTCCCTTATATTTTGTCACTACTGCCAGGGCTTTCCGATATTGGCAAACACCGCAACATTGGACGTAATGGGTCGTTCTTGTACCATTGGTGATCTTATAGATTTTATAATTAAATGTTTCCCTGAGACATGTGAGTCTCTTTTTATTATCTACGATAATGATTTAATAATAAGATCACCAATGGTACAAGGACGATGTTGACCATTGTGCTGTGGTAGTATAATTGTTAGCATTTCTGCCCAAAAGCAAGAAGACCCGAGTTCGAGTCCCGGCCGCGGCACAAATTTTAATTCATTTCGTCTGCTTCGATCATTATCGTGGTCATGCGTTGTTGATCACGGTGCTTTTGAAGTTCAGCTGCTGTTTGGCGAATGCATTTCATTGGAGACTGCCGAACTGATGGAGCGATGGCGCCACAAGTATCCTGTAGCTTTTCTTACGTCCGCTTCGAGGCCTGTCTTCGACATTGCTTTAAACAAAAGTGCGTTTCTCTTAATTAAGCAGTGTTGCTTTACGGAGCAGCGCCTAGGCAAAGCACTCTGTAAAGACACTCAGGATCAGTGTCATTGTTTGAAACAGAATGATACAATACTGCAACACTGGTTGTAGTCAGCTTCAAAGCAGAAGTACCAATAAAATGTTTCCACAGTTGTACGACATCGAAGGGGATACGGGGTCTCCTCGAACACCCTGTTTATAAAACATTTGGTGAGTCGTTGCGAATGTGGTGTGCATTCAAGAGGCGTAATGCGCCTCCAACACGTTCCGGTCGTCGGCAGTGTCGTTACCGGTCGCGCTAATGGCACGACGGCCATATTGGTACCGAACGGTAAATTGATCACCCCCAAAGTAGCTCGAGTCTATAATCACCGTTGAAGCCAGCTCTGCAGCAGGAACGTTGGTTGCTAACGGCACATTCAAGAAAATTTAACGCCATTCGAAATGTCGTGGTTACACTTTGAATGTACACGGCAAAAAGAGCCGGGAAGATTTTACTGCATTGACGCGCCGCGAAATCATTCATTTGCATAACACTTAGTACTCTCACTAAGGCTGAACATTACGTACATTAGATTACGAAAGCTGAACATCATGCACGGGACATAATTGTTGCGACATTGTTGCGAAAAGTATTGTTTGCAGGAAACCGCTACAGCGTTTCGCTCTCAACTGCGATAGAGTGTTATTTTAAAAATATATTATGTCTTTAAACACGTAAAATATCTGCACTTAATTTTAATTTTCCGGCATGGAAACTAACGAGATTTCCGCTTTCGGGAAACAGCTTTAAAGCAATCACATCGTGCGTCGAAAACTATTGAACTAACTGAAATACTTTTTCTTTTTGGTGATGGCTAAAATATCCCGCTTGGCAATGCATCGTTACAAAGAATGGTTCAAATGGCTCTGAGCACTATGCGACTTAACTTCTGAGGTCATCAGTCGCCTAGAACCTAGAACTAATTAAACCTAACTAACCTAAGGACATCACACACATCCATGCCCGAGGCAGGATTCGAACCTGCGCCGGTAGCGGTCGCGCGGTTCCAGACTGCAGCGCCTAGAACCGCACGGCCACTCCGGCGGGCTTGCATCATTACAAATTTTAGTATTGCACTGCTTTTTGTATGTATAAGCTAAAAAAGTCGTTCTTTTTTCAGTTTTTTCGTTATTTTACTCTTAGAACTTAAAAGTTTAATAGCCGCTAGGATAGACGTCCGTCTTAAAGCGCCACTTCCGAGTCGGGAAGGTGCGTCAGCCCCAGAACGAAACCGTCCGGCGAATCAACGACGATGGTCGGTGTGCCAGCCAGCTTGGATGTGGGTTTTAGGCAGTTTCTCACATCCCACTGGGTGAGTACTGGGCTGATACCCATGTCTCGCCTCAGTTACACGATTCGGAAACATTTAGAAAAACCGTCACCAACTTTCACGTGAATAAAACTACGCGCAGACATTTGGGGTACACGCATCACATATTCCGTCCCGGGGGAAGGGGAGAAGGTGAGACAGAAAAGGCATCCAACCACTCCTTAAATTAACCGTGGCAAAACCGTTCATAACTACGCCGACCCTGCGCCGCTGCGAGGCAGAAGAAAAATCTATCTCCCACAAATAACTCATTCTGAAATTCACGTACGATATAAATGTCTACAGAGTCTCTCCTATGCCCCTCCTTCGACTAGTATCATCACACAAGACGCAAAAAATAAAAGCTAGACAAATCTCCTTCTGCAACGGCTTACTGATACCTGGCAAGCACAATGCTTTGCTCACCGAAGTAGCAACACAGTAGGAGCACACGCAATGCAGACTCCTACTACTGCATGGGGAACCTTCCCATCAGCATCTCAACAGAATGCGTCACACTACGTACACTGTGCATTGGTCACACTAGGCTCACCCACGATTTTATCATTTAACAAGAAAATCCACCTAGAGTGAATGCAGTCGTCCTTACACTTTTCTGATGTAAAAGGAGTCAAATTGTTAGGCAAACCCTGCTTCAAAGGAGGGAAAGCAGCTGACAGAATAAACTTCAGCGTACCCTGTAGGTTTGTGCTGATGTTTAGGATGTATGCTGAGGGTGAGCTACTCCCCAAATCTTCAGCTTGGAGCATCCACGAGTTGGTTCTATCTCCTCTCCCAAATCTGTTAGTGCCCCCTTTTCATCACAACTACCAGTCATCAGCTACTTCTCCGTGAAGTGGGCTGAAGTGTTTCCCCACAGATCCAACTCACAGAGGTGTACAGGTCCTCCCTTACTAAAAAAAGGGCATCAGAAACCCAGATGTTCTTGTTGCGTTACTCATTGAGCATACTTCAGTATCGTGCATGCATAGTTACCTCTAGTACAGAAAACAGCCACTGTTCTTCCTCCGCATCATTGGTGTCAGATGAGGATTGCGCGGCCCAAGGGACTGTGCGCCCCGTAAAACAAAGGTCATCTACTTTCTGTATGCGAAAGGGAAAGTGAAGACGTAGGGGAGGGATCCCGCATAATCACAGGCCAAATTTTGGAGAACAAACTGAGAGAAACTGAGAAGCATCGTGGCATTTGAAAGCCTAGTGGAGTGTCAATTGTGAAAGGAAGGGTGGTTGAAGTTCAAAACCCCATCAACGGTGTAGACAGCAGAGTTCAAACAGTAGGACAGGTAGATGTAGGTGTGTGAAAAAGTCCGATGTGGTCATCTTCAGTGCCATCCAACCATTCGCCGTAAATAATTCAGGGAAACCACTAAAAACGAAAAGCAGAAAGGGCGAGCGAGAACTTGTGAATCCCCACCATGTTTACAACTCGATTGTATGCATAACAACTGGGTCACAGAATGAGCGTTTTTCATATCAGCCGACAAATCAATAATAATTTGACTGATTGATTTATGGGTTGAATCCGGTGGCTCTTTACAGAGTGACTGCATTTCTTTTAATTTCTTGCAATTTATCTTTGTTCCTGTATCGTATTGAAAATATGTGCACATCAGTTCAGTTGCTGACATTATGAGCAGTGCGTCTTGTTTGGAAATAAACTTCTTCCATTTACCCACGGTACTTGTTCTTGACAACAGTAATACTCATTTTACTATTAGCCCGCGATTTGCACTTAATATTGCTCGGTTGTGTCACAGTTTTCCAGCAATGATAGGTACGTTAGTAGGGATACGTTGCAATAGGGATAGTTTTACTGATGGAGGAGTTGGCTCATATCCATCTTATTTGCACGTTCATTCACGGAGTGCAGTGGAAGAGTAACACAAAGATCCTGTGTGAGGGTCGCTAACATCACAGTTCTTATGAAAATGAAGGTTGTTTCATTATTTTGCGTTTTGTGTTCTACGTGTGGTGATTGCATATTACAGGCTTCTTCACTGTTCTGAAATCATTTTTACAGTAACAAATGTATCTGGTGTAACAAACCGAATAAATGATAATTACTGTAGAATGCTACTCTGTAACGAACCAACAGAGAACACAAGCTTCTCACGCCAAAATCCTCTGAAAATATCCCCGAAGACTTTCGAAATTTTGTCGGTAGATTTATGGGTTCACGCTGCATTTCGGTGTAGTACGCACATTCCCTATTACAGTGTATCTACATCGTCCGTCCAAAAGGTTCCGAGACTGATTTTATTCCTGGCGTATAATCGACTTCCGCGCATTAACTACGGTGCGGCGTCAACTGACAGCTGTAAGGAACAGACTTGCATTCGACCAGTCAGTTGTGAGGAGGCAGTGTTAAGTAATGGACGTGCGATCTTAATATATTAGCGCTGTTGTGTCACAAATCGCAATTTAGTGACATCATTAAAACAAGTGTTAGAGACATCCTCCAGAATGTTTTGAAGAAGAGAAGTGTTTGCAAAGTTCGTCCCGCACACCTTGACTCCCTATCAGAAGCAACGGCGCATGGACGCCATCCACGACGTGACAGAAACGCGTAAAACGGACAATTCTTTTCTGGAAAAATCACTACAGGTGACCACAAAGTGCGACACAGTTCAGAAATATAGCTGAAGGATAAACCCTTTGGCCACATATCCGACTTTCAAGTTAGTCTGATGCGCGAGTTGATCATCATCCCGAAATAGGACTTTTAACATAAATGTTGTGATAACTACCACTTGTAGAAACAATTCTCACAAAGCCGAATGTGCGTCAAATAGGGTCCGTCTCTACTTGATTATGATGACGAATTACTAGGGATGATGCTGACATCATAAATACGCGGCCTTCTGCGAGTGGATCATTCCAATAATTCCATCGATCTCTGAGTGTTTAGCGGGACAGAAAAAAGGCACCTTCCTGTACTTAGATTATACTCTGTGGAACCGTAGAACCAATTGAGTCGTAATACATAATGCTCAGCAAAGCTGTATCTGAGGTTCCCAGTAATGTAGCTCCACTTCAAGTTCTAGACGGCTGGTGCGTGACTCTCTGGGGGCGTTGTAAGGCTTTAATTTTGGTGAAGCCCCTTTCCGTGAGAGTGAAGCCTTCAAGAGAGCTCATCGAAGTTGGCGAAGCCTCAGAGTTCAAGGCTACTCTTCAATTCTGGTCGCCTGTAATTAACAGTCGCCGCTTCTGGTACAGCTACCGTGGCAAAAACTGCGCAACGCCCTTTACGTAACGCTTTCCTAGAAGGCGGTTCTTGCAACGCCCGCAGGCTGCTCCTGCGCTGCATCCTCTTGCAGCTGCGACCGCTGAGCCGTGTTTACCCCTGCAGGTTTCTGGCTGTGAGCTGAGTCTTCCCACTAAGGTATAAGCTCCGTATAGGCTGCGGTCGTTGTGGCGGTCTCCTGACGCCGACGGTTTTCCTACATTTTCTACGCGGTATCTTTACAAATTAACACCGGTGCCTCACGTTAGAAAACTACTCCGTTATGAAATAAAACCACAATTCATATTAAATAAACTTATGTCTTTAGATACTGAGTAATATCATGATTCCCGCGTTACAGGATACCAGCCTACATCCAGGGTTGCTAGGTGGTGGGGCCGCCACCTTGTAGTATCCCAGAACACCTATTTCTCTTTTGGTATTGTGTCCCCTTAGATGGTTGCTTCCACTACAGCTATGAATCCATCTCCTCCTGGTTTTGTAGGATGTCCTTCCCTGTATTTAATCGGAGTTGGCTTCCCTAAGCCTAGGAGCCGTCCCCCCAGCTGTCCCCTTACGTTGTGCATTTCTTCTCGCCTGACTCCTGCCTAAGAGACCTGTCTGGCTTGGGTGGCCTGTGGCAGGAGCTTAACCTACCGCTAGCACAGCTCTCCTGGTCATAGCAGGATGCACAAACCTCGCCGCGGACCGTAAGGCGACAGTCTCAGAGTCCGCAGAGATACTCTACTAAAGATATATAAGGATATGGCTATACCAGCACTGCTCCATAAATGCGAAAACTAGACTCTTAAGAAGAGAGGTGAAAAGAGAATAGAAGCATGTGATATGAATTTGCGTAGATACGTGGCTGGATATTCTTTGCTGCATGAAAAGAGAAATTATGGCACCCAGGCGGAATTGAATATGCAAAACGTAATTGTCATAATAAAACAATACAAATTAAAAATATGGCATTTCCGTCTTTGATCGCTATTTTTTCAATGACCGGTTTCAGGCTAACTGCCCAGCTTCAGATCTGGTAGACAAAGTAACAGATCTGAAGATGGGCAGCTAGCCTGAAACCGGTAATTGAAAATAAAAAATAGCGATCAAAGGCTGAAATGCCATATTTTTATTTAAAGAACGATCGCGGCAACCCATTAAGACAATTATGTCTAGTTTTAATATCAATTAAGATGGAAAGAACATGTAGCCCGTAAGCCATATGCAAGAAATGCCATAAAACAAAATAAACGAAAAGGTAGAAGATCTTTCGGAAGACCGATGAAAAGATGGCATGACTAGTTTTGAAGGAGACAGAAGAGACCAAAAGTTCCAGTCATGGATGCTGATGCAGAAACTTCTGCCACCATTTTGTTGCATGTCACTGAACGCTGCAAGTGTGTATTAGCTTCGTCATACGACGTATATCCAGCCCAAACTTGAAACAGACGTGACAGCCAAATTCTGTCGTTCTCATCTTACAGCTTGCGGTGATTTGTGTTGATTTTATGTTCAGTAATACGAGGGTAATACCAAAAGTAAAGTCTCCTGTTTTTTTATAAGTACATAGATCTGTTTATTTCTACAATGGTGTACATCAGTTTACAGCTTGAACATTTAGCTATTTTTCAACATAATCACCATTTTTGTAGATGCATTTTTGTAGACGCTGTGTCAGTTTTTGTATGCCCATGTCATACCAGCTCGCCGCCAGCTCCGCGGCTTTGGTGAAGAAGGATGTCGCCATTGGCGTGATTGTTGCTTGGTCTCAGGTGTAAAGTGGTATGCCCATGTTTCGTCACCCGTGACAGTTGAGTCCAGAAAGTTGTCCTGTTCGGCTGCAAGGCGGTGAAGAAATGCGCGGGAAGCATCAACTCGTTGCCGCATGTGGTCCCCAGTCAGCATGTGTGGCCCCCGTCTTGCGCACACTTTCCGGTAGTTCAATGTTTCCGTTAAAATTCTGTGAGCGGTGCTTTGGGAAACCTCAGGAACCAACGTTCAGAGATCATCCAGGGTGATCTGCGGATCTTCACGCATGCTTTGCTCAACCTTCAACACTGTTCGTAGGAAGTTGGTCTCCTGCTCCTTTGTTCGTCGTGAATTTCGGTCCGATCAGCTGCAAAGTCTCTACACCACTTACGAACATTTTTGACATCCATGCACGACTCACTATACACTTCCGTCAATTGGCGATGTATTTCAATCGGCGCAGTGCCCTTTGCGTTCAAAAACCGAATAACTGCGCGCAATTCGCACTCGGCGGTAACATCCAACGGGAGCTCCATTCTCAACGGCTGCCAAGCCGAGACTGAGCGCCTCAGCGCGGCGTGCGCATGATTACACACAGCGCGTGAAGCACTTATAAAACAAAATAGGAAACCTTACTTTTGGGATTACCCTCGCATGTACAGTAGAATCAAGTCTCAAGTTTGTGAGTTCTTGTTGCGTGTCAGTGGCCTTACACCACAATAGGTACCAAAGAAAGAAAGAAAGAAAGAAAATTGAAGACAGTAGGTATGATTGGGTGGTGGTGGTGGTTAGTGTTGAACGTCCCGTCGACAACGAGGTCATTAGAGACGGAGCGAAAGCTCGGGTTAGGGAAGGATTGGGAAGGAAATCGACCGTGCCCTTTCAAAGGGACCATCCCGGCATTTTCCTGAAACGATTTAGGGAAATCACGGAAAACCTAAATCAGGATGGCCGGAGACGGGATTGAACCGTCGTGTGTTAACCACTGCGCCACCTCGCTCGGTGGTATGATTGGGGAAGCTGTTACTAAGGCGAGCAAGAAGTCTTAATCGGACCGAAAAGAATATTTCGAGAAAATAATTCCCAGTCAAACCCCATTTATAATGCAGACAAGGTGTTTCTATAGCAGCTGTACGTCGATGAAGCATCCGTTTAGAATGGCACTAACTGCTACTCCGCTGTAACAGACAGACAGTGGTTCAGACAAGACTCGAAGTCGCAGTCACACCCTCTGTGGAATGTGTGGTATCGACTGCTGCAGCGGTAGGTCTTTCTCGTTGATGGATATAAAGCCAGGTGCAAGGCCTCCATCGACTTGTTACTGTTGTATGTCAAATCTCCATTCGAATTGTGTATATTGAATAAAAGATTTATCTATTCGGAAATTAAGTTTTATTTTCGTAGGGTAATCACTGATGATGATACCTCATTTTCGCGTTAAAGAGAATAAAACAGTTAAAAAACAAAAACCTCGCACGAATCCTTGGAAACTCATCTCCAGATGGCTGTAGTAGGTTTTTATGAGGCTGGCAATATACACTGAGTGGCAAAAATCATGGGATAGCGATATGCAGACCAACAGATGGCGGTAGTATCGCCTTACATGAGTTACGAAAGGGCAATGCTTTGGCGGAGCTGTCATTTGTACTTCAGGTGGTACATGTGAAAAGGTTTCCGACCTGATTACGGCCGCACGACGGGAATTAACAGACTTTGAAAGCGGAATGGTAGTTGGAGTTAGACGCAAGGGAATGCCATTTCGGCAACCGTTAGGGAATTCAGTATTCCGAGATCTGCAGCGTCAAGACTGTGTTGAGAGTATACCACATTTCAGACACTGTTTCTCACCACCGACAACGCAGTGAGCGACGGCCTTCACTTAATGACCGAAACAGCGGTTAGTGTAGAGTTGTCAATGCAAATAGACGAGCACAGAAATCAATGTGGGCCGTACGAGAAACATATCCGGTAGGACAGTGCGAAGAAATTTGGCGTTAATCGGTTAAGGCAGCAGGCAACCGACGCGAGTATCTTTGCTGACAACACGACATCGCTTGCAGCGTCACTCCTGGTCTCGTGACCACGTCAGTCGGACCCTAGACAACTGGAAAACTGTGGCCTGGTAAGATGAGTCCCGATTTCAGCTGGTAAGTTATGTTGATAGGGTTCGAGTGTGGCGTAGACCCTACGAAGCTATGGGACTACGTTGTCCATAATGGTACGGGCTGTGTTTACATGAAATGGTCTGGGTCCTCCGGTGCAACTAAACCGACCATTGCTGGAAATGGCTATGTTCTGCTACTTGGAAACCATTTGCAGCCATTCATGGATATCATGTTCCCAAACAACAACGGAATTTTTACGGATGACAGTGTGCCACGATTGTTCGCGATTTGTTTGATGAACATTGTGGACAATTCGAGCGAATGGTTTGATACCCGGATCGCCCGACATTAATCCCATCGAACATTTATGGGACTTAATCGGTAGGTTAGCTCCTGCACAAAATCCGGCACCAGCAACACTTTCACAATTATGGGCGCCTATAGAGGCAGCATGGCTCAATATTTCTGCAGAGAATTCCAATGAGTTGTCGCGTCCATGCCACGTCCAGTTGCTTCACTACGCCGGGCGAAAGGAGATCCGACACGATATTATGAGGTATCTCGTGACTTTCGTCATCTCAGTACATACACGTGGATTGGTTTGCTCACAGCAACAAATTTTGGATCATAATTTCAATAAAATTGACAACTTGTTATATTAAAAATTTTATAATGAGACAGACAGACAGGTATGCGAGATGTCTTTTTTTTTTTTTAATATAAAAGTCAATAATACTCTTCAATCTCTGAAAATAAAGTAGTATTTCATTTCCTGTTTGGCGTTTCGAATTTATTTTGTGAATTCTCGGATATTAATACCTGTACTAATTAAGAATGTCTGCCTCCTTAGCTGTGTGGTTAGCACGGCTGGCTGCCATGCGGAGGACACGGGTTCGATTCCCGCTACTGCCAGCGATTTTTCCTTAGTGAGAGGGATGGGGCAGTGAGCACTTGGCCTCATGACGCCATCTGAGAAGGTTCTTGACCGAGTAGTAGTGACCCACGCTCCTTATGCCACACTGAATGATGCCCCTGGCAGAGGATGACACGACGGTCGGTCGGTGTCGATGGGTCCGCCAGGATCGTTACTAATTAAAAATGAAAAATGTATTCATTAAAAAGTTATTTAATATTTGTTAATGAATATTTCCATTTGTTACCAAATATAGAATCTAAATAAAAGGCGATTTTTCGCCTGTCCTCTTTGAGAATAGATAGCACTTCTGGAAGAGAGAAATTTTCAGATCAGCCCACACGGCTGCCGAATGAAAAATTCCTTCCTTCCAGGCCTACATTATCGCAACTTTTCAGGAGAATTTCTCTGAATTTTGAAGGTAAGAGAATCAGATACCGGGGAAGTAAATCAGCTGTGCTTGGGTAGCTCAGTTAGTAGAGCACTTGCCTGCGAAAGATAAAGGCCCCGAAAGCGAGTCTGGGTCCGGCACACAGTTTTAATCTGTAGGGAGCTTCATATCGAAGATTGCCCGTCCATGGAGCCCTCTTGTTAGATGGAAATCTTCGATGGAAAAATATGTAAATGTGTGGGAAAAGTAAGCAGTCCATTACACTTGCCTCTACAGTTGTCCACAATAGTATCTAATGAAACACTGAAAACAGTAGACTGTGGGACGACTTTACTATTTATCAATCTTGGAATATATCTGTGGAGCTATACTGCTGATGCGCACTTCGACAGACTAGTGCAGCTGTAAAAGTGAGCTGTTACGCTGCTGTACAGTGTGGTGTTCTGGGTGATGCTCTACATACGATCATAATTAATAGCGCAAACTGACACGGTGATAACACAAGCAAAAAAGTTCCTGTAAACATGGGTCCGCAAATGAGCCGTTATGCGAGATAACTGCGAATGAGTAATCACGTGCCACCACTGACTTCACTACGAAGTATTGTCGTAGTCAGTACAAACGTATTTGAAACGTAAACTTTTTGATTACGTTCCCATCTAATTGGCTTGAAATTTCAGCTGTGGTTCATATTTGGGGAACGCGGTAGACTCATAATAAGGCACTTGCTGCAAGACGACATGTAACGCACCAATATTGTTCTAAGGGATATAGCTTGAGCAGGGCTTCCAAGATCACTTGAACTCAATCCTATTGATTTTTCGTATCGGGGTCATTTCAAATATATCCCTTTGATACGACTGAAGAACTGGAGGAGCGCAATATACTGTCTTGCCAAGCCCTAGGGGATGATCCTGGGGCATTTAAAAGAATTCGTGAGTAACTGCAGAGACAAGTGCAGTGTTGCATCCAGCTGCACGAAGACAACTTTTTGTGTGCCGCAGTCTTTTTCTGAAATTGCAAAAGTTACTCCGAAAAAGTAAGGTTCTTCTAAATGGGAAAAACAGTTCCGGGATACAATATGACCATGTACCTAGGAACAATTATTCTGTTGAAATTTAAAAGCGTTACATTCGACATAATCTTGTCAGTACTGTGTTTAACAGTCTGTCAGTTATATTATTACTCTGCTGCACACAGTATTCAGAAAAGGAAAATCAACTAAAGTAGAAGTACTGTCAACAACAACTTACAAGTTAAAAGACGTTTTGAAACAGAAATTGTTGTAAACTAACGCGAATTTTCTTTTTTTAAGAGAGGTAAAATTGTTAAACATTAAAGAAACTCAATTCATTTGCAAATATTGCACGTTCCGTGACAAGTGACGTTGTTCCATTTCAGGATACAAGATCATGCATGATCAACCGTCCATATGTTATGTTACTAGTCGTAAAAATATGTAGAATTTTACTTACCATAAAACTTTGTAAGTAAGTAAAGAATTAACAATATTCTCGAAATAGCTTTAGTATATTTTACAGTACTTAAATGTGCAGAAGTCAGAATATTTACAGATGGTCCATAAAACACAGTCTCATGTCCGCGTGGCCCCAGCCTTTGCAGCATTTTTTGCCTTCGGTGCTGCATGTCTATCCTTTTGCTGTTCTTTTTCCCCTCCCTTGGGGAACATGTCTGGGACGTTATTGGGAATGTTCTGCATTGTCTGTCGCTGACGTAAGAACGGTCTCACCTTTGTTTTTCGCTCCCTTTTCCTTTCTTTGTTTCCCTTCTCCTCTCCTTCCTCCGCTTCTTCTTCCTCGCTGTGCGCTCCTGAAGGCTGACCCACGCATCTGGCGCGTATGCTTCATGTGGATCCGTTTAATGTTTCTCGTTCTGGTGGAGCTTTTCTGGTAGAGAAACATTATTCCTTTGCTAACAGGGCATCCATGGCTGGAGATCACCGAGAGATAACTGGACATTGTCGGTAGGCGAAAACGAAACTGCGCTACTGCACAATACCCTCAAGGTACAGGGTGTATGACTTCGTAGCGTTTTTTCATAAGTTCGATAAACACAAAAGATACACAAACGGAGACTTTAGTCATCAATAATACATTCTCCTTCATTATTTACAACAGTCTGCCAACGCTGGGGTAACTTTTCGATTCCATGACTGTAGAAACATGCTTTTGAGGCAAAGAACTCGTCAAGCCATGTTTGGAGCGCATTTTCATCCGGGAAGGAAGTTCCTTGAAGGTTGTTAGATAGAGAGCGGTAAAGGTGAAACTCTTGAGTGCGCAAGATCAGCTGAATAATGTGGGTGCGGAATAACTGTCCAATCCAACTCGTGTATAAGTGCTTTTTGTCAATCTGGCAGACTGCAGCATAGGAATGGTGGGTTTTGTTCACGAGCCAATTGACGACGAGTAAGTGGAGATGCACATACGGCCACCAGCAGATTTTTTGTGCTTTTGGCTTTAATCACTAGTTACCCATACAGATTTTTCAAAATTCGCCAGTGCATGCAAATGTCGCACGATGGTGGAATAAGTGCTGCTCACCACATCTGCCCATTCTCAACTACACTGACGCGGATCATTGTAGATTACGATATTCATCAATCCCGAAGGTCTTCCTGAACGTGGAGAGTCACTAATGTCAAAATGATATCTTAAAACGAGAAAACCATTTTCTTCCCGTGCTCTGTCCAATGACATTATCTCCATACATGTCGCAAAATGTTTCTGGCTTCTTTCGCTCCTGTCACCCCTCTATTGAACTGATAAGCAGAAGAATATGTCAGAAACGTTCCCATTTCTCCTCTTGAGTCTTCATTTTCCAGCGCCCACATCTGCACTCACTATTTCCAAATGATAAAATGACAGTATGTGTGAACTCCGATAGCAACAGCGAATTACAAATAAAAGATAACAACCGATAAATAAACACATAGTAGCCGGACTACCAACAAGCAAAACAAAAACGCTACAAACTTATGCACCAATATAATGTCTGTTGTTAAGATAACGCATGGCCAACATTTTTACCGCAGCTAGATGGGGACTTACACGAAAAATTTACATTGAAATGTGTTTGTACTCATTACGACAATATTTAATACTGAAATCAGTCACTGTTCGTAACCATACATTCTGAATTATCTCGCAGACTGCTTTTTTTTGCCGATCCAGAACGTACTGGAATGCTCTTCCTTGTACTGTTATACAGGGTGTTACAAAAAGGTACGGCCAAACTTTCAGGAAACATTCCTCACACACAAATAAAGAAAAGATGTTATGTGGACATGTGTCCAGAAACGCTTAATTTCCATGTTAGAGCTCATTTTTGTTTCGTCAGTATGTACTGTACTTCCTCGATTCTCTGCCAGTTGGCTCAATTGAAGGAAGGTTATGTTGACTTCGGTGCTTGTGTTGACATGCGACTCATTGCTCTACAGTACTAGCATCAAGCACATCAGTACGTAGCATCTACAGGTTAGTGTTCATCACGAACGTGGTTTTGCAGTCAGTGGAATGTTTGCAAATGCGGAGTTGGCAGATGTCCATTTGATGTATGGATTAGCACGGGGCAATAACCGTGGCGCGGTACGTTTGTATCGAGACAGATTTCCAGAACGAAGGTGTCCCGACAGGAAGATGTTCGAAGCAATTGATCGGCGTCTTAGGGAGCACGGAACATTCCAACCTATGACTCGCGAATGGGGAAGACGTAGAACGACGAGGACACCTGCAATGGACGTGATCAAATTGTAAATTTTCACAATCAACATGTGTGGGCTGACGAGAATCCGCACGCAGTTGTGCAATCACGTCATCAACACATATTTTCTGTGAACGTTTGGGCAGGCATTGTTGGTGATGTCTTGGTTGGGCCCCATGTTCTTCCACCTACGCTCAATGGAGCCCGTTATCATAATTTCACACGGGATACTCTACCTGTGCTGCTAGAACATGTGCCTTTACAAGTACGACACAACATGTGGTTCATGCACGATGGAGCGCCTGCACATTTCAGTCGAAGTGTTCCTACGCTTTTCAACAACAGATTCGGTGACTGATGGATTGGTAGAGGCGGACCAATTCCATGGCCTCCACGCTATCCTGACCTCAACCCTCTTGACTTTCATTTATGGGGGCATTTGAAGGCTGTTGTCTATACAACCCCGGTGCCAGACGTAGAGTCTCTTCGTGCTCGTATTGTGGACGGCTGTGATACTATACGCCATTCTCCAGGGCTGCATCAGCGCATCAGGGATTCCACGCGACGGAGGGTGGATGCATGTATCCTCGCTAACGGAGGACATTTTGAACAGTTCCTGTAACAAAGTGTTTGAAGTCACGCTGGTACGTTCTGTTGCTGTGTATTTCCATTCCATGATTAATGTGATTTGAAGAGAAGTAATAAAATGAGCTTTAACAAGGAAAGTAAGCGTTTCCGGACACATGTCCACATAACATATCATATTTTCTTTCTTTGTGTGTGAGGAATGTTTCCTGAAAGTTTGGCCGTACCTTTTTGTAACACCCTGTATATACTACTGGGCACCCAAAATGCAGTATCCTGAATGAAGCATCCAATTCAGGTGAAATTTGCAGTATGCGTTTGCCTGGCGACGAGAGATGCACGTGGTTAACATTTCAGCGCAGGCGCACATCACGGGTGCCAGTAGTAGCAGCTGCAAGCGCTATATGAGAGGGAGGGGGGGGGGGGGCAGACTGCCACGTGAACGTGCTGGATTTGTTCTTTCGTGCTGTTGTTTTGCGTAAGCATATGTAGTATGCCTCGCAGAAGACAGCGTGCGTCTTTCGAACACGTTTTGGAGTTCGGCCGAGGAAAAATAGTTGCGTGTAGGGATTATGGATTATCCCTCAGAGAAACCGGTGCTAGTGTCAGACGGAACCAAGCAACTATGATGTGAATCTGTAATCGCTGGATCGGGAGACGGGACCGATAGCGCCCACCTCGCTGCACCACTACACGTGATGACAGGCATATTGTGTGCATGACAGTGATAGATCGCTCTGTCACATCACGAACCATATCACAACAAATTTGGTATGTTGCGCAGCGTCCATTGCTGCGTTTACCACTGAGTCGACGCATAGGCGTTAGTGCCGGCAATGGTACGAGGGGAACGACATTGTTTTTAGCGACGAATCCGGAGTATGCTTGCTCCACCACAGTGGTCGTGTTAGAGACTGAAGACGCATTAGCGAGAGGCAGTTGAACTGTTGCGTTTTCCGTCGCCATACTGGACCTGCTCTCGGAATTACTGTTTGGGGTGGCATTTGATTTCACTCCCGCACCTCCTAGTACAACTAACCAGCCAGCGTTCCATCTCTGAAGTGTTGGAACCTGTTGTCCTCCTGTACCTACGGAGCGTGCCGACGGCCAGATTGCAACAGGATAATGCGCGACTATACGTGGTAAGCAATGTTCAGGATTTGTTCGTCATCCATCGGATAGGATTTCTGCTTGTCCACCCTGTTCTCCTGATCTGTCGACTATAGAAAACGTTCGGTCGATAATTGTCGAGCGACTGGCGCGGGATACACCACGTGCTGCCACAGCAGATAAAGTGTGGCAGTATGTGGAAACAGCATGGAGTGCTGTATCCCAGCAACACATACAGAGCCTCTTTGGTTCAGTGCCGATGCGTGTGACAGCGGTTATAGCCAGCGAGCATTGGCGGGAAAACTAAATACTGATTTCATCATCTTCCTTCCTTCACAAGGCACTTTATTTTGTTGTTGTTGTTGGGTGATTTTTAGGGAAGGAGACCAGACAGCGAGGTCATCGGTCTAATCGGATTAGGGAAGGACGGGAAAGGAAGTCGGCCGTGCCCTTTCAAAGGAACCATCCCGGCATTTGCCTGGAGCGATTTAGGGAAATTACGAAAAACCTAAATCAGGATGGCCGGACGCGTGCTTTATTTTCAGTCATGTAATATTCATAGAACGTGTTATCCCCCAAATCAGTTTTGCTGTGCTACCTCCGGTCCTTCTTGGTGTTGCATTTTGGATGGCCAGCAGTGTAGTTTCGATCTTGCCAGCTTCCACTGTGTGTGTGTGTGTGTGTGTGTGTGTGTGTGTGTGTGTGTGTGTGAGTGTTGAACGAAGCACATTAAACGGATGCCTAAGATAATGGAGTGTGCGCTAGTAAGTAGCCAGCGGTTGAACTTAAAATTTGGTGGTGTGTAGTGTAACTACGTCGGTCTAACAGTGGCAACAAGGAGCTGAAGTGTGCCTTCTATGCCTGCCTCCTCCAGACAGAGTACGCGGCGGTGTGTTGTGTTGCGTGCTCGCCGCCAGACGGCGCTAGTCTGAGAGTGGTACGGCTCATAATTGGATCACGAGAGCTGCCTGCGTATCGCCGCCCTGCACTCGTCCCCTCCCTCTCCACGGCGCGGTGTTATACGTCTTTATGGCCGATTGCGAACAGCACTGCGTCGTGAAACGCTTACAACGGCCTGTATTATCCTCCTAAAGGTTTATACTGTCGCTCGTACCGGTATATCATGTTGGTCTCCTCTTTAACGCACTCTGATATGGGGGTGCTAGATACGGAGGTAAATGCTTAGAGTACTAGATCTGGAAGCAATTTAGCTTTGCGAGCGTTTGGTCGGAAGGGGGAGAAAAAGAGGAAAGACCCCAAATGGCAGGTTTTCCCTATCTTTTGCGCCCGTAGGCACCTTTCCTTCGCCAAGTGTGTGAACTGTGTACGCAATTGTATCTGTTAATTGTAGGTGATTGCGATGGGTATGTGTGTAGTGTAGTGTCATGTTCGCGTTGGAGACGACGAGAGAAGGGGGTGCAACCCAGTGCCGGCACATAGCCTACTCCCCTCGAGAACTTAACGTCCCCATCCGACTGGTGGGTCACCGCAACACTCTCTCATATCCTCACTTCATGAGACACTGCGGAGAGATTCGAAATTGAATCCAGGACATTTGGAGCAAAGACAACTGACCAGGCACTCCATGCCACCACCCTCATTTCCCCTCTTCCGTAAAGGCAGCTGGACCTGATAGGATACCAGTTCGATTTTACACAGAGTACGCGAAGGAACTTGCCCCCTTCTTGCAGCGGTGTACCGTAGGTCTCCAGAAGAGTGTAGCGTTCCGAATGATTGGAAAAGGGCACAGGTCATCCACGTTTTCAAGAAGCGGCGTCGAACAGATGTGCAGAACTATAGACCTATATCTCTAACGTCGATCAGTTGTGGAATTTTGGAACACTTATTATGTTCGAGTATAACGACTTTTCTGGAGACTAGAAATCTACTCTGTAGGAATCAGCATGGGTTTCGAAAAAGACGGTCGTGTGAAACCCAGCTCGCGCTATTCGTCCACGAGACTCAGAGGGCCATAGACACGGGTTCCCAGGTAGATGCCGTGTTTCTCGAGTTCCGCAAGGCGTTCGATACAGTTCCCCACAGTCGTTTAATGAACAAAGTAAGAGCATGTGGACTATCAGACCAATTGTGTGATTGGATTGAGGAGTTCCTAGATAACAGAACGCAGCATGTCATTCTCAATGGAGAGAAGTCTTCAGAAGTAAGAGTGATTTCTGGTGTGCCGCAGGGGAGTGTCGTAGGACCGTTTCTATTCACAATATACATAAATGACCTTGTGGATGACATCGGAAGTTCACTAAGGCTTTTTGCGGATGATGCTGTTGTGTATCGAGAGGCTGCAACAATGGAAAATTGTACTGAAATGCAGGAGGATCTTCAACGAATTGACGCATGGTGCGGGGAATGGCAATTGAATCTCAATGTAGCGAAGTGTAATGTGATGCGAATACATAGAAAGATAGATCCCTTATCATTTAGCTACAAAATAGCAGGTCAGCAACTGGAAGCAGTTAATTCCATAAATTATCTGGGAGTAGGCATTAGGAGTGATTTAAAATGGAACCATCATATAAAGTTGATCGTCGGTGAAGTAGATGTCAGACTGACATTCATTGGAAGAATCCTAAGGAAATGCAATCCGGAAACAGAGGAAGTAGGTAACAGTACACTCGTTCGCCCACTGCTTGAATACTGCTCTTCAGTGTGGGATCCGTACCAGATAGGGTTGATAGAAGAGATAGAGAAGATCCAACGGAGAGCAGCGCGCTTCGTTACAGGATCATTTAGTAATCGCGAAAGCGTTACGGAGATGATAGATAAACTCTAGTGGAAGACTCTGCAGGATAGACGCTCTGTAACTCGGTACGGGCTTTTGTTGAAGTATCGAGAACATACCTTCACCGAAGAGCCAAGCAATATATTGATCTCTCCTACATATATCTCACGAAGAGACCATGAGGCTAAAATCAGAGAGATTACAGCCCACACAGAGGCATAGCGACAATCCTTCTTTCCACGAATAATACGAGACTGGAATGGAAGGGAGAGCCGATAGAGGTTTTCAAGGTACTCTCCGCCACACACCATCAGGTGGCTTGAGGAGTAAGGATGTAGATATAGAGATGTAGATGTAGAAGGCAAAGAAGAAAATATCAACAGCGAGCGGCGTACCTGGACGGTCACCCATCCAATTACTGGCCACACGAGGCGGCGCTGAACTCCCGTGATGTGACGGGAACCGGTGTATCCACCTCAGCACGGTCGTTGACAACAGGAAGGAAAGCTGGCGGCGGCAATTTGTGATCGCCGACGCCTTGGGTTTTAAATCCCAAACGTCTCCACAGCAACTCATGGGATGTGGGGTTTGTGACACTGTTGGCGTCATCATTTCGTCGGATAGGCAGATTTAAATTCGCCGGCCGTCTAGAAGTTATCCAAAAGGTGTAAGCTATGTGCCATCGTTGGTTTTCACTGTTTCCCTCCAGTCCCGCTTGTGGCCAGTTAGAGATCAGTGAGTTAGAGCGGCTTCCTGGAGACTTCGTGTTTGAATTCTGAAGCATTTAAGTACCAAAATACAAGTTCTCACTTTATCCACGATTGATAACTATGTCGATGCTGTGTGACACGGTTTGTTTCATACTGAAACGTGTTTCACGTCCTTTCACATTCTTAAAATTTCCTTTATTTTCCTTCTGCGAACCCAATTTCCTTCTAGGAAAAAAAATGCATGATTTGTTTTGTTCGTCACTCAGCGATATGGTAACACAATACTATATAGCTGAAAGACTCCGGTAACTCCACTGAAGTCACCCAGTGCGACTTCAGGCTCTGTTAGTGCAGACGCGATGCATCTACTCCAGAAATGTTTTTTCTCTCAGGATAAATCAACGGAGAAGGCGGTTAGCGATTTTATTTACGAACTGGAAGCGCTAAGGATGTTCCTTTTTTTATAAGCCTAAAAAATTAACTGATAGCACAATATTAAAGCGTGCTATACAAAACAATCATCCAGTGCACAAGACTTCCGTTGCCCCTCTAGTACAGTGGTAAGTGAAGAATCATGGTACTCTGTTGTCAGGAAGCTCAGAAGCTTTTGATTATAAGAACGGCGGGGCGACATTGCTTAGCTGGTGCAGATAGGCCCTCATTGGTCTGTGAAGCAGTGGGAGCTGATTTAATGCAGAGACGAAGCACAGCACGCGATGTGCCACTCAGGACATAACGATTGCCTCGAGAATGGTATGTAAATAAGCCTCTGCTACTCCACGCGAAAACCTGTGGCTGGTTACGAAAGTGCGTTACTTACTTAACAGGTCAAAACTGTATAATGTATTCCTTGTATTAAAGTTCCATACGATGTCTTTTTGTTCAACTTCGCGCCCATAAGCAGGCCGAAGTGGCCGAGCTGTTCCAGGCGCTTCAGTCCTGAACCACGCAACTGCTACGGTCACATGTTCGAATCTTGCCTCGGGCAAGGATGTGTGTGATGTCCTTAGGTTAGTTAGGTTTAAGTAGTTCTAAGTTCTAGGGGACTGATGACCTCAGATGGTAAGTCCCATAGTGCTCAGAGCCATTTGAACGATTTCGCGCCCATAAATTTCCAGTTGCGCACCTATGCATCCGCATTTGGAGTGTATGATTTCCTAGAAATGAAGGCAGTGCGTAAAGCGCCTAGCTAGCCGCCTTTGCTGGGAATCTTTGCGCTTTTTAGCAGACGACAGGCAGCTGGGACCCTTATGTGTTTGTGCAGTGTGTTGAGGCTATGCTGTAAAACGATTTATGTGCAGTAATGTCTGTTGGCGTCAAAGGAAGCATGCGTAAGTTTATAGATAATTACAGGCAAAGAAAAAAAAGCCATATTGGATGCTGCTTCTGAAGATTATTAGAATAAAAATTTGATATGTGTTACCCTGTGCGACAAGTATGAGGTAAAAAAATCTCCGATCATGTTACTGTACAGAATAAGATACCGTAAGTATCGAAAAAGGAAAACAGAGAAAAATAAGCAGAAATTTATAAAAAGTATGTATGAAAACTGTGGACGAATATACATACTGTGGCGACTTAAAACCACAACAACCGATCAGCCCGACGTCTGAAAAAAAGAAGTGATGGGGTATGTGTAGGTCCTCAGTAAACCACTAGAAATGAAGCCCATTGATGGTGCAATAAATACAAAATTGAAAAAGGCAACTTCTGTTATATTGGATTCTGGCGTCAATGAAATTCCCGAATTTATCAAGTCCGAGAATGTTAGTCTACATACCATCTTACATGATTAAAGTTGTGTAAATAAATACGTAGTTCAAACTGGTCTATAAGTTGCCGGTTTCTATAGATAACGAAATTTTTTAGCCCCCCTTATCGCTGCATTTTCCCACCAGACAATCTAAAAACACTCTGTGACCACCTCCTGAAATTTGCAAACAAAACGTTGTCATCAATTTGAATTTGTCGTACCTCTGTTATTAAGAAACTTCTTTACCTACAGTCACTTCTACGTTTTCTTTTTTAGTCGCCTTTTGATCGCACCAAACGCAACAAAAACTCCAAAGCAAAGAAGGATATTGATAGCAGATTGCATGGACAACGAGGTAACGAGTGGACACGAGAACGCCCATGCTTACATGCGTCCTTTCCACAAATGTTTGTGCGCGCCCTTTTATTACCGTGCGCCTGCGATTGCGCACGACAAGAGAGGCATCGTGCGGACGTACCTCAATAGATATCAGTGTCAGTCAGCGAACTAATAAGCAAAATAGAGGGGTGTATTGTGAAATACTTGAAATACAATCTGGCCACTGAGGTTTGGAACTTGTGTAAGAAAGCAGGGCATTTCTCTAATCTGTTTTGTGCCGTGCAGAGCACGCCTGACGATTAAGCTGTTTAAGACGCCAGGTCAGTCGATTCAAGGTCCTCATTTGAAATTCCCATGGCAGCCAAGACTTACTTCTGAGCATTGCCACGACTATCACCTCTCAGAAAGTTTTTTCTGCATTTGCAAGTATCAAAACCACTCGCAGTTTCCATGTACCATAAAGCTTAATCCCCGTCGCATGCGCTGCTTTTTTCAAAGCAACGTGATGTATGGTGTGGTATGGTATGGTTGACTGGAAGATCCCGTGGGACAGGTTCAGCTACCCCAGTGAAAAAGTTTTTCTATCTACGCGCGCAATGGCACCTTTCCTTCGCGAAGTATGAGTGTTGTGTATTAAAATATATGTGCTGAGTGCAGGTGGCTGTAATGGATGTGTGTCTATAGATGGGTGTCACGTTGTGTTGTATGACGCCCAGAGAAGCGAGAGGGTGAAACTTGGTGCCAGCACAAATTCTATTACTTCCGAATACCGTCATGGAGATCGCTTAGATTAACGTCCTGACCCGACGGAGGGTCACCGTCAACTGTTTCACATGACTTTATACCATGATACACAGCGGAGAGATTTGGAGTTTAGTACAAGACACTGGAGTAGAGTCTGGTGATCCAGGAACTTTCCACCATCTCGTCTCCTCCCCTTGCCATCCAAATACTGGCGGTGAAAATTTCTGCCGCCATTAGAATTCGAACTGACGTCCGCTAGCGACTTTGGACGATTGAGGCGGATCGATGCTTGTGTATTTCGAGCAAACCAAAGAAGATAAAGAGCCTGCTCTTACGCCATTGTGGAATGAACATGTCGTTTTATGATGCTCTGGTTACCAGCTTGATGTGTAGTCTTGGAAAGCATTTTTGTCGGACCACTTAATTGGTCCTGAATAATGAATTACGTATTATGAAATACATAATGGTATAATGTTGTACTTGTTGGTATTTCATGTATCACCAGTTTTTTGCGTACGAGATAGTTTATTAATCTGCAAGATCCTGTAGTTCTCCAAGATACGCTACATATCACGCTTAGGATATTTCTTCCTAAGTAATTTATTGATCATTTAAGAACCACTGAGGTAATAGTTCAATAGTAAACGGACACGTTGGAAACTAGTCATCATGAACCCAAGTAGTCAGTGTAACTGAGACACAAAAATAAAGAAATTTCAGTAAAGTTGCCATACATTACATAAGTAGCTTAAACACAACTCGAACTCATTGTTTTGAGTTATTGATGGCAGCTGTATTAAACAGTGTTACGTAGATTAGGATTCGTTGGTCTGAGACAGCTGTGCGTGATTAGGAAAGGTTATTTGGAGGAACAACTGGAAACCTAAATCAAGAACTCTTAGTGGGAAATCGATTCCATTTTGTCTTAACAAGGGCTCGAACATGTATCCTAGCAGTTGTTCATTAGATTTAAGTCCCGTCTGGCTTCGCACCTCGAAGACACAGGAATAAGAAAATATTCATAATTTAGAAGTGATTACCGTTTCAGGTGGTACAGTGGCATGGACAACGACACTTCAGTGAGGGAATCTTTTTTTCGCTGTAGATACAGAGCATTGAAACGAAAAATGAAGAGAGGAGCCTTAGGAGGAGAGCAAGCGAACATGATGAAGGCTGTGTTTCCGAGCGTTTTGTGAAACGCCCGAAAATAGGCGTAAGATTGCAGCGTTTAAGCTATCACAGAAAGGTATTCGCGGGATACGTCCTACATAATTCGGCAGTCGCTTCCTCTCCACTCCAGTGAAAGCGAATCGTCCACTGATGCAGGGCTGCTTTTCTCGTAGCGGCGTCTCAACGAAAACGTCTCAGTAATATGGAAATAGGTCTTGGATTTCCTTTAGACGTCTGCGCTAATACCTCATATAACTTACCGTGTAGCCAATTTGCTCGGTATGTTGTATACCTGCAAGCAGATCTACATTTCGACGAAATACGTGGATAAAAAAAAATAGTGGAAGAACACTGCCATGCAAGAGAGAATTTTTTGTTTTTTAGATATCTAAGTATGTTCGTTACTATTTGTATTAGTTGTATGCTTAGTTACCGTGTTAAAAATACCGGTAAAAAATAACTCATTCCATTACAGTTCAGCATTTTTAAGCGCTACTGAAATTAGGTTCAGTATTAAGAAACATTGGTGCTTTTCTGACCACTCTGTACCTAATTATTGTCTCCTGTTGTTTCAGGTAAGCCACTGTGGATGGTCAACCTGTCACCCTACTTCACCAACGTGGACTCATGGAATTCCTCTTCGAAACCGGGGGACAACTTCAGTTCAAAGTAAGCTGTTGCCTTTGTGAGTACAAAACAATGAAACTAAGTACTGTGTCTCCATGGATTCGTCAATTTTTGCATCCTGATTGATAGAGTGTCTGGACCATCTACGTCCAGATAGACCGTCAACAATCACAAGCGATGGAAATATGTCAGCACAAGACGAAGCAGGTAACACAAACATTTGGCAAACAGATGAATTTTCACGCTAATCGAATGACTAAGATTTCTTTTTTAAAAGTACGTTAGATGGCACACATCTCGCGAAATGATGCAATTCGCATTGTCCACAAAACATTCATAAAGTCAGCATGTGGTAGGAGACCTGCTTTATTTCGATCGTAAGAGTAAAGACATTTGCGAGTCAAAAGACACCACGTAAACTACTGGCCATTAAAATTGCTATACCACGAAGATGATGTGTTACGGTCACGAAATTTAACCGACAGGGAGATGATGCTGTGATATGCAAATGATTAGCTTTTCAGAGCATTCACACAAGGTTAGCGCCGGTGACGACACCTACAACGTGCTGACTTGAGGAAAGTTTCCAACCGATTTCTCATATACACAAACAGCAGTTCACCGGCGTTGCCTGGTGAAACGTTGTTTTGATGCCTCGTGTAAGGAGGAGAAATGCGTACCATCACGTTTCCGACTTTGATAAAGGTCGGATTGTAGCCTATCGCCGTTGCGGTTTATCGTATCGCGACATTGCTGCTCGCGTTGGTCGAGATCCAATGACTGTTAGCAGAATATGGAATCGGTGTGTTCAGGAGGGTAATACGGAACTCCGTACTGGATCCCAACGGCTTCGTATCATTAGCAGTTGAGATCACAGGCATCTTATCCGCATGTAACGGATTGTGCAGCCACGTCTCGATCCCTGAGTCAACAGATGGGGACGTTTGCAACAACAACAACAACCATGTGCACGAACAGTTCGACGACGTTTGCAGCAGCATGGACTATCAGCTCGGAGACCATGGCTGCGGTTACCTTTGACGCTGCATCACAGACAGAATGAATCCAGGTTCTGTTTACAGCATCATGATGGTCGCATCCGTCTTTGGCGACATCGCGGTGAACGCACATTGGAAGCGTGTATTCATCATCGCCATACTGGCGTATCACCCGGCGTGATGGTATGGGGTGCAATTGGTTATTCGTCTCGATCATCTCTTGTTCGCATTGACGGCATTTTGAACAGTGGACGTTACATTTCAGATGTGTTACGACCCGTGACTCTACCCTTCAATCGATCCCTGCGAAACCCTACATTTCAGCAGGATAATGCACGACCGCATGTTGCAGGTCCTGTACGGGCCTTTCTGGATACAGAAAATGTTCGACTGCAGCCCTGGCCAGCACATTCTCCAGATCTCTCACCAATTGAAAACGTCTGGTCAATTTTGCCCGAGCAACTGTTTCGTCACAATATGCCAGTCACTAGTCTTGATGAACTGTGGTATCGTGTTGAAGCTGCATGGGCAGCTGTACCTATACACGCCCTCCAAGCTCTGTTTGACTCAATGCCCAGGCGTACCAAGGCCGTTATTACGGCCAGAGGTGCTTGTTCTGGCTACTGATTTCTCATGGCCTATGCACCCAAATTGCGTGAAAATGTAATCACATGTAAGTTCTAGTATAATATACTTGTCCAATGTATACCCGTTTATCATCTGCATTTCTCCTTCGTGTAGCAATTTCAATGGCCAATAGTGTATTTTCTCGTAAGGGAAACAACTTTTTACAAAGAACTGTTCTTTCGTTCCTGGACAAGTTGCAACGTATTTTACGAACAAAAAGACCAAATTGACACACATGAAGGCAGCAGTGGTGCAAACCGCATACTGGATAGAGTTAGGGCCACCCAACTTGTATATGAAGATGCAGTGTAACACCGAAATCTATTGCAAATAAAATTAGACACATAAGTACAGCTGCAGGTATCGTCATTACTACATGAAGATATATTAACTGCTTTCGTTCTGTGATCTGTAGAAAGATCGAAAATCGTTTTTGTTTCAACGACTGAAGACCTTTTTGCGTGAGAAAAATTTGCATAGCTGTAAAGAGAGAGAAAATGATGCAATTATCATCCTCAAGATTTTTAACCAAATCCGTTTGCGACTGGCCCCTCGGCTTTCTTTTGTTGCGATAGTACTTTGTTATTCTGCTAGTTAAACTAGGGTCAGTCGCTCTATCGATTGAAGCTTTGTTTTTCTTTTGACTCTCATAAAAGACTCTGTGGCAACAAAAATCCTATCACCTTGCTTGACTGATTAGGTCGTTTACGCTTGATTTTTCGATACATTTAAACCTCCTTTCATTTCGCACAAAAAAGAAAGAGCAGCAAGTCCACGGCCTTCGTCCACAGTCCGACCACTCTCACCTTCTTAGGACGTCAAAACACTACCCCCCCCCCCCCCCCCCCGGCCTCTGCTAACTTTCGACAACGTGTAACTTGTTACGCACCAATCACGTCTCACTCTCGACAGTAATGCTGGGCGCAGTTGGCAGAATAGCGTCGTCGGAATGCAATCCTGAGTCCACAGAAGTAGTCAAGGCCAACTTACACAGTAAGAATCAGTTCTACTAATAGCCTCTACTAGCTTTTACACTACGACTAACGCTGAGCAAAAGGCGAGTGAGAGTAAAGACGACTGCAGCATCAATCCACATCAGAAACGAAATCGTCCAAGTTAAAGAGCATGGTTGTAGTTATAGCTATGGTTAATGCCCAGTTAGTTTTCATCGGCTTTTTCTTATGCCGCAACCAAAGTCTCACCAAGAAAGTATTAAAGCTAAGTGTCAGAAATATTTAAAGCTTCGGTGAAACAGAAGTCAGTACTTCAGGATACCGTTTCTGAACACTATATCCTCTTTTAATAGAGAAAACGAGTCTGAACCAAGGGGCTACAGCATTAATGGCAACTATTATATGATGTCGCAACAATTCTCTGAAGTTACCACCCTTAACCCAGGAAATTATGTTGCAATAAGTTGCTGACAGCAGTATGCAAGGGATTCTTCTGTTTACATCCTGTATGGCACGAGCCGATTTCTGTACGGAGACCCCAACCTGACGGATGACGTTTCGGTAACATGCAGCTGTCATTGTCAGCCATTCACCTGCGTCACCCCCAACGATTCTGTCACTAGCGACAACCATAGCGTCGCTGCCTCCAAGCCTTACCCCACCAAGAAACGCGCCCATAGGTTAGTTTTTTTCGGCCTCATGTTTCTTTAATGTGTTTAACTCGCACTTGATTCAGAACATAATTTACATTACACTGAGGTGACAAAAGTTGTGGGATACCTCCTGATATCACGTCGAACCACCTCCTCCCCAACGTAGTGCAGCCAGCTCCACGTGGCATCGATCCAACAAGGCGTTGGAAGCCCCCTGCAGAAATATTCAATGTCAGTACATCAGGTTTAAAATTTTCTTTATGCTTTAAAGAGCGGGACAAAACATTTTTGCCTATTGTTAAATATAAGTAGCGCATAACAAGCTTTGCTCCATACAATTGCGTTCAAAGTTTGACGTAAATCAGGTAATAACATTGACACTGTCTTGTAAATTTTAATCTCAGAGATGCTATTATTGAGGCTGTCCGCGTGTACAGTGTGGTTTAACCATACGCAGTGCGATCCAATCAAGCTGTTCAAGGGGACCGTTTGTTATGTCGCAAATCCGTTTTCACCCACGCTAATTGTAATAAAGTCCTTATTAAACGACGTTTAGTATAAGTCATAGCTATTTAATTACAGAGATGTAGGTATTAACATCGCTGTTTCCAATGTAACAACGATAATTTCTATTGATAATATTGTAGTTCTAAAACAGACGTATCGAGCGGCGTTGCTCTCTTCAAAACCAGTGTAATTGTAATAGTTAGAACTTAATTTTACCTGTTGTGAACATGAAACCGATTGATGTCTTATTCGGATATTGGTGATTTCATAGCAAAATAAGGAAATGCGTCACATGGGATAAGGAAGAAACAGAGTGATGCACCACAATGAGACTGGTAGACCGGTACAATAGCTGCACAAACGAAATGTAGCTTTCATTCTGTCTGTGTCTTTCGCGTGTCACTGACACACGAGTGCTTTTCAGTTTGAACAAGTAAATGTCTTTCACACACAAAGACAAAATATATATGCTACTTCTTTGTGTAGAATGCGGAAGGAACTGGGAGAGAATAGTCTTGGTTGGTTGGTTGGTTTGGGGAAGGAGACCAGACAGCGTGGTCATCGGTCTCATCGGATTAGGGAAGGATGGGGAAGGAAGTCGGCCGTGCCCTTTCAGAGGAACCATCCCGGCATTTGCCTGGAGTGATTTTAGGGAAATCACGGAAAACCTAAATCAGGATGGCCGGACGTGGGATTGAACAGTCGTCCTCCCGAATGCGAGTCCAGTGTGCTAACCACTGCGCCACCTCGCTCGGTGAACAGTCTTGTTGCGCGTAGGAAGGTATCGCGACAGATGGCGTAACAAGAATGACAAGTCAGCGAACTTATAAAAAAAAATTGTTATTGGAGGGGCACTGGAATACTATGCAGAGGGGAAGGTGCAAGCCTCAACTAGCGGAACGAACGAAATAGGTTTTTTGGAAACTGTTGCTGATAATCCACAAGTTATCTCCTGAGAAATTGTGAGCACCTGTGGGATAGGTCGGCTCATCGCTGTTCATATTTTGCGCGCAGCTTACATCCGTATCATGGGTCACTTCACTAGCAGGGTAACCAGCGGGACTGTAGAAGTTTAATGGAAATCGGTCGCTCGGTTTTGGTACATCAGGACAGTAGGTTCTGTCTTCAAAAAATTGTCTTTATACCGATCAAGCTACGTTTACAAAATAATGGGAAACTAAATGAAGCGAAGAAAAAAGCATTATTGGGCCACTGAGAATTCACACTGGCTGAGGGCGGGTTGAACATCGGAGGTAGTGCAGTGCGAGCGTTCGGTGGGGATTTACTCAAGACTACGTGACTGGTGCGTGCTTGATTGAAGAAACCTTAACGGGCGAAACAGCGCACAGTTTCTTACCGAAAAGCTCCCGGCTTTCCTAGAGGAAGTACCCCTTCAAACACGTGTAATTTATAATGTTTAATCTCTATTATTAATAGAAAACAAAGATTGAATAATAAACAGAATAATGTAATGCAATCGTATGTATAAGGCTTACTAGCTAGTGACATCCAAGAAGCCAGAAATCAAATAATAAGCCTACAGAATTAATATAGCACAAAAAATAGGTCTGCAGATATCATTTTAAAAGATTCTGGTAGTAGATCCTCTACTAATCAAACATATAACTAAATAACAGCAAAGTAAAATCAGTGAAACAGTATAAATACCTAGGGAAAATTATAGCATACAACTTAGACGAGAAACCAGCATGGCAAGAAAGAACTAAAAAAATAACAAAAAATCAATAATTAACATGGTTTACATTCAATAATAACATCTATCAATCAAAACTAAATCCGAAGATTACAAAACGGTGATTCAACCAGAGGTGACATATGGAAGTGAAACTCTTTTCAGAGTCACCCAGAAAAACAAATCCTCCAAGTAGAGAACGTAATACCTAGAACATGCATAAAAAAGAAATATCAAAAAGATAGACAGTGGCGGATAGTGCCAAATGAAGTGGTGCGCAGCGAAATGGAGCCCATTCCAGATACCATACTGAACAAATGATCACTTTTCTAGGTCACGTTATGTGGACACCAGAGAGCAGATTACCAAGAAACATTATAGAGAGCTATGATGGATAAAGGAATAAGAGAAGATATGACAGCTAGAAAGAACCATGTACGCTTTGCAAAACAAAACATTTAAATAAAGTGGAAAACATAAAAATAAGATTTAAGCCTGAAGTAGACAAATAATGAACCATAAAAAGGGTATTTCCGGATGAGAATCGACAAAGAGGAGCAAAACGAATGAAAAGATACTTGGCAACTGGGAAGGAAAACCTATTGAAGATGATGACCAGAAAATGATTGACTGAAGTCGTCCAATGAGGCTGTAAAAGCAGGAGGAGGAGGAGGAGGAGGAGAAGAAGAAGAAGAAGAAGAAGAAGAAAAGTAGTTGTGGTCATAAGAAGCTTCCCTTTTGATTATTGCTTTCATTTTTACTTAATATTTATGTGATATATGGTACCAGCAAGATGAGTGCCCTGTTTACTACTTGCTTGTGGCTAGGAAAGCACTCTCAGCTAATTAGTTGTCGCTGTCATTATCATTGGACTGTACATAGCTAGATTTGACGCTACTGGATTTTTTGTTTTGTTTTTGGAGGGGGGGGGGGGAATTCGAAAGGTGAAATCTAGGCACGTTCCGACAACCAAAGAGGATTTAAAACGTCTCGTGGTTCCACTATGTTCAATGATATCAATGGTATCTCACCACTCTGTGCACAAGGCTTTGCACCGTCGAATGTAAACGTGTGTGGCAGTAGAAGGTGGGCATTTCCAGCACTTGATGGTATAGATGGAAGTGTTCACGAGATCACAATTTTTTGATTTCCTGCTTGTTGCAGCTACTGGTGTAGTTTAGAAATGTAAGTGCGTATCTTGACATTAAACTCATGGCGTGAAGGTGTTATTTAACATCAGTTCCCAGTTTCACCTAGCCATTCAGTTTTTGACATGCATCTTTCTTTCAAGACGCCAGCAAAAACAAGAGCGTAATTGTTGAATCATCCTTAGGTGCCACGTCCATTGTCTTCCCTGTGATGTGTCGATGCAGCAAACTTTTCTCCACCATTCCGCTTTTGTAAGTAGACACTCTTAGCTGCGCCAAGCTAAAGTACTCCGTCAACCTGACGCGACAATTCCGTATATGAAATGATAATTAAATCAAGACCCTAAGCTGTCGACAGGTGTTGATACACATCAACGGGGACAGTTGAAAATGTATGCCCCGAGCGGGACTCGAACCCGAGATCTCCTGCTTACATGGCAGACGCTCTAGCCATCTGAGCCACCGAGAGCACGGAGGATAGTGCGACTGCAGGGATTTATCCCTTACATGCTCCCCGTGAGACCCACAATGCCAACTTAATATTCACACACTACATTTGTAGTGTCCCTGCCCATTATACTCATTACTCGCGGCAGACAAACTTACCGTGTCCTATAAGAGTTCGGGCAATGCGTGTGCATCCAGCACAGCAGAAGAAAGTCAATGGCCGGTTAGCCTTAACTGTATGAAGATGGTATCTGTTCTTTCGGACATGTCCGGAAGTACAGATGCCATCTTCATGTAATTCCGAATATGTATACAAACTTCCATGCAAAACAGCATGTTCAAAGCAGATAAATACTGAGTTCTAAGTATTGTAATTATTCCTAAACTGCTAATCGGGCTTTGATGAGTGAAAGGCCGTTGATTTAGTCTCCTTTAGATCTACGATACTAGCAGCAGAAATTATCACAGTTTCGTTTGGAAAAACGAAGTTGATGCCACTTTCTCTGTAACTGATACAGATATGAAAACAGGCCATACGTCATTTAGTGAGGAGGTTTCCCCAATTTGTTTGGGCGAAAACAGGATTACGATATCTTAAAGGGCTGAGGAAATATCAGAGACGACCAGCATGCCTTAATACGCAGAGACTTGTCTCCCTGCTTTGACGCCAGTTAGATGGTGACATGCTTCACGCGATACAAGCAGAGCGACACTCGCGGTGATTATTGTGTGTCCTCTTCGTCAGGCTTCCCTGGTGGCCGTCTCTCAGGGTGCCGCTTCTATTCCCCCAGCCGCTGCTATAATCGGAGGCGGCCATTGAGCGAGGCGGCGCGGCGTTGCGGGATATGAAATTAGTTCAGGCGCAGCGAGGTGTCGGGCGCATTAAGCGCGCCCGGTGGCGCTGTCAGTAGCTATCCTGCGCGCCAGACCCTGACGCAGTTAGCGCCCGCGCCGTGGCTTTCCTGTTGTCTCGACGGTGAGTGGAAGGCGACAGCTGCGAAAGAGTGCTGCCTCTGCGTCACTACTAATACAGCAGGTAGCTCGGAAGAGAGTGCCTGCGCGGGGTGTGGGGAAACACTCCTCCCCCTCTCTCCCGTCCGTCTCTGGCTGCTCTGCCAGTGGTCAGTGATAACAGGTCATATGGAAAATACTGCATCACTATTAGAGTTAATTGCCAGCCCTGCTGTGTCATGATCCGTTCTTCCATTCAGCTGTATATGCATAGAAGGGCAGTACATACTGACTCTGAAATGAATATTTTATTCATAGTAATAGCTGTGTATTTAGGTTTTAAATTGCTTATTTTATCTTCATATTGACTAACTAGGATCAAGTAACAACTTCAGTTTCTCTTCTTTCTGTTCTGTTTCCCGGCTTTCCAATGCACCATCGTCTTCTCCCCACGTTGTCTTTTCCTTCCGTCTATCCGTGTCATTCCCGATTTCTTACTTGTTCTGCCTTGAAAGCCTTAGTATTTTATTCTTAAAAACGTTTCATTCTGTTAGTTCCCATTCTTCGATGTTGTTTCTGTTTAATTCTTTTCTTATTTCTGTAACACACCCAATCATCGATTTAATTGTCCAGAAATACCGGAATTATTTGTTTCATTAGCTTGTTATAATTCTTTCGGTAGAGGTGTCCAAAAAAGATTAATCTTCGCTTTCCCATTATTTGCTATATTTTCGTCAATTTCCTCCTTACTGCTCATCTTCCAGCCGCCTGTATTTTGTATTGCACCCATTACTTTTTCTAATAATCCGCTTTTTAGAAACCTCTATTCAGTCCAGCTTATAGTTCATCGTTAAGCATTTGCGTTCATATAAAAGTTCTGGTCTTATCACTGAGGTATACTGACTTAGTTTCGTTTTCTCCGATGTTCATTTCTTATTGTAGAAATGTTTGTCAAAGTTACGCTCTTCCCATTGTACTAAGACACATAGTTTCCTCAAGATATTTGCATTTGCTAATTCCCTCTGTTTTACCTATTTGTGATTGTATGTATCTTGGTACATTTTTTGTATTTATTACAAATTTATCCCTCACCTGAAATTCTTATTTTTTTCCCAGAACATTTAGTCGAATAACAGCATATATCAGTTTGCAAAATCTTCTGCAAAAGACAGGCAGTTTACCTTAATTCCATTTGTTTTTCTTCCCAGATTTATTGGTTCAGTTTTCTGATTTCTAGCTCCAAATTCCAGATCCTTAAAACTTTTTCTAAAACGCAGTTAAACAGTAAAAGGTGATAAGCCATATCCTTCTCTTACACCAGTTTTTGTTTCAAATGGCTCAGATATTTCTCCCATAAATTTCTCTCCCGTTTGTTGGAGTTGTTTGCTAAATTTGCTTTAACGCCAAACTGTCCAATGATTCCATCTATCGTTTCTCTGTATACCGAATCAAATGCTTTCTTGAAATCAATAAGCGACATTGTTACAGGTGTGCTGGCTAACATTCTGTGACGAATTATTGATTTGAAGTCATAAATCTATTCAGTGCGGGATTTTCCCTTTCGAAAACCATCCTGATATTCTCCCAGTTGTTTCTCTAAACTCTTTAACTCTGTTGGGAAGGATTTTTGATAACATTTTGTATGCCAGTGTGGCGTTGTGTCTTCTGCTTCTCGCTTACGAAGGGATGTGTTGTCCTCTTATCCTTTCACACAAATTTTACCTTTGATGCGAGTGTTCTAACACGTTTTATTTTTTATTTTTTTTATTTTGAGCGACAGTGCCAGCAGTAAGACTTCTTGTAAAAAGTGCGTGGAGACATCAAAACCTCATTATAGGCGAGAAATATAAGGGTCGTCCATAAAGAAATGAGCCTGAGGCATAATTACAGAAACCCTGGCTGTTGAGACAATTGGCCCACTGTGACACAAGGCGGTGAATGGCTGCGATGTTAAAAAGTTCAGCACGTAGAGCTGGGCGTCGTCGTCCGAGGTGAATAGTTTGCCACTTTGCTGACGTTCTTCTTTCACCAAGATGAGTCTTAAAAACAAATAAGGTTTTTCATTAAAGTACCAGGATTCTCAAAGTGTTTCGTCACAGCAAAAGTTTGGGACCCTCTTTGCTAGAGGAAGGGAAAGAAAATGGCGCAGAATGTTTCCACGTTATCAGTGGGCTGCGCCATTTTCTTTTTGTTGCTTTAGCGGCTTGCTGCTATAATGTGGTACGGGGATTTCAGTATGAACCAGACATGTATCTCTGCTGCTCTTTCATCATGGTGGTAATTAAATATATATGATTGACTATCGTGAAATGAAACTAATAATAAAGCAAGTAACGGTTTATGTCTTCCTTGACGGAGGTTCAAGTTTGCGGCAGCTTTCCGCTTATAGAGTGCGCTATTCGGATTTATGTTCGTCCCGTTTTACTTTGACACCGGATTTCGCGTACGTGAAGCTGCTCTGACATGTAATTATTCCCGAGGCCAGTAAGACGGCTTGTAGTTTGTAGCCAGTGCAACATTCAGAAAGGTGGGGGCCGGCTGGTGTGGCGCCGGCCGCTGTTCTGTGCTAATGGCGGTTGTCGCCGCGATAAACACGCGCTTCGCGGACGTCAGTGCTGTATAATTCAAGGTCCCACAGGCACACGGCGCTGTCTGGCATGACGCCACGCTGAGCGTAACCCGCGAGCAGGGGCGAGCCGGCTGGCGGACGCACCAACACTCGCGCCTGCTGCTCCTCGTGGCGCTCGGGGAACAGCAGTCTCCATACCGGAGACTGGCAGCACAGTCCAAACACTCCAGCGTGACGTCACACACACACACACACATAATACGCTGCTGGCCATTAAAATTGCTACACCAAGAAGAAATACAGGTGATAAACGGATATTCATTGGACCAGTATATTATACTAGAACTGACATTTTCACGCAATTTGGGTGCATAGATCCTGAGAAATCAGTACCCAGAACAACCACCTCTGGCCGTAATAACGGCCTTGATACGCCTGGGCATTGAGTCAAACAGAGCTTGGAGGGCGTGTACAGGTACAGCTCCCCATGTAGCTTCAACACGACACCACCGTTCATCAAGAGTAGTGACTGGTGTATTGTGACGAGGCAGTTGCTCGGCTACCATTAACCAGACGTTTTCAATTGGTGAGAGAACTGGAGAATGTACTGGCTAGGGCAGCAGTCGAACATTTTCAGAAAGGCCCGTACAGGACCTGCAACATGCGGTCGTGCATTATCCTGCTGAAACATAGGGTTTCGCAGGGATCGAATGAAGGGTAGAGCCACGGGTCGTAACACATCTGAAATGTAACGTCCACTGTTCAAAGTGCCGCCGTCAATGCGAACAAGGGGTGACCGAGATGTGTAACCAATGGCATCCCATACCACTTTGACGAATACGCCCTTCCAGTGTGCGTTCACCGCGATGCCGCCAACACGGATGCGACCTTCATTCATCCGAAAAAATGACGTTTTGGCATTCGTGCACCCAGGTTCGTCGTTGAGTACACCATCGCAGGCGCTCCTGTCTGTGATGCAACGTCAAGGGTAACCGCAGCCATGGTCTCCGAGCTGATAGTCCATGCTGCTGAAAACGTCGTCGAACTCTTCGTGGAGATGTGCAGATGTCTTGCAAACGTCCCCATCTGTTGACTCAGGCATCGAGACGTGGCTGCACAATCCGTTACATCCATGCGGATAAGATGCCTGTCATCTCGACTGCTAGTGATACGAGGCCGTTGGGATCCAGCACGGCGTTCCGTATTACCCTCCTGAACCCACCGATTCCATATTCTGCTAACAGTCATTGGATCTCGACCAATGCGAGCAGCAGTGTCACGATACGATAAACCGCAATCGCGATAGACTACAATCCGACCTTTATCAAAGTCGGAAACGTGATGGTATGCATTTCTCCTCCTTACACGTGGCATCATAACAACGTTGTACCAGGCAACCCAGGTCAACTGCTGTCTGTGTATGAGAAATCGGTTCGAAACTTTCCTCGTGTTAACACGTAGTAGGTATCGCCACCGACGCCAACCTTGTGTGAATGCTCTGAAAAGCTAATCATTTGCATAGCACAGTATATTCTTCCTGACGGTTAAATTTCGCGTCTATAGCACGTCATCTTCGTGGTGTAGAAATTTTAATGGCCAGCAGTGTAGATATGCACATCTTAGTTTAGGTATCCTGTTGATCCATTTCTGTCTTCCATTCCCCGAGTAGTCTTTCATGGCAGCGAACAGGGAGGAGATCTGCTACTTATTGGACATAGGCCTTGGTGGCTTGTCTATCTGAAGGTACTATTTCGCTGAAACTGCCCGCCGTAGTGGTGGTTGCCAGTTGACTATTGTTTTCACGGAAAGCAACGCAGCTATTACCGCTGTAACTGCCAGGCAGTCAACCGTCGCGATGTCATCCATTCGACCTCGCAACTGACTCGACCAAATCACTCAAGTAGCAGAAAAAAAGTGGAGCGCCTGCAGAAGGTAATAGTAATGAGATGAACTATTCATACATCAATTACATATTGCTTCCGCCCCACCCCTCTCGTTTTTCGTAATAAATGCTAAAAGTATTGTCATAGCTATTGAAAACCCATAAGCACAGTTATTCAGAAGTTTCTGTACGGCTTAGGAATGTGGATGGGGCTAGGGGAAATTATTTTATACTTTAGTCCGATTTAAAAACATCTTATATTAAAAATATTATTTAAATAATTATTTACTTCTGTGATATTCAGTTGACAGTATTCAGCGTATATGAGTAGCTGCTTTGAGTAATAATTAGGACCACTTTGAATACTGATACATTTCTTGATCGTAATCATTCCTTTGTAGGTTCACAGAAACAATTGTTGAATGTATCCTGTACTTCAGTTTCGCAGAGACACGATTTTTTTGGGGTGGGGGGTTAAATTGACTTCTGCGGCAAAATACGTAAAAAGTCTAATACGAAACCGAGCGATGTCGTCGCCGCGGTGAGCAGTTTCTATTAGATAGGCAGGCAGCAGCTGTCGCCAGATCACTTCCAATCAACCCAGTACGTAGTCGCAGCGAAATAGTACCATAAGGAACCGGCGCTTCTGATAACCAGAGCAGGTGAGAAAAGCACCTGCGACAACATTATTTCAGTCCTGTCTGGCTACGCGGCTGTATTGTTGTTTTAAAATATGTAATCGTTGTTAGCTAATACGTTCATGTCATAGGAGACAACTGATAACAAGCCAAGCGGGCAGTAAACAGACTTGTTCCATGAAGCCTCCCAATTGCGATGTAATCCTACAATGCACGGTTAGTGAGGACTCTAGGCAGTTGGGAGTAACCACTGATGATGCTCTTCTGCGTTACATCTGCAACATTCATCTATTTGACCATGCAGATGCTTCATGTGCCCGGTTCGATTGGTTGTGAACAGGCAAAACACGTGGCTACTACACGTTATATCTATTTCATCAGCTTTCTAAGTGCGCGTGCACCCCAGTACGTCGCATCGGAGATTAAGCAACTGTCATCTCATGACAGTAGAAACACGAGATCTCACATATCTAATTCCCGAGCAGTGCTCATCCATAAAAACAAAGACCATCGCACACTCCTACGTTGATGGCTTCCGCCTATGGCACAATCTACCCTGTTACACAACGTTCTGCCCAAAATTCTTTGCCATATTGAGTTTTAGAAGGAGGTGAGGCACTTCCTCGTGTCATCTCCGTTACGTTTCTCCACAAATTAATTTACATGCTCAGTTTTCCCTCTGCTACTGCTAGACGTCGTGCCTGCATCTTTGGGCTAAACAGATGGAAGTCGGAAGGTGCGAGATGCGGGCTGTAGGATGAATGGAGGTGAACATTCTAAAGAACTTTTGTGAGCTCCTCTCGGGTGCGCAACCTTGTGTGAGACCTTGCGATGTAATGCAGAATGAGATGTTCGTTTTCATTTCTATGCCGACGAACACGCTTCAGTTCCCTGAGGGTAGGACAGTACAGTTCAGAGCTGATCGTTGCACCATGAGAGAGGACATCAAACATAATAACCCCTTCAGAGTCCCAGAAGACCGTCGGCATCACTTCACCGGCTGAGGGTGCGGCTTTGAACTTGTTCTTCGCAGGAGAGGTGGTGGAGCGCCAGTCCATCGACTGCCGTTTCCTTTTCTACATCTACATACATACTCCGCAATCCACCATACGATCCATGGCGGAGGGTACCTCGTACCACAACTAGCATCTTCTCTCCCTGTTCCACTCCCAAACAGAACGACGGAAAAAATGACTGCCTATATGCCTCTGTACGAGTCCTAATCTCTCTTATCTTATCTTTGTGGTCTTCCCGCGAAATGTAAGTTGGCGGCAGTAAAATTGTGCTGCAGTAAGCCTCAAATGCTGGTTCTCTAAATTTCCCCAGTAGCGATTCACGAAAACAACGCCTCCTTTCTCCTAGAGACTCCCACCCGAGTTCCTGAAGCATTTCCGTAATACTCGCGTGACGATAAAACCTCTACCAGTAACAAATCTAGCAGCCCGCCTCTGAAGTGCTTCTATGTCCTCCCTCAATCCGACCTGATAGGGATCCCAAACGCTCGAGCAGTACTCAAGAATAGGTCGTATAAGTGTTTTATAAGTAGTCTCCTTTACAAATGAACCACATCTTCCCAAAATTCTACCAATGAACCGAAGAAGACTATCCGCCTTCCCCACAACTGCCATTACATGCTTGTCCCACTTCATATCGCTCTGCAATGTTACGCCCAAATATTTAATCGACGTGACTGTGTCAAGCGCTACACTACTAAAGGAGTATTCAAACCTTACGGGATTCTTTTTCCTATTCATCTGCATTAATTTACATTTATCTGTATTTAGAGTTAGCTGCCATTCTTTACACCAATCACAAATCCTGTCCAAGTCAACTTGTATCCTCCTACAGTCACTCAACGACGACACCTTCCCGTGCACCACAGCATCATCAGCAAACAGCCGCATATTGCTATCTATCCTATCCAAAAGATCATTTATGTAGATAGAAAACAACAGCGGACCTACCACACTTCCCTGGCGCACTCCAGATGATACCCTCACCTCCCTCACCTCCGATGAACACTCACCATCGAGAACAACGTACTGGGTTATATTACTTAAGAAGTCATTTTTCGATTCGAAGTTATGAACCAATGTGAAATGTTCGCCAAAAAATTGTCACAATATGCCTCGTAACGCGCAAGCAATTCTGCAGATACGGTCCTTCGTTGCTCTTTATGGTATCCTTTAAGGCGGCGAGTAACGCAACGGCCACACACCTTTGAGTACCCTAGCTAGTGGACGAGTGTGTCATCACTATCAGCAGGGACGTCCAGTAATTCAGCGAGCTGTTTGATGGTGATCCGTCGCCGTCCGGTGTGGCCGAGCGGTTCTGGGCGCTTCAGTCTGGAACCGCACGACCATTACGGTCGCAGGTTCGAATTTTGCCGCGGGCATGGATGTGTGTGATGTCCTTAGGTTAGTTAGGTTTAAGTAGTTCTAAGCCTAGGAGAATGATTACCTCAGATGGTAAGTCCCATAGTGCTCAGAGCCATGTGAACCATATGGTGATCCGTCGATCGTCTCAAATGAGACTGTCCGCACGTTCCAACATTGCAGGAGTTAACAGCTGTGTGCGACCGGTCGGCACGCAAAAGATCGAACAGGTTTGTGCGACCTTGTTGCGATGATGACAGACGCCTCGCCCAACGACTCATCGTGCTTTTGTTCATTGCTACACATTCTGCAAACGCCTATGAATATCTGCGATTCTCTAGTTTCCCGTCAAAAGAACAATGACAGCCCTCTGCTTGGTACGCACGTCCGTTTCAGAGGCCGTTTTGAAGGCCACGTATAGCGCCGCCATCTATCAGAACTTCATGAAACTATAGGGGTTGAAACGGGAGTATTCCACGATATCGCACAACAAACTCCACATTTTTCAACCTAAATTGGCCGAGAAAGAAGCGTGTGTTGCATTACTTATTGAACGCTTTCGTAAAATACGCAGAATGCCTGTTTAGATGTACCTAGGGACTTCAGGAGATAAGTTACACATGACGTCGTACGCTAGGAGCAGTGCGTAACAAGAGTGACGCGTTGTCAGAAGAGAGTACATGTTCTGGGTTTCCAGCAGACTCAGTTCTGCCGCCGTACGTATAAAGGGTGCTTCACTGTGTGCGAGTGATATTGCACGTCAATTGGAAGCGTACTTCAGAGTTGAAGTGCGCGGTACAGTACGATTATCCTGGGAAAAACTTCTAAATTTCAGACGTATTCAGCGTAAAATTCTGGCGGTATTCGGACCAAATGCAATGTCGCCTCCAGCCGTAGTGGAATGGTACCTAAAATTTGACCAAGGTCGCACTGAAGTGGATGATACTGATTGAGAAGTCCAGAGCTTGCACCACGTGACTTTCATCTTTTCGATAAGCTCAAGCAATGTATGTGGGGTGAGAAGGGGGACAAATATATGTCTACAATGAAGAGGCATTCACGCAGCGGTTCTCGAATAGCTCCTGACCGAGCAGTAGATTTCTATCACCAAGAAACTGAATGATTGATAGAATGTACCGACCATTTTTTTGGAGAGTCTTGCAAGACATCATGAATAGTGTCATGTATATATGTAACACTGAAGTGCATTGCGGCATTCCGTAAAAATTGTTATGATGCAAGTCGCCAACCGTTACGTTCGAGGAGCCAAATGTTAAGTCTTTGTTGCTAATGATAAATGGGTGGAAGCTGGCCAAAGGGAGCTGTCGCCATAGGAATCTGGACAGGCGAGCAAAAGATTAGTTGACGCAAGTCCATTTTAAATAACTATCTTTTACTCAACTTGTTAAATGGATAAATAAAAAAATAAATAAAACGATCAACAGAATAAAATAAGGGTGACTTGTTGACCATTACAGCAAGAATCACTAAGCTGTAAACCCCATTAGTCATCCAGGCATTCTGTCAATGTTAAGCAACCTTCGCGAACATACAGACATCGAGTTAACGAAGCTTTTTTTGTTCATGAATTGATTCGGTCACACTTTCAATGAAATTTGCAGTAGCTCCAGGTTTCTCTTGAGCCTCCGTAGCGTGTTTGATGCGTGAGTTGAGACTGCTAGCTCTCTTAGCTACTGTTGTTTTGCGTCAGGTTATGTATATTGAGCAAGCAATAAAGGAAACAAAAGAAAAATTCGGAGTAGGTATTAAAATCCATGGAGAAGAAATAAAAACACTAAGCAGAATTTTTGAGGTAAGGAAGAGAAGATATTTTTCGTTCCTCCGGTTTGTGACATGACGGTAACGGAAATAACAAGAATACAGTTTCATCTAATACCCATAACAAATGAAAATTGTAATCATGTAATCATTTCAGACTAGATGACCTTGTGGCAAAGTTGCTTATTTAGAGTCAAGAAGAGTTCGAATCTTCGTTGTGATAAAACTTTTTGTTATTTTCATACATCGCTCATAGTGAACACGATGTTTGCTTTATTAACGTCCCAGCGCGTAACTGTACGTATTCTTCGTATCAAATTCAGCACATGTTCCGTCTCTAAGGACTTCGCCGTCCGTTCCCCGTAGAACATTAACGACAGGAAAAAAAACCCTATAATCACCCTCACTGTTTCGGAGCTCCAATCCTAGAGATATGACATTCGATATTTGCAGCTCAACAGCTTCACAAGAACTCGCTGTTTCTAGTTTCAGTATCATCTAAGAAAGACTGGGAACTTGATCTGCTCTCCTGGCCTCGCACGTAGTAAGTATATCCAGGAAAAAAAAGAAACGCCGAAAAATATGGAGCGTAAGCACGTACTAGATGTTCAGCAAAGCATCGCCGAAATATAAACGGCAGTATTATTTTTAAGGTAAAGGAACGGAAGAGGTTCAGATTCTGAACAAAAGCAAAAAACCTTTCTCTTATCTAAACAGCTTTTCTGCAAACATTTTAACCGCCTTGAGTCATTATTAAGCAGAACTTGCAAAGAACTGGTTACGCCACAGAATAATTCTTTTCCCGCAGGCAAAAAAGAAAGCAGATTGCATTGCATAGAAAAGGGCTCAGCAACAGCGACCGTATTTCGTGCCTTCAGGGCTGTCTAAATTCAGGCGAATTGCAGGATAATTTCTGGTAGAGGGTAGTCCTCTACTATCGTAAATACAGAGCTGTAACCGCAAGAATTGGACGGTAGCGCCAAAGTCGGGTACCACATGCAGCGTGTATGATATATTGCCAAAAACAAGTATTTTTTTTTTTTGAAAATCTATGTCGCAGACTAGAGCTTAGTATTTGTAAGACATCAACGAACGAGACGATGTAGATATTTCCGGCAAAATTCACGAGGTGGTGATTCATTCTCTTCGTGAAGAGCTACTCACATTTGATAAACCACTAAACATTCATTATTTGTCCGCCTCTGTGGCGTGTTATCACGTCGGCGTAGGTTAATTAACTGTTGATATCTGTAGATCGCAGGTTTTCAATATGTATGTCAAACATGTCGTGCTCCTGAAACACTGATAACACTGATGTAGCTACTACAGTGTGACATGCTGCTAGGCGATAAAGAGGACTGAATTTCTTCTCATGCCACGTCCATGAAATAAGCGTTTTTCTTATTACACCTTTTCGGTAACGCATTAGATGTGAACAAAAATTTAGTCTTTTCTACCCTTTTAATGTTTACAAGCTAAAGCCCATACGGCGTTCTTTATTCCCAACCTGCCGGGAAACTCCCAACGCAACAGCCAAGGATGCATTGGCAATATCGAGAATTAACCATCCCCAAACAGGTGGGGCCGACGGCGGTGGAGGGTGAAGCTAGAGACCGGCAGCGATGGACTAGCGTCAGCAGTTCATCTCTCCTCTGTTGTGGCTGGCTGACTTCCTTTTTTATTGTGCTTTTGTAATGTGTCGCTTTATATCTTCTGTAGTGTGCTAGAGTTTTTCGCTTTGTACTGATTATTTCTTGTGCCGCTTCTGCTGTAGGCCTTAAAGGTTCGTTAATACAGTAAATGACTACGATCACGATGATTATGATGAACTGACTAGATGCACCCAATTATGGATGGGGGGAGGGGGGGGGGAGACCTGTACTTAAAAATTAACTCACAACCGTAGTAAAACTTGGTCTTTTTGACTTTAATGAATCATCGCCAGAAACGAAGTGCCGGAAATAATCGTTGGGCTACCGAGGACTGGACTTGTAGTCTGTCACTTGCCCACTGTGTCACGAAATCAACCTGTAGCAACTTACACAGTACAGATATAGCTTCTGTACTCCCGCAAGGCATCGGAAAGCGATGCACATACTAAGAAACGTCGGCTACTGGCACAAAACTAGTGTGAGAAAAACGAAGTTTGATGTTACCCTTTCTTCTCATAATTTTTATTCCTTGTCATAATCTTGGTGTAAATAAATGTATACAAGGTTATTTTGAACGACATATTTTGCGATAGACAATCCCCGAAAAGGATGAGAAACAAATGAGTCGACGGAATAGTGCACTAATCCACAAGAGCGTTATTTTGAGATATTGCATGTTATTTAAAGACAAGGACTTAAATACAATGAGACAAAACAATTTACATTTTGGACAACGCTTTCTGCCGATATGTAACTAATTGTTACAGTGTGTCGCATATTCGAAAACGCAACAGATAAATGATCTGTCTCATTCTTACTAAATTGAGGGTTAGCACTTTCTTCCACCGGCCCCTTCATTAATACGTTGTAGTGAACAGTATTAATGGAAAACGCTGCTGCCATCTGTCAGCGAACCCCTGCATGCTGTTCACAGATATGTACTACTCAGGGTGCTACATCGTGTGGCCTGGAAAACGCGTCATTCGCAATACATGTTCGTTTGGTATTTGTTCCCACTCTTCGTTCCGCTGTTTGACATCAATCTGTGTAAACAAAATTAGCTTAAATATACACAGCAACAGGTCATATTTACGTAATAACATTGGGCACTCCACGATATTAGCTGAAGTCAATTACTAACGAGCATCAAACAACTGTTTAATTATCCCAGGTATTTACTGTAGATATTTAATCTCCATCCCCTCGGTATTAATGTACTTCCTTATGGGTGTGGTTTTCCAGTTAGTTTCCTATAATACGAGAAAGTAGCGTGAGGAGCCATATACATTACGTCGTTCTAGCGAAGGTGAAAGAACAGGACTGTGGACACCGTTCTTACAGATTATTAACTGCTCAGTAGTTCAGGTTTACCTTTCAGCGTTATTTATTGATGAATGAAGGGATAGATGTGGTATCACGTATATCTCTGTCGTCGTTAAGACATCAAATGACAGGCATCGTCAGACGGGCATTGACGCGCAAAAAAATTGCTGTCGTATTATTTTCTAACATTTCCTTTACCAAATTTGCGTCGCTTCTGTCGCTGTCAGCCATACCATCCCCATTTACGATGGAATACCGCTATTCCCAGTGCAACCTTGCTGGTTTTACTTTGTCATGTTGCTTTCCAGTTACCAATTAAGTACCCTTCAGAGTCTGTGTAAGAAGCGGTGGATTAGAGAAAGCCGATGAAATCAAAAGTGGCATAGAAATTCTTATTGTCATGTAACACTTGTATTACGCGTCTAAGAATGGTACTTGACAGTACTTCCACCACTGCAGGTTTACTGTAACCCTTGGACCTTCCCATTGACGGTGAAAGACAGAAATTGCATCGGGATTAGTACCTGAAAGGTACTATGTACGTTGTGGCTGGAATGGTGAAATCCACTTCAGTACCTTGACTTTCAAACAACGCTCCACTAGGCTTAAAGAACAACCGCCTAGCATTAGAATGTGGGAATGAACTTCATATTCAGAATGAAATTTTCACTTTTCAGCAAGAGCGTTTGCTGATATGAAATTTCCTGACAGATTTAAACCGTGTGCCGGGCCAAGACTCGAACTCAGAACCTTTGCCTTTCGCGAGGAAGTGCTCTATTAATATAACTGAACTACTCAAGCACGACTAATGAGCTGTCCTCGCAGCCTTACCTTCGCCAGTACTTCGTCTCCTACCTATCAAACTTCACAGAAGCTCTCCTGCGAAATTTGTAAGACCAGCACTCCCGGAAGAAAGGATATAGTGGAGACCTAACTTTGCTCCTGAAGACGTCTGTGAAGTTTTAAAGGCCGTGATTTCGAGTCTCGGTCCGGCACACAATTTTAATCTGGCATGGAGTTTCAACTTCATACTCCCTTATTTGTACGAACACTTCCAGTCCACTCCATACTGGATAACTCTCCACGCTCCAGCCTGCAGACCTGTGTGGAAACATGATTACTTTCTGCAGAAGGAATCATGGAAAAAGAGGTGGAACTTGAACAAGGGTATCCATCGCAGTGGCTACAAAGTCTCCACTATATCAGCACCACGGTAAGAACAGTAGAGGAAGATTTGCTACCGGACTGGAACAGTAGTAGCTCCTGTGGCACTCCAACAGACGAGACTCTGGGAAACCGAGTGACATCATGGTAACTAGAACTGAAGCTGCTGGCTGAATGCGTAATATTGATCTAGATTTGTGACTGCGGAATGCTGCGTCAGAGTGATATTTTTTGGTAGCATTTGTTTGTTTGTTCTTGCATATCTTAGTTGCCAAATGACAAACAATAAAATAAGCTATGCAGAGGAGTATGAAAAGGATAACGGTGCGTGCCATTCCCAAGAGGTGGCGCGGCGCAGCCTTGCCAGGCCAGTGGCTACTATTCGGAGTGGCGCCAGACGAATGCGTCAGCGAGATGCCGACACGTCCACCTCACCTTAGCCACTGGCCCAGACGCATAGCTGGACGCCTGCCACGTAACACAGACCCCGCCGTTGGCACGCTTACTGGCCGCTACTCGCGTGCGCCATTGATCTGTACAAAAGCTATCCGATAAGTAAGTTCAAAGTAAAGCCGCTGTCAGCGACAATGTTGATATGAGTACAGTGCTGTATGAGCCACGGTGCTGTTGGAGATGGAATACCCTTGTCCTTTTCCAAACTCTTACGAGACGACTTGTAGAATAATGTAGAGTCCGTCTCATGCTTCAACTTTTCTTCCACATACTATGTGTGTGAGAAAGGTAATGAAATGATAAACGAGTTATATAGGAACGCTGCACTCTTCTTATGTAGACCGGTGTCTTCATTCTTCCCAGATGCTCAGTTCAAGTTTCACTGCTGTACAGCCATCACGTCATTTTTGAGAGGTTCATCAGTGCAGTTGTGCTTTTGTTGTATGTTATGAAAATGGAACAACGGAATTTAGAGCAACGTTATGTCATCTAGTTTTGTGTTACACTTAGGGAATCTGCAATGTGGTCTTTGAAAAGTTGAAACAGGATTATCAGGAGCACAAGTTTTGGAAGGTCGAGAATACGTTGAAGATCGATCTCGCTCTGGGAGACCTTCAATTTCAAAAACAGACGGAAACGTAGAACGTATGCGTGCTCTTGTTAGATAAGACCGACGTTTAACAATGCTGCTGAAGGGAACTAATTTGAAGGAGACAATACTCTTGTTTGAAAAGAAAATTGTTAGATAAAAAAATCAGTTTCATTACTTTTCTCACACGCCTCGTACATGTACATACAGATTTACAAGAAATTGGTCACCTAACCATCCAACAAAACTTCTAGACAAATCTGAGATCGAACATCAAACCCTCGGATTTGTACACTGACAGCCAAGCGGCCACCAAAACCACACTAGCTGTTGATGCGAATTAATTCAAAACACGACTGTACTACAAAAACTTATACAATAAATACAGAGTACTGTGAAAACATGTACCCATAGAACAATCAGACTCGAATCGTCTTGCGTCACCTGCTATTCTCTTGAAACACCATACTTTTCCCAAGAATACTAATTTATTGCGAATCGGTCGTTTGCCATACATTTTTAGACATAAGTCGTTTCTCACTAAAAGGGCCCAGATATCAATAGGGAAAGATACGAACTATGTGACGGAGGGCGTGTGACATGCCATTGACTCTCTACCATTCACCCTCCGGTGTTCCCTTCTTTCTTTCCTGATAGGCAACACCGTCATACTGAATGCGTTCCAGCCTAGTTATGCGACATTTACAAGAGAATAGACATCAAGCAGTGCTGTATCGGCAAACTTGGTCTTCACATTTGATTCGTCTCCTGGCTGTGGGTAACATCAACGTGCATTATATCTCTGTACTCCCATTTCTGACATCAGAATACCCTTGGAAAGAACGTTGCGGAGTGAGATAAACACCACTGATCTTAAAATTTCTCGGTAGGTTAACAAAAAAGTCGAGACAGGAGATTTACCTTGCCACAGAATACCCACCCATTTTTCGAAGCTCTGTTTCGGCGCATTGAACGGTTTCATAAAATATTAGTGGTGTCCGCGATAGGCGTGACATCTGTACAAACGATTTATTTTTGGCCGCAGTCGTACGGGTCGTATGAGAGCTTGTGGACTGGTAAAGGTGTCTGAAAATTCAGGTGACGTCATTGGGACTTTATTATCCGTTCACTCGCTACTAGTCAATTACCAATTACGTGTTCTGGCGTACTTCAGATGCTTCTGCGTGTCAGGCGAGGCAGGACGAACTTTCGATTTACAAAGATTTTTTTTTACTTGGGGAGGGGAGGAGGGAGCAAAGAGACATGTCTTTGCGCCCCCTCCCCCCCCCCCCCCCCCCCCCGCCCCTCGTCAGTTACGCGGTTGTAATTCTTTTTGCGGATGACAATGTGAAAGGGACATGTAGAGGGACCTTATGGTGTAGTAGCCTACCTGCCTGAGGTAATTCTAATGGGTGGTTAGAGGAGGCCGCGGCCAAAGGATCGGCTTTGCACAGATTTCTTCTAAGTGAGTAAAGTCTTATTTCGTTTGTTCGGATAAAACACTAAACTAAATTGGCGACATTGTGGCTTACTTTGCAGCGGTTCTCGTTAAGGGCGACAAACTATTGGATTCTGCTGATCGTCCTCTTTTTCGCTATATACTATTTTATTTCGACTGTCAGATGGCTGTCGACGTCATATTCTGGAATGTCGTTGGACAATTCGGAGTAAAGATTACTATGGAGACGTTGGCTCCGGCTGTACGGTAGTCAGTTGCCTGTGCTACTCTGCCAAGTGATTAGTAAGCAGTGGCGAATCGGCAGGTTGTACACAGGGTAGAGATTTCCTGCAGCGAGACGTTGATGCTGTCGCTTGTTAGTACCGTTGAACCCGGGTCATGTGGTGTAGCTGGTTAGCGAACAAACGCGGCGCTATGGATCGCTATCAGTCAGGCCGTCCTTAAATTGCAGCTTTCCTCGCTGCTCATGCTGTTAGGGCGTTTAATTACACACATCAAAAAAAGTTTTGCATCAACTCAGTTCCGAGAGTTCCGGAACCTGTACAGAAAATTGGAATAGAGATCCTTTTTCCTGCTCATGAAAACCATGCATTGCATGTTATACCTACATACAGTGGGACCTTCAGAGGTGGTGGCCCAGATTGCTGTGCACTCCGGTACATTTACTACCCAGTAGCACGTCCTCTTGCATTGATGCATGCATGTGTTCGTCGTGGCGTACTATCCACAAGTTCATTAACGTACTGTTGGTCCAGATTGTCCCAGTACTCAACGGCGATCCCTCAGAGTGATTGGTGGGTCACGTTGTCCATAAACAGCCCTTTTCAATATGTCCCAGGCATGTTCGATATTGTTCTTGTTTGGAGAAAATGCTGGCCACTCTAGTCGAGCGATGTCGTTATCCTGAAGGAAGTCATTCACCAGTTGTGCACGATGGGGGCGCGAATTGTCGTCCATGAAGACGAATGCCTCGCCAATATGCAGGCGGCATCGTTGCACTATCAGTCGGAGGATGGCATTCAACTATCGTACAGCCGTCACAGCGCCTTCAATGACCACCAGCGGCGTACGTCGGCACGACATAATGCGACCCCAAAATAGCAGGGAACCTCCACCGTGCTCCACTCGCTGGACAGTGTCTAAGGTGTTCAGCCTGACCAGGTTGCCCCCAAACACGTCTCTGACGATTGTCTGGTTGAAGGCATATGCAACACTCATCGGTGAAGAAAACGTGATGCCAATCCTGAGCGGTCCATTCGGCATTTTGTTGGGCCCATCTGTACCACGCTGCATGGTGTCGTGGTTGCAAAGATGGACTTCGCCATGGACGTCGGGAGTGAAGTTGCACATCACGGAGCCTATTGCGTACAGTTAGAGTCGTAACACGACGCCTTGTGGCTGCACGAAAAGCATTATTCAACATGGTGGCGTTGCTGTCAGAGTTCCTCCGAGCCATAATTAGTAGGTAGCAGTCATCCACTGCAGTAGTAGCCCTTGGGCGGCCTGAGCGAGGCATATCATCGACAGTTCCTGTCTCTCTCTGTATCTCCTCCATGTCCGAACAACATCAATTTGGTTTACTCCGAGACGCCTTAACACTTTCCTTGCTGAGAGCTCATCCTGGCACAAAGTAACAATGCGGACGCGATCAAAACGCAGTATTGACCGTCTAGACAGGGTTGTAGTACAGATAACACGAGCCATATACCTCCTTCCTGGTGGAATGACTGGAACTGAACGGCTGTGGTGAAATGATTGGAACTGATTGGCTGTCGGACCCCCTCCGCCTAATAGGCGCTGCTCATGCATCGTTGTTTACATCTTTGGGCGGGTTTAGTGACATCTCCGAACAGTCAGAGGGACTGTGTCTGTGATACAATATCCTATCCACAGTTAACGTCTATCTTCAGGAGTTCAGGGAACCGGGACGATGCAAAACTTTTTTGATATGTGTATTTCGATAGCCTCTCTTGCTGTTCGCTGCCGAGCAAGCACAAGAGGTTCTTGAAAATTAATTGATCGGCCACAATACTGGTGGTGTTCAGCTATAGCGGATTTTCTGTGTTGCCCCAGTCGTATATTCCGTGTTTGTAATTTTAGTTAAATTTTATCCGAGAACTTTTGTTCCTAGTTATTCAAGGATGTACAGACATGCCAGTAACGGTCTAAATGGAGATGGCAAGCACAGCGAGGTTTTCGTCCAGTGGTGACATGGGATTAAGACATGGGATTACCTGATGCAGTCAGTGTGCATCAGCGCTGGCATAAATGTTTTAGGTGTAGAGGCTATTGAACGTTGTTACGAAGCATTGAAAAGAGGCCGGTGACTCTTACTGGACATAATATTGGAAGAGTATGATCCCGATACAGATAATACTCGTAAATCTTTTCCTTACTATCTGGTAATAGAACTGCGTCTGTTCCACATTGTGTGTGTAGCGTGCACGACGGGTGTCAGCTTTTCTTGTTCGACGGTGCGGAGGAAATGAAGATGTCACAGTATGTGTTCAAGGACCGGTCTACACACCGACTAAAAGTATGTGGACACGCCTGTGTAATGCGGAAGTGACAATAAGATTTCACGAGAGGTGGGCCCGCAAATACAAAAGGAGGGCGGGCAGTATCGTGTTGTCAGTAGAGAAGCAGTAACAGGAGAATGGTCGGTCAAGAGAGCTGAGTGACTTGGAACGGGGACTAGTCGTTGGACGTCACTTGAGTAAATAAACCATCAGGGACATCCATCCCTGCAAAGCTGCCCAAATCGACTGTTGAAAATGTGTTTGTGAACTGGAAATACGAAGGTACAACCTCAGCTAAACCGGGATTGCTTGGGCCATTGCATACTGAAGGCTCTATACCGACGTCTGCCTTCAGGAGGTTTCGATTTTCATAACCACCCTCCACAGTGCTCAATGATCCTCGTCCTTCAGCACATGTCTGCCTCCAGACCTCGTGTGCTGAAGGTCGAGGATTCTCGAGCACTGTGGAGCGTGGTTATTGAAATCGGAACCTCCTGAAGGGAGACGTCGGCATAGAGCCTTCAGTATGCAATGACTCAAGCAATTTGTGTGTCCCATCGTCAGTGTGAGTGTGCGATGGTTGCAGTAAACTGACAGCGGTGCATCGGTTACAAACTACTGGACACCCAGGAGAGGTGTTCAGCTATTGCAGTGACTGTGCACCGGCAGTTAAAAAGCATTGGGTACAATGATGGAGCACTCGTTTCTGTAGTCGTTGCTAAACGGCGGTTGAGGTGGTGTAAAGAGCTGCACCACTGGACAATGGGTGAGTGGAATCCAGTGATTTGGAGTGATGAAACACATTTTACGTTGCGGTAATCTGATGCATATATTAGAATTTGTAAAATGCCTATTGAACGTTATCAAGCGTCACATGTAGTGCCAACACGGAATGAGGTAGTGGTATGGTGTGAGATAATTTTTCAAGGTTAGAGTTCAAAATGGCTCTGAGCACTATGGGACTTAACGTCTAAGGTCATCAGTCCCCTAGAACTTAGAACTACTTAAACCTAACTAACCTAAGGACATCACACACACATCCATGCCCGAGAGGCAGGATTCGAACCTTCGACCGTAGCGGTCGCGCGGTTCTAGACTGTAGCGCCTAGAACCGCTCTGCCACCCCGGCCGGCCCAAGGTGGGTCTGGTCCGTTTATTACCCTTAAGAAGTCACTGAATGAGGATGGATATCAACACGTTCTACAGCTTTGTGTACTGTGTACAGTAGAGGAACAGTTCGGAGAGATGATTGTTTGTGCCCTGTGATAACGCAGCATCTTTGATACAGTTGTTTCTGGCAAAATAACATTCTTGAAATGGACTGGTCTGCCCAGGATCCGTGTCTGAACCCAATCGAAAGCTGTTGGGGTGAGTTAAAAAGTCGACTTTGTTCACGAGCCCCAGCGTCCAACGTCAGTACCTTGTCTGGTTTCGGCTCTTGAGCAAGAATGAGGTGTCATTTTTCTACAGACATTCGGACACCTCGCTCAAAGCGTCGTCAGCAGAGTTCCAACCGTCATAAAGGCGAAGGGTGGACACACCGCCTCTATAGGTATCCGGACACATTGATCAGGTATGTTTTATCTACCAGCTGGCGGAGTTGCCGTCGCGGCATGTGTTCTCCACTTGTACAAGAGCCCCGCGGGGTTATTTATAGCAGAAGAAGTGTTGTTGGTGATGCCAGGTGGCAGATATCGATTCTTTTTTAAAGAAAAAATAATAAAAAAAGTTGCCAGTGTCGCTCGCTGAGAACCCGTATTCCGCTTTCCTCGTGCCGAGCTGTGTCGCAACCCGCCACTGTGGAGAAACGGGAGGCGGGGGGCGGAGCGGGGTGCGAGTGGCGGCCCGGCCCGGCGCCAGGCCTGGCCGGCCATCCGCGCTGCCCGCGCCCGCCGCATTCCGCGTGCCCGTGCGCTGACTCACGGCGCCGCCAGCCCGGGGGCTAGGCTAGCGGCTTGCGCAACATGGGCCGCGGCCGGAGGCGGCCCCTGTCTTACTGCTGCTGGGATCAGCCCAGGGGTCCTACTCTGTACCGTTCATGCCGATCGGTGTAGTAGGTTAGTCTCGGTAGTGACGTCATTTTCGGTTCTTTATCGAAATATCCTATTCAGTAAGCTTCTGACAACCGAACCTCCCCATCGCACCCCCCTCCGATTTAGTTATAAGCCGGCACGGTTGACACGCCTTGAAAAACTGAACACAGATCAATCGAGAAAACAGGAAGAAGTTGTGTGGAACTATGAAAAAAAATAAGCAAAATATACAAACTGAGTAGTCTATGTCAAAGATAAGCAACATCATGGACAATGTGAACTCAGGAGCGCCGTGCTCCCGTGGTTAGCATGGGCAGCTGCGGAACGAGAGGTCTATGGTTTAAGTCATCCCTCAAATGAAATTTTTTTTATTTTCAGACAATTATCGAAGTTCAGGCACTCACACATAATCAACTTCACTCTCCAAAATTCCAGAACATGTTCAGATTTGCTTGGACATATGCAGGATTTGACGGTCTACACACGGAAAAAATTGAAAACTTTAAAAACATATGTTTTGACAGAGCACAGGGGAAAATGTGCGACTGTGAAACTGTTGCATTCATTTGTTGCAGTTTATGTGACAAACTCTCATGTTTTAATCACTTTTTGGGAGTGATTATCTCATCCACAAGAAAACCTAAATCGGGCAAGGTAGAAGAATCTTTTTACCCATTCGCCAAATGTACAAGTTAGATGGGTCGACAACGTATTCCTTTCATGTGACGCACATGCCGTCACCAGTGTCGTATAGAATATATCAGAGGTGTTTTCCTGTTGGAGGAATCGGTTGACCTATGACCTTGCGATCAAATGTTTTCGGTTCCCATTGGAGAGGCACGTCCTTTCGTCTAGTAATCGCACGGTTTTTCTGTGCGGTCGCAAAACACAGACACTAAACTTATTACAATGAACAGAGACTTCAATGAACGAACGGACAGATCATAACCTTTCGAAAATAAAGAAAGTAAACTTTTCACTCGAGGGAAGATTTGAACCATAGACCTCTCGTTTCGCAGCTGCTCACTCTAACCACAGGACTACGGCGCTCCTGAGCTCAGAATATCCTTGATGTTCCCTATCTTGCGCATGGACTACTCAGTTTGTATATTTTGCTTATTTTTTTCATAGATCCACACAACTACTTCCTGTTTTCTCGACTGATCTGTGTTCAGTTTTTCAAGGCCTATCCACTGTGCCAACTTATACCTAAATCTGAGAGGGGTGCGATGGGGAGGTTCCCTTGTGAGACTTGTTACCGAACGGTCCTTCCACCGATTTTACGACAATTGTACCGAGAGGTTTTGGATTTCGGGGTTGCCCTGTCGATCGGTGAACTGTGGTTTATGTACAACTATAATTTGTTATTTTAAACTTATTTAGCGGTTTTAGCTTTGGATTGAGTGATTGTGTTGCTAAAGAATCACCAAAGGACGCATCCAGTTGGAAAGTGAGTTCATAATAGACTATTTTCCATTGTTAGAAATATCGTTAGGTTAGGTTGTTACTGTAAATGATTACATCAAAAAAAAATGTTTTCGGTCAATATCCTCTCAAAATAGTGTTCTTTTTATACAAATAAGAGTTTAAAAATAATTAAATATCAAGACATCAGCTGTGCTTACGTATATTAAATGAGTGTGAACTGACGTTACTAGTGTCTTTGTGTACTTTTTCCCACAAATAGGTTAGTTAGTAATTATCTAGTAATAGTAGACGCAGTTGTTAGATCGGTTACTGTTGCTACAATTGCAGCTTATCAAGATTTAAGTGAGTTTGGATGTGGTGCTACAGTAGCCGCATGAGCGATGGGGTACAGCATTTCCGAGGTAGCGATGAAGTCTCACGGGATTTTCTCGTGAGACCATTTCACGAGTTACCGTGATTAGAAAATGAGACACTTAAAGTAGTAAAGGAGTTTTGCCACTTGGGAAGCAAAATAACTGATGATGGTCGAAGTAGAGATGATATAAAATGTAAGATGGCAATGGCAAGGAAAGCGTTTCTGAAGAAGAGAAATTTGTTAACATCGAGTATAGATTTAAGTGTCAGGAAGTCGTTTCTGAAAGTATTTGTATGGAGTGTAGCCATGTATGGAAGTGAAACTTGGACGATGAATAGTTTGGACAAGAAGAGAATAGAAGCTTTCGAAATGTGGTGCTACAGAAAAATGCTGAAGATTAGATGGGTAGATCACGTAACTAATGAGGAGGTATTGAATAGGATTGGGGAGAAGAGAAGTTTGTGGCACAACTTGACTAGAAGAAGGGATCAGTTGGTAGGACATGTTGTGAGGCATCAAGGGATCACCAATTTAGTACTGGAGGGCAGCGTGGAGGGTAAAAATCGTAGAGGGAGACCAAGAGATGAATACACTAAGCAGATTTAGAAGGATGTAGGCTGCAGTACGTACTGGGAGATGAAGAAGCATGCGCAGGATAGGGTAGCATAGAAAGCTGCATTAAACCAGTCTCGGGACTGAAGACAACAACAACAACAACAACGGGTATGGAGACAACCTCATGAATCCATGGACCTTGCATGTCAGCAGGGGACTGTTCAAGCTGGTAGAGGATCTGTAATGGTGTGGGACGTGTGCACGTCTCGTAGGAGTCTGTCTGATCACCTGCGTCCATTCATGTCCATTGTGCATTCCGAAGGGCTTGGGCAATTTCAACAGGAGAATGCGACACTCCACACATCCAAAATTGCCGCAGAGTGGCTCCAGAACACTCTTCTGAGTTCAAACACTTCCGCTGGGCACCATCTCTCCAGACATGAGCATATCTGGGATGCTTTGCAACATGTTGTTCATAAGAGATCTCCACCCCCTTGGACTCTTACGTATTTAAAGGGCAGCCCTGCAGGAATCATGGTGCTACTTCCCTCCAGCACTACTTCAGACATTAGTCGAGTCCATGCCACTTCATGTTGCGGCACTTCTGCGTGCTCGCAGGGGCCTACACGATATGAGGCAGGTGTACCAGTTTCTTTGGCACTAATTTTTCCGTATTTATTTAGTCTCGGTTGTAATAGGACATCCTCCTCTAGCATTACTTTTCTTCAAAAGTGATTGTCGAACCAGTACTATTTTTCGAATTTTGGACAGGTTAATATTATCTCAGTTGCTTTTCTGAGAACTTTCATATAATTTTATACACAGTATGCTATACAGTACTACGCATCTCTGGATTTATAAACTTCTTTTTGGCAAATAAACATGTACAGTTCGCTTATCCGAACAAACCAGTTTTCTGAAACCCATGTCCCCCAATTACTTCGGATAATCGACGCTCTACTGTGCTTCAAGCTAAAATTTATGAAAAGGAATTACTTTATAAAATATTTTAGTTTCGATGTTATAATCGATAAGTGATAGCTCTGAATGTACAGCCAAAATTATCTTTTTAGAAATATTTCAAATTACGAAATATTCACACATTTAAAATTTCTATTATTAATTGTGCAATTCTATACTGTTTACTATGTTTCTTTTAAGGTCCATTTATGAAATAATAGTCAAAATTAATAATGTAATGAAAGCTAGTAGGTACTCATTTGTTAAAAAAATTTTAAACCCTTTGGAGTATTGTTTTTTCCGGAGAGTACCAGAGTTGTAAGCATGCCTCTGATGTAATCGGACATATTTTTGTGCGAACCATGTAATTTCGTGTTTGTTTACGTGAAAAATCAAAATACCGTATGATATACTAAAATGTGAGAAAATATATTTAGGTAATAAATGTTGCAACAACAGTCTTCAAATTTACGTAGTTCAAACGAACCGTGAGGACCTGAAGTGACATTAAAATCTTTAAGAATCAGACCCTTAGACAGGAAGAACTGGAGCCAACTCAAAATTGCAAGGTAAGTAAACTAGAAAGTTTATTGTAATCTTCACTTCTCTCAGATCCTCATAAAAGACTGTGCTTAATGTGGACAATAGAAGGAAGTAGTAAGAGGTGGGGGTAGATTACACGGTCTTTTTTCTATTTTTACTACCCATCGGCTAAAACAACCGAAATATCAACTAGACACAGCAGTAGTGCTAAAATTCTTGTTATTTAAGTAAACCTTTTTTTAAAACAAGTAATTTTATTCGTAAAATTTCCATTGGTTTGAAATATTACTTTACTATAGAAAATCAGAAAAGCCATAAACGCTAGTTTAATAACAACGAGTACCATACTCGTGGCATTAGAACTGGTTCAGCATTGATGGGACAATAATATACCGGTTACCGTGTGGCGTGGCCTTTATGGTACGCGTGTTATGCAGTGTGCAATACTTTGCCATCTGGTCTATACGGAAATTTCTCGCTGTCGCAGTTGTATCGTAAAATAGCACTATACCTAGTCTGGAAGTATTTTATGAAGTGCGGCACCAATGAAGTACAATGCTCCACTTGATTTAAAAGCTTAATTACAGGCGCAGCTATAACAAACTTGGCAAATCTTATAAGGAGAAAACTTAAAAACTTAACATTTCATTCATACTTCACAACAAAAATAAAAAGTTGCTGATGTACTGCCAATGTCTAGATAATATACCTCTATCTTCTTGTAGGCCTTGAAAACAGACAAATTAACACGGAAAACAGAATTCTTCACCCTTTAGCGCTGACTGTTCGTAAGGCCCTCGACTCCAGCATGATTTTTCGGCGGAGTTTAAAAACTTAGGCTCAGTAAGGGAATACTGGTGATTTTTTTTTTTTTTTGTAATAATCAACCTCTGATCACAAGCGAACAGTGAAGAATCTAGGTTTTCTTTTCTAATTTAATATTTTGATACTGTTTGTCTTGAAACTGAGGGAGCTCAAAATTTTCCAATCTTCATTCAAGTTGTTTGTTAATTATATGAAACAACAGGGGAAAAAAACAAAAATCGATTATTTCAGATACCGCATATATTGAGCGGTTTTAACAGTCTCATTAAATTGACATTGAAATAAATCGACATAACCGAAAACCGGTTGTTTCAGCGATAACCGCCATCCCTGTGCACACCACCTTCCAGCACCCTTAACGTTTTTTCCTCTGCCTGTCTATGACCTACAGAATATCCAAACTGATACGCATATCGTTTGAGAATTTCCTATGGAGAGGCATCGTTTTTTTTTAAAATCAGTTGACACGTATCAGCCTAAACGGCATTAGTAGGAGGGTAAAATCATGACGAATAATGGCAGTGAACCTTAAACGCTACTTAAAAAGCAACAAACATGGTGGCAAGGTGAAATTAACAATTATAACTACCCTTCTTTTTAGGAGCTGTGTGGTAAGAGTTCCTAGGAGACTCGGTGTCCACCGTCGAAAGTTAAATTTCCTTCGCCATGTTATTACGGCGAGTAAAGCGTAGAGCGCGTTGTAAAGTCTGTGATGTATTTGGTAAAACGTCCGATACCTCAGAAGACAAACTACCATGAAAGTGTAAGGTGTTAAAAACTTGAAATTTTCTTAGAAAGTGGCGTACCGTCAGTGATCCGTAACAGTGAGAGCAAAGCATGGTTGTAATTTAACCAGACCCAAGAAAATGCGGCTTTCAAATAAAAAAAAAGTCAAAAAGCGATAAAATCCAACTAAATTCAATTATGAAAATTTAATGAACATACATAATATTACATAGTATCTAAAAAAATTATATTTATTGAAGGCAACTATTTATTATCAGAAGAATTTATTTTATTGATGTTGGCGTTTGAAAGCGTAGTAACTCTAGCGTGGGCACGGTGCCAACATGTTGATCGTGGTGGAGCGGCGATGGGTGGGAGTGAGGGGGGGGAGCAAGGAGAGACTCTACTCTCATTCATCGGGAACGGAAGGATGAAGCGTTCGCAGTAGAATACGAAAGTGAAGCCCGGGACGCAACAAGGATGCAGATTTTGGTACGTATTGGCGGTCATACTAAGATAAATAAAAAATAAGCATAAGGTAGATGGCGCTGTTGACAATATATATTCGAATGAAGGACCTGGCAGAAAACAGCTGTGGCTTTGTCTACATCTATAATTATACTCTGTAAACCACTCTGAGGTCCACGGCGGAGGGTATTTAACATTTGCAACATATTAGGAGTTCTTCCCGTTCTACTCGTGTATGAAACGCGGGAAGAATGCTTAATGTCTCTGCGCTATCTTGCCTTCGCGGTATCTATGGTAGCGATATGTGGAGCGCCGAATCACATTCCTAGATTATTCATGTAACGTCGCTTAGTTTAAACTTGGTTCCTCGCCGCTTCAGAGTAAATTTATTCAAAAGCCCTTCGAATACAATAGTGTCACCTCATGATTCCGATTTTCCATCAGAATTTTCTTAAATCTCTGTAGCCGAAGTCGCTAACGTAGACTACTAAAATGGCTCACGCCCCCCAAACGCTCGTTAGTCTTGGCGCATAAAAAATAAATATTTAAAAAATCACTAGTCTTTGGTCGTTAAGACCAGATCCTATGAAAAATTGCAAACTATTAGAAATTCTCCGTGAGTAATGGGCCGAAGGTTTGTCACTCCGCTGATGTCGATCCACTATAGCTTAGAGACACTAAGTGCGACGATCTTTTTTTTTTCTATTCGTGAGGATGTGGAAAGATAATTTCACTAAGGTACTTTCACCCTCTGTCAGTACAATCAGCGACATGATACAGCTACACAGCTGACATGATCTACAAATTGGACGGGCGAGCAATGCCAACCCAACTCCAGTTGCACCTTGTCAAGAGAACTGTGTATATAACCAACGTTGTAAATCCCGGCAGCGAATACCGTAAGCCAATCATATCACTCCACTCTAGGATTCTACATAGTTTACCAAGGTCGTAAGTATAACAGTTTTTTTTTTTTTTACTCGACACATTGCCTTGTGTGCACATAGAAGTTACCGAACGAGAGTTTTCATGAAAAAAAGTTGATTATCCAGCAGTTTTGTATTAAATATCACAGTCTTCTTTTTTCCGAGTAGTCCCCCAAGACTTTACTGGTGCATTTCGTTCGGAGTTCGATCCTATAGCCGGCTGTTGTGGCCAAGCGTTTCTAGGCGCTACAGTCTGGAACCGAGCGACCGCTACGGTCGCAGGTTCGAATCCTGCCTCGGCCATGGATGTGTGTGATATCCTTAGGTCAGTTAGGTTTAAATAGTTCTAACTTCTAGGGGACTGATGACCTCAGATTTTAAGTCCCATATTGCTCACAGGCATTTTTTCGATCCTATAGATTACTAAAATGCTCTCATCGTCATCTGTACGTTACAAATGCCCACACCTTTAATCCAGTCGTGAAGAACGAGGAAACGCGAAGCCAATCTGCAGATTCAACAGTTAATCTTATTTTTCCGGTGTCCCCTGTCGTGGTGATTAGAAACAGGGTAAAAACCAAAGCCAAATATATCACCTCTCTTAAAACTGGCTTGGATTAGACCAATTGTTGTGTCACAACAGACAGTAATAAAATTGGGCGAAAGGAATACCGCAATATAGAAAAATTTAAAGGGGTTGTAGAAGACAGCGTAGAGGGGGGGGGGGGGGGGGGAGGACTGCATCTAGCTGTTCCCTAATGCGGAACGACCTTCATCTACATCTACGTGATTACTCTGCAATTCACATTTAAGTGCTTGGCAGAGGGTTCATCGAACCACAATCATACTATCTCTTTACCATTCCACTCCCGAACAGCGAGCGGGAAAAACGAACACCTAAACCTTTCTGTTCGCGCTCTGATTTCTCTTATTTTATTTTGATGATCATTCCTACCTATGTAGATTGGGCTCAACAAAATATTATCGCATTCGGAAGAGAAAGTTGGTGACTGAAATTTCGTAAATAGATCTCGCCGCGACGAAAAACGTCTTTGCTTTAATGACTTCCATCCCAACTCGCGTATCATATCTGCCACACTCTCCCCCCTATTACGTGATAATACAAAACGAGCTGCCCTTTTTTGCACCCTTTCGATGTCCTCCGTCAATCCCACCTGGTAAGGATCCCACACCGCACAGCAATATTCTAACAGAGGACGAACGAGTGTAGTGTAAGCTGTCTCTTTAGTGGACTTGTTGCATCTTCTAAGTGTCCTGCCAATGAAACGCAACCTTTGGCTCGCCTTCCCCACTATATTATTTATGTGGTCTTTCCAACTAACACCCAAGTACTTAGTTGAATTGACAGTCTTGAGAATTGTTCTATTTATCGAGTAATCGAATTCCAACGGATTTCTTTTGGAACTGATGTGGATCACCTCACACTTTTCGTTATTTAGCGCCAATTGCCACCTGCCACACCATACAGCAATCTTTTCTAAATCGCTTTGCAAATGATACTGGTCTTCGGATGACCTTACTAGTCGGTAAATTACAGCATCATCTGCGAACAACCTAAGAGAACTGCTCAGATTGTCACCCAGGTCATTTATATAGATCAGGAACAGCAGAGGTCCCAGGACGCTTTCCTGGGGAACACCTGATATTACTTCAGTTTTACTCGATGATTTGCCGTCTATTACTACGAACTGCGACCTTCCAACTGATTGAAGTGTGTCGACTACAAACTCTGACTCTGTGGTATTACCCGTTTTGTCTAGAAGCTATAGAAGAATATATTTTGATTTCTTCGGTATTGAGGCCCCCAAGATTTTTAGAGTGATCTTTTCTGAGACACACTTTAAGTTCTGCAACGCAATTTGATGTGCTGTGTTTATGTATAAAATATGCAGACGTGTTTGACCGTGTTGTTCCAGTCATCATAAATGCATTCCTGACATCTTTTCCCCCCTTATTGCCTTTTCTGTTTATAGAAAAAGTAACTTTAATCATCTCCCTTTTCATATAAAAATAACTTATAGAGCCCTGTGGGGAAAAAGGAGGGGGGACGAAAAAGAAAGCGAGGATCTACTCCTGGCGCCTGAAGCAACAGTGTCAAACACTTCTGTAAAAAGACTACTGTCCACTAGTATTTCGACTTTCAAATATATCGTCAACGTGAGTGCGGAAAGATGGCTCCACACCAGAACAGTCTGAGCTGCATGTGGCTAACTTAGTTCAAACACTACTGCATAATCGCAGTCCATTAATGAATAAAACTACAGTTCATTTCCTAATTTCGTAAAACTGGTTATTACGTTTCAAAATTTGGGTGCGTGTTTGCACTCACTGGCTCGTATTGCATTTCTGCTTCTAAGAGTCACTTTTATCGCAGTTTTTTTTATGACGCCTAATGCCTTACCATAATCAACCAAAGACTCCAGCAGTGACGATCCGGCTTCATTGCCGCCTTTGGCGTGCGCATTAATTATGCAGTTGCAATTACAGTTTGTCATGACGGCGCATTTAGCGCGTTTAATTTGTGCCAAACTCCCTTTACCTGCAATATTTATGCAGTAACTATTTTAGGATTTACTGCTGCACTCTATACACCAACACGTTCATTATTGTTTGAAACAGTTGTTTTCCCGAAGAAGAAGTGAAGAGTTAGCAAACGACTGCAATCCGACCGACCTTAGTTTTTAGTTGCCGTTTATATTTCTGGTCGTTCGCTGTAAACTCCTCTTTTACGTTTATTGGGAAGTGTTGTGGCGATACATGTCCACGTAATTTCCTGTGGCAACTTTCTTGTGGCTAAAGTTGAGGCATGAATTTTGAGAGGCGTTTTAATTCTAGTATCCAGTCATCATCTGTTGAATGACTTTGTGAAATTGCATCAATCTGTCATCCGCGTGTACGCCTATACTCCACGGATCAAGTCGTTGTGTGACAGAGGGTAGTGTCGATACTGTTATATTACCCACCTTTCGTGGATGATGGGTAAGGAAATCGCAGTCAGGAAGTGTCCACATGAACTCTAAAATATTTTTGCTTGAAATGGGAGAAATGAAAATTTTGCTTGCCTGTTCTTTGAACGTATCATGTCTCCCTTCTGAACGGATCCCTGATGAAATGTGTTGGATCACCTCTATCCCCTCTATTAATTTACTTGGCACTGGTCCCAAAGTGACTGGCAATAGTCAACACACGGTCGAACGAAGGTATTGTAAATATCTTTTCACTGGATGAATTACATTTTCGTAGGATTCTTCCAATGTGTCAGGCATCATCTTTTTCGATAACTAGTGTAACGTGGTCGATCCACCTCAGGTAACTCGGGAGACTCCTAGCTGTTTTAAGATTGCAACTATTTCCAGGGATATTTCGTCAGTAATGTGACTGAACATTAATAGGTCTTCCCCTCGATTTATGCCAAATACGCTTTATTTACAATGAAGTTTGACATTGCAATTTTGATTTCTATGTTTATAGTACTGGTGATGACTCGTTCAAGTCGAAGCCGGTTAACAGTAGCAAATATACCGAATGCGATTACGGCATTTGTGATCTAAATAGCACCTCTATTTACGTTGAGGACCAACTGGGAATCGCGGCACAAGCGTCGATCTTCTGTTGGTTGTCCTGCATTCCGCACCTCATCTACATACGGCAGCATCATCCGAATCATCTGGGAACAACTTGTGCTATAGACTAACATACATTGTGTCCGAGTCAGAAAATTTAAACTGTCGTATTTCATAACCAGTTTAGATTATCTTAACAAGATTTTGTGCGAATGATAGTATGTGAAAGGAGTGAGAATTTTGCTGTGTGATAAATGTTGTAACTCTTTATGTACGGATATACGGGATGTCTGACTATAATAGGCACAGACGAAAGTGGTGAATAGGGAGAAACAAGCAAATTAACCCAATAGACAGAGGTCCGGAAACAAATGGTTATCTCAATACGACGTATGTACAACACTCATAAAGTCGAAGGAAGATGTTCCTTATCGTGAAAGGATGCGTGCGTGATAATGCAGTGCCACTCTTTCGTGTGGCTGTTCGGAAACAAATAGCATGAATCTTCGCTTGGAGCCCACCAATATCATGTCCTCCAAGGTCCCCAGACTTCATGAAGCTGCTGGAATTTTTGTATGGATATATTTAAAAGCAGTTGTGTATTCCAGCCCTGTTCGTAGTGTCGATGCACTCCGGGAACGCATTGTGGAAGGTTGTCATTGCATTCTGAACACGCCTAGGATTTCTTGAACGTGTAGTGGTATCGATGAGGAGACGTGCTGAAGCCAGCACTCCATGATCGGTGGCCATGTGGAACACTTGTTGTGAGTGTTTGTCCTCTAGTGCGTATATGCAGTTTGGATCCTCGAGGACTCTGTTATAAGATGTTCATGTACTCAGTCGGAAACGTCGTATTGGGGAAACGATTGGTTTCCAGACCAATGTCGATTAGGATTATTTGCTTGTTTCTTTGTCCTCTACTCGTCCCTATTATAGCCAAACGTCCTAAATAAGGACTGAAAATGCTCTCCAATTTAGTTAAAATTTTTGATCTGTTAATGACTATTAAGATTTACCAGCACGTTTTCATTTTCATCTGGCCTCCCATATAAACGTCAGATATAACGAGACCCAATCTGCTCGGTGACAACACTCTTGGTGTTAATATTAAACGTAGAGTTGCTTCGAAAATGATGGATTTTTTTTATTGGTGAGTATCATGGTTTGAACTATACATTGTACGAATGTAAAAGTAAACCAGACGAAATCCTTATTTAAAGGCCCTAATCGTCAGCTTAATACGCAGCTTGTCGAATGAGGCACGCCTACTTGTTCCTTTATGGCTTCGTTTCTTTAAATTCATAAGCCCAAGAAATTTTTTTTTGGGCAACACTCATTTCGCAAGACTGCCTGAAAATGTGACGTCATTTTGACGTTACGCGCAATATCGATAACTGCAGGAACTGCTGTCGACTATCGTTAACGTTCAAAGCCGGCCTCTCTCGCATGGGTAACAGCACCCACAAGTCATTAGCTCCAGAAATGTACCGCGCGGAAGTGCCATTTATTTGCAGGAAGTCTTGCGAAATACTTGTGACAAGGAAGACTGTGAATGTTACTTCTCATTGCTTCACTCGCAGCAATTTAAGCTCACCTCTTCAGGTTCCAGCCTAACCACACACTTGGAAATCGCCGCATATTCGGAAATATACAGCCAATTTTTTTTTTTCATCCTGCTTTCTCTAAACACACTAAAAAGCTAAATAACATCGAATATTGCTGAACATGCTTGTATTAGATACACAAGAAAGTCCAGAATGTGTTAACAACTCTAAGATGAAAAAAAAAAGCATATAGCGGGATGCGAAGCTGCACCCTTCGACATCGTAAACCACTACATTGGCCACTACGCTAAGGCTTAGTCATGCGGTTTCGGTCTCATGTCTCGGTTATCATAGTGATTCTTGAAGCTTAATATCACTGATGCGTTATTAACTGACATTTAATGATAAGGGTGAGATGTTTGTGACTGATCTTCAATGCGCCGTTGCCTTGAAACAGCATACTGCAAGTTATAATATAAAAAGAGCTCATTATACTGAAATTAAAATGGCGCACGCTGCATCGATTTTCGATGTTATGTGTGACGTCAAAATGACGTCACGTTTGCAGGAAGTCATCTGAGACGGGTGGTACTAAATTTTTTTTCCGTTGCCTTGAGCTTTAAAACATAGCTCCTTGCTAATAATGCAATACTTGGGTTATTTGTTTCCGTACAAAGAAATGCTGGGATCGACTTCCAAAGTCGTGAGGCCCTAGAAGGAAGAAAATAGTGAATATAATGAAAACAGTATTAGATTTGTGCGTACTATGGAAAGAAAACTTTACGTGCCATCATGAACTTACCAAGCCCGCTTACAAAACTTCTGAAATATAATTTTCTACTGCATGCTGCTGACAAATCAGTGGCGGAGTTTCTATGACATACACAGTGAAAGGAACTGTGAAGTTAAGTCATGAGTGCATAGTAGGACTGTATTAAAGGCATTTGAACTTTAAACTCCATTTCCCGTAACTTTGGTGTTTTTCTGTCTTATGTACGGTTTCTGTGAAACCATTTATCCCAGAGCAATGAAATTCTAATAGTCATTTGTCTTGGTAGACGTTCATGGAGTGGCATTTTTAGCGGTATTATAAAGGACATTGTAGCCTTTCCTTATTTAAAAAAAAATGTCCGAAAAAGGGTAATTATTAAAACATTTTTCAAACTCACAGTTTCAATATATTATTATAGAAAGGTCAGCATGTTAACAAACAGTGAAATATACGTCAAAACATATCTGTTTTCTATTGTTAATACTTCCTGAGGCAAAGTACAGTGGAAACGCTCAATCTAACGTGGTAGAGGTAGAAGGTACCTTCTCCCTTTAAGCAGTCGCCGTATTTCCTCACGCAGAATGTGAGTACAGTGTTAAGTAAACTGCACATTACGCTGCTCATTTTTATGAGCCGTAAATGGGTTTATGAGAAAGTACATTACTCAAGTTTTAAGAAAAGCTGTTCCAATATTCGATAGATGTAAACGTAGGACGGCATTAGCGACACAGCAACATGCTCGTTCCTCTGAACAATGCCACTTGTAAACATTCTTTCAACATCTCGAGCCGTTTGTGAAGGACGCTCACATTACGTATGGCTGCACGTACGTTTTCAGAAACAGCAGACTTGAAATCAGTTTTTGTTCTCGGAAACAATGTGATACTTTGAATTATTATACATTCTACTGTGTTGTTATTTATTACATCTTCTTATGTACTTTACGGAACGCACTCTAAGGTGCTTCAGGTCATACGACGAAAAGTTTATGTATTGCGTGTCTCAACAAAATATATCGTCTGTTGCCGAGCCCTAGCCTGGTGTGGGCAGGCGTTGACCTTGCGTGACATGCGTTTTGTCGATATATTGATGCAGACCTTAATTTAACGATGTCTCGGTGACTCATATGAGTAAAGTACTTCTTGTGTACATTGGTAACCACTCATCACGTTCTAGCCGCGTGTTACGATATTAGCCGCTTAACTGCGTGGTTAGTTATTGCAATGACAATAAGCAGCGCCTTTCCATTTGAATGCTACACTGTTTCTCTGTTCAAAAACTGATTTGCCGTTGCCTTTCTTAGACATATAGTTGATGAGACATGTAAAAAATTGCGTCGTCTAAATGACTGTAATGACTAATGATCTAACAGAAGCACAACGGTGTCCTGGTATTGGTTTGTAGAGCGAAATGCTATGTTATCACCAGACCTGAATTTCTGAAAAAGCACCAGCAGCTACGAATCGCCTTCATGATGTCGGATGCCACTCTTTTGTGTGATACTTACGCCGCAACACACCGTGCTGAGATATACAATTAAAAGGACAAGGGAGTGCTGAAAAGTAATGCCTCCGAAATTTTCATGTGAAAACTTTTTAAGTTTTTCAAATAAAACAAATGTTATTGACGTTTTACATCTTCATTCTTCATGTCTATGATTTGCAGTTTGTTTTCCGCTAGAGGGCTCCGTATTACAGCATATAACATGTCGGTGTGCAATTTAACCATATCGGTGCGTGAGAAACAGCGTTCTCTAATCGAGTTTGAATTCAAAGCGTCTGTCCACACCGGAGCACTCTCTCCATCGTGACAATGCTAGATCACACAAAAGCGCTGCGCTGTCTGCAACAATCCAACGCATTGCTTTCACTGCCACCGGTCCCCCTCTGTGCAGTCCCGGCACGGTCCCATCCGACCTTCATCTGTTTCCAAAATGTAAACAACACCTTCGAGGATTTAACACTGGTAGTGATAAGGCTGTATTCTTTTTAATTTCTGTGTAATTGGGCAATTTCAACCGAGGTCATTTTCAACTATATATAATAATCAAAATATCCACGGGTGTACTGCCGGTCTATAGTGTCCAACGGGCACACTATAGACCGGCAGTACACCCGTGGATATTTTGATTATGAAATACGCCGGGAGAAACTCAAGAATCATATATATAATAAGCTTCCAGCTTCGTTTCATGTGCTTGAAAATGAATCTTGGTTGAAATTGGCCAAGTTCACACACATAAAATAAAAAGAATGCACGCTGTGTGGACGATCTTTTCATTCTCAAAACATGCTGAGGTTGTGGACCACACAAAAATAAAATTTTAATAACGTCTGTTTCATTTTGAAACCTTAGAGTTTTCGCATAAAAAAATGGGAGGCATTGCCTTTCAGCGCACCCTCGTAGTTCAGTGGTGCACAGTCTAGTGATACGGCGTTCTACACTGCTACGTCTGGTTTGGTTTGCGGCTAGAAATTGGTAGTGAAAATAGTTTACATTAGTACCAGTCGAACTAGCTGCATCCTCCCCGATCGCTAATGCCTCGCCCCGACTTAAGGACCTCTTCTACGAAGACATACTCTAAATACATGCATCTGTCAATAAAATAGCCCCGGTCTTCGGAGTTCTGAAGTTCTCAGGGATAAAGAATACTTTGCAGAAGGGTATCTACAGCTTATGCAGAAACTAGAGTGCATTTCTGAAAGTCGAAGTGCTTGAAAGGTAAGCAGTGAGCCAACGTTGTGTAGCCTATTCTGTCATTTTTTTCAGTCTGGATACTGAGTAAGAGCTGGATAAAGCTAATGAGAAATTTGGAAACTGAATTAAAGTTTAGGGAGAAGAAATAAAAACTTTGGTGTTTAATGGTGACAGTGTAATTCTTTTAGGGCGGCGAAAGACTTGGAAAATCAGATGGTCAGAATGGATAGTATCGTGATAAGAGAATATAAGGTGAACGTGAACGCATGTAAAATAAGTGTAATGGAAGTTAATCGAATTAAATCATGTGGTGCTGAGGGAATTAGGTTCGGGAAATGAAAATGACACGTTGAAAGTATTAGACGAGCTTTGCTGTTTGTGCAGCAAAATAACAAGCGATGGCCTAAGTAAAGAAGATAGAAAATGCTGACTTGCAATACCAAAAGCGTTTCTCAAAAAAGAAAAATTTGTCAACATGGGATGTAAATGTCTTAAGAAGATTTTTTTCTGAATGTATTTGACTGAAGCGTAGCTTGTATTGCAGTGAAATGTAAATGTTACAGTATAGACAAGAAGAGAATAGCTTTTGAAATGATGAAGATTAGATTGGAAATTTGAGGAACAAAGGAAGAGGCACTGAATCGAACTGGGGAGAAAAATCTTTGTAGAGCAACCTGATGAAAAGAAGCGATCGGTTGAAATGATCGTCAGGCATCGGGGGAATGGTTAACTTGGTTGTGAAGAAGGGAAGCGGACGGTGTAAAAATTATAGAGAGAGGCCAAGGCTTGGACTGAGTCAGCAGGTTAAATCAGATTTAGTAGGCAGTATTTTTTTCAAATATGAAAGGACTCGTGGATGAGAGAGTAGCATGCAGAGGAGCATCAGACCAGTCTTTGGGCATCATCATTCATGTAGCTTGTCTGCTTCATGTTTTGTTTCATTATTAACAGGGCTGCACAAGTAAAAGCCGAAATGTGTTGTTCGGTGTAGTTACATTTGCCTTGTGTATATAATTTCTGTCATGTCTTGCGCCGAGTTAGTCAGAGGGAATTGGTCATTGGGGCTGAATCATACATCATCGAATGTTGATAGGAAAGTCACGAGAAAGGAAAAACTCGTCATCCCCAGGGCAAGGTGAAAAGTGAACATTTAAAAGCTCCTTTTTTTATATATACACGTATCATGCGATGTTTTCCGTATTAGGCTAATACATTTCGTTCAAGGTTTTCCAGTGTTTCGGCCCGATCTGCAGTTATGGAGAGTCTGCAAGATATCTATCAACAAATATTTGTGTCACATGAAAACGGAAAAAGTTCACCGTCAATCAAAGCATTTGTCCAAAAGTAGAACCTTGGTGTACCCCACCGTTCACCCCAGCCTCTCCTGTATTGTACTGAACATACTGAAGCTACGGAAGAATCACTCACTGTGTGTGGTCAGTGGAGAGTCAGCTGCAAAAATAACGCCTGTATTTTCACTGTGGACGCAGTGCCAAAGTGTTTGCACTTGTTTACGAGCTACGTCTGCGGTAAATGTGAACTGATACGTTTTGCATACTCCGTTTCGAAATTATTACAGTTTTTAAATTTAATTCCCAATATCTTCCCACCAGCGTATTGCTGAGCTCTCGGGCCTTTGGAAAATGGCTTGTCTTTGAATTGGTGCCAAAGTGCTCCGTCTACCTTTATGTTTATGCGCCCTTCCAACTGCTTCATCATTTTGTGTAACACGGAAAAGTACTGTGGTTCAGAATAACACTGCTAGGAGCTTGACAGTGAAACTGTATTAATGAAAGAGCTTGTGGCATACGGTTTTCGCACACAATACCAACAGATTCCCGAAGGTGAATCGAAAAGTATAGAAACTCGAAAAAAGGTAAAGTTTGGAAATTAGAGCAAAAACTTTGTGTAAATATATACAGAGGTTAGAAAGCAACCTAATCAACTCCTTGAAAGACTGAATTTAATGGCTGGCTCTGAGCACTATGCGACTTAACATCTGAGGTCATCAGTCGCCTAGAACTTAGAACTAATGAAACCTAACTAACCTAAAGACATCACACACATCCATGCCCGAGGCATGCCCGTAGCGGTCGCTCGGTTCCAGACAGTAGTGCCTAGAACCGCACGGCCATTCCGGCCGGCCTGAATTTAATAAAACAGTGCTTGTGCTAGCTATGATCCTATTGGGCCGTTCCCCTCTACCGCCTACGCATAAGAACTAGTACATCCCGTTAATTATAAGGATCATGGAACCCGATATAACGTTTTATTATATTTATTATCATCATCATCATCATCATCATCGTTGTTGTTGGTCTTGATGTTATGCCCTTCAATCCGAAGACTGATTTGATGCAGGATTCCACGCTAGTCTATTGTGTGCGAGCCTAACTTCGACTCAGCTGAATTGTGGAAAAGTCCTCACTAAATGAAGAAAAGTGGGTTTCCATAGTTGTGTTAATTACGGAGACTGATTTCACATTGAAATAAGGCAAATCCTAAGTTGTAAATATTGTAATTTCTCCGAAACTGCTATCGGATTTTGAACAGTAAAATGCCGTTGACTTCGCCTCTTTCAAAACTAACGCACTAGCCGCTGAGTGAAAACAGAATTAAAATATTTTAAACGATTTTTAAATCAAAATGAAGGGACTACCGTTACATGACAATTAGTTCGGAGAATTATGGATAGAATAGTGATTCACGAGGAAAGGAGCTTAATCGTTGGGCGTATTTTTAGGGACGTGCGAGGGGATGGTATAGAATATGTGAGGCGTCCCCATAGGATACCATTGTATGATTGATGTTCACAGTAAGATAGATGTTGGTGTAGCAGAAAGCGTAAAGTTAACTGTACACTGCGTTTTGCAGTTTATTTGTAATTTGCAATCAGACACATGCTAACACATTTTGTGTGCACTGCACATCATGGTCTCAAGGAAAAGAGTCGGAATTAGCATCAACAGCCCCCCTATCTCTTTCTACTTTACCAACTGTAGATTCCGTGGACAGCATCCGATTACTTTGTGAGAGAACCTAGCTCAAATGGTTCAAATGACTCTCATCACTATGGGACTTAACATCTGAGGTCATCAGTCCCCTGGAACTTAGAACTACTGAAACCTAAGTAACCTAAGGACATCACACACACCCATGCCCGAGGCAGGATTCGAACCTGCGACCGTAGCGGTCGCGTGGTTCCAGACTGTAGCGCCTAGAACCGCTCGGCCACTCCGGCCGGCAAACACATAAGTTATGAACATACTGTGTTCAACATTAGCACAAGTGACCATGATTTGTTTAGCAGTAGAACGTATGCTGTGGACATACAAGGTTTCTGTCTACCTGCGTGTGTCGCCGTGCTGAATCCATAGAACTAGAGGAGCGTAAGTTCGCGTCAGGCCGGAGTATACGACATATAGCTATGGTTGAGTGCATTACTAAGCAATAGTGTTAATAACAGAAGTATTGTTAATTGCTGTCTGCGTGAATGAAACTCAGTCGGCATTCTAAATAGCCCAAAAAGTGGGTTATCTTCGTTTTTCACAAATAAATATTTATGTGCAACGGTACACAACAGCGATTAGTTTCCACAGTGGAAAATGAAACAATCCTGCAGCAAAGGTGATTTGTTGGTCGAGAGTGCCTTAAAAGACAAGACTGTAACTTTTCTGCGCATTTTCTCGTTAGTCCAGCAAAGTTTTCCCCATTTACTAAAGAAAGTACGTCGTCTGCGGCACTGTGCCCGTGCTTTCTGTGCTCAGTCTGGCTGTCTGCTGTTTCTTTTTTAGAGCAGTACGTAAATTATTAGATTTTGAGTGTAGTGCGCCGCGGTGTTTTATGTGACGGCGCGGGGTGTCCCTGAGGGCGCAGGGCGTGCCCGCCAGGTACAAACTCGCGGCGCGCCATCGATCGGCCTCGCCCCCCGCCCCCGCCCGCTGCTCTGATGTCAGTCGCTAACTTGGGAAAGCACAGGAAGAGCCCGGGAGAAGCCACAAGCCCCCGCAATTAAGGCTGAGCCTCTGATTGAGCACCCCATCCCACCCCACCCCATCAGCGCCACCAACTCGACACCCTCTGGCGCCGAGCAGTTTTGCTTGCGGCTGCACCGCCGCAGTGGCTCAGCCATGACGACACTGTGACGCATCGAGTAATGCCATGATGTTGGATTCACGGTATACGGCACCTAACGAAATGACAAAACAGTTTGTGCGATACTGCAGTGCCTGTAATGTTGAGAATAACCGTGCAATGTCCCTTCGGACGTGCATGTATTCACAGTTTCGAATACGAACAACCATCAGCTGTATAAGGAAATGGCGACAGTGGAAATTTGTACCGGACCGGGACTCGAACCCGAATTTTCCCCTTTACGCGAGCGGTTACCTTAACCGCTATGGCTATCCGTGTGAATATAAAATGAGTTTTCCCACATCATTACGCTCAGGCACAGTGCCGCAGCCGACGTACTTTCTTTAGTAAATGGGAAAAACTTTGCTGGACTAATGAGAAAATGCGCAGAAAAGTTAGTCTGTCTTTTAAGGCACTCTCCACCAACAAATCACCTTTGCTGCGGGATTGTTTCATTTTTCACGGTGAAAACTAATCGCTGTTATGTACTGCTGCACATAAATGTTTATCTGTGAAAAATGGGCTGATCCGTGGAATGCGCAGCTAACTGCCACAGCCAAAATTACATACGCCAAGCGGAAAATCCGGGTTTGAGTCCCGATCCGGCACAACTCTCCATTGTCGTCATTCCCTTATACAGCTGATGGTTGTTTGTATTCGCAGCTGCGAACACATTTCGTGCAAAACATTTTGTTGCCCCCCACCCACATACGTAAATATGATCACCGTAATAAAATGAAACAGAGCTCACAAGTAAAGAATTAGGGGATCACTTTTCCACGTGCTATTCGAGAATGGAACGGCAGAGAAAGAGTCTGAAAGCGGTTATATGAACCTTCTGAGAAACGCTTGAGTGCGAAGGTTTTAAATGAAAACACTGGCGCCATTTGACCGTATGCAACCGCAATAGAAATCCGTACATGCCAGACACGTACGAGGTGTGATCAAGGACTAACGGGGATTTTTTTAAAAATATCGCGGACTTAATACAAGCAAATTTTTTTTTTAATCTGTTGGTACACATTTTCTTGATGTGTATTCGCGTTTTCAGCTGTTTTGAATATTTAGTTTATTGTTGATAGTCGAAAAGGTTATGTGCGTTTTAGTAGTGGATAACGCACACAACTCGCGACAGGAACCGAGCTCCAAATTCCCGTCGGCTATTGGCCACCCAGGTTCAGGATTTTGGTACAAATGGCTCTGAGCACTATGGGACTTAACTTCTGAGGTCATCAGTCCCCTAGAACTTAGAATTACTTAAACGAAACTAACCTAAGGACATCACACACATCCATGCCCGAGGCAGGATTCGAACCTGCGACCGTAGCAATCGCTCGGTTCCAGACTCTAGCGCCTGAACCGCTCGGCCACCCCGGCGGCTTCAGGTTTTTCTCAGCTGCCTTACATCGCTTAAGGGGAATGCCAAGATAATTAATTTTAATTGTACGTAATAGCTTTCTGTCCTCACATTTCCGATCTGAGCTATACTGAGTTACTAAGTAACATTAAAAACTAATATCCCTTCCTTTCGTTTGTATTTTTTATAAAAGCTTATTTTGTTGCAGTCATGGAACGCCCTATCGCGTACATAAAATGGCCGTTCTTGAGCAGTCTTCTAACGGAAACTTTCCAGAGGTTGGTATCGGTGATTTTGTCGTCGGTGAAACGTCAGTCAGTTTGTTTGGAACACAAGACTGAGTCGACGAGGTGCGCGAGAGGATGTTTAGACGACGGACGCCGACTCGAGTGACGCGGTGTGGTCTCGGTTAGATAAGGCGACGAGAGAACATGTCACAGCACGTGTCCTTCGCGCTGTTAAAAATCGTCTCTGGAAACCGAAGCAGAAATAACGCGAACAGGTGACTATTTCCCAGCACTGGTTTCTTGTGCAAAACGATTCAAATTCACGGAAAGAGATGAACCCGAAGGTTATGTTTCAGAAACCTGATATCACTGTCCACATGAAGGTTTGTTGGATGTTAAGAAATGTTTGTCATGAAGGAAATAGGCGTGTCCGTTTAGTCTGGCTCAAGCATGAGCAGTGAAAAAAAAAGTGATTATCCAAAGCAATAACGTAGTAAATTACTGCGATGTATGATGCTTTTAATGATAGTATACGAGCGAAGATCCGTGGTCTAGTAATCAAAACGTCCTGGATTCGATCCCAGTCGCTGCTTAAATTTTAAATAAAAATCATCAGCGATGGAGGCCGAAGACTTCTGTATAGGGAGTGACGCTCGTTTTACCAACGGCTTTGTCGAAGAGGGCGGAGGAGTTAATAGATGTTCAGAGCATCCTGATGCCCATGGGGTGGGAAACTTGTCCTAAAAAGTGGAAGAACCGACAATGACCAGCGACACGAGGATGCAGAAGGCAACTGAAACCACTGAATTAAAGGTACTCGTCTGATAATAATTCAAAAATAAAATGACGACGAGGCAACTACAGCTGACCATTAGGAGGCTGGAAACCTGAGCCCAGACAACTGGTTTTCGGTTCTCACCTGAGAAGACTCTGTGTGTCAATTTTAATCGTGCTCGTCGGAGTTTTAACCAACCAGAGCTTATAATGGGGGACCGTATTTTACTTTTTCAAGAAAGACACAGTGCGCTTTTTGGGTTTATTATTTGACTCGAAATTAACATGACACCTACGAACAAAAGGTTTCCGGTTGTTGAACATTTTGAAATGCCTTGGCGGAAAAACATGAGAAGCTGACAGGTTCCGCCTCCGACAGTTTTATAGGGCATTTGTTCGATCACGTCCGCAACTCTTGGTCGTGCGGTAGCGTTCTCGCTTCCCGCGCCCGGGTTCCCGGATTCGATTCCCGGTGGGGTCAGGGATTCTCTCTGCCTCTTGATGACTGGGTGTTGTGTGATGTCCTTAGGTTAGTTAGGTTTAAGTAGTTCTAAGTTCTAGGGGACTGATGAATATAGATGTTAAGTCCCATATTGCTCAGAGCCATTTGAACCATTTTGTTCGATCACGCTTAGGCTACGGCAGTGTCGTCTATGGATCTGCCCGTCCCTCCTACCTCCGGATGTTACATGCTGTTCACCATGCGGGCATTCGGATATCGACTGGAGCCTTTCGGACCAGCCCGGTTCAGAGGCTGGTGAACCACCACTCTGGATTCGGCGACGTATCGTTTTGCCTCGACAAGCGCTGAAAATCTCAGCGTCACCCCAGTCATTGGCATTTAGTTCATTGATCCAACCCGCCTTCGAACGTTCAGGAATCGGCCCCAAGCCACCCAGCCATAGGGTATACGTGCTACGGCCTGCCTCAAGGATCTGGGTCTCTCTGGTATGCGAATACACACCCAGGTATGGAACGCACTGCCGCTTTGGTGTCTTCGGAGGCCCAAAGTGATTTTAAGCGTGACGCAGTACCCAAAAAATTGTACTCCAGATATGGTTTTTACAACTTTGTTTTCGTCTATTTGAAGTATGTACCATAGTTTTATCGTTATTTATACAGATGGATCCCAGCAGGAGAATGCTCTCGGTTGTTCTGTGGTTTTCCCTGATAGGGTTTTTAAAGTGCGTCTTCCAGAACAATTTACAAATTATGATACGGAGTTATATGCCATTCTAATGGCACTGGAGAGGGTTCACAGACGTTACCGTACGAGTTTTCTTGTCTGTTCCGACTCTCTTAGTGCACTGCAATCCTTCACCAAATGTATCCGGTAGACCCGCTGATTCAGCTCATCCATGACTGCTTACAGCGGCTCCAACGCCGTGGCAAGGAGGTGATATTTTACTGGGTACCTAGCCATGTTGGGATACAAGGTAACGACATGGCTGATAAAGCTGCCAAGGAAGCATGTTGGGATGGTGCTGTCCATCAATGTCTCATCCCGTTGCACGCCATTATCTCATTTTTCTGACAGATGCAACACGCGTCAGTGGGAGACTGAATGGTTGCAGGTGTCGGACAACAAACTGCGGTCGCTCAAACCGACCACAATAGCTTGGCGGACTTCGTGGAAGGAGGTTTTGCTTACCAGACTGCGCATCGGGCATAGCCCTTTCACACATGGCTTCCTCCTCCGGGGGGAGGATCCACCTTTCCGTGAAGTTTGTAGCGTGCCACTTTCAGTTCAGCATATTGTGGCTACGTGTGTCCTGCATATTTATGATAGGGCAGCCCTTGGTCTCGCTGGATATCTGCCCACCGACCTCGCAGGCACCGATACCAGTGTTAACAGAGTGGAAATTTTGTGAACTATCAGGCCTCATCCCTAAACTGGTGGGGAATGTCGGCAGACTTTAGTACATTATAAACTGCTCTGCATGTGGGGACAGTCTTCGTCCCCACCCATGAGATTTCATGTTCACCTTTCTTAAGGGTACTGATGACCGTGATGTCGAGCGCCTACTCAACCCAACTCATCATTATCATCAAAAATAAAGGACAGGGCGTGAATGCTATGCGTTCGGGAAGCTGTTACCGGAACGGCGTGTCTGTGTCATGTGTAAACCAAACACAGTATTGTCGGCTTTTGCCCTGTTGTACGATAATGTAATCAATTACACTAGAAAGAAGACGTGTATAAATATCAAGTATATTATCATCTCAAAGCAGCCAAAGCTCCACGAGGGGAGAGGTGGTCCGTTTAAACATATATATGAGCGCTGCTTCGTCCGAAGATCTGTCTTTCATGCGTATCTGACGGATGATAATGAGTTCAGCCATTTCTGCAATTTAAAACATGAGTGCCATCACTGTAAAAAATAACGTGTACCACGATATTTATGCGAAAAAACATTCTTCCATAACACATCTTAGGACGCGGAGCGAAAACGCTCCCACTAGATCCTGCAGTTCAGTGATCACGCACTCATGACTTTCGACGTTCGGGATGCTTTCTGCGTCTAAGGATAGTTAGAACGAGTCTACGTCTGCGTTTGTGTTTCAAGTGCATAACAGCGAATCGCCAGTTTACCAACGGCTCCTCCATACAGTTTGTACTAGATACCGCGATGCCGTTTGAACAAATAGACTGATCCAGGGATTCCTGATACCGATCACGTGCATGGTTGTGTAGGGAAAAGAAATTACATCATGCAGCTAATAGCTCCACTTTCAATGCGAACCATTTATGTACTATTGTAAAACTAGCGTACAGTCGTCAGGTCAGATTCATTTCTCAGTGCCCGTAGCCAGGATTATGATTATGATTATGATTATGATGATAACAGTAATAGTAATAAAAAAACAGTATAGGTTGAGACTTACGTCATGTGCACATTTGGACAAGTGACATCTAAGTATCCTGTACCTCAATACAAACTGAAATGGATCCACATAGCTCAGTTGTTCATGTGCATGGTCAGCATGTGATGTATATCACTCAATTTGAGCTATGCGGATCCACTTGGCATTGCGGTGGCTTAAAAAATACTTGAACATCTCTAAATCAGGTGTTAAAGACGTTGTCCAGAATGTTTTGAAGAAGAAATAGGAGTGTGCAAAATTCATCCGTTACACCTCTACAAAGACAAGTGGACACTTGCCGCGACTGGACTGCAACCCAAATCGCGGGCATTTCTTTTCTATATGACACTCGGTGTTACCACAAATCGACGAAGTGCACAAATCCACTCTGAGGGGCAACTATTTGATAGTATAAGCGACATTCAAGTCAGTATGAAACGCGAGTTTAACAACATTTCAAACGAGGACTTGTCTTGATAGTTCCACATGGTTCTGCGGACGTTCTGTGCGTGATACCCAAGAAGGCGGAGGGAACCACGTAGAACACCTGGCGCATTAATACCGCCATCTTTAAGTTTCTCTATTTTTTATTAATCCAGTCTCGAAATTGTTTGAAGTGACGGGATAGGTATCGTCTGTTCTATGCAACGATTCAAACGAGTTCCAGGGTCAGTGGTTCACCTTTAGTACTTTTGTGTAACGCTAACTTAGTAACAGAATCCTCTATTTTCTCAAGTGATTGGCATATCGTGATCCCACCTTCTCCATGTCCCTAATTCACACAAAAGTGTATACAACACTTGGATGTGATGCTTGATGAAGAATCTGTTACAGCGTGCTAACATAGATGTTATTCGTAGTGGACAGGAGGCTGTTGTTGTTAATGTGTACATTGTTTTATTGTACTGAAATAGGTTCGGATATCGCTAAAATAGTTGCATAATTCGTACTCTGATACAGCTTTATGGATATTTCATTTTTTAACAGTAATGTACACTGATATTGAAAAAGTGTTACTGTTTTTCACAATACAATTTTATTTCCATGTGTGAGGAATCAAGTTGTTTGACAACGTGAGGAACCGCTCTACCGGCACGCTGGCGGTTGCGTTAACTGAGAACCGTTCCCTTTCCCGACGACTCTCCAAGATGTGATAGCATCTGTGAGCTTCCTGCTGGGATTCTGCAACGGCGAGTGCCGCGGTGGTTACGCAGCCACGTTACGTGGCCTACAGGATTACTCGGCGACGCAGGCCGCGGTGGGGAAGCTCGGCATTGTTCACGGCTGCCGCGGGCTGCTTAATTTACACACTGCCGTTCAGGAACAAAGGTGGGCCCGCGCTCCATCCTAGCACAGAACATACTTATTTGTCAGCCAGGCACTAAATGTAAGCTGTGTCGTCGCTGGCGCCGCTGCTTGATCACTTTTCATCGTGAAACTGTTCCACTTTCGTACTGTGTATCAAATTTTCCGTCTGACTTAGTAGAACACTGAATGAAAGGAATTCCTATGAAGCAGATCCTTTTACTCTGTTCACAGACACTCTGAAAATTAATATTAGCAATGTAATACAAGGAAATTCCGACATGTTATGCCGTTTCGTTGCATTGCGTTTGAATGAGATGTACAGCGTGGATTTCTTTCCACATCCCACAAGCCACTCTGCCGTGCATACATGCAAGACGACTGATGTAATGTCCCGCGTGCCTTCGATGACCCAAATACACGATAACTATTGCAAATTTTCGAAACAGCTTTTCCTCATAGTGATAGTACACAGAGGGACGAGTATTTATCTAGTGCGAGAATGAATCAACTATAAACCGGAAATAGTTTTTATAAGTTTATTTAAGCTTCAGAAATATCGTGCACACGAACTTATTTTTCTACATATGTAATCTCCTGAACGGGAAACATGTTTTTCCCAGCGGATCCCGTTTCCGTAAAATGAACGTAGCTCTCGGAGCAGCCAGTTGTGCATGAACACGATCCTGGCTTTTTGCGTTATTTGGTGTAGAGAAACCGAGGAATGCCTTTCCTCTTCAATTCTGAGCAGAACCTCCTCACTCCTTACATTATCAGTCCACCTAATTTTCAACATTCGTCTGTAGCACCACGTCTCAGATCCTTTGATTCTCTTCTGTTCCGGTTTTCCCACAGTCCATGTTTCACTACCATACAATGCTGTGCTCGGTAATGTCCTCCTCAAATTACGGCCTATGTTTGATATTAGTAGACTTCTCTTGGCCAGAAATGCCCTTTTTGCCAGAGCTATTCTGCTTTTGATGTCGTCCTTGCTTCGACCGTCATTGGTAATTTTGCTGCCCAGGTAGCAGAATTCCTTAACGTCATCTACATCGTGACCATCAGTCCTGATGGTTTCTCGCTGTTCTCATTTCTGTTACATCTCATTACTTTCGTTTTTCTTCTGTTTACTTTGAATTCATATTATGTACTCTTTAGATTGTTCATTATATTCAGCAGATCATGTAATTCTTCTTCACTTTCGCTCAGGATAGCAATGTCATCAGCGAATCGAAACATTGATATCCTTTCACCATGAATTTTAATTACACACCTGAAACTTTCTTGTATTTCCATCAATGCTTCTTCGATGTACAGATTGAACAGTAGGGGCGAAAGGCTACATCATTGTCTTACACCCTCTTTAGTACGAGCATTTCGTTCTTGGTCGTCCACTCGTATTATTCCTTCTTGACTCTTGTACATATTGTACATTACCCGTCTCACCCTATAGCTCACCCCTATTTCTCTCAGTATTTCTCAGAATTTCGAACATCTTGCACCGTTTTACCTTGTTGAACGCTTTTTCCGGGTTGACAAATTCTGTGAACGAGTCTAGATTTTTCTTTAGTCTTGCTTCCATTATCAACCGCAACGTCAGAATTGCCTCTCTGGTGCCTTTACCTTTTCTAAAGCCAAACTGATCGTCATGTAGCACATCCTCAGTTCTCTTTTCAATTCTTATGTATATTATTTTTGCCAGCAACTTGGATGCATGAGTTGTTAAGCTGATTGCAGTCATGGTGTGGATGATGTTTTTCCGAAAGTCAGATGGCATGTCCCGAGACTCGTAAATTATACACACCAAAGTGAATAGTCGTTTTGTTGCCACTTCTCCCAATGATTGTAGAAATTCTGATGGAATGTTACCAATCCCTTCTGCCTTATTTGATCTTAAGTCCTCCAAAACTCTCTTAAATTCTGATTCTAATACAGAATCCCCTGTCTCTTTTAAGTCGACTCCTGTTTCTTCTTTTGTCACATGAGGCAAATCTTCATCCTCAAAGAGGCCTTCAATGTACTCTTTCCACCTATCCGCTCTCTCCTCTGCATTTAACGGTCTAATTCCGGTTGCAGTCTTAATGTTACCACCCTTGCTTTTTGTGTCACCGAAGGTTGTTTTGATTTTCCTTTATGCTGAATCAGTCCTTACGACAGTCATTTCTTTTTCGGTTTCTTTACATTTGTCATCCATCTATTTCGTCTTAGCTTCCCTGCACTTCCTGTTTATTTCATTCCTCAGCGACTTGTATTTCTGCATTCCTGAATTTTCCTGAAAATTTTTGTACTTTCTTCTTTCATCGATCAATTTAAGTATTTCTTCTGGTACCCATGGTTTCTTCGCAGTTAACTTTCTTGTACCTATGTTTTTCTTCCCATCTTCTGTCATTGCCCTTTTTGAAATGTCTATTCCTCTTGGACTGCACTGCGTACTGACATATTCGTTACTGATGTATCTATAGCCTTAGAGAAATTCAAGCCGGTCCTGTCATCCCATAGTACTTCTGTATCCCACTTCTTTACACTTTGATTCTTCCTGACTAATCTCTTGAACTTCAGCCAACTATTCATCAGTACTACATTGTGACCTGAATCTATATCTGTTCCTACATACGCCTTACAGTCCAGTATCTGATTTCGGAATCTCTGTCTGACCCTGATATAATCTAACTGAAATCTTCCCGTATCACCTGGTCTTTCTCAAGTATACCTCGTCCTCTTGTTGAACAGAGTATTCGTTACTACCAGCTAAAATTTGTTATAGAACTCATTTAGTCTTTCGCGTCTCTCATTCCTTGTCCCAAGCCCATATTGTCCGGTAACCTTTTCTTCTACTCCTTCCCCTACAACATTTCCAGTCCCCCATGACTATTAGATTTTCATCTCCCTTTATATAGTGTATTGTCCTTTCAATATCCCTCATATGCTTTTACTATCTCTTCCTCTTCAGCTTCCGACGTCGACATGTATACGTGATCTATCGTTGTCGGTGGTTTGCTGTCGATTCGGACTAGAACAACCCTATCACTAAACTGTTCACCGTAACACACTTGATGCCATATCTTCCTATTCATAACGAATCCTACACCCGTTATACCTTTTTCTGGTACTGTGGATATTACCCTATAATCATCTGGCCAGAAGACCTTGTCTTCTTTCCATGTAACTTCACTGCCTCCTACTATATATAGATTGAGTCTTTTCAAATTTTGCAGCTTCCCTATCACATTTAAGCTGACATTCCACGCCCCGACTCGTAGATTTAGTTGATTATTCAATTTTTTTGTGATGGCCACCTCTCCCTTGGCAATCCCTTCCTGGAGATCCGAATGGGGAACTATTCCGAAACCTTTTGCCAGTGGAGAGATCATTTTCACACTTTTTCAATTACAAGCCACATGCCCTGTACATACACGTTATGTGTCTTTAATGCAGTGGTTTCATTGCCTTCTGCATCCTCATGCCGTTGATCATTGCTGATTCTTCCTCTTCAGGGGCTGTTTCCCACCGCAAGGGCAAGTGAGTGCCCCTCCAGCCTCTTTGACAATGGCATTGGGAGAATGAGGGTGACTTCTTATGCCGGAAGTCTTCGGCCGTCAAATGTTGATTATTAATCAAAATTTAAGCGGTGGAAGAATTCGAAACCGGGACCTAGTACCTTTTGATCATTAATCATAGATGCTATCCCTAGATCACGGGCGCAGTACTTACAATATTGTAAAGTACCGTAAGCTCGCAAGCTGTATCATTGACGCACTAAGCTTTCTTTGGATTTGTCCAATTAATCTCAGGCTGGCATCTGTCCTTCCTCCGATTATGTTTATATGATAATCCTACTTTAAATCACTCTGCGCACTTACTCTTAGATACATTGTAAGGCAGGAAAAGGTCCACCACGAAGGAATTATCCGAATGGGGCGGAAATCTGTAGATGTGATGTAAATGTACAAACAAATGATTGTAATTTTAGAAAAAAATTGGGTGAGTTATTTAGGAGTAAGAGCTTCACAAACTGAGTAAGTCATAATACGGTGGTCCATCTCTGACCCTTATGCAAGCACTTACACGGTTTGGCAGTGATTGATAGTTGCTGGATGACCTCCTGAAGGACGTGGTGCCAAATTTTGTGCAGCTGGCGTGTTACATCGTCAAAATCCCGAGTTGGCTGGAGGGCCCGTAATGCTCCAAAGGTTTTTAATTGGGGAGAGATCCTGCGACCTTGCAAGACAAGGTGGGGTTTGGCAAGCACGAAGACAAGTGGGCGGGCATTATCTTGCTGAAATGTAAGCCCAGGATGACTTGCCATGAAAGGTAACAAAACGGGGCGTAGAATGTCACTGACTACCGCTGTGCTGTAAGGGTCCCACGGATGATAAAAAAGGCAAAAGGGGTCTTGCTGTGAAAAGAAATGGCACCGCAGACCATCAGTCCCGGTTGTCGGGCGACTGTCAGGTTGGTATCCGACTCCTGTCCGGGTCGTCTGGGTTCAAATGGCTCTGAGCCCTATGGGACTTAACATCTATGGTCATCAGTCCCCTAGAACTTAGAACTACTTAAACCTAACCAACCTAAGAACGTCACACAACACCCAGCCACCACGATGCAGAGAAAATCCCTGACCCCGCCGGGAATCGAACCCGGGAACCCGGGCGTGGGAAGCGAGAACGCTACCGCACGACCACGAGATGCGGGCTGTCCGGGTCGTCTCCAGACACGTCTTCGGCCTGGAATCTCATTGACGGGAGTAGAACTGTCATCAGTAGTGAGTCTCGCTTCGAACTCAGACGCGATGACCAGCGAAGGCGTGTCTGTAGACCCCAGACAGCGGTGGGAGACCAACTTGACTGTGACTTGCCGTACGGCCCGTCAGCCAGAAGTGATGGTCTGAGGTGTCATTTATTTTCATAGCAGGACGCCTTTGGTTGTCATCTGCGGCACCCTTACAGCACAGAGATACGCCAACGATCTTCTTCGCCCGTTTTGGAGCCATCCTGGGCTTACGTTTCAGCAAGATACGCCCGCCCGCACACGGATACAGTTTCCATTACGTGTGTTCGTGCTTGCCAGGCCCTACCGGATCTCTCCCCAGCTGAGAACGTTTGGAGCATCATGCTCCAGCTCGGTTTTTTGGCGATCTAAACCGCCAGTTGGACAGAATTTGGCACGGTATTCCTCATGAGTATTTTAACAAGTCTGTGAGTTAATGTCAAGCCGTATAGCTTCAGAGGTTACTGACTTGCTCAATCTGTAAAGCTGTTTCTCTTGAATATATCATCCAATTTCTCTAAAACTGTTATCATTTGTTTGTCTGTACATGTACATCACACTTATCGATTTCCGTCCTATTCGAATGATTCCTTCGTGATATTATTTTTTTCACATTGTGCTTAATGAATGTGGCTGCTTCCAGTGATTGTGCGGCAGCTGTGTAATCAAACATTAATGGGGCCTTCCGCCTTTTATTTATGCGTAATTCGTTACGTTCGTTTATACTGAATACCTACTTACACCAAGTGTCAATTCACAGTGAGTCTTTCTGCATTTCTGAACATTTTTTTACCCTATTACTCCGCCAACAACACCATGGAACTAAGACAATATCCACGTGGTCTCTTGTGTATAATAGAACAGCAGCGGTGCTATAGCAGTCTTTTGGGACAACCCGAAGGTGATTTTATGTTATAAGGTTTCTCTCCTTTCGGAATTACTGAACTCTGTGTTCAGTTTACTAGGAACACTTACAATCCGTTCATAAAGCGATAGTGATATTCCGTTCACTTGCATTTGGTGACTAGGCCCCAGTGCGGAACTGTTCCGAAAACCAAGGAACACGGCATCAATATGCCTTCTAAGTTTCGTGGATGAACAGAGCGAGCAGAGTTACACAAAATCATTGTTTGGAAAATCCATACTTACTGCCACAGAGGAGATTTTAGGTCGCACAAAAGTGTGTGCTTGAAACATATTCCGATTTTGTACAGCAGATTAATGTCAGAAATATAGGCCGTAAGTTGTGTACATCTGTACGACCTCTTCTTGAAAACGGGAATGACCTGCACATTTTTTCCAGTAATTCGGAACGTGTCGCTCCTTTAGCGACCTACGACAGTCTGCTGTTCGAGTAGAAGCAAGTTTTTTCGGACACGCCATGTAGAGTCGTAAGCTGTCTTCGCGCGGTTGAGCGAGTTCAGTTGATTTTTTTACATCCCGAAGTCGTTATCTTTCGTTTTGGTATCGGTGCGCTAATCGAGAAAAGCAATCTTAGTACGACCATCAGTGAACAATTTCGGGAAACGGTATTTAGTATTTCGGCCTGGCCTTCTCTCCGTCATCCTCTTCTTTGATGGCAGTATGGTCACTATGTGAATGTATACATTCAATTGATCCGTTCACTTACTTTACCTAAGACTTTTTGTCAATCGGTGAGAGAACGTTGTCTTCATATTCGTTGAACGCTTCACAGATGGCTCTCCTTACGCATATTTTGGCGTCTTTTAGTTTTTGCTAGGCAACTATGCTTTGGGTACTTTACCATAAAATCTATAGTAAAGTTCTCTATGGTTTTAGAGCAAGTTTATCATGGCTGTTAAACAACCCCAGAAATTTTGTTCGGTTCTGGTCTTGTTCCAGTTGCACCACTGGAAAGTACAGAGTTCGTTTGTGAATTATCTGTACAAGCTTCAAAGTGAAACCGCTTATTTTCATGTACCTGTGGCTTTAGTAGTTAAATTCGTAAATTTCTTACGTGTTTTCGTGCTTGCTAGGCGCAGTCTAGCGTTTAATAACTGTAAGTGTCTAATTGCGCCGACTGCACTGCCACAGACGTTTGTTGTTTTGGTTGGAACAGTCAGACGCAGAGCTCTCAGTAAGCCGGCAGCTCATATTCCAGCACCACCACGGGATAGGACACCATTCGTTTGGGAATTATTGTACGACCTTCAGTGTAGCCCCAGCCGCGGAGCAGAGTACGTCCCTGCAGCTGTACCAGTTTGTCAGATACACAGTAATTTCGTTTACTTTAGTTTGTTTCCAACGTCCTTCTGCGGGGAAGTGAATTTTACCTGTGTATTTTAGTCTGTAGGTTACTATTTACTAACTTACTCTACGGGTTCTTCTGCGTAAATTTTACTGCATAGCTTTTTGAGTGACAACACTCTCGAGTAGCTCCCGGCCGCCAGAAGAACTTCGTCACGTGACTCCGTTTAAATCTCGTGTTAGAACACAGCATATAGGTTACATCAGTGCCTTAGAGTTTGCGTATTTGTTTCCTGCAGTAGATTACGAGTAAAAAGAGTTTCCAGTAAAAGGTAACTGTTGATACATCCATTTTCTGCAAAGAAATTTATTTCTGTTTTAAGAGCTTGCGGATCTTGCGATCTTAGGCTAGAGTGAGAACTCTGCAGATCAGATGTTTGTTTATTCTCCTCGTTTATATTTTGCGTACATTCTAACCTCAACACCACCACAGTCGGCCAATTTTCTCTTTTGCAGGGGTCTGTTTGTAAGTTCAGTTGCTCCTGACTGCTTTGTTTGTATTTTTTGAGATCTTATTCAGTTTTTTTACACAGTACAGTATGGCTAGGGACTGTGCTTGCTGAGAGCGAACACAAGGAGTATTGACTGCTGCCGCGCGGGTAGCCGTGCGGTCTCAGCCGCCTTGTTACGTTTCGCGCGACTCCTCCCCCCACCACGGGAATGTGTGTGTGTGTGTGTGTGTGTGTGTGTGTGTGTGTGTGTGTTGTCCTTTTCGTAAGTTGGTTTAAGTTAGATTAAATAGTGTGTAAGCTTAGCGACCGATGACCTCTGCAGTTTGGTGCCATAAGATCTTACCACAAATCCGTAAACAACTAGAAGCTGCATTAGCAACAGTCGACAGGCTTCTGGTTACTGCTCAAAGCTGCGGCGATATCGGGGCGCCAGTGACGAGGCATGCGACAGCTTTGGTACCTTAGGGAATCCCCTGGTGGTGGGGTTGTCGCCGTGTCTTCTGATGCGGAACATCTGACCGGTCCGTTTTACTAGTGAGTGGGTGGCGGACAGTGATAGATTCGCGTGTCGTAGAGTGGAAGGCGAAAACAAAGAGTCGCACGGCTGGCTTCTCGTACCTCAACTATGGCTACGACTTGCTACGTAGTGTTGCTAATAGTTCTGGGCTAGAACAGGATGCCTCTCCATTGGCCGATTTTCCTGCCCGGTCCGGAAACGTGCAGAAGGCGGATATGCTAGTCTTTGTTAGCTCCATCACCAGGTGAGAAATGGAGGCCCTGAGGGAAATAGCAGGCAGGTTGGGAAAAGACCCGAGTGTGCGCTCGATGTTTTTGGCGGAGGGTCTCATCAGTGACGTAGAGGCGGCTTGGCCGGCGGCTATCGAGTGCACTTAGTGCAACGGGCCATGTCGACACGAATGATGCCTGGAGCTTAGGTTTTGAGGCCATTCTTGATTCATTTCTGCTTCGGATGATTTGATGAAGGCAACTAGCATCACATGCAGGGTGCAGGCAAAGCTCACTGGCTTCGAGCACTGTGGAAGGCCTAAACCGGAAATTCAGAGGAGTATGCGAAGCTACCGGAATACGAATTTCTCGACCTCCACTATCGGTTGGAAAATTGTAGGGTTCTTCGTAGGTCAGGCGTGCAGTACACGCAGGAAGCGGTTATTTGGGTAGAGGAATACAAGTGGCGTGCACATGCTGTTTTTTTATGTTAGAGGAACCCCTGTCACCTTGGGATCAGAGGCAAATTGCCTGTCAAAATCGAAGATACATAGCCATAATGTTCTCAGAGAAAGCTCGTCTTCACAGATCGGATATCGGAAAGGTTAGTGGACTGCAGGAGCCTCCAAGGAAAGGTCCCAAAATCGCTTATTGAATTTTATACTGCTTAGTATTAGCAACAGAAAGTTGTTTGAAACCAGAAGTGAATAGCAATGAAATCTTATATTCAGACTGGAATATTTTATCTGAAGGATAGGTTATTCACCAATGATGGCAGCGTATTCATAGCAGTAAGGAATTAGATAAGATCTAGCGAGGTTGTCACGGATTCCGAATGTTAATTTTGGTGAAGTTTAGCATCATAGGTCGGTCAAAAATCGTGAGTGGATGCTTTTGTAGACAGCGGGGTCAAAAGCTGTAGTTGTAGAAAGCTTCAGAGAGAAATTGCAGAATATCGTTGGCAAATTAGTTGATCATGCCATTCCAATAGAGGGTGACATCAACTTGGAAGGTGTAATTTGGGAGTGCCATTTTACGCAAAAAAAATCCTATATAAAAATCAACATAGATTCCGCAAACATAGATCTTGCGAATCTCAGGTCGTTCGAATCCTCCCCGAGATCCTTTGCGCTATAAACAAAGGCGCTCAGGTTGTTGCCTTATTCCTTGACTTCACTAAGGCATTTGACATCGTCCCCTCCTGACGTTTAGTGAAAAAATGATGAGGTTACCGCGTATAGGACCAGATTCGCGAATCAAGAAAACCCATACGGTAGTCAGTAAGGGGGGGGGGGGGGGACCTGGGGATATGGTGTATTTTTAACATTTCGGAAGACGAATGGCAACTTGTAAGTAGCCACAAAAGTTTTTCAGATCATGCCATGTTAAAAACCTTTGTATTACTGACTTTTAAATTTTCTTGAAAGAAAAACATTTGAATACACGAATACACTGTATTATTTCCTTTCCCTGACAGCTGGGAGGGGGGGGGGGGGGGGTCGACGGTGGCTCTCCTTGCCCAAAGGTATGGGTGTCCTTGATGCGATTGGTTTGAAGACTTCGTTGCAGACAGAACGAAACACGTCGCTCTTAAGAGGGCTTGAAGCCATGAAGCCGGCCGGAGTAGCCGAGCGGTTCTAGGCGCTGGGAATTAATGCTAAATCAGATGACGTAGCTTTGGTTGGTTGGTTTGTGGGGGTTAAAGGGACCAGACTGCTATGACGTAGCTTTGTTTCGTATACTTTTGTCTAAGAAATCATCGGACGCTCCCCAACTACTGCACCATATGGAAGTACCCTTTGAAGCCGGAACATTGGTCATCGGAGGGCATTCCGTGAGCCGTCGTATTATGACCTGTAACAAAATAGTTTCGCATAAATCATTTTCAATACATTTTCTGTAAGCATACTTATGGCAACTGAAACTATTAAGTTCTAACAAATTAGTGATGTATTGTGAAAAAATGTCATTTTCTTCGCCCATGAAACTATGACAAAAGAGTGCAACGAAAGTAGACTTACGAAGATATCGCAGAACGGCTTCGTACGGTGACAGTGAATTACATTCAGAATGTCGCCATCAAATTCCGATCATATGTATCGTTCTCAAGTCATGTTTCCCGCCAATCTGAAACTTCCTGATATGAAACTTTATAATCTTCCAGGAAGTTTCATATCATCGCACACTCCGCTGCAGAGTGAAAAATCTCATTCTGGAAACATCCCCCAGGCTGTGGCTAAATCATGTCTCCGCATTATACTTTCTTTCAGGAGTGCTAGTTCTGCAAGGTTCGCAGGAGAGCTCCTGTTAAGTTTGGAAGGTAGGAGACGAGGTAGTGGCAGAAGTAAAGCTGTGAGGACGGGGCGTGAGTCGTGCTTGGGTAGCTCAGTTGGTAGAGCAGTTGCCCGCGAAAGGCAAAGGTCCCGAGTTCCAGTCTCGATCCAGCACACAGTTTTAATCTGCCAGGAAGTTTCAGCTTGAAGATGGTTCATTGAATCCTCTGCCAGGACCTTTGTTGTGAATAGCAGAGTAATCACGTAGATTTAGATGTAGCTCCTTTTTTGGTGCTGACAGGATTAGTGAGTTCAGTTCTACAGTGAAATTTGCAACTGTAATACTCTTACTTTTCGTCACAATCGCCTTCGGTGGCCTTCTGTCACAACCACTCAAAACACACTATAGTCCGCGTTGCCACATAAGATGTTTTCCCGCTTTCCCTGTATGTGGTATAAATCTTCGATACGGCGCCTCTTGAAACACTTCAACTGCCTTGGTTACGGAAACATCCGCCATACGTGCACCAACAAGAGTCGCGCTTTCGAATTTACTTGGCTCTGACGTGATGCACTCACAGCTACACAGAACATTGTTTTGACCGTGACTGACACTTGCAAATTATTGAGAACACCGCGCAAGTACCGTTCGTGGACAAACACAACAGCGCAACCTACAGACTTGGCTATCATCTGCATTTGTATTTCTCGCGGTGTTTCCATACAATTCTCTAGTCCCTGTGCTGTACTAATACAGCGCTGGGTGTAATGTGTAACGAGCTCGTATCCATATCGAAACAGCGTGGGAGAAGTGCCGAGACACTGCGACGCGGCTCCGGTCGTTATAGACTGTACGGTCCTCGCTGTTGGTGGGCGCCGTCTGCAGCAGCTGGGGGGACGGGTCGCAGATGGGCCCCGTCGGTGAGCCGTGCGGAGCTGAGGAGCTGGCTGCTGGCCCATCTGCTCCCTCAGGCGCGCGGCTTTCGCGGAGCTTCTATCTGCTCACACACTGTCACTTTACGCTACTTGTTTACACGGAGAACTTTCCTTGTTGAAAGAAACTTTCTTTCCTGCTTTTATATACGAGGCGCGTTTTTTTAAGTAAGTACCGTTTTGAAACTAAATAAAGACCTGCTAAGATATCTCAATAATTTTATTTTTACACGAAAGCCTGTACCTTAATCTACTGTTCTACATAATTTCTGTCAATATTGAGGCACTTGTCATAACGTTGTACCAGTTTTTGAATACCTCTTCATAGAAGTCTGCCGCCTGACTTGTTAAACCACTGCATCACCATTGTTTTGACTTCGGCATCGTCTTGAAGACGCAGACCGCCCAGATGTTTCTTCAAGTGCAGGAACAGATGGTAGTCGCTGGGCGCAAGACCCGGGCTGTAAGGGGGATGATCTAGAGTTTCCCATCGAAAAGATGTGATGAGATGTTTGGTATGATTCGCCACATATGCGGATGTGCACTCTCTTGCAGCAAAACGATGCCCTTGCTCGACTTCCATGGACTGTTGCTTTAATTCTGGTGTGACGTAGGCCACCCATGTTTCATCGCTGGTAACAATTTGGCTTAAGAAATCATCACCGTCGTTGTGGTACCGCTCAAGGAAAGTCAATGCACTGTCTAAGCGTTTGGTTTTGTGCACGTATGTCAGAATTTTCGGTACCCAACGTGCGCACAATTTTCCGTAATTCAAGTGCTCCGTCACAATGCCACACAAAACACTACGAGAAACATTAGGAAAGTCATCCCGCAAGGAAGGAATCGTAAAGCGTCTGTTTTCTCTCACCTTATTATCCACTTCCTGCACCGAACTTTCATTAACGGCCGAAGGACGCCCACTCCGTTGTTCATCATGCTCATTTGTGTGGCCATTTTTAAATGCCCTCATCCACTTTCTTACCATTTCATCACTCATAATGTTTTTCCCGTAAACTGCACAGATCTCACGATGAATATCGATCCCTTTAAGCCTTTATCATTAAGAAATCTTATAACAGCCCGTACTTCACAGTCGGCGGGACTCACGATTATCGGAGGTAGCTTAAACACTCAGACACAACGTAAACAAGGAAGAATCAGACTGTAATGGCGTCAGTGTGTACATTAAGGTACAGGCTTTCATGTAAAAATAAAATTATTGAGATATCTTAGCCCGTCTTTTTTTCATTTCAAAACGGTACTTACTTAAAAAACACGCCTCGTACTTCAAGTAATGCTCGACATTTTTATAGCAGTGACAGAGACCAAAATCAAAAGTGGTTGACTGGGAACGTAGGAGTCTCCTGAGGCTGGGTGTATGATTCGTAGCATACTTATTTTCGTAGCACTACATATTGAAAGGATTCTTTTTTGCGGGTAATCTTAAAATTAAACTTCTGTTCTCAGCACAGACAACTTGGCCGGTATCTCGCAGTCTTGTGTAAGGCGAGAACGTGTCTGATACGAAATTAACTTATGATCAGTCTCAGGCGACTACGACTTGTGCAGGACTTCAATCTTTAACATCGTCCCTTTAAAGAAAATCGTGGAAGCATTTTTAGATGCTCTCTGTATGAGTGCACCGCATGGACAGCGTGCTTTTTTTCTGTTGCTTGTGTACAAGGAACTTGCAAACTTTCATAGAGATCTTTTTGCAGCGTGGCTAGATACCTGTATTAAAGTATACAAAAAAGGTCAATGTAAAAATTTTATATTAATTTATACCACCAACTCAATAAAAATTGAAATGCAGAGGACCTATCGTTCTTCCTCTTTCGTTTGTTTTAGAGCGTTAATAACGCTCTTCCGCTTGTAACGGCCTGAAGCGAATGCTTTCACGTGTAGGAACTAAAAAACGTTGTATTTCTTCCCTTGTTTGTCAGGTATTTTATGGTATAGAACTTGATACGCAGCAGGTATGCCCCACTTCAAGTATCTACAACAAGCTACACATCCATTTAACGTTCTCGACAGCCAGAACAAACATAATGCACACTATTAAAAAAGAGCTAATTATAAAATGAAAAGACAGCGGACTGTAAGTACCTAGTGTTAACGTCATTTCGTGGACTGTTCTCTGATACGAAGATACACAAATCTGGAAAAATATTAAACTCTTAACACTGCTCGAACGCAGCGGATGGTCCTCCCTTACAGGAAGCATGGAGACCAAAAGTGGAACCTAGACGGTTAGGTCTCGTCCGTAATGCACGGTGTTTGACGTAGGACCTGACGTGATGTGGCATCAGCCAGGCGACGTCACCCGTGGAGTGTTTGTGTCAGCCTCACATACCACGTAAGCTACAATATAACCCGTACTAAAATGTGGCAGAACTACTGGCGAACTAAGATGGCTATTCTTCAAAGAAAAATGACGTAGTTCTCGCGAAAGTCTTTCAGAAAAGTTAAGAAATCATGTATTCAAGGAAAACTATGCCATCATTGTTTCACTGCCGGATATCTCTTTAAGGGGTGTACAGAGCCATATAGATAGTCCCTTTTCCCTCGCTGAATACACAAATGAAATAGGACAGAGAATACATAATATTGGTACAAAGAACCTTTCGACATGCACTGTACTTTCCCTTACTGAGTTTATACGGTATACGTAGAAGAAGATAAAGAGGTCCAAACCAGTTCTGGATTCGGCAGCCGGAAATTTAAGTTCATCGTAAATAAAATCCACAAGGGTTGGACAAAAAAATGGAAAGTCCACGAGAAATGCGTGCTTGAACATAAATGCGGATGATAGCCAAGCTTGCGTTGTTGTATCTGTCCACGAGCGGCACCTGTGCAATGGCCTCAATACGTTGCAAGCGTCAGTCGTAAGTGAGAGGTAAGTGAATTACTGTGACGGCAAGTTGTTGGTGCTCGTATGGTGCGTGCTTCTCTAACCAAGGCAATCAAAGTGTTTGATGTTTTAACAGAAAACGTATCGAAAATTTATAGCGCACACAGGGAGAGTGGAAAGTCATCATCTGCTAAGTCACAACTGGGACGAAAGTGTTTGTTGAGGGATCGTGGAAGACGGTTACTGGACAGGATTGCGCAGAAAAATGGGAGACGACAGCAGCACAAATCAGCGGCAGAACCGAATTATGCACTCGCGAACCCTGTCAGCATCAAAACAACGTGGAGGTAGCTCCGTAAGCAGGGAATTGCACGGCGAGCTGGAACTTCGAAACCACTCATCAGTGGCGAAAATGACCTCAATAGGAAAACGTGGTGCCGAATCCTTACAACTTGGGTCATGGAACAGTTACACGGCAAGGTCGCAGTACTGGCAAGGATTCTGTGACCAGCTTGAGTGATCAGGTCCGTCCCACGGTGCAGTGTTTGTTCCACAGTGGTGATGCGTTCAAAGACCCAGGTCCCTCGTTCACATATCGTCCAGGACTGGCTTTACGAGCACTAGGATAATCTGTCGCATCTTCCCTAGCCACCAGTGACCAGATCCCAATATTAACTACTTTGGAGAGAAGGGTACATGATTGCTGTCCACGACCGCATCGTTTCCTGAACTTGCCACTATTTTGAAGGAGGAATGAATGGCATAATATTCCTTTGAAAAGCATACAGGTCCTGTGGTTATCCACTCCGAATCGACTGAAAGCTGTTTTGAATCTCAACGGCTTTCCTACGCTGTATTGGAAATGGTAATGACTTAATGGCGTTTCCATATTTTTGTCGACACTCTGTAGCTACGTGTGAAACGCAATGAGAACAGATGGTAACTGCATTACAAGTCTACAATAATTGCTGTTCTACTTAAAATTAATACTGATTTTTCTTAGGTCGCGAATCCTTTGAGAGCACCATTTTTTATTTCCTAAGCTCACAAAAAAGGAGAGTGGTTGAGAGCCCGACACCACCTTGGCTCCAGGCTCAGGTTCGCGCTCACCTTGAACTCAGCTCACTGCCAAAGCAGAGGGCCGCGGATTCGATATACCGCTCGAGGTTTGTCGAACTTCGTTCGAGGCTCGCTAATAACGTCTTTATTTACACAGATGGTTCCAAGACTACTGCTGGCGTCGGATGTGCCTTTGTCGTTGGGGATGATACCTTTCAATACTGGCTCCATGACCAGTGTTCAAGCTTTACAGATGAGCTTTTTGCTCTCTGTCAGGCTGTTCAGTATATCCGCCGCCATCGTCATTCTCCCTATGCCATCTGCTCTGATCCTTTCAGCGCCATTCAGAGTCTCCGTGACCCATATTCGGACCAACGTCTCGTGCAACGGATTCAACGGTCCCTTCAGTCACTAGCTGATACCGGCGTTCGTGTCCTTTTTTTGTGGATTCCTGGCCGCATTGGTGTGTCTGGGAACGAAGCTACTGATGCTGCGGCCAACGCTGATGTCCTGCCTCGGACAGCTTCCTTTTGTGTCCCATCAACTGATGTTAGTGGGGTTCTTTGTCGGCGCGTTTCATCATTGTGACATGAGGCTTGGTCCTCTCTCCGTGAAAATAAGCTTAGGGCCATCAAACCGATCCCGACGGCTCGGACAACCTCCTCACGCCCTTCTCGGCGAGAGGAGGTCACTTCGGCCAGGTTGCCGATTAGCTGCCGCTACCTGTTGGCCGGTGACCCCGCCCCTCAGTGCCCCTGTGGTTATCCATTGACGGTGCGCCATGTTATATTGTCCTGTCCCCGTTTTATTCACTCTCGAGTTGTCCTGTGTCTGCCGTCTACCTTACAGGAACTTTTAGCTGATGACGCTCGAGCACCTACTCGTATCCTTAGTTTTATTACATTGACGGACTTGTCCAAAAAGACCTAACTCTTTTATTTTGTCTATCTGCATCTTTGTAAGTACTTTCTGATGACCGAGCGAGGTGGCGCAGTGGTTAGCACACTGGACTCGCATTCGGGAGGACGACGGTTCAATCCCGTCTCCGGCCATCCAGATTTAGGTTTTCCGTGATTTCCCTAAATCGTTTCAGGCAAATGCCGGGATGGTTCCTTTGAAAGGGCACGGCCGATTTCCTTCCCAATCCTTCCCTAACCCGAGCTTGCGCTCCGTCTCTAATGACCTCGTCGTCGACGGGACGTTAAACACCAACAACCACCAACACCACTTTCTGATGTTGCCCCCTTGCGGGTTTTTTTTCTTTTTTCCCCCTACGCTATTAGTGCACTAACGTTTGTGACTAGGCGCCCTAAACTAAACAAAAAAAGGAGAAACGCAGTGAGTTTGTAGTGTCTTAGTGAGAGCAGCAGTAGCGGAGGAAGTTGGAGGCATGCGGAGAGCAGCCGCAGCTCGGCGCAGGTGGCCGCGCCCGACAGACTGCGGCCGCCCGTGGCTTCGGCCGCCCCACTGCTCACTGCTGCGGAACCCGCAGTGGCCGACACTGTGCGTCTCGCAGCTCGCGACTGGCTGCCCGGCATTGCCGGTACCGCGTGTTGTCTGGCTTCGGTTCACGCTGGGCCTGTTTCAATTTTCGATGGTCACACAGTGTCTCAACGACCTCGTAATGGTTCTAGTACATTCATTCTGACCAAATATCTCGTGCATCTCTTTTTGGTAGGGACTGTTTATCAAAAAGTAGCAAACCTTCTTAGTTCACATAAAGCGAAAGTGGCTATCTCCACAAACAATAAGCTACAACAGAGATTACTTCATTCCTTAAATAATAAAAAAAAGATAAATTCTCAGACTCGGTAATATACAGAATTTCACGTAAAAGTTGCTCAAGCTACTACATAGGACAGCCGGCTGTTGTGGACGAGCGGTCCTAGGCGCTCCAGTCCGGACCCGCACTGCTGCTACGGTCGCAGGTTCGAATCCTGCCTCGGGCATGGATGTGTGTGATGTCCTTAGGTTAGTTACGTTTAAGTAGTCCTAAGTCTAGGGGGCTGATGACCTCAGATGTTAAGTCCCATAGTGCTCAGAGGCATTACTACATAGGACAGATTGACAGGAACTCTCGTACTAGATACAATGAACGCATCAGCTTTTACACACAAAACCGTTTCACAAAATCAGCTCTAACAAAACACACAAGAAATACCTGTTCACAAACATAGAAGATGTTAAGACACTCCAACATTTCCAGAAATCACATCCAGTGTATGTAATGGAAGAGCGGTACTTTTTTTTCTTTTTTTACACAGCAAAATGAAAGAAAAAATTATCAACCATAAGCTCGGTAGTGAATCGATTAATTTCCTCATATATTGACCTGTATATAATAAGTCCCGCCCCCCCCCCCCCCCATGAACCATGGACCTTGCCATTGGTGGGGCGGCTTGCGTGTCTCAGCGATACAGATGGCCGTGCCGTAGGTGCAACCACAACGGAGGGGTATCTGTTGAGAGGCCAGACAAGCATGTGGTTCCTGAAGAGGGAGGCAGCAGCCTTTTCGGTAGTTGCAGGGGCAACAGTCTGGATGATTGACTGATCTGGCCTTGTAACACTAACCAAAACGGCCTTGCTGTGCTGGTACTCCGAACGGCTGAAATCGAGGGGAAACTACGGCCGTAATTTTTCCCGAGGGCATGGAGCTCTACTGTAGTGTATGGAGAGCTGCATGAAACCAGCCTCGGGACTGAAGACCACAACAACAACATATAATAAGTATAGAAAATGCATAGATACGTCCATACCTTTATACATTCCACTCACAATTTAAAACAGCATTTTAAATAGTCAATAATATTAGTATAGAGGTTGTAAGCATCAACTTGATGTAAATAATACAGGGTGCGGCAAATACGTGAACGCATCCATATAACCGCAACCAGTGACGCGCACACCTCGTGTACTTCCGCCATGTGATCCACACCGGTTCAGTGTGTAGTGCATGCTGTGTTAGTGTGAGTGGAGCTGTGCAGAGGGGACCACGATACGCAACGAGTGTTCGTTGCGGAAAGTTGCGTGACAACAGATTCGTGGAAACGGTGTGGTCAGTTGTTTACTGAGAAGTTTTGTGGTATCAAAGTGCCAGCAAAGAGTGCCAGGCAAACATGCAACGCATAGTCTGAAAATGGCGTCAGACAGGGTCTGTTTTCAGCCAGCCAAAAAAAGTTCCGAAACATGCTCGTACATTAGAAAATGTAGCTGCAGTTCACCACAAAATGCTTCAGTGGCCTACCAAATCAATCCGACGCCTGTTGCAACAGACCGGCGTATCACGACGATCACGTGGTCGAGTACCCAGCCTGGGCCTGCACATGCGTCCCTATCGATTGTCTGTTGTTCATGTATTAAAATCAGCGTCCCCAGATAGCGTCTCACTCGTTTCTGTAAAGTATTCGAAGACCTACAAATGTATTTTAATAATTAATCACCATTTATAGATTGCAGTTCATCCTCATGTCATGCTTTCTGATACTGTCGTCGCAGATTCGGGACAATCTGGAAAGCGTGCGTTTGTCAACATAATTTTAGACACTCACTGAATAGATATCGTCGCGCGCGATTAGCCGAGCGGTGTAAGGCGCAGCAGTCATGGACTGTGCGGCTGGTCCCGGCGGAGGTTCGAGTCCTCCCTCGGGCATGGCTGTGTGTGTGTGTGTGTGTGTGTGTGTGTGTGTGTGCGTGTGTGTGTGTGTGTGTGTGTCGTTAAGATAATTTAGGTTAAATAGTGTGTAAGCTTAGGGACTGATGACCTTAGCAATTAAGCCCCATAAGATTTCACACACATTTGAATATTGATTGTATTCGAAAGACTTCTTTGTGTGTGTGTGTGTGTGTGTGTGTGTGTGTGTGTGTGTGTGTGTGTAAGTGAGTGAGTGAGTGAGTGAGTGTGTGTGTGTATGTGTGTGTGTGTGTGTCTAATACGAGGTACCTTCAAAAAATTCCGAAACATTCGTAATTTCGCGCCAATTGTATGTTGGAGCGAAATGTGGTTGGCAACCCAGCACACCCATGTGTTTAATTTGTAACTGCCGAAAGTTTTATTGTTACATGTCTGATACTTATTGTTCAGTGGCGTATTGAGTAGAACGTTGTGCAGCACAGTTTGCGAATTTCGAGGTTGCAGAGTTAGAGGGGCAACACGTCTGCGTTAAATCTTACCGACGACGCTGATGTCGGGAACGTCAACGAAATTCATGCCACAGCGTCGATGGCACTATTGGGACGTGCTGCGACGCCTGCGAGAAAATGTGAGAAGGAAACCGTCTGAAATGTGGCGAGACGATTCATGGCTGTTGCATCATGATAACACCCGCACATTCATTCCTGTTGATGTGAGACTATTGCACAAAAAAGAAAATCACCGTACTGTCTCATCCTCCGTAGGCTCCACACCTGGCCTCTGCGGACTTTGGAAATAAAAAAATTAGCTGAAAACCTCGTTGAACGGACGAAGATGCGCAACGATAGACGAGATAAAAGAAAATTCACAAACGGCGCTTCGCGCGATCCAGCAGGAGGCGTACCAACACTGCATCCGGAAGCTGTAACGGCGTTGGGAGCAGTGTATCAATTGTGGATGAATATATTTTGAAGGATACCATACACGATAAGTCAAAGGTAAGCGTAGGAAACTTTTAACGACAAAGTTCCGGAATTTTGTGAATAGACCTCGTATATAAATATACACTACTGGACATTAAAATTGCTACACCAAGAAGATGACGTGATACCAACGCCAAATTTAACCGACAGGAAGAAGATGCTGTGATATGCAAATGATTAGCTTTTCAGAGCTCTCACACAAGGTTGGCGCCGGTGGCGTCGCCTATAACGTGCTGACATGAGGAAAGTTGATGGGCTCTGCCTGGTGAACCGTTGTTGTGATGCCTCGTGTAAGGAGGAGAAATGCGTACCATCACGTTTCCGACTTTGATAAAGGTCGGATTGTAGTCTATCGCGATTGTGGTTTATCGTATCGCGACATTGCTGCTCGCGTTGGTCGAGATCCAATGACTGTTAGCAGAATATGGAATCGGTGGGCCCAGGCGGGTAATACGGAACACCGTGCTGGATCCCAACGGCCTCGTATCACTAGAGGTCGAGATGACAGGCATCTTATCCGCATGGCTGTAACGGATCATGCAGCCACGTCTCGATCCCTGAGTCAACAGATGGGGACGATTGCAAGACAACAACCGTCTGAACGAACAGTTCGACGACGTTTCAGGCAGCATGGACTATCAGCTCGGAGACTATGGCTGCGGTTACCCTTGACGCTGCATCACGGACAGGAGCGCCTGCGATGGTGTACTCAACGACGAACCTGGCTGCACGAATGGCAAAACGGAATTTTTTCGGATGAATCCAAGTTCTGTTTACAGCATCATGATGGTCGCATCCGTATTTGGCGACATCCCGTTGAACGCACATTGGAGGCGTGTATTCGTCATCGCCATACGGCGTATCACCCGGCGTTATGGTATGGGGTGCCACTGGATACACGTCTCGGTCACCTCTTGTTCGCATTGACGGCACTTTGAACAGTGGACGTTACATTTAAGATGTGTTACGACTCCTGCGAAACACTACATTTCAGCAGGATAATGCACGACGGCATGTTGCAGGTCCTGTACTGGCCTTTGTGGATACAGAAAATGTTCGACTGCTGCCCTGGCCAGCACGTTCTCCAGGTTTCTCACCAATTGAAAACGTCTGGTCAATGGTGGCCGAGCAACTGTCTCGTCACAATACGCCAGTCACTACTCTTAATGAACTGTGGTATCGTGTTGAAGCTGCATGGGCAACTGTACCTGTACACGCCAACCAAGCTCTGTTTGACTCAATGCCCAGTTCCTGGGTACTGATATCTCAAGACCTGTGCACCCAAATTGCGTGAAAATGTAATCACATGCCAGTTCTAGTATAATATATTTGTCCAATGAATACCCGTTTATCATCTGCATTTCTTCTTGGTGTAGAAACTTAATGGCTAGTAATGTAGATCTGTATCAACACAACAATATTCCAGTATGCACTGCTAACCGATCAGGCATTATATTGATATGTAATAGTAGTCGTGCTCAGTGTTTGCTTATGTCATTTAGGCAAGTAGGACATTTTACGATATTTCAACCTGTGATTGAGAATGGCTCTGAAGCCGTAATCATGATCGTGTGTAATAAATGAACAGCAATTGACAGTTTAATGGCGGAAATTTCTTTCAAAGCGGTTGCGTCCATAGCGGGAACGCCGCGAGTCCGCTGTTAAAGTTGCTAACTCGTGTACTCGCTGCCCTTTCTGCACGAGTTGAGTCCACTTGTGGCCGACGACACACTCAGATGACGAGAAGGCCACGGCGGAGGCTCAAGAGCCGGGTCGACGAGCACACGGAGCGGCGGTTTCTGACGTGACGTCATTGGACTCGCTGGCCAGTTGAAAGCGAGTGTACGGTGTACGGATCTCATATCTGACCTCCAACATACACGCAAACATCACTTAAAATACCAATATGTCAATATTTGCACTAGACAATGAGATAAATTCTCGAAACGCGACATTCTGTGCATGAAAAAAAAGCTGTCACTGCTGCCATGTTTTATCATTTAAATCACCCCATCCTTGCATCCAAAATTTACTTAATGACGTAAAATACTCACAGATAAAGGACAGTGTAACTGTTGTAGGCCATCCTCAACTACTGTAATAAATGTTACGAATTTCTTGATGCTCAGTTACACATGCTATACAGTCGAGTGACTTTCCACCACGTATATCCTTAAGGGACGGCTTTAGAATTGTTACGTCTATGTATTTGCACAACGAGTATGAGATTATGTACGGGGCCTATGTTAATCACGTTTGTTGTCGAGGTTTGATAACATTCTACCGGTTTCAGTGCGCCAGTTTACTTATGTTTTGACAACTGTTTCCACAAACCAGTGTTTCGTTGTAACAAATGGTCACGTTGCGCCGCTGCAGGTAACGCGTTGGGGGTGTGACCCGGAGAGTCAAAGTGTTTTGCAGCAGTAAATCTGAAAATTGCCGGTCGGAGTGGCCGAGCGGTTCTAGGCGCTGCAGTCTGGAAGCGCGCGACCGCTACGACGCACGTTCGACTCCTACCTCGGGCACGGATGTGTGTAATGTCCTTAGGTTAGTTAGGTTTAAGTAGTTCTAAGTTCTAGGGGACTAATGACCTCAGTTGTTAAGTCCCATAGGGCTCAGAGACATTTGAGCCATCTGAAAATTCAGTTCTTTTCTTGAAAGACGCTAAAACATTCGGACACAGGTGTCACTGTACTTGCGACTGCCAAAATTTATAATTATGTTGACGATGAAACAATATAAATGTTGACTAATAGCTTATTGACTAATAGTGTATTCTAATTATGAAAATATTGACGCGTATTCCTGGAATCTTGTTACACTACTGGCCATTAAAATCGCCACACCAAGAAGAAATGCAAATGATAAACGGGTATTCATTGGACAATATATATTATACTAGAACTGACATGTGATTGCATTTTCACGCAATATGGGTGCATAGATCCTGAGAAATCAGTACCCAGAACAACCACCTCTGGCAGTAACAACGACCTCGCTACGCCTGGGCATTGAGTCAAACAGAGCTTGGAGGGCGTGTACAGGTACAGCTCCCCATGCAGCTTCAGCACGGTACCACAGTTCATCAAGAGTAGTGACTGGCGTATTGTGACGAGCTACTTGCTCGGCCACCATTGACCAGACGTTTTCAATTGGTGAGAGAACTGGAGAATGTACTGGCTAGGGCAGCAGTCGAACATTTTCAGAAAGGCCCGTACAGAACCTGCAACATGCGGTCGTGCATTATCCTGCTGAAACCTAGGGTTTCGCAGGGATCGAATGAAGGGTAGAGCCACGGGTCATAAACACATCTGAAATGTAACGTCCACTGTTCAAAGTGCCGCCGTCAATGCGAACAAGGGGTGACCGAGATGTGTAACCAATGGCATCCCATACCACGTTGACGAATACGCCCTTCCAGTGTGCGTTCATCGCGATGCCGCCAACACGGATGCGACCTTCTTGATGCTGTAAACAGAACCTGTATTCATCCGAAAAAAATGAGGTTTTTTCATTCGTGCACCTAGGTTCGTCGTTGAGTACATCATCGCAGATGCTCCTGTCTGTGATGTAGCGTCAAGGGTAACCGCAGCCATGGTCTCCGAGCTGATAGTCCATGCTGCTCCAAACGTCGTCGAACTGTTCGTGCAGATGGTTGTTGTTTTTGTAAACCTCCCCATCTGGTGACTCAGGGATCGAGACGTGGCTCCACGATCGGTTACAGCCATGCGGATAAGATGCATGTCATCTCGACTGCTTGTGATACGATGCCGTTTAGATCCAGCACGGCGTTCCGTATTACCCTCCTGAACCCACAGATTCCATATTCTGCTAACAGTCGTCATTGGATCTCGACCAACGCGTGGAGCAATGTCGCGATACGATGAACCGCAATCGCGATAGACTACAATCCGACCCTTATCAAAGTCGGAAACGTGATGGTACACATTTCTCCTCCTTACACGAGGCATCACAACAACGTTTCACCAGGCAACGCCGGTCAACTGTTGTTTGCGTATGAGGAATCGGTTGGAAACTTTCCTCATGTCAGTACGTTGTAGATGTCGCCAACGGCGCCAACCTTGTGTGAATGCTCTGAAAAGCTAATCATTTGCATATCACAGCATCTTCTTCCTGTCGGTTAAATTTTGCGTCTGTAGCATGTCATCTTCGTGGTGTAGCAATTTTAAGGGCCAGTAGTGTAAATCTGTCATTCCAGATGAAATTTTCACTCTGGAACTTCCTGGCATTTTAAAACTATGTGCTGGACCGGGATTTGAACCAGGGACTTTTGACTTTTGCGGTCAAGAATGCTCTACCGTCTGGGCCATACAAACACGACTCACGACCCGTTCTAACAGCTCTACTTACACCACTACGTCTTCAGGTATCGTAAAACAGTCATTACTCGAGTGCGACAGTAATTCCAGAAAGAAAATGTAGTACGAAGAGTAATCATAAAGTTTTAATTACCACTTCGAAGAAATATATTTTTATTTTAGCTACATGTCTGGAGTCCTGGTATACACTGAAATTTCCGTGGGACGGCACCATAAAACAGAGCAAGAGGAACCAAAACAAAACGACGCACTACGTTGATAAAGGGCGGTATCATGCGGTAATTCATTGTCTCAGCAGCAGCGGGAATGTAGCTGTGTAGAGCCAATCCTGACGGCCCATGACGTCAGAATTAGAAAGGAAGTATATATTCCGACGATCACTCACAGACGCAGTAAGAAATTGCGTGTAGTAATGGAGGTCTTGGATATTTTTCATTTGTCATACATTTGAAATGCCTACAGACAACTCTAACGTAAAACTGTTTGCCATTAATGGAAATAGACCTGTGGCTGGAATGGAGGCAAGGGCAGAACCTTCGTAAACCACGCCCTCTATTACAGCTGAGCGGCGTGCGTGGTCGCAGGTGGAGAGGCGTGCCGAATCAGAAACCCGCTGCCGCCTTGCAGGTCGACCCTCCAAATATGCCGCAGCCGCTGAGAAGCATGTTGAAATTTGTCACTGTCTTACCGCAGTGACGTCAGCAACCTGCGAAGGATCGCCAGACCGAGGATGGGCACACCTTCTTGTCATTCCAAGGTTTCCTTCATAGTAACCCTGCCACCAACGCTGTCGTCTATCCGTGGTAACAAGCCCGTGGGCGGTTCTTCAAGGCCATCTCGGCGCGAGAAGATAATTTCAAGTGAACTACGTAGGCCTATTGGGCACTGTCCTTTCAGCCACCTTTCAAAGATAAGGGAAATTAGAGGGTGGACTGGGGCGTTCAGACAGTCGTTTTACCCTCGCACGAAGTGCGAGGGGTGGGGTGGGGAATATGACTTTGGCCACACACCGCTTGGTGGCTAGCGAAGTATAGATGTAGATGTAGATCTGTTAAACTGCGATCCCGGTCACTGTAACGAACCACTGATGGCGAGCTGCTTTTAACATGTCACTTTGTTATTGCCTTTTGCTTTAATCATCCTAAAGCAGTAGGATCGTTGTAGTGATCCATTTCACCTTGTACTATGTTTGTTGCTTTTTAAGTACGTTCTAAGTTCTTTGCCATTATTCGTCACCGTTTTACCCACCTACTAATGCCGTTTAGGCTCCTCTGCGTCAAGTAATTTCAAGAACCGAGGAATTTTTACCCTAGAGAACTGCCCATTTCGGTCATGGTTTGGGCGCTTATGACCTCAGCTGTTATGCACTCTAACCCCCCCCCCCTATCCCCGCCAGTAAAAAAAGTGGAACTGCGAGCCGTTACTGACCCCTTTCTCTTTCGTTTTTCCAGTGACATACGGATCGGGAAGATTTGACTATGCGTGCTGTAATCTCACGTATCATACTACAGTCTGTGTCGAACTTCGACTTAAACTTGTACTGTGTGGTTTCGCGATAGTTGTGCCATATTTTCCCAAGTTTCGTGTATTTTTCGCACTTCATATTGCTTTTTAGTGTTACGCCTTCAAAAATGGTTCAAATGGCTCTTAGCACAATCGGACTTAACTTCTGAGGTCATCAGTCCCCTAGAACTTAGAACTACTTAAACGCAACTAGCCTAAGGACATCACACACATCCATGCCCGAAGCAGGATTCGAACCTGCGACCGTAGCGGTCACGCAGCTCCAGACTGTAGCGCCTAGAACCGCTCGGCCACTCCGGCCGGCTTAAGCCTACACATCCAGTCTGTACAGAGTAATTCACAACTCTTATTACAGACTTTAGTGTTGTACAAGGCACTTAGTAGATAATATGTTAAGTAACTGATTACCGGGAATGTTCCGTTCGGATGTAAAAGTAACATTGAAAGTCCAGTCACTTTCAAATCTCTCGCTCCGTGGAACTTAAACAGGAGAGACAATGAGCTCTGACCTGTATGCTCCACAGGAGCCCTTGGCATGAACAATGTTTCGTGCACTGGTCGCCGGGTCTCATCTACGTGACGAGGACGTTTCCTTTTAAGTCGACAGCCGACGCGTCCCTGGAGCACCACAGTGGCTCGCCTAGTTGCGAACGTAGCAGTTGCTAGTAGCCGTTGTAAAAAGGAAGGAAGTAAGATTAGTGTATAACGTCCAGTTGAGGTTATTAGAAACGCACCTCAAGTCCAGAATGTGTCGAGGGTGGGGAAGGAAATAGCTCGATCCCGGAATTTTCCTGGAGTGATCTCGAGGAAGTAACGGAAAACGTACATCTGCTTGGCTTGAGGATTTGGACCATCGTCCTCCCTCCCTCGGTGCCGTTGTTATAGCGCGACGAAAATACTATACGATAGCATAATTACAACGGGGACTGACGGCAGCGTCCTCTCCGCAGTTTTTGTGCGTATCTTGAAGCGGGAGATTTGAAAGTGACCCGATCTTCAGACTTATTCCATATCCAAATGACACATTTCCAGACTCCGTTCGTCCGGAAAAATATTGTAGACTAACTGCTCTCTACAATCCCTGGAAGCGTGAATTAGGAATTCTGAACACCCTGTGTAATAGGATCTGTGGCTCAGTGGATGGGTAATGATAAACAGTAATGTATGTTAAGATTAGTTTGACTACCATGTGCTCGAAAAACCATGGTTCTGTTGAAGTTCGTATATATTTGCCTTTCTCCGACCTTTGAACTGACCAGCCAGTGAAGGGGCCCTACAATTTTATCTGGACTCCAAACCACGATGAAACTCGTATTATTGTACTTTACAAATAATTAGCAGTGGTGAAAGAAGTGATACAAAAGTAGTCGTAATAGACTACAAATCCTAGGTTTAGAGTTCAATGCACTGTCAGTCCTAGGTTTTTTGCTGTCTCTTAGCATTTGACTGTATTTGTTAGGCGAAAAGTGGCGAGTTGCGCTATGCTTCGTATTCCGTATTAAACACCAGCCTCCCACCCCCTTACCACCACCTTCAATAGTTGGCTGGGTAAATCAGTTCAAGATACGGAGGAAGGCACATCACCACCTCCAGTAGGATCATGCCCAGTAAACAACTGTGGTGTTCAAAACAACCTTCGGGTTGATTATTGATGTACTTGCTTACGGTTGAATCCAGTGTCATAGCCTTAACACTGTACCCATAAACTGAATAATTCGAAAGCTATTCAAGCGCATTATATTGCATTTATGCACATTTGCTATCTACATTTTACCTAAATCATTCTGAATTTCCCTGCAGTTACACATCAAGCTTACTTTAGTGTACACGACTGCGTCATCAGCAAGGAAGCTGTGTATGCTGCTCGCGTTGTCTGACAGTTCTTTTGCAGTCTTTGTACAACGACGTCTCTTTCCAATTTATTTTTTGTAATGTATGGATAGAGTCTGTCGAAAGGAATCTGTTTTATGCGACGCCCACTGTCAACGGAAACCTTCGTCTTGGCTGTCACTATCAGCGAATTTTCGTTAAAAGGGCAATTTTGTGTTTATAATAACTGGGGGGGGGGGCTTAAAATTAATACGCTGCGACATGCGGTTGTTTCCCGGAGTTAATGGTAAACAGGAAGAGTAATCACAATTGCCAGCATGGACTGATAGAAACGTGTGTTGCGCAATGCTGCCACACAGCATAGACATGGCTCAGCTGAAATTTGCTTATACTGTAAATACTGATTTTGTGATTATTCTTCGTCTTTTGTTATTAACGTCAATAAATAATTAATGTGAAATGAATATCGAACTGTACGACGTGTAGGCTACAAAATCCATTGGGAAAACAAAATTACACTTGTAATGAAAATGGAATGGATATTTACCGTTCGCATTAAGGTGTGTAGCTCTACGTAGACATTACGAAAATAAAATGTCCTAAAAAAAAGACGAAAAAAGTCACCTAACGTCAGTTGGACCATATCCAGTGCAAAAAGTGCGTGGGTACACCTAGTATTTCATTAATTATCAAAATTATGGAAAGAACTGTTTCAGTGAGCGAGTATTTAGAGTTTTTACCCACCGAGATGTTGAAACAGCAATGTACTTCTTTAAATTTATAAGGAAACACTGTACTTTGGTATCGGCAATGGATAGCCCGGGTAAATAGGAGTACGGTGATGTATCTCCCGTAAAGGTATGGCAGTAAAAGTTTTCCACTGAAATAACGGAATATTGTAGTGCCAAGGCTACTATGTCGTTGTTTCAGCCCCTTTACGCCACGCTTCTGTGAAAGTGCACGAGAAATTGCACTGCGCCGTTGTGTTCTGCCTCACTTTAGACGCAGTTAACGTGCGGCGAAGTTTTTACGCTGGTAATATTGGCGTGTGTTACAGCACCGTTCTTTTCTTTTCACTAGCTACGTACGTTGATGTATTCCAGAAAAGTTGGTCCATTAACTCGGTAGAATTTTTTAAAAAAAGAGCGTTAAGCACACAGCAAAACACTCCGTACCACTGCGTAATCTCACTTGCAGAACCTCTTGTTTTTGTATATAGAACTTTTTGTAAAGTGCAGGGTGCTTCAAAAAGAGTGACCTGATTTGAAAACTCCACATTTCTGTATAAAAACATACCACAAACGAGGGATAAATTGCTTAATCTTAATTTTAGCTATATTACTTACTACAAATGCTCTGTGTCATCCAGCAGCAGCATAAACAACATCATTTTACCTTTTTTCCACGAATTTTCAGTGATGAACCAGCTTTTCATGTTATCGGTAGCGTGCGCATGTGGAGGCTCCTGAACCCTCATAACTTTATTGAACGCGAAAGAGACTCACCTAAAGTGAACGTTTTTCGTGACACTTCTTTCGTGACACTTCTCGCGAAAAAATGTTCGGTCCCTTCTATTTTGAGGAAACCGCAGTGGCTGGAATTAACTACTTTCAAATGCCATGGAACTGGTTTTTTCCACAGCTTCAGGATTCCGATGACTTCGTTTTCCAACAGGATGGAGTTCCACGACAACAACGTACGCCAGTTTCTCATTGACGCTCTGCCTCGATGCTGAATAGGGCGCACGGGACCACGAGATATTGCCCTGCATTTTTGGCTTCCAAGATCGCCAAACATCACCCCGTGCAATGTCAAGCAAAGTGTGTTCATCTCCCCTTTACCTCGTGAACGTAGAAGTAGTTAAGAACAGAATAACAGTAGCTGTAACGTCTGTAAAAGCAGATAAACTGTGTGTAAAGTTTATGACGATTTTAACTATAGTCCCGACATGTTCGTTCTGCTGTTAGTGGACACACAGAGAATTCGTAATAGCGTAGATAAAACTTTCAGATTTTAGGTGTATTTTGCAAGTCATTCCATGTTTGCAGTATGTTTTTATCAATAAATATGGATTTTTTTAAAATCAGGTCATTCTTTTTAAAACAGCCAGTATTACTTTAACATGGAACATACTGTATTTTGAAAATAAGAGCGGGCCTATGACGACGGAATTGGTATCACTAAAACTTTTTTGGTGTCAGTCTTGTATTGACGGAAATATCCCGTATTCTCATTTCTTCTTGACTCGCTATTAAAATTCCAAACGGCAGTAGACGTTATTGTTTGTTTATTAGTTGCTGGTATACGCGGAATGAAATCAGATCCTAACATTTTATTGTTTATAATAAGTACTCTTTTATAATTTTAAACAATTTTTCAGCGAAGTAACATACTCAGCAACTTCCTGTATTATTACGATAACCCGAGCGGTTCTAGGCGCTACAGTCTGGAACCGCGCGACCGCTACGGTCGCAGGTTCGAATCCTGCCTCGGGCATGGATGTGTGTGATGTCCTTAGGTTAATTAGGTTTAAGTAGTTCTAAGTTCTAGGGGACTGATGACCTCAGACGTTATGTCCCATACTGCTAAGGGCCATTTTGCGCGTTGAGACTGCGCTGCAACGTCAGACATTCATCCATCGGCCACCAAAGTTTACAAATCTATATTTTTTATGTTTGCCTCTATGAATATCAATTTTTCACCTACTCCGTAGTACGTAATTTGTTTTTTGTTATTATTATTATTTTGTCGTAGAGTGTATTTCTCTGTACTGAAATTTCTTGGATGTTCAGGTGCTGTACTAAGCACTGATCTAAACATTATTATTATTATTATTATTATTATTGGTTTGGCCTTTCTTTCCAGTAGCCAGTAGTTTTTCCTCCTTTCTGTGTGTTGCTCTCTTCATTCTTCTTCTCATATTGCGCCTGCCTTTTTTTTCTCCTGTCTCTCTTGGAAACCCCTGAAACGTTTTACTTTTGCTATGAAATTTTCTTTATCCTGTTTCTTCCTCCATTATTTCCATATCCCTCAGGTCTACTTACACTGCTGTGATCCAAGTCATTGGAAATTTTTGGGTTTCTGTCAGAAAAGTTAAAAATTCTTTTGTTATTCATTTTTTATCTAGTCTTTTAAGTGTCCACAGAATAGAACACCTCTCGTCCTGAAAGTGTGTATTCTTTCATAAGCCTCTTTATTACTTCTCAATTCCCATTGTTATATTTTGGTCCCAATATTTTCTTGGTTGTTTCGTATTTCACCTAATTGTTTGGCTGTATTTGACGACAGGGATTCTGGTCTAATGACTGTGTTGTAATGTTATAATTTTGTACTCATGGATAAAGATTTCTTGTTACACTGGCGTTTTGTTAATTGAAAAGCCACCTCGTTTTTCCCTACCCTTGCTAAGATTTGTCATTTGTCCAAGGGTAGTTAAATTTTGTAGTCTCTCTTATTCTTCCATTATTATTTTTTTACTATTATTAGGTTTAAAAATTTTGTAGCTGTATTATTAAAATCATTGGCATCTGTGGGGTGTTAGAAGTCAGGGTGATAAGTTTCATCGGGAGCCACTAACAAAATGTGAACCTCCATCCCCCATACAGTTTTAACAAAATGTGAGTTTGGTTTCCAGAAGGGTTTCTCAACGGAAAATGCTATATATACTTTCACTAATGAAAAATTAAATGCTCTGAGTAACCGGAAGTCACCTGTTGGGATTTTTTGTGATCTATCAAAGGCTTTTGATTGTGTAAATCATGGAATACTTCTAGATAAGCTCAAGTACTGTGGTATGAATGGGACAGTGCTCAAATAGTTTAAATCATACCTAACTGGAAGAGTGCAGAAAGTTGAGATAAACAGTTCTCATAATATGCAAAAAACTGGTGATTTCTCAAACTGGGGAACAAACAAGAATGGGGTGCCGCAATGTTCGGTGTTGGGTCCTCTGCTGTTCTTAATAAATATTAATTTGCCATTCTATATTCACGAAGATGCAAAGCTGGTACATTTTGCCGATGATACAAGTATAGCTATCACACCCGACAGACAAGAATTAACTGGTGAAATTGTAAACGATGTTTTTATGAAAATCATCAAGTGGTGCTCTGCAAATGGGCTCTCATTAAACTTTGACAAAACACAGTATATACAGTTCCACACAGTAAATGGAATGACCTCATTGATAGATGTAGACATCGATCAGAATTCGGTAGCTAAGGTAGAATATTCAAAATTTCTAGGTGTATGCATTGATAAGGGGTTGAACTGGAAAAAACACACTGAGGATATGCTGAAACGTTTGAGTTCAGCTACTTATGCTATCAGGATCATTGATAATTTTGGCGATATACATCTGAGTAAATTAGCTTACCACGCCTATTTTCATTCTCTGCTTTCGTATGGCATCATATTCTGGGGTAAGTCATCACTGAGTAAAAGAGTGTTCATTGCACAAAAGCGTGTAATCAGAATAATTGCTGGAGCTCATCCAAGATCATCCTGCAGACACTTATTTAAAGAGCTAGAAATCTTCACGGTATATATAATTTGTTATTAACAATCCGAACGAATTCAAAAGTAATAGCAGTGTACATGGCTACAACACTAGGAGAAAGGATGATCTTCACTACTCAAGGGCTCAGAAGGGGGGTAAATTATGCTGCCACAAATGTCTTTGGCCACTTAACTAATAGCATCAGAAGTCTGACAGATAGCCATATAGCATTTAAAAGGAAATTAAAAGAATTTCTTGATGGCAACTCCTACTCATTAGATGAATTTTTGGATATTGTAACACCCACAAAAAAAATTAAAAATATTGAGTGTCATGTAATATTTTGTGTAATGTAATGTCTTGTATAGACACCTTTTATTAACCCGACACGTTCCACATCATTACGAAGTGTCTTATTCATGATGTATGGAACAAGTACTAATCTAATCTAATCTAATCTAATCTTTGCAGTGCCAATCACCCAACGGCATGCAGGTCAACACACATCTACGTCCCGTTCCTCACTTATGTTTATTTATATAATTAATTCTTTATGGCGATTCAGTGGCACTCTCCTGGTCCCAACGCCATTACTTAAGTTATTATATGTGGTGTGTAAGGCAGGAGCGCCGCGCCGCCCCTTGTGCCGCTGGTGCTGAGGTGTCGGCTGTGCTGTTGCAGATGGCGGCGCGAGCGCCGGGCTGTGGGCGGCGCCACTGGTGTCGGTGGCGGTGCTGCTGGCCGCCGTGCTGCTGCTGCTGGGCTGCACCTGCTGCAGGCACAACAAGGGCTTCCAGGTCAGTCCCCGCCGCGGCCGGCGCAACAAGTGCCCGTGGGGCGCTGCGCTCAAACACCACCCACGCCTGCAGTGTTTCCATAGATAGTCGCCGAACCTACTGAAATGTGTCAGTTACGCGAACGAAACAATAGTACACGTACGTGAAGTTTGAAGTAACACCACACTCACGTGACAAAAGTCATGGGACAGCGAAATGCACACCAACAGATGGCGGTAGTACCGCGTACACGAGGTGTAAAAGGGCACAGTGCATTGGCAGAGCTGTCATTTGCACTCAGGTGATTCATGTGGAAAGGAGACGACGTGATTATGGCCGCATGACGGGTATTAATACACTTTCAACGCGGGATGATAGTTGAAGGTAGACGCATGAGACCTCCCATTTCGGAAATTGTTAGGTAATTCAGTATTCCGAGATCGACAGTGTCAAGAGTGTGCGAGAGTACCAAATTTCAGGTACAAAGAACGAAGTGGCCGAAGTCCCTCACTTAACAACCGAGAGCAGCGGCGTTTGCGTAGCCTTATCAGCAGCATGGATAAAATAACCGCAGAAATCTTTTTAAGACGTACGACAAACTTGTATGTTTGGACAGTTCGGCGAAATTTGGCGTTAATGGGCTATGGCAGGCGGTGAGCGACGCGAGTGCTTTTGCTAACAACACGCATCTCCTGATCTCGTGACCATATCGGTTGAACCTCTAGACGACTGGAAAACCTCGGGGTGGTCAGATGAGTCCCGATTTCAGTTGCTGGTGGTAGGGTTCGAGTGTGACGTAGACCTCACGAAGCCAAGGATCCAAGGAGTCAACGAGGCACTGTGCAAGCTGGCGGTGGCTCCACAGTGGTGTGGGCTGTGTTGACGGTCAGTGGAGTGTGTCCTCTGGTCCAACGGAGCCGCTCGTTGGCTGGTAATTTTTGCTCGGCTACTTGGAGACCGTTTTCAGCCTTTCGTCGACTTCGTGTTCCCAAACAATGATGTAATTTTTACGGATGACAATCCGCCATGTCATCGGGTCACAGTTGTTCGCGATTGATTTGAAGAACATTATGGATAATCCAGGCGAATGATTTGGACACCCTAACCGCCCGACATGAATCCCGTCGAACGTTTATTGGACATAATCGAGGGGTCAGCAGATGGACGAAATCCTGCACCGGATACGACCATAGAGGCAACATGGTTCGGTATTTCTGCAGGAGATGTCCAACGACTTGTTGAGACCATGCCACGTAGAGTTGCTGCACTATGTCGGCCAAAATAGGTCCGACACGATACTAGGGGGCGTCCCATGACTTTTGTCACGTCAGTGTATGTATGTGCACTACCACAGCACAGTCAGCACATTGGTGTTGAATACCTCAAATAATTATTTTCCCAGAAGAAAAATAAAAAAAAATACGTGTCAAGCAAATGTTGTTCAGGTACCAGGCAGACATTAACCAGCATGATTGACTTTCTTGTAACATTGTTCGTTACGAAAGCATGAACGGCGATGATTTTTTTTTTTTCCAAATGGCTCCATATATATTTCTATCCAGTAATACTCTTCCTCTGTTCACCTTTTCAAAAAAGTACCACAGTGTACCATTCATATACTGTAAACATGCCGCTAATAAAAAGTGACACAAAACTGACTTCGTGCTGCACTACCACAACGTAGTTCGTTCACATGCTGGATTTGTCAGTAAATAAATGGAAACACGGAGAACACGTACTCCAGTCGTTCAGTCAACTCTAAGAGTTCCACTGACTGAGCAGCATTATTCCCGCCTTCAACCAGAATAAAAGAAAAGTAATGCTGATGTCGCTTTTAGTAAAGGACTGCCATTACTACGTACAACATTTCTTTTGAAAGTACTTCAGTACTGTACTACATGTTATAGGCGCTTCAGTCTGAAACCGCGTGACCGCTACGCCGCACGTTCGACTCCTACCTCGGGCATGGATGCGTGTGATGTCCTTAGGTCAGTTAGGTTTAAGTAGTTCTAAGTTCTAGGGGACTGATGACCACAGATGTTAAGTCCCATAGCGCTCAGAACCATTTGAACCATTTTGTACTACATGTGATGGTGATGGGCTGTACTCGCTGACGAGTATGGTTGTCTTCTACGTAACTCAGTATCCATGGGATCTTAAGTCACTGAAGAGGCCCATTCTGGAGTTGTGGATTTCTCCACATTCTCGACAGACGTTTGTTCTGGTGGGTACTGGCTGCGTAGCGTTGCTCATCTTCAGGAGTTCCCGTTGTTTCCTAGGATTACCCTTATCAGTTTTTGTTTTCCACCTCAGTTGCTCGAAGCGCTGGATTCCTTCCCAGACATTGCGACGCCATACTGGGCGATTAAGTGCAGTACTTTCCCAGTACCAGTTTCTGTTTGACATCCTTTCATGTTGTCCTTTAATGAACCTTTGTACAGTTTCTTTGGCCTTCCTACTTTTCGACCATCTTTTAGCCGGGACAACATAATTTGTTTTAGTAAACGGGGTGTAGGCATACGAAAAATGTGACCCGTCCAACAGAGTTGATGCTTGATGATCATGGCTTCAATGTCAGTAGAGTTTGCTTCTTCCAGAACACTGATATTAGCGCGCCGATCTTGCCATTTCGCTAGTAAAGTCCTTCTCAGGCAGCGCTGATTGTACTTTTCCAGGCATCGTATGTGCCTTCTTCAAGCAGTCCATTCTTCGCACTCGTGTGAGAGAGATGTTATACCAGTAGCTTGGTAAACATAAGGTTCGTCTTAATACTAATGGGGCACATTTGAGGCGGTGTTGCATTTCAAGCATTTCAGCATCAATATTTGTGTACTTCGTTTACCCGTATTCTAAATGAGAAAATATTGTTGCGGTTACATTCTTTGTGGTTCAGTAGCATTTATACTTTCTCCTCGTTCGTGTACATTGAGCTCACATACAAACCTTCAACTGAAGACGGTTGGCTGAGTGATTGGTGTCCATTTCCTTCATGTTTCTGCTAGCACACGAGAGCAGTCGATTTTGTGGTACATTATTGGAGAGGTCTTCAGGGGAGGAAGAAAGTTACGGATAAAACAAAAAACAGCTTTTCATGTCTTCCTAACGAACAAAGATAGAAGGTAGGCGGTCATACTGGTTAATGTCTCGCTCGTAGCTCAACAACATTTGCTTGATAGATTTCTTATTTCTTTGTAGGCTAAAAGTTATTTGGAGTGATGAAAAGAAGTGGGAACTTACTCATTACATCCAACCAGTCTGTGACAGTGATTATTCTTGTGACACGCAGATAAGGATCTCAACTTTTTAACTGAAAATTGAAACAATTTGTGAATAAAAGTTATAGATTACCTCAGCAGCGGAAGATGTCAGTCACAGAGTCATTCGTGCAATACATCACAACTGTGGAACATTGCGTATGAAAAATCATGGATTAACATAACCACTATTGAGTTGGCGTGCTGCTAATGCTCAGTTCGCATACATAAATCAAATTCTCTGCAGGTAAACTCAGTAATATATACAAAATAAGTTTTTATCGTTTTTCCGTGCTCATTTTTTACCATTACTATGACAAGAAATGGCGCTATTCTACGCGAACAATATTAAGATTTCGCAATCTACATGTAGAATCAGGAAGCAACATTTTAGTTTGCAGTGGAGGATACTTGTTGCACTAATATGATGTACGTTCTCTGTTGCAAACGGGAATGACGCGCGCCAAGAGTGGCTGGCGGTAAGCTTTCTTCAGACCTCAAAATTCTCGTCACGGTCATTTTGCAGGATGTACGTTCTGCAATTTCTAGCGACGTGCTCTCCTGCAACAATCGTTCGGCTTCTCCGTGATTTACAACACCTATCTTGTAGCCTCAGTCACTAGAGACTTTTTAAGCATTTCGGTACCGCTACCGCACTTACTGAAGACATTAATGACGAAACGCACTGTTCTCCCTTTATGTTTTCCAATTCTTCCTTTTATTGTACTGGATAATACCCCTACATTGTCGACTAATTCTTATGGCCTAGTCGAACTGTATTTTCGAAGTTAGACGTTTCAAGGGTGTATTGCGTTTTCTTAGGATTCTTGAATTGAATCTGAGTGTGGTATTTGTCTGTTCACTATTTGAATAACGTCTTCCTTCCACTTTAGGTCTCTCCGTACGAATGCGATAGATATTATACTGTTGGTAATTTGTAGAAATTAGTCTAATCAAAAATAATAGGTCTTTTAGTCTATTTACACGGAATTTCATATATATGTTACAGGGTGCTCAAAAAACTGTCACCTATTCCGATTGGGGGTTGTATTGGTAAAAAGTAGTACAAAAACTCCGCGTCTAAAAACCAATGCCTGTTGAGTCATGGACCAATATGTCCTTTATTCCTATCCGTCTGTTAAATAGAAGTGGGCACTATGACCAGTGCTGCATATGGTTACTGCGCGTTCTCATTTATCCTTCAGCCCTTCTTCGCAGTGAATGACACAATCTTTTTATGAATACGTCTGGCTGCATTGGGATTGCCTCACGTGCACTTGTCACACGCTCCTGTAATGTCTGCACGTCATCGAGGGGTTGGTTTTAAACAGACGCCTTTAAATGTCCCCATAGCCAGAAATACAACGGATTCAGGTCTGGTGAACGGGGAGGCCATGCTGCTGAACCTCCTTGACCAACCCATAGCCCATGAAACGTTGCAGTGAGGTACTGCCGCACGATCTGTAGTGAATGGGATGAGGCCCCATCGTGTATAAACCACAGTCGCATTTCTGCAAGAGTAGCGTTCTGTCATAACGCTGGTAATTCGTGGAGAAGAAACAGGTGGTGGCAACACTTGCTAAGGTGTTACATAAAGCGTGTAACACCATTAGTCTGTCACTGACAACTCCTGTTTATACATTGGTACTAAAGCGATCCTAATGCTTCAACTCCATGCTTGCTCGAGGATTTGCTTGTGCCCACTCGTGAGTATTGTTGTAATCTGTTGCGAATAACACTGCCACCACCACCACCACCACCACCACCGTATCGTATGCATTACTCGTCAGAAGTAAAACGGTCCACATCTTAAACTATATTGGTTTCGGAACGTGAAATTTTACAAACTGTTCTTCAAATTTTGATGCATACTGTCTCCTTCAGGAATATGTGATGCTTTTTTCAACACCCTGACAGTGAGGGTCAACTGCGAGGCCATGCGCGAACTGTCGATCCTCGGCAAGTCTTCCAGTATTTCGCTACAGTTTAATGCGGATTAATGATCAACCAGAGACTGGATATCTTTCTAATTGTCTCAAACTTCTGACAATTTCTGAGACATATGCGTTGACGACGGAAGGCCAGGCAGTAGTAGATTAATTCTGTGATATGAGTGATATTTTTTCTCTCTTTCTCAGCATATATACAGTCGTACAGCGTACGCAGTTTTTTTTTGTTTTGCGAAATTTATTTTCTTTTAAATTTTGTCGCCTACGGTATCTCTGTGACTCGGGTAAACTTTGTTCTGTGTGCTATCGTGTTTTCTGATGTGGAGACTGCAGACCAGGCTAGCATTTGCATGAACGAGCGTGGAAAATCACTGACGCCCATTACTCAGGCTAGTCAGAGTATCAGACCAACGGTCGTTAATCCGCCTCGCGGATTGGATCCGGTTCTGGCTCTCTTCCATGTCTCGCAAACTGTCTTGCTGTGCACACGACTCGCTGATAGTTATCCAGTGAGTTAGTTTACCCCATGGCCAAAACTTTCTCTTTCCCTCTCCTTCCCTCCCTCTCTCCCTCCCTCCCCCTCCTCCCCCCCCCCCCCACCCCTTCCCCTGTGTATGTGTGTGTGTGTGCGTGTGTGTGTGTGTGTGAGAGAGAGAGAGAGAGAGAGAGAGAGAGAGAGAGAGAGAGAGTAAGAAAGAAGGAGAGAGAGGGAGAGGGAGAGGTCTAGAACGGTAGCGATCATAGGCGTATGGTTATTCAGTTGCGCCGTTGTATCGACTAAAAAAAGGCCACCCTACGAATTAACATCTTTAAGACCGTTTTGACGTTTTTGAGAGCAAATAAAGAAGGTGCCGTTAGACACTGTGGGAAAAGTGCAACCGCGTTGTGTTTTAAACCCGCTGCTGTGCCTGCGGGTCTAGCTTATCTACGGACCTGAGCAGCTGACTTTCGAGGCCTGGTGAAGTCAGCGCTTCTGGGAAGCGGCGGCCGCCGCCTCAGCCTGCGCGACGCGGCGAGGGAAAGCACGAACCTGCGAGTCAGGGCCGCCCCCGCCTCTGAGTCACGTGCTCACCTGGGTGGCTGCGCGTATATCCACCGTTACGTCGCTGGCGCCTTCGCCGCGTCATCTTCCAAATTTTCGACTGCGCGGGAGTTTGCTCTTTTCGTCACTTGACTTCACTGGCACTGGGATGTATATGTCCCACGATAGATTGTCAGAAAATCCGTAGCAAGCTGCTGCACGTTGTTGCAATGTGTCAAAGTCCCTCCTAGTAATGGCATCCCTGCGTATGGTATCCAGAATTCTTATTACAGTCGCACTGGAAGGTTCCACTGTCTTCAAGTGTCATTGTTAACCCTCTACTCCGCTGCATGTTGTCGCATCGAATCAGTTCGCGCCTGCAGATAAGCCTTGAAGAGATTATTGCGAAAAGCTTAGATGGGAAAAGAGGAATATGTATTGGTGGAAAGAGAATAGAATGTAAAAGAGTTGTTGTTGACATGGTATTAGTGGCAGAAAGTGAGCGGACAGTGCATAACATGCTCAATTATCTGAATGAAGCTTGTGTGGAATATGGGATGCAAATAAATACATCAAAAACAAAGAGTATGGTCATCAGTACAAGACGCAGACTGTCCAATATTAAAATAGAACAGTCTACCATTAGCCAAGTAAGTGCATTTAAATATCTTGGAAGCACAAGAACTGAAGGTTTGAGATGTCACCAGAAGGTGAAAACTCGAATTGCCATAGCGAAGGAGGCATTCAACATATAGAGGAGGCTCTTATGTGGCAAATTAGACAAAGAATTAAGGAAAAGGCCTGGCAAATGTTTTGTCTGGAGTGTGGCACAATATGGGGCAGAAACATGGACGCTGAGACTAGAGGATGAAAAAAGGTTAGATGCATTTGATATGTGGATGTGGAGGAGAAAGGAGAGAATAATCTGTCTGGAAAGAGTGAGTAATGAAGAGTACTGGAAAGAGTTGGTGAGAGAAAAAGTCTGCTGAAGGTTGTAAGAGAAAGGAAATAGAACTGCTTGGGACATTCACTGAGAAGTGAGTGCTTGCTTGTAGATGCTTTGGAAGGATTGGTTTGTGGGAGAAGACTGAGAGGAAGAAGGATGATAGACGACATGAAGGGAAGAGGAAATTATGCAGACCTGGAGAGGATGGCAGAAGACAGGACAGCCTGGAGAACTACCATGTGAAAAACTGCCTTTGATGATGATGCTGTAGTTTCGGATTCAGTAAAAACGTACAGATAAGCAAGCCAGTGAACAGATTTGCAAAGTGGGCTGCTATCCTGCCTTCGCGGTTAATTCCAATCAATCAATCAATCGCACGCACGGGTTGACATTTGCCGTATCACAAACGCTCACCATATTGAGCACCTGTAATGTGAATTAAAATGTTATTGAGATGCTCTCTCGACTGACATCTCTTCTAGTTTTAGCACGGTCGTCCCTTATCCTCGGAGGTACTTATGCGGGATGAGTCAGTTGCCCCTACAGCTGTTGTTTCATGCAGCCAGCAATGTTATAGGTGGCCTCCATAAACCACGCACGACATTTTTATATTCTCTCACTCGCTATGGGTAAACTATTAGTCCTACAAAAAATACGAAGAGGACCCTCGTGCAGGAAATTTAATGTAGTTAACTGTTGTACTGGGATACTTCTTAGCTAGAGGACGTAGTTTCGGAGTCAGTAAAAACGTACAAAACTTACCTTAAAACCCCCCTCCCCACTGCCATATTCAGCCCCCACCAGTCAGAATTTCTGGTATGTTGATCTGGCACTCCCTCCTATTACTGTAAAAGTATTAGCGACTCAGCGAATTAATTCCCACATTCGATCTTTTTTTGGTCTTCATTGACTAGTCTTGTTACGCTATCGGCTTAGTCGAGCACTCACATACTGTAAAACTGACGTGGGTGTAAATTTTACCTAACAGTTTTGTGCATCTTCACAGCATAAAATAAACAATTACATCGTTGTATTCTTCAGTCCTTATGACTACGAAACTATTGTGATTGTAAAGGCTAAGTTTGGATCGAATTGTCAACGTAATTAGTTTTAGCGTAACGCTTACAAAACCCGTTTTTCTTTCATTACCCTCACGAGCACGGCTAAATTAAAAATGTTAACGAAGTAGCTGACTATACTGGTGGCGTAATAGCCCAATCAACAGAGTTAAAAATGATAGAATATCGGAAAGAGTTCGTGTAGCCGGTAATTCTAGGAATCTTGACCCATGAGGGATGAGTGCGGGGTAGAGGTGCGTTCGAAGGTCACTTGTGTACGTTTTACTTGAATATTTCTAAAACCGTGGCCTCAACGAAAACGTTCCCCATTAAAAAAACTTACTGCATTAAATTTCCCACAAAAGAGGGCCTTCTCGTCTTTGCTGTAGGACTAACAGTTGGCGCGTAGCGAGCGAGAGAAATGTTTGACTGCCAGCTGTTACACTACGGGTTGCATAAAACGATAGCGGCAGGGGCAGCTGAATCACCCTGTGTATATAACCCCATACGTCCTTCCCTCAAGGAAACTAAACGGAGAGAAATATTTAATTACTTCTGCCCACGACATTAATTGAAATTTCCAACAATAACGTCTTTCACTCCGAAAAAAAAAACTGGTCGTGAAAGGGTTAAAGCTGAAGGTGTCGTCTAACGGATTCAGGCACACATTGTTACCAGATCTATACATACGGTACGAAAGTGTAATAGAGGTGACCGGGACGTTAAATGGGTATCTTTGGTAGAAAGGCAACATTGTTTTTGTGAAACCCTATTGGACAAATTTGGACAACGGTAATTGCGCTAATTTTTTGCAACAGTATTGCTACCACCATTGTCTATCGCGCACGTAGACATTCATCTGGACTAGGGACGTTTATTTTACCAAGCTCAGTAGATTAATGGAATATAGCAGAAAACCGCTAATTTTGGGTTCGAGGTTTCATCTGTTGCGGATTGTACAGCAGCTTGTGGAGTATACATGTAGCTGTAGATTAACCTGAAACATGGTGTGAACACCACAGTGCCTTACCGGGCATTGTCCTACAGCAAGTAGGATGCCCTTGTCTTCCTCCGACCTTTGATCTTCCCAGCCACTTACCACAATGGGATTTACAGCTTAGCGTGGAACCAAGCTATGGTGCACCTTGACGCTTAGCCACTTACCCAGTGTCATTCGCATTATCAATGTAGATTTTCTGCTTTTTAGTAACATTTTTAATCACTTTTAATGTACTAGTTGTGAGCGATTTATAGGGAAATGAGCACGTAAAACTACATATTAAAGAAAAGCTGACTGACTTTGTTTGAATGAGTGTTAAGGAAATTTAATTCACCTACGAAGTAGATACTTTACAGGGCCCTCACCCGTCCGATTCTTCACTAGTGCTCTACATTCTGGGACCCTTACCAAGTTGGATTAATAGGAGTGAGATTATCTATATGGTGATCATGTAGATAACCTACAAGGGGTAGCCAAATGAAAATGAGACGCATGGAAACAAATAAGTAAACTGTTTATTATCTTAAAAGTATGTGCCACAAATATAAACATACACATCCCTATGTAAGACAGGATGGTCGATGTTTTCATGCAGAAATGGATAAGGTTGCCTACGGAACCATAATTGTAGCGAGGCGTGCACCTCTTCGTCCGAAGCAAATTGACGGCTACGAATGTCTTCTTTTTTTTTTTTTTTTTTCAGGCCTCCGAAGATATGGAAGTCGTTGGGGGGGGGGGGGGGGGGGAATCGGGACTGTTTGGAGGAAATGTAGGGGCTTCCCAGCGAAACTTCTGCTGAGTGGTCGAAACAATCTTGGCAACGTGTGGGCGGCCTGTTGCTAATTATCATCAAGTATTTACGGGATGCCGGCCCGTCTTATTACAAATTTGTCTGTGTATATCGTTCACCTAAACGGAGGAAAATGAAAAAGTTTTTGATTTCTTCATATCTTGGTAGCAGAATATCTTGTGAATATTGCAAGTTTCACAGACTGGACATTATATTTTTACAGCGAAAAACGTTTTTGTGTCCTGCATTTTTATTTGTACCCGGTCAAGAATGTGGCTGTTAAGTGGCATTCATTTTAGAACACGAACGCATAGTGTGCTACAAACGTTATTCACAAATAAAATGTTTGATAAACAACTGAATAGAGTGTTGTTTCTGTACGATTATTACTATGATTTACCAAGTAAATATGATTGCCATACAGCATCTTTGATTGACATATTCCTTAAGATTCTAACCGCTAAAATCGAAAATGATTTCATTTCAGTTGATCGATTTTACCTAGCAAAGAGAAGTTGCTGTAATTTAAATGTAACTGTTTTAGCATACGTTACTGTGATGAGTGACCATAGAGTTAGTGATGAGTGACTATAGAATAAATTGTGTATTGTTGTCTTTGGTGATGAAAGTCAGTGGGGAGATTGGAATACGGTAGCGGTACACAGCGTACTCCTCTCAAATAGTAACGGCCAAGCTTGAAGTTCATAACCAATGCCGTCAGTCCGTGAGATACTGCGGTTTGGAGATAAATTTTATACATTGGTGCTACGTCTGGTGATCAGGAACTTTTTACCAGGAGCTTTCCTCCCTTGCCAGCCAAATAACAGCAGTGAAAATGTCTTCAAACACCAGGATCCAAACAAATTACGCGCGAATCGAGCGCTACTGCCAACCGCGCGTTAGCCGCTCTGCAAGTGGCAGACCGGTGACTCATGCTTGGCAGGTCGCCCTTGTACCGCCAAATGGACCTGAAGATATTATGGCTCACAACCCCAAACATCCCTCATCCGCCCCCCCCCCCCCATTTTTTTGGAGAAAAACCGCTGCTAAAGTGAATGACGCACGATCTAGTCATGATGAGGTAGACTCTTTATTGAAACCTGAGCCCTCTTCGTCGTCATATACAGTACTCGAAAACGCGTTTTGTCAAAGAAAACGAGAAAAGAATCTTTTACAACTGCTGCTTGTGTACTTTTACTGTCAACACCACTCAACGATGGTGATCGCCCAGCGACGAATGTACCTGGCTATGGAGCTGGGGACATTTGTATGCCGCGCGGGATTATCCGAGCGGTCTGGGGCGCTGCAATCATGGACTTTGCGGCTGGTCCCGGCGGCGGAGGTTGGAGTACTCCCTCGGGCATCGGTGTGTGTGTTTGCCCTTAGGATAATTTAGGTTAAGTAGTGTGTAAGCTTAGGGACTGATGACCTTAGCAGTCAAGTCCCATAAGATTCCACACACATTTGAACATTTGACATTTGTATGACTTCTACTCGTACATTTATTACGCAGTTTTTTAATGCGCACTTTTCTCCGTATCGAAATTGGCGGATATAGGGGGATTAATAAGGTAAGTAAGTCAATAAGGAATGATAACAAATAAATTTCGCAAATAACTTTGATTAGGCTTATGGATACGGTATGGAGGAACAAGGGGTCAGCATACCTCTCTCCTGGCCGTTGTCAGTCTTCTTGATCTGGAGCTGGTACTACTCGGTCAAGCAGCTCCTCAATTTGGCACCACGCGGCTGAGTGCACCAGTTTCAGTCCTCCCACCGAGGAAACATGCCTGATAGTACGGGAAGTCGAACCAGGGTCCTCCGCATAGCAGGCAGCCGCGCTGGCGACGCAGTTGCGGTGGCGGACGGCAACCATATAATGCTGTCTACATTTCCTGTAACATTACGTGCTGCAAAGTTACTGTGCTATTGGCCCCGTCTGACGTTTGACGCTGCCTAATGGTATTGTTAAAGTATGTAATACAACAGGACAGTGTAGACAGATTTACACGGTTGCCAGTATCTGTGGCATTGCCACGTATTGATTTGTGTTTCCTAATTTTATAGCAGTTGTTAATGGTTTAATTAGTCCCGAAATATATTGTGGTAAATACATTACTGTCGACAGTTGGAGTGCAACGTTCTCAATACTGATTGATGAGGCAATTGTAGAATGGTTCCACAGTACATAACTCAGAGAAGTAGTTTATAATTTCACTTAGTTTATGATTTCACTCATGCTCTGATGGGCATCCCGTCGATCAAAACCAGTCTGCTAACACCTGTTCTATTCGGACAAGACACATTTCCATATGCGATATTACATCAGCAGTCTGACTTGACTGTGACCGCACAGTGTGGATTAGCTTATAATGAACTATAATTTGAAGAACGAATTGTCAATTATTGGATGATGTGAAAAGGCAAAAAGAAATGTTTTAAGTAGCGCTGTGTGTGTTACAGGTAAGCAGAGTAGTCGAAACGCTGACTCAAAATGTATGCGATACGCAAAACCACGTTTCGTTATCGGTATCAAGCTTCACTGTACATTCAAATGCCAAGCAGGTATTGCCTTGGTCAGTGCCGGTTATCCTAGCGGGATGCTGTCACAAAATTAAGTCTCCCGCTATGTGTGATGGCTTCATAAATAAGCGACTCTTTTTCTGGTTTACAAAGAACATTAGTTAATGATGTCACGTACGATCTTAGGAGAGCTGCTTGCTCCGACTTTGTTCCATGTTCGCGTCAGAGCTTCGTAGAATTAGACACGTCATGAGTTCTGTTAGCCGTGCAAACGCTGAAAAATGTAGACATTCTTGTTCGTGTGTGTCAGTCACTGAGAACGCTTAAAGCGCAAACTAGAAGGTATGAGAGGAAAATGCTTTTCCTTAGGGCGTCGAACTGGAATTATAATGTTCGGATGAACAGAAGTTGTCCTTCACCTTTACCAAGTGTACATTGACCGTGTTCCAGGAAGCGCTGAGCGTCACACCGAAAAATTGCCACAAGGTCTCTGCTGGAATAGCAGGTCGTTTTCCTGAATGTGACGAGGTGGGATGTCTCAGAAGCACTGTATCCGCGTTTCACCCGTCACGACTTGCGAAACTTTTTTCCTTGTAATTATACACTGAGGTGACAAAAGTCGTGGCATAGCGACATGCACATATACAGTTGGCTGTAGTATAGCGTACACAAGGTATAAGAGGACAGGGGCTGTCATTTGTACTCATGTGATTCATGTGAAAATGTTTCTGACGTGATTATTGTAGCACGAGGAAATTAACAGACTTTGAACGTGGAATGGTACTTGGAGCTATACACATGGGACAATCCATGTCGGAAACCTTCAGGAAATTCAATATTCCGAGATTGACAGTGTCAAGAGTGTGTCGAGAGTACCAAATTTCAGGTATTACCTCACAGCACGGGCCACTCAGTGGCCGATGGCTTTCACTTAAGAACCAAGAGCAGCGGCATTTCCGTAGAATTGGCTATGCTAACAGACAAGCAACAATGCGTCGTGAAACAACCGCAGAAATCATTGTGGGACGTACGACGAACGTATCCGTTAGGATAGAGTGGCGAAGTTTGGAGTTAATGGCCTATGGCAGCAGGCGACCGACGCGAGTGTCATTTCTAACAAAATAAGATGCCTGCAGCGCCTCTCCTAGGCTCGTGACCATATCGTTTGGACCCTAGACGACTGGAAAGCAGTATGCTGGTCAGATGATCCCGATTTCAGTTGGTAAGAGCGTGTGGCGCAGATCACACGACGTCATGGACCCAAGTTGTCAACAAGGTACTGTGCAAGCTGGTAGTAGCTCCATAATGGTGTGGACACTGTTTACATGGAATGGGCTGAGTCGTCTGGTCCAATTGAACCGATCATTAACTGGAAATGGTTATGTTCGGCTACTTGGAAACGCAGCCGTTCATGGATTTCATGTTCCCAAACCACAATCGAATTTTGTCAGTGTGCCACAATTGTTCGCAATTGGTTTGGAGCACACTCTGGACAGTTGAAGCGAATGATTTGGTCACCCAGATTGCCCAGTATCAATCCCACGTAACATTTACGGGACATAAGCGAGAGGTCAGTTCGTGCACAAAATCCTACACCGGGAACACTTTTGCAGTGATGGACGAGAGGCAGCATGGCTCAGTATTTCTGCAGGCGATTACAACGACCTGTTGAGTCCATGCCACGTCGAGGTGCTGCACTTTGCCGGACAAAAAGAGGTCCGACACGATTTTAGGAGGAATCCCATAACTTTTGTCACCTCAGTGTAAATCTAGACCTTCAAGATTCGCAACTTGGACACACTGCGGCAACTTCTTAAGATACTCTATTGCTTACGTCCCATTCTTTTTCCAAAAATCGAAAGTGTTTAAAAGGGATAACTGAGAGTCAAAGTGTTGACCTAGAACAAGAGCATTGGCTGTGAACTTCGTCTTATTAATAGAGCGATACATGCCAATGACACGTCGTGATAAGTTGCTTAAGAAATGTGTTTCGTTTTCTATTTGCGCACCGCCAGAGTAGAAACCGGAGATCGCTTTAAAATGGTTGAAGAATCCAGTACGTAGTAAGTTATTTAAAGGAATACTGAAATAGTGAGATGTTAACGTAGCGTGCTGTGAACGGCACCTTTTTGGATGTTGCACCTAACTATTCTTACAGCAGAAGTGTTACACAATGTGTCGATGTGAAGCGTGCGAAGTATTGTGGGCTTTAAGCATCAGAAACTGATTCCTGGAACACATCTCTGTTGCTCGTAGCTCTCTGTAGCTCAAAAGTTTTAATGGCCACTGCTAAGGCAAGTAGCTTTTGTAGCCGTAATAGTCTCTGTTGTAAACTAAGCGGATTGTAAAGAGTATTGCATTTCATAGCCGCTATTATTTGTTACCTCCGCGTCGCAGCAGTATTGGAAAACTCGCATTCCTAAAATTGCTCTGCTTCATGTAATTTTACATAACAGCTCTTCTCGCTTATCGCCTAATAATTCACTGTTGTACCATAAAAGTTAATGGCGTTCGGGGCTGTAGAGATTGTCGTTTGCACTCAGGAAACATGTTTCAGCGTCGTAGTTTCCTTTTGTTCTTTGTCAATCACTTTTCGAAGCGTGCATTTGCTCATGTCTGTAGCAACATGCCTGAATTAACGTATGCATTCCAGATACATGAAGTAGCAGGCGTTCTTGCGTTGTACATTATGCGTCATTTTTCGCCCGAATTTTTGTATTGCTGCTGGTGTGGGAACTCTAAAATAACGAAATGTTTCGTCTGTTGTGGAATTACAAACTAACTTTTGGTACTGATTCCCTAATACTTATTGTTAATTGTGAAACAAACTGACTGACTCCAGAATGAAATTTTCACTCAGCAGCGGAGTGTACTTCCTGACAGATTAAAACTGTGTGCCGGACTGAGACTCGAACGCGAGACCTTTGCCTTCGCCGGCAAGTGCTCTACCAACTGAGCTAGCCAAGCACGATTCACGACCCGTCCTCACAATGTACCTTCCGTCAATCCCTCGTCTCCTACCTTCCAAACTTCGAAGTAGTTTCCTGCGAAATTTGCAGGACTAGCACTTCTGGAAGAAAGGGAGTTCCGTATCAGCTGACAGTCCGCTGCAGAGTGAAAAATTCATTTTGGAAACAATCCCCCAGGCTGTAGCTAAGCCATGCCTCCGCAATATCCTCTCTTCCAGGAGTGCTAATCCCGCGTCTTTCGCAGAACTTCTGTGAAGTTGGGAATGTAGAAGACGTGGTAATGGCGGAAGTAAAATTGTGGGGACAGGTCGTGAGTCGTGCTTGGGTAACTCAGTTGGTAGAGCAATTGCCCGTAAGGCGAAGGTTCCGAGTTCGAGCCTCGGTCTTGCACACAGTTGTTATCTGTCAGGAAGTTTCAAAGTGTTTGAATGTTCTTTACCACTATGCAAGTCGCGCTCGTGCTGTTACTTGCGAAACTCAAATTTGTGTTGAGGTAAGGACAAATAATTTCTGATTTTGGACTATTTTACTGGAGACACTGGGAAGCCGAATCCACTTTGTTGTCTCAAGCACTTCTAAGTCGTAATAACTGAAAAATTAAAGGACGTCACTATTAGATTCTGGTATCTATTTTCACATCATTCTTCCCACTTATCCTGTCAAGGAACGGAGCACACAGAAGCAGTGATACACCGTAATTGCCGAAGTCGTCGACACCCCTGAATGATGGAATTTTCGTCTCTGACGATGGCTATAATTGCGCCAGTGTGACTCTTATATTTGTGTCGTGCTTGGATTGCTATGTGTCGCGGAAGTCTCTTTGCGACGTGCGTCGCGCGAGACAAATAATGGGACGTACTGCTCTGCGGATTCGATTGGGAACGGTAATTGGCGGACTCGCGTCCGCATTAAATCGCCGCTCTGCTGCACTATCGGGATCGCCAGCCTCGCTTTGACTCGGTTAAACGTCTCACAGCTCCAAAGTCAATAACTGAAGCCCCTGTAGTTATCGAACCTCTTGCAGGAAACATTCAGAGATCCGACCACTGGACAGGAACACGTTCACCGCTAATAGTTCAGTACACCAAACCTCACCGGCTACTAGCAACTCCCGCCGATAAAACCGCAACAACAGAACAGGGATAAATTTCAGCGTCAGTAGGGAAAGAGCCACACAGGAGCATCACACTCAAATTTACATGGAAACAGATATAATTGATTGGCTTTTACTAAACCTCGTGTGCACTGGAACTCTACCGTCGACGTAGCTACTGACTGGGGGATCTGCTGTCAGGGCTCTGTCTACCTATCCTCTGCGCACTCGCTTAAAGGCGACACGTAGAACAGTGGCAAATTCAATCCGAAATCCATTCCCGCGCCTGGGAATGCACTTGCAGAACCTCCTAAGAAATAACGCGGTTGATCAAAAAAGGAGCCCGTCTCCCGACTTCTGAAATACACTGCGTAAACACCACCTCCGCCCAACGAGGCCTACCGGCCTACTCTCAGATTCTGCGAGTTCCAAACCACTCAACAAATTCAGCCAATCAGAATTAAGAGCAAAATGCTGGCAGTTTCATTGGCTGTTTCCTGCTGCCGCGTACACCGTCTCTGAAATGTGCTGCTTCTTGGCAAGACTTTTAGAAATCTCTCTGCCACTAATGATGGAAATTAATCGTCCTCATAAGGAAATTACTCGCCCTTAAAATCCATCTAGCCGACTCCAAGCGACACCTATTTAGGAGGATTAGGGAAAGGCCAGCCCACTATATTCAGGCCGAATAAAAACACCTTCGTTCTGCAACCGGAAACTGGCCGAGGCGACTAAAATAGGAAACGTCGCTCGCACAGATACTTGGACAGGAAATATGTCACTCTCTCACAGGTCTGAGATTGCCCTCCAAGTTCTCTTCATCTAAGAGTAGCACTTACGACCAATGTCCTTAATTAGTCACTGTATATATTCTAAGCTCCACCGTGCCTTATAGTTTCTCGCCCTTCACGTCAGCCTCAAGTACCATGGAAATTATTCCATAATGTCTGAACAAGTGTTCCCTTCACTGAATAACATGGAGAACTTTGTGCGAATTTTGTGCGGCTTCAAGGAGCTGGTGTAGTTTATTCACTGTTGACCCCGTTATTGTGACCATCTCACGAAAGTTGGTAGCCACAGTACGTCGCTTATGAAGTGTGTCATGGTATTTGCCCTGGCGAAGTAGTTTCTCTTTAGGGGGCTCGTAAATTGCCACTACTCATTTCACTCGCCGCGGTTAGAATTAAAGGACGCCAATTACACGGATCGAAAACAGGTATAACACCAAATCTCGGGTGTGATATTTCAGGAACGGGATGTTTGTAAACTGGATGCGGCAGCATGGTAAAAATGTATCCTTACAGCAGCAGTAAGTGCCACCAATGTGTAAAGCTGTCGCGAAAACTGTGAATCTCAGCTTGCTGTGGACAGATTTGGTGAACGCCGATTGCGATACTGCGTGAAGATCAACCGATGCCTTTTATATTGGAACAGCTCACAGCACAAATGAAGCGGGAGGCGACCAAGCTCGTGTCTGCTACAGCAGGTCAGTGAATGAATCCTGCACCCCACGGGGCTTGGGCTAGCTTTCACGGATGATACACGTTTTCTGCGCTGCAAGGTGTCGTCGCGTTTGCGGCGAGAAATTTCAGAACGCCACTCTTCAACTATTGTTGGAAGAATGCAGAGCGGTGAGGGCTGTGTTACGATCTGAGGAATGTTTTTGATATCATTCACTAACATCGCTAATATTGTGAAAGGCATCCTGGACCAATTCATTCTTGAAGGTCACGTCCTCCCCACAGATATTCTCTTTCTTTCTTCGCAATAATCAGATTTTTCAGCAAGACAGTAGACTACGTTTTTCCACTTGGATAGAAGTGCTGAGAAATGGCTCGGAGAGCAGGCTCAATAATTTCGTGGCGATCTCTTTCGCAAGATCACGCACCTTGTCGTGGTACAAAAGGTACATTTGTGGAGTCATGATTTCAGATTTGGAGAATACAAGTTCCCTGCTTCTGAAACATATTGAACGTGGGTGTATCGACCTGTCTGATATGTGTTGATACACAATTTAGCAATGAAGTAATAGTCTGCAAGTTCTGAAATGTATGTAATAGTTCGTCTTGTGATAGCTGGAAGCGCTTCAAAAGTAAATTACAGTTGATGGATTATCCCTGTACAGCCACATTTTCATTCCTAAACGGTAACTGTTTTCAATATCTTTCATCCGTTACCAACTAGCTATCGAAAGCCTGCGACTGAAAAGATGATATACATCAGAATAATTATTACTGCCAGTCAGGACTTACATTTACGTTGGAAATTACTTCAAAATTCAAAGATTTATGATTGGATAAATGTGGCGCTTGGTGTGTGGAATGATTTGTATCGTCTTGTAAACTTCAATGTAGTGAAAAATTTTCGATACCAACTTTTCTATCCCTACAAATATGGGAAATTTGAATGTAGGTTTACGTGCGGAATTTTGAGTGTCTCGCGATCATCACTTGCACAGTACACTTACACAAGCTAATAAAGTGAATCATTGAGGAACAAACAAGACACAGAAATATACTGTTAAGATAACCAACAGAGCATGCATAAGATTTTTTAGCAATATACAGAGCGTCATGGTTACTTTTTTCTTCTCGACATTTTTTCTAGCACCCTATTTAAAACATTTTTCGAAGCTTCCCTAGTACTTCATTGAGTCACTTTCGAGTTTTCACTCAGTATTCTGTTTCCATATTGTTTGAAAAATCAATCGTATCCAGCTTTTATAACAACGTTTATGTTTATGTTGTTGGCAAGTAACTGGGAAGGTGACGATCGACATGCGTGCGTTTTTACGTGATAGACACCAAAAATTTCGGAAGTGAAGTTACTTACTAGTTTCCTAGTAACTGTTAGCCAAGTTGCATAAGTAACGATCCATATTAGCACGATTACGCTACAGCGAGATTTCCAGAACATTGCAGCAGCTCACAGCAAATATTTCGTAAAATAATAAAATGTATATACCAAAAAGATGGGCAATGGCAGATAGTGCCAAATGAAGCGCTGTACAGCGAACTGGAGCCCATTACAGATGCTACATTGAAAAAAGGATGTCTTTTCTTTTGTCACGCAATTAGGATACCAGAAAGAAGATTATCAAGGTAAGTTATAGAGAAACTTTGGAACATGAAGCAACAAGTAGGACGGATAAGGCAAATTAGAGAGGGCGTGGAAGAGCTAGAATTAAAGCTCGGAGATTTGCAAAACAGAACAGCAAAATTTAAAGAAACTGAAAAACATAAAACTAGTATTTAAACCAAGCACAAAAAGATCAAAACGAATTAAAAGATACTGGACATCTCGGGAAGAAAACCTATTGAAGAAATTTACTAGAAAATGATTGACTGAAGTGGTCCAAAGGGATTGTAAAAGAAGAAGAAGAAGAAAACACGGAGCTGCAAATTGGGATTATTTCCCAAAAGACGTCGCATGGATAGATAAGTAAAAATCATGACTGACATTTGCAGTTATTTTGATCCTATAAACTAGTTCAATGGTCCTCATCAAATGCCGATTCGGAGCGCACGCACTTCCGTAATCCTGATGTGGTGGTAACTGGTATAATAGCGGTCTGCGCAATGGTGCTGCCCCCAGGAACACTACACAACAACAAGAGGCAGAGTGGGGCGGCCTTGAGCTCCACTTGTTTGGTGAGAGACACGTGCGCACGCACCTGCTGGCTGGGTGGCGTGCCCGCTGCGTGACTCACGCAGGGCTGGGAGGGGGAGGGAAGCTCTTGTGAATGGAGCGCCCTCTCGCCACAGCGCGCCGCGGCCGTGTCGCCTCGCGTTCCCCCAAAAACGCCCTCCGCTCGAGTGTTGCACGCTGATAAACCTGCACGGCCGCCTCCCGCACCCTTCTGCTCTGTCTGAAGTGCTGTTGACGAGACGCAACTCGCACGGGGGTAAATTTAGAATCTGAATGGATCCGTGGCAACAAATCTACATCTATATTTCGCAGTCCACCTTTGGTTGTGTGAAAGAGAGCACGTCTGGCTTCACTATCACTAACACCCTTCACTGTTCCATTCGCCCTGATAATTTCACGAGACATATTTGGAAGTAAGTAATATGTTGCGCGACTTTTCTTTCGGAACTTCAACGGCTAAGCTCTTCGTGATACACAACGCCTCTCTTGCAGCGTCTGCCACTCGTGTACGTTGAGTATCTACGCAAAGCTGTCGTGCTTTCCAAACGATCCTGTGACGAAGATTATGTTTATCCAACCTGGTAGGAGCCCCAGGCTTATCAACAATACTTAAGAGTCGATTTTACTGTTGGTTTGTTAACCATTTCTTTCGTGGATGAACTAAATTTCTTCAAGATTCTGCCAGTGAATCCCACTCTAGCTTCTGCTTTTCTGCAACTTGGTTAATGTGGTTCATCTACTTTATGTGGTCGCTCTTTTGCGGTGGCTACAATTTCCAGTGATTCATCGTCCTTAGTTGAACTGAACATTGATGGCTCTTTCGACGTATTTATCCACAATATCACATTTTTATTCACGTTAGGTGTCAATTGCCAGCCCCTGCACCAACTTAAATCCTCCGCTTCCTATTTCCTTCAGTATTTGCAGCAGGAAGTGTAGTTTGAATGTCTGCGGAGTTCCCAATTTCTTCTTCTCGCTCACTTCAGTCACTCACTGCAAAATTTTGCGATATACCCTTCTTCATACAATTTTTAATTTATGTTTGTTTCTTCATAGTTATTGCATTAAAAGTTTTTTGTAGACGATCTAATGAGTCACAGATGTCAAGACACCAATGAAAAGTTTTTTTTTTTGCGAAATGTAATTCTTTCTTAATTACAATACAGAAGGATAAACGGCATAGATCTGTAGAACTCTTATCATTTCTCCAATCAGTTACGCATTAGCCCTCTTGGCTACCAAAGGCCGCCGATTCCACGCTTTTATAACTGTAAAAGCTCCAGAATACCTGACTGACTTCGCGGCTCAGTCCGCCAAAAACCGGTTTTCTTGCAGCTCGTGCGCACATAGTCATTTATGTAGCGATAGTTCTATCCTGCATGAGTTCAGTCAAGGTGACCGCGAAAAGGTTGTTAGGCGGCGAGAAAAATTACACAGCACGCACGGCTCAATTATTGATTATGTGTGTCATAAGATGACTATTAATATTAAATACTTTGTTGCCTTATGCTGAAGCGCGTCGGAAATTTATTGTTGTCAGCTTAAAGTTGCTATTTTTTATGAACAGAACAGTACTTTTGAGTACAGTTGTCAGTCTACCAAATTTTATTCATAATATCAGTAAATACTTGTCCAATGGTTGAAAATGTAAAGTGTATTTTGTCTCAGTTTTAGTTCCTAGTCCGGGCGCGTCTCTTAATTAAAGGCTCTGAGGCGGAGTCGCCCGTAAACATATATTAAAACAAATTTCTCAGTAACGTATTACAGAATTTAAATCATCAGAACGCATTTCGCGTGTTTCCCAAACTGATTTAAGTAATACTGGTCTAAGTTTTTATAACTGTTGATATGTTGATACGTGATACCAAGCGACGTTTTTCGAACGGGTACTAGTCAGTCTTTAGGCTGCGCCTACATTTGCGGCTTAGCTCTGTGTAGCAGTGGTTTGGGTGCGTGGCAGCGGTTTGGGTGCGTTGCTTCCTCCGAATACAGCTCCTACGCACGTCCCGAAGGCTCCGGTGTTACAGCCTAATGCTGTCATACCGACCAGGACACAGTTCTCACGCTCCACTGTTTACTTCAAAAGTGAATGAACAGAGTTAGTGAAACTTCGGTATCGAATCCCTGTCTCTCTGTTATGCTTTGATGTGTCATTATCGACGCTTTGTTAGAGTTATAGATAGATTTTTCTGCCATTGGTTTGCTATCTACCGTTGGAATAAGTTTGCAAATGTCTCGCCAGAGTGCGCTAGACTACGGCAACAGAAGTATCACAACCTGGTGAGAATTTCACCAATGATTTGAGCAAAAAGCGCGCGAAGTATAACCGGTGTGCAAAATATATCCCGTTTCTTTAGTTTCTTTCTTGCTGACTGCAGGTACCGCATATTTACTTTCTTGCGAATAACAGCGGCATACTACAAGTTCGAAAACAACACAGTATGAACTCAGTGTGCTATTTATCAGGTGAAATTTTGGAACATGCGGTTAGGATGAAAGTGAAGAAGTTGGTGCGCTCGGACCCGATGTAAACATGAATCAAGAACAAAAGCAGGCAAGGGTGTACACACAATTTTAACAGAACAACGTACAAAATGGATCTGAGTGGTGCGGCTGCTCGGGTTGCTCATGTCAGCCAATCACAGCAATAGATGCGTGACGTCATGGCAACATCGCTGTTTCGTCAAACGACCTCATAAACGGCGCGGTTTGAGCGCACAAAACATTAAACGTCTGAAGTTTACGAAGGAAAATATCAGGAATATCAAGCATGACGCGAAGCTATCATACACGGCATTAAAGATCTCTCCAAAGCACGTCTTTTACTATGAGCTGTTATGATAAACTGTTGGGGGATGTGACTTTGGAGGATAATACAAGCTACCTATAGATTTTATCTTATAGTTAGCTTTTGATGCTATTTAGTAGTTCATTACGAAACGGAAGTGAGATACACTATGTAAACATTTGGCTAGAGTGTCATATGGCCACCCGCCCCCTCCTCCTTGAAATGTTGGTTGTATTGACAGACATCCGTGGCGTAGCCCGAGGTCACGGTTAGTTCCGATGGATAAGTTTCGCAGCTTTCCGCAGTACGGAAACCACGAGCTGCGCATGTCCTAGTCCAAAAGATTTTGTAAACGAGTAATCGATAGGTCTCGATTTTCTGTGAACTGAATCCGGCAACACCGTTTCTCCCCCGAGATGTTTAATCGTGTGTGGCAAAACTCGTAGCCACGCTGGGATTTCCGAGCCACGCTCTACCAAATATCCGAGAACGGCTTACGGACCGATTCAGATCGCCGGACGGTGTGGCCGTGCGGTTCTAGGCGCTTCAGTCTGGAACCGCGTGACCACTACGGTCACAGGTTCGAATCCTGCCTCGGGCATGGATGTGTGTGATGTCCTTAGGTTAGTTAGGTTTAAGTAGTTCTAAGTTCTGGAGGACTGATGACCACAGATGTTAAGTCCCATAGAGCTCAAAGCCACTTGAACCGATTCAGATCAACGACTTATCAAAGGAAGTATTTACCTCTGTCCCTCACCGGCCTCTGTGGCCGAGTGGTTCTAGGCGCTTCAGTCTGGAACCGCGCGACCGCTACGGTCGCAGGATCTAATCCTGCCTCGGGCGTGGACGTGTGTGATGTCCTTAGGTTAGTTAGGTTTAAGTAGTTCTAAGTTGTAGGGGACTGATGACATCAGAAGTTAAGTCTCATAGTGCTCAGAGCCATTTGAACTGTCCCTCACAGTATCAGAGGCTCCCACTGAGGGCCGAGAGACTAGCACCGTTGTACAGACTGTGGACAGAAATGTGGGAACACAAAAAACACAACACATTACCACACCTCATAAACTCTAGGAAAACTGTTGGCCTTTAACAGCTCCCAGTCGTCTCTGAATGAATAAATACTACTCCTGTGTGATATTCAAGGGAATCTTACGCCATTCTTCCAGCAAAACAGTTGCAAGTTCAGATAACGATCGTGGATACGGATAGCGACCGCGCAGCCTGCTCTCCACAGTAGACTGCAAAGCTGAACAATATTGTCGATTGATTCCCCATTCTCGTACCCACAAAATCGGTCCTGGAAGATGTGAGCTACGTAACCAGGGCGCTCTCGTCATGGAACACTGCATCACGATTGGGGAACAACAGTTTACCACGGGATGACCCTGATAAGAGAAAATGGTCACATAATCCTTGGCCGTAATGCGGCATTGCAGAGTAACTATGCGACCCGTGGAATGGTACGATACGACTGCCCAAGTCATCATCGGATCTCCGCCATGTTTCACTCTTGGGACGTAAACTCGGCCAGAAGTTGGCAACAGTGGGGAACAGGGCTCATCCGACCAAATGACTTTCTTCCATTGCTCCATAGTCTACCTTTTATGCCTTCGGTACTAAGCTTTCCTGTTACGGGCATTTGCATCACAGATGAATGGTTTTGAAATTCCAGCTCGCCTTGCAATTGCCTGTTTTTCGTAACTCCTGTTTTGGTGCTGACAGAGTACGCGTTTGCGACATTCAGATCTGCAGCTACTTGCGCAACTGTCGTCCTCTTTGTGTGTGTGTGTGTGTGTGTGTGTGTGTGTGTGTGTGTGTGTGTCAGAGTCCTCTTCAGTGATGTTCAGTCACGATCAGTCAACAAACGCTTTCGTCCCCATTGCGACTTAGCGGATGATGTTTTTCCGTTTTCCCTGTGTGAGGTAAAAACCTTCGAGACGGCGCCTCTTGAAACACCAAACACTTCGGCTACCTTTATTATGCGTGCACGAACATATCCAAGTTTGAATTTACTTGCCTCCGACTTAATGCACTCACAACTACGCAGAACAAACACTCTTGAGACCACGACTGACACGTGCAAGTTATTGAGAACATTGTACAGGGGGCGTTTGTGATCAAATTCAGCAACGCAACCTGCAGATTTGGCTGGCATCTGCATATATATTCAAGCATGCGTTTCTCGCTGTTTTCTTCAATCCGTTGTAGTTCTTGCGATAGTATTCCGTATTTCAAGGAAACCAGTGTATATTGTTTTCCTGTTGCAAGATTTTACCAATAACAGTACATACGTGTCTGTATTTATGTGGACGTACTGAAGGCGTTGATAATCCTTCTGAAAGTCAAGTTTTTCTCGGCCTTCAGAATTTTCTCGGGAGAAATTACAAGTTACCGCTGTTGGAAGAAATTCATTTGTTGGTGCACTATCTGTCAGTTGCACATCCTAAACGACGAAACGTTCCATTTAAAGAAAAGAACAAGGTTTTGGCAAGGTTACACACAAAAACCGTTTCAGACTATCAATCAGTATATAGAGCAAAACCGTCAACTCGTATGCTGTACAGTAAAAGCAGATTCTTTGCTAGGTTAAAATCAAGTATTTGAGATTCTTTTGTATATAGAGAGTAGGTACTTACGCTAATGACTTTTGATTATTTAAATTAATAAAACAGTGCTGCGAGCAACTAACGATCAATTAGAAAACAGCACAGTGCCAATACTTTACGCAAGAATTCTAACGAGGAAAAAGTAAAATCGTTCTGTCGGCCGTGGAGTAACGGCGTTACGAAATTTAGGTAACAGTGACAAGGAAGTGCATCGGGCGTTATCACAGTGAAGCTTTTCCTTGTGACAGGAGCCAGGGCGGTCGTCGCGACCAAGTCTGTTGAGAATTCAGGGAAGCGTTTGAGGAATTGCACGGCTTCGTGGAAAATGACCAGCGAGTCGCAGGTGAGATATGTCGTATGAGTATTTGGCGTAACTGCATCACAAAGGTCGTAAGCTGGCAGTGGAAAGTTTTGCAGAGAAATGCATAATTATGTCGAGAAAAACGTAATGGTGAAAAGTTGGAATTTTTGCGCGAGTTGCCGGCCGTAGTGGCCGAGCGGCTTTAGGCGCTACAGTGTGGAACCGCGCAACCGCTACGGTCGCAGGTTCGAATCCTGCCTCGGGCGTGGATGTGTGTGATGTTTTTAGGTTAGTTAGCTTTAAGTGGTTGTAAGTTCTAGGGGACTGATGACCTCAGAAGTTACGTCCCATAGTGCTCAGAGCTATTTGAACCATTTTTTCGCGAGTTATTAATATTACTCTTTGCACATTAGAATCCTGTATATTCGTCGTGCTGTGAAACTTAGACACTCTGCTGCAGTGCTGAAGTGAAGTCCTCTGAGGGGGTAATAAAATAAAGAGTAGGGTAAATCAAATAAAAGATTCGAATTAGAGTTAGTCATGAAACTCAGTTGTTTGGAAAAAAATTTTAATCTGTTAAAATGTACCATTAATTACAAGGTATTATCGTCACCAGGAGCGATTACACATCCACTGCTCCAGTGTCTTATGTAACGTGGTTACTCACATTGCACAGGGTATGTGGGAAAAGCGTCACAGGGAGAATGAAGTTCCTTGGCTTACACTGCCTCAAGATATTACACGAGATTAGTCGCGTAAGACGCAACGCTACTTCTGTTTCGTGAATGGTTTAAGATATCGAAACATGGTGTTCGGCAAGAGGCAGTACGCAGAGGGGCGTGTAACTTTGTTATATGGTTCTTTCTATTTATTCTAGCATCAACCGAGATTTTGAAGCAAGCATTTTTTAACGATTTACTTTTTCTAAACCACATTCGAAAGCCATTAAAATGACGAGCAGTAACAAGTCATTTGTTAATTTTGGCGTAGAGACTTTTCGCAATGTATTAGAGACGTGTGCAAAAATTGAAAGGCAACGTTGTCCACAGCCTACTTTGACTTCTTCCCCCTGATAATACATTGTGTTTTTGTGTGAGGTTGGAGAGGTAGCAGAGGATGGAGAAGGACTGCGTGATAGCTACCCTCCCGTGCCATTTGCTAGGTACTCCGTGAAGTGAGCTACACTTCCTTGTAACTCTCTCTCTCACTCTCTTTAAAATCGGGATATTCGTTGTTTCGCTTAGTAGTCAATGGCGTTTGGTGCGAGGGTATGCGAACAAATGATGAGTTTATTACAAGATTTCTTTATCTACAGTACCGTGATGCAAGTTCGTAAAATTTAAATAATGTTAATGTATAACAGACAGTGGAATGGAAGGGAGACAGATGAAAAAAAGAAAGTAAACCGTTTATTATTTGTAAAGTAACGCCATAACTGATCATTCATTAATCCCACTGTGAGACAAGAGGATAAATGACTTCATGGAAAAATGTTCGCGGTTGTCTACGGAACTATGATTGTACCCAGGCGTGCACATCTTTGCCCGAAGCTAATCGAAGGCCACGAATGTCCTTCTTCAGAACTCCATAAATATGTAAATCACTTGGCGACATAGTGGGACTGTATGGAGGATGTGTAAAGTATTGATGCTCTCTCTGGAAGGTTCCACACGCTGTTGTCACACTTACATCAGCGGAATGATTCTGATTTTAACCCAAGGTGACGAAGGCGCAGTGAGGTATCGAAATCTCGAGTATTTTTTTGGGAATAACACGACTTTTAAACCGAGAAATCAAAAAATTGTTTCTTTACTTTTGTTTCATTAACTAAAGACACTACTGCGCGGCAGTTATGACAGGCTTTAATGACACTAGTCATGCTGGCGTTTACTGATGTTACAACATTAACAAAGGAACCTCTCCATTGCACCCCCCTCAGATTTGGGTGTAAGTGGATAGGCGTTGAAGAACTGAACACAGATCAATCGAGAAAACAGGAAGTAGTTGTAGCCGGCCGCGGTGGTCTAGCGGTTCTAGGCGCTCAGTCCGGAACCGCGCAACTGCTACGGTCGCAGGTTCGAATCCTGCCTCGGACATGGATCCGTGTGATGTCCTTAGGTTAGTTAGGTTTAAGTAGTTCTAAGTTCTAGGGGACTGATGACCACAGATGTTAAGTCCCATAGTGCTCAGAGCCATTTTTGAAGAAGTTGTTTGGAACTATGAAAAAATAAGCAAAATATACTAACTGAGTAGTCCATGTGCAAGATAGGCAACATCAAGGATAGTGTAAGCACAGGAACGCCGTGGTCCCGTGATTAGTGCGAGCAGCTGCGGAACGAGAGGTCCTTGGTTCAAGTCTTCCTTCGAGTGAAAAGTTTATTTTCGCAAAGTTATTATCTATCCGTTCGTTCATTGACGTCTCTATTCACTGTAATAAGTTTAGTGTCTGTGTTTCGCGACCGCACCGCAAAACCGTGCGAGTAGTAGACGAAAGGACGTGCCTCTCCAATGGGAACTGATCGCAAGGTCATAAGTCAAGCGATTCCTCCACAGGAAAATACGTCTCATATATTATATACGACACTGGTGACGGCATGTGCGTCACATGACAGGAATATGTTGTCGACCCACCTAACTTGTGCACTTGGCGAATGGGTAAAAAGATTCTTCTACCTTTCCCGATTTGGGTTTTCTTGTGGATGTGATAATCACTCCCAAAAAAGTGATGAAAAGATAAGAGCTTGTCACATAAACTCCAACAAATGAAAGCAACAGTTTCACAGTCGCACAGTTTTCCCTGTGCTCCGTCAAAACACATGTTTTTAACGTTTTCAAATTTTTCCGTGTGTAAACCATCAAATCCTGCATATGTCCAATCAAATCTGAACATGTCCTGGAATTTTTGGAGAGCGAAGTTGATTATATAAAAAATTAAAGTTTTCACACGAGGGAAGACTTGAACCAAGGACCTCTCATACCGCAGCTGCTCGCGCTAACCACGGGACCACGGCGCTCCTGAGCTCACACTATCCTTGATGTCTATCTTGTCATGGACTACTCAGTTTGTATATTTTGCTTATTTTTTTTCATAGTTCCACACAACTTCTTCCTGTTTTCTAGATTGATCTGTGTTCAGTTTTTCAAGGCCTATCCACTGTGCCCTCAGACTTCAAGAAGAATATAATAATTCCAGTCCCAAAGAAAGCAGGTGTTGACAGATGTGAAAATTATCGAACTATCAGTTTAATAAGTCACAGCTGCAAAATACTAACGTGAATTCTTTACAGACGAATGGAAAAACTGGTAGAAGACGACCTCGGGAAGATCAGTTTGGATTCCGTAGAAATGTTGGAACACGTGAGGCAATACTGACCCTACGACTTATCTTAGAAGAAAGATTAAGGAAAGGCAAACCTACGTTTCTAGCATTTGTAGACTTAGAGAAAGCTTTTGACAATGCTGATTGGAATACTCTCTTTCAAATGCTGAAGGTGGCAGGGGTAAAATACAGGGAGCGAAAGGCTATTTGCAATGAAACCAGATGGCAGTTATAAGAGTCGAGGGACATGAAAGGGAAGCAGTGGTTGGGAAGGGAGTGAGACAGGGTTGTAGCCTATCCCCGATGTTATTCAATCTGTATATTGAGCAAGCAATAAAGGAAACAAAAGAAAAATTCGGAGTAGGTATTAAAATCCATGGAGATGAAATAAAAACTTTGAGGTTCACCGATGACATTGTAATTCTGTCACAGACAGCAAAGGACTTGGAAGAGCAGCTGAACGGAATGGACAGTGTCTTGAAAGTAGGATATAAGATGAACATCAACAACAGCAAAACGAGGATAATGGAAATGCTGAGGGAATTAGATTAGGAAATGACACACTTAAAGTAGTAAAGGAGTTTTGCTATTTGTGAAGCAAAATAACTAATGATGGTCGAAGTAGAAAAGATATAAAATATAGACTGGCAATGGCAGGGAAAGCGTTTCTGAAGAAGAGAAATTTGTTAACATCGAGTATAGATTTAAGTGTCAGGAAGTCGTTTCTGAAATTATTTGTAAGGAGTGTAGCCATGTATGGAAGTGAAACGTGGACGATAAATAGTTTAGACAAGAAGAGAATAGAAGCTTTCGAAATGTGGTGCTACAGAAGAATGCTGAAGATTAGATGAGTAGATCACATAACTAATGAGGAGGTACTGAATAGAATTGGGGAGAAGGGGAGCTTTTGGCACAACTTGACTAGAAGAAGGGATCGGTTGGTAGGACATGTTCTGAGATATCGAGGGATCACCAATTTAGTATTGGAGGGTAGCGTGGAGGGTAAAAATCGTAGAGGGAGACCAAGAGATGAATACACTAAGCAGATTCAGAAGGATGTAGGGTGCAGTAGGTACTGGGAGATAAAGAAGCTTGCACAGGATAGAGTAGCATGGAGAGCTGCATCAAACCAGTCTCAGGACTGAAGACCACAGCAACATCCACTGTGCCAACATACAACTAAATCTGTGGGGGGTGCGATGGGGAGGTTCCCTAGTAAGTATCACTGAAATTAGCTTCCTGTCGGCAGAAATTTCATTTACTTCTAATCTTTCTTCAGCAGCAATTTTCTCTCTAGTTATCACGTTTCCTTTCTCTATTCTCCCTGTTCTCAGACACGACACACCTGGTCAACGGCCATGCCGCCTGTCCCCAGTCCCCCTCTCAGTGATTGGCGTGCGACCCTAGACTGCAGGGGAGCAGAATCTAGATGGGCGGCGGGCCGGAAATTCCTCGTTTCACGCAGGTTGCGTGCGGCGCACGCCGGACCGGGGGGCGACTGCAGCCTGACCCACGGCGCCGCGCGGGACGCCTAATTGTGTTTACTAATTGCGTCCGTTAGCGCCTGTTAAGACGCGCTATCGTTCTGAATCTGGGCCGCCGGTTAAGATTGTCTGCCGCCGCTCTCCGCGGCCGTGTTCCAGATTAATTAACCGAGCCAAATTACATCACTGCTTTCGACGGGCTCCTAAATAGCTGGCGGCGTCTTCCGTAAACAACTTTCTTACCGCCTTCGTCTTAACGAAGGGAGGATACTTTCACTCAGCTATTCGAGTGTTGACGGGCCCATGAGAGTTAATTGGGTCGCCCTCCATTCGGCTTGTGTAAAAAAATTAGGTTGGCGCATAACCTTCTGACATTTTTTTTTCCGTAATTTAGTGAAAAATGGTTCAAATGGCTCTGAGCACTATGGGACTCAACTGCTGTGGTCATTAGTCCCCTAGAACTTAGAACTACTTAAACCTAACTAACCTAAGGACATCACACATATCCATGCCCGAGGCAGGATTCGAACCTGCGACCGTAGCAGTCGCACGGTTCCGGACTGCGCGCCTAGAACCGCGAGACCACCGCGGCCGGCGTAATTTAGTGAACACAACAAACAAATATAACAGAGACTTCAATCATCAATTGTATATTCTCCTTTTTGAGGCTAAGAACTCGTGTAGCCATGCCCGGAGCCCATTTTCATCAAATGGATCATGTGGCTCTAAGCACTATTGGACCTAACATCTGAGGCCATCAGACCCCTGGAGTTAGAACTACGTTAACATAAGGACATCACACACATCCATGCTCGAGGCAGGATTCGAACCTGCGACCGTAGCAGCCGCGTGGCTCCGGACTGAAGCGCCTAAAACCGCTCGGCCACAGCGGCCGGCTGCATTACTCTAACAATAGATCATGTTACTTAAGTGGTCCGATGTGCGGGATAACGGCTCATCGATCGCCTCGCCTCCTCTGTCTTCCTCTACGGGACACACTGTATCCTTATCAATTGATCTGTCCAGATCTCGGTTCATAGACACATCACTGTGTAGCCAGTCTCGGAAATTTTTCGTTATTACGCCATCACAAAACAACCAGAAATTTGCTTTCTAAAAGTCCCAGTTATAACAGGTTACATTAGATATCGTTTTTTATTTTATTTTTTAAATCTCCGAACTATACGCGGTTATTTCTCTGCCTCGAGATGACTGGGTGTTGTGTGATGTCCTTAGGTTAGTTAGGTTTAAGTAGTTCTAAGTTCTAGGGGACTGATGACCATAGATGTTAAGTCCCATAGTGCTCAGAGCCATTTGAACCATTTTATACGTGGTTAATTCTCAGGCCGGACAATACGAAGCTTGCTTTTCATTGTATCAGTGCATTACCGGTTCACTCTGCGCTCATGACTCTTGCTGTTTTCCTGTTTTCCTGTGTTACACGTCGAGACTTGGACGCTTCCGCCGCAGCGGCTGGACTGTGCTCTCCCAGCTACTCGGTTTGTCCAGCTGCGCGGTGATTGCGGCCGCCGTGGCGGGCGTCCCGGGCCCCACTTAATGAAGTTGCCCTGTAAGCGCGCCACCGAGGCAAGGAAGACCCCCCCCCCCTGCCACTTTCCCGCTCCCTCTTTCTTTTTTGCCTGTCTTTCCTCATCTCTTTAATCGCTGACGGCTTTGAGGAGCGGCACGAGTTCGCCGGCGGCAGGAGACTGGCTCCTGCCCATCTTTTCTATCCCTTCTAATAGACAACGCTGATCAACTCGTACTTTGACCATGCAGCTTCTCTAGAAAGGAGTGATAATTCATCGAAACCCTCATCTGCCAACAGATGTTGTTGATATACCTCAATGGGGACAGCTGAAAGTGTGTGCCCCGACCGGGACTCTAACCCGGCTTCTCCTGCTTACATGGCAGATGCTCTGTCCATCTCAGCCACCGAGGGCACAGAGGATAGCGCAACTACAGGGACTTATCCCTTGCACGCTTCCCGTGAGTCACACAATCCCAACTGTCCACAACCTACATTCGTACTGTTCCTAATGGATATTTGCCCATTCGCTTATCACTCGCGCCAACTAAGGTGACGATTCGCGTAAGAGTTGGGGCAAAGTGTGCGCATTCGCACAGAAGGAGGTCAATGACCGGGTAGCCTTTAACTATATGAAGATAGTAACTGTTGAGGTATATCGACAACACCTGTTGGCAGATGAGGGTTTCGATTAATTATCACTTCTTTCTAGAGAAGCTGCATCGTCATCACTGATATCTGTTCTTTCAGAACAGTTACTATCTTCATATAGTTAAAGGCTACCCGGCCATTGACCTCCTTCTGTGCGAATGCGCACACTTTGCCCCAACTCTTACGGGAATCGTCACCTTAGTTGGCGCGAGTGATAAGCGAATGGGCAAATATCCATTAGGAAGAGTACGAATGTAAGTTGTGGACAGTTGGGAATGTGTGACTCACGGGAAGCGTGCAAGGGATAAGCCCCTGCAGTCGCGCTATCCTATGTGCCCTCGGTGGCTCAGATGCATAGAGCATCTGCCATGTAAGTGGGAGATCCCGAGTTCGAGTCCCGATCGGGGCACACATTTTCAGCTGTCCCTATTGAGATACATCAACAACACCTGTTGGCAGATAAGGGTTTTGATTAAAGTGTTTTAGAATTTGCCTCCTCGACTAGCTCTAAGGTTTATAACTGTTGCCTATTCCCCATCCTTCTGAAAACATAGAACTTTGTAATGTGGGCAGCCACAACCGCTAAACTCCATAGTGAATGGTAAAAGAATGAACCACAAGCCAGTTGTAATTGGAGATTTCTTTGCATTTGCATCTGGTTTCGCTGCACTAAAACAGCACCCTCAGATGTAAACCGTGTCACATTACCGCATCAAGACGGACCAACGTTCGTAGTAAGAAATCAAACCCTTTGATGGGTGAAGGTCGTCAAAATAAATATAACGGGGCATCGAGGCAAATAGTTATATTAACGCTTTACGAACGTTAGGGGCATCTACGTCACTGCGCCACGACACTATTTGCTCCGATGTCCCGTTTTATTTGTTTTCGCGACTTTCCCTCTGCAGGTGTTTGATTTTTGACTACGAACGTTGGGACGTCTTGGTGCGTTAGTATGACACTGTTTTCACCTAAGGATATTGTTTCAAAGCAGCGAAACCTGTTGTGACAATAAAGAAATCACCAATTGCAGTTGTCTTGCGTTTCATTTTACTTCCATTCATTCCTTCTGAAAGTTAATGGCAGAACAGTTCCTTCTGAAAGTACCTATAGTGTATCCTTCACCGATCCGAGCAGGTGCTCTGCCTGTGTAAGGCGTTAGCTGTAGCAGTGTGCACGCAAGAAGGCCGCTGGCGGGGCGATGCGCGCTGCTGATGTACCACGGAACGCGCCAGCCAGTAACGACATTCTGCTGCATTTGAGTGTAGAACGCGCTTCGCGGGGGCCATTAGGACATAATTATGACGTTTTTCTTATGTAAGGTTGGTGCGGTGGAAGTACTTAGCCACTGTAATGTCCCTTATGGGTCGCGTAAAAGAAACAAGAGAAGTATTTCGTTAAGAAGCGACGGGGACAGTTATTGGAGGAAATAAATTTCTCCAGAGAACCACAAGCAGAATAAGGCCGTGTCCTACGTCAGCGACAGAAGCGAGCAACAGCTTCAGGCGAGAAAACACAACCGCAGGTGTAGTTACGGAAGTGTCCGTGAGCGACATCTGTGTCGCTGCCTGTCTCCCGCTGCAAAGGCGACGTTTGAATTCAAACGTGTTTGAATCTTGTCGCTGCAGCACGCGCAACCGAGAGCGACAGCCACGTGTCTTCTCGGCAAAGCAATGGAGCCGACGCGACAGCAGCTATGAAATAATTATCATCCGTTGTTAAGAAAACTATTCGGTGAAAAAAATTGATTCTTCCGCATCTTATAGCTTGATATCATTAAACATTGATGATGATGATGATGATGTTTAAACGATAAAGGTCTGAATTTATTTTCGTTATTCGTCATAGCACGAAATTGAATACATGGCTGCATGAAATTTTTAAGAATTTGCAGAGGTAAAATCACATTGCATAGACTTTCCGTATAGTTCATTTAAAAATGGTTCAAATGGCTCTGAGCACTATGGGACTTAACATCTATGCTCATCAGTCCCCTAGAACTTAGAACTACTTAAACCTAACTAACCTAAGGACAGCACACAACACCCAGCCATCACGAGGCAGTGAAAATCCCTGACCCCACCGGGAATCGAACCCGGGAAATCGGGCGTGGGAAGCGAGAACGCTACCGCACAACCACGAGATGCGGGCCAGTTTATTTAAGGCCATACATTATTGCGTGTGAAATGTAAGCAATATGTCTAAAGTGTATTTAAAGTTGAGACCGGAATGATATGTCTTTTCATTCTTGAGATATTGGTTGTTATATCCGCGGACAGGTCGCTCGTGACGCGTCCGAATCTTTCCTGCGCTTCAGGAATCAAGAGGTCGTAAAAAACGTCGTACCTCATAAATGACTCAAGATATCGAAACGACGATTTTTGGAAATAACAGCACGCAGGAAGAGCTATTTTATCATATGATTAACACTCGATACGTTTCTGTAAACGCATGAGCAGAGCGAAAACAAGACTCCCTATAACTTAAACGGGGTATCAAAGTGACCAGCATGAGGTGTAGTTTGAAGGTAATCAGCGTAATTAACGAAAGCTTAATTAATAAGTTGAGGAAAAATTGAAATATTTCACGAAAAGCTGCTGCAAAGCTATGTAAATCAAGTGTCGAAAATTTCTTCTTTTCAAGACCTAGCTATTTTGCACATAAAAAGATACATTGGTGCGGTATTTAAATGTCAAAAAGGCTTCCTTCGAATCAAGTAAGGTAGAAAGGCAAACGAGGAGTCAGTAAGATCATGCTTTCTGAATAAAACTTGAAATTAAAAAATGAAAGAAATCAAATATTTTAAGAAATTCCCTAATATTTTTTATTTCATACTCTTAGACAAATAATTACACAAAACATGTGACTACCTTTTCAAAATTTTTGTAAGCTTTACTTTTACAGACTCTTTAGAATAATTGAAACGCTTGGCCTTAACAATGACTGCTGATGAATTACGTTCCCAGCAAGCATCTGTAAAATTTCGTGGTTCATTGTAATTTATTAGGAATTAAATGTGTGTGATATAATGAGATAGATGTGAAGATCAAGTTCTTTGGCAAGGCCTTAAAAATACACTTATTGATGCAATGTAAACAGTATACATACAGGTAAAACTTAGTATACAGAATTGTATCTGAGTCAGTAAAAATATAAGAACGCCCCAGAATTGAACCCACGACCTTTTCCTAACGCATATTCACAAAATGTAAACGCTACCGCTACTGTTGTAAACCATTATCAGTCTGTGTACTTATGTTTGTATTTAGCATAGTTAGTCATGTCGTAGTCATTCCTCCGCACTTATAAAGTTCTTGAACATGTAAAAAAACCTTCGTATTTAATTTATTGATGAGATCGTCGAATGCTCCTCTGCTCATTCACTTGTATTCGAAGAATTTGTCTGGTGATCTTCGTAGTTGATATTTAGGAAATTCTCGGTGGAGATTGCTCCCTTTGTAAATTTCATGCACAGTATTCCTTTTCGCTTTATTTTCTTAAGTGAAACTAGTTCTGTAGCCTTTCTCTCCAGCTACAGTATTCTACAGGTTAGGGACGCCGTTTCATTGAAACAGCTGGTTGGCTCTAAGCAGCCACCTTGTAGGACACCCAAGCTCTTCGCCCGATGCTACTGCTTGTCGCTGGAGTGTCTCGTATCCACAAGTCGCTCGCTGTCGTTCGCTCAGTCGCTCACGTAGGACACGGCCTAAGTAGCTCAATGTGCCGCTTACTCCAGTGTCGCCAGTTTCCATGATAGGCACGCCTGGAGAGACAGAGAGCACATTGGCGTCGCCGCACAGTATTCTCCGTCTCTCTCTGCGGAGAACGCACCACATACCCGCCCTTGTACTTGTACACCGTTCTAGTGCTGCACTCGTACCGCTGGGAACATCGAAACTCGAGAAGTGAGGCGACAATGCAGTGACCTGCGAGTGAGTCGCGACGCGGCTGGAAGGTGGGAGAAGCTGCCCGCCCTGGAAGGAGACCGACAGCAGAGCCGTCCTTGCGTTGGCGCAGGTGCGGCGGCGCGGCCAGCCGTGCGTGGGTCGGCGCGTAGGATCCGCTATTTATAGGGGGAGGCGCGAAACGCGATAACCGCCGCCCAGCTGTCTCCCCGTGTAAACAGAAACACTGCGCTCGGCGGAGCGGAAGGCCACCGCTTTACGAGCCATTATCACCGGAAGACTGTCCACGGCCGTGCTCACTCGCCATATCCCGACTGCGTCGTATTACAATGAGGTGACAAAAGTCACGGCATAGCTATATGCAGACATACAGATGGCAGTAATATCGCACCACAAACTATAAAAAAACGCAGTGCGTTGGCGGAACTGTCATTTGTACTCAGACGATTCATGTAAAAATATTTCCAACGTGGTTATGGCCGCACGACGGGAATTAACACACTTTCAACGCTGGGTGGTAGTTGGAGCTACACGCATGGGACATTCCATTTCGGAAATCATTTGCGAATTCATTATTCGGAGATCCACTGCGTTAAGAGTGTGCCGAGAATACCGTATTTCGTGCATTACCTCTCACCATGGTCAACACAGAGCCTGACGGCATTCACTGAACGAACGAGAGCAGCGGCTTTTGCGTATAGTTGTCATTGCTAACAAACAAACAGCATTGAGTGAAATAACGACAGAAATGAATGTGGGACGTATGACGAAAGTATCTGGTGGAATAGGGCAGCGAAATTGAGTGTTCTAGACTATGTCAGCGGACGACCGACGGAGTGGCTTTCCAAACAGCACGACATCACCTGCAAGTGCCTCTCCTGGGATCGTGACCACATCGGTTGGAGCCTAGACGATTGGGAAACCTTGGTTTAGTCAAGTGAGTCTCGATTTCAGTTGGTAAGAGCTGATGCTAGGGTTAGAGTTTGGCGCACACCCTACGAAGCCAGGGACACAAGTTGTCAACAAGGCACCATGCAAGCTGGTAGTGGCTCTATAATGGTGTGGGCTGTGTTTACATGGAATGTACTGGGTCCTCGGAGCGTTCGAGTACTGGGAGACTGTTTGCAGCCATTCATCGACTTAATGTTCCCAGACAATGATGGAATTTTTACAGCTGATTATGCGCTATGTCACCGGGCTACAAAAAAATGGCTCTGAGCACTGTGCGACTTAACTTCTGAGGTCATCAGTCGCCTAGAACTTAGAACTACTTAAACCTAACCAACCTAAGGTCATCACACACATCCATGCCCGAGGCAGGAGTCGAACCTGCGACTGTAGCGGTCGCTCGGTTCCACACTGTAGGGACCGCACGGCCACTCCGGCCGGCTCACCGGCCTACAATTGTTCGCTATTCGTCTGAAAAGCATTCTAAACAATTCGGACAAATGATTTCGGGTTCACAGTTGTGGACAGCTATAGAGAGAGAATGGCTCAGTATTCTGCAACAAGTTGTTGAGTCGATGCCAAGTCACTGCTATACTGAAGGGAAATATTGTACTGAATAACTGTAGTAGTATTGCACAGGAGCCGCGGTACGGGCAAGGCCAGAATAAATCGCTTCGACATTTGTAGGTGCTATCTTTATGCCGCTTTGCAGCCGCGTGTTAGACAGTAATGCACTGGTTCATCGAATAGGACAAAATGGTGATCACTGGTTGAAGTGGAGTGCTGTAGATGGTATATAACTGGTATCAGGGAGTCATGTGAATCTCCACGGCTGAGCTAAGTCATGGAACTGCCGAGATGTGTATGTGGCTGGCAGTTGTGTGGTATCGGCACTGTAAGATACGGGGACACGGAGATGCGATAGAATGACGGAAAGGAGTTATATGGATATGGTGTCTGTTCTTTCGGACATGTCCGAAAGAACAGACAACATTCATGACCTGCAGCCGTCTAGAACGAAATTAGAATTATATTAATACCTTCAGCTGCTAACGGCCGTTGATATATATCAACGGGGACAGGTGAAAATGTGTGCCCCGACCGGGACATCTCCGAAAGAACAGACACCATATCCATAAAAGTATACAGTTCTGGCAACACCTGCCATGACCTCCTCCTTCTCTGCGGATGCACAAATATTCCCCGAATTCTTACGGGACTTCGTAATAATGTCTTCCACGAGTAATGAGTGTGTTGGGGTGGGACACTACGAATGTAGTGTGTGGACATACAAGGTGAGAATGTGGGTCTCGCGGGAGGCGTGCGCGAGATAGTCCCTGCAGGTGCGCTGTCCTCCGTGCCCTCGGTGGCTCAGATGGATAGAGCGTCTGACATGTAAGCTGGAGATCCCGGGTTCGAGTCCTGGTCGGGGCACGCATTTTTCACCTGTCCCCGTTGATATATATCAACGCCCTTTAGCAGCTGAAGGTATTAATATAATTCTAATTTCGAAAGGGGTTATTGTGTGCGGACGTGCCCATGATGACACTACGAATGTTGTTGCCGATTTGTTAGTTTGTCGGCGCCTAATGCCCAACTTGTCTACAAGGAATGGCATACCATTGACAGCCGTGTAAAGCATAGTAAGAACAATTGTCGTAAAAAGGTGCAATCCAACAGGATCCAGAGAGACGAGCGTCACAACTCGTCAGTGACAATCAGTGTCAAACCCAAGAGGAGTTGTTGCGGCAACCTCAACCAGATTCCAGATTATCATTTCGAAGGGAAATGCAGGCGAAGGACTTTTGAAGTCGGCTATCTCGCAAAAGGCTATTGCAGTACGTAGAGCTAAACGCTTCCATTGTGAGAAGCAACACGGAAGCTGACTACAGGCGTGTAATGTCGTCTCACGAGTCGCGATTTTGTCGAATTTCAGTTGATGCAAGACGTCAAGTGCAGTGGCGCTTTAGTGTATTTTAACATTCTACGTGACCAAGTTCACCGTTTCTTCGACATCTGTAAGATGAGTTTGGTGTGGACACTGGTGTCTTTCGAGATACCAACAGGCGTGTTCACACAGCTGCACGCGTACATTGACGAACTTTCAGGCAACCAACCGCACGAATCACCTATAAAGGATGTCTGTGAGTAGTTGGAACAGTTGAGAAACGTAGAAATCAACATCCCCGCAATTTGGTTTCTCTGCGGGATTTAATAGTCACCGCCGGCCAGTGTGGCCGAGCGGTTCTAGGCGCTTCAGTCTGGAACCGCGCGACCGCTACGGCCGCGGATTCGAATCCTGCCTCGGGCATGGATGTGTGTGATGTCCTTAGGTTAGTTAGGTTTAAGTAGTTCTAAGTTCTATGGGACTGATGACCTCATATGTTAAGTCCCATAGTGCTCAGAGCCATTTCTAATAATCACCGTGTGGCTTCGGCTACCTATGCTTTACCTGAAAAAAATTGTGGTCTCTACTTCTCACTAATTGATGATCACTGTCGAGGCAAGACACGATGCTACAGATTATTAGCGTAACGTCTTGCGGTGGTGACTTTTTTCGTTTTTGGCCACTTTGATACCTAGGAAGTAAAAGACACACTGATTTCAAATCGTGCTGCTACTATTCCTCATTTAGTTTGTCTCTCTGCCTGTCCTCGCGATGTCAAGTGGGACCAACAGTTGATGCCGATCTCAAAAGCGCTGCCTTTGAGTGCTCTGTAGCCTCACCGACCGCTCACGCCTGAAGGTGGACTTCCGTCTCCAATAGCTTCGAGCACGCAGAAGCTTTTTATTGCAAAAAGTCTTGCTCGCCATCTTAATTCAGTTGTTAACGCATCGTAGCCACCTACACTAGAGACACAGGCTTAAGGCACAATACACACTTCACGAATGTGAAGTGCCATAGTGCGCGACGAAGGAAAACTTTTCCAATTACGCAGTCTCTATCCCAGCCAACAATGCTGTACGTCTTGACTTCCATCAAATCTTCCACGAGCATTTTGATCTATTGAGTCGACGGATGAAATTAGAAAATTGTTGAAGGCCACGTTACCGCAGTTGTTAATACGCTCCATGCCGTGGAAGTATAATGAAACTTCAACATAAGTGAAATTAGTTTTCACACCTTGTTTCGTCCTGCTTAGTTTGACTTAGCGATTCAGTAAGTAAGTCTAGGGTAATATAACGAAATATTGAAGTCATCGATTTGTTTATGTTTTTCTGCACTTCGGGCATTTCCAGCCACCGTCTGTATCGGACATTCGGACACACGAAGTCGAACCGTTAGATCGTAGATTCCTCCCCTCTACCACTACCAAACAATGACGTTTGCTCGTAGATGTTTGTTTCATTTCGCTGGGAGAAACGAAAGGAGCCTCCCTAAAGAAGTTATTTGGGATCCAGCGTACTGTAGCACACGCACATAAGCATTCATTTTTTTTCTGGCTAGTGCCAAGAATGTATCACTGAAGCCGTCGGCAGCACTATTTAAGCTGCACTGGGCACGTTTCACTGTTATCTGAAGAATGCTCTCGGGCTGTTTTGCTCTGTTTTCATCTCGTAACTTCTCGAACAGTCAGTTACGACTGCTGTGGGAACACAAATAGATAGAAATAACTTGCCTCAGCTGAAAGCTGTTACTGGCTGGAGTACGCTCTTTGGCGGTGAGGGGTGTACTCTATGGGGTAAGGCGTCTTCAATTCCCATTATCTGTACGTACTTGCAGTTAGCGATAACTGCCAAAGCTAAAGCACCAGTCTAACAGAAGTTACCATATCCACTAAATACTTGGCTTGGTAACTGTATATTGACTGATACGTTTTGAATCCCTATTTCTACCATGGTCCGTGCTCTAACCACAGCATCCTAATATTGTAGCTGTCAAACGGTCATTACGATACAGAATTCTCTAATCTTCTTAACCACTAACGAAAAACAGTTCTCGTACTAATGATATACTGCATCGCCAGAATTATTAGCACTTACACACATAGATGGACAGATTCATTGGCTTTGCTTATCACCCAATGAAAACTTTAATGATCGACTGAGTAAAACGTAGATGAAATTTTGCATGTCCTTCTGCTGTCGTACCAGAAACGGGACTAGCGGATAATTCCCTTATGAATCAAGTTGACTTTTTTTCGATAAAGGAAATGGTGCACTAAGCGAATATTATCAAGAAAATTATTTGATAAAAACAAACAGATAAGTAGATGATGACTAGAGCCAATGCAGGAAAGGAAAATATCGCACTCCGTTAGTAATTTCTTTCGGAACATTATTGTTAATAACATCCGATACATCTTGTGTGTGTGTGTGTGTGTGTGTGTGTGTGTGTGTGTGTGTGTGTGTGTGTGTGTGTGTGTGTGTCTCTGTGTGTGTGTGTGTGTGTGTGAAGCAGCGATGATTCCATAATCTGGGTCATCCCATGCACTCACGTTGAGCTTTATGTTCCCTCTCCACTGACTCATACCGCCTGAGTGGAACCTAGTTCAACTGTGTATACAAAAAAGGTAGTCAGTGTCTTACCTATAAAACAGACTAATTTGGAATTAGCAGCGGCGCAGTTAAAGGCTGGTGGCGAAGAGCCGGGAGATATTTTAGTCATAAACAGAACGGATTGGGAGGAAGTACTACCAATTAAAGTTTCTGGAATACAAGAGGGGAAAAAGCGCCACCACATGCAGCTAGAATCACATGAAACAAATTGTAGATCAGGAAACGTACTCAACTGGCAAGAATGGAGCCCACCCCGAGCACGAGTTGACAGAAGTCGAGAAGGGAGGGGAGGCCTATCAACCTCGAGTGCCCCGATCGGTCAGGAACCGGTGCTCGCAGAATTATCGCTGACGTCAGCCAGACAAATAATTGTGCCGGCCAGGAATATAAGGCAACGCACGACGCCGCACCTACCGATACACCGAGCTCGCCTTGCACGTACAGCAGACATTAAACGCTGGGTCAATTCACTGGCGCGTCACTCGCCCTTACTTCCACGATCGGCATATTTTGAGTTCTTTAGGCGTTTAGTGCAGAGAGAACTGTTATCACTTCGTACTTGGAAGGATGGAGCACCGAAAATGAAGTGCTAGGGTTACGAAATGTATAAGGCAGGGATCTAGTCTTTCGACCCAACTGTTCAGTTTATATACCGAAGAAGCAAAGACGAAAATTGAAGAAAGGTTCAGGAATGGTAGTACAGTTCAGAGTGAATTGCAGGACTTATTAAATGTAATGAGCGTACACTATTGATTGGGAGTAAAACAAAGAAAGACAGACGCAGTGAGGAGTAGCATAAATGGGATTATCGAATAACTTATCATCAAAACTGACGACCATGAAGCAGATGAAGTAACGGAATTCTGTCACCTTGCAACGATTAGCACACGACGAGCGAAGCAAGGACGGCATGAAAAGTAGGCTAGCACAGCCAGAGAGGACATCTCAGGCCAAAAGAAGTTTACAAGTATCAAACATCAGCCTTAATTTGGGAAGCAAATTTGTGGGTTTGTACCTATGGAGCACAGCCTTGTATGGTAGTGAATCATAGACTGTGGGATCTCCAGGAAATAAGAGAATCGAAGCGTTTGAAATAAGTTGCTATAGAAAGATTCTGAAAATTATGTGGACTGATAAGATAAGAAATGAGGTGGTGCTCAGCAGAATCGGCGAGGGGAAGAACATTTGGAAAACATTGACAAGAATGAGGGACAGGATGATAAGACGTGTTGAGGCATCAGGGGATAACTTCTGTGGTACTGGGAGCTGTAGGGTGTAAAATCTGTAGAGAAAAACATAGATTGGAAAACATCCAACAAATAATTGAAAATGTAGGGTGCAAATGCTACTCTGTGATGATGATTACCATAGGAGAGGAATTCTTGGCTGGCCGTAGCGAACCTATCAGACAACTGATCCAAAAATAAGTGGCGTAACAAAAGAGTAGGGGGCGAGTGCTTGTATTTAAATGCGATGCAGTGTTTCTTGTGACATGTATGCATGTCCGCAGCAACATTGCATCGTATCTAGGAATAATACAGACACTGCATCGTTGTACTCATATTTATCCGCCGATACCGGGCAAGCGACTTTAAATTAAAATTTCTCCACTGTGCGGGAAAATACCTATGTCATGGCTGTACGACTACAGGTTGTAGACACATGGTTGACGACAGACACATGGAGGTTTGGGTCTGCCAGTGAGTCGCGCTCGGGATAGCCTAATCGTAAGGCGAACGCCTGCAATAAGCGGGAAATCCGGATTCGAGTCCCGGTCTGGCACAAATTTTCACTGTCGTCATTTCATTATACGGCTGACGGATGTCCATATTCACAACTGCGAATACATTTCATGTACACTACTGGCCATTAAAATTGCTACACCAAGATGAAATGCACATGGTAAACGGGTATTCATTGGACAAATATATTATACTAGAACTGACATGTGATTACATTTTCACGCAATTTGCGCCTGGACATTGAGTCAAACAGAACTTGGATGGCGTATTCATCAAGAGTAGTGATTGGCGTATTGTGACGAGCCAGTTGCTCGGCCACCATTGATCACACGTTTTCAATTGATGAGAGATCTGGAGAATGTGCTGGCCACGGCATCAGTCGAACATTTTCTGTATCCAGAAAGGCCCGTACAGGACCTGCACATGCGGTCGTGCATTATCCTACTGAAACGTAGTGTATCGCAGGGATCGAATGAAGGGTAGAGCCACGGGTAGTAACACATCTGAAATGTAACGTCGACTGTTTAAAGTGCCGTCAATACGAACCAGAGGTGATCGAGACGTGTAACCAATGGCACCCAACACCATCACGCCGGGTGATACGCCAGTATGGCGATGACGAATACACGCTTCCAATGTGCGTTACCGCGAAAGCTCCAAACACGGATGCGACCATCATGATGCTGTTCACAGAATCTGGATTCATCCGAAAAAATGACGTTTTTCCATTCGTGCACCCAGGTTCGTCGTTGAGTACACCTTCGCAGGCGCTCCTGTTTGTGATACAGCGTCAAGAGTAACCGCAGCCATGGTCTCCGAGCTGATAGTCCATGGTGCTGCAAACGTCGTCGAACTGTTCGTGCAGATGGTTGTTGTCTTTCAAACGACCAGCTTTGGAGACTCAGGGATCGAGACGTGGCTGGACGATCCGTTACAGCCATGCGGATAAGATGCCTGTCATCTCGACTGCTAGTGATACGAGACCGTTGGGATCCAGCATGGCGTCGTTCCGTATCCCCTCCTGAACCCACCAGTTCCATATTCTGCTAACAATCATTGGAGCTGGACCAACGCGAGCAGCAATTTCGCGATACGATAAACCGCTATCGCAATAAGCTATAATCCGACCTTTATCAAAGTCGGAAACGTGATGGTACCCATTTCTCCTCCTCACACGAGGCATCATAACAACGTTTCACCAGGCAACGCCGTTCAACTGCTGTTTGTGTATGAGATGTCTTTAGGTTAGTTAGGTTTAAGTAGTTCTAAGTTCTAGGGGACTGATGACCATAGATGTTAAGTCCCATAGTGCTCAGAGCCATTTGAACCATTTGTGTATGAGAAATCGGTTGGAAACTTTCCTCGTGTCAGCACGTTGTAGGCGTCGCCACCGGCTGCAACATTGTGTGAATGCTCTGAAAAGCTAATCATTTGCATATCACAGCATCTTCTTCCTGTCGGTTAAATTTCGCGTCTGTAGCACGTCTTCGTGTTGTAGCAATTTTAATGGCCAGTAGGGTATTATATTTAAAGTTACTCGTATGAGCGCCATCTGTCGGTTGCTTAACTCTTACTAATTGTTTTGAATCTGCAATCATTTGATTGTGGGTAAAAGCAAACAGCAATGGCTTCAACTGTAGCGAAGTTCGTAGTGTAATTTTGTTTGTGTGCAAAATGATTTACAGCTGCCCAAATTCATGGGTCTACAATAATGAGGGAAAGAACTGGTAGCCAATAATATCGAGACTTTAGAATAGCAGTACAACGCATGATAAAGAGCAGAGTGGCAGACCCAGAATTCAGACCGAGCGAAACAAAAACAACGATATGATTGACGATTGGTGTTCCGGCTGACGAATTTCTTCATATTGGATGCACCAGTATATACACAATTGTCACCACGCGATTATCACAGAAAAGCTGTAGATATTACGAATTGCGTCAAAGGTGGATATCGAACCGACCAACATAAAAAACAAGGGATGTCAAGTAGACGAGCGTCTTTGAAACGCAATCCCTAAGCTGTTGGTGATTTGCTTTAAAGTTTTTATTTGTGACTGGACGCGACGAATGGTTTAGTGGACAACGGTTTGAAGATAAGGAGTATCTCGAGCCGCCTTTCTCATCCAGTCTGTTCAGAGGGGTGGAACGGGCAATGTTTCGAAAACCACATGAAAGTGAACGGAGGTTACTTGAAGAAGTGAAGTATGTTTTTATGGATATGAGACCGTGAATACGCTTTTGTTTCTAACGAGTTTAATTTTTTTTTATAGTTGAACGGCACATATTATCAAATATGCCTCGTATTTACGTTCTACGTCTATACTCATCAAGCCACATTACGGTGCGTGGCGAAGAGTACATATCACGGGCAGTTCTGCCTTTTCCTATTCCATTGGCAAATGGTTTGCTAGACGAACGATTGTTTGTAAACTTCTGTGCGAACTCGAATCTCTCTAATTTTACGTTCATGGTCTTTTAGCGAGATTTACGTAGGAGGAAGCAATATTGTTGGTCGACTCCTCTAGCAATGTAATTAAAACCGTGACACAGAACGTATCTCTTGCAGCGTCTGCCATTTGAGTTGGCTGATCATCTGCGCAACGTTTTCGCGCATACTATGAGCCTGTAACGAAACACGCTGCTCTTCTCTATTTTCTGTATCAGTCATATTTGGTACAGATCCCAGACTAACGAGTTGTTTTCAGATATTGGTCGAACGAAGGTGTTTTTTTTTAAATTTTTTTTTAGTTACCTTCTTTGTGCACTTGCTAGGTAATTTTCCATTGAATGTCAGCCCTGTATCTACTGTATATGCGATTAGTTTTCTGTGGTCGTTCCACTTTAAACCGCCCGGTACGCATGTTTTAATGGGTCTTTTTGCCTATTTGTGGGCAATGTATTAGATACATTGGTTTCCTAAATTAAAGCAACAAACCTCCGTTTCCCGTTCCGGTGTCTAATTCCCGATATAATCAAACAAACTGTCAACCAGATGTCCGTACGATCGTGTTCTGCACGGAAGATGACATTCCGGTCAACGGACAACGATGCCACCAATGACGGGCATTCCGGTCAACGGACAACCATGCCAATGATGACGTCACGACACCTATGGAACGAGATAGTGTTTGCAGGGTAGTCCCACATCCACAATCGCTGTGTACCCAGCTACAGACGGTAGGGCCTATATGCAGTATGGCGCAAAGAAGATGGTTAGCAGACACACTGCGGTGGAAGGCCATAGAAAGAAAGGAAGCAGGGCAGTCGCAAACTGATTCGGCCCGATGGCTTAATGTGAATCGTTCTACTGTTTCTCGGACGTGGCGACGGTTTATAGAGACCGAAACGGTATCCCGAAGACCAGGACACGGTCGACCACGTGTGACTTCAGAAGGGAGGACCGTTATTTGGCTGTAAAGGCACGACATTACCGCCTTAGTACTGCACGGCAACTGGCACGTGAGCACGCAGCATTCACTGTAGCGAGGTAAACGGTGTGCGGAAGTCTTCGACAGAGTGGTCTTTATTGTCAGAGACACGCTGTATGTCTACCTCTGATGCGTCTTCTCAGAAAGGAACGCGTAGAATGGAGTCATCAACATTCCACTTCGGCGGTCGAACTGTGGGCCAATACCGTCTTCGCAGATGATCCGGATTTAGTCTGGAGAGTGATTTTCGATGTATTCGCATCTGAAGAAAACGGCGAACTACGATTTCGGTACCCAGACATTGCGAAAAGAGATCGATCCCTATTGGTGTTTGCCACTCGAAACCCCTCTTCAAGAAATTGTACGGGTTTAACTGCTGTCAGGTATCGTGACCAGATCTTGGGGACCTCATCTGCGCTTGTTGCGAAATACTGTGGGCCCAGACGTCTTATTGTTGGAGGCGCGACGTGCTCGCTCTCCCGATTTCAATCCCATAGAGCATGTCTGGAATGCACTAGGGAGACGGCTTGCATCACGTCAGCACTCACCAACCACTCTCCAAGACTGCAAGCAGCTCTCCAGGAAGAATTGGCGTTATTGCTTCAACATGAGAGTGATGACATCATTCCCAGCATGCCCCGTCGATATCAGGCCTGTATTGCTGCTTGAGGTGGTCCCCCATATTGAGCACATTAACCAGTTATCGGAATGTGTGTGCAAATCCGTTAAATTGGGAAAATCAAAGAAAATTTTTGTCTACAATTATGCATGTTGCAGTCGTTTGCATTCTGTTTTTTACATTGTTTGTATTTTACTGCACTGTTTACACTTTTATGGCAAAATAAACAAAACCTTGCAAAATTTCCTTTTGTTGCTTTAGTTTTGGACCCCAGTATATTTTTATGTCGTTGTTCAACTACTAATCGCTGCACCAAGCTTCACTCTTCTTGAGGTCTCGTGCATAACGCTACAATTTTCTTGTCTACGACTTCACTGTATACAACAGTATCATCCGCGAAAAGCTTCACAAAAATTCTGACGTTATCTGTTAGGTCGTTTATATATACTGTCAAAAGTAATGGTTCCCTTGGGGAACGCCAGAAGTTACTTTTACGTCTGAAAATGTCTCTCAGTTGAGAACGACTTGCTCTGTTCGGTTTGCTAGAAACTCTTCGGTCCAATCACAGCAGGTCTCACATTCCGTACGCTCGTATTTTGTTCATTAGACGGCAATGCGGAACTGTGACGGCACACCATCCGGAAGTTAAGGAACGCGACATCTACCTGGATATCTGTTGCTCCCTGGGTGTCGTGGACGAAGAGAACGGGCTGCGTTTCACACGATCGTTGTTTTCGGTTCCCAGTTGATTGTTGCAGAGTAGAGTTGCGGCTCTGTCAGTCAGTCTGAATACGTTCGTACTGCGTGCTAGCTACAGACGTGAAAGCCAGAGCTTTATGTAGTATCTCTGTCTTGACCTGTTGAGTATTCGTTCTACGCAAAATTTTGCGTCGTTGACAGTATACAAAATACTGTTTACAACGAAAGCACGAAAAATTTCAACACATTGCGACATAATTCCGTTCACATTTACACTTCTTTTATGTTGCAGGAAGTCACAACCGCGGCAAGTTACTATCTATAGAATTAATAGCTCCTAGTTGCGTATAGTCCAGCCAAATTTGGGTTTCACGATATTCAGATATCCGCGTTTTCGTTTGGCACGGTAGCAAGTAGCGTTCCGTCTGGCGACAAGAGAATCGAGCTTACGTAAGGCGCGAATTCCTACCTCTTCTCTGTCCTTCGTCGCGGTTTAGCTAACATCCCGTCAACCGGGAAGACAGCACACTTCGTCACAGCGGTGCCACTCCGTTGCTAACACAAGCCTTCCGATTCAACCCGATAGCTGTCACGCTATGCACGCCACTGCTTTCACGCAGAACATTCGAACAATGGCATGTCTTAGTTGTGTTCAAACCTAAACGGTAATTTTTCTTGGTAACAAACTGAATGATTGAGAACACTGTACTAAAAAATTCCAATTTCGGAAACACATGAATTTTCTCAGCGTTGTAGTGGGACCATTGTTTAGCTAACGTTACGTACGAACGGAAAATCAACTGAACTCAGTCAGCATAGTAGAAGTAGTCTTCCATATTCTTGTTGGCGTTTCGTATGGGGAAATTACGTACAAAGTGCTTGGAGGAAGTAGGAAACTATACTTCTAGCGTCCAGGAAACGAGTCGTTTGACGTATCATTCACACTCTTCAGTACATGCGTGAACATCTAAATACTATATACACAGGAAGCACCAAAGTCCACGGTTGCTTCACACAAAACAGAACGGTTCTGCGGCTGTACGTTTTATTTGTTGGCTAAAGTCAAGCACCTTTTAATTGTAAGACGTTGCGTTTCCACGTACGCTTCTGGTAATTCTGTAGACCCTTCCCTGAGAAATAATTACATAACGGTGATATATAAAATGCCGAGAAGGAAATCGATTGCAATATGGTTACATGATAATTTTTATTTGCAGCTACGGAACAAGTAGGTCGAAACACATACTAAATTGTGTGAAAACTGTAGCTCGAAGTAGGATACATGCAACGGAAGAGAAGCCTTGAGCGTCACGAAGAGATTTATTATTAAAGTTCTGAGAGGCACAGTTTCCGAAGAGAGAGGCGACATTTTACTCCTTCCCACATACGTGTCACGAAGTGACTGTGACGTGAAAATCAGAAAAATCATAGCTGGCAGAGGTTTGCCGACACTCATTCTTGCCATGGGGCAACGCAGAAGGGGAGGAAATGATAGACGTTGGTTGGTTGGTTGTTTTGGGGAAGGAGACCAGACAGCGAGGTCATCGGTCTCATCGTATTAGGGAAGGACGGGGAAGGAAGTCGGCCGTGCCCTTTGAAAGGAACCATCCCGGCATTCGCCCGGAGCGATTTAGGGAAATCACGGAAAACCTAAATCAGGATGGCCGGACGTGGGATTGAACCGTCGTCCTCCCGAATGCGAGTCCAGTGTCTAACCACTGCGCCACCTCGCTCGGTGATAGATGTAGATGTAGAAATGTTACATTACAGATCGGGTATACAGTTGATTAACGTTAGAGAACTGCATGTGAATTGCGATTGAGAATTGAGTATGGCGTCACTCTGCCACGTCCTGCAATCTGAACCTCTAATTGTCGTGGCACGGACAGGGCATGTTGCTGGACAGTTTCTGTTCGTGCGGTTTGTATGGGAGCCTACAAACTATCAACAGTGGTTGGTTGACGTCTGGGTAGCCACCCAACCGTAACCTAGACACTTTTGATGGTAGACACATCTGGCTAATTGCGTTTTCATAGAAGACCTGCACACTGCGCGTCGGATTTTCATCTTCTGTGGCACCACATTCCAAAAGCTTCTATTCTCATCTTGTTTCACTTGGTTATCGTCCACAGTGGATTTCAATCAGGCGATGTAGAGGGAATGAGATGAGGAAACGACCTGCCAACAGTAATAGGGGAGTTATAATATTTGAGCACCAAAATATAGCCGACGGGCGAAGTAGAGAAGATATAAATTGGAACAGTTAGTAAAGCGTTTCTCAAAAAGAAAAAGAGTTTAAATCGAGCATAAATTTAAGGTTTAGGATGTCTTTTCTGAAGGTATTGACATGGAGCATAGAGAAGAAGAGAATAGACGCTTTTTAAATGTAATACCACGAAAAAATGCTGTAGATTCTATGAATGGATCGAACAACTAATCAGGAGGTACTTAATGAAATTGGGGAGAAAACAAATTAATGCCTGAAGTTGGCTAAAACAGATTGAAAAAGATTATTGAAATGTTCATCTACATCTACATTTATACTCCGCAAGCCAGCCAACGGTGTGTGGCGGAGGGCACTTTACGTGCCACTGTCATTACCTCCTTTTCCTGTTCCAGTCGCGTATGGTTCGCGGGAAGAACGACTGCCGGAAAGCCTCGGTGCGCGCTCGAATCTCTCTAATTTTGCATTCGTGATCTCCTCTGGAGGTATAAGTAGGGGGATCAATATATTCGATACCTCATCCAGAAAGGCACCCTCTCGAAACCTGGACAGCAAGCTATACCGCGATGCAGAGCGCCTCTCTTTTTGCGAAATGATTTGTCTAAAGTTACGAAATTAACAGGGGTAAGGAAACATTTAATATAGGCCCTACCTTTGAATATACGAGGGCTATTCAGAAAGTAGGGAACGTTTCCGTTTGACGCCGCTAGGCGGGCGCCGATTGCGTATAATTTGGAATGTGCGTGCTCGTCAGCTGAGTCGGCATCCATCCGTGACAGAGGGAACGTCTCTGCGCGTCTGGTTTTTTCGATATTCGAATTTGAAATGTGCGCTGCAATCGAAAATCCCGCCAGTTGTGAGGTGCGGTCTGTGATACGGTTTTTGTTGTCAAAAAGCCTAATACCTTTAGAAATTTATCGTTAACTGTGCGAAGTGTACGGAAACAACGTAATGAGTGAATGTTCCGTCCCGAAATGGTGCATTCGGTTTAAAAATGGCCGAACCAAAGTTCGCGATGAAGAGAAGAGTAGACGCCCGAACATTATGACTGACGATCTTGTGTTGATGAAACGATTCGTGAAAACCGTCGCTTCACATTAACGGAGCTTTCGCTTTCTTTTCCACTAGTTTCACGGACTTTGTTGTTTGAAATTGTCACTCAAAAGCTAGGCTACCACAAATTTTGTGCACGATGGGTGCCGAAAATGCTTACCGAGCATCATAAAGAACAGCGAATGGGGACAGCGTTGACATTTCTGGAGGCCTACCACAAACTTGGTGATTCATTACTGGATAGAATCGTAATCGGTGACGAAGGCTTCTGTGAAACACGTCAATTGCGAGACAAAATTACAGTCCATGGAGTGGGGGCACACAAGGTCTCTCCAAAAACCAATAAAATGTTTGCAAACCTTGGCAGCAAGGAATTCGATGGCGACAGTGTTTTGGGATAGGCAAGGTGTGCTTCTTATTGATTTTCTCGAACGTGAAGCAATCATAAATTCTGCCCGCTACTGTCAAACTTCGCACAGCCTTAGAAGAGCAGTTCAAAACAAACGCCGAGGAAAGCTAATCAAAAATTTTGTTTTTGCACGGCAATGCCCGACCTCACACGGCAGACCGCACTAAAGAACTCCTTAATTCATTCAAATGGGAAATTTTCCCTCATCTGCCCTACAGCCCCGATCTTGCACAAAGCGATTGCCACTTGTTTCCCAAGATGATGAACTGGCTTGTAACGCACCGCTTTGATGACGACGCGGAACTCCAGGTGGGCGTGAGTCACTGGCTGATGTCTCAGGCGGCAAAATTTTACAACGAAGGTCTTTCAAAGCTTGTCCACCGCTATGATAAGTGCCTCAACGTGTTTGGCGACTACGTGGAAAAGTAGTATGTTAGTCGCTCTTCCAGATCTATATAATAAAATGTATTACTTGTACTACGTTTTTTTAAAAAATGCCAAAACGTTCCCTACTTTCTTAGTAGCCCTCGTATAACAGCTGAGGCACTCTTACTTTAATTACGTAAAGAGACCGCTGAAGTTTCACCAGACCAATATCCTGTAGTACTTTTCTAACTTCTAAGATTCTAAGCTAAATGTTGGACTTTAAATTCCCAAAGATCACCTTATTTGCCGTAAACGATTCAGGAATTATTCAAAGGCGCTTCAAATGTTTCTCCAATCTGCTTTGTTTTGTACTTTAAAACAAATCATTTCACAAAACATTTTACCGGTTTTTTAAAATTTTTATCTTTATTTGCAATTTCTGTTCAGAAAGAACGAAATATAATGTATAGGGTTATCCTTTAGTCTCCACATACAAGCCAGTCACAGTCGCCCTGATATCTCCTCGTAAGTCAGCGGTGTTACGGGGAAGTGAAGGTGCGAACAGTGTCTCTTTGATATAATCAGTAGGGAAAAAATCACTCAATACACAGTGTCAGATCCAGAGACCGGAGGGGGGGGGGGGGGGGGGGTCGTCCATGCAGCAACTGTAGATAGATAGATAGACAGCTGATGCACGACCGATCCATCCTCTTAGTAGCTCAGTATCCAAGTACGCACTAACATCGTTGTGAAAGTTCAGTGGAGCACCATCGTGTTTAAAAATGAAATTATCATTGTCTCTCGCAGTTGCGGCATGAACTGCAAAAACTGCCTTCTCTGCTGGTGTGGCAACCACGTTGATAGAGATCATAAAAAAAATTACTTTGACTGGTGTTACATATAATTCCTTGCCTCTATGCAAACTTTTTTTTTTTTTTTTAATGGCTGAGAAGATTCAATCCGTGCTGTGATTTGATACTTGTTGACACTTCATTTACACAGCTACCGGCAAGTGTTCGTAAAATATTTCAAATTTTCCTCATATGAGTAATTTATTTTTTTCTGAAATTACCCTGATTTGCATGTAAGTCTTTTTAAAAAAATGGCTCAAATGGCTGTTAGCACTATGGGACTTAACATCTGAGGTGATCAGTCCCCTAGACTTAGAACTACTTAAACCTAAGTAACCTAAGGATATTACACACATGCATGCCCCGAAGCAGGATTACTCTTTTTCCCTCAAAACTAGACCTCGCGCTGGTCAATTTGGTACCTGATTTGTCCTTTTCCCACTCTTTTTGGCTATGAAAATTCGGAAAAAAATCTATCGCATTGTTACTGGACATCTCGTTTTCGTCCCGCTCAAACATTTGATTTATAAAAAGAGGGGACAGTTGATGGGACACACACGGAGACATCAAGCAATCGTTACTGCGGTAATGAGGGAAGTGTGCGGACTAAAACTGTAAAAGGAGACCAAAGCTTGACTCAGTAAACGGTTTCAAATGGATAATTCCGCGGTGATGAAGCGGCTTACCGGTGTACCGTAGCGTGGTGTGGATCGTGAAATCATTCGTCGGACTGAAGACGAAAACAACCACACTGTCGTGTAAGAAACTGCAGACGCTGTGGTTGTCTGACGCGTCCTGAGAGAGCGGCGACACGCCGTACGGAGCCGGGCAGCGGAGGGAATGCGGAGGTGGCCGCGGCGCGCGGCGCGCTGCCGCTGGACGGCTTCCAGGCCGGCGCCGCGGGCCCACGTCCGGCCGCCGCCTCGCCCAGGCGCGCCGCCCACGCCGGGGCTTCGGCACCGCCGCCTCCCGCCTCCGTCTGCTGCCGACGTGCCACGTGCCCTGCCCTGCCGTGGCACGGCGTGCCACCCATTTGCTCGGCTCTCGCATTCTGTGCGGCAAGTGACCGTACACCTTACCACCTTATCCTTACCTGCACACGAACCAAAACAATCTACATCTCTACCCCACAAACCACTGTAGAGTTCAATGCAGAGAGCCGTTGCCGTTGTGCCACACACTAGTTTCGTCCCGCTTTATTCGCATACGGGTACGAGGGAAGAAAGACTGTTGGATACCTCCGTGCGTGCAGCAATATTAGTGATCATTTTCGCTGCCTTTCTTTGTAAACGTTCAATACCTTGAATGAGATTTTCAGTCTGTAGCGGAGTGTGCGCTGATATGAAACTTCCTGGCAGATTAAAACTGTGTGCCGGACCGAGACTCGAACTCGGGACCTTTTCCTTTCGCGTGCTAGTGCTTTTCCATCTGAGCTACCCAAGCACGACTCACGTCCCGCCCTCACAGCTTTACTTCTGCCAGTATCTCGTCTCCTACCTTCCAAACTTTACAGAAGCTCTCCTGCGAACCTTGCAGAAATAGCACTCCTGGAAGAAAGGATACTGCGGAGACATGGCATAGCCACAGCCTGGGGGATGTTTCCAGAATGAGATTTTCACTCTGTAGCGGAGTGTGTGCTGATATGAAACTTCCTGGCAGATTAAAACTGTGTGCCGGACCGAGACTCGAACTCTGGAAACATCCCCTAGGCTGTGGCTAAGCCATGTCTCCGCAGTATCCTTTCTTTCAGGAGTGCTGGTTCTGCAAGGTTCGCAGGAGAGCTTCTGTAAACTTTGGAAGGCAGGAGACGAGGTACTGGCAGAAGTAAAGCTGTGAGGACCGGGCGTGATTCGTGCTTGGGTAGTTCAGATGGCAGAGCACTTGTCCGCGTAATGTAAAGGTCCCGACTTCGAGTCTCGGTCCGGCACACAGTTTTAATCTGCCAGGAGGTTTCGTTCAAGACCCTGCTTTAAACCTGTTTTTACGAGTCCCACACACTTGACCATCACCCTAGGCTGGGTCGTACGAGTGTTTTGCAAGCGCCCTCCTTTGTAGACTAATTGCTTTTTGTAAGTATTTTAACAATGAACCGAAGTGTGATAGATCAAACGAGTCTTCACCCACTCTGTAAAAATAAACCTTTCATTTACTTCAAATATCTTATGTAGGAGGTCGAATTTAGAGATATAGTGTAGTATACTACAGCGTCCAATTGTGATGACAGGTGTGACGCTGATTGTTCCTCGTTCATATACTTATATCGATATGGTGTCTGTTCTTTCGGACACGTCTCGCGGGATGCGTGCGCGAGATAGTCCCTGGAGTCGCACTATCCTCTGTACCCTCGGTGGCTCAGATGGATAGAGCGTCTGCTGTGTAAGCAGGAGATACCGGGTTCGAGTGCCAGTCGGGGCACACATTTTCACCTTGATATTATATCAACGGCCGTGAGCACCTGAAGGTATTCGTATATAATTCCTCGTTCAGGACTTGTCAAGCACTGTATACTGCGGAAGGGTGAATCCGGACTCTACCGACAAACTTACCGATATTTTTAATTACTAGCTTTGACTTTTACATGCAGCCATTTCTAATACATGAGAAATAATCCTACTTACTCAAACACTGACAGTATATCTTCCTGCCAAACACGTCATTCCATTCAGAAATAGACGGCCACTGTGGTCGAGTTGTTCTACGGTCTTCAGTCTGGAACCGCGCTGCTGCTACGGTCGCAGGTTCGAATCCTGCCTCGGACGTGGGTGTGTGTGATGTCCTTAGGTTAGTTAGGTTTAAGTAGTTTTTAAGTCTAGGTGACTGACTACCTCAAATGTTAAGCCCCATAGTGCTTAGAGCCATTTGAACTATTCAGAAATCCGCAGGGCAAGTTCGCCAGCTGAGTTGTAAAACTCTCGTTACGCTCATGATGTCTCACGTAAAGGTGATAACTTGCACAGAGTATAAAAAAATACTCTATCATATGTAATCCTGATGTCCGCTGGTGCCAGGAGCGTTTCCACACTGAATGATCCCCTCTACCCCGTAATTCTCAATTACTGGAGCTGGACGTCCGTCACTTGTTTGTGCTGTTTACACCCAGGTATCATACGGTTAATGTCTTCTTCGTCCCCACAGTCACTAGGGGCCATTCTTTCTGTCTGTCCGTTGTGTTTATCTGAGAATAGGAACGCGCCCGAGAAGCCAAGACGATTTTTGTCCACGGTCCTACTGGTTTGGTAACGATTCATGAAATTTCCTTTATAAACAATATGCGCCGTGTTTTATGAAGAAAATGTTTCAGTTAACTCAACAGCACCCACTGTTGTCAATACAGGTAAATGCCTCCTTCCCTATTCATCCCTAGACTTGGCCACTGAAAACTATCACTCTCGTGTTCTCAGGAGAAGAATAACGAAGATTTACATAAATAAGTGTAAATGCAGGAACCCTTTTAGCCCATGTGACAGACTGGACTCTGTATTCTACGCCCTTTTGTACTGAGGACGAGGCAGTGATGGACCTGCACGAATTTGTCCCCGATCGCTATAGAAAGCTACACGAGTCATAAAGTTGCCCTTTGGGACATCCCAGTGGCATTTTCTGCCTCTCGCTGTGACTGTCCATCTTGTGTCTTGCGGGTTGTAGCCTGACGCCTTGTACTATATTCCTTCGTTTAGAAGGAAACTCCAGAATCTAAAACACTGACATCCAAAACGGACGACCCCTGGGACTGTCGCATTTGGCCGAAGCTCCACTTGGCAGGCACATGTGAATATGATATATCTGTGTGAGAGGAACTATCTTTTTCATGCTACTGAAGACAACGTTTTGCCCTGGACGGAGCAGGATATAATTATTGAGTAGCCACTGTTCGCCTGTCCCCGTCAGAGCTTATTTATTGGAATGTAACGAGACCGTACTAGAGAAAGTAGTTACCCGGGACCCGCCACAGCTACATAACAGCGTTCCGTTCCACGGGTCGGCACACAGCCGCAACGCGCAGGTAGGCAGGTAACCTTGGCGAGTGGCTGTCGGCCGGCACACGCCCTTGCGCTCTGCTCTGCATGGCAACGGTCTGGGGGCCGGACCGGCCTCGCGGGGATAACCTGGCCATGCCGGCAGTAGGGCAGTGAAATATCGCACGGCGGCGTGCGCGGCATCACGAGCAGCAGGAATCGGAGGCCGATGCCCCAAGGCTGGGAGAAAGCGCCACGCCGCGGGGTGAAAGGCACCAGCTCTGAGCTCTGAGCACTGTGCCACCGGCCAGCCACTGCCAAACAGGCTTTCCCGACGTGTCACAAAATATTGACTTAAACTGGCACTTGTTCCAACTAACCCCTGTTTTCCGTGCGTATGAAATATGGCAGTAATGCTCAGATTGTTGTTCGGCGATGCAACCCTAAGTAGTGATTTAAATACAAGGTTATTATAAATGATAGACGCGATTTCGCAGTTTTTCTGTGGCTATATTATTTGACATATTGTCACAGGGCTTTGCACACACATAAAAGAAAAACTCAAAAGTTTTCTGGGCATATTACAACTACTGCATATGTGCCTCCCCACCTCCTCCCCCGTACTGATTCTGCAGATATCAAGTTGACAACCTGGTTCTTTCCACGTTCGGCGAAGCTCGTCCCTAACAATCTGTTCAGAAGCACTGTTGATGCGAGCTCAAGTTGTGGTAGGTTTGTCGGTAGAGGAGGCGTAAAACACTGAATCTTTCACACAGCCCCATGCAGAAAAACAAATGCACGGGGTTAGGTCGGGAGAGCGTGGAAACCATGACATGAATTGCTGATCATCAACCCAACTACGACCGATCCATCGGTTTCTCAGTTTCCTGTTTAATAATTCACGAACATTATGGTGAAAATTGGGTGGAGCGCCATCCTGTTGGTCTCCAGTTGTGGCATCAAACAGTTTTCCAGCTCATTATATATATATATATATATATATATATATATATATATATGTGTGTGTGTGTGTGTGTGTGTGTGTGTGTGTGTGTGTGTGTGTGTGTGTGTGTGGAGCAAGATCGAGGTCATTAGAGACAGTAGGAACCATCCCAGCATTTGCCTGGAGCGATTTAAGGAAAAGCACGGGAAACCTAGAACTGGACGGCCGGACGCGACTTTGAATCGTCGTCCTCCCGAATGCTAATCACTGCGCCACCACGTTCTGTGTGTCCTGCAACTCTCTTTTCGCAGAAGAAAAAAAAGGTTTAAATGACTCTGAGCACTATGGGACTTAACTTTTGAGGTCATCAGTCCCCTAGAACTTAGAACTACTTAAACCTAACCAACCTAAGGACATCACACACATCCATGCCCGAGGCAGGATTCGAACCTGCGACCGTAACGGTCGTGTGGTTCCAGACTGTAGCGCCTAGAACCGCTCGGCCACTTTGGCCGGCCACAGAAGAAAAAGGGACCATAAACTTAAAGACGTGAGTCTGCACAGTTGCGGGGGGTGGATGTTTGTGGAAGTAGTTCTGAAGCGTCGTTGGACTGTTACCGCAGACCGATATGAATACATTTCAAGCACAACACACACTTTCTCGACTCCGTTCCCCATATCGCCTAACTGCTAGGAGCTGCACTCTCGTGGCAGGAATCTGAAGTGCGGCTGCAAAAATATAAAGCTTTTGAGTTTTTCTTTATAGTGTTGAGTTTTGTGATAATGTGTCAATTAATTTAGCACAGTGTATTTACGAAATCGCTTCAGTTACTTGTAATAACTTTGCAGTAAAACACTGGAACAAATGCAAATATTTACATTAATATTCTATGAGATTGCTGTGTGTGTGGTGTTCTGCTTCTCTCGCCTTGTCAGTCGTCTTTTTATGGTTTTACTGCAGTTCTTGGTACTTGTTAGAAAATAGTATTTATTATTGTGTATCTACTTACAGGTATTGTGCCTCCTTGATTGAGCAGGCATTCTAAGTCACGCAAATCACCAATCACACTGCTAGTTTCCGTAAAATGCAGGATGCAAAGATATGGCGACACTAGTGCTTCTCGAAGAGTTTGGATACAGTTGGGCTATTCCTATTTTAGTGGATTACATTATTTATATAAAATTATCACCTTAACTTCTGTCAGTTTCTGATAGAAGAATGTAATGAAGTTCTCAATCCAGTCACAGATCTGGTCGGTTATGCATATTCGGTCGCATTAAGGACCCGACTCAATCCAGTTAAATTTCGGCGAGGACTCTCCTATGTCATCAGTAAAACGTACCTCAGTGACTTTCTATCCTAGACAGACTAGGAGACGATTGATAACTCCTTCGAGAACGCGGTGCTGTTGATGGTGTAAGCCACTTTTCTTTGAAAATCTTGTGCAATGAAAATCCGATGACGAAAAGTAGTTCGGAAGTGTAATAAAGTTCAGAAATAACAGGGGTATAAGTTTATCATTCACTAACATCGAATGGAAATCCTTTCGGGCTATCGAAATTGGGCTGCTTTGTCTTAATACTGACTGTTGCAACCTTCAGGCTAACCTCGGCTTCTGGCTAGGCTAGAGAACAACACAAGTAGACTACCAGTACCGGACGCGCGGAGTAGTTCCTTCCTTGAGTCTCTCACCGTAACAAACAGCTCGATCTGGATCACGGGCGGCCCAGAGGACGATATCGGCCGCTTACTGGAGCGAAAGTTCATCGTTGTGAAGGCCGATTCCTAAAAATTAGTTCACTGGCGGGTTGCCATATCACGAGAGCGCTGTCTCAGGAGTCCAAAAGGGCAGTGATTGTATGGAATGGAAAATGTCTGCCCCAGTTTTAACCGGTTTCGCGAATCTAGAAAGAGAGAGGAGGAAGGAGGGAGTGTGGGAGGTCATCGAACGCGTCACTCGTAGACGGACTGTTGGCAACTGTCTGGTACGTGATGTCTCTCCTCTTTTGTGTTTACTTTTTGTGGAAAACTGCAATGGTCGTACAGCAGACGCTATGGACACCCTTCAACTAATAGTGCCTAGCACGTTGTCCTGGAGGGCGACTCCTCATCGCAGACAAGCGTGTTGTCAGGGGTGCCCGAGGGAACTAAGTGTGAAAGGTCCTCTTACTGCATTTAAGAATGATCTCACTGATAGCTTGAGCAGCAATTTACGATTGTTTGCTGATGGCATAGTAGTGTACGGAAACGTGTAGTCTTTGAGTGTCTGTAGGACGGTGAAAGATGGCTTAGACAGGATTTGCGTTTGGTGTCATGAATGGCAGCTAGCTCTAATTGCGGGAAAATGTACGTTAATGAAGAGTGTAGGAAAAACAATCTTGTAATATTCGTATACAGCATTAGTGCTGTGTTGCTTGACATACTCTCGTCTAGGCTTAACGTTGCAAAGCGACAGGAAATGGAAAGAGCACGTGAGGTTGGTTGAAAGGAACCGGAATGGTCGATCTCGGATTATTGGGAAGATTCTGGGAAAGTATAGCTCAACTATAAAGGAGACGTCGTACAGGACGCTAGTGCGACCTATTCTTCAGTGCTGCTCGAGTGTTTGGGTTCCGCTGCAGGTCAGATGAAAGAAAGATATCGAAGCAATTCAGAGGTAAGGTGATAGATGTGTTACTAATAGGGTTCATAATGGTTCAAATGGCTCTGAGCACTATGGGACTTAACATCTGAGGTCGTCAGTGACCTAGAACTTAGAACTACTTAAACCGAACTAACCTAAGAGGATCTCACACATCCATGCCCGAGGCAGGATTCGAACCTGCGACCGTAGCGGTCGCGCGGTTCCAGACTGTAGCGCCTAGAACCGCACGGTCACTCCGGCCGGCAAATAGGGTTCGATCAACGCGAGAGTGTTGCGGAAATGCTCTATAGACGCCAATGGGAATCCCCTGAGTGAAGATGATGATCTTTTCGGAAAACACTATTGAAAAAGTTTAGAGTACCGCCATTTGCCATCGACTGCAGAACGATCCTACTCAACTGCTACCAACATCTATCTCGCGTAAGAGGGTAAGAGAAACCAAGACTCGTGCGGAAGCATAAGACAGTCGTTTTACCCTCGCTCCTTGTGCGAATCGAGCAGCAAAGTGAGTAAGTAGCAGTAGTATATGGTTTCCTGCACCGTACGGCGTACGTGGTCCCATTGAATTAGGGAAGTACGGGGAAGGAAATGGGCCGTGCACTTTCAAGGGAACCATCCCGGCATTTGCCTGGAGTGATGTAGGGAAATCACGGAAAACCTAAATCCGGATGGCCGGACGCGGGTTTGAACCGTCGTCCTCCCGAATGCGACTCCAGTGTGCTAACCGCTGCGCCACCTCGCTCGGTATGGAGTATAGATGTGGATATAGGTGTAAATGAGGTTAATGAAAAGTGCAGCCCTTGATTGTGCACTTACAAGGAAGAAACGAACACTGCGAATAAGGGCACTCCAAGGACGGTGTTATTAAAAAAAAAAAAAAAAAAAAAAAAAATAGAGCTGAAGCTCGCATGGAAGTAGACTGGTAACAAAATCAGTCGTGTCCGTTTCAAAGGCCTTGAGAGATAAAGGAAAAGCTCACAAACCTTAATCCGAATGTCCTAAAGCGATAGGAAACACTCTCTTCGCAAGTGCGAGCCCATCCCCTTCAGAAACACAAAGAAGAGCGTGATAAGGGCTTCAGGCTGCACTGGCACACTTGGTGAGTGGCGCCAGAGCATTCCGTCACTGCGAAACACGCGAAAAAAAGCAACTACCCCGTTTACGAGGCATCTTATTGCTAACACTCCTTATGTTTAAAAATCCATTGTGATTGTTCATAGCTGTAGCAACACGCTGTGCTAACGTTGAGCGCAATCTGAATCATCTAAACGTAGCCTCGGATAGAAAGTTGCTGTTGCAATTTCATCAGTTTACCAATAGAGGGTTTTATGCAAGTAGTTTACGATATGCTCGTGGAAATGATCACCAAGTTGAACTAAGCGCGCCACTTGCCCAAAACCAAAAGTACATTAATGTATGTTCTATCTCGGAAGCCATTCGGTATAGGGCATGAGTCCATATGAAGATTTTCACCTTAGATGAGCGTTCCTATCATATCCATGAATACTGATCATTACTCCTACAAGACAGTGTATAAAATAGGTGGCAAATACATGAAATCTAATTAAAAACTGGCAAGGGGAAAGATAGAATACAATATAGAAAGTATCCTTTGGAGTGGTTTGAAGAGGGCCCAACAGTAAATGCCCCCCCCCCCCCCCTCCTCCCCGCCCTCTCCACCAGTTTAACGGATGTGTAGCGGTCGACATTGTGACATACTCACATTCCGTCACTGGCTGCAGTGGTGTTTGGAATTTAATCCCTCGTTTTGGTATGCCGCCAAGTCGATAATGTTCCCAGTTAAACATTGATGCTGAAAATTTCTTCCACTACCAGGATTCGAACCGGTTATTTCAGGGCCAAGCGAAACAGTGCAAGTGTACTTTAGCAACCTCGGCAAGAAATTTGTGTTCCATTAACGCATTTCTGAAAATGGTGTATTAGGAAGTATTTTCTGAAGCCATTTGTCTGGCGTGTAGCATTGTACGGAAATGAAACGTGAACGATAAGCTTTTGAAATGTGATACTACGGAATATTATTGAAGAGTAAATAGGTACACCGAATGCCTGATGAGGACACACTGACTCGAACTGGGGAATAAAGAAATTTACGGTTGAATGTGACTAAAAGAAGGGATCGGTTGATGGGGCACATTCCGGTACATCAAGGAACCGTCAGTTTGGTACTGGAAGGGACGGTGTGGGGCGGGGGAGGGAGAGGATAAAAATTGCACAGGGAAACCAGGCTTGGATACAGTGAGCAGGTTCAAATAGATGTACGTTGCACTAGTTATTCAGAGAAGATGATGCTTGAATAGGATAGACTAACATGGAGAGCCGCATCAAACCCATCTTCGGACAGAAGACACAACCTTCGCAGCAGTAATACTAGTGACAAAAATACACTTCCGTCTCTGGATGATTTTGTTCTACATTTTCATTACTGTCACTACCAAATAGCTGATTGACTGTAGCGGCAAGGTCATAAGGTGCAGTCCGTTCCTCCCTGCACCTGTTTTCCGCTCATGAGTGTTTCAGCATCGTCCACTGTCAATCATCCGAGGAGACCGATGAAAATGCAAAACATAATTTTCGGTCCAAGACTCTGATTAGAGTACCTTAAAGTGTAACAGTACAATATAAAATCATTAATACGTCCAGTACATTTTCTAGAGAGCTTGTTACGAAAGTAGAGACACTATTAATAGCGATGCGGAAAAAAAGCCGGTGAAAGCTGTATGTCACTTCAATATTTTCACATTAGTAGGTAGTACCATCACCTTACTTCTGATGTCCACGAGTATTTTGAACTCTTAACTAGTGTCCTATGGTCGCGTCACAAGTTGTCTGCTGTCAGAGGGGTCAGGGGGACGCGATAAGAGAAAAATGCCCTATGCGCATGCGCAGCTCGAATAGTGACGTCCTAGCGGCAAACTCGAGCCATCTTTTTTTCGGTGCGGTAAGTGGGCCACTTTTGGTAGTTCAGGCTGTAGCGGCGGCGCCTGCTGAGAGACCTACTATCTGATGCCACTTCTCCTGGTGCGGGTAAAGTAATCAGTAGAGTATATCGAATGAAACTATAGACAAGATACATTTGGTATTTTAGTTGTAACCAGTGTAGTTTGTGAATATTGACAGAGGATGTTGATTCAGACTCTGGCTCTAGGCACTATGGGACTTAACATCGGAGGTCACCAGTCCCCTAGACTTAGAACTACTTAAACCTAAACCAACGTAAGGACATCACACACATCCATGCCCGAGGCTGGATTCGAACCTGCGACCGTAGCAGCAGCGCTGTCCCGGACTGAAGCGCCTAGAACCGCTCGGCCACAGCGACCTGCTGTTGATTCAGGAACACCATTTGAAACTAAAAATTTACCGTATGCCTAACAGTGAAACCTAACTTAAAATGATCAGATTGAGTAATAAATGCACACTGATTCTGTAAAGCGGTCATCACAAAATGAATTTCTTTATGGTAAACTGTCAGGATGGTGCAGCCTGTTTAGACTGGCGACCAGGAGGGAGAGTAGCAAGGTGGCACTGTGGTTAACGCACTGAGCTCGCATCTAAGATGAACGGGTTTCAAACCCTCGTCCGGCCACCGAGGTGTACGTTTCCCATGGTTTACCCAGATTGATTAAGGCGACTTGTGGTAAGGTTTCTTTGAAGAAGCATTCGTACTGCTATAACTATCACGATACCGGTATAATAATTCTTTTTTCATTGTTTGTATCTCACATTGTTGTTGAACTCTTCAGTCCGTAGGTTAGTTTGATGTATCTACCCTGTCCTTTGGAAGCCTCATTATATCTGCGTAATTACTGCATCCATTTGGTCCCCCTCTAAAATTTTTGTTTTCCTACAGCTCTCTTCCTTGGCAAATTCACTATCCCTTTGCGCCGGAGGATGTGCCCCATTTTAGTCACATTGTACCATAAATTTATTTTCTTTCCAGTTAGATTCATCATTAGTTATCCTATCCGCCACATTTAAAAAGCTTCATGTCTTTTCTTGTCTGAACTGTTTATCGTCCATATTTGACATCCGTAGGAGCCTACGCTCAAGACACATACATTGCCAGACTGCTTAGAGTACCACCACTTACTTTGCTGTCCTAACAATAAAACTCATCTGCTACTTTTGGTGTCTCATTTGCCAACCTAATTCCTTCAGAATTGCCTGATTTAATTGGACTACATTCAACGATCTAAACGTGGGGTTTATACACTAACCACTGCGCTGCGCCACAAAGTGTGTGTGGTTATGTTTATGACTCTGGCATTCCAGTCGCAACGTTGAATTGCAGCCTTCTAAAATTTGAATGCATGCAATGTCGTGTAATAACTATATAGGTCACGGTGAATCGCATCTTGTGCGGGAGGATGCGGTAGCGTTTGGTCACTGCTTTGTGTGAAATGTGGGTACATCGTCAGCATCTGTGTGTGTGTGTGTGAGCGCGCTCGTGTGTGTTTGTTTGTTTGTGTTTGTGTGTGTGTGTGTGTGTGTGTGTGTGTGTGTGTGTGTGTGTGCTTGTGTGCTTGTGTGCTTGTGTGTGGTTTTTTTTGTGTGTGTGGTTATCATGTGTGAATAACGCATCAAGAAAGAAAGACGGAAAAGGAATTGTAGGCGAGCTAACCAGTTGTGGCAGTTTGGCGACGGCGAACGTTTCGAACGTGACGTTGAGCGCTCTGATCAGAGAAAACCAACTTCAACGCGTGAAGTGTCGATTGTCAAGTAATTTAAAAAAAAAATGTTCAAATGGCTCGGAGCACTATGGGACTTAACCTCTAAAGGTCATCAGTCCTCTAGAACTGATAACTAATTAAACCTAACTAACCTAAGGACATTACACACATCCATGCCCGAGGCAGGATTCGAAGCTGCGACCGCAGCGGTCGCGCGGTTCCAGACTGTAGCGCCTAGAACCGCTCGGCCATCTCGGCCGGCTAGTAATTTTAACCGGTCTATAATTACAAGAGAGCGAAATTGGCAGCCAAGGAGGCGTGTCTCGATCCAGAAGTATCTCAGTGTGCTATCCCCTTGCACGCACTCACCTCGCTGTTGAGCTGACGGGTCATGCCTCGGTGGGAGGGTGAGTGGCTGGAAGTGACAATAAACTCCGTATAGTCAAGCCCACAACGCGTGTGTGGTGTACTTCCTTTCAGCCTCATCGACGGGACGAGGTTCTCCTCACTCGGCTTCGAATAGGCCACAACCTTATGACGCATGGCTTCCAGCTCCGGTGAGAGGAGCGTCCAATGTGTGGTGCTTGCGGCGTCCAGGTCACGTTTTATTGAATTGCGTTTTATTTTCTGACCAGCGGGCCGCGGCTGACTTGCCAGCGGACCTGCCATCTCTTTTAGGCAACACTCGGACTCACGTGGCTAAAGTTTTAAAGTTATGTGCCATGTCAAATGTTTTTACAAATATTTTAGGGAGAGGATTTTAATTTGCTCACTGTGTGACAAGCTCGCCCATATTTTATGTAAGTGGACAGCCAATCACAATTTCCTGTGACATTCTTGTTGCTATGTTTCCCCTTTAGGTTTTACATTCTTATGTAGCATTTTCCTTCTTTTCCTGCTTTCTTTGAGTGTATGCTTTAGTTTTATTAGGTCTGTCCACATTCGTTCCTTTTAATGCGTGTCAGGGCGCTGATGACCTCGATGTTGAGCGCCCATAAGCCCCAACACACACACACACACACACACACACACACACACACACACATACACACACACACACACAAACAGGTGCAATATATATTGCTATTGGAGTGGGGGTACGCAAGTAAAATTTCTACTCTGAAATGGTGTCATTTTTTTCCACAATATGTGAAAAAACTTTATCTCGTGCGGAAGCGACGGTTGCGCAGGTGAAAAAACTTTATCTCGTGAGGAAGCGACGGTTGCGCAGACAGGAGCTAGTTTCCTGTTTCCGCTATCTGTAGTACTGCGCCATGCGAGACGGCGCTACACAAGAGAAGAGCGCAGGTGTGGGCGGCGGCGGCTGGCTTGCGCGGGCGACACGCGACCCCACCCACGGGGTCAGCGGCGGGTCGGCGGACAGCGGGCAGGAAATAGCCCGCCGTCTGTTGTGGCGCGAGCTGCTCCGAGCCGCGCTGCGCCGCGGTGAGTCACCGCGCCGAGCTGCGCAGCGCCTGGCCCGCAGGCAACCCGCCCGTCACGGGCTCCCGGGCCGGGTCTGACTAACGCCGTCTTGCATCACCAGGGGCGGGCCGAGTCTCCCAGCTGCGGCCAGCCTCACAGGCGCCGCCTCCAAACCGGTTCGTGTCTTAACTCCCTCTCAGGGGTGCCATCATCTCGTCCGAGACCCGCAAATCGAATCTCGCATCGATAGAAGACGCGTAAAAGAGTGCAACCCAGCGCCCTGCTTAACACAGACGGCGGTGCTCTCGAGCCCCTTTATAACCGACAGACCAGGCTGGGCGCGTGATCTGCCCTCGGGCACTGTGGGCATTTGTATCGGTGTGGGCGCACGGTGCGCTCGAAGCTTGCATTTTTCTCTTACTCGCGAAAAGGACCGAAGACTTCCGATGATACGCGATCGACAGCTGACGCTCGAATTTGTAGTCACGTTAGATTGTTAGAAGTGTTATTTTCGTTGTCATAATTATTATAATTGGACAGTTTAAATATAGTTGTTGTTGTTGTTGTGGCCTTCAGTCCTGAGACTGGTTTGATGCAGCTCTCCATGCTACTCTATCCTGTGCAAGCTTCTTCATCTCCCAGTACCTACAGCAGCCTACATCCTTCTGAATCTGCTTAGTGTATTCATCTCTTGGTCTCCCTCTACGATTTTTACCCTCCACACTGCCCTCCAGTACTAAATTGGTGATCCCTCGATGTCTCAGAACATGTCCTACCAACCGATCCCTTCTTCTAGTCAAGTTATGCCACAAACTCGTCTTCTCCCCAATTCTATTCAATACCTCCTCATTAGTTATGTGATCTACCCATGTAATCTTCAACATTCTTCTGTAGCACCACATTTCCAAAGCTTCTATTCTCTTCTTGTACAAACTATTTATCGTCCACATTTCACTTCCATACATGACCTCACTCCATACAAATACTTTCAGAAACGGCTTCCTGACATTTAAATCTATACTCCATGTTAACAAATTTCGCTTTTTCAGAAACGCTTTCCTTGCCATTGCAGTCTACATTTTATATCGTCTCTACTTCGACCATCATCAGTTATTTTGCTCCCCAAATAGCAAAACTCCTTTACTACTTCAAGTGTCTCATTTCCTAATCTAAGTCCCTCAGCATCACCCGACTTAATTCGACTAAATTCCATTATCCTAGTTTTGCTTTTGTTAATGTTCACCTTATACCCTCCTTTCAAGACACTGTCCATTCCGTTCAACTGCTCTACCAGGTCCTTTGCTGTCACTGACAGAATTACAATGTTATCGGCGAACCTCAAAGTTTTTATTTCTTATATATAACGTACATAGTAATTGGGGAAGTGTAACCTCCCTGATTTGATACAAATGTGCCATCGAATGAAAAAATAACAACAATTAGCTTATAACAACTCTGTCGTGAAGAAAAGCAGATGAATTTATGCTAGTATACATGCTGTTATGCGGCAGTTCGCCTCAGAAGGCTTTCCATGTCAGATATTAGGTCATAAAATAGTCGTGTTTTCCTATATTTTTCAGTGAGCGAAATTTTATGTTTAATTTTTTTTCCTCGTGCGACCGGCTCGTACGCCACGTTCCACGTTCCTCTGAGCTCAAAAGTGCCGCTATCGCTTCCTTTGAAAAAACTAAAGGCAGATATACGTTCAGATAACAGCAGCAGATGACAGGAAAACTACTGACCGTGAGGAGTTCGACTGTGGTACAACACAGCGAAAAAGAAACAAATAAAGTTTTCACTTCATATTGTCGTAATAAGTACAGCACAGCACCGCCGCAAAGTAATACAGTGCATAGGTTGGTAGCAGGCGCAAACAGTGTGAAACGCTGCAAATTTCCAGATTGGGTCGTTCTGTTCAGTGCAGAACCGGGGAGAGGGGATGGTATTCAGGAAAGAAGAAAACGACAGTAAAGTATCAGCCTAGTTAATTTAATTTCCTGTCCAAAAATACAACACCAAGATAAAGTAGTAAGCAAAGAATACATGCTTTTTTTTTAAAAAAAAAAAGCCTGTTAACTTAATACACTTAATCGTACTGAGATGTGTCAAGTTCGGAGCAGGCACGCCTTGTCGCACGCACCCCGGTGTCAAACGAACGGTGTTGGCAGACAGGTGTTGGGAGAACGGCCGTTCCACGGTGCCAACGGGCGAGGCGTGCAGGCGCATGAGGACGCCCACCCCTGCGATAGACTTTCTTGTCTGCGTCGACCACTCGAGGCGACTGCGTCTGCTGCAGCTCCACTCGCGTTTCCTTGTATTTAATCTCGTCTGTCCCGAGTGCTCGTTTCAAATTACTCTGAGCACTATAGACTTAACTGCTGTGGTCATCAGTCCCCTAGAACTTAGAACTACTTAAACCTAACTAACTTAAGGACATCACACACATCCATGCCCGAGACAGAATTCGAACGTATCCGTTTACATATCAGAACAAAATTTGCGGGTGTTATGACAGCTTTCTGCTGTGCGGTTGGCATCTGAACGGTGAAAGTGAGATTATGAGCCGCGCGGGGTGGCCGCCCGGTCTGGGTGTATCTTGTCACGGTCCACGCGGCTCCCTCCGTCTGAGGTTCGAGTCCTCCCTCGGGCAAGTGTGTGTGTGTGTGTGTGTGTGTGTGTGTGTGTGTGTGTGTGTGTGTGTGTGTGTTGGCCTTAGCGTAAGTTAGTTTAAGTAGTGTGTAAGCTTAGGGACCGATGGCCTCAGCCGTTTGGTCCCTTAAGATCTTACCACAAATTTCCAAAATTTCGGGGTTATGAGCGACTATCTCTTTTTGCGAAAAATCTGAATACAGTAACAAAATCTAGAAGAAAGCTATTATAGTAGTATATATTAATGAACGAATCAAAAATTCATCGTTGATGTTCTTGTGAAAGGTCGCGTGGTAGATTGTCTACATTCCTGAAAACTGAAAGCCGGCCGTGAAGTAACAGAGCCGGCCGTATGACCGAGCGGTTCTAGGCGCTTCAATCTGGAACCGCGCGACCGCTACGGTCGCAGGTTCGAATCCTGCCTTGGGTATGGATGTGTGTGAGGTCCTTAGGTTAGTTAGGTTTAAGTAGTTCTAAGTTCTAGGGGCTGATAACCTCAGAAGTTCAGTCCCATAGTGCTCAAAGCCATTTGAACCAAAACTGAAAGAATAGGAAGAGTGACGTCCAAACATTTTATATAATATACGTTTATCGACAAAATATGTACTCGCAAACACACAAAATAGTGTCTACAACGTCGTGCACTGATATGACAAAAGTCATGGGATAGCGATATGCGGTAGTACCGAGCACACAAGTTACAAAAGGGCAGTGTAATGGCGAAGCTGTCGCTTGTGCTCAGGTGATTTATGTGAAAAGGATTCCGACGGGAATTATGCCTTCGAACGCAGAATGGTAGTTGGAGCTAGACCGGTGGGACGTTCCGTTTCGGAAATCGTTAGGGAATTTAATACTCAGAGATCCACAGTGTCTAGAGTGTGCCGAAAATATCAGTTTTCCTATATTATCTCTCACCACGGACAACTTAGTGGCTGAGATCTTCACTTAATGACAGAGAGCAGTTCGTTTGCGTAGAGGTGTCAGTGCTAACAGAAGAGCTACACTTCATCTCACTGGGCCACAGTTGTTAGTGATTGGTTTGAAGAACATTCTGGACAGTTTGAGCGAATGGTTTGGCCACCCAGATCGCCAGACATGAATCCCGTCGAATATTTATGTTGTGATGGCCAATGTGTCTGGATGGCTTAGTGGATATCGCATCTACCTTGTGAGCAAGAGACGTGGGTTCGAATCCCAGTGCGGCACACATTTTCAACTTGTCCTATTAATATATATCAGTGCCCATTGGCAACTAATGTCTTTAGTTCCTTTGTGTCCTGATTCTTATTTCGTCTCCTCTTGTTACTTCACAAAGTATTTTCCTCTGTAAATAATTCTTACTTTTTCACTGTTAAAATTACTTTTAATTAAAACACATTTATCTACTTGCGTTCTTATTTACGCATAGTGTAGGCTTTTTTTCGGTAAAACGTAAATTTCTTTATGCTTTCATATTTTTCTTGTCTCATGTACCAGAACCAGTGTCACGAAAACAAAGCAAACAACACAACAAAGATTAAGAAGACACGAAAGCAGAAATTCCATTTCCTTAACAGGAGTGGGCTCAGTCGGAAGATGTTAACGTCCCATGTTAGCAGATTGACGGCATTAGAGTAAAGTTTCTGTGACCATTATCTTCAGATGCTAGCCCTTGTTTCTGCGCATGCGCTGTGTACGGCATATTTGGAAATTTAGAAATTCACACTCGGCACAGCCTATAGATTATTTGCATCACAGACAAACTTGTGACTTGGTTGGCTGATGATTTACACGGAGGGGCGAAAGGTGGCCATTATTGAGCAGGATGTCGCTCATGTAAAACAGACTTGATCATGAAATTCATTCATTCTCTGGACCAGATGCTACTTTATTAAAACTTATTACAAACTGATTAACAGTTTCTGCTTTGCAGCCATAAAAGGATCTAATAATTGGAGCCGTGACACGTAATGACTACGCACATACGTCGGCGTATTTCGGGCTTTTTTATTTATTATGAAATGAACAGTTTTCTCTGCAATTTCACCTTCTTTCTGCTTCTATTGGGTAGTCTCAATTCGAGCCATCATCAGGTCGCCTCTGATACATGTTTCCTGTAGTAAGCCGAACCATCTCCGAAAGTCGAGATGCTTTGCATTTAAGAATCTGAAGATGTCTATTATACTGCAAGGCCAAGTTTTTGTAAGTCTAGTTTCTGTAACCGTAGTGTGTTTCAGCTAAATATGACCCCATTTATACCGATTTTAATTTTTTTTTTTTTCAGAACGTGTATTGTGGGTTCGATGAATTAATTTTAACTGGCCAAACTAGTTCATCCTAAATTCCCCAAATGCATTTTAGCAAACACGAAGTTCTTTTTCATATTATTTTAATCTAAAAAGTACTTGACTGAAAGTTGTTTTTCTTTCATTCAAAGCTTTTCTTTGCACCACAGTGAGTACCACCAGAATGTGGTTTTTAATATCCAGGAGCCATATTTTTCTTCCTAGTGCCCCAAATTTAGAAATCCAAAGCCTATATACTCCGAAATGGCCTCAAGTCCTTAGCATACATTTCGACACGCTTGTCAGACACTAAGTCTTTGTCCTGTTTCAAAATGTTTATGTGGTGAGGAAACTGCTGGTGAAATCTACAAACATGTCCTTACATACTCGAGATTCCCGAATGAGGTTTTAGTAACTTTTTAGCCAATTTCCATTGCGAGTCACGTACCGATTTATTTGAAACTAGTCCGCCGCTGGTAGCTGAGTGATCAGCGCGACGGAATGTCATACCTAACGGCCCGGGTTGAATTCCCGGCTGGGTTGGAGATTTTCTCCGGTCAGAGACTGGGTGTTGTGTTGTTCTTATCATTTCATCCCCATCGACACGCAAGTCGCCGAAATGACGTCAGCTCGAAAGACCAGTACCAGGCGAACGGTCTACCCGCCGGGAGGCCCTATCCACACGGTATTTCTATTTGTAACTGCCTCATAAATTCACGAACTTTTTCCCGCTGCTGGACTTGGACTCGGCTTCGTAAATGGTATATATTCCCCAATTCTTCATTTTTCCTCGATCTCCCGTATGTTTGGTTTGTTTATTTTGCTGCTCCCTACTTTGCGGTAAATGAGCTGCTTTGAAACTACCTACGCGTACCTATACGTGGCAGGTCGCGTTTGACTGATACCGCAGCATGTTGTCAGGTGCAGCCGGCTGAACGGATCCCGTGAAGCGAGCCAGGTTTTGCGGAAAGCCACGCTGGCCTGCTCTAACCACTGTGCATCAGTACACATGTACTCACGTGTCTCCATTGCGGCAAGTTAAGCAGTTTGCGGCGGAGTTAGGGGCAGGCAGGCTGGAAGGAGAATTTGTACACCTCTGATGCCTGCTCAGTCGACACATATCGGTCACTATCAAGGGCTTCTTGCTGCGCACAGCTACTATTTTGAAAATCCTCGCAGTGCCGGCGTGTGTTCTTAAAGGCGCCCCCCCCCCCCTTTTAGTTGACTTACAGTAGCCTGGCGAGTTCCGGACACAAGCAGCTGACGACACTTGGCGTCGCGGCAAGGTCCGGCCGTGCGTCAGAGCGGCCGCTGGCTGGTAGCTGCTGGCTGTTCGCTGCAGCAGCGGAACTACGGCCTTGCACGTCACTGGCTGAGTGGAGAGGCGGGGGAGGGGAGACGGTGCTTGCGTCACGGCAGGCTGCGGCTTCTCTGGGAAGGCGGGCGCCGGCGCAATACCCACGCACAAGTTCGCAGCACACTACTCCCGCCTGCAGAGGCGTAGTAACTTCTATCCGAAATTTCTTGGCTATCTTAGATTTCTTTCGTCTGCATCTAGCATTTGAACTATGTTAAGCCTTAAGCCGTCGTCTCACGGGACGACTCTGATGAAGTTGGCACCCGACTTTCCAGAAATATAATTTTTTTTTCAGATATCTTGATAGAAATACCAAGAAGGAACTGCTCGGATTAAGAAGGGTGTAACACAAGCATGTAGTCTTTCACCCCTATTGTTCAATTTGTATATCGATGAGGCAATGATGGAAATACAAGAAAGGTTCAGGAGTGGGATTAAAATTAAAGGATGTCAGTGATAGGATTCGCTGATGACATAGCTATGATGAGTGAAAGTGAAGAAGAATTCCAGAATGAGATTTCCACCCTGCAGTAGAGTGTGCGCGCTGATATGAAACTTCCTAGCAGATTAAAACTGTGTGCCGGACCGAGACTCCAACTCGGGACCTTTGCCTTTCTCGGGAAAGTGCACTACCAACTGAGCTACCCGAGCACGACTCACGCCCCGTCCTCACACCTTTATTTCTACCAGTATCTCGTCTCCTACCTTCCAAACTTTACAGAAGCCCTCCTCCGAACCTTGCAGAACCAGCACTTCTGAAAGAAAGGATATTGTGGAGACATGGCTTAGCCACATGATCTGTTGAATGGAATGAACAGTCTAATGAGTACAGAATGTGGATTGAAAGTAAATCGAAGAAAGCCGAAAGTAATGAGAAGCAGCAGAAATGAGAACAGCAAGAAACTTAACATTAGGATTGGCGGTCACAAAGCAGATGAAGTTAAGGAATTCTGCTACCTCGGCAGCAAAATAACCAATGACGGACGGAGCAAGGAGGACATCAAAAGCAGATTAACATCGGCAAAAAGGGCATTTCTGGCCAAGAGAAGTCTATTAGTATCAAACAGAGGCCTTAATTTGAGGAAGAAATTTCTGAGAATGTACGTTTGGAGCACAGCATTGTATGGTAGAGAAACATGGATTGTGAGATAACCGGAACAGAAGAGAATCTAAGCATTTCAGACAAGGTGTTCCAGACGAATGTTGAAAAATTAGATGGTCTTATGAGGTAAGGAATGAGCATGTTCTGCGCAGAATCAGAGAGGAAAGGGATGTGGGGTTAGTTGATTTAAAAGAGTTGGGGAAGGGACCAAACTGCTAGGTTATCGATCCGAAAGGAACACGTGGAAAACAGACATGAAGAACGAACAGGAGGATAGGATATCTGTTAAGACATCAAGGCATGACTTCCGTGATACTAGAGGGAGCTGTAGGGGAAGACAGAGACTGGAATACATCCAGCAAATAACTGAGGACACAGGTTGCAAGGGCTACTCTGAGATGAAGAGGTTGGCTCAGGAGAGGAATTCGTGGCATGCCGTATCAAACCAGTCAGAAGACTGATGACTCAAAGCCTTGTAATGGGGCAAGTTTTAATCTTGTACAAAAAAAAATGCCGAATATGCGAAAAGAAAGTAATCACAATTCTGAATAGCACCCCAAAGATTCTACAGAAAACCCTAATGACATTTTTTGTGCAGATAATAGTTTGAGATAATTGCGATAATTGGGGACCCATATGCACAGTGCTGTGAAGCTGGAACCCGATTTTCGAGAAATATCAATTTTTTCAGTTCTTGGTCGATATGGGTGTAGTTCTAGAGTTCTCTGTAAACATTTTAATAGTTCTGTAGAGTTTTGCTTCAAAAACTAGAGTCACAATTCTGTATAGCTGTGAAGCTGGCTACCGATTTTCGAGATATATACCTTTTTCAGAGCTTTTTATAAACATGCTATAGTTCTAAATTTCTTTGTACAAATTTTGAATGGTTCTACAGAACGATTCACAATTTATACAGAGAACTCTAGAACTATAGCGTATCTATAAAGAACTCTGAAAACAAGTTTTTTTCTCTCGAAAATCGGTTGCAAACTTCACATGACTCACGGGCCGTGAAAACTCACGTGGACGAGGAGATGTTGACGGAGGAGAAGGAGGAGATTAGTGTTTAACGTCCCGTCGACAGCGAGGTCATTAGAGACGGAGCGCACGCTCGGGTGAGGGAAGGAAATCGGCCGTGCCCTTTCAAAGGAACCATCCCGGCATTTGCCTGAAGAGATTTAGGGAAATCACGGAAAACCTAAATCGGGATGGCCGGAGACGGGATTGAACCGTCGTCCGCCCGAATGCGAGTCCAGTGTGCTAACCACTGCGCCACCTCGCTCGGTAGCTGTTGACGTTACAGCGTGGAATTCCACCTTCCTCTACACTGCGGAGCGTGAAATAAAGACTCTGGCATGTCGGAGTTTTGCCTCGTGGAGAGGAACGTGGCCAATGATACAGGACAACGTTTTACGTTACAAACCGAACACAGGAGTTGCCTTGTGTGGCGTTTCAGGTTCGAATCCACCTCCTTCCAAAAAATTTATTTTCACCTTTCGTGTCCTAAAACATTATGGGTCTCTTATACGTTGGATGGACATATTGTCTCAATCGTCGATGTTATTTATTGTAAGTAATGTATTTGCTGCAATTCTTGTTGAAAAGGCCAACAACTGGAATGTTTCGCTGTGGGTATTACGAAACATTCTGTAAAATATGTATACGTATCTTTGGGCTTAGGGGCTGACTCATGTTTTCTATGATTCCAGTAAATCTTTTTCATTGATCGTCAGTAGCTTCAAAAAAATCTCGAATGAAACCACGAAATGAATCTCGATCTCAAAATCTCTGCGATGAAGTGCGTTATTTCAGATTGTCAGTAGTCAATGCAGCGTCAAGAAAATGGATGTCATGAAAGCGCAAAGTGACATGGGACACTATACCTTAACCATATTCAATTAAAAGCCGGAAGTGAGATGAATATTCAATTGAGTTGATGAATAATCTCTACTTATATGTATCTCATATCGTTGTATAGCATTGTGTAATGTTGTTCTACCAGCAGTTCGCTGTTCAAGCCACCGACGAGTCAAGAATCCTCTTCACGATTTTCTCCGCTCTTCTCCGATAATCGCTAACAGAGTTAACGCAGCTGTTTTATACACGTCCATTTTTGTAAAGAAACTGTGTGGTTTGCGGGCCAAATACAGCCGACGACTGGCTGGAAATCGCAGAGAGCGCGATGACGTTAACTAGCTCGTCCCGTTTCGCGACGGCACTGTTTCCTGTTACATAGGATGTCCCGTCCACGTCCACGTCGGCATTAGCTGCCTCGTCCCGTGTGACGACGACTTTATGCAGAAGAACGAGAATGCACTTTCCGCAAAGATAATTACGCGAAAGAAGTAGTAGCAGTTTAACATGCCGTTTCCAGGCCGTGCCAATGGCTGTTGTGTTTAGCAGAGTCGGTTTCCTGTGCTTGGAGCGAGGTGGTTCAAAATGGTTCAAATGGCTCTGAGCACTATGGGACTTAACTGCTGTGGTCATCAGACCCCTAGAACTTAGAACTACTTAAACCTAACTAGCCTAAGGACATCACACACATCCATGCCCGAGGCAGGATTCGAACCTGCGACCGTAGCGGTCGCGCGGCTCCGGACTGAGCGCCTAGAACCGCGAGACCACCGCGGCCGGTGGAGCGAGGTGGTCTAGTCCTCCTAAATGGGTTATTTAGGAGGCCTACAGGGGGAAAAATGTCAAGTTTTCGCAGCTCCCAGAGGTAATAAAGTTTAGAAGTTTCCTGACAGGGAGCTGTATTTTACAGAAGTTTGTTAGCGCGAGCGGGAAATAGCCAGTAATGTTATCAAATTAACGCTGCATGTGGTTACCTAGTCTCATAGGACGAAAGGGCTGAATATTGAAATAATTTCGTGGATAGGTTTGGAGCTCGAGAAATCAAGGAGTCGGTCGGCAGCCTTCATTGGGTGTAGAAGTCGTGCGTTCTGTGCGGGAGGGGAGGCGGGGGTGCTGTTTTCATAGCATCTTTCTGAAGTGGGGAGTTAGTAATCCTTCTTGATCAGCAAACCTACTTTTCGCACGCGGGCAGACTGCAAGAAGGAAACGGACTTTGCGAGATTAATTGAAGCAAATAAATTCCATTTGTTTCTGTGGAAATGTTACTCTGTTTTTCGCGCGTGTCTCGACCTATTAATTAGCTTTACTGTTTTTGTGTTTGTGAGGATAATCAGAGGAATTTAATACAAAAGAGATGGAAGCGGTGTGTATTATCTGGTGCAGTGATCGGATCGTGTAATCTATCCTGAGAGTAGTTTGTGTTACTGACTTTGAAGTACTGACAAACTGAACCCTACCTCGCGGATAAAGCCGAGGCTTGCGACACTTACATAGACAGATTTGTTGTTCTGGGACTCTGAAGAGATTACTCTGTATGATGTCCTCCATCATAGTGCAACGATCAACTCTGAGGTGTATTGTGCTGCTCTCAGGAAAGTGAAGAAACAATTCCAGCGTCTTCGTCGCCACAAAAACGCAAACAAACTTCTCCTTCTTGTTGACAACGCAAGCCTGTGCATCCGAGAGCAGCTCACAAAACTTCATTGGACCGTTCTTCCTCACCCGCGTTACAGCCCGGAACTCGCACCATGCGACTTCCATCTGTTTGACCCAATGAAAGATGCAATCCGCGGGAAGCAGTACGTGGTTGATAGGGAGGTTATTGTTCCGTCATTGTCGCAGGACGTTGGGTCCGACGTCGACCAGTAAAGTGGTACTATGCGGGCGCACAGACCCTTCTAGTAAGGTGGCGTGAGACCGTCGCGTTGAGAGGAGATTATGTTGAACTGGAGGGTTTTGTAGCTAAAGAAGTGGGAAATAGTATGGTGTATTGGAATCCTGATTAAACCAACTTTATTTCAGAAAACAATCTGTTACATTACTTATTGAACGCCGGGTCATTCTTCATCTTCCTCCCAAGGATTCCATATTTCAGTTCTCCCACCATTGCCGTTTTATTTTCATATGAGATATATTGCTGTTCTACGATTCTAGCTGCATGTCTCTAAATAGGTTAGATATCTGTTGCCGTACCTACTTGATAACGGTCCAGAAACTTGAACAATACTCTAGAATTGGACGCACTAGCCTCTTGTATGTCTACATCTTCAAGGATACTCTGCAAATCACATTCAAGTGCCTGGCAGAGGGTTCATCGAACCACCTTCACAATTCTCTATTATTTCAGTCTCGTTTAGCGCGCGGAAAGAATGAACACCTGTATCTTTCCGTACGAGCTCTGATTTCCCTTATTTTATCGTGATGATCGTTCCTCTCTATGTAGGTCGGTGTCAACAAAATATTTTCGCATTCGGAGGAGAAAGTTGGTGATTGGAATTTCGTGAGAAGATTCCGTCTCAACGAAAAACGCCTTTATTTTAATGATTTCCAGCCCAAATCCTGTATAATTTCTGTAACAGTATCTCCCATATTTCGTGATAGTACAAAACGTGCTGCCTTCCGTCCTACCTGGTAAGGATCCCACACCACGCCGCAGTATTCTAAAAGAGGACGGACAGATGTAGTGTAGGCAGTCTCCTTAGTAGGTCTGTTACATTTTCTAAGTGTCCTGCCAATAAAATGCAGTCTTTGGTTAGTCTTCCCCACAGCATTTTCTATGTCTATACGTTGTTCGGAATTTTAATACCTAGGTATTTAGTTGAATTTACTGCTTTTAGATTAGACTTATTTATCGTCTAACCGAAGTTTAACGAGTTCCTTTTAGCACTCATGTGGGTGACCTCACACTTTTCGTTATTTGGGGTCAACTGCCACTTTTCACACGATTCAGATATCTTTTCTAAATCGTTTTGCAGTTTGTTTTGATCTTCTGATGACTTTATTAGTCGATTAACGACAGCGTCATCTGCAAACAACTGAAGAAGGCTGCTCAGATTGTCTCTAGAATCGTTTATATAGATAAGGAACAGCAAATGGCCTATAACACCACCTTGGGGAACGCCAGAGATCACTTCTGTTTTACTTGATGACTTTCCGTCAATTACTACGAACTGTGACCTCTCTGACAGGAAGTTTCCTTTAGAGATTCACTGCATTTTTCCAGAATAATTCTAACAAATCTGTCTTTCATTCGCCGTCCCTACTACTGAGTTTACTCGACGGCCTCATTTAATATCGATTCTTAATGTTAATCCTAAATACCTGTACGATGTGATGTGTTCAAGATTTTCACCACTAAAACAGATACTGAGAAGTTCTTTCTCGTTTTGTTGTAAGCATTATCTTCCGTATATCCATATTTAAAGAGAGTTGTCATTCATTACATGAAGTGGAAATTTTATCCAAGTCCCTCAGAATCTCCATACGATCGTTCAACGGCGATACCTCCTGCAGAGGTCAGCGAAGAATCTTGTACTGCTGCTCTGATCCTATAAGATAAATAGTGCCTGTATGTGATGAGAACATTATAGGTCCTATTACGCTTTCATGGGACTACCCGACGTTACTTTAGGCTCAGTATTGCGCATAGCCAGTAGCAGAAAAAAAGAGATCTAAAACGATCTTAACATATAAAATCCAATGGCACGGCGCGTCCGAACCAGCGACCGATCGATGTTGACTACTACTGCGCCTTACAGTTTCGCGCAAACGGCCGTGCAGCCCGTGTACTGGCTTGATACTACGGCGGCCAGCGAAGCCCTGGCCAGCGAGCGTGGTGGGTGACCTGAGCGCATGCGTCAGCGAGTGCGCCGTGTGAACTGTGCGTGCGTTCCCCGGCCATTGTCTGGCGCTCCTTTCTTCTGGAATCGCAGGCGCCCAGCGAAGTACGTCACCCGCCAGGCTAACACGTCACTTAAGAAACTGTTTACTTCAAATGCTCCCTATTCTCGCATTTATCAACCGGCGCGACCTTCGCAAATGCCAGCGAGGCGCAAGTAATAGTGTCGGCTACAAAGCACGCTCAGTTCTTTCAGCCTAACAAACATTATTACACTTCACTTGTTCAATATTAATGACTTCCTCAACGTGGTCAGAAAATGATCTTACGCATTCTGTGAGGGAAGGCAAGCTACTCATAGCTGTTAAGCGATAAACTGTGTTGACGAGTTTGAAAGAGTTGTGAGTAATTGCACTAGAGCGGGGTTGGAATGTTGGTGTTTCTGCGGAGCCAGAGACACTGCCGGTGGTTTTATGCTTTCACGTTCGTTGGCTTCGCCAACTCTCAACTAAATTGTCACCTCCCAACCTAACCTAGACCTCGGGCTAAGCTACAGACACCTGGGAAAAACCGTTTATCGCAGCAAGAACCCCAGGCTTCGACAAAGCGTTCGAACCCAGTGTTGGCAGCTCACTTGATGTTAAGGTTATTTTATTTTGTTAAATAGCTAAAATGGCACTTCCTTTGGACACATGATCGTTAGCAAAACGATTCTAGTATAAAAAGGAAGCTCTCAATATTTATGTAGCTATATTTTCCTCATATATTAGTGTCCAAAGTCGAATAGCTGATTTTTTTAGCCGCTATAGTGATTGAAGCTAACTCGCTGTATTTTCCGAATTGTGTTGCCTCTGTGTACAAAATAAAAGCGAGTTCCTAGGTTAGGTAGTATTGCAGTTAATGTGAGAGTTAGCAGACTTACTCAGAATTGAGACACCAAAAAACTGATAGGCCGCGATATTTTTTTCCACTAGCCAAACTTTCGTGATTACTTTTGTCCGTTGGGAACTGTTCATCGTTTTCGGTCATTTCCTTACGCTCCAGCTTTCACCAGACATGGCGTCGCGAAGCAACAGCTCGAGCAAGGCACGGCGTTCTTCAAATTGTGCAGCTAAGTGCTCATTAGTGGCAGAGATAATTAGCATACGTCAACTCCTGAAATATTCGAGGTAGTAGTCGGTTACACCTAAGAAATTTTTTGAGGATTATTTATGTTGACAATAACTGTAAAGGTGTCGTGCAGTTTCGTATCTATTGCTAATGAAGCTCAAGTACTACTGACTGCAGACAAATGCTGTAGCATTATACTCGTAATAGTTATTCAGTTTTAAATTCATCAATTTAAATTGAATTACTATTGTAATGCTAAAACATTTGTGTGCAGTCATCTATTTATAGCTGAATTGCTATCCTGGTGGTCTAGTGGAAAAGCGTGTTACTTAAAAATCGAACCCATGCCGGACCATGGAAATTTTTGGTCTGCCTTTAATCGAACTATGACTTCTCAACGATGTGAGGAGTCGCTAGGAACGACCGTGGTTCGAATTGCACTTTAAACTGCGAGTCTACTTTACCAGCTTGGATAACTAGTGGTACATTGGGGACACTCAAGCCGTCAAACTGGCGTCCTATTGAAATACTTGCACGATGATATGGAGCGACTCGAAATTATTGTTACTGCTGTAATTCTACTCACTTGCACGTAGTCAGTAATACTCGAAAAGTAATAGTGAAGAAACTGCACGACACATTTATTTATGATCGATATTTAATAGGTTATTAGGACGATTTAATTATTATCTGGTCTAAATATTTCTCCTGATGCCTCCAGGAAGTTGCAGTGCGTTAATAAAGAACTTCAACTTAGGTCAGATGGACCGTTTGCTTGCAGCAGAACATATCTAACAAAATACAGTGAAGTTATTTTAGAGATCACGATGTGTAACGACTATCCAACCGTATACTATTTTCTACTGCGATATTCATGCTGCAGGTAGCGTCCCATGGATGTAGTTTGCTGTCTTTTTTAAGAGACCGGGGGTTACAACTGACACTGAAGGAACCAGATTAAAATCGTTGCTCTGTTATCATTACTTAGACTCCCTGTGTCTCTTCAAACAATATTGGTTTAATTCCATCATTAAGTCTTTTCTAGCGATTTCTTCTGCAGCCGACAAATTTCTCCGTCTCTAATCTATATAATTAAAAATGTAAATTGTGAATGCAAAAAGAGACACTCAGAGCTGCAACTAAAATGGATGTTTATTTAGTCGGTGGCGTTGTATCAAAATGTAAAATGAGTTGCTGTTCTACAATACTCAGCACGATGGAGTTAAACAAAAGAGTAGATGTTCGTTTGTTTCAAAATCGTGTATCTCCGAAAGTCCTCTATCGATTGCTTTGAAATTTTGACACAACGTTGCATTCTAATAAAGGCGTGTTTTTAGGAACCAATCTCTTTAAAAAAAATGGTTCAAATGGCTCTGAGCACTTTGGGACTTAACTTCTGAGGTCATCAGTCCCCTAGAACTTAGAACTACTTAAACCTTACTAACCTAAAGACATCACACTCATCCATGCCCGAGGCAGGATTCGAACCTGCGACCATAGCGGTCGCGCGGTTCCAGACTGTAGCGCCTAGAACCGCTCGGCGACCCCGGCCGGCACCTATTTCTTTACCTTGTGATATATAAATATATGTAACTTTTGAGATTTTTATATAACAACGTCTCCCTATTATTATAGACGCATATAGACTATATACATACAGTACTGAAACGTTGTTAGCAAACAGGAAAGTTGTATCTATGCCTTAACAATAAACAAAGCACAAGGTCTGGGAGAATAGGGGGGGGGGGGGGGGGGGAGGAGAGGGACAGATGAGTGGGAGGAATTGGACCTATTGTAGAGAACGGAAATGAGGAAGACGGCAGAGAGTGCGAGGGAGCCGGAGGTGATGGGCAGAACGAGGGGGAAGGAGTAGAAGGTGTGCAAAGAAAGGGAGACGGTGATGTGGACAGACAGGTAAGAGAAGATTATAACGTATACCCAATTACTAGAAACGTGTGCTTTCTCTTTTCTGTTTTTTCGGTGTAAGGCTAGAGTGGCCGGGTAAAGCTAGTTCCTCATAAAAGATGAAAAAAAAAAAAACGCACAGGGCAATCAGCAAATCTGCATTTAGTCCACATTTAATTCGGTGCTAATTTGTTTCGCTACTCGCGGACAGTAACCATTTGAGAAATTATTATTTTGCGCGGTTGGGGGCGTCTTTGTGGCTGGAGGTAGGAGACTTAGCACAGTTAGACCCCTGACTGCCGGCGGAGAAAGCGGCCGAAAGCGACGGCGGCTATACGGCGTGTGCCGAATCCCCGCGGCAGTCGACCAGCCCACGCCTGTGTGTGGCCCTGCACTGGCCCGGCGTGCCCCTCAACAGGTGGCAACGGGCGCCGTTCATTCGTGTGGGAGGGCGCGCTGCTGCCCTCGCCCTACATCTACACCAGCATCTACATAATCAGCAAGCCACTGTGCAGTGCATGCTGGTCGGTACATCGAGCCACTATTGTCAGTTTTCTCTCTATTCCAAACGCATATGACAATCTATATTCCTCTGGACGTTCCCTTTCTCACTTACCTTAATCTCTCTGTCTGTACGCGAGATTTACAGTGGCGGTACCATAATGATCGCACAGTCTCGTTGATCATATATACGACAACTTTGATGATGCCGAATTACACTACTGGCCATTAAAATTGTTACACTAAGAAGAAATGCAGATGATAAACGGGTATTCATTGGGCAAGTATATTATACTAGAACTGACATGTGATTACATTTTCACGCAATTTGGGTGCATAGATGCTGAGAAATCAGTACCCAACCACCTCTGGCCGTAATAACGGCCTTGACACGCCTGGGCATTGAGCCAAACAGAGCTTGGATGGCGTGTACACGTACAGCTGCTCATGCAGTTTCAATACGATACCACAGATCATCAAGAGTAGTGACTGGCGTACTGTGGCGAGCCAATTGCTCGGGTACCATTGACCAGACGTTTTCAATTGGTGAGACATCTGGAGAATGTGCTGGCCACGGCAGCAGTCGAACATTTTCTGTATCCAGAAAGGCCTGTAAGGGACCTGCAACGTGCGGTCGTGCATTATCCCCAGAAATGTACGATTACGCAGGGATCGAATGAAGGAACAAGAGGTGACCGAGACGTGTAACCAATGGCACCCCATACCATAACGCCAGGTGATACGCCAGTAGGGCGATGACGAATACACGCATCCAATGTGCGTTCAGTGCGATGTCGCCAAACACGAATACGACCATCATGATGCTGTAAACAGAACCTGGATTCGTCCGAAAAAAATGACGTTTTGCCATTCGTGCATCCAGGTTCGTTGTTGAATAGACCATCGCAGACGCTCCTGTGCGTGATGCAGCACCAAGGGTAACCGCACCCATGGTCTCCAAGCTGATAGTCCATGCTGCTGCAAACGTCGTCTAACTGTTCGTGCATATGGTTGTTGAGTTGCAAACGCCCCCATCTGTTGACACACAGATCGAGACGTGGCTCCACGATCCGTTACAGCCATGCGGATAAGACGCCTGTCATCTCGACTGCTGGTGATACGAGGCCGTTGGGATCCAGCACGCTGTTCCGTATTACCCTCCTGAACCCACAGACTCCATATTCTGCTAACAGTCATTGGTTCTCGACCAACGCGAGCAGCAATGTCGCGCTACGATAAACCGCAATCGCGATAGGCGACAATCCGACCTTTATCAAAGTCGGAAACGTGATGGTACGCATTTCTTCTCCTTACACGAGGCATCACAACAACGTTTCACCGGGCAACGATTGTCAACTGCTGTTTGTGTATGAGAAATCGGTTGGAAACTTTCCTCATGTCATCGCGTTGTAGGTGTCTCCACCGGCGCCAACCTTGTGTGAATGCTCTGAAAAGTAATCATTTGCATATCACAGCATCTTCTTCTTGTCGGTTAAATTTCGCGTCTGTAGCACGTCATCTTCGTGGTGTAGCAATTTTAATGGCCAGTAGTGTAATATAAATTTTCACTGTGAAAATATGGTCACTTCTTGACCATTAATATAAATAATTTTTTTTATTTAATCTTACTCTACAATAAAATTTAAAATAATGTAGTCTCACACAGGTGTTATCTATTCAGAAATTAACCCGTGAAGTAGGAGGAATTGTTATTCAAGAAGTTCTCAGTAAATTTTTAATACTGTTTCCACTTTTTGCTAGTATCGTAAGTCCACAAGGGGTGTGGTGAGATATTTTATAGATGCTGACCTAACTACATTCTGTAGAAAAGTACGATTACGCTGTGGCTAGTGGAGGCCGTTTTTGTTCCTAAAGGATTCTACAATAAATTTCTAATGGTGACTGGCTATTCGCCACAGACTTGAAAAGTGGGTAAATATATTGTGAAGCTTTTGGTTAGTTCTTTTAAACAACTGTATCCATAGAATTAGAGTGTGGACACAACATTGTATCTGTGAAATGAATAGGCGCTTCGTGTGTAAGTGAACTGCCAGGAATACCTTCGTATGCCTCAGTCACAAGAACAAGGGCCACACAACGTTCCCCGTTATTCACGCTTTTTAATAATTTCGTCAGTAACAAGTTCGTTTGTGATGATAGTCAATTACGCAGAAGTGTCCGTCACAAGTTCATGAGGGTAGTGAAGAACTGGAATATTCTCAGGTGCTGTGCGTCGTCCGCAGTCGAGTAGTGTTTATACTGTACGTGGCAGTATAAAAGAGGCTTTGTTTTTTAATTTGAGGAAAAAAAGGGGGGGTTACAACTGCAAAATGTGATTGTGCCAGGGATTCCGCGATTCGTCTGTAGAGCTTCAAGGACACATGGTGAGTACACTCACGTGACAGCGGCGATAATGGACCAGTGGTTATGGATACTAAAGCATTGTTCTTCCTGTGTGGAGAACGCACTTCTTTCCCCCTATTCTGTTTTACGAGTGAAAAAATCCATTCAGTGACGATAAAAAAAAACATAAATTGTGGAAGAAAGACAGGTTGCTATAATAAAGCACTCTCAACATCTGCAGAGGGGATTTTGATAACACGCACGATAAAGAACTTTATCATCGGTTACTGGTATCTTTCTGTTGAACACGCAAGTCAGTTTATATTTAATCCTCGTATTTCATCTGACTCAGAATGTGTTTCAAGAGTGTAGCTGTGTAAAGGGAACAACAATTCTTATCGTTGTCAAGACTCAGAGGTTTATCTTTGCAGAAATACAATGGTCTATTGTAGAAGCGCTGAAGATATGACACGAAGCGTGAATTGCCTACACGTTTGCCGTCTCCCAGAATGACATAAGACACTAAAACCTGAAACAATCGCATAATAAATTATCAGCTACTGTCCGAATAATAATAAACATAGTGCTTTAATAAAGGTAGATGCCCTGGGAGAAACGCAAGGCGGACGCTGCAGGGTACAACAGGCTTAGATTACACAGATCACAAATATTCTGAAGTCAAGAGCGAGTCTTTTACAAATAACGTAGAGCGTAGGGGCTTTAAGGACGGATTTTGGCAACTAAGACGCCATAAGTGTTGTAGATGTATCATGTAACAGTTTATTTAAATACACAATGGGCCGGCCGGGGTGGCCGAGCCCTTCTAGGCGCTTCAGTCTAGAACCGCGCGACCACTGCCGTCGCAGGTTCGAATCCTGCCTGGGGCATGGATGTGTGTGATGTCCTTAGGTTGGTTAGGTCTAAGTAGTTCTAAGTTCTAGGGGACTGATGACCTCAGCTGTTAAGTCCCATAGTGCTCAGAGCCATTTGAACTATACACAGAGATGGAAGAAGAAGAGCATTTGTAAATGGACTGTGTAACAGGTTATTTAAATACACATAGATGGAACAGGAAAAGCTGCTGTTTGTAATCAAAGACCGAATTTTGGCGTGCCTTTGAGTAAGCTGTATGTTAGTCTGAAATGAAGTAGCTTTTGCTTCTGTCAGTTAAAACTCGTTTTTACATATTTCTTATATGAACTGTTTCGAAACATGATTCTGATTCCGAATTGCATTTTTCTTATATTAAGGCATCTGTGCGTTATATCATGCATAAATGCCATAATACATGAAAAACCTACTTGCGAATGGGATTTATTTTCCGAAGCGCTTCATGCAAGAAATATGTAAAAGATTGTGTTTACGGTTACAGCCTTTCACATACTATTTATAATAGATGAAATTTAAACAAATAAGCTAAGTAAATCTCTAACTGAACAGATTCCTTCTGTCTAAAACATTGGGTTATGCTGCACCTCTTGCTGCTGTTGGGAGCTGGGGACGTACTAATAACTGTCTATAGGAATGCTGAACGCCTTGGTAAACTGATTCAGAGACACAGAGATCACAATCAGGCGAAGAGAGAAGCAAAGAATGCAACAGTAAATATCTTAGCTGACCGCCCTGTCCGTGGTCTGAGAGGGTTACTTATACATCTGCTTACATTTGTATTAACAGATCTACAACTCCATTTGTCGCTTATATCTGAGCTGAGGGTCCGATGGGATGTTGTTACGAGTCATTGGGGAGGGGCACCAGCAAAAGATCAAAGTTATTAGCTCCATTTGTCAGTGTTACGGAAATAGTATGTAATATTCTGGTTTATTAACATCGAATGATTGCTGTTGCAGCTGTATTGCTCATTATGAATTGCCCAGCGTCGATGTTATTGCTAGTGAACACATATTTTTATTTGCTTTTTTTTGCAAAAGAGAAAGCAACAGGAATATTATTGTGGAAATAAGTTTGAAAATTCGAACCATAATTAAAAGCTGCGTTGTATTGCCATGCTGCTCTGGCCTTATATTTTTTCAGTTCTTTACTACACCCTTTCGGCGTATTTTATAATTTGAAGATGACGATGACGTAGACATTGAAGTGGGAACTTAATTCTAGGTAACAGAGTAATTTACTCTAAGACAGCTGCTGCGCTATCTATAGTTAAACTTTTTGAAGCCTTCGGACAGGACATGAACATGCAGTGTGTTGCAAAAAGATTCATCCGATACGACAAGACTTTATTTTTTACATAAATGAAGACAGAAAATGGGGGGAATTTTACTTTGCTTAGGAGTACAAAATTTTCATTTTCAAAAGAACCTTCCGACAGAATTGCCGACTGTTATGGATTGTTCGTAGTTCTTACGGATTTATCACCTTAATTACGGAATTACGGGATGTTACGAGAAAATTACGGAAATAGTCATTTTACATTTTCATGTTTTAAAAAATCGGAAGATGTACTTTTATATTTCGCTAAAAATATGTTATTTAGATGTTTTAAAGATTGCAATGATTTCCTTCCTGAGCACGCAGTAAACTTGTGTACTAATGATTTCGTTGCCATGGCTTGCTAAGAGAGGTCATACTGAGTCGTGAGGAAAATGGTTTGTTCCTCGCGTGCCAGTTTAAAGAACACCAATAAAACTGCTTTCGGGACAACTGAAGTCACAACGTTCAAGACATACGGCTATAAGGTGTTAAGTATTTTCTAACCAAGTGAGTTACAAGATGCGCAGTTCACCCTGTCCACGCTGCACAAGGATGACCACTACCAGTAAAAATGTCAACCGCGGAAACATACATCTATTTTCAGTGCGTACTTAAAAATTCACCCCAGTTTAATCATGTACAAGATGCAGTCTTTAGAATATGGATGAATCTTTTTGAAACATTCTGTGGTAAAAGCCATTCGTTGTAAAATTTCATCAGATCAGTGGCAGTGCGTGCGTGCTTATAAATATGGTTGTTGCGATGTTACTTGGAAATATACCTAGCACGAGCCATATTGAGGGCAGAAAAATCCGCTGGCGCGCGGTGCCCCTACAGGACCAAGTAGTGTTGTGGCAGCTTAACCATTTCACTACTCTTGTGAGGTACGTATCCCCAGATAGGCTATCAGCCCCCTCTCGCAACAGACTCAGCAGTTAAAAGACGAAAACCGAGAGCATACAGTTAACGGACATATAAGAGTATTCAGCGTGTCCTCTTATTTTAAGTTAAATGACGATGTGTTGACGAGAATGTCATCTGGCCTCATAAAGAACTCAAATCCAGTGTGGTGTAGAAATTGAATATATTTGATCACTCATCTTGTCCTCTCAGATATAAAAAAAAAGTAACTGAAATTAAAGAGTAGCTATCTCACAGTAAAAAGAAGTTTACGTGTGAAAACTATTTATTATTGGGAGATTACCTGCTCTTTAATTTCTGTTACTTTTTTTTGTATCTGAGGGGACAAGATAAGTGATCAAATAATCGTCTCCAAAACGAATTGTTCTGCAAACATCGTCTTAGCATCCAGTCTCTTGTATTCAGATGAACTCACAAAGTTGTTTGCGTACGTGGAGAACCTGACGCATAAATCTCCACAATCGTACTTTTGTATACAAGCAGTTGCAACGATAGCGTGAAGCATTACTGCACTACTACTGTTACCTCACAGTCCTTATTACAGCCCTAGGGATGTTGTTTATTCACCAATAGTTTTTGATCCCACCTCGCCTCTTCGACACAGATTGTCATTTAGCTACCTCTTGGGATAATCCATCAGCACTCAGCATTGTAGCCATTCATTGTGATGATGTGAGGTTCAGCGACACCGTTCGACGCGATGTGCGACTCCCTCACATCATTTGCTGTGTCGGAAAAGCTTCCATAGTATAGCTGTGAAAATATTCACAAAATTCTCAGAGACAGCCTGTTGCTAATAGTTTCAGATAGCCAGGGATTTTTGCTAGGCCTTTTCTTTTAAAACTACCCATTCGTCTTCTGTTATGTTCCCTTTTCCTGTTTCATACCAACGTTGCTTAATGTACCATCTGAATCCTTGAACAATCTCTTGATACCTTCGATTTCTTTGGGTCCCGTGTCCTTAATTTCCTACCTTTTCTCAGTTTCTTCAGCTTTACGCTGTAGTTATTAACAAATTACTTATAGTCAGTGTCCACTATTGTCCCTCCGCAAAGTCTTGCAGGTTAAAATTTCATATCGAAATCTGTCTGCCATTATTTTAGGATGAACCGGAATTTCACCGACAAACGTTCAGAGGTTGTTCAGAGATACATTGTGAGAGTATTTTGGTGTCAGAGATCCACAGGTCCCCGGCGGCTTCTTACCGAGTTACTGCATTTCGTTTGGTTTCTTTGCCCAAATTATCTTTGAATCCGAAAAGAGTGCACAGCGGTGCTTATGTCGACGGTATCTCAGCGTGTCGTTTTGGAAACAAACTTGTTCCATTCACTGACGGTACTTGCTTTTGACAACAGTAACGCCCACTTTACTCTTCTCCCTCAACTTGTATTCAGTACTGTCTCGGTCTTGTCTAGGGTTCGTTTTTCCGGCAGTGGTAGTTGTACTGTAACTGTGATACATAGCAATATGGATAGGTTTACTGATGAAGAGAACAGGTGACCGATATGCACTTCGTGTAAAGTTTCACTGAATGCAGCGGAAGTGTGTCACAACAACGCCAATGCTGAGCTATCCCACAGCGACCGCAATCACATTACAGCCTTTTTTACATCTATACATCGGCGTCTAAGAGAAATCGGATGTGTTGTACGTTTTAGTGATTGCGTACTACAGTCTTTTTCATTGTTTTGACGGTATTTGCATAGAAACTAACGTAATTGGGGCAGCAAACTGAATACATTATAATTACATTGTTATTCTGTAACGAGCCCCGGGGACGATGGGTCCCTTGCACCAAAATACCCAGAAGGTATCCCTGAAAACGCTCTGGAGTTCTTGTTCAACCTTTTAATCAATCTGAAACCTTCCAGTGTCCCCAGATATCTTCCCGGATACAACGTTTCATGATTCTTAATTAGTATTGGCGATGATTTAATTATGCTCCGTACAGAATTTACCAGGCGGTTTCCTCTTTCATTTCCACCCCCCAGCCGATTTTCTCGTATTATTTTTTCCTTCTCTTGCATTTCCTAATGTAGAATTCCGGTCACCCATTGTATTAAGTTTCAATATTCTTTAACTGTCTGAACAATTTTATTTATATCATCATGCGTTATTTGGATCTGTTCATAATCTTCAGAGCTAGGTGGCACATAAACTTGTATTACTGTGGTGGGTGTTGGCTTCGTTTCCATACTGGTTGCGGGAATGCATTCGCTATGCTGTTAATAGTAGCTTACCCATATTTGTCTTATTGTTATTAGGCGTTCTCTTGCATCACGGCACTTAATTAATTCCCACTACATCTAACTTCAGCCTATCCATTTCCCTCTTTAAATCCTCTAACGTACCTACCCGATTAAGGGATCTAGCATCCCACGCTCCGACCCGTAGAATGCCAGTTTTGTTTTTCCTGATGATGACTTCCTCCTTAGTAGTGCCCGCGCCGAAATCCGAATAGGGTACTATTTCACCTCCTGAATATTTTACCCAAGAAGATATCATCATCGTTAAGAAATGCAGTAGAGATGCGTGCCCTCGGGGCGAAAAAAAGAACGACTGTAGTTTCCCGTTGCTTTCAGCCGGTTGCATTACCAGCATATCAAGACCATGTTGGCTAACGTCACAAGGCCAGAGCAGTGAGTCATCCAGACTGTTGCCCATCCTGCTGCTGGAAAGGATACTTGCCCTTCTTGCGGAAACACGGGTCCGTGTGGCACTCCACAAATACCCCTCTGTTGTGGTTGCACCTGCGGTACGGCTATCTGTCTCGGTGAATCCCGCAAAACACCCACATCGGATAGGTCCATGGTTCATGATAGGGTGCAGAACTATAGTATACGTAAAAAAAATCCTTTCTCTTTCTTGTACTGCCGCAGCGTTCATGAGGCAGACTCTGATGGAGAGAACTCGGGAATGCGCCTTCTTCGTAGAATTGGTAATTGCGTTTTGGCATATCTCGTGACAGACCAAGATTGTAACGATCGCATGTCGCAAATTTCCGGAGGTAATTGGCTCAACAACTTGTTGCTCGCGAGCTCGTGACCGCTTTTCGTTCCTAAACGCACGATGTGCTATAGCTTGCCCTAATTTTGCAGTGAGGCATTTGTGTAATTTTTGTGATAACGACGGTAATTGTTTGATAAACAGCTACATAGTTCTGATGAGCAGGACTTTCTGTTAAACACGAAATGTTTACTGTTGGGACAGTGTGCACTGATGAAACACTATCACGACGCTGTCACCAATGTTGTACCTTCGTCAAAAGGACATAGCCTCATGATCGTAATACGACTTTACCAATTATTGCAGTCACAATCGGTATGAGTAATTTAGATTATTTTTTCGCTGGTATTTTTGTTCGAGCGCCATTTATGGTGGCTGCAACTTTCATTACTTAATATAAGAGGACAATGCATTCGTCTTGTAAATTGTTCACTGCGAACCGTACAACACTTAATACAGTCAACTACTTCGGTAAAACGAAAGTTTGATGATCAGGAAAAATCTCTTGTGGTACTTTTTCCAAATATTTATTTCGCGCGTGTGGGAAAAGATACGAAAAATTGGTTGTACTAAAGTGCTGTTATAACGTTCTCAGCAAAATATAATTTGAAATATCGCAGAATTAGAATTCCATACTTTAGTCATGTTGCGTATGTTCCTACTCATTGCTTTATGCATGAAATGCAGATTGTCGACAAGATTCTGTGCTTCAAACTGAGGTACTAAGTTGTGTAGTTTTGAATAGGATTATGCGAACGTGCTAGAGTGAAACTTTCTTATATCGCCAGATATTTTTTCTGGCGTCGATTAAGGTGAGAAGCACTGGAAGTAAGTAGCTCCTTATAGGGAAGGATTTCCGGAGATGGTGTGTTACATATTTCTGTTCGGGACTTAGTGACACTCAGTGGTCAATAAAGTTATTGTGCTGGTATGGAAGGCTTAAAATAGTTTGCAAATGTGTTCCAGCGGTTATGGAATACTGATAAATAAGTTCGATTTTTTTGGCGAGTGTTGCGACGTAGAGCGTTAGTTTTCGTATGTGGAGCTCTTACCAAGCTGGAGGTCGTGTTCGCTGGGAGAAACTGGTGTGCTGAAGTCTAATTAGAGGTAATAAACTGCATTTGTTTCCGTAGGAAGTCGAATTGTTTTGATTTTGGCGTCTCTCTTGATCCTGTATAGCACTGAACTGTTTTGCATTTGTTAAGATTTCTGTGCTGAAGTTGCAAGGACCCAGCTGGAGGCGGTGCGCTAACAATTGGCGGTGTCGTTGTCCCCTCGAATGGCCGATGTCTAAATCTGCCATAAAATGCTAGAGGGAATTTACAGTCGGTATTGTAACCTCGATTAGCGGGTCATAGTGAGATGCTTTTTGTCATCAGTCTTCAGACTGATTTGATACGGCCGCCACGATTCCGTGCCAACCTCTTCATCTAGGAGTAGCACTTGTACCCTATGTCCTCAATTATTTATTGAGTATATTCCAGTCTGTCTTCCTCTACAGTTTTTACCTTCTACAGGTTCCTCTAACACCACGCAAGTTATTCTCTTATGTCTTTTAACACTTGTCCAATCATCCTATCCTTTCCTCTTGTCAGTATTTTCCATGTGGTCCCCTCCTCGCCGAGTGTGCGGAGAAACTCCTCATCTCTTATCTTACATATTCTCCTGATTACACACTTCTTCTATAGCACAACATCTCAAAACCTTCGATTCTCTTCTTTTCCGGTTTTCCCACAGCCCATGTTTCACTACCATAGCAAACTTACCATTCTCAGAAATTTCTTCTTCACATTGCGGCCTATGTTTGATACTGGTAGACTTCTTTTGACCAGGAATACCGTCTTTGCCCGTGCTGGTCTTCTTTTTGAGTCGTACTTGCTCCGTCCGTCATGGATTATTTGCCTACAAGATAGCAGAATTTCGTCACTTCATCTACTTCGAGGTCCCAAAGTTTGATATTAAGTTTAGCTTTGTCGATAATCCCACTCCATTTAACACATATTGCAGTTCTTCGTCGCTGTCACTGAGGATAACAATGTCATATTCTCTAACCGTGAATAGTAATCCCATTCCTAAACTTTTATTTCGACCACTGCTTGTTCGACGTATAGATCAATCTGGCAGTGTGGAGAATTAACAAAGTTCACTTTATATAACGTTTCGTAATCAGTGATGCAATATCGGGCGTCATTTGCGTAGCCGGCGGTCCTTATTAGCAGAGCGTGGATTCTGGCCGCATCGTGCCACCTACAGCGCCAGAGATAGGCTGTTCCGTCGCATATGTTTCTTATATGAGCATTACACCATGATCCAAGGCATCGGCTCAGGAAGCAGTTATAGTCTCAAACAATAAGATCAAGCCGAACTGCTTACACGTATACACGCAGCGACCGGATCGTGGCTTCACAGACCGCTGCCTGAAGCATGGTTTCCCAAACATTTTCTCTGACGGGAAAGTTTGAGGACCCTGGTACTTTGATGGAACACTTTATTTTGAACGTTAATAAAATTAATAAAGTCTTAGAATATGAGTAAAACTTGTTTTATTCAATCATTACTTGAATTTTGAGTCATAATTAATAGAACAGAAATCATAATGAATTTAAAAAAAGACGTCGAAGAAAACGCCATGTTATTAATAGTTCTTCTCGAAGCAGTTATCCACTTGCCGCGAAACACCAGTGTTCCGCGGGACACAGTTTCAGAAAATGTGGCTTAAACCGCGGAGTCACGTTTGCTTTATTTAGCACTAAGGTCCATAACTTGTGTAATTTCAATCCTTCTTCTTTTCAGCAAGAGTCATTTTTATGCTTTTGAATTTCTGTGGTCTATCTGTACATTATAGCATTGTCAAAACTATAGAATCAGGGAAAGAAATTTGCTTGTTACCTCGTCCCAGTTCATGATGTGTTACTGGAGATTTATCAGCTGCTCTTGTGTATTCAAGCCGCGTGTAAATGCTTCTTTTAGTCGTTCCTAGGTACAGTTGACGGCATGTCGAAAGGATTTAGTGTACTGCTGTTGATGCGGCGGGCTTAGATCTTTTGCACTGTTCAGATGTTCACGCACCTTTGATGTCGGTTTAAAGATCGTGTCAATACGGCGTCGTCTTAGCACTGTGTGACGGGCTCTGTGAGTAGGCAGCGGTCTGATGACGTCGCGACTACACATAAGCAGTTCTGCTTGCAGAGCCGGTTCCAGGGATTTTGCCGCCCCGTATGGAAAGTGCCCTCCCTCTCCCGCCCCGTTCCATACGTCCTTAGACATCGTCTTTTTACTGTAAAAGGTTGACTTCCATCTATGATGGTCTCACATCAGACTTATTCACACGTCTTTCACACTTGAATACCTTTTTAAGACCAGACACAGGCATGGGGCACCAGTCAGTGAAACCGAAACAAACGTATACAGTGCATATTATACTTACTCTTTATTTATTACAAAGTGTTTTGTTTTCAACGATATTGCTGTAGGAGTTTAGCGTTGGTGTATAGGAACTGTTAGGCCATCACATGCTAACATTCATCTTTATTGCGAGGACGAGCTGAAATTAATGCCTCTGGTTTCTATGGGAAAGCTTTTTAAATAAAACAAACATTATTAACATTCTACATCTTCATTCTTCAACATAGTCACCCTGTCGGGGTTCATTTTACCCAACGAGAGACCAGTTTGTTGATAACATCTCTGTGGAATGTTTGAGTTTATTGATGGACAATCTCACCTTCGCTTTCACCGGTTCGTCACTATCAAAGCGAAGTCGCCGAAGATGTTGTTTAAGTTGCGGAAACGGATGAAAGTCGGATGGGGCCAAGTCGGGACTGTATGGAGGATGACACGTGAAAGTGAACGCAAGGGTCGGATTGTTACAGGCGTAGCAGCTCTCGTATGTGGTCTGGCATTGTCACGCTGAAGGAGAGATCGCTGCGTGTGTGGACGAAGTTTTCAGAGTTTAGAAGCTCGATTACATTACGCTGCTCCTCACGCACCAACATAGTTGGGTACCTGAACCGTCGTGTTACCCACTACAATTCGGAGCCCTCTTGCGGCCGGGGGTTGCAACTTGCGTCAGCGAAACCAGAAAGTCAACCGAGTAATATGCATGACATGACACGTCATACATCAAACAATATAAAGCACTCCGACGTCAGGCCACGAGTGACCTACCGGGACCATCCGACCGCCGTGTCATGCTCGGGGAGGATGCGGATAGGAGGGGTGTGGGGTTAGCACACCGCTCTCGCGGTCGTTATGATGGTATTCTTGACCGAAGCCGCTACTATTCGGTCGAGTAGCTTCTCAAATAGCATCACGAGGCTGAGTGCACCCCGAAAAATGGCAGCAGTGCATGGCTGTCTGGATGGTCACCCATCCAAGTGCCGACCACGCCCGACAGCGCTTAACTTCGCTGATCTCACGGGAACCGGAGTATCCACTGCGGCAAGATAGCTGACGTAGTACTGTGTAGGTGCATGGTAGAAATTCAGTTGACAACGCTGCCACTAGTAAGCTTTGCTAGTTTGAAAAAACGCACGCAATGTCACCAAATCCAAAGTATCTTTTGCGGTCTGTTTCACAATTCCGTATATGGTTTCCGGTCAGACACTAGATTTCATGGTCGGCCGGAATAGCCGAGCGGTTCTAGGCGCTACTGTCCGGAACCGCGCTACCGCTACGGTCGCAGGTTCGAATCCTGCCTCGGGCATGGATGTGCGTGATGTCCGTAAGTTAGTTAGGTTTAAGTAGTTCTAATTTCTAGGGGACTGATGACCTCAGAAGTTAAGTCCCATAGGTCTCAGAGCCAGCCACTAGATTGTATGAATGATTGTATTTCCAGCGTATCCTCATATTTCTTTATTTATCTTCAAATCACATTCATCGTGGAATGGAAACACACAGCAACAGAACGTACCAGCGTGACTTCAAACACTTTGTTACCGGAAATGTTCAAAATGTCCCCCGTTAGCGAGGATACATGCATCCACCCTCCGTCGCATGGAATCCCTGATGCGGTCATGCAGCCCTGGAGAATGGCGTATTGTATCACAGCTGTCCACAATAAGAGCACGAAGAGTCTCTGCATTTGGTACCGGAGTTGCGTAGACAAGAGCTTTCAAATGCCCCCATAAATGAAAGTCAAGAGGGTTGAGGTCAGGAGAGCGTGGAGGGCTTGGAAATGGTCCGCCTCTACCAATCCATCGGTCACCGAATGTGTTGTTGAGAAGCTTACGAACATTTCGACTGAAATGTGCAGGAGCTCCATCGTGCATGAACCACATGTTGTGTCGTACTTGTAAAGGCATATGTTCTAGCAGCATAGGTAGAGTATCCCGTATGAAATCATGATAACGTGCTCCATTGAGCGTAGGTGGAAGAACATGGGGCCCAATCAAGACATCACCAACAATGCCTGCACAAACGTTCACAGAAAATCTGTGTTGATGACGTGGTTGCACAATTGCGTGCGGATTCTCGTCAGCCCACACATGTTGATTGTGAAAATTTACAATTTGATCACGTTGAAACGAAGGCTCATCCGTAAAGAGAACATTTGCACTGAAATGAGGATTGACACATTGTTGGGTGAACCATTCGGAGAAGTGTACCCTTGGAGGCCAATCAGCTGCTGATAGTGCCTGCACACACTGTACATGGTACGGAAACAACTGGTTCTCCCTTAGCACTCTCCATACAGTGACGTGGTCAACGTTACCTTGTACAGCAGCAACTTCTCTGACGCTGACGTTAGGGTTATCATCAACTGCACGAAGAATTGCCTCGTCCATTGCAGATGTTCTCGTCATTCTAGGTCTTCCCCAGTCGCGAGTCGTAGGCTAGAATGTTCCGTGCTCCCTAAGACGCCGATCAATTGCTTCGAACGTCTTCCTGTCGGGACACCTTCGTTCTGGAAATCTGTCTCGATACAAACGTACCGCGCCACGGCTATTGCCCCGTGCTAATCCATACATCAAATGGGTATGTGCCAACTCCGCATTTGTGAACATTGCACTGACTGCAAAACCACGTTCGTGATGAACACTAACCTGTTGATGTTACGTACTGATGTGCTTGATGCTAGTACTGTAGAGCAATGAGTCGCATGTCAACACAAGCACCGAAGTCAACATTACCTTCCTTCAATTGGGCCAAATGGCGGTGAATCGAGGAAGTACAGTACATACTGACGAAACTAAAATGAGCTTTAACATGGAAATTAAGCGTTTCCGGAAACATGTCCACATACACATCTTTTCTTTATTTGTGTGTGAGGAATGTTTACTGAAAGTTTGGCCGTACCTTTTTGTAACACCCTGTATAACCGGCCCTGCCTTGGACTGAGCTTGTTTAAGTGTGAAATTACTGCGTCTTTACAGTCTCTGACGTCGTCTCCAGCATTAGGAGACGGAAGTTCAGCACGGAAACGCGGCCTAATATCCAAGTCACAAAAATCACAAGGATGCGAAAATTATCGGCTACGAAAGTCGGCTTTGAAAGATGAGACTAAGGAATGTTTCAGAAGCACTCTACTTTCGAGAGCGTAATGCACAAAATACCCTCGCTAACTAGCACGCCTTTGTTGACAACTTCGAGAACGGCGTGCTGGATGTGGGCTATTACGAGTGGTAGAACAAGGACAAGGATGAAAACCGAAGGAACGAAACAGAGGCCCGGCCCGAGCAAGTTGGCTGCGGGTCGCGCGTGCAGCGTGGTGGGTGTCAGGGCGGTCCCTGGCACAGCTGTCGCTCGCTGCAAACGGCCCGGCCGCACGCGACCCTCGACCGGGAAGCGCGGGCCGCAGTCGGGCCGAGGGTCGCAGCGCAGCTCCTCGCCACTGCCGCGCAGGTACGTCTGGCTGCCTCCCCTCCCCACCTGCCAGCACCGCTTGTTGTGGAGCACCCGCAGAGCACACGTCCCGCCGCGCCACTCACGCCACCTCTACCGCTCACAAGCAGTCCTTAGTTGCTTACAAGGGAACCTCCCCATCGCACCCCGCTCAGATTTAGTTATAAGTTGGCACAGTGGATAGGTCTTGAAAAACTCAACACAGAGCAATCGAGACGCTCGCATCTCGTGGTCGTGCGGTAGCGTTCTCGCTTCCCACACCCGGGTTCGATTCCCGCCGGGCTCAGGGATTTTCTCTGCCTCGTGATTGCTGGGTGTTGTGTGATGTCCTTAGGTTAGTTAGGTTTAAGTAGTTCTAAGTTCTAGGGGACTGATGATCATAGATGTTAAGTCCCATAGTGCTCAGAGCCATTTGAACCATTTTGAGAGCAATCGAGAAGACAGGAAGAAGTTGTGTGCAACTATGAGAAAACTAAGCAAAATATACAAACTGAGTAGTCCATGCACAAGACAGGCAACATCAAGGACGTGGGTGACGTCAGGAACGCCGTGGTCCCGTGGTTAGCGCGAGCAAATGCGGAACGAGAGGTCCTTGGTTCAAACCTTCCCTCGAGTGAAAAGTTTACTTTCTTTATTTTCGCGAAGTTATGATCTGTCCGTTCGTTCATTGACGTCTGTGTTCACTGTAATAAGTTTAGTGTCTGTGTTTTGCGACCGCACCGCAAAACCGTGCGGTCAGTATACGAAAGGAGGTGCCTCTAGAATGGGAACCGAAAACATCTGATCGCCAGGTCATAGGTCAACCGATTCCTCCAGAGGAAAACACGTCTGATATATTCTATAAGACACTGGTGACGGCATCTGCGTCACATGACAGGAGCATGTTGTCGACCCACCTAACTTGTACACTTGGCGAATGGGTAAAATCTACTACCTTCCCCGATTTAGGTTTTTTTGTGGATGTTTGTTTAGGTGTAACGTCCCCATACTACGGCATAGTTACCTCGCATCGGACGGTCGGACAGATAATAACTGTCTGAAAATAAAAAATTAAACTTTTCACTCGAGGGAAGACTTGAACCAAGGACCTCTGGTTCAGCGGCTTGCTCACGATAACAAGGGGACCACAGCGCTCCGGAGCTCACACTATCCTTGATGTTGCCTATGCTGCGCATGGACTACTCAGTTTGTATATTTTGCTGATTTTTTTCATAGTTCCACACAACTACTTCCTGTTTTCTCGATTGGTCTGTGTTCAGTTTTTCAAGGCCTATCCACTGTGCCAACTTATAACTAAATCTGAGGGGGGTGCGATGGGGAGGTTCCCTTGTTAGTGCCAGGACTGACAGCCGCGTGCGCAACACACCAAGCAAGTTCGAACACCAGTTTCCCGCAAGTATCGCGCTTGTCCCCGGTATCAGAAGGTAGAAAACTTACGGAATTATCAAAAACTTCTAAAGAGCTTGCGTCCCATTACAGGTAAGCAGGCTTTGTTCCTATGATCGGCAAGCTACTGTTTGCTCTGTGGGTCCTTACCCAATGTTTTTATCCTCCTATTTACCACTTACGTAATCAGCTGATGGAAATGATGATGACGACGACGACTACGAAGGTGATGAAATTAGGCCACTAAATAGTGCGGTTATCAGCACCCTTACCGCATATCAACATAAACTACTGTTCACTGAACGAACGTCTATTCTCGCTAGCGAAATTGCTACGGCGATCCCCGGCTAAAACATATTAGCAAACTTCTTTAGAATGTCGGGCCGTATCGACACCAATATGTTGTTCGTCAATGATAAAATCATATTGATCAATTCCTTTGTCATGTGCTCAAATCCAACAATCTTTCGTAAAAAAAAATGCTTATGGTACGGTAAACTGTGACACTTAAAATATTCTGCTCGCTGTTTCTGCGATGGGTGGCTGCTTAGTATGATTTGTAGTGTAGTTGATCTTGATCTGACGTGTTGCGTAATGGAACGACGAGGTGCTAAATAAAAAAAAGCTAACAGTGCCTGTAATATGTGTACGGCTGAATAATTAATAAAGAATAGAGAACAAAACATCATTGTCATTCTCTCCCAGACATATTCACAAAATTTTAAAATACACTGCACCGCTGCCGTTCTTGGCTTGAATGGTGAACTCTTCGTACATACATAGTTGAAATGGAGGACAGTGGAACGACAGCTGGTATAAATTTATATTAAAAATGAAGAAATTTCTCCAGCTGTATTTAAGGTGTCGATTTTATTTTGGCAACTAATTTCAACGTTGTAACATCATCATCTTCAGGCCCATACACTTGTTGACGTCAACTGCATGCGGCTCATACTAGGTGGTAAGATACGGACGTGCTCCGTGTGGAAGGTGGTTAGTAACCAGTATGAAGTTTAGACCGGTAGTTCAAAGATACAGGGCGTTTCAAAAATGACCGGTATATTTGAAACGGCAATAAAAACTAAACGAGCAGCGATAGAAATACACCGTTTGTTGCAAAATGTTTGGGACAACAGTACATTTTCAGGCGGACAAACTTTCGAAATTACAGTAGTTACAATTTTCAACAACAGTTGGCGCTGCAACTGATGTGAAAGATATAGAAGAGAACGCAGTCTGTGGGTGCGCCATTCTGTACGTCGTCTTTCTACTGTAAGCGTGTGCTGTTCACAACGTGCAAGTGTGCTGTGGACAACATGTTCTATTCCTTAGAACAGAGGATTTTTCTGGTGTTGGAATTCCACCGCCTAGAACACAGTGTTGTTGCAACAAGACGAAGTTTTCAACGGAGGTTTAATGTAACCAAAGGACCGAAAAGCGATACAATAAAGGATCTGTTTGAAAAATTTCAACGGACTGGGAACGTGACGGATGAACGTGCTGGAAAGGTAGGGCGATCGCGTATGGCAACCACAGAGGGCAACGCGCAGCTAGTGCAGCAGGTGATCCAACAGCGGCCTCGGGTTTTCGGTCGCCGTGTTGCAGCTGCGGTCCAAATGACGTCAACGTCCACGTATCGTCTCATGCGCCAGAGTTTACACCTCTATCCATACAAAATTCAAACGCGGCAACCCCTCAGCGCCTCTACCATTGCTGCACGAGAGACATTCGCTAACGATATAGTGCACAGGATTGATGACGGCGATATGCATGTGGGCAGCATTTGGTTTACTGACGAAGCTTATTTTTACCTGGACGGCTTCGTCAGTAAACAGAACTGGCGCATATGGGGAACCGAAAAGCCCCATGTTGCAGTCCCATCGTCCCTGCATCCTCAAAAAGTAAAAGTACTGGTCTGGGCCGCTATTTCTTCCAAAGGAATCATTGGCCCATTTTTCAGATCCGAAACGATTATTGCATCACGCTATCTGGACATTCTTCGTGAATTTGTGGCGGTACAAACTGCCTTAGACGACACTGCGAACACCTCGTGGTTTATGCAAGATGGTGCCCAGCCACATCGCACGGCCGACGTCTTTAATTTCCTGAATGAATATTTCGATGATCGTGTGATTGCTTTGCGCTATCCGAAACATACAGGAGGCGGCGTGGATTGGCCTCCCTATTCGCCAGACATGAACCCCTGTGACTTCTTTCTGTGGGGACACTTGAAAGACCAGGTGTACCGCCAGAATCCAGAAACAATTGAACAGCTGAAGCAGTACATCTCATCTGCATGTGAAGCCATTCCGCCAGACACGTCGTCAAAGGTTTCGGGTAATTTCATTCAGAGACTATGCCATATTATTGCTACGCATGGTGGATATGTGGAAAATATCGTACTATAGAGTTTCCCAGACCGCAGCGCCATCTGTTGTTGACAATTGTAACTACTGTAATTTCGAAAGTTTGTCTGCCTGAAAATGTGCTGTTGTCCCAAGCATATAGCAACAAACGGCGTATTTCTATCGCTGCTCGTTTAGTTTGTATTGCCGTTTCAAATATACCGGTCATTTTTGAAACACCCTGTAGTAACCAAGAGAGCTTCATCGCCAAAGATGCATCATCAAGGACTAGCCAATATTCGGCTCGATAGTAAAGCATGGTTTTGAGAGTTGGATGTTGAATTTGTACTCAGCTTCCAGCAGTAACTGCAGCACTTCGGAAAAAGAATTTCGGTAGAAAGAAATTGGCGAGTGTGCTGAAATAATGTGAGCGATATTAAACAACAGGAAGTCTTGGCTGTCGATCAGACTGTACCTCGCCACTCGATATCACGGGAAAAAACCAGCGGAACATCACAGAGGGTATCAAACAGAAAGAGACAAAAATTGATCAATTGATGTTGACACACGGATTTGCAGCAAAGCTCGAAAGCTGCGTTAAAAAAAAAAGGACATCACCCATCTGACAGTATCTTTAAATCGTACTACATAATAATGACATGTTGCGAAGTTTTCTATGCTGTGAAGTTGATTTTATATTAAAAACTGAGTCCTCTGCGTTTAAAAAGAGTCGCTTGCCGGCGGTTGCCGTGTATCTTTTGGCGATACCACCTGTCACAATTGCGTGGACGGAGGTGGAGAGCACCATCGAGACACTATCACCGTGGGAGTCGTCGCCATCGTGAAGCGGCAGTAGCGTTGCGGGCGCCTGCTGCAGGGCTCCAGGGGAGGAAGCGGAGGGGCAGCGGCGCCGCCGCGAGTGCTTGTTGGCCGGTGAGGGCGCGCCTGTTGGTTAGGCGGCCCGCTAATGAGGCGCGCCGCCTGCTTTGTGGCGCCGTAGCGAGCTGACCCCGACCGCCGGGTCGCCGCTCTTCCCCGCCGATGCCTGCCTGTGTTTTGTCATCGCGTGCTTTGGAAACATCAGTAGGGGAACCCGCCCACTGTCTTCCTAATAGCGTTTTTACTCCGCCATTGCTTAGGTTTTAAGTTGTCTTGAAGTCAGGACTGTTGATGTTTTAAAAATATCGCGATCCGATAGATCCATATTTTTAAAAAATATCATTATCGATGCCCGTTACGCAGAGAAAAATTATCGATACATCGACGGAAAAAATATCGACATTCCGGCCCATAAAAATGTCGACTTCACATTGTAAATATGCTGTCGGTTTTAGGCTGTATATTTATAAATATTGATTTATTATTGGAGATTCTGTACATCAACAAACTAGCAGGCTGCCTATCCCTCTTAGTGCAATAAGTGAAAGGAAAACGATGCACGTTCACGCTTGACGATAATCACATTGCTAACAATGGTAACTGCGTCAGAGTGGCACAATAACAGGAGTCCGATGGGTCCGTCGCTCTGTTTCATTACATCTCGGATTTTTCGGGAACACTTCATCGTTACACGTCTCCGCCCATCGCAAAGATCAATCTTGTCATTGACACTTTTGCTCATTACTCTCAGCAACTGTTCTTGAAAAAACACCAATGTGAAGAAATAGCGAACAAGTTGCGTTAAAAATTTTTTTCTAACGCCGGTGGCATGCTATTTCTTCATATCTGAAACAGTCAAAGGCAAAGACTGGACGTGTCGAAAGCTCAAAAAGCGGCCAGACTTTGTTCATTTACAGTTACAAAAGAATAAATATGTACCCAAAATTTTGAAAAAAGTCTTAAAATAAAAATAACGGCACTCGATATTGCCATTTTAATATCGAAAAATCGGGGGAGAAAATACCGTCGTTATACATCGATATTTTATCAACAACCCTAGCGTACACCCTAGGCCAACTAATAATAAAATTAAAGTCAGTCTTGAAGCTCAATTGCAATATGGACTACTTAATACTTTTTTTCCAAATTAAAGCTACATATTTCGAATTTTATTGAATTTTGTAGGCCCTAAAACTTCCAAAGATAAGACTTCTTTTAGGACAGCTGTACTTGCAGCAGAAAGTTAATACTCGCTCCCATTTTTGTTTGTTTCGCTTTGTCGTCAATAAAGAGACTATTTTCTTTCTCACGTCGTGCATATCACTTTCTAATAGCTGTGTTATTTCCCTCCCAACGTCAACTTTTTTCAGTTCGTTTTGTGTAATCGCAGTTCGGAGGAGCCCATAAATATTCCAGTTCACGACAAAACTCTATCCACTTTAATGCTCTCCATATTTCACTCTATACTCCACTATTTTTAAGCACAATAAATGCACACCTTTAGGCCGGTATTACACTATCGTATTTCATTGTCAAATCTGATAGGTCAAATTTTTTATGCCAAAGAAATTTGATGGTTTAATACGGAACTTTGTCAAATCTTGCGTGTCGTCAAATAAATGCGATCAAATCTAGAGCCTCGCCATAGATTTCATCATGAAAGTCGTTCGTCTTTTGTTCACTGCACTGTGTCATGTAACAGCTTGGAGCGCCGGCATCGTTACATCTATTTGATGTCCCTGTTTTGTCTCTGTAAAAGTGGCTTCAAAGTTGGCGTGTTCCTTCGACTCTTTTCTCTCTCTCTCTCTCCCTCATTTTTTAAATTTTTTTATTATTTTTTTAGTAAACTTGCTTCGACTAGGGTGGGGGTGAGCAAGGGGCTCATTGCATGCTTTTAATTGTGTGCTGATGGGCAGGTGGCATATGCTTCAGGCGACTTTATGTCCACCATCACCGCTAGGGCCGTCCACTTCAACACCTGGAAACATCTAGGCAGCTTTTCAGCAAGCCGGAATAGACGATGTTGCCATACTCCAAAATAAAAAAAGTCTTTCTTAGCTATCCGCCCTGCTTTGTCTATTTTTAAAAAGCGCTTTATCTGTTTCGTACTTTTTATTAATTTTGTAGTTGTTGGTACGCTAATTCCATTAATTAAATTACCCAAAAGTGAAAATAGGTCCTATTGCCCATATAGTGTACGAAACATTTATTTACTTTCACGTATGCCGACGTTAGTGCTTTATAAATAGCTTCACACATTTCTGGAATTATTTTGGCGAATGTGCAATGTGATATTAGAGTGCTGTGTTATAAACTAGAGTAGCTGTCTCCTGTATCAAGAAATCACAATGCAACGTATAGCATTTCTCAAGAGAGTATTAATATGAGAAGGCACTTTACTGAGCAAATAATGAAGTACGCCCTCAGTCATTCGTAAGTCAGGTCAGGAGTTCACTACACTCAGCTGGCGGCTACACGGGTAGCGGAGGCTGTGTGGCGTGGACTGGGCGGTTTTTTAGGTTAGAAGGCCTCGGGAAAGTGCGGGATGGGCTGCAGTGTCAAAGGGTGCTTGGCAATTACAGGACGTGCTTGGATCAAGGAACAGTCGGAATTATAGTTGTAAACTGTTGTAGTTGCGCTGGAAAAGTCCCTGAGCTTCAAGCGCTAATAGAAAGCACAGAAGCTGATATCGTTATAGGTACAGAAAGCTGGCTAAATCCTGAAATAAGTTCTGTAGAAATTTTTACGAAGTCTCAGACGGTGTTCAGGAAAGATAGATTAGGCAGAATTGGTGGTGGAGTGTTGGTGTCTGTCAGTAGTGGTTTATCTTGTAGTGAAGTCGAAGTAGATACTCTGTGCGAATTGGTGTGGGTGGAGGTTATACTTAACAGCCGAATTAAGTTAATAATTGGCTCCTTCTACCGACCCCCAGACTCCGATGATACAGTTGCGGAACAGTTCAGAGAAAGTTTGAGTCTCGTAACAAATAAATACCCCACTCATACGGTTATAGTTGGTGGGGACTTCAACCTACCCTCGGTATGTTGGCAAAAATACTTGTTCAAAACCGGTGGTAGGCACAAAACGTCTTCCGAGATTGTCCTAAATGCATTCTCCGAAAATTATTTAGAGCAGTTAGTCCACGAACCCACGCGAATTGTAAATGGTTGCGAAAACATACTTGACCTCTTGGCCACAAACAATCCAGAGCTTATAGAGAGCATCATGACTGATACAGGGATTAGTGATCACAAGGTCATCGTAGCTAGGCTCAATACCATTTCTTCCAAATCCATCAGAAACAAACGCAAAATAATTTTATTTAAAAAAGCGGATAAAGTGCCACTAGAAGCCTTCCTATAAGACAATTTCCATTCCTTCCGAACTGACTATGCGAATGTAGACGAGATGTGGCTCAAATTCAAAGATATAGTAGCAACAGCAATTGAGATATTCATACCTCATAAATTGGTAAGAGATGGAACGGATCCCCCGTGGTACACAAAAAAGGTCCGAACGCTGTTGCAGAGGCAACGGAAAAAGCATGCGAAGTTCAGAAGAACGCGAAATCCTGAAGATGGGCTAAAATTTACAGACGCGCGAAATTTGGCACGTACTTCGATGCGAGATGCCTTTAATAGGTTCCACAACGAAACATTGTCTCGAAATTTGGTAGAAAATCCGAAGAAATTCTGGTCGTATGTAAAGTACACAAGCGGCAAGACGCAGTCAATACCTTCGCTGCGCAGTGCCGATGGTACTGTTATCGACGACTGCGCCGCTAAAGCGGAGTTATTGAACGCAGTTTTCCGAAATTCCTTCACCAGGGAAGACGAATGGAATATTCCAGAATTTGAAACACGAACATCTGCTAGCATGAGTTTCTTAGAAGTAGATACCTTAGGGGTTGCGAAGCAACTCAAATCGCTTGATACGGGCAAGTCTTCAGGTCCAGATTGTATACCGATTAGGTTCCTTTCAGATTACGCTGATACTATAGCTCCCTACTTAGCACTCATATACAACCGCTCGCTCACCGATAGATCTGTACCTACAGATTGGAAAATTGCGCAGGTCGCACCAGTGTTCAAGAAGGGTAGTAGGAGTAATCCATTTAACTACAGACGTATATCATTGACGTCGGTTTGCAGTAGGGTTTTGGAGCATATACTGTATTCAAACATTATGAATCACCTCGAAGGGAACGATCTATTGACACGTAATCAGCATGGCTTCAGAAAACATCGCTCTTGTGCAACGCAGCTAGCTCTTTATTCGCACGAAGTAATGGCCGCTATCGACAGGGGATCTCAAGTTGATTCCGTATTTCTAGATTTCCGGAAAGCTTTTGACACCGTTCCTCACAAGCGACTTCTAATCAAGCTGCAGGCCTATGGGGTATCGTCTCAGTTGTGCGACTGGATTCGTGATTTCCTGTCAGGAAGGTCGCAGTTCGTAGTAATAGACGGCAAATCATCGAGTAAAACTGAAGTGATATCAGGTGTTCCCCAGGGAAGCGTCCTGGGACCTCTACTGTTCCTGATCTATATAAATGACCTGGGTGACAATCTGAGCAGTTCTCTTAGATTGTTCGCAGATGATGCTGTAATTTACCGTCTAGTAAGGTCATCCGAAGACCAGTATCAGCTGCATAGCGATTTAGAAAAGATTGCTGTATGGTGTGTCAGGTGGCAGTTGACGCTAAATAACGAAAAGTGTGAGATGATCCACATGAGTTCCAAAAGAAATCCGTTGGAATTCGATTACTCGATAAATAGTACAATTCTCAAGGCTGTCAATTCAACTAAGTACCTGGGTGTTAAAATTACAAACAACTTCAGTTGGAAGGACCACATAGATAATATTGTCGGGAAGGCGAGCCAAAGGTTGCGTTTCATTGGCAGGACACTTAGAAGATGCAACAAGTCCACTAAAGAGACAGCTTACACTACACTCGTTCGTCCTCTGTTAGAATATTGCTGCGCGGTGTGGGATCCTTACCAGGTGGGATTGACGGAGGACATCGAGAGGGTGCAAAGAAGGGCAGCTCGTTTTGTATTATCGCGTTATAGGGGAGAGAGTGTGGCAGATATGATATACGAGTTGGGATGGAAGTCATTACAGCATAGACGTTTTTCGTCGCGGCGAGACCTTTTTACGAAATTTCAGTCACCAACTTTCTCTTCCGAATGCGAAAATATTTTGTTGAGCCCAACCTACATAGGTAGGAATGATCATCAAAATAAAATAAGAGAAATCAGAGCTCGAACAGAAAGGTTTAGGTGTTCGTTTTTCCCGCTCGCTGTTCGGGAGTGGAATAGTAGAGAGATAGTATGATTGTGGTTCGATGAACCCTCTGCCAAGCACTTAAATGTGAATTGCAGAGTAGTCATGTAGATGTAGAAGTAATTTATATACGAGACTTGACGTCCTCCACTTGCAGCTTTCGTAACAAATTTTTCTGAATGCTTTTATCATCTCGACGTAATACCTATGGTTTCATACAAGTGCGTTTCCTTTTTTTCTGCCGCTTTTCTTCCAGGTGCACAAACAATGCAATTGCGGTACTAGCAACTGAAGCGCTTAGTAACAAGGTATTTTTCGCCATTTTGAAATTTGATCAAAAATATGACGACAGTGCAATACTTCTTTTAAGCGGCACATCAAAGATCTTTGCCAAAGAAATTTGGCGAATATTTGATCATATTTCTTTGCCAAAGAAATACGATAGTGTAATACCGGACTTCGTGAGAGCAGCCACTGCCTTTGGGGAAACGCCGACAGTTGAAATTAAGTTTTTCAGAACAGGCACAAGTCGCCCTCAGTATGTTTCATTGACCAGTGTTCAATTTAACACCAACTCCTGTACTTTAAACATAAATTACACAGTTTCTGATGATGCTGCTGTTAAATTGAACAGCGAAACCGGTCAATAAAACATACTCAGTGCGACTGGTGGCTCTCCTACAGCATTTGAAAACACACTCGGTTTAGAGAGAAAAAAATCGGTACCGAACCAACGAGCATTTGACCCGACGTCCAAACTAGGAGAGGGATCCCAACGCCAGACAAACGACAACGTTTCGATGCTACCGCCAGCAAAGTGAACTGCAGCAAGGCCAACCGCTTCGTTGGCTCAAATTTGCCTCCCCTTCATTCAGCAACTTTCGGCCAACGAAGCGGTTAGCTGCTCTTCGTTGCCCAGTCCGTACGCTCGTTCAGAAACCTCACTGCGATGCCAGCAGTCGAGGAACGGCGTATGCATGAGAGCTACCGTGCGTTCATGTTGTAGTTTGTGAAGTTGGGGGTGGAACACACTACTTGATCAAAAGTAACCGGACACCTGCTAGTGGACATTAATATGGGGCGTGTTCCCGCTTCGCCTTTATAGCGGCTTGAACTCTGTTGGAGATGCTTTCAGTAAGGTGTCTGAATGTCTGTGGAGGAATGGCAGCCCAATTCTTACTCAAGAGCCAAAACCAGAGAAGACAGTGTTGTTGAATGATGGGTATGTTCCATTAGATTCAAGTCGGGACTTTGTGCAGGCCAGTCCATTTCAGGAATGCTATTACCCACATCCAGCCAACAACCTCGCCGCAGTGGTAACACCCGTTCCCATCAGGTCACTGAAGTTAAAGTGGTGTCAGGCATGGCTATTTTCGCGTCTGCCGAACACTTGGCAAGCGAGGTGCAATCTGCCGTTATGAGGCCCACTGAGGACCTACTTGGCTGCGAAGTGGCGGCTCCGGCCACGAAAACTGACACCGGCCAGGAGAGCAGTGTGCTGACCACATGCTCTTCCATATTCGCATCCAGTCATTCCTATCGTCTGAGGATGTCGCGACGGTCGGTCGGTAACGTTGGAACTTCCGAGGCCTGGTCGAAAGGAGTTCAGTTTTTTTATTCCCCACAAAAAGTGCCCCACACAGTTGCTGCTTTATGGCAGTGTGCATTGTCGTGATGATACAAACATTCTAATCTCCGAACTGTTCTCTACTGTACGCGGTACACCATACTGTAAGATGTGTTCGTCTCCTTCGCATTTACCGTTTTCTAAGAGCAAGAAGAAGATTATAGTCTGACCACGAATACAGCCCTATACCTTAACGCCAACTCCTCTGTACTACAATGTTTTTTTTTTCTCAATTATTGGGTTTCTGCCCGTGCACATTTAGCCATCCTCAACAGTAATGCCATTTACGACGATAAGAAAGTAAGGTTAACAGAACACCCAGTCCCCAAGCGGATAAAATGTAACGGCCGGGAATCGAACCCGGCCCCCTTCGCTTAGCAATAGCTACCGAGGCGGACAACTGTTTCATTGTTGTCAGCACACGTGATGGCAGGGAACGTTCTGCATGCGTTATCCATACCTGAACCCTTCCATCGGACTGTCACATTCATCGCTCCAAATCAAGCGTCGCTTAGCATCGGCCATGGAAATGTATGCTTTGTGACGAGACGCTCTGCCGTTGTACCCATTCCTCTTAACTCCCTACGCACAGTAATTTTGTGTAGTTCAGCCACCATTTTAAAATCTGCAACTAACGACGCACTGTAACTCCCAGAGCTACACGTTTCTCGCGTGTTGACATCGAACTGAAAGTCCTTGGATAACAACTGAAGCCCTGACCAATGAATCTGTTCTTTAAAATGCATACTGACAAAAATGCTGTTGTAAACACAGCAGACAAACTTAGTTTTGCATTAACGTCATTGTGTCTATTTCGCCAAGAATAGTCAGTGCGGCTACCATGAAATCCTATGTTTTGTGAGATATTCTTCAGAACCCAATTTATGAAAGCATTTATTGTCGCCCCAGCACATGAACTATTTTCTGCATAGGAGAAGCCTTCAAATCATTAATCTGGGATGGAGGAGGAATAGGTATAATCTGCTATTATCTGAACCTCCTTCGAATTGCTGACGACGTTGCTTTGTTTGCTTCCCATCGAGAACAATTTCAGCGAAAGATGGAGCAACTGAACAGAGCAAGTATGACAGTAGGCCCAGCAATAGCCTGTCAAGCACTCCCCATTGACCTGTGCCCCTCTGACAACTCAACTGCTATTTGACTGAAAAGAAGTGAACTCTCTTGTCATTCTGTACAAATGATCAGTCGATCCACTAGATGATATATTTATACATGTCGTCAGTACGTCAGTGTGTGAAAATCAGAAAAGAATAGGATGAAGTTACCGATCCCAGGACTGATGCACATTGCTACGACACACGTCGCGTATGGAACATACATTTCGTAAATAACTGCTAATGTGGCCGTTCTTGATTGCACTTGTATAAAGGTTTTCAGTTATCTTTACGCGGAGATAGTCTCGTTTCCGACCCCTCAAATTATCATTATTGTACGTAAATTCACTTTCACAGGAAATTCGATAAAACTGACGTGACATCAATTCCTGAAGTCGCATTCGCAAATTATTTATTTCGAAAACGCCAGACGTGTGTTCGTTACTGAAATAAGATTCGGAGCAAATTTTAGTAATAAAAGTTATTTCGTAGTTAAAAAGTAAAATGATGTTACTGAAACTGTTGACGTAACACATCTGATAACTGTTTTTTTATGTAGAAAAACATGTAACGATTCAGTTCATGTAAATATCATTTCCAATTTTTTCTTTTTTTTGTGTACACGTATCTATGTAGAAACATAATTTTTAAGTTAAATTATACGCGTTATACCAACAGTCTGTGACATTTTGATAGCGAAACTTTATTTATAATCATGTGGCGGATCCCGCCAGAGCAGTTCAGTTCCATTTATTCTAAGTTGAGAGGCAGTATTTGTTGCGTCTTCTGCTCAGTCTGCTATGGTATGTCTGTCAGGTACGATGTACTTAAGAAGATTTGCTAATACACTGAAGTTGAACTGGGAATCCAGCGTACAACCTTTTCATTGATTAGAGTTCTACAGTTTTGTTCCTGCGCGCGAATTGAATCTATTAGGAATGTGATACAGCGAGGCAGAATGGACGCTAACCTCCCTTATAACAACGGAGTAGATCTAAGTAGCATTCTTCAACGAATAGCTTAAGTACTTTGTAGCATGCTTTTTAAAAGGGATTAGATGCCAGAATGAAAAATTGATTTTTTGTCATTTTATTTAAATATCTTTAATAGAATGTTACAAGTACTAGCTCTAAGGTGTCAACTACACAGAATGTACGATGCGTGTGTTTTTAAGTAAGTACCGTTTTGAAATTTAAAAAAAAGACGTGCTAAGATATCTCAATTTTATTTTTATATGAAAGCCCGTACCTTAATCTACTTTTCTACATAATTTCCGTCAATATTGAAGCACTTGTCATAACGTTGTACCAGTTTTTTAATACTCTCCTCATAGAAGTCTCCCGCCTGACTTGTTAAACACTGCACACCACTGTTTTGACTTGACGCTGACCGCCCAGGTGTTTCTTTAAGTGCAGGAGCAGATGGTAGTAACTGGGCGCGAGATCGGGGCTGTACGGAGGATGATCTGGAGTTTCCCATCGAAAAGATGTGATGAGATCTTTGGTCTTATTTGCCACATACGGACAGGCATTGTCTTGCAGCAAAACGATGCCCTTGCTCAACTTCCATGGACTGTTGCTTTAATTCTGGTGTGACGTAGGCCACCCATGTTTTCATCGCCCGTAACAGTTTGGCTTAAGAAATCATCACCGTCGCTGTGGTACCGCTCAATGAAAGTCAATGGACTGTCTAAACGTTTGGTTTTGTGCACATATGTCAGCATTTTCGGTACCCAACGTGCGCACAGTTTTCCGTAATTCAAGTGCTCCGTCATAATGCCATACGAAACACTTCGAGAAACATGAGGAAAGTCATCCCGCAAGGAGGAAATCGTAAAGCGTCTGTTTTCTCTCACCTTATTACCCACTTCCTGCTCCAAACTTTCATTAACGATCGAAGGACGCCCACTCCGTTGTTCATCGTGCTCATTTGTGTGGCCATTTTTAAATGCCCTCATCCACTTTCTTACCATTTCATCACTCATAATGTTTTCCCCGTAAACTGCACAGATCTCACGATGAATATCGATCGCTTTCAAGCCTTCAGCTTTAAGAAATTTTATAACAGCCCGTACTTCACAGTCGGTGGGACTCACGATTATCGGAGGTATCTTAAACACCCATACACAACGTAAACAAGGAAGAATCAGACTGTAATGGCGTCTGTGTGTACATTAAGGTACAGGCGTTCATGTAAAAATAAATTATTGAGATATCTTAGCACGTCTTTTTTTAATTTCAAAACGGTACTTACTTAAAAAAAAACACGCCTCGTAGTTCATCCCGCGTTACTTTGGCAACGTGATTAGCATCAGTGACATTCACAAGAAACTGAGCGTAATGACCGTATTTACATCATAATTCGTGGATAAGGAATCATGTTTTTCTTCAGTAGTAATTGAGTACTTTTGGCAGAGAACCTACCGTAGTTGGGAACACACCTTTGAATTGTTTTTGCCCAATTGTCATATCTAGGGGCAACGAACGTCTCGAACTGGCGCTGTCAGGCGTACGTACGGAAGGAGCAATAGACTGACTGTCGGTGGCATACGAGCGACGATCTTCGCCTCTCAGTACTGAGCTTGTTTATGACAGGCAGAGATGTGACTAAAGCAGAAACTGCAATACTTACGTGATATTTGCCCGTAAATCAGACGAATGTAAAATATTGTACGTTCAAAGCTTCGCCGTGTTTGTACGGTGAATTCGCGTCCAGCTAAACGCGAGGAGCAACAGAGTGCGTAGTTTGTAGAGCAGCACGCAGAGTGATTCAGGAAAGCCGTTCCGTGCAGCAGCCAGGGGCACTGGAGCGCGGTCTCGTCTCCACTGTTACACAGCCCATCTGCAGACCCACACAGCCCACCTCGTAAATTTGCGTGATTTACAACGGCGTAGCGGAGTAAACTCTCTGTCGCGTGCAGTTTTGTCCGTGACATGAAACAAAGCGAGATGATTCGGTGCAGCATGACAGATCAACTGGTGGCTGCGGTTTTCTTCTTCAGGTTTCAGCTCTTTCAGCATATAGTCTATGCCATTTCAGGTTCTCACGGAGGAGGTGTTGAGGTTAGAGCCTAAACGTCTTGTCAAAGCGCAGGAAGGTCATTCCATGAAAAGTGAAGATTTTGTTAACGCCTTAAAACTTTCTGTTCCATTGTTCAGTGCCAAATCAACACAGCGCGCCTCATCTTCAAACCTTCGTTGTATGCAATGTCATATTCAGGTCTACGAGGGTGGTTTGATAAGTCTGGTAAATTTCCATGAAAGGGCAGAACATTTTTGTTGCGCCTCCATGATTGGTAACCTCAATTATTCCAGGGATCATATAGAGAATTTCAACCACACAGTGTATGTTGTTGACAGCCGTCTCAGTTCAGAGTATCGACTGCTATTGAAAATGGAAAAAACTGACTTTCGTGCTGTTATTAAACATTTTAATTTGAAGGGTTGGTTTGCCGTTCAAATCTAAACAGAACTGGAGGAAGTTCAAGCTGACTCTGCACCATCCTTAAAGACCATTAAATTTTGGATTAATTAGTTTAAACATGGTCGGACAAGCACCGAGGACACCCAGCTGAGGTCACCACGAAGGAAATCATTGACAAAATCCATGATATGGTAATACAAGACGGCCGAATAAAAATTCATGAGGTTGCTGAGACTGTATTTCAACGAGCGAGTGCACAATACACGGCACGGAGAACTGCCTGTGTGCGAGGTGGGTGCCGCGACTGTTCACAGTCAGCCAAAAGCGCATCCTGAAGAACATTTCAACACAATGTTCGGCGATGTGTAATCGCAATCCGCAAGACTGTTGATAAAAGCTGAACTGTCATTACACACTACAGTCAAAACAATGGACAATGGCTGGTGAAAGTGCACCGAAGAAGGGGAATTCCTAAGGACTAATCCTCATAGAAAAAGGTAGGACCATAACTGGACCTTATCATGCTTCATTGTTTGGATAGCTTGCATTGGCTGAAAAAAGACCAAGATTGCCAGAGGATCGAAATAATCTTCAGACCCATCAAGAAGATTAAGGAATATTTAAGAACTGCAAAAGACGCCCGGCACCCCCTAGCAACACCTGGGGTATACAAAATTCCATGCAGTTGTGGACAAGTATATATTGTAACAACAAAAAGGAGTGTTAAAAACCCGCTTAGCCGAACATGAAAGAAACTGTCGCTTAGGACACATCGAAAAATCGCCGTAGCGTTTTCGAGATGGGAACCACGAAGTTAAATTTAATGAGGCAATCATTCTAGCACGAACATCCCATTATCGTACGCGCATGTATAGAGAAGCAATAGGGATTCACAAACACCATAATAATTTTAATAGAAAAGAAGTAGTTTTAAAATTGGACGAAATATGGATGTCGACGTAGCGCCAGTAGAATGACAATCGATTACTCTTGATCGAGAATGATGACGCCTTCCAAAGATAGACATACCGTCGGCATCACGTGACGAATGGTGGTGCCCTCTATGCGCTCTATAAATGCGAGAGTACATGGAGCCTCAGTGGCAGTAGCCGGACGACCTCACAAGATGTCTCCCGCAGGTGGAGACGAAACGTTAGGTGGAAATTTTATACATCGACCACGGCCTCTCAGCCCGGAAGTTTCAACAGAAGAAAGTACTAGTTTGCCAACTTGATTTCTGTCAACTAAAGTTGCACCTTACCCTACAAGTCTGCCGCTACGAGACGGTAATTGTATAGTTTTCTCTTACTCGCATAATACTGCAGTTTATACAATGTTGACTTGGGGATATTTGTTCAAAGAGCGCGTCAGATTAAAATTAGAAACGAGTGGAGGGTTGGCCCGAATGAACGGTCTCGTGCTTCTCGAAGCCACTTTGCGCGCTCAGCAGCTAGTGCAGTCAGTGTTACTGGAACAATACGGGGAATTCAGGTGCTCGGCGAGGCGCGCCGCTTCCGAACGCTGCTGCGAATTGCGCAGTGGACCGTGGCGGGCGAGGAATGCAGAGGAGCCGCGGGGCGGCGCTGACAACGGCGGAAGCTGGCCGGCCTGCCCGCTGAGTGCTGCGCCGTCAGCAGCCGGACGGTTCCCGCAGGTCGACCAACACAGCTGCCGGCTACACAAGGGAATAGACACACTTCGATTTTGATCGGCTATGAAGCAAAATTAGACATATTTTGTTTCTACGTACCCATACGGCGTTCTATGGTTTCTAGTGTACGTTACACTGTGCATCCAGATTTGTCGAAAAAGCTACTTTTTCGAAATTCCCCCCCCCTCCCCCCCCACCCGCCCGGCCACTACTTAATTTTTCATTTCGACACTTGGCTAACAGTAAAAGGTTCAGCGTCGTTAATACCAGATTCAATAGTATATGATGAGGATGAGGTGGTATCACGATTGTTCGATGAGCTGGTGCACAGAATCGAAGTGCATTCAGCACTTTTTTGACCCGAACAATTCTGCGCTCCCTTATTATCGTACAGATTTCCAATAAAGTTACAACAATAATGTACAAACAATTTCAAATATAACACAATCAAATGTGAAAAGGCTACAACTTGAAATCAAGGAAATAACACAAAATGTAAACTTTAGACAAAAATGCAACACAAGTTGTTTTATATTCCACAAAATTAAATGAAAAAATATATAGAACAATATATATAGAATACACACTACTGGCCATTAAAATTGCTACACCACGAAGATGACGTGCTACAGACGCGAAATTTAACCGACAGGAAGATGATGCTGTGATATGTAAATGATTAGCTTTTCAGAGCATTCACACAAGGTTGGCACCGGTGGCGACACCTTCAACGTGATGACATGAGAAAAGTTTCTAACCGATTTCTCATACATAAACAGCAGCTGACCGGCGTTGCCTGGTGAAACGTTGTTGTGATGCCCCCTGTAACGAGGAGAAATGCGTACCATCACGTTTCCGACTTTGATAAAGGCCGGATTGTAGCCTATCGCGATTGCGGTTTATCGTATCGCGACATTGCTGCACGCGTTGGTCGAGATCCAATGACTGTTAGCAGAATATGGACTCGGTGGGTTCAGGAGGGTGATACGGGACGCCGTGCTCGATCCCAACGACCTCGTATCACTAGCACTCGAGATGACAGGCACCTTATCCGCATGGCTGTAACAGGTCGTGCAGCCACGTCTCGATCCCTGAGTCAACCGATGGGGACGTTTGCAAGACGACAACCATCTGCACGAACAGTTCGACGACGTTTGCAGCAGCATGGACTATCAGCTCGGAGACCACGGCTGCGGTTACCCTTGACGCTGCATCACAGACAGGAGCGCCTGCGATGGTGTACTCAACGACGAACCTGGGTGCACGAATGGCAAAACGTCATTTTTTTCGGATGAATCCAGGTTCTGCTTACTGACTTTGAGAACAGAGGACGTTACATTTCAGATGTGTTACGACCCGTGGCTCTACCCTTCATTCGATCCCTGCGAAACCCTACATATCAGCAGGTTAATGCGCGACCGCATGTTGCAGGTCCTGTACGGGTCTTTCTGGATACAGAAAATGTTTGACTGCTATCCTGGTCAGCACATTCTCCAGATCTCTCACCAATTGAAAACGTTTGGTCAATGATGACGGAGCAACTGGCTCGGACAATACGCCAGTCACTACTGTTGATAAACTAAGGTTCAAATGGTTCAAATGGCTCTGAGCACTATGGTACTCAACTGCTGTGGTCATTAGTCCCCTTGAACTTAGAACTACTTAAACCTAACTAACCTAAGGACATCACACACATCCATGCCCGAGGCAGGATTCGAACCTGCGACCGTAGCCGTCGCACGGTTCCGGACTGCGCGCCTAGAACCGCGAGACCACCGCGGCCGGCGATGAACTAAGGTATCGTGTTGAAGCTGCATGGGCAGCTGTACCTGTACACGCCATCCAAGCTCTGTTTGACTCAATGCCCAGGCGTATCGAGGCCAGAGGTGGTTGTTCTGGGTACTGATTTCTCAGGATCTATGCACTCAAATTGCGTGAAAATGTAATCATATGTCAGTTCTAGTATAAAATATTTGTCCAATGAATACCCGTTTATCATCTGCATTTTTTCTTGGTGTAGCAATTTTAATGGGCAGTAGTGAAGGTTTGGAATAAATTTACTTGAGAAAGACTTATTAAACAACGAACATGACAATTGACACTGAAGCTGATAACATCGGATACGCGTGCATCGATATAGAGGTATTTGTAGCTTATTTCTGACTATTTCGGCTTTTGAATACCGCTTCATCTTATATGACTGACTTTGGTATTGAATGCTATACGTTTTGCTATTAGTCAAATGTCAAAATGAGAAACAAAATAGTAGTTGGAGGAGATTTGGAAAAAAAAATTAATTTCGACAAAAAGGGGTGCATCGTCATAACGTACATTAAAAACCATAGAACTTTTATTGGAAGGATTTTTTTAAATTCTGTTACCGTTTCAACGGTGTTAATTCTGAAATATTACACTCATATTTCCAAGAGATTTTTTAACCACCTTAACGGCCGTATGGGCACGTATAAAAAAATATGTATCTCTTATTTTGCTTTACACTAAAACATAATTGAAGCCGATCGAAATCGAAGTGTATGCCATGGGTATGTTTACTTGTCAGCCAGAACAGCACATAAGAAAGAATTGGTCTATAAGCTGAAATGATAGGGGACATCAAATACTATTGTCAATCAGATATATTTTACAGAGCATCCAGAGACCATTTCTCTGACACTTTCAGTTTCTGTTCAAAGCAGATGCGCATTTTCCAACTGAAGACCATTTCGATTGTTCAGTCGACTCGGCGACGCTATCGGACACGAATTTCTCAACCTCCGCTATCGGGTGCAGAATTGTAGGGATCCCCTTAATAAGTCAGGCATACACAACACGCAGGAAGCGGGTAGTAAGGTAGTGGAGTACGTGTAGCGTGCACAAGGGTCTTCTTTAGGTTAGAGATACCCTTCCTTGAGGTCAAAGCTGATTTGCCTGATAAATTAGCTACAATGTCCTCAGCGAATGCACGTCGTCGCAGATCAGAGATAGAAAAGGTTAATACGATTTTAGTAAGCTGCAGGATCATCCAAGGATAGGTCCCAGAATCAGTATCTCTTACTGAATGTTATAGTACACATATAATATTATTAGGAACAGAAAGTTTGTTTGAAATCGGACGTTAGTGACAACCAAATCCTAAGTTCAGATTGGAATATTTATCGTAAGGATAGGTTAGACGCCAATGGTGGCGGCGTGTTTATTTCAGTAAAGAATTCGATAAAATCTAGCGAGGTTATCACGGATTCCGACTGTGAATTAAGCTGGATGCAGTTAAGTATTAAAGATCGGTCAAAAATGGTACCGGATGCTTTTATAGACCGACTGAGTCAGAAGCTCCAGTGGTAGAACGCTTCAGACAGAGCTTGCAGGATATCGTTTGTAACTTAGATGATTATGTCGTTGTAGTAGGGAGTGACTTCAACGTACCAGAAATAGAGTGGGAGTGTCGTGCTATCAAAACTGGTGCCAGAGACAAGGATCCGTGTGATATATGTTGTGGAAATCATATCCGAAAATTACTTTGAGCAGATATATAGAGAACAAGCTCGTGAGGGTAGCGCCTTAGACCTCCTGGCAACAAGCAGACCTGAACTTACCGAATCAGTTAACTTAGAGGAAAGCATCAGTGATGATAAGCCTGTGACAGCATCTATGAAAATGGGTTTTCCAAAGAATGTTAAGAAATGTAGAAAGATATTTTTGCTAGCCAAGAGTGACGGGATATAAATTCCAGAGAATCTGAGCAGGCAGCATAAAATATTCGGTGATGACGAGGATGCGGAAAACAAATGGAAAAAATTCAAAGGCATTTGCCCTAGACAAGTAGGTTCCGAGTAAGTTCTTATGGGGTGGGAAATATCCATCATGGTTTGACGAGTAAGTTCTTAAGGGGTGGGAAATACCCATCATGGTTTGATAGCCGTGTTAGAAAAATGCTACGTAAACAAAGAAACTTCACCTCAGATTCAAGAGAAGTAAAAACCTAGCTGACAAACAAAAGCCGAACGAACGTAGAGCGCTTGAGCAACGACGGGTACCTAGCGACTGGAAGAAACTGTTTTTAAGAAGGACTGTAGGACAGATGGACACAATTATAGGCTTATGTCGTTGACGTCAATGTGTTGTAGAATTATGGAACATCTTTTATGCTCAAAAATTATGACGTTTTGGGGGAATAAAATCTCGTCTATAAATATCAACATGGGTACCGAAAACAGAGATCCCCTGAAACTCAGCTTGCTGTGTTCCTCCAAGAGATCCACAGCGCCGTAGACAACGGCGCTCAGGTTGACGCCGTGTTCCTTGACTTCAGGAAGGCATTTGACACCGTCCCGCATTCCCGTATGGGGAAAAAAATACGAGCTTATCGAGTATCGGAGCAGATTTGCAACTGGATTTAAGACTTCCTTGCAAATTCAAGACTTTCTTGCAGGTAGAATATGTCACTCTTCAAATGGTTATTTCGTCACGGAAACGGAACCGCATAATATTGCGCAATGGTATGCCATTTCTTATTGCATTAAATTAGGTGAAAACGCGACAACTACTTACGGTAAGCTTTTTGGTTTTTTCACCCAGACTAGAAAAAAGCTCGCATGTTAAAGTCAAAAGTGAAATGCATGCTTGTGTGCTTCTTTGATTCCAAGGGAATTGTTCATAAAGAGTGGGTGCCTCCTGGACAAACAGTTAACCAATATTACTACAAAGAAATTTTTAGAAAGACTTCATAATAGACTTCCTCATGTACGTGCCAACATTGCTGATAATTGGACTCTGCATCACGATAATGCGCCATCCCATACTGCTATGTCAGTACAGCAATTTTTAACCTCAAAGCAAATTTCGGTACAACCACAGCCACCTTATTCACTAGGTGTCGCTCCATGTATCTTTTTTCTGTTTCAAAGAGTCAAAAGGGCGGTGAAGGGACACCATTTTCAAACAACACAAGACGTCCAAAAAGCTGTGACGAGGGTATTAGAGGATATTGCAGAAGATGAGATTCAGAATTGTTACCATCAATGGCAGAAGCGCTGGAAAAAGTGTGTGCAATCAGAAGGGAACCACTTTGAAGGAGACAACACTAAACTTGACTAAAACGGTAAGCAACATTTTTTTCAAATCAGTCTCATTACTTTATTGTATATGTATATGTAAGAAAGTGAGCAAAGGTTACTTTCTAATGGCCAGCACAAGAAGAAAAAGAGTTCCTTCTCAACATTCAATGATAAGATTAATTTCCAAGAAAGTTTATTAGGCAATAGACACTTCGGAGTCATCGGCCAAGATATAGTTCAAATCTCCACAAAACCGCTACTGCCCATTCGTGTGTAAATTGGTGTATTCTACCAAAGTATGACGTACGCCGTACGCACCGCACATTGGTAGGGTCCTTTTGCCAGAACACTGAGCAGACTATTGGAACGAATAAGCTGATATGCCTCTGTGATAACGGGCTGCCGTTTGTTTTAATGTCAGCAGTGGTCGCGCCATGAAACGGCCGTTGTGGGGGACTTGTATTGTAACGGGCAGTGCAGCCGCGGACGGACGTCGGAACGGAAAGGGGCGCTCGCGATGGTTATCCGACCGCTCATTCAGCGAAATGAGGGACCGCGCTTCCGCCTACACCCATTCACGTGCGCCTGCCGCCGACCTGCTCACATATATCGTTAAAGCTAGTCCCGTTTTATCCTCCCGCGTTCTCTTACCCATCTGGGAGTGATGTCGTTATGAAGGTCGATCCTCATTGGTCGTCAACGGAACAGAAGGCAACATCACCGTCGAATCACACTAGGCGGAACGTTAACATAACGTCGCTTCGCTTGCAAGGGCACCTTGCAAACTTCCCCCACTAGTTTAATTCGTATTGACAGGCTGTGTAAGGCACGAGTAGGACTTCAACATATGTACACTACTGGCCATTAAAATTGCTACACCACGAAGATGATGCGCTACAGACGCGAAATTTAACTGACAGGCAGAAGATGCTGTGATATGCAAATGATTAGCTTTTCAGAGCATTCACACAAGGTTGGCGCCGGTGGAGACACCTACAACGTGTTGACATGTGGAACGTTTCCTACAGATTTCTCATATACAAACAGCAGTTGACCGGCGCTGCCTGGTGAAACTTCGTTCTGATGCTTCATATAAAGAGGAGAAATGCATACCATCATGTTTCCGACTTAGATAAAGGTCGGATTGTAGCCTATCGCGATTGCGGTTTATCGTATCGCGACATTGCTGCACCCGTTGGACGAGATCCAATTACTGTTAGCAGAACATGGAATCGGTGGATTCAGGGTGATAATACGGAACGCCGTGCTGGATCCCAACGGTCTCGTATCACTAGCAAACGAGATTACAGGCATCTTATCCGCATGGTTGTAACGGATCGTGCAGCCACGTCTCGATCCCTGAGTCACCAGATGGGGACGTTTACAAAAACAACAACGATCTGCACGAACGGTTCGATGACGTTTGCAGCAGCATGGACTATCAGCTCGGAGACCGTGGCTGCGGTTACCCTTGACGCTGCATCACAGACAGGAGCGCTTGCGATGGTGTACTAAATACGAACCTGGGTGCACGAATGGCAAAAAGTCATTTTTTCGGATGAATCTAGGTTATGTTTACAGCATCCTGATGGTCGCATTCGTGTTTGGCGACATCGCGGTGAACGCACATTGGAAGCGTGTATTCGTCATCGCCATACTGGCGTATCACCCGGCGTGATGGTTTGGGGTGCCACTGGTTACACGTCAGTACTCTTGGTGTACTGTGGTATCGTGTTGAAGTTCCATGGACAGTTGCATCTGTACGTGCCATCCAAGCTGTGTTTGACTCAATGTCCAGGCGTATGAGAGGTGATTATTCTGGGTACAGATTTCTCAGGATCTATGAACCCAAATTGCGTGAAAATGTTATTACATGTCAGTTCTAGTATAATATATTTGTCCAGTGAATACCCATTTATCATCTGCAGTTCTTCTTGGTGTAGTAATTTTAATGGCCAAGTGTAAATAGCAAGACGCAGCTTTGACGATCTTCGAGAAAATCGTGTTTGATCATTTTACGCGTACGTACTCTTTTTTCAATTTATTGGCTTTCGGACAGTGCCCATTCAGCCATATCAATAGTAATATCAATTGTGGCGATGCGAATGTAGGGACAACGCAGCACTCAGTCCCCGAGCGGAGAGAATCTGCAATCCGGCCGGGAATCGATCCGAGCCCCTTCGCTTAGCAATCTGTCGCGCTGACCGCGCAGCTATCGAGGAGGACTGCGTACATACTTCGTGTGGTCGCTAGTAATCAAAGATTCCCCAGCTAAGCAAGCATGTAAGTGCTTAGTTTCATAAGCGCGAGGTCACTGGATCGAATCTCCCCTCCAGTACTCTTCTTTTTTTTTATCATTCCCACGTACTTCTAATAACAGATATGCGTGGTACGCCGCGAAATTGTGTGCTGATCGAGCGTACACATGCGAAGATTCGGCGTTCGTTACAAGTGCTGTATGTTGCAATAATTATTATTTCACATGTTACTGTGATCCGTATCATCTTGATTCGTTAAGTGCTCCATAGGCTGCATATTATATTGCCACACGTGTAGATAGAAAAAATATAAATGAAATAACTATAACTGATTTGACTGAAAGTTCTTGTGTTCCATTTCTTCCAATCTCATTAAGGAAAAAATTTTTCTACTTTTTTCATGATGAGGTATATCACAATAATAAATGAATTATTCAATAATGACAGGTTGCAGGGTCTTACTAATAACTTGGGGAAAGAAAGAAGTGGAGGTCGGGTTATTCGATCCATGGACCTCGTGGTCCTGAAACGAACCGCTCAACACGCTCGATCGCGGACGACTTGAGTTCTAGCGACCATACAAAATAGTTAAAAACTGTTTAAGTATGTCGAAATCGTTGTCGTGCCCTACACACCCTGTCAAATATGAATCAGATCGGCGAGGGAAGTTCATACGAAGCCCTTGTTAGCCCAGTTATTTATTTATTTGGAACATGCTTCATTACAATATTTGTAATATTACACGTGTGTGTGTGTGTGTGTGTGTGTGTGTGTGTGTGTGTGTGTGTGTGTGGTGTAATGTAAACCCGGTGCCAGCACATAGCCTAGCCTGTTCCTCTCGAATAGCACCAAGGGGGTCACCATCCCTCCAGGATTCGAACAGGCTTACCATCAGTTCGCGTGTCGCTACAAAGCAAAGTTGGCAACGGAGGCGGGGGATATTCCGGATTCGATCCGGGTCTAGCTAAACTCTCGCAAGCTAGCTTGCTGCGCATTACGCTATACGAATAGGCCCGTTGAAGAACACCCATAGAAAAAAAATACTTAAGTCCTCGAGGAGCATTTGCAGTGCGTCAAGAAAGCAAACCAAACAATATACTGAATATTAAGAAGGCGCATAAATACATCACACTTCGTAATGAGAGCGTAGCCCATGTAAAATATCTAAAATTCTAACGGGAAATGTTTTAACCGTCAGTAAAGGGTAAATTTATTTCTGAGACTGTGAGGCTACGGTGTTTGTATCGACTATGAAATGATTTGTGATACTGGTCATCACTGATAGAACATTTCTTTTTTTTTTTTTTTACGATGAAAACCGTGCATAATTTAGCTGGCGAGATGGCCCCTTCCTCCATCCACTTCGTTGTTTGTGAGCGCCGTAACCGTTTGAAATACTGAAACAAATTGTTCATACATCTTCACTGTAACTGTGGAGATCAAACATTCCGTACATTTCTATAGTAGGTTGTTTCGTTTCACACAGTTAACTGGTGGCCAGTGTAGGGAACTACAATCTCAATGCTGCCTGGGTTCTCACCGCTATAATATACTTGTCTAAAGATGGCATAGTTGGAATCGCTTACCAGCTAATAAATGAATAAAAAAGCGACTCGGACTGTCTCGAAAATAAGTGGATTCCTCTACTGTTAAATGGATTGAGTCTGTTTCCTAGACATAAGGGATACTACTTGAATCGCTCTAATTGGTGCAGCGCCCCCTTTGCTTATAGAACAGCGTCTCACATTTCATTTTAAGAGTAGTCAGACTGGTGTACCTGTAAATCTTTATATTTCGGAACTCCGTATACTCTATGCTGAAATATTTCTCTGAAAAGATGTGAAATACAACTCTCTCTCTCTCTCTCTCTCTCTCTCTCTCTCTCTCTCTCTCTGTGTGTGTGTGTGTGTGTGTGTGTGTGTGTGTGTGTGTGTGTGTGTGTGTAACAGTTTTACATAAATCTTGCGAGAATGTATTCATGTATTTGTTAAAGGTTCTGTGAAATTCGAACAGTAAATGGAATTTTACTTAGTGTATACAAGACAAAGACATATTATTACCCAATGTGTATCAGATTCGTGTCAGGGCATTTACAAGGCGGATCCGCTGACGAATTTTCGAGCTGATAAGATAATAGACTGTTTACTGATTTAGTTAACAAATTACCTTGACCACAAAAACTGACATTTTCTTAGTTTTCACAGCTGCCACCGGATGAATGGAAGACTACAGTGTACCAACGGATCTGCTGAGAGTATTTGCGTTGTACATTACGAAATTGCCGTACACGTGATGGCAATGTGCAACAGAACGAACATCTTAGTTGCGTACCGTTTAATTACACGCAGTGAACGTGTATCAGGTATGGAAATGCCGTTCTACCGTTCTCGTATCACGCATATCCTAGCATGACTGTACTATACCGCACTTATTTTCCCCAATCTTTGCAAAAGGTCAGGTCCTTGCAAATATGATTTCCGGACGTTTCCCCGGGCTGAAAGGCGAAGATCGACGCCGTGCTTAAGTTACTGCAAGTAAATTGCCAGTTGGGACCATGCACACACATCACGTAACCCACTTCGCCCTTTTGGCATTACTGATCATCAAATTGGGGAATAAAATGCAGACAGGCAGTGTCGAGTATCAAGTCTTCTTGAAGGTACTTGTACAGAAATGTCGACGACGAGCAGTTTGGACAAGAGAGGCTTTTGAAATGTGGTGCTACAGGGGAATGCTGAAGATTGGATAGGTACACCGGATGACTGATGAAGAGGACTGAATCGAATTGGGAGGAATGTATGGCACAACTTCACTCAAAAAAGGGACCGGTTGATCGAACACATTCTCAGGCATCAGAGAATTATTAGTTTGATAATAGAGGGAAGTGTGAGTGGCCGTTGTGGAGATAGGACCACCGAGGTTTGACTGCAGTGTGCAGACGGAGGTTGCAGTAGTTACGCACAGTTGGTGAGGCCTACACAGGAAAGAATTGAGCGGCGAGCAGCAATAACCAGTCTTTTGAATGATGCTCACCATAACAACATCAACAACGGTATAAATGTCTAACTCATTAGCTGGTAAAGACCGTTCCTCATACTCCTTAAAACAGTGTAAGAAACGTGAAACAAGACACAAAAAACAGTGGAAGAACTTGTATCTCCTCTGATCTTCATTTACAGATCAATACGCCATTAGCATATGAAGACTATCAGGGGGATTCTTGGTAGCTACAGTAACTATCTATATCTATATATACATGATTACCCTGCTATTCACAATTAAGTGCCTGGTGGAGGGTTCATCGAACCACTTCCATGAAATTTCTTTGCCGTTCTACTCTTGAACAGTGTACACGATAAACGAATAAATCTTTACGTGTGAGCTCTAGTTTCCTTTATTTTATTACAGTGAGCATTTCTCCGTATGTAGGTGAGCCCCCAATAAAATGTTTTCACGCTCTGGGGAGAAAGTTCTTAATTAAAATTTCATGAAATCATCCTGCCGCAGTGAAAAGCGTCTTCGTTTTAATGACTTCCACCTCGATTCGGATATCACATTCGCGGCACTCTCTCTCTCTCTTCTTTAGCAATAATACAGAATTAGCTGACCTCCTTTGAACTTTTTCTGGACTATGTCTTCCGTCATTCCTATCTGACGGGGATCCAACACCGCACAGCAATACTCCATAAGAGGGCGGACAAGCGTAGTATAGGCAGTCTCTTTAGTACATATGTTCTATTTCCAAGTGTTCTGTAAGCAAATAGCAGTCTTTGTTTTGGTTTCCCCCTGACACCATGTATGTAATCGTTCCAATTTAAGTTATTCGTTCTTTTAGTCCTCATGTGGATGAGTTCACACTTTTCGTTATTTAGAGTCAATTGTCACTTTTTGCACCATACAGATATCTTGTTTGAATCATTTAGCAATTCGGTTTGATCGTCTGATGACTTTATCAGATGGTAAATGACAGCATCATCTGCAAAAGAGAGCTGTTCAGATTGTCTCCCAAATCGTTTACACAGATTAGTAACAGCAGAGGGCCTATAACAATTCGATGGGGAATTCCTGATATTACTTCTGTTTTACTCGATGACTTTCCGTCAGTTATTACCAACTGTGGCCGTTTTCTTGGGAAATCTCGAATCCAGACACAAAGCTGAGACTGAATTGTTAGGCACGCTATTTGATTAGAAGTCGCTTGTTAGAAACTCTGTCAAAAGCCTTCTGGAATTCTAAAAATATGGAATCCATTTGTCTCCGGTCGGTACTACTCATTATTTCGTGAAAATAAAAATATAGTTGTGTTCATAAGAATGGTATTTTTTTCAATCCGTATTGGCTATTTGTCAATACATCGTTTTTTCGAGGTAATTCATAATTTTCAAGCACGGTGTATGTTTCAATATCGTATTGCAAACTGAGATTAGCGATAGGGGTCTTGATTTGAGCAGATTACTCCTATTTTCCTTCTTGGGTATTTGTGTGACTTGTACAACTTTTCTGTCATTACATACGGATCTTTGTACGAGCGAGCGGTTTTATATGATTGTTAAATACGGAGCTATTGTATCAGCATACTCTGAAAGGAACCTGATTTGTATACAATCTGGGCCGGAGACTTCACCTTCCTTAAGTGTTTTAAGTTGCTCCGCTAACGAGGTGAATCAGATTTGAGCTCGGTGGCATCTCTTAACCGATAATTTTTTTTAACAAGCATCGTTAAGACTCCTGTAACGGGTCGCCTTATTTCGAGCGGATTAAAAATAAAATTGCGTATAGCGGATGCTAAAATGATTATGTAAAGATTAGCCTGTCTTTGTCAACGGACATTCCAGCCGCGAGTGCGTCCGGTGTCACCGGCACGGCAGCTTTTAAAAACGGCCTGCAGTGCGAAGGTCGTTACGTCACCTTGAGGCGCGGCAAGTTGGCAACGATGGCGCACCGTGGTCGTCGACTTGTTAAGTCATTGATACGGCCGGTCCGCGGCCCGCGCTGCGCAGCAGACGAGCAGCCGGCTGTGCCTGTGCTGTGCGACCCTCAATGGCCCCGGCCCCTGGCTGGCTGTAGCCTCGGCGGCAGCGCGCGTTTCCCGGCAATCCCATTTACAGCAGCAAGCCTAGCGCAATTCAGTGAAAGCGACTCCCGCGCCGCCTGTTACCACATCGGACGTGACTCATGCGCCTGGAACACGTAACGTGGACCGCCCGCACCACAGATCTCGCGCCACTTCTAATTCTGTCATTTATTCTATACTCATCTTGAAGTATCTGACATGTTCACGCGTTATTATTGTATCAATAGGCGGAAAAATAAATAAATGGTAGCGTAGTGAAATTTGCAGCTATTTGAAATAAAAACTGCTGTGAGGAGAATGTACGAAATGGCCTTTACTGCCGAGCTACGTTAAAAAAAATGTAAGTATCTAGAATATGGAGGTGAAAAACAATTAATAAATAAATAAAATAAATATAGGCAGGAAATCGAAAGGAATTAAAGTAAACCGCCTAGCCTTCGCCTTTGCAGATGATTTTGCAATAATTTAAAAAATCTAAAAGATACTCGAATGATCTGTAAAGAATAGTCGATAGACCTAGTCTCAGAATTTCAGCAAAAAAGTTCAATGAAAATTTAAAGAAAATGCACCAAAATATACATAGACACACAAATAGGTGAAATAGAACGAGGTAGCGAATTTGAATATTTTGGGGAAACCATATAGCAGAATAGAGTAGAAAAAATGGCTATAGATGTAATAGCCACTAAAAGTATCTACAAGAAATGCATCTCTAAAAAATACATAATTAAAACCACAATACCACAGTGATAAGGCCAAACTGGTAATATCGTGTGTACACTTAAAAATAAAATCGAAACTGAACAGAATAGATACCCTTGAAAGAGAGTTGTTACAAAAATGACGGTGCAGTACAAACTATGACTGAGTGGCAAATGAAAAGTAATGAGGCGCTCTACAAAAATATGCAGAAAGCATCACAAGTGATGGAAAAAGAAAGGTTAATCTTCTTTTGGGTGCCATTACTGAATGAATGAGAACAAGCTAACGAAACAAATATTCCTACATGTTAACAATAGCATGGACTACAGAAATAAGAAAAGAACTAGAAAGGAAGAATATCAAGGAATCATAAATAACAACGAATGCTTTCAAGGCGGATAAAATTGTTTAAAAAAATCAGAAATCACATATACAGAGAAAAGAAAACTTGGGTAGAAAGTGAAGGAAAACTAGAAAACAGGAAACACCAAGGAAGAAGAGCATTTGAAGTTGTTACCGGATATCGATTGGTCAGTGCGAGTATGAAAACAGACTAGTCAAGCGTATTTTCTGATTTCAGGGCGGGGTGCATTCAAGAACCAAAGCTAAGCTTTGGTCGAGTTTTTTCTCCACCTCTCTTCTATTGCCGTACAATCTTTGAACTGATGGAGAATATGCAACGCTGAGCAAATGGTCTAACAGTGCAGAGTTTTAAGCAGAGTTCATCATATCAACGGCGGCCCAGAGTTCATCATATCAACGGCGGCCTCCTGTCAGCTGAAGATCCATAGCTAGGCTTGTTGTCGTGTTATCACTAAAAACAAGTACTACGACGACATTCACAGCACTTTGCGTAAAATGTCTTGTACTTGTTCTAGTGGTATTAATCTGTCTTTGGTTTATTTCAGAGACCTGCATTTTCTTTCAGTTATCACCCAAGAGTCTAAGCTGTTGTGCGCATTCTGTAGTGTTATTACACGAATAGCACTGAGAAGTGTTTCTGTGTCACAGTGTGCTCGTAAAAAAAATGTGTGAGTGAAAGAAAGCGCAACAACAGAGATATTTGTTTAAGTGCCAAAAGACGTAAGTCAGTTTCATATCGGAACGATAATATGATTTGTTTTACGATTCCACTGCCGACACTCTCGTTAATCGGCGTCATGAGGGCTGCAGCATCACGAATATTATTGGTACCTTATTTCTATGTCTGTGCTTCGCGCTATGGTGGCCAAATACAATAATTTTAGGGTATCTGATAAAACGTTCTTGCATTGTTGGAATTGTACGTTGAAGCTTTTGTTGAGATTACGTGGAGAAGTTGCTAAGCGACATCAATCGTAAACTGAAAGCATAACATAACGCCGATCGATGTTCGTTTGTAGGCGACTCTTCCAACGGTACAGTACACCTAGGCGCAGGCGCAAAAGTACAATTGAGGTTAATTTCTAAAGAGAACGGTAAGCCTGTTTAAATACGAAAAGACTTAGTCAGTTCAATATAGGGACGATAATATAATTTTTTTAAGATTCCACTGCCGACAGTTTCGTTAATCGGCGTCATGGGGGCTGCGGCCTTACGAAGATTATTGGTGCATTATCTCCATGTCATGGCTTCGCGCTGTGATAGCCAAATACAAAGCTAATGTTTTAGCACAATTTTAGCGTATCTGATGAAAATATTACCTTTAAAAAACGTTCTTGCGCTAATGGAAATGGATCATCGAAGCTTTTGTCGAGGTTATGTGAAGAAGTTGCTAAGCGATGTTAACCGTAAACTTGTCGATAAACGTTCTATTGTAGGCGACTATTCCAACGATACATTACACTAGCCGCAAAAGTTAAAATTGAGGCTAATTTCAAAAGAGAATGGCGAGCCTTCCACATTTTATTCAGTATCACTACTATTCTAAAACAGTCGTTTTTTCTCTCTTTTATTACTTTTTTTAAAACATTGATGCTCTCTCTTGATAGAAACACACAAAATGCATTTGAGAAAAAAAAACTGTTAGTGAAAGGACATTATATTTTAATACATTTATAGATTCCAAGACTTGAAATGAAACGTTTAAAAAAGTGAATATTCTTGCATAGCTTTTTTGTGTCTACACATACTGCAAACCAACCATAACTGTGCCGCCATTTCTTGGAGGAAGTACTGCTATTACTCTTCAGTTGGAAGGAAGTAATTAGCATCTTGATAGTTACCTTCTACATAATGACTGTTAGCATGCTTCTAGCAAAAAGGACGCTAATAGCCTCTTCCACACACACACACACACACACACACACACACACACACACACACTCACACACATTTCGTTAACATTGTGTCGCAGTACAACGTACTCCAAACACTCGGACGGTGGTTGTAGTCATTATTGTTGCGAGTGTCTAAAAATGTGATTCAATGACGTAATTAGATCACTGTTAGAATTTCACTTCAAACCAGCAGATGTGACCCTCTCGGTAACAAGGGATGTTCGAAATATTTCTCATTGTGACAGAATCTGCATTCTTTATTAGAGATGCGTCAATTCGCATGTTACACATTATCTATCAACCTACTGATAGGAAATATCTGCCGTCAAACGGATGCGTACTCTTCTTAATCCCGTCATGGATAACGGAATAGTTAATTATTCAAGTTTCAAGTATGCGTGAAGTTCGCGCCTGCACTCTCTCTAACATAACATTTAAGCCATTCTGTAATATACTTACGGTCAATTGTGTTCGTATTGTGTAAGGAATACAAATAAAATACTAGCCGCTGTGATGGTGTAAGTTACATTAGTCGTGTTTATCACTCTTCACTCATTTCTAAGGAAACATCAGTACATCGAATGCTCTTATTTTCTGAGCAGTCTTAGTTTTTAGTCGATATAGCGAGTTAATCGAGTGAAGCAGACGGTGCCAGTTGATACGAGATTGTTACTTCATTATTATTAATTATATAGCGTGCTGGAAATAAAAGTAGAAAAAATGAATAGCGAGGAAATCGCATTCTTGAGGTCATGGTGATCTCTTTTTTTTTTTTTTTTTTTTTTTTCAGCGCTGGGTTAAGGCGGCCTTCCCCCATGAATTTGATCTGGTTTACTAACGTTAAACGACACTCTGATGTTCTGTTCACATTTTGTATTATTACTAAGGAATATCGCCAAGGGATTGTCATCGTTACATGTATCGGCTACCGACAAGACGTCAGTATTCACAGAACGTTAAATATTTGGAAGCAAACAAAAATATAAAGATTTTTTTACGTGTCAGTGGACGCTACATCGCAAACAGAAATTAACTTTTCTTTTTTTTTACGCCGGCTTCTGCCGCCGTGGTAACATCATACATGATGCATTTAAATCAGTGATCGTTGTAATACTCCTTATTAAGTGAGCTGACATTTTAATTTAAATGCAAATTTGTTCTGTCTGAAGGCAGTTTCGTGTTTCGGAGTGGAAACAAACCTACTGCTAGCATTATAAGCATTACATTTCAGTGTGTGTGTATTTATTTATTTACTTTACTACGCCACTGTCAGGAGGTAATAATATTGATATGATACTAGTGTATATTTTATACTGTAAATGTAGAAAACAGTGACCTGATCGAAATACTTTAAACAGAAAAGTGCCTATGTCGTCACATGTTGCGCAATGTTAAAGTGTCACGGATATGCTTAGAAAGTTTCCAGAACCAAATTTAAGTGATACATTTATGAATGTACAACTCCCTACACATTGCTTTCATAGGGATCACGAGGACAAGATTTGAATAAGTAAAGCGCGCGCAGAGGAGTTTGAGCAGTTATTCTTCTTGCGCTCCGTACGTCAGTGGAACGGGAAGAGGTCCTAATGGCTTCGGTACAGTGAACTTTGAAGCAGAAGTTCCCGATTATCTGAGCCAGTGCGAACCCGAGACTGTACCAGAAAATACGGATAATCCCAAAATACAGTTTTGATACATACTGATAAAACATGTTGTGCGTAGTAGAAATCTTTCAGTTACAAATCTAAAGTGTATCTGTTGGATGAATGTTATGAAAACAAACAATCCCAACCGACATTTCGCGACAGTTAATCCGTAAAAAAACGCACCACATGTTATAAGGAAAGCATGTAAACCGTCTGAAGATGTATCATAACGATTCGAAGCCGGTAACGGTACCCTTTGAATAAAGAAACTGAAAGTAAATTTGTGGCTGGTTGCTGTCTCAACGTCAACATTTGTCTTCAAATAGCAGCGTCGGTCTCCAACAATGTCATCATATGACAAAATTGCATAGTGCAATGTTTCACCTCCCACCTGCCCGACATGCTTTGTATATCCTTTGCTGCTGGTGCTACCACCTGCCGCCTGTGAGTGATTGTAGCACGTTCATGTCGAGTATTAGCGGTGGTCACATTGATGTGACTTAACCGTGTATTTCTCTCACACGTGCTCTAGAAATAACTCACAAAGCTACAAAAGTATTTGAAGTGAACAAAGCTGTAAAAGTATTTGAAGTGAAATCTGCGGGCTAGCCAAGCTTCTCATGGGAGACCGCTTTGTTAAGTTACGATTTCCTAGGACAGCTTTTTAATACCGTAATTTTTGGAAGTCTTAATATCCCTGAACCATATTTTTTGATTTACTCGCAGGTGTCGTCTTGTATTTATACTAACAAACATGTAACGCCTTATTCAATGCCCTGTTAGGTTATTAAATAAATAATTTTACGTTACTGTTGTGGTGAGATGTTTTCTTAAATGCCTTTAAAAGTTTGAAGTATTTCGCGAAGACATACGAGTACAGTGCACATTCCTTCATTACTATCCAGTTTGTTATTGCTTAGTTTCACTTTTGCTTGTTATCATTCTATCTATTGATTCGCTAATTATTGCATTTCAGCTGGTTTAAGTAACAGTACAAAAACAAACAAACAAACAAGTAAGTTGAATCGTGGAAGTAAGGGGATTTCCGAGTGAGCGAACTGCGCATCAAGCGTCGGATATGTTTTCGTGCACTCGCTCTGCCGTTCGCACGCTCATCGTTCGTTCACTTGTTGGACTGTTGGTGCAGGCGCGGCCAATTGTTGAAAGTACTGGAAAAGAGTCATGTGGCGAAAATTTTGGGCAAATAATAAAACTGTAATAAATCATCACTACGGTCATACAATACGACACTATAAAGTACTGATTTGGGTAAAGGTATCCAGTGAAAAGTACCGACTACAAAAACATCAGTATCGAGATGAAGGACCTCGATTCCGACACTGCATTCGTGTCCCTTTTGGTAGATGCTGCGGTTGGCACCTCTGCCAGTGGAGGCGGCGGCTCGGCGCTGAAATGCCGGTGTCCAGAGAGCGGAGTGCAGCAGCAGTGAAAGGCGGGCGCGGGTCCCACTCTAGTTGTCCACCCCACGGCTGCAGCGGACTCGCGCCCGCTCTGACCGCTTTCTATCGGCGTCGCTGCACCGCCTGTCGCGATAAACAGGCCCACGCGTGGGGAACACCAAAGTATTACTGCGACCGTTTGCACACCCACACAACATACTCGTCCGTTTTCTTATTTATACTTTATTTTATTCTTCTCGTCATACGTTCCGCCCACCTAGACGACAAGTATGTAAAATTGGTCAAAAACGCCGTTTTTTTCCCCACCAGATAGTTCTGTAACTTGTTAGAAATATTGTCTCCAATTCCCAGAGTTTAATTTGTGCTACAGATGATGTAAAAGTCATCTTGTTTCAAGCAACAAGCAGTGCCACACCCCGTTTTCTACACGATTCTGCCCTTTTTTACGATATTTTGTTGTTTCCGGTCATCAGAAACAACTTCTGCAGAGTATAGCAGGCTATGGGCCCATTTACGATGCAATTAATTACGATTTACTGCACGATAGAAATGCACAAATGGAGGAACACTTCGCCAGAACCAAAGTTTTAATAAAGTGATTTAGAAGAGGCACTCAAAGATAACATTTTGGACATTTGTGGTAAGGGCTTATGGGAACTAACTGCTGAGGTCATCGCTAAGGACCACACACACACACACACACACACACACACACACACACACACACACACACACACACACACACACACACACCTGAGGGAGGACTCGAACCTCCGACGGGGGGAGGCGTGGACCACCCAAAGATAACATTTTCTCGTCTTCTAGTGGTAGAATTTCCTCATATGGTATTTGTGTGGTGTTCAGTGAGTGTAACACTAGGAGAAGAGGGTTACATAAAGACCAAACGAATCGTTATGGTCAACATTAAGGCACTTGTTTCTAGCATAAATGCAATTTTTTTTCTAAATTTCCCGCAACTTTCATTTTTAGTTGTATAAGGAACATTTTCTGCTGAACCAGTGAAGATAAAAAGGTGAAATTTGCTACAGACCTTATACGTGTTACAACACAACTCCCTGTGGCCCAAAATTTGTGAAAGTACATTACTGTCAAATTTAAAGTTTTGTGACACCAAAATTCATATGTATCGTGAACAAAAAAATGATCAAATGTGTGTGAAATCTTATGGGACTTTACTGCTAAGGTCTTCAGTCCCTAGGCTTACACACTACTTAACCTAAGTTATCATAAGGACAAACACACACACCCATGCCCGAGGGAGGACTCGAACCTTCGCCGGGACCAGCCGCACTGTGCATGATAGCAGCGCACTAAACCGCTCGGCTAATCCCGTGCGGCTATCGTACACATCAATTTAAAAAAAATTGCGAGGTTACAAGACTGATAGTAAAAAAAAACTGGTTCACAGATTTGTTTGTCTAATTACTAAGAATAACCTACCACATTTTGAAAGTGGTAAATACAGTAACCTTTGAGAAAATGTTCCTCGTGTGATAGTATGGGTTCTAAAAATATCCAGCGATGTCCTAATCAAATTATTTGACGAAAAAATCGAAAATAATCAAGATTATAGCCAGTAATTTAATAGAATGTGCCAAATTTGCTTCGATTATTTATCAAACAGTAAATGTTAAATTAGCTTTTATGTAAACATGTACTTTTTCTTACGTTCCCTCTTAATAGCATCTACAGGAAAGTGAATTCCCAACTGAACATTCACTACTGTCCTGCATAATTAAAAATAGCTCTGAGCACTATGATACTTAACGTCTTTGGTCATCAGTCTCCTAGAACTTAGAACTACTTAAACCTAACTAACCTAAGGACATCACACACATCCATGCCCGAGGCAGGATTCGAACCTGCTTCCGTAGCAGTCGCGCGATTCCGGACTGAGCGCCTTAACCGCGAGACCACCGCGGCCGGCCTGCATAATTAATAAAAATGAAACTCTCTGTCTCTATCTCTACACTGCAGCACACTGAACTGTATGTGTATACAGTGTGTACTTATAGTGTACCGTTTCCTTCATTCCCTGATCCATGCGCAGAGGGTATGCGGGAAGAAAGTGTGTCGCTATCCATCTGCATAAGCCCGAATTTATCTTTATTTCGGCGTCGTGCTCATGAAGCGAGATATATGTTGAAGGAAACACACCGCTGATCACTAAAATTGCAACAGCATGGCGGATAGCACAAAAATTCATTTTACTTATTGTTCGTATCTGTACACGCAGGGTAAGTCAGGAAGGTACATGCTTTTGAGGGATCATGATATTGGTTATTTTGAACAAAAAACTTCATATGAACATACATTCTTCTCATAATCGCACCCGATATACAGCTGTCCTTCACCAACTCTGACATGTGAATATAACCAATACGACATTAGGCTACGTAGTGTTGTTTTTACTGATCATTTCGACACGCACTTCTCTTGCGCACTGTGTGCTCGTATTTTACATGCGTGTGCTAAAGTGAAGGACCGTACGAATGAGCTCAGATCAGCAAAACAGCAGCTGTCTACAAGACAACAGCGTTTGTGAGGTAATGTACACAATTAAATAAAATATTAGCCAACTTTGATTCCAAAAGGAACTGTTGTGCACAGCGTCCGTAAACTGTAAGGAAGGAGAGGCACACAGCAATTAGTCGCAGTCCCATTAGCTTTTATTACTCTTGTATATCTAGATTTCGGCTGTAAATAGCCACTTTCAATACATTCGAGATAAAGTCCAACAAACTCGCGGCAGTTCATCTCACCATATGATCTTACTTATCCACGGTCCCATCTCATGATCCCATGCCCGCTGCGGTCGTAACTGACGTCGTATCAACGTGGAAACACGTAAAGGTAAAGGTTGTGCTGTTGAGCCCCATGTTCAATATTTCACACTGAACGGTGTGCTCCGTAACTCTTGTGTCTTCACCATCATTATACTCTGTAGTCAGAAGTGTACAAAACTTTCAAACCGTATTCGCTAGTAAAAAAACGATGCTGACTTTCAAACTTCACAGAAGTGACTTCTCGACACCAGCTTTGTGTTGATTTCAAAGAATGTATGCAGTTAAGCACTTTTCTCGAAGAAGTAGGCTGACGTCTGATGAGATGTGGCTGAGGGTATATTCGCTGTTGTGGAACTGTGAGAACCTTTTCCGCTCCCCATTCTAATGTTGCTCGGGAAATAATTTTTGTCCTCATGAGGAACTCTTGGTGATCTGAGAGAAACCAGTTACCAAAGCCCACACGAGAAACTGAAAATGTCGAAATTAAGCAGCTCGTTTACGCGCCCTTAGATTTATTGTTTTATCGACGACGTGGAAGGGAAGATTACAGTAAGGACGTTGTTTGTCCTAGTGGTCAAGAAGTAACGCGCGTATGTGGAAACCGAGAGGTCGCGAGAACGTATTCCGTTCGGACCGCGGAAATTTTCAAACTGACTTTAATCTAATCTTCACCTCTCACCGATGCGAAACGTCGCAATGACCGACTCGTGATTCAGTTTGCACGTTAAGCTGTAAGTCCCTTTTCCCCGGTAGGATAATTGGCATACGTTAGGTACACGCGAGTCGCCAACATCGTTTTGCACTCGCCAATTGAGCCACAAGAAATTATTTTTAAAAGTATGTACTAAGGATGTTGAAAAAGGAAGAAAAAATACCAGCACGGTAAACTGCAGTGCTTTACTTCAAAGCAAACTTGTTCATATGGTGTTATCCATGTCGTTAAGGACTCAAATAATAAACTATTAACCGTGGGGTATATTTGATTTTTAGACTGTGGTAACTGTAGCATTATAGACGTGATGGAGATCCCTGTTGGGAACGGTGGCTTTTTTCGTAACGGGCTACTCGTGACTCACGGTAAAACACTCACAAAGCGATGTCGAGGCTGTCCGAAATGCATCTTTACATCCTGCTCTGCACTGCCGTGTCTAGATCTGGAAAGATCCAGGGGTCGTGACACACTGAAATGTTCCATTCTTAGTTGCGACCAGAGGCCCCACCCCCTCATGTAATTACTTATTTATTTATTGTTGTTCACTTGTGGATCCTGCTGGACCTCGCGAAGTACAACAAAGGGCGTTTTCAGAATTCTGCCTGTATACCTTTTATTTGTGCTCACAGTTAAGAAAGTGGTTCCACAAGAGGAGTCATTTCAACGAATCTACAAGGTGCGTCTGAAAAGTTCGGTGAATGGCCTCAGAAAATAATAGAAACACGTCTTACAAACAAAATACCTTTACTGGCCTTCAAAGTAACCACCATTAGCGGTAATACACTTTTGGCATCGATTGTAATGCTCTTGGAAACTGTCAACATACTCTTCTTGCTCGAAGCATTGTGGTCACGCGTTGCTGGATATCTGCAACGTCTGCGAATGTTAACGAATAATGATGATTACATTTTTTTTGCTCATCTTCAACTCTGCTGTTGTTCTCAAAGACAGCCGACGAGTAACCGCAAGGATCCGTCTCGCTCGGTCCTTGTTTTCTGCGATTGTGTTGACCCGAATGCGGTTCATCCTCGACACCGTCCTTTTCGTCTAAAAGCCTTTAAACCATTCAAACACACACTTATTACTCACTGCTCCAAAGCCGTACGCTTGCACTAACATTCCATGTGTCTCCGACGTGGCTTTCCCCAATACGGAGCAAAGCTTCATGTTAACGCGTTGCTCGATTTTGCAATGAGAGCAGTGCGACAGATGCTTGCAGATGATCGATGGATGTCTTTGAGAATGAGAGCAGGAGAGTCGAAGATAATCGAAGACAGTGTGAGCAATGTTCTTCACGAACATTAGCAGACATTTCAGATTTCGAACAACGCGCGACTGCGGTGCTTCGAGCGAGTCCACAATAAGCCTTTGCTGACAATTTCTAACAGCTCTACAGCCGATGTCTGAAGTGTGTTATAGCTAATAGAGATTACTTTGAAGGCCAGAAAAAGTGTTTTGTTCGTAACTCCTGTTTTCTTTATTTTTTGCGGCGATCTATCGAATTTTTCAGACGCGCCTTGTATTTTCTGCAGCCTGAGAAGAGGTCATCAGATCAGTGAACTGGACTGAAGGACCAATGCACATAAGCAAACCCTATCCGAACGATCTTTGAGTTATTGATGACGTAGTATTGTGATAAAATCTTCTCGGGTTGACAGCCGTGTCTGTGTGTTGTTTTCCAGCAAAGTTTCAGCAAGTTTCTTACTTGCCATCTTCAGGCGAAGATGGCAAGTAAGAAACTTGCTGAAACGTTGCTGGAAAACAACACATTGACTCGGCTGTCAACCCGAGAAGATTTTATCATCGAGATTCGCCGAGAAAGCCTGCATTCTCATATGACGTAGTATTGTGCTTCAGATCCGGAAGAGGTGTAATGACTGAACAGAGAGCAACAAAAGGTTTGAAGATAAACTACAATAAGAACAAGATAATGTACAATTAGCAAGCCCGTAGAAGAATAGTAAAGGTTAATGATGAAGCTATAGAAACGATTGCATTTCTATACTTGGAACAACTGAAAAAAAAAGCAGACGGAAATATAAAAAACCAAAAGCTAAAATAAGATTTTAAATGACTGGTCGCAATCTCGATGGAAATCATCCGCTAATTTAAACCAAAATCACGGTATTCAGCGTCTAGGATGGATAAGATAGAAAGTCGTGAGTGTTGTTCGTTACGGTAGATAGAAAGTCGTGAGTGTTATTCGTTACGGTCCCTGAGTAGAGACAGTCTGATCATGTGACATCTCAGGTGAGATCTGCACGAGGAAGGAACATAGCAGATGTAAGATTGAATTTGATAGTTCGTAACAACGGCTGCGCAGCCTGGCTCGGGGTAGGTGACCACGCGTCCCATGGAGGGATGCTGTATGGAGCGTCCGCCGCCTGATTGACTGCGAGGTCACAAGTGCGCTGCTGGGCTGTGTCCGGGATAAGTCAGTCCGCACCTGCGTGTGGCCCTCGCAGGTGTTACGCAAGGCAGCGCTGCGCTGCGTGAGTCACCGCGCGGGTGCATTAAGGACTCCAGACGGCAGCCAAACAAGTGCTGTACGGAAAGCGGCCGGCCGGGCTCCTGTTTCCCCTGCCACAGCTGGCGAGGAGGCCAGGACACTTCGGCGCCATTCGCCAGCGCCGCACGTGTTCACACAGGCAGGTCGTCTCCGCTCTCACTGACTCAAATATTCACTTTGCCCAACATCACTGTATAAGAGTCAACAAGGAAGCCTGGCGATTTAAAGCTTTGTGCTGGACCGGGATTCTTACAACTTCGCTCGCAAAAGGCAAGCGTTTAGGGCTCGAGACCCAGTCCAGCACGTAGTTCTATTGTCACAAGGAGTTGCAAATCAGCGCACACTTCTCTCCATAGCAAAAATTCGTTCTGGGGGAAAACGGGAGTTCGCCCTCATCGTGCAAAGAAGTTAGTTACGGTTCGCCTTCCCGTCGGTGACGAGTTCCTCACATGTGAGCAATTAGCTCGGGTGGCAAATGTATGAATAATAATTATGCGCAGTCTATTAAATTACCAATGCAGAAGCTATAGTACGTCTCCATTATGTGATTTGTGTAACACAGAAGACAACGCGAATTGTCCTCACATTTTCGGCCACCATATCCATTGTTTTGTATATGTTGCTTAACCACGTAACACTGTGAGGAGAGTATGTAGGGAGCACATTGTTCGAGGTAGAAAGGAATTTGTTTTCAATGGTGATGGTATTGGTGATTCTGAACAAAATCTTCATGTGAACTTATGCCCTATTCTTAAATGTATGCGACATAAAGCTCTCTGAAAATCACGGGGCGTCAGTCACATGTCCTCCTTCACCAGCACTCACAAGTGAACACAACCAAATCGACATTAGGCTACGTAGTGGTCTCTTTACTGGCCATTTCAGTTCGCACTTCACTTGTGGGTGGATTAACGACGACTCTGCTTAGTCATTTCTTGGCAACCGAGGTCACGAGATCCTACTGCATTAGATTGCTGTTTGTGGGGTTGGCTTAAGAGCGAAGTTTACAAGCGCAGAGTGGACACACAGGAGGAACGTCTGACTCCTATTTTACATGCGTGTGCTCAAGTAAAGGAGGATTCGACCCGGGACAGGCTCACCTCCCTCGTTTGAGCTCGTATCAGCAACAAAATTGGTTCAAATGGCTTTGAGCACTATGGGACTTAACATCTGAGGTCATCAGTCCCCTAGAACTTAGAACTACTTAATCCTAACTAACCTAAGGACATCACACACATCCATACCCCGGGCAGTATTTGAATCTGCGACCGTAGCGGTCGTGCGGTTCGAGACTGCAGCGCCTAGAACCGCTAGGCCACCCCGGCCAGCGATCAGCAACAAAGCAGCTGTCTACAAAAACTGCAAAATACACTGCAGTTGACGGTGGACTTATTGAACATGTTTTGTGAGGAAATGTACTCAAACAAGACATTAAATCACAATGTGTCATTCACTGACATCTGCATTTGCCATGGTCTCCATTGCTTTCATGAGTTTCCGAGGAATCTCTTAAGAACAGGACATTTGTTCATACGGCGGTTTTTGTTCAGTGACAATAATACTATCACCCCCTAAAAACATGTATCTTTCCTCCTGACTTACCTGTATGTATATATTTTGAGTGATAAGTATATGTCTGTTTAACAATGATACCATATATGTGCAATGAATGGCTGCAAAACGATACAAAATCCTAAATCGTATTAGCTTTTAGTAATCACTTTGCAGCCATTCAGTGCACATACATGGTGTCGTTGTTGTCACCCTCATTTCATCATCATTGATGGGCAAGTCACCGAAGCGGCGTCAAGTAAAAAGACTTGCACTAGGCGAGCGAACAACCCCAACTAAGAGTCTCCTGGCCAATAAAGCCATAGATCATTTCATTTTCATTTCTAGCTGACGTATCTGCAATTTATATGTGTACATATATCAAAATTAAACTTTTTTACGCTTTCCTCTGTCCAGTGATTAAACTGCGAAACGTCGTTCAGAATTACTGATACAGAATTCTAAACATATTTGAGCATAACGCACAAAATAATTCAATATAAATAATTTAGCAAAGCACCACTAATTTTTTTATTCACATAACTCGTGGGCGGCAACAAGACCTATTCCATTCCGTAACGGCTGTAACACACAGTTGTGTTGGTCATGCGTTGTATCCTGTGCAGCCTATAATAGACCGTGGGAAACATGAGCGGGCTCTAGTTCAACGTATCGACGAGAACACGCCAAAGAGAAATAAGTTCCCCCATGGCATGTCCGAAGTTCGAACGAGAATACGGATCGGATGTATGAAAAGAAAGTTCTTGCTTTCACCAGATAATTCAGTTACTTGGTGAATAAGCAATTATTTAATTTGTAATATTCCGCTTCCGTTCGAGCACGTTCCTCGTTGCTTCACGTAACTACCGATGTACGTCCACAGAACTTTCTTCATACGCACGCCATACATTCTTATCTATGTGAAACAGACAGTCGGCCATTCGTTGTTTCGTTGTAGCAACAAGGCAATGGCAACTTGCAGAACCAAAGCCTGAGCTGTCCACCGGAAACTGGAGTGGTGCGGTTCGAAGCCCGGCGGGCATCATAGGCATCATCACATGAGAAAACGACTGACTGTGGGGCTCGCTGAACGGCTCCCTGTGGGGAGGGGGAAGGGAGTGGTGGAGAAAACAGGATTCTAATATCCACGTTTTCTTCGTTCTTCTTGAGCTCTACGATAGTGTTATGTGGCACGGAGCCAGTCGATATGTATTGCACATTTTTTACTGCAGAGCACAGATGTTGCTATTCGGCGTCTTGAGTAGAACTGAAACTTTTGGATTCCCCCGGAAGATTGAAACAGTGTCTAGGACGCTGGGTGCGACAGGGGTATTTCCTTCTTTTCCCTCGCATGCATTCAGTAGCGTAGTGATAGATCTCAGTTCGTTACCGAACATGATTTGCTATGGAAATTGTTTCAATTAGTTGCAGTGTCGTGATCATCCGTTAAGTTTCTCGGTAACCACCCGCGTCATGTACGGCTGCATATATCGCACCAGCAATGTGATTGATTAAGTCAAAATCGTTCGCATGATTGATTCTATAATATTCTTTCGTTTTAGGTCTCTCTTGATCTGCGTGATGTAAGCTGTTCTGAACCTATTTTTCCAAAACCATTTGGAATATGTATTGGTTAATCTGTCCTTATTCATTCCGTGTAGGTATCAAAAATGGTTCAAATGGCTCTGAGCACTATGGGACTTAACTTCTAAGGTCATCAGTCCCCTAGAACTTAGAAGTACTTAAACCTAACTAACCTAAGGACATCACACACATCCATGCCCGAGGCAGTATTCGAACCTGCGACCGTAGCGGTCGCGCGTTCCAGACTGTAGCGCCTAGAGCCGCTTGGCCACTCCGGCCGGCTGTGTAGGTATACAAAGATTTCACATTGATATTCCATCCGATATTCTCTACTAATCGGTAAATTTTCTCATTACTTGTCTTTCTGACGCATCTTTTCTTGGAATTGCAACCATAATTTTTCTTGCAATTTTTCTTTCTTGCATCCGTAGAACATCCATTTTACAGTTAATTGTTCAAAATTCATATACATATATCATATGATCTAAATATTTGAGTGTTATTTCATTGGCTTTTATTTGTCGTTGATGTTCTTAGTTTCACAAACCATTTGTTGTGTCTACTGATTCTACTAACACCTTTTATTGTACGATTTCCAAGATACTTAAATTTCTTGCCTTTCATATACTCGTATATTGCCTGTTTTTGCTAGCCCGTATTTTCGTGTTTGTTTTATTTATGCCAGAAATTTTTCTCAGACAAAATTCAGATACGAGCTCGGATCACTATTCTCTGTAAAAGAGACTTTCGTCAAATTTACTGGAAGTATCGCAAAGTAATGTATTTATCTTAATTCATTTCGGTTTCTTGCCTGCAGTGATTGTGATTTTCAAGAACTAAATTATGCTTCCTCTAGTTTATAGTACTCTTTGACGTGCTGCATATAGTCGAAGAATTTTGTCCAATTAGTCAAAATAAACACAGATTTTATTCTTAGTCTCCTGGTCTCTGTTATCCCGCGGAGTATCCAGTTTAGTTCCTAGTTTACCGTCAGTTTACGAGAACAGTGTATACCACTGACATCTGCACGTACCACCGCTTCTCTAAATAATTAACAGACTAGTGAAGCGAGATTCGTCCGTGCAAATCACGATATTACGGGTCTAGACCAAGCAGTACAATTTTAAGGTTTCATGTCCCAGTCTGTAAAAATGGAATCCTTGTGAGTGCAATTTGTTGCTGTGTCTGTCTGTCTGCCTGTCCGTTGACTTACAATCATGAAATTTGGCAAGAAGCATTTTCCGCCGTAAAAATAAAGAAAAAAAATCCTAAATTGTTAACTTGGAATTATATGACACGAAAAATATTTTTTTTTTTCATTTTTTATCCTTCTTCGTCCGTGTCGTCACTTAACATCCTTCTGTGGAAACGGTTGGCGTGTGATGTTCAGATTTATGTTACAGATGGTGTCTTGGCGGCATAAAAATTTTAAGCTTCTAAATCGGTGGAATCAAAAGATACGGCCATCTGTACGGCCATCTATATCGCATATTTTGATACTGGTAAACCTACTCATCAAAACCTGTAGGGTGCTTCCCGTTGACAGATAATTATGAAATTTTACAAGAAAGTTTCGCAATGCAAGTAAAGGAAAAAGATATGAAACTTGCTAAATTGTAATTATATCACTTAAAATATCTTTTGCCATTTCAGCATACATTGCATTCATAATCCGTCAAATGCATAATATGTAGACGAACATTACAACATGCAAGCGTAAAATGTAAGTCGCAGTCGTGTTTTACTAAGTAAATAAAAATGCTTTATTAAATCTTCTGCATCTACATATATAAACTGAAGTAATCTGCTCGCTTCTTTTTGTATGTCTCGGCTAGTCTGAGGAACTATTGTAGAGATTCTGATACGGTCTTAGAATTATCTTGCCAGTATTGATACATCGATAACAGACAAAAATCGAGATTCTCGAGTGCCAGGATATATGAACTATGTATATACAAATTATGTTTGTACGGAACCCTCAGTTTGCGAGGTCTTACTCGCACTTGGTCTGTTTTTTGAAAACAAACTTGTTTGGCTTACGAAGTTTAGTCGTAGGTTTTACGATGAAGCTGGACTCTCTAATGTGTTGCACTCTTTCCCTCTGTTTTTTTTTTTTTTTTTTGCGCTGTCTAATCTTTTACAAAATACGGACTACGATTAGTTCTTAATAAACAGAATCGCGTCCTGCGTCCAGCAAACGTGGCGCAGGCAGGTGAGAGCGCATCGTCCCATTCTGCCAACAGCGCGCAGAGAAACATGTCGCTTTCTGGGAAAGCTGCGTACGTAGGTGGTCGGGGGTGGGGAAATGCCAGCAGTGCAGGTCAGATGCGCAGTTCAGGGGCTCGTAAACAAGATTGATAACGCTACAGTTCCGCAGCACTCTGGGGAGCAACGAGGAATCCTAACGACACACCTTATTTTTGTCATTATACACTGATCAGCCAGAGCATTATGTATACCTACCTTATAACCGGTGTGTGTCCACCTTTGGCACGGCGAGGCGTCGTGGCATGGAAACAATTCGGCCTTGGTAGGTCGCTTGAGGGAGCTGGCGTCACATTGCACACACAAGTAAATTCCGGGGAGGAGGCCGATGATCTCTGATGCCATGTTCAATCACATCCCACATGTGTTCGATCGGGTTCAGATCTGGCGGAGAGGGGGGGAGGGGGGGGCAGCACATCAACTGAAACTCGCCACTGTGTTCCCCGAACTGTTCCATCGCACTCTTGGCTTTGTGGCATGGTGCATTATCTTGTTGAAAAATGCCTCTGCCGTCGGGAAACATGGTCGTCATGAAGGGTTGTACATGTACGATATTCCTTAGTTGTCATGATGCCTCGCGTGAGCTCCACTGAATCCATGGATGCCCACGTGAATGTTCCCCAAATGGAGCCGCTGCCATCTTGTCTCCATCCCGCAGTGCAGGTGTCAAGGAGCTGTTCCCCTGGAAGACAACTGATTGGCGCCCTCTTCTCGTTATGATGGAGGAGATATCGGGATTCACGTCCGACATCTGTAATTAGCGGTGCCGCCCCACCCCAGGACGTCTGGACGTAGTTTCAGCTTGGTTTCGCTACATGTTGAAGACAATGCAGTGCTCCTCGAATACCCGGCAAGTTGTGCAGTTTTCAAAATGCTCGAGCCGAACCTCCGGGCCATCACAGTCTGCCCCATAGCACGCTCACAGATACAACATGCAGCATACTTGTGTCTGACTAGCAGTTATTGCATGCTTGTGTCTGACTAGCAGTTATTCCTTGTCACTTGACGCGGCTATCGCCTGGACGGGTTTGTATCTATAACAGACAGGTGGTCACAATGTTCTGGCTGATTAGTGTACACTGATGACCCAAAACACAATGACAACTCTACACCGCGGCAATGAGTGCTGTGTGGTGTCATTGCAGGACTTTGTGTGGTAAGGAAATTGTGTAAGTGGAGCAGAGACCAGTGGGGATCATTCTACCGACGATACCGGTCACAAATACACTGACATAAGCGACTTTGACAAGAGGCAGATCATTATGGTTCCGCGAATGGGAGCAAGTATTTTGGAAACGGCGAAACTGATCGGCTGTTCGCGTCCAAATATATAGTGAGCGTCTATGGAAAGTGGTTTAACGATGGTGAAGCCAGGAGTAGACGATGGGGTGTTGGACATCCACGACTCACCACAGAGCGTTGAGGTCGAACGATTGCTCGCTCTGTACAGCGGAATAGTTGCCGGTATTGGCAATGGTTCCTTTGTTTTAGTTTATCGGTGTGCGCCGACACACGAGAAGAATGCGCGTGACGATTCTTTGAACAGACACACTGTATGTACACTGCCTGTAAAATGTTAAGCGTGGTGGGATGGCACATTCTCACTATTGTTGGACATGTAAGTAAATGATTAAGAGTTGCGAGTCTCTATGGCAGTAGAAACAGAAATACAACACAAGATCGCAACTGTGCAGCATGTATTGTGATGACCGGTTTCAGCAAACTACGTTGCCATCATCAGATCTTCTGCAGTACATTTCACTGAATCTGGATCAGTGATATGTGCTGCAGTAGATCTGATGACGGCAACGTAGCTTGCTGAAACCGGTCATCACAATAAAAGCTGTAATAGCGATCTTGGCTGGTTGAAGTTGTACTTCAGTTTCTTCATTAATCTTGATCGCGCCCGAACTTGATAAAGTCAGGCACATATAATAACTCTGTGACAGATAGTAATGTTGTCGCCAGGCGTAGTAGGATACATAACAGCCGTAAAAGCGTCAAGTCTTCAGTGATCACTCCTAGGGACACGGAAATGCCGCGTATTCGGATGAGACAGCATTATTAGCACCGAACAGACTTTGAAAGATGCCTTACTCTGGGTCTTCAATTGGTTGGCTGGTCGAACCGTGCAGTGTCCAGCCGCATTCTGCACCAGGCACATCGTAGCCCCTTCGCATCTGCGCCTGCCTTCCGGGAACAATTCGCTCTCCCTGCAACCGCACTAGGGAAATACTGTCCCATACGAAGGCTGTCGTTAACACCATAACACAGGAGAGGACACACCGACCTTATCACACGCTTCCAAACCGAATCAGCCCATTCTTCCAGATCAGCAGAGGTGCAGCGTCATAGTGATAAGTTGGCTCATACTGCCAAAATATTTGTTAATTTGACGCGATATTGGGATCACTGAAAGAACATGATGTGCCCTCTCTACTCATGAAGTTTCATTTCATTTCCTCCTCCCATTGTGGGTGTTGCACATTTTTTTGTCATCCAATGTATATATTTCTGTGTAGTGTATGTCACTTCTTCTTTTTCCTCCTTCTTCTTCTTTTTCCTCCTCCTCTTCCTCCTCCTCTCTCTCTCTCTCTCTCTCTCTCTCTCTCTCTCTCTCTCTCTCTCTCCCTCTCTCCCCCCTCCCTCTCCCTCTCTGGTCGTAGGCGCACGCGTTTTAGAGAGACAGAGATACAGATGATACCTAATTAAATTATCAGATGGCGCTGCTGAGCGGCTCACATTGTTCGAATCCTTGTCCGCTCCTCTATATACGGTTTTTGTGTGAGTTCCCTAAATGGATTGAGACGAATGCTGGGACGGTTCCTTTGAAAGTGCACGACCAATTTCCTTCTCTATCTTTGCTGCTGCCCGTGCTTGTGCGCCGTCTCTAATGACTTCGTCGTCGACGGGACGTCGAACGCTGATCTTCCTTGGAACGCCTCCCGGAAGTCAAGAGACACGTTGCCGACCCGGGCGATGGTATCTGTTGCCTTCTGGCTCCCGTGGACAAACCGAACGAGCTCGGTTTCACATGATAGTTGTATGCTGAATCCATGTTGAGTAGAAATTAGCCGGCCGCTGTGGCTGAGCGGTTCTAGGCGCTTCGGTTCGGAACCGCGCTGCTGCTACGGTCGCAGGTTCGAATCCTGCTTCGGGCATGAATGTGTGTAATGTCCTTAGGTTAGTTAGGTTTAAGTAGTTTTAAGTCTAGGGAAATGATGACCTCAGGTGTTGAGTACCATAGTGCTCAGAGCCATTTGAACCATTTTTTGAGTAGAATTTTGGGCCTCCGGAAAGGCTGTAGAACGCGAGCGCAGAACGTTTCAAAAGCCGCCAGTGCGCTGCCCCAGAGGTCAGGCTCCGCAGCAGCGGTTGCCCCGTGGAGCTGCTATCTGGCCGGAACGGCGGTGAGTCACGCGTTATCGCAGCCTCTCGCGTGCTCTGCTAGGCCAGCCCGTGCCCGTGTTCTGCCCCCTCCCCACCTTTATCGGCCGAACTGGCGCGTTTATCTGCGCGCTAACCATGCTGCTGCAGGCGACCCTTCGAGTTCCCTTAGCCTCTGTGATGCAGCCTCTCTCTACGAATGTGCCGCTGTGCCCTCTTAGAGCGTTTACTACGAGCACTATAAACTGCGTCACATAGTTACATCTACACTACTGGCCATTAAAATTGCTACACCAAGAAGAAATGCAGATGATAAACGGGTATTCATTGGACAAATATATTATACTAGAACTGACATGTGATTACATTTTCACGCAATTTGGGTGCATAGATGCTGAGAAATCAGTACCCAACCACCTCTGGCCGTAATAACGGCCTTGATACGCCTGGGCATTGAGCCAAACAGAGCTTGGATGGCGTGTACAGGTACAGCTGCCCATGCAGTTTCAACACGATACCACAGATCATCAAGAGTAGTGACTGGGGTACTGTGACGAGCCAATTGCTCGGGTACCATTGACCAGACGTTTTCAATTGGTGAGAGATCTGGAGAATGTGCTGGCCACGGCAGCAGTCCAACATTTTCTGTATCCAGAAAGGCCTGTAAGGGACCTGCAACATGCGGTCGTGCATTATCCCGCTGAAATGTAGGATTACGCAGGGATCGAAGGAAGGATGGGGCCACGGGTCGTAACACATCTGAAATGTAACGTCCACTGTTCAAAGTGCCGTCAATGCGAACAAGAGGTGACCGAGACGTGTAACCAATGGCACCCCATACCATCAAGCCAGGTGCTACGCCAGTATGGCGATGACGAATACACGCATCCAATGTGCGTTCACTGCGATGTCGCCAAACACGGATACGACCATCATGATTCTGTAAACAGAACCTGGATTCATCCGAAAAAAATGACGTTTTGCCATTCGTGCATCCAGGTTCGTTGTTGAATAGACCATCGCAGGCGCTCCTGTCTGTGATACAGCGTCAAGGGTAACCGCAGCCATGGTCTCCGAGCTGACAGTCCATGCTGCTGCAAACGTCGTCGAACTGCTGCCAGCAGCTTCAGATGAACTCAAAAAGCCAGTAGAATATTTTACCAAATACGTTCTTGAGTCATGTCTTGAGGATATGTCTCGGTTCAAAAATATTAGGTACTTCAGTAAAGCAGGATAATCACTTCAGTCTACTATAGGAGAAATGCACAAGTTTTAGGGAATTAGTATTGTTGCAGCACTTTTAGATAAACCAAGGCTGAGAATGTGCAGGGAGATGGAAACTAGGTACCCACTAATTGCAGACAATGTTTCAAAGGACAGGTTATACCCCCTGTGGAATTATCTGAAATTAGTTGACGACTTACAAGTTTTGGTACCAGGTTGTACTTTTAGCTATCTTGAAATCTACAAAATGGTTCAAATGGCTCTGAGCACTATGGACTAAACATCTATGGTCATCAGTCCCCTAGAACTGTAAATTCAAGTAAATACTTAGGGATTGCAATTACAAATAGCCTAAATTGGAACGATCACGTAGATAATATTGTGGGTAGGGCAAACGAAAGACTGAGATTCATTAGCAGAACACTTAGAAGGTGCAACAGGTCTACTAAAGAGACTGCTTACACCACGCTTGTCCGCCCTATTCTGGAATATTGTTGTGCAGTGTGGATTCGCATCAGGTGGGACTGACGGATGACATAGCAAAAGTACAAAGAAGGGCAGCTCGTTTTGTATTATCGCGAAATAGGAGGGATTTTGTCACAGACATGATACGTGAATTGGAGTGGCAATCATTAAAACAAAGGCGTTTTTCGTTGCGACGGGATCTTCTCATGAAATTTACATACCAGTTTTCTCCTCCGATTGCGGAAACATTCTGTTGCCACCCACCTACATAGGGAGGAATTATCATCACGATAAAATAAATCAGGGCTCGCACAGAAAAATATAAGTGCTCGTTTTTTCCGCGTGCCGTTCGAGAGTGGAACGGTAGAGAGACAGCTTGAAGGTGGATCATTGAACCCTCTGCCAGGCACTTTATTGTGAATAGCAGAGTAATCACATAGGTGTAGACGTAGACCATTCTTTGACAGGTCCATGGGAATCGCCGACACTAAGCTTTGTTTTTAGTGGCAGAAATAAAAAAAAAATCACACGCTGCAAGTTCGGGGCCATAAGCCGGAAGTGGTACACAGGTAATGTTGAATTGAGAGTAAAAGCATGATTTGACTTCCGACGTGAGGCTGCGCATTGTCATCATGAAGTCGCCATCAAGTACGAGAAAGTTCCAGCCGTTTCCTTGCAATGTGCTTCCTCAGTTTATCCAGTACTGACTTTTAGTGTGCTGCTGTCACAGTAGTGTCAGGGGGAAAGTGCATGCTAGTATATCATTCCGTGGCAGTCAAAAAATACAATCACCATCACTTTCCCCGTAGATGGAAAAACTTTTGCCTTTTTTCGTGCTGGAGAACCTGGCGATTTCCACACTGTGCTGGCTCGATTTCCTTCAGGTTCATGATGATGTAGCCATGACTTTTCACCGGTGATAATCGATTCCAGAATCTCATCTCCTCCATCAGCAAAGAGACGCAGCACGTCACGGCTTTTCTCCATTCGCACAGCCTTTTGTCAGGGAGTTAACAGACACGGTTCATATGATCAGGCATAATCGTAAAGACACTGCCATATGAAATTCTCAAGACTTCAGTGAGGTTATGTAATGTTATCCGCCGATCCTCGTGGACAATCATAGCAGAAGTGTTAACGTTAACTTAAGTCACGGCGGAAGACGAAACATTAGTCCCAATATGCTTAAGACAGACAAGTCGGCCTTCTCTGAAGTCCTTGAACCACTTGAACACTGTTGTACGAGGTAGTGCATCTTCACCGAACGCTTGCGCAGCTTTTTGTAAGTTTCAGTAGCTGTGTGGTTTAAACGAACACAGAACTTCATTGCGCCATACTGCTCCTCCCGCGACACCTCTATTTTTGGTATGACAAATGCAAAGAGCGTCTACAAAATAGTGCATTACTACCAACCTACCGTTACGAGAGTGCTGCCGCCAGTGGAAATTGTACATAAAAAGTCTATCTTTTCAAATAATCAGTGTTTCTTGATCAGATGTCGTATTTAATAGGTGTCACTGCTTCCAGTGATTGTTCGCCGATCTAGTACATACGGTAACGGATCTTTCCACCGATTTATGCGCAGTAAGTTACGTTCTTGTATGTTGAGGGTCCATTGGCAATCGTTGCAAGTTTCGATCCCGTGCAGGTCGCCCAGCAGTTCGCTACTATTTTCTAGCGTTGCAATTCCTCTGTATACAGCAGCATCACCTGCGAATAGCTTCATGATGCTTGCGACGTTACCAAGTAGGTCATATACACACTGGGAATAGTAATGGCCCTGTAACACACTACCACGTTTGAAGAATTCTATCCATCTGTTTTCTAGCAGCTTTCCATTCCAACCACAAAGCTTACACAGGGTGACAGTTATTGAACTATAAGAAATCAGATCGTCATAACTTCTCAACGGTTTGCGTTACGACGTTCAAACTGCACGTTTGCGCGTGGGACACGATGGGAATTTGTATGCGCATTGTTGTTTGGTTTAGCGACGAAGCCCACTTTAATTTGGATGGGTTCGTCAATAAGCAAAATTGACGCATTTGGGGGACTGAGAATCCGCATTTCGCGATCGAGAAGTCTGTTCACCCTCAACGGGTCACTGTGTGGTGTGAAATGAAATATCCCGTCATGGAACAATCGGTGCGATATTCCTTGATGGTACCGTGACTACCGAAGGGCACGTGAAGGTTTGGGTGCCCAGAGGCCACTGGCGTGAGCCTCGATTGGCCGCCATATTCTCCCGATCTGAACACATGCGACTCCTTTCTGTGGAGCTATATTAAAGACAAGGTGCACAGCAATAAACCCAAAACCATTGCTGAGCTGAACACAGCCATTCAGGAGGTCATCGACAGCATCGTTGTTCCGACACGTTAGCGGGTCATGAAGAATTTCGCCACTCGTCTGCGCCACATTATCGCCGATGATGGCACGCACATCGAACAGGTCATAACGTAAATCCGAATACCTGTAGTGACGCTTACATGCCGAATAAAGTGTGTGCCGGCCGCGGTGGCCGTGCGGTTCTGGCGCTGCAGTCCGGAACCGCGGGGCTGCTACGGTCGCAGGTTCGAATCCTGCCTCGGGCATGGGTGTGTGTGATGTCCTTAGGTTAGTTAGGTTTAAGTAGTTTTAAGTTCTAGGGGACTTATGACCTAAGATGTTGAGTCCCATAGTGCTCAGAGTCATTTGAACCATTTTTGAATAAAGTGTGTGTTTGCCGTAGTTTATAAATAATTTACGCTTTTTTCAAATAGTTCAATAACTTTCACGCTTTATTTCCCATGTTCGTATTTTGTTCATTAAGGGACAGTGCGGAACTGTATCGAACGGCTCCTGGACCGTACGAGATGTCGCTATGTTGAGACGCTAGCTTTGTATTCCGGAAGACGCTGATTCAAACTCCTGTCCGGCTATCCATATTTCAGGTTTTTCGTGATTTCTCTAAATTGCTTGAGGGGCATGAGAGGGTAGTTTCTTCCTTGTCCTACAATCCGAGCTCTCGCTCCGTCTCTAATGACCTCCTCGTCGACTGGAAATTAAACCCTGAGCTTCCATCGAACGCTTTCCGGAAGCTGGGGAATACGTCATCAGTACGGTCGCCACTATACAGCCTTGTAGATTTCGCGGACGATCGAAATGGGTTTTTTCACAAAATCATTGTTTCCGTAATCTATCCACATATTAGTTTCAATCTCCAGAACGGTCCTAAAACGTATTGCAAATTCTGACGTCAGCGATACGTCCCTTTGGAATGGTTCTTCAGGCTCACCTGACTACTTGGCAACCGGGGCTTACCGCACAATAGTCTCTCGGCGATCCCGACAAAGCAGGCGACCATAACCTGCTAGTAGCTCTTAATGTACATCTCCAGGGAGCACAGAGCATTTCCTGTGTACCATTCTGTAACCCGCCACTGGAAAACGAATGGGAGAGAATGGCATATCTGAGGTTAAGGGCTACTTTCGATGTCGATATTCGTTCGAGAGCGAGATTTTTATATAGAACTTCACACCTCGGCTGTGGCTAAGCTACTCCTGCATTAAACTAAGCGGTTACACAACGAAACGGCTGTGCAGAAGGGAAGAGGAGTACGGTACAAACCATTAGCCTACGGTGAAGCGATTCTTCTCCATAACGTGTCGTCTGGAGCAGTTAGCATACAAGGCATGTAGAAGGCTCTACGTATAGGGTGACCAGGCGTCCGGATTAATCCGGACATGTCCTCCTTTTTAGCTCTTTGTCCGGGGTCGGGGCGGATTTTTGCAGTGTCCGGCTTTTTCGCAAAGTTGAGTGCAATACAGTTAAATTTACAATTCGTCCCGTTCTGTTGCTCTTTTCTTAAATACTTTAACTATTGGCACAGCCTTCGTGATAAACACGCACGAAGGCTGTGTTTGTAGGTGGCACCATGATGGTCGATGTTATCGTTGATCTACCTATAAGCGAGTGCAAATATCGATTATTTAAAGTTTTCGTTTCGTATCTTCGCTTTGCTTTGTATTGGCTCAGCTTGCTGTAGTGCACGCGTGATTTGTAAGTGTAATTTTTAACCGAGCGAGCTACGTAAAATATTCGGCTATGCCTAAACGAAAGTGTACCTTTTCTGATGTCTTTTCCTGCAAATATCCGGCTTTAAGAAAGGGAGAAATACATTTGAAGCAAAATTTAAGATATGTGGAGCTGGAACGTACGTCTCAGTGGCCAATGAAGGTAAGAAATAACTCAACAGATTAACTGTCAAGATTTTATTTCATTGTCATTTAATTTATTTGTATTCGGAAGGTTAAAGTGCAGTTTACATGTCGTCAGCTGCTGCTTGAATAGTAGATGTTGGAAGACGTGCGTCGAATGAAGGAAGGTGAATGGTCGTACGTTTTTCACTTTGTAAACAATTCCGTGTTGTCGACATAACAAAACAATTGATGCCACACTGTCACCACAATGTTTTTAATTTTTTTATGTTCCTCAGTTAACCACCACCTGACCATCAGTAACAATTAACTACTAGTTTTACCGGTAATTCCCGGCAGTCACGTGACTTGTCCAAAGCTGACGGGTGGTATCCTCATCTGCTGTTGACCCGTTTGATGTGTCCTCTTTTTTTCTTCCTTTGTCCTTGTTTTTGAAGATGTTTGTCCTCCTTTTTAAACAACTGCATCTGGTCACCGTATCTATGCAGAGTCTGAAAAAGTGATACAGAGGTTCTGATAGATTTATGTTTTGACTCGGCCTGTTGTGGGCATTCAGTTGACCTCAGAGTATGATGTATTTTTTTGTCATTCGTTGTATCGATGTTCGAATCCAGGTTCGGCGTACCGTTACAATCTTTTCAGCGAAGCTCATGCGCGGCGTTCCCCTTTTATGAAGGTTTAACGACCTGTCACCAGAGAATTGAGTTGTGGCACGTATCAGGAAAGATTTTCATGAACCAGCAATAGAACGCAGAGCTGTTCTGACCGCGTACTTTTGTTTCTTTCGAACGAGTTGCTTATCCGTTTATCGCGACGCACTGCCCACGTTGAGAACGATTCGTGGAAGAGTCACGTATTGCTGACTGCCGGGTCAGGTCAAGGAACCCGTGACAGCGGCGGACGGGGAGAGCTGAGCTGTGCGCTGACGCGCTGCTGATGCTCTGGCGCGTCAGCAGGGCGCGCGCGCGCAGCCGCCGCCGGGTCGGAATTAATGGAGAGCTGCCTGCCGCCTCTGCCTCAGCTTCCTCTTACCCTTGCAAATGTGTGCAACCGGCCGAAAGCTGAACGCAAACACTCACCCTTCTGGACACGTGCTGGCCTCAGGGGGCATCAGCACGTTTTCCTTTCCATCCCCGCGTTCTCATTGTAGCCAGTCCCATCAATGACCCATAGATAGTCCAGTATTTTACATTTTCTGCACGTCACAGCTTGTTGGAAATTTCTCCCTCTCTTCTTACATGGAAAAATAACTTACATAATATGTGCTATTCAGTTTTTTTCGCCGTAATGCACAGAACAAGATTCTGTATTCACCGCCAGGGTTTTTGACTGTGAAGGTGCTGATACAGGGCGAATAATACCAAGATCTTGGCGAAACAACGATGTCAGTATTGCGTGTCTCCAACAAGTAGCGAGGAACGCAAGTTCGAGGTCCAAAACAATAGAGAAGAGTTCATGAATTATGTAGTAAGTGATGAGAGTCGGATACTGTAGCAAGAGATGTATGAGAAAAATCTATAATCTCAAGGTGATTGTACAGTAATTTGTTTATATTGACTTGTAATAAAAAATATTCATACCTCTGAACTTGTGTTCAGACTGTCAATCCCTGGTTCAGGCATATCTAGAGATAAGATGAAACGAGTTGTATCAAATGCAAACCACGTGGATGAAGAGCCACCAACACTTCCACTCTTTTCTTACATTTGGCATAGGTTCGAAGACTTTGGACTTGTTTGTAAGCATCGAAAGCCGTGTTTCCGAACTCAGTGGCATCAGATTGCCAGCTTTTTCGCATTCCGATCTGTGTAAACATTACTTTCTACGTCTTATAGTTCCTCTTCTTGATGCAATAGTTTACCAACAGCCGTATGTATTATAGAAATTTAGCCGCGCGACTGCTACGGTCACAGGTTCGAATCCTGCCAAGGGCATGGATGTGTGTGACGTCCTTAGGTTAGTTAGGTTTAAGTAGTTCTAGGTTCTAGGGGAGTGATGACCTCAGATGTTAAGTCCCATAGTGCTCAGAGCCATTTTTTTGTAGAAATTTATTTTATTTTATGAACTTCTATGTGCTACCAGTTTTGGCATTACATTGATGCCATCTTCAGGCCTCACTCGTCGTAGTCGTAAAATCGGTATACCCGGAAGTTGTTGTTGTAGGACGATTTGATTCACCTATCCAGTTATATGGCTTCTTCCGTGTGTAGCGATTTTTCGACTATGACGAGTGAGGCCTGAAGATGGCATCAATGTAATGCCGAAACTGGTAGCACATAGAAGTTCATAAAATAAAATAAATTTCGACAATACGTACGACTGTTAGTAAATTATTGCATCAAGAAGTTCATGCCAGCCGTCGTCCCACGATCCATAATGGATCAACGAAGATCTTATAGTTTCAGTCGTAGATGGCTCGAATTTATAAGCATTGTAGTTCGCTCATTTGACCAGTTATCCATTGTTATACACAAACAACAAACTGACGTGCTATACACAAACAAATTCAGAGCGAGAAACCACGAAACCAAAATCTGTATAATATGTACGTGCAAACTTCCGAACAAAAGCGAAACGATATTGTTTTCGCTCAAACACTTGACTGCAGGCGCTGTCGGTGAGAGACATAGGAACCAAAGAAGAGAGCCGGGGGAAGCATTTACAGAGTAGAACATAGAGAGATACTGCTGTGCAATGCGAAATATTCTCCACCTCTGGTGGACAACACGGCAACCCTGTGCAACTCGTCGGTCGCTACTTACAACATCAGCAGTATTGCCCACCCACACCTCAAAATTGCTGTCTGTCGCAGCAACAGTGCAGCAATGTTGACGGCAATGTTGCAGCCAAATATTTCTGTAAAATATAGTCCATTTAGACGTACCTCAAATGACGTAGTGGTCGACGAAATGTTAACTTCTTGAGGAGAAGCGAATTTCAAATCTCGACCATTTACTTACTTTTGAATACATTATGGGAGTGACAGTTACCAATGTGTTACAAATATTTACAATTAAAAACAGTCTTGATCACGATTTATTTATTAAGGTGACTGATTTCGACCACTACTATGGTCATCTTTAGACCATAGAGTAGGAACCTCTTTCTGCTGGAGTAGTGATTCTCCAGCAGAAAGAGGTTCTTACTCAATGGTCTGAAGATGAACACAGTTGTGGTCGAAACCAGTCACCTTAATAAATAAATCGAGATCAAGGCTGTTTTTAATAGTAAATATTCGACCATTTACGTTTAGTCTTTTATGGCGACCGCAGGTAATGCAAGGCGAGTGCCCGGCTGTTTCCTTTATCAAGTCGACTGTTTAGTTCCTCATTCTTCACCAACTTTACAGCTGCTGCTCTGTCTCTAATGACTTAGACACTGACGAGATGTCTCCATATAATCTACATCCCTTCCTGGAATAATTACCACGGCACTTCCTATTACTCTCCAGTTAAGACATGTTTCTTAATCGTATCGGTAACCAAATACGACGCACACGAACCTTTCCAAGGTTTACTGAAGAGCTCACTATACGAAATTCTAGTCGACGTCCTTGTAAATATGGTTGTTTAGATTGATGCAAAGGCTGAAGTTATAAGGAAAGGAGCTATTTTTATGCAGTCGCATATAGATGAAAATGTTGTAGTGGTATTCTTTCCGTAGTTGCTTCAGTTCACCTCTTACCTAGTATTGTTCGCTGTTGTTGATGATGATACCGCAGACAGTAAATCTAATCACATGTAATTACTTAAATTTGCTTTGTAATGTATCTGAGAGTATCGGTTATAATGCAAAACAGATAGCTTATATTACTGACATATCAGGATGGAATTACTCGTTTAGTGGTGTGTGAACCATACGGTCTTTTTATGGCAAGACTCAATTAACGTCTCTGACAAGACACGACAACTTTCCGTCACCAGTCCACAGTTTCTCAAGGGTTCGTTAAGCTTCTCCCTGATCGGCAGCAGAATGATCTGCTAGAAACAAAGATGTTCCGCAGGCAAAAGATTCGTATCAGTACAGTTTTAAATTTTTGTGTTTAATATTACATTAACTGGACTGGATGTAATCAGAAAGAAGTAAACAGAGTTACTGTCAGACAGAGAAACACGAGGTCAAAATAACATTTAATTATTATGATAGAAAATTGTCATAGGCGCGTCTATACAAAGATTATAAGTTTTGATGTAGCGAGATTTCCGTTACGAAAATGTTTGCCTAATTTTGACACTAGTAATAACGAATTTGCATGTCGTAGGAGTATATCCACCGACAAAGTATTTCCAACGTAATTTTTTCGCTGTCTGTCTAAAATTTAAAAAAAACTGGAGACACTTTCTTTACCATGGAAACTGTTTCACAGATATTTCTATACAACACGTATCTTCCATTGTAATAATACAGAATTCTAAATGTCCATCTCCCAAGTGTACTGGAAGTACCCTATACTGACCAGCCCAAGAACCCATCTTTAGCAACAACGGATCGGTAACTAAAAACAATAGAAAGAGGAGGTTGGAAGCTATGGCTTTAGGTTGGTAACATTTTTGATTCAGTTGCGTGGTTTCTGAGGGAAACACGTATTAAATTTTTAACGTCTCTACTTCGAAGTCATTAGAGAGAGATAACTTGCTTAGTGGGGAAAGGATGGAGGGATGCAAATCGGTATTATTTTTAACCATTGCGTTACCTCGTTCGGTGGGTGAGCGGACACGCTCAGTGATGTAAATCACTTCTAGACGTAACAGGCATTTCTGACTTACTCAGTGGAACAGACAATTACGTGAAATAGTGCAGCTGGAAACTGCATTTTGCAGCACGATGCGAACCCGTATGTGTGTGGGTAGTTGTGTGTAGGTGCACTAAGACTGGTTTAGCCGTGTTGCAAAGGCAGGTTGCCCGCAGAATCAAAGGCAAGTAATTAGCCACCTTATCCATCATTGGAGACTTACACGTGTCGTATGTAGCTCCAGTTCTGTGGATGAGTGTTGTATCCCCCGACAAGATAAGGGGGAAAGTCTTCCTTTAGACTTCAAAAATGGTTCAAATGGCTCTGCGCACTATGGGACTTAACTTCTCAAGCCATCAGTCCCCTAGAACTTAGAAATACTATGCCCGAGGCAGTATTCGAACCTGCGACCGTAGCGGTCGCGCGGTTCCAGACTGTAGCGCCTAGAACCGCTCGGCCACACCGGCCGGCCTCCGTTAGACTTTTCTGGGCGCCTGTGTTAGAGCACATGGTCGGCTGGTTCGCTGACGAGGGTTTTTTTCTGTCCTGGTGTATTTATCCGCACGACAGGTGATTCTGTGGGTGACTCATGAGGTTCGTCTGCTCTTTAGAGATTGTGGAGAGTGGTGCACATCACCAGAGAACGTAGGATGCGAGAATTTAGTGAATGGCACGGAAGTTCTTTTTTTTTTAAGATTGCACGTAATTTCACTGGGTGTCAATCGCGAAGCAAATTATAGTGTTCATATCCAGTCAGCGATATCGCCAGGATTTGTTAGTCCGAAACAAAGTGCTTTCGGAGGCCTTAAATACTCGTATATCTCGTAATTGATATACTCTTCGGGATTCCAGAATTTGCTGCAAGACATCATTCTTAGAAGGCGAATGTTTGGACATTTTCAAAATTTGTGCCAGAACAGAACTGGAACTCACCTAGCAAGATCTACCTCAAGTAATAGGCCGGCACGCGTGTCGTAATGTTTTGTAGAGTGCCCAAACAGCTGAACTAGCAGACTGAAGTTCCGAAACACAGTGATGGACCGAGCGAGGTGGGACAGTGGTCGGCACATTGGACTCGCATTCGGGAGGATTGCAGTTCAAATCCGCCATCGGCCATCCAGATTTATTTTTTCCGTGATTTCCTGCCAAAAACAAGCTCGGTTCTTTTGAAAGTGCACAGCCGATTTCCTTTGCCTTCCTTAACAGAACAATGAGATCTTGTGCATCGTCTCTAAATACGTGGCTGTCGAACGGGCGTTAAACCATAATCGTTCTTTCGCTAAAGAGTGAAAGATTCATTCTGGACTCTACTGGGAGGGGTAGGGGGTCGTGGTGATAATGGATGATGACGACGACGATGATGATAATGATGATGTACACGACATAATCATCTTCAGCACTCCGAGAAGTTGCTGTCGTTATTTATATCTTTTCAGTATAGTGAGGCTATCGTTACGAAAAATTTTGCGTAGTTTTAATGTGACATTCGTAATAATGAATTTATGAGGCGAGAGAGTATATACATCGATTACATATTTACAAATACATTCCGAAATTTGATTCGAAAATTGCAAATCGAAATTGATTTCATTTGTTTTATTCATCGGTGACATGAAAATTTGTACCGGGCCGGGACTCGAATCGTATCTCCCGCTTAACGCAAGAAGTCGCTTTAACCACTTCGGCTCTCCGAGCGCACTCCCAGAATCGACCCAGACCTCCATAGGTTCACTTGCTCACATTTCCCAATCCTCGCCCCCTCCCCCCCCCCACTCCACACACACACACACACACACACACACACACACACACACTATGCGATTCCCCGCCAAAGAGGTAAGTTCGATGTGATCGTCGTTTCAACCTGGGAAAGCATGTAATAGTTCTTCTCTTATTCCACAGTGTCTGTGTTAAACAATTCACAGTATGCAGTGTCCTTTCAGACATCACATCGAATGTCCCTCTTTGGTGGGTCTCACATAGAGAGAGAGAGAGAGAGAGAGAGAGAGAGAGAGAGAGAGAGAGAGAGAGAGAGAGCGATCTTGAAATTGTGCTCGGATAGCCGAAGTGGAAAAGGCGACCGCTCACGTTAAGCAAAATTTGGTTTCGAGCCCCGGTCCGGCGCAAATTTTCATACCACCGATAAACAGTACAGCTAAGTCAGTTTAGATTCTCAGTTACGAATCAAATTTCGTAATATTTAATGAGCAGCTGTGGCTTGTCACACAGTGTCCGTTCTTTCAGATTTGCATGTGTGTCTGAAGAGACATTGTATAATGTGAATTTTCAACAAAGACATTATACAAGAATATAATAAGTATGTATTTTCAAGGCTACTGAATTGCTTTATGTGTAAAATAAAACACTTAGAAAAACTTCTTTAGTTACGTACAATAATAGCTATATAGTTTGGATCTGATAAGGATTAGCCGCTCTCGTCCTTTTTTTGGTGTTGATCTGAGACAGTCAAATGTAATAGCTTTTGTTAGTTTTCGTGATAGGTCAATGAAAACGCGTATGTATCCACATATACTGATATAGGATACAGTTTTCCTAATTACATTTGGAGCTTCCCATCTATAGAAAGAGAACCTCCGCGATTTCTGCTGGAATATAGACTAGGTAATACCACGGGAGGTCAATGAGGTCTCTTTGATAGTAATGAAACTGAAACTGAGCAAAACAACTAAATCAACGCAGACATTGCAAGTACAAGTAAATTAATTAGGAGCATCTACCTCTTGTAAAAACGTGAATTTCACTTCCATCTTCAAAGTAATTCATTCATTTCTTATATAAAATGGTGGCTGTACAATAAAAAACACATTGCCGGAAAAGGTCCGAAATTTTTAGAAATCTCTTATAACAAAGGAAAAGCATCAGCAGTACCGCCAAAAGATATTTACAAACCACTGGATGATGAGCTGTTTAAAACTAGGTACACTGACGTTATTTAAGAATGGAAGCGTTATTACTGACTTTAACATTGAACACTGAATACGAAGAAAAAAATTCCGTATTGTTACCCTGGGAAGAATGGCAGTCAGCGTACAGCTCTTTGTAGTGTTCGAATCCTGACCTTTGGGTTTTCAAACACGAGTCCTTCCGATAAGCTTCTGGATTTGCAGAAGACTGAAATATCCGGAAATAATTAATGAAAGCAAATTTCATTAATTTAGTGCCTGTCGACAGTTGGAAATAAAGAGTAATGGTTACTTTCACCCGCCTTTGATGTAATGGCTTGCGAAGATGATTGATGGCGAATCTTAAAAACATTAAAAGGTGAAAGTGGATGAAACAGCCAACTTTTTGCGAGTAGTAAAGAGTCAAACAGAGTGAGTTTGATCGCGAGTTAGTAACTTTTTTTAACCTACTTTACTTATTCAGCAGGTATTACGATGTATGTTCAAAAAATAACTGGAATTTTTGTTTTTTGGAAAGCATTTTGCTTATTCACGTATATCAATGTTATCACTTACAAAATAGCCTTATTAGATATTACACTTATTCAAGCACTTTTTCTAATCCCCGAAACACTTCTCAAAGTTGATCTTATGGATGCGTCTATACTTGTAAACTGACGGTCCTTTAAATTTTTGGGAACAGAGAAAAGTCATGTAGAGACATGTTTGACGAATATGGAGGCTGGGTCATCATTACAGTGTTGATTTTGACCAAAAGTTCACGAACAAGCAACACAGTGTGTGAGATATACCTTATCGTGGTGCAGAAGCCGTGTCTTTTCTTTTCCGGAGTGCTTCATGCAGACACCCGTGCACTCGTAAATAGTACTGCTCATAGAGCCTTCGACTTTGTGACGTGAATTCAGGTGCCTTGTGCCGTTAAAATCGAAGAACACAGCGAGTATAACCTTCGCATTTGATCGCACTTGAGATTTTTTCAGACTTGGCGATCAAGATCGCTTCCACCGAGTCAACTGAGCTTGAGTTTCGACGTCATATTCGTAAACACATAGTTCTTCACCTGTTATGCCAAGTTTTAGTATTGTTCTGCATCGTTACTGACTTCATCTAACGACTCCTGGTGGACTTGAAGTCGTTGCTACTATGTTCGAAATTAAACAATTTTTGAACACTTCTTTCACGATTTCATCGGCTGATGATACGTTAGACTAGAGCTTCCAGGGCATTTCTCATCGTCATCGTTTTCAGGCCCTCTTCGAAACGCTTGTACCATTCGTAAACCATGTACCATTCGTAAACCTTTCTTATAGAATGCTTTTCAAAAACGATATTTAGGATTTCTACAACTGTGCTGTACTTAGCCATTCTTGTAGTGAAATTTAATAGAAATACTGTGATTCTTTTTGTAGAAAGTAACTAATCGCCGATGCTACCGAACACATGTAACATTTTTGACAGCTGACAACAGACTAAATATCCGATATTGTGGTAGATCCTTTTCAGACATGTTTACCTACACAGCAACGAAATAAACAGAGCAAATCAGACTAAAAGACATCCGATATTACAAAATTCACATTACTTTTTGAGCACACCTCGTATGTCTGTACGTGTGGCAACGAAACTCACGCGCCTTGCAAAGAGCTCCAGAGATTAACAACAGGAAATATGCCCAGAAGAGGAAAGTACATTGAGGACAGTTGTACAGCTGCAACGTTGCTCCAACTCTGATACAATCTAGACGGAGGATCACTGCCAGTGATCTCAATGAAATGGCGAACATTCAAAAGTTCATTCAGTATTGAAATGGCGTAAAGCGTGAGCTTAGGGAATTCCAAACGTTTATATACACAGGAAGATGAAATTAGAGGAAAGGCGGCTTCGCTTGAACATCTTGACATTGTCAGTAGGAAAGAATCGATAATTTACATTTTTGTCACTACATGAAAACACTGATTTATCGTTTGCACTTAAAATCTACGAATATCGGTGGTTACGTAATTGATAGTTGTTTCGTTATAGGATGTACGAATATATTACTCATTAAAACAGCAGTTATGATGAGAAGTTTTCTTAGAAGAAGGGTTCATTTAGATCCCAGTCGTTGTCAGCCAAAACCCTTCTGCAATTTCTGTACTGAAAGAACTAACTTAAATTTTGTGGAAGTGGTTATCGTTCGGAGGAGTCTTTGAAGTCGTACCTCTAAAGGAGAATATATTTGGCTAAGATTGCCTTGCGGAACCAAAGGAAAAAAGTAATGCTGTTTTCACAGGTGTGTGTTCTTTGGTGGGAAACCTGTGTATGGTTAGCAACGAATCTCGTTTTGAGATTAGTTACGACATCGGTACGGATGGTATCATCTTTTATAATTGCCTTCCTAATACATTAGCATTGCTGATTATTATCCAACTTGGCAACCATGTCGCATAAAATAATCCTTGTGCTATAACACTGCAACATTCTGACGACAATTTACTCCATTATGCAGTACATCGTCGTGATTTTAAGGTGTCCAGTCGTTTAACTTTTCGACACAGGTACAGGAGAGAAATAAACGGTCATTACTATTTCCTTGGTGGATCAGTAAATCTCTCCCCCCCCCCCCTCCCCCCTGTAATGATGTTCTATTAACAAGGCAGTAATCTGGAACGCTAACGCGCAATTTCTAGGTCCGCGGCAGCTGTTTTTCTTCTACCAGTGTGTGTGTGTGTGTGTGTGTGTGTGTGTGTGTGTGTGTGTGTGTGTATAAATGTGATTTTCTAGGTGGTGCCAACTTTCGTAAATACCGGTGTATTATCTTGACGTATGAAGGAAACAAGTGCGTGGAAAATGTTACTAGAAGCGACGAAACACATGGGTTTCCTCTTGGCTCCGTAGTCCAAACGAAAATCTAAGATATGAAAACATCTCGATTTGCCAACGGAAAAAAAAGAAAAATTCTCAAAGCTCAGTTGTTTGAAGGGCAAAGTATGTTGAATCTGTTCACGATTTAACTTGCTGCAGTGTGAGTTTTTCCTGTCACGAACAGCCGTTACCAATGAAGCGTATGGCAAAGCTATCGGCGGATAATGTGTAGCCATTAAACAGGAGACGACAAGACGATTAAGTGCAGGTGTGCTAATTCTGTATATTATTGCGTTCTCTCACCCATCAAAACTAACAAACTTCGCCGGAGAGAAAAAATAAGTTGGCAATAAACTAAGAACTACTACTCTCTTGATCTTAGAAGCAGGTTTTATGCGGAAGCACATTCGAAGTCAAAACACATTACCATTCGCTCTTTTGTGGTTCGTCAGCCCTCTTTAGACACGACGTGTACGCTCTAAGCAGGAGAAACACTAACGGGGATTACATAAATAAATAAATAAACTGCCGTACTTGTGTTCGATGGCTTATTTTCAAATCCTTTTTAGAAAAAGAGGAGAGTGGTATGACGCTTTTTACTGGAAGACCCTGAGAGATTCATCAACCACTAAATTCTTTATCTTCCATGTTTCGCTTCTGTCCAAGGCTAGACTCCAGACAAATAACTCCATAAAATAGTTCCTAAAGCTTAAATTAATATTACTTGTTGGCAAATTCCTCTCTTTCAGAAACGCGTTTCTTACTGTTACCAGTCTGCATTTTATATTCTCTCTACTTCGGACTTACGAGTTTTCTGCTGCCCAAATAGCAAAAGAAATCCGCAACTTTTAGTGCCTCATTTCGTAATATATAATTCCCAAAGCAAGGTATGCTCTTCCAAGTCCTTTGCTGTCAACGAGTGGGGTAGCGCAGTGGTGGCACACAAGACTCGCATTTAGGAGGACGACGGTTCAAACCCGCACCCGGCCATCCTGATTTAGGTTTCCCGTGATTTCCCTAAAACGCTTCAGGGAAATGTCGGGATGGTTCCTTCGCAAAGGCATGGCTGCTTTCCTTGTCAATCCTTCCCTCATATGACCTCGTTGTTGACGGGACGTTACATGCTGGTATCCTCCTTTTCTTCCTTTGCTGTCTCTGACAGAATTACAGTGTCATCGGCAAATCTCAAAGTTTAAAAGTATTCTCCTTGAACTGATATTCCTTCACCGTATTTGTCATTAGTTTTCTTTACTACTTGTTCGGTATACAGACTGTATAACATCAGAGACAGGCTACAACCCTTTCTCACTCCCTTTTCAACCAATGCTTCTTGTAATGATCCTTGACTCTTATAACTGTCGTCTGGTTCTGTGCAAGTTGTAAATAGCTTTCCCTCCCTGTATTTTACCTTGCTACCTTCAGAATTTCAAAGAGCGTATTCCAATCAGTATTGTCAACAGTCGTTGTAAATCTACAGATGCTATAAATGTTCATTTGCCCTTCTTTAACCTACTCTCTAAGATAAATCGTTGAGGCGGTGTAATAATAATAATAATAATAATAATAATAATAATAATAATATCCCAATACCACAACAGATAAATGCAGACTTTGCAAACAACAAATAGAAACAGTATATCACATCACAAGCGGATGTACAATACTAGCAAATACAGAATACACCAGAAGACATGACATTGTAGCAAAAATAATACATCAACCTTTTGCCATACAACATAAACTAATAAAACAACACGTTCCCACATACAAGAATGCACCACAAAATGTACTAGAGATTGATGAATACAAATTATACTGGAACAAAACCATTATAACAGATAAAACAACACCACATAACAAACCTGACATCATACTCACCAATAAAAAGTAGAAATTAACACAACTAATTGAAATATCCATACCCAATACAACAAATATACAAAAGAAAACAGAAGAAAAAAATTGAAAAATACATCCAAATGGCTGAGGAAGTGAAGGACACTTGGCATCAGGATAAAGTTGACATTATACCAATTACACTATCAACTACAGGAGTCATACCACACAATATCCACCAGTACATCAACGCAATACAGCTACATCCAAACGTATATATACAAATACAGAAATCTGTAATTATTCATACGTGTTCAATTACCCGAAAGTTCCTAAATGCAAAGTAACATATACCGTACAGTTAAAAGGAAGTCATGCTTGATCAAGGTCCGCGTCACTTTCCGTTTTTAACCTGACATAATGTCTGAGAAAGGAAAGATATATGAATAATAATAATAATAATAATAATAATAATAATAATAATAATAATAATAATAGTCGCCTTTACAGTCATCAGGCATTTGACATCCATGCCGTATAAAAGTACATTTATGTCATCCATATCCATAGATATGCATCTGTGTTTCTCCTGAATATTGTCGGATATTATGTACTCATTTTCGAGTAGGTCATCATCAAGATCAGTTATTAAAGCTTGGAATTGAGCAAAGTACATTCTTGGCCCATCTACATTAAATCGCATGGCCGCATTTTTCTCCATTTCAGTTTCATTACGTCCTCCACTTCGGTATATTTGTTTTCTTGTATATCCTTTCAATTCTCTATAAGCATCTCTGTATTGCTCATGGAGTAGCACCTAGTTTTGAATGGTTTTAACGTGTAAAGTCATTATTTCGCCGTGATAATGAAAATACCGGTAAAATGCGCTGTGAACTGAAAGTTTCACACGCACGTAGAAAATTTTGTTTTGGAAACTCTTTGTAGTTTACCAGAAGCACTCCACTCGTTGTTGCGGGGCTGACATTAGGAATGAGAAAGAGATTGCGGGCGTTGACGAACTGCAGAGACGAGGGCCGCAGGTGCCGATAAGAGCTGCGCCCGGGCGCCGCAATCTGCAGAGGACCTCTGGCGATGCCAGCACTCTACTCCACTCCTCTCCTCTCCAGCACAGTCCGCTGTCGCCTGCCCGCAGGATGTTTGTCAGCGTCCTCAGTTCCTCCCCTTCCCACTTCCTGCAACCCTTTCTGTTCGCCATTTCACGCCCGCCTTCTTTCATTCGGAGTGGATGCAGACGGCGGTGATAGCGTGGGAAGGGTTGGGAAGGGGGAAGGGAAGGGGAGGGGGGATGGGAGGGGTGGGGTGGGGGGAGGGGGCGGCACCACACAGAAAACGAAGAAGGGAAACGGGAAGGAAGGGACAAGGCTTTAGAACAATTGTCTTCTTCGAAGTCCGAGGGAGATAAACGACGACGTGGCAGGAAGACAAAGGCGGCTGCAATCAGTCCCGAAATCGTGCCCTCTAGCACGGGAGGAACACTTCGTTGCCCATCTCGTTTTCAGATAATCTAGAACAACTAAATTTTTTCAAAAAAATATTAATCTCGGTCTTTGTGTATGGGCAAAGCTGTACGGTTGTTCTGTAGCAGTCTACACGTGCAAGGAGTATTACCAGTTTCTCGCTTCCGCTATCAGATCACGAAGATACACTGACACACACACACACACACACACACACACAAAACCTCAGCATCAAAAAATAATTAATGTAGTGTAACGAAATTTAGGGAATACTTATGTCTGCGTAACATGTTTAAGTGATGGACACTGCAATATCGCCGGCTAATGAAAGCGCGATGTAAGCCATTGAAAATATGACATGCTGGTACATTAACAGCCGGTGTAACGGCCAGAATGTTGAATACAAGCATACAAACGTGCATACATTGCACTGTACAGGTGCCGGATGTCATGTTGTGAGATGGAGTTCCGTGTATGTTATACGTGGCCGGTCAATAGAGGGACGGTTAATACTGTATGTGGATGACGCTGGAGTGGTCGTCCGACGATGTTCCATGGGCGCTCGATTGGAGACAAATCTGGCGACTGAGCAGAGCAGGCCAACACGTCGACACACTGTAGAACATGTTGGGCTTCGACAGCGGTATGTGGGCGAGCGCTATCCTTTGCAAAACACACAGTGGAATGCTGTTCATAAATGGCAGCACAACATGTCCTCGATGGTGAGTGTTCATCGGAGGTGAGGTTATCATCTGCAGTGCCCCAGGGGAGTGTGGTAGGTCCGCTGCTACTTTCTATCTATATAAATGATCTTTTGGGTAGGGTGGATACCAATGTGCTGATGATGCTGTGGTGTATGGGAAGGTGTCGTCCTTGAGTGACTGTAGGAGGATACAAGATGACTTGGACAGGATTTGTGATTGGTGTTAAGAATGGCAGCTAACTCTAAATATAGATAAATGTAAATTAATGCAGATGAATAGGAAAAAGAATCCCGTAATGTTTGAATACTCATTAGTAGTGTAGCGCTTGACATAGTCAACGTCGATTAAATATTTGGGCGTAACATTGCAGAGCGATATGAAGTGGGACAAGCATGTAATGGCAGTTGTGGAGACGGATAGTCGTGTTCGGTTCATTGGTAGAATTTTTCATCTGTAAAGGAGATCGCTCTTAAAACACTAATACGACCTATTCTTGAGTACTGCTTGAGCGTTTGGGATCCCTGTCGGGTCGGATAGAGGGAGGACATAGAAGCATTTCAGAGGCGGGGTGCTAGATTTGTTACTGGTAGGTTTGATCATCACGTGAGTGTTACGGAAATGCTTCAGGAACTCGGGTGGGAGTCTCTAGAGGAAAGGAGGCATTCTTTTCATGACTCGCTATTGAAGAAATTTAGAGAACCAGCATTTGAGGCTGACTGCAGTACAATTTTACTGTTGCCAACTTATATTTCGCGGAAAGACCCCAAAGATAAGATAAGAGAGATTAGGGCTCGTACAGGGCATATAGGCAGTCATTTTTCCGTCGTTCTGTTTGGGAGTGGAACATGGAGAGAAGATGCTAGTTGTGGTACGAGGTACCCTCCGCCACGCACCGTATGGTGGATTGCGGAGTATGTATGCAGATGTAGAATCACCAGACTGACGTACAGATTTGCAGTCAGGGTGCGTGGGATAACCACTAGCGGGCTCCTGCTGCCTGACGACATCGCACCTCAGATCGTGACTCCAGGTGCAGGTCCAGTATATCTAGCACGCAGACTGGATGGTTGCAGGCCTTCAACTGACCTCTTCCTAGCCAACGCACGACCACTACTGGCACCGAGGCAGATCCAGCTTGCATCAGAAGCCACACACAGACCTCCACCCTGACCTCCAAAGTTCTCTCGCTTGACGCCACTGAAGTCGAAAATGACAGTAGTTAGGGTCAGTGGAATGCACGCTACAAGGCGTCTGGCTCGGAGATGTTGAAGTAACCGTTTATTTGTAACAGTGCCTTGTGAGACTGTGGTGCCAAGTACTGGTGAAATTGCTGCTGCAGATGCAATGCGATGCGCCAGAGACATACGCCGAACACTATGGTCTTCCCTCTCGGTTGTGCCACGTGGCCGTCCGGAGCCTTACATTCTCGTGACCACTGCTGTTAGCAGTCGTGTAGCGTGACTACATCCCTGCCAAATCTTTCTCCAATACCGCACAAGGAACATCCAGCTTCATGTAGCCCTATCAAGCGACCTCATTCAAATAATAATGGCGTCTCTGTCGTCTTAAAGGCTTGACTAACATCAACTCACCACGTCCAGTCTCAGAGGTAACTAACTCTCAAAACCGTTACAACGTGTATTTAAAGCAAACGGGATTTGTACTGTATTAGCGCCACTCTTATGCGTATGATGTGAAATGTGAACAGACATCATCTTTCAGATGTAGAATCAGTTTCGTGTACGTCGCACAACTCTTCCTTGGTGTTGCGATTATTTTTCCATCGGTGTGTACAGGATGTCCCAAAAGATACTTTACAACTTCAGTATAGTATAACTCGACTCATTATTAGACAATGATTTTGTTTAGCTGTATCGTTAAGATATTTATACGCTTCTTTTTAACACATGTCTCTTATTTACTTGCACGCCGCCAGGAGAACGAGAGGAAGGTCATTAAGGTGAGTAAAAACTTGTCTTTAGAAAATATGACGGCTCATGCCCTTTCATAAATGCAAGGGCAACCATCTCTTGCCTGTGTCATCAATTTTTCTGATAAATGACAATGTAAACCAGAGCTAAGTTGAGTGTTATCTTACGTTTGTGCTCTTAAGGTTTATCTCTTCTGCACTGGCCACAACTTAAACGTCTTTGCATAATACGTATTACGAACGGTTGAGTCCTACTGCTTTGAATGCCTATCAGTAAATATGGGTCATTGGCGCCAGTGGTAGCATTTTTGTATCATCCTGTAACCTGTGGTTGTCACAATTCATCAAAAACACAACAACCAGTGAGTACAACAGAAAGGTGCAAGATAAGGAATAAATTTATTTATTTAATTTTTGTTAAGAAAGACCTCTGTCAGTGCTTTGAAATCATAGTATAAATCTTTGCATGTAACTTATTGAAAGGAAAAAATCAGCATAACAACGACGAGAACAACAATAATAATACAGAACATGGGAATCTGTTCCACTTAGCAAAATTCAATAGCAAAACTTTGAAGGTCTGCATAAATTGCAATTTCGTATTGTGTTATATATATTGGTGTGTTTGTGTAAGTTCTTACGCAGAAACTGACGGAATCCAACAGAACCTGTTGAAGTTGAATAACGAAACATCGGAGACAATTGAGTTGTTTTGTATAGACCGTTTAAGACGACTGCAAATTCCATTAGATAAATTAATCGCTTTTTGTGGAGGCAATACCAGTACCAACACCAACGTCGGAGGATTTCATCGATACGGTCAGCGGAATGTTTTTCACCAAATTAAAGAACTGGGGAAAATGTAGAAGGAATCGGATGGCCTGCCAATGTTGTTCACAATGCTATGTCAAGCGCTGCTGGAGTCTTCACTGTCGACATTCAAATAATCGTCATGAAAATATTTAATTATGGCAATGATGGCAATAAAAGAGAGGTTCAGGAGTGGAATCAAAATTCAAGGTGAAGTACCAACGATAAGATTTACTGGTAACGTTGCTATCCTGAGTGAAAGTGAAGAAGAATAACATGATCTGCTGAATGGAATGAGCAGTCTAATAGAGTTCAGAATATGGATTGAGAGTAAACCGGAGCAACACGAAAGTAATGAGAAGTAGCAGAAATGAGAACAGCTAGAAACTTAACATCAAGATTGATGGTCACGAAGTAGATGAAGTTAAGGAATTCTGCTACCCAGGCAGTAAAATAACCAATGATGGACGGAGCAAGGAGGACATCAAAAGAAGGCTAGCCCTCGCGAAAAGGGCATTTCTGGCCAAGAGAAGTCTACTAGTATCAAACATAGGCCTTAAATTTGAGGAAGAAATTTCTGAGAGTGTACATTTGGAGCACAGCGTTGTGTGGTAGTAATAAATGGACTGTGAGGGAATCGGAACAGAAGAGGATGGAAGCATTTGAGATGTGTTGTAGACGAATGTTGAAAATTAGGTGGACTAATAAGATAAGGTATGAGGAGGTTCTACGCAGAATCGGAGAAGAAAGGAATATGTGGAAAATACTGGCAAGGAGAAGGAACAGGATGATATGACTTAAGTTAAGACGTCAGGGAATGACTTCAATGTTACTAGAGGGAGCTGTAGAGGGCAAAAACTGTAGAGGAAGAAAAGATTGGAATGTATCTAGTAAATAACTGAGGATGTAGGTTGCAAGTGCTACTCTGAGATGAAGAGGTTGGCTCAGGAGAGAAGTTCGTGGCGGGCCGCATCAAACCAGCGAGTAGACTGATGACAAAAAAGCTTAAAACTTTATGAGTACCGTCACACAGTGTTCCCTAATTTATGGGACGCGCTGCTGTTGAGGCTGTTACGTCGTTCATCCCGAATACTGGTACTGGTTTGATGCAGCTCTTAATGCTAATCTCTCCGCTGCAAGTCTCTCCATCTTAGAAAAACTGGTGCAACCTACATCCATTTATCCTGCGTACTGTATTCATTCGTTGGTCTCCCTGTTTAATTTGTACCCTCTACACTACTCTCCATTACCAAACTGACGATTCCTTGATGCCCGAAGACGTGTCATATTCACTGATCCCTTCTTTAAACGAAGTTGTTCCTAAATTTCTTTTTTTCCCAATTCGACCTAGTACTTCTCCATTAGTTACCTGATCTACACCTCTTAATGTTCAGCATTCCTCTACAGCACTACATTTCAAAAGCTGCTATTCACAGTGTCCACGTGTCTCTACCATACAATGCTACACTCCAGACAAAAACCTTCAGTAAGGACATCTTAACACTTTTACCGATACTAGATTGTAACAAATTCATCTTCTTCAGAAATGTTTTTTCTTGCTGTAGTCAGCCTTTACTTTGTATCCTCTCTGCGCCAGGCATCATGAGTTATTTTACTACCAGGGCCATTGCTAGGTGTTTTACCGCCCTAGGCGAGAATTGAAAAATGACGCTCCGTCTTTTTTGCTACTATCAGTCTCCCCATATAATTGCCCCCTCCCCCTCGACATCCCTCCCGAGCTCCACTGCCACCAACATCCAACGGCACATGAAATGCAAATCTCCTATTATACTTTTCAAACCTCCACTTAGAAAAATTTATCAATGATTGTGCTGATAAACCCCTTACGTTATTTGACTTTCAAACAGCTGAGCAAAACTGAACGTACTCGGACATTACTCTCTTTACTTATTCTGATCAACGCTAAACTGACACACATTTTTTTCTTTTTTTTTTTGCGCAAAGCAATCTGACTTTCAAAAATCCCTACAAAAGAATGGCCCTATACCTTTCATGAATCACTTACCTCACAAAAATCTTAGTTACCCGAACTACTGCAATACAGCGAGCGCCAATACTGCCAGCTAAAAGAAAAGGCATAGTTAGCGAATGAAAGATTTTGATAGAGAACAAACAATGTATTTACCTTAATAGTGTTCAAAAGTCATTATATATATATATATATATATATATATATATATATATAAAGTTCATGAATCCAGTCTCACAGATTTACTCTCACGTGAAGATCATCCGTTCTCAAAACTCCGCCTCTCTCTCCCCACATCGACCACTGCTGGCGACTCACCTCCAACTGCGCAACGCTACGCGCAGCTAACTGCCCGAAACTACAATAGCGAATATTTCAACAATGCCAACCAGCTACAGACGGCACACAGCGCAGTCAGCGATATTCATACAGAGCGCTACGTGGCGTTACCAACATAAAAAACCTAAACAGCTTACTTACACCTAAACAGCGTACTTACACTTTTAATCATTAAACTGTGGTGACCAGGCGTCCTCAGTTTCTGGGGACAGTCCCCAGTTTCCATTACTTTAAAACTGACTGAGGACAACAAATGTGCTCGATTTTTTTTTCGTCAGTGTTTTAATTTTTCCTCTTTTTTTATTTTTCCTGCTCATTTGCTCAATTTTTTCGTTGTTTGATTTAAAATTTAATTTTTGCCTCCCCTAAGATTTTGTAGTCGAATTAACAACAACAACATTTTGCCGCCTTACCTAATGGTAGAAACGGTCCTTTCTACTCCCCAAATAATAAAACTGATTTCTTTCTTTCCTAGTGTAAGTTCCTCAACATTCTCTGATTTAAATCGTCAATATTGGAGTCGTCCTTGTTTTACTTATGTAGATGTTCATCTTATAACCTCTTTTCAAGACAGTGAGCGTGGCGTTTTACGCATGGTGCCTGTGTGTGCGCAGGAGTTCACGGACAGCGCGTCGAGCCACAGCCTGGCGGGTCCCGGGCCAGCGAACGCGACGCCCGCGACGGCCGCCGGTCCTGGCCCCGGGGGCGGCGGGGGCGGCGTCGGCTACGTGAACAGCGCCGCCAGCTCCGCGGAGTTCACCATGTTCCCGCCGGCAGCAGCAGCGGCCGCGCCCGGAGACCGCTCCTCCGTGGTGCACTTCGAGCCGCTCCCGGACGTGGGCAGCGCCCGTCTGCAGCCGCCGCAGGCGCCCGCGCCCAGCCGCAAGCCCGCCTCCTTCAACAACGTCGTCAGCGGCGGCCTATCCGCCCGCGACTGGCTCGGTAAGTCGCGAGGGACCTGGAGTACCGGCAGATGTCCTCGTCATCCTACACGGTGGTAGCCACTCTAGCAGGCCAAGTACTCTGAGGTGACAAAAGATGTACGATGCCGGGGATGTCGGTGCGCTCACGTTATCGTGGTCGTACTCTCTAGCAGGCCGACTGAAGCAGCAGTTCGTCACTTCTTCGAAAGGAATTTCCGTGGCACATTTAGAAGCTGTTGCTGCCTTTTCTTCATTCACACCTGAGAATCTGCGAGCTCCATTCTTGCGGTATATTGATAATTTTTACTCATGGACCGTCTGACAGAAACTGAATAAAACACAATTTTAGTGCCATATGAGTTTCGCCTTTATTTTTTGCAAGTCATCATCAGTGGCAGGTTGCGTGGACAATTTTTACATTTTACGCTCCTGTTGCATAACCTTTCCATAGTGGCTGCTTCTGTTTGGTTGTGCTTATTGTGTGTCTGCCGTGTTTGTTTTATTGTGCCTTTTATTTATTCTTTTACTAGTTCTCTTGTCAGTCCTATGTTTATTTCACAATTATTTTGTTGTTCTTCAAGTGTAAGGATGTGTTCAGTTTCTATTATCTGATACAGCGCATAAAATCCAACAAAACATGCAAAAAGAACGATTTAATTCCAAGTTACATTAATGTAAAGGTTAAATACAGTTCTGCAAATGATTTCGACTTCTGTGCCACTGCAGAACGATATTGGTTACTACATGAAATTAAGATGCTCTATTCGCAAAAACAGCACGTAAACATGATGCTCTATTAGACTCATCTAGAATTGGCAAACAAACGTAGGAAACGCCACAGTCTTCATGGAACTAGTAGAAAAAACTGAACACAACACATACACACCAATGAAACATTTACAAAACAAACATAAAGAGAAGATAATGAAACTAACATTTACATTTTAAATGTGAAACCACATGAACACCAACACACATTCCATCCACGTTTAGTTAACCTAACAGAGACAGAACTACACGAAAATGAAAAAAATGCTCCTGGAAAAAGGTTTGAAACACTGCACTGATAGCAAAGTGAACAATCAATACATACAAAATCTCATAATAGAAACTGGATACATCATTACACGTGAAGAGCAACAAAATAATTGTGAAATAAACATAGGACTGACAAGAGGACCAGTAAAAGAAGAAATAAAAGGCATAATAAAACAAACACGGCAGACACACAATAAGAACAACCAAACAGAAGCAGCACTTTGAAAAGGTTATGCAACAGGAGCGTAAAATGTAAAAATTGTCCACGCAACCTGCCACTGATGATGCCTTGCAGAAAATAAAGGCGAAACGCGTATGGCACTAAAATTGTGTTTTATTCAGTTGCTGTCAGATGGTCCATAAGTAAAAATTATCAATATACAATAATATTACACGCAACTGAGGAAGACAGGACTACAAAAGTTGAACATGTCCATTCCTACATGACAAATGAGTTTGCGACTCACTCTGAACGAAAAAGAGAACAGAGTTATTCAGCTTAAAGAGGGAAAAATATACTCAGGTGGCAAAAGTCACGGATTACATGTCAGACATCCTTTTGTCCGGTGTAGTGCAGCAACTGGATGTGGTGTGGATGCGATAAGCTGTAGGCAGCACCCTGCAGAAATACTGAGCTACGCTCCTTGTGTGGCTGTCTGTAATTGCGAAAGTGTTACTGGTGCAGAATTTTGTGTGCAAACTGACCTTTTGATTATGTGCCACAAATGTTCGATGGGACTGATATCAGGTGGCCTGGTTGCTCAAACAATTCGCTGAATTGTCCAGAATGTTCCTCAAACCACTGTTAGGCAATTATGACCCTGTGACAAAGTGCATTGTCATCCCGTGAAAATTCCATTGTTGTTTAGGAACATAGAAGTCCGTGAATGTCTCCAAATGGCCTCCAACTAGCAGAATGTAACCATTTCTGTCAATGATCACTCTGATTGGACCAGAGTCCATTCCCTGTAAACACCTCCCATATTACTGTGGAGCCAGCGCCAGCTTGGATAGTACCTTGTTGACAACTTGGGTCAATGCATTCACGGAGTGTGCACCACACTTGAACCCTACCATCAGCTCTTACCAACTGAAATTGGGACTCATATGACCAAGCCACAGTTTTACAGTCATCTAGGATCCAAAGGACTTGGCCACGAGCTAAAAGAGGCAATGCAGTGAATGTTGTGGTGTTAGCAAAGGCACTCACATCAGTCGTCTGCCATCATAGACCTTTATCACCAATTTTGCCACACTATCCTAAAGGGTATGTTAATCGTAGCTCGCACATTGATTTCTGCAGTTTTTTCACACAGTTTTGCTTGACTGTTAGCACTGACAACTCTATGCAAATGCTGCTGGTTTCAGTCATTAAGTGAAGGCAGTCGGCCAGTGTGTCATTTGTAGTGAGAGGCAATGCCTTAAATTTGGTATTCTTGGCATGCTCTTGACACTGTGGATCACGGAATACTGAGTTTCCTAATGATTTCCGAAATAGAATGTCCCGCGTGTCTAGCTCCAAGCACCATTCCGCATTCAGGGTCTGTTAATTCTCATCGTCCACCTGTAACCACATCGGAAACCTTTTCACATGAATCATCTGAGTGTAAATGACAGATCTGCTAATGCTCTGCCCTTTTATACCTTGAGTAAGCGATACTACTGCCACCTGTATATGTGTATATCGCTATCTCATAACTTTTGTCACCTCAGTGTAACTCCATAAAATTAAATGTGGATAAAGATTTCATAAATATCATAACAAACACAAAATTTTTAAGACTTAATGTTGATTATGAAGTGGAATGAACATGAACATACATTAGGAAAGAAAATGCCAACTGTGTGCTATGCCCATAGGCCCCTGTCTTCAATGTGTAACAGAGAGTACCTTATGTTACGTACTACTCCTATGTGCATTCCACCTGTATCTATGGAACCATTTTTTCAGAGGTTCCCAAACACAAAACATGGACACAGTCTTCAAACTACCAAAAAAATGACTTTTAGAGTAATACCTAAGTACAAATAGTAATGGAGTTCCTTGTAAAGATCTGTTTAAACAGTTGGGGATTCTAAGTGCACCATGTGAATATCTCCACCACACTCTTATGTGCATTAAGAACATCAGTAATTATTTCACAAACAGCAGCGTTCGTGATCATGGAACAAGAGCTGGAGTAAACTGCACTTACCAGGAGTAAACATACGACACCCATCAACATTTTCTACAGTGAAATAAAATTATACATTAAATTACTGAAGCAGATTAATGAGACAATTAAAATGCAAATGTATAAATAGCAAATTAAAACATGCATCTTCAACATAATTCATACTTCAAAGTCAACAGTTATCTAAATAACTCTGAAAAGATGGTGGTAAAAAAATTTACACTTTTTAAATACAAAACACTGTCAGTCAATACTGAACCGTAATAATTCAATGATGCTCACTGTAAAATCCTATGCCCAGGTTCTGTTATAGAAAATTCTAACCTCTTTTCATGCTATTGACTTCAGTCTTATTCATCGTGGTATGGTACTGATTCAGCTTTTTAAGATCAGCCAAATGGCGTGTAAAATTATTTTTTTGACGATGTAACATTGCTAAATGCATCAGCTATTTATTTTTTAAATTGTTTCCTGTTTAATGAACATTACATGTATTATATAATTTTATAAATCATCTATAGATACATAAACAACTATCTATCTATTTATGTGATAGTATGCATGCGTTTAAGTGTTAGTAACTGCCCAGTTTGCTACTTAGTTGGTAAATATTGGTCTACTAACTTAATAATCTGGATTGATGCTCTTTGGGGGACTATCTTCCTCACTGAATTTAGGCCTTTATCCAGGCTAGTGGCTATGAGAGACATTATTAGTGTGATAGGATGACTAATTGCTTGCCTTATGAGCTTATCGTTCCCTGGCTGTGCTATGGGGTCATCTTTGAGATTGTTAGCGATGCAAGAGCTGGTATGTAGTGAGAATGTGCATTGTTAACTTACAGCTGATGGGCATGTCTGTTAACAAAATAATTTGATTGATAGTTGTAGCCTACTGCACTGATTTAAGGGCTGCTGACTTTTGCAGTACAGCAGATATTCTCCAGCAATTGTTGGAAATAAACTTGTCAAAAATCCTGGTGGGAAGCAGCACTTCCCAGAGGTGTTGTCTTAGTGGCAGAAGGTGATGCATACTGCTCATGAGTCTCAGTGGCAGGTAGGCCCAAATGTTTGAACATTTTTGGAAGTTGTCGGACATCATCAGTTTGGGAGGTCAGGTGGCAGCAGGTGAAGGAGATGAGGTGTGGACCCTGTGGGGTGGAGGTGATGTTTAAAAGTTTTATGTGTTTCAGGTAGGTGGTTACTGATCTTCAGTGATTGTGCACACAGTCAATAGGCAGCAATGTTGTGTCAGCTTGTGGTGCCATTAGCTAGCCGGAGGTAGTTTGATGAAAGAGGATGGATATAGTGACATGTAATTGAAGCTAATCAATTGCACTTGTTTCCATGGAATCTTGAAGTGTTGTATTTTTGTGTGCCTTGGGACTTGTTCACTTTAACCTAGCATCCCAGTTTGTCTTTGAACAGATTATCAGCAGAAGAAGCAAGGGATCAGTTAGAAATGAGATATCAACTATTTGTGCGGCATGTTTTCCAGTTCATTGGTCAAATTTCAGCATATTTCTAAATACAGTTAAGCTACGACAGGACATTTGAGTTTTTGTGATGATATAGTGATAACTTTAATCCTTTTTTGCAGGTCAAAGCAACATGACATCTTATTAAGACTGGTTTATAAGAGAAACACTGTTGATAATTGCATCTGATGTGCTAATAAACATTTCCTCATGAACTGACAAAGTGATGTATCATGTTACTTATTTCATATGCTGCGCAGTGCTGCAAGTGCATGTATTATGGCTGTGACCAGGAGTGAGATGTTCGATCTCCAAGAATGAGACATAGGAATGTTTAATTGGGAAGTTATTGGCCTGCTGCTGATTTTTCTCCATCAACTACTGATCAGATCATAATTTGTAGCAAAATATGCTATTGCTAAACATGTCAATAAGGCAATTTCAGTTTTGGTTAACCCCTTCTATTAATGCTTGAAAAGAAGTTTACAGATAGGACCTGTCAATTCAGATTGCAATGACTGTTTCTAGGATGTGACTTCTAAATTTCGTAGCGTGTGACCTGCATTATAGGACTGGCAAAATAGATATGTAAGAAAACTCCCAGCTGTGTTGTTGTTGTTGTTGGTGGTGGTGGTGGTGATGGTGATCTTGATCTTCTCTCAAAAGACTGGTTTGATGCAGTTCTTCACACTGTTCTCTCCTGTGAAAGTCTCTTCATAACTGTTGCAACCTACATCCAATTGACTCTGCTAACTATAGTAAGCCTTTGTTTCCTGTAGTGTTAACCCTCTTCCCCTACCAAATTAACTATTCCTTGATGCCTCAGGTTGCATTGTGCCCATTCTTGTAGTCAAGTTGTGCCATTAATTTTTTTCTCTGACTTGATTCAATACTATTTCATTAGTATCTGACTGCCCATCTTCAGCATTCTTCTGGAGCAAAACATTTCAAAAGTTCTGTCCTCTTCATATAACATGTATTGTCCATGTTTCACTTCTGTGTAAATAGGAACCAGTCTAATAAAAGAAAAATAGATGCTTTAAAACGAAGATGCTGATCAAAAAATATCATCCGTATGATGTATTTTACATGTGATGTAGCAATCGATATACATTCTTTACACATAAAAATATTTTGTAATTTTTATATCACCTTAGGATACTTGTGTTGTTTTCTCTAGGATAGTGTATCTGAGACTATGTTAAATAACTGAAAGTTTGCTTTACTTCAAATGATAATGTATTTTGTTTCAGAAGATCCCCATGCAAATTTTCCAAGACACCAGCTGAAGTATCTTAGAGAATTGGGTAGAGGGTGGTTTGGTCGGGTAAGTAGAAATTTCATAATATTCAACCGTTTAACAGTACTAAGATAAACACCATTACTTTAAAGCAGCTCTGAATATTTTGAGTAAAGTGATATTAAGATCATTTTTAAAGATCTGGTACAAAACTTATGTTTGTTGACATTTTTATCTGTGTTTATACATATTTGTGTATAGACAGGTGCTGTTATAACCAACTTTTATGTAAATAATATGTGACAGTACAGCAAACACTAATTTAGATGTTTACAGAATATCATGGTTTAAAAATCATCCTTATTCAAAAAGGAATGGAAGATGAGACTGCAAAATGTGCAGACAATAAACAGGAGACTATTCCAGAGAAATACATACCCCTCGATAGTCTTTGCATGTTAGTTGAAATGAAAGTGTGTTTGATCTGAGGGCTCAAAACATGAATGTCTTAAAGTTGCATTCTCTCTGATTGGAACACATCATTTGAATGGAGAATTTAAAAACTATGCCAATGTCAGAATTCCCACTGTATTGACCTCTTTTTGCTTTGGATGTAAGAACTGGATGACAACTTAGGATGAGATTTTATTCGGGAAGCTTTTTTAAAGTTTGTTGTTGTTTATGAAGAACAAATGCTTTCACACAAATATGTAGATATACTATGTAGTTCACATATATTTATTATTAGTCACACAATTCTTCTATGATGTGTAAGAACATATTTTTATTGTTTTTGATGTCTTAGTTTTCATGTACATTTTTTTTGTTCATTGCAGGTTGTGGAAGGTGAGGCTCAAAATATAATAAATAGTGAGAAGAATTCAAAGGTAGTGGTGAAAATCTTACGTGAAGATGCTACACCAACTGATCAAATGTACTTCCTACACGAAGTACGGTATCATCGGGATCTAAACCATCCAAATATTCTTAGGTTGCTTGGGCGGTGTCTTGAGAAAGATCCTTTTCTGCTGTTGTTGGAAGCTAGTCCAGGGGTAAGATTTTTTAACTATACCACTTCTGAGCATATAAGTAAAAGCAAAAGGAAAAAGGAGAAGAGGCTCTTAAAAATACCACGGATCAGATCATTCAGTGAATTGTACTTCCACCTTAAGTTATAACGTGAAAATTATTTGTTCTGTCACATATGAAAACAGCCATGAGCTATACCTAGTACAAACAGCTGTCAGCATCTCTCTAATACTTTTGAATATATGTTGGCAGAGAAGACATCAGTTGACAGAATGTTAATGTAGAGTAAAAGCTGAAATATATTTGTAGAGTTTGTGATGTGACACAGTGTCCACATCTGCAGGAAACACATGGAAATTATGCTCGTGTGAATCTTTGATTATCACTCCCGAGTTATCCAAATTGTTCATAACATTTTCATTTTACAGTGCCTGATTGGCTTCACTGTCCATTAAATTAGAGTTTCAGAGTGAAATTTCTGTGGACATATGGTGTGGAATGCTTTCAGTACTAATCCCCCTAAGTATCACTTGTTCCTCATTGCAGAGATGGAAAGACTACATGGTATGTTAACAATAAAGATGGCTGGAGTTTTACTTAAGGCAGTTGATATATTGTGTCATTGGATTAACATGTTGGTAGTAGATGGAGTTTCTGTTCTTTACCATCATTTTCACTGTGTCTAGTAAAAAGTGTTTTTGTAAATACGTTTGGATTAAAGGAGACCACTCACCAAAAAGCAGAAGCACTGAATTATGCCTATCCAAAACTTGGTGCATATGGTCCAGTCACTTTAACGTGACCACCACCGGTGTTCAACATCATTGTGCAATAACCATTCACAGACAGCAGGTGGCAGCACTAGCAGTGCAGGCCATATAAAGTGGGTTAGGGCACGGAAAACAGTGAAGTTGTTGTCGTAATGCAGAAATGGAGCAATTTATCTGACATCCAACAGGGCATGACACTGGCTTTCAGGCCAAGGATGGAAGCATTTTGAAATCACTAAGTTTGTAAATTGCTCACATGCTGCCTAGGTTAAAGTAAACTGTGCATGGCAAAATGGCACTATCCAAAACTGGTCCCAAGGAGGCTGTGATGCACCACAAGCTATAGATGAGAGGAGTGAATGATGGCTGCAGATATTTGTGCTGGTGAATAATAGTGCAACTTTTGAGCAACTCACCACCCATATGAACTAAGGGGCTACTGCCAGTGTTTCCTTAATGACCGTTCAGCAAATGTTGCCATGTATGGGACTCTTCAGCAGGCACCCGGTTCATTCAACCGTGCTAACTGAAGTTCATTGGCGATGAAGACTGGGATCTGTGTGCCATTACCACAACTGGATAGCAACTGAGAGTGGCGACAAGTGGCCTTTTCATATGAATAATGTGTTATGCTCAATCCGACAAATGGTCTTTGGTGTATTCAGACCTGAAACAATTGCCGGAAAGGTCCAGGCCAGAGGAGGGAGCCTTATGGTCTGGGAAATGTTTTCTTGGAATTCCCTGGGTGATCTCATCATTCTGGAAGGTGCAGAGGATTAACACAAGTATGTAGCTATCCTTGGCAACCATGACCACCTCTGCATGGAGTTTCAAACAATGGAAAATCCAGGATGGAAGAATAATAATTGCATTATGAAAAGGATAGATTGCTACTCACCATATAGCAGAGATTTTGAGTCGCAGACAGGTACAACAAAACAACTACTAAACACATAAACTTGCTGCCAGAAGGTCTTCTTCCAAAATACGTATATTGGAAGGAGACCTTCTGGTTGAAAACTTGTGTGTTTAGTAGCCTTATTGTTGTGCCTGTGTATGACTCAACATCTTCACCCTACATGACGTTTGTTTTTCCTCAGCACAGCATGATGGCATCTACCATAAGAACAATGCTACATACTAACACAGCTTGCAATGTATGTATGCAATTTGAAGAGCACCAGGAGGAGTTGTCCATAGTCCCCTGGCCACTAAACCCTCCAGTTTTAAACCCAGTTGAGAATCTGGCTGCTCACACCATGGATCCTCAACCATAAAATTTAGCATAAATGATCATGCCACTGGAGTCGGCATGGCTCCGCATCTCTGTCAGTACCTTCTAGAACCTCATTGGCTCTTTTCCTGCACATTCAAACTGTAAAAGGCGGCTGGATGGTTACATTAATGTGACTGGTTCATGTGTGTTCTACCATAACTTGTTTTTGTATTTTTAGAACAGGAATGTGCCATAATTTCTGTTAAAATCTATTTTACAAAATTGAGCTACTTGTCTGCAATATAGAAATATATTGTGGAAACTGATTTGAAAGACAGTAGTTTTATGTGATTATCAGTGTAAGAATTCATAATCAACTGAACAAACAGACAGAGAGAGAGAGAGAGAGAGAGAGAGAGAGAGAGAGAGAGAGAGAGAGAGGGGGGGGGGGGGGGGAGGGGGAGAGTGAGGGGGGAGAGGGGAGAAGGAGAGAAAGTGTAAGCGAGAATGTCTCAAGCATACTGAGATGTATGCTTCCTGTAAAAGTGTTCTCAGAAAAGAAAAATGGACTATACACCTTTTTCCACGAAACTGCACAACACATTACATTTTGGAGAGTCCCTTTCATGATGTACAACTTCATGTGGTTGTTCCTATCCCATATTCTCACATTATGACAGTTCACCTTTCTATTTAAATGGAGTGTTGCCTCGTCACTAAACACTAAGTGTGGAAGAAAACTATCATCCTCCATCTCGCCAAGAACAATATTACAGAACTCCACACATTGTTGTGACTTCTGAAATTTTCCCGGCGTATTTGTTCTTCTAATAATTTCCGGGTATGCAGCCGGATCCCGTCGACATTCTGCCACGATATTTCGGCCCAGAGACGTCCGGCCATCATCAGGTGAGTACACAACTACTGAAGAGCCCAGGTGCAGTCGCGGTATTTATACCGATTCCTTTACGGGGAGGAGATGAATCAGGATATCCACGTACTGGATAAATTACGCGAGAAAAGAGCCAGGTTGCTGTGTTCACTAAATTTTTTACTGAAATGTAGAAACAATAACTTGATTGCAACTTTCGCCAGAGTTGTTCATTTTATTAATAGTGTGGCCACCAACAATATAAAACGCAAGGCGAGTCTGGCTTTATTAAGAGAACGAATCCGTTATACGCGTCGTGAGTTAGACACTGTTGCCAGGAATTTATATTATTTACATCTGAAGATTGCAGCAAGATGTTCTTCCCTTAGCTGGGACTGGATTGACGGTGTATCTTGGGCCAAGGCAGACTGGGCTCACAGGAACAGTACGAACAGGCAAAGTGCGAAGTTTAGCCAACTCGTAACACGAAAGCCGCAAGAAGCTATCTCTGGACGATCCGTGGTGAACCTTACGGAGAAATCGTTTGACGATGCGACGATGTCAGTGCTTGCGAAAGGTTTAAACTTCGCCCCTACTCCTGTTTCACTGCCTTTAACGGATTTCATCAGTTCCATTGAGGAAGCTATTAGACGAAATTCGACGTGAATCTTGCCGAACGTTGTTGAAATGTGCGCCACAACGGAGTAACATCTCGCCAGCTGAAAGAGCTGCTCTCCGCAGCCTCAGAGAAGATACTAGCACAGTCGTACTGCCTGCGGATAAGGGTAACGCCACAGTTCTTCTGACAAGGGAAGCCTACAACGAGAAGCTATATTGTCAGCTAAATGATTCCACGTACCGCAGAATTGAAAAGGACCCAACAAGTCGAATATCAAGGAAAACTGCTACCCTTTTGAACGACTGTTCTCTACCTGAACAAATTATCAAGAGATTGAGACCACACAATGCAGTACCACCAAGACTCTACGGTCTTCCCAAGATACACAATGATGGTGCCCCACTACGATTAATAGTGAGTAATATTGGTGCTGCCACCTATTCTACAGCAAAATATCTGGCCTCACTACTAAAGCCGTATGTGGGTAAGTGTTGCCACCATATACGTAATTCCGAGGATTTTGTCAGTCGCTTGAAGGAAGTTAAGCTTAGCAGTTCGGATTTATTAGTCAGCTTTGATGTGGTCTCACTATTTACCAAAGTGCCTTTAATGGAATCGTTACACCTTATTGGTAACTTATTCAGTGCAGAAATGACGGCCTTGTTTGAACATATACTCTCCTCAACGTACTTTCTGTTCAATGACGAATTCTTTGAACAAACAGACGGCGTCGCCATGGGGAGCCCTTTGTCCCCTGTGGTAGCTAATCTCTTTATGGAGGACTTTGAGGAGAAAGCACTTGAGTCTGCTGTCTTAAAGCCTACGGTCTTCTGGCGGTATGTAGATGATACTTTTGTTGTATGGCCTCATGGCAGACAGGAACTGGAGAAATTCCTTCATCATTTAAACTCTTTACATGAGAACATCAAATTCACGATGGAGATTGAAAAAGATGGCACTTTACCATTTCTAGACGTGCTAGTATGCCGTAAAAATGATGGGTCATTAGGACATTCTATGTACAGGAAACCGACTCACACAGATCTGTATCTCCAGGCGTCAAGCTGCCACCACCCAGCACAAACAGCCGGCGTTCTCAGTACCTTAATACATCAAGCGCATGTAATATCGGACGATGAAAACCTCCACGCAGAATTAGAACACTTGGAGAAGGTTTTTAAAGAGAATGGCTACACTTCACGCCAAATAAGAAAGGCCATGCGCAACTGTCATAACAAGAAGCAGCGCACTGAGGACGCTGATGACGACTTTAAATCAACAGCGTTTCTTCCATACGCCGGGAATGTGTCGTCGAAAATAGGCCGATTACTGAAGAAGAATAAAATCAAGGTTATCTTCCGTCCAACAGCAAAGAACCGGGCCCTGGTTGGATCCGTTAAAGACGATTTACAACTGAAGAAAGCAGGCGTTTACAAAATTCCCTGTGAATGTGGCTCTGCATATATTGGCCAGACGACAAGAACTGTCCATGAACGATGTACAGAACATGAAAGATACACCCGTCTGCGGCAACCGTCAAAATCGGCAGTAGCAGAGCACTGTATTTCATTGGGACATTCAATGGAATACAATGGAACAAAAATTTTAGCTCCGGTTTCCGGATTTTGGGATTCCGTAATCAAGGAATCAGTGGAAATACATCTTGCCGATAATCTTATAAATCGTGACAACGGCTTTCAACTGGATAAAACTTGGAATCCTGTTATTAAAGTTATACATTCACAGCGGAATAGACAGCGTCATTCGATACTCAATGACTAGATGATCTTTTACTTTCACCACCGAGGGCAGCACGTACAACTCGGCTATGCCGCGCATGTCAGCACGTGCGCGAGAATCGGTATAAATACCGCGACTGCACCTGGGCTCTTCAGTAGTTGTGTACTCACCTGATGATGGCCGGACGTCTCTGGGCCGAAATATCGTGGCAGAATGTCGACGGGATCCGGCTGCATACCCGGAAATTATTAGAAGTCCACACATTGTTGTTTGTCACCTTCACGAAGAGCTTGCAGTAGCTGAATTTTGTATGCTTTCATGTGTAAATGTTGATGCAACACACGGCAGATGGACATTGGGGGATGTTGAGCTGCGGACCTGCACAGTGAATGGATTTCTGCGGACTCCTCGTGAAACTATGGTAGATAGGGGACGGACCAGCGATTTGCTTCTACACAAACAAACTGTTACGAAACTTCCTGGGGATTAAAACTGTGTGCCCGACCGAGACTCGAACTGGGGACCTATGCCTTTTGCAGGCAAGTGCTCTACCATCTGAGCTACCGAAGCACGACTCACGCCCGGCCCTCACAGCTTTACTTCTGCCAGTATCTCGTCTCCTACCTTCCAAACTGTACAGAAGCTCTCCTGCGAACCTTGCAGAACTAGCACTCCTGAAAGAAAGGATACTGCGGAGACGTGGCTTAGCCACAGCCTGAGGGATGTTTCCAGAAGGAGATTTTCACTCTGCAGTGGAGTGTGCGCTGATACGAGTTTGAGTCTACCAAGTACTGTGATTGTGTGTGTGTGTGTGTGTGTGTGTGTGTGTGTGTGTGTGCTGCATTTGCATGAGTATGTGCTTGTGCAAATGTTCTCTACTTTTGACAAAGGCCTTCGTAGCTGAAAGCTAACTTTCCAACAGTCTTTTTGTTGCACTTTTATGTGTCTCAGCATCTCCACTATATGGTGAGTACCAACTGTCCTTTTCATTACATTGTTACATTCCATCCTGGATTTTCCATTGTTTAATACTATTTAAGATTGCATTGTAATTTGTTACTACTATTACAGGCGGTAGTTTTTGCAACTGTGAAGTGCAATGCTAGTACGTTTTTTTGTATCTGTTTCACTGTAGGAAGATATTTTATTTTAGGGAGATGTGAAGACATTTTTGATGCAGAATGCATCAACAGCAGATGTTCTTAATCAGCAAGGTGTGACATTGAAAATGGCCTGCAATATTGCAGCTGGTTTACATCATATGCATTCAAAAGGATTTGTACATACGTAAGTAGCTTTCATTATTTTTCTGCAAATCAGCCTCAATATGTATGAAACTGTGTTTGTGTGTGACTTGTTGGTAAAATAGGTAATGTTTCAGCTACCTTAGGCTTTACACTTAATCAATTCTCTTTCTCTGGTTCTACTTATTTGTACTTCAGATTCTCCTTCTTTTGTATTCAGACAGATCAATCGCACCTTTACATTCACACAAAAATTATCTCGGTGACTATATTTTTTATAAAGGATATTCATGAATTAGCCTCAGATTGGCTGCTAGAAAAGAAAAACTACATAATTGTTTTACATGTTAGATTGATGCATACATTTTTAGTGTTTTTCCATAAGTTTAATAACCATAACAGATATGCATAACAGAGACGTAAGTCGTAAGTAGTATATTCTCCTTCACTATTTACAACAATCTCCCAGTGCTAGGGTAACTTTTTGATTCTGCAATTGTAAAAGTCGCCTGGTTTTGAGGCAAAGAACTCGTCAAGCCTCATTTGAAGTGTATTTTCATATGTAAGGGAAGATCCTTGAAGATTGTTTGATAGAGGGAGGAGTCTGCCAGAATGCGAGCAGGCATTATTGTGGAGTAGCATCACTTTCTGCAGTCCTCCTGGTCATTGTTCTTTGATTGCATCTGCAAGACATCTCACTTGTTGACAATAAATGTCAGCAGTGATGGTTACACCTCAAGGAGCATTTCATACTGGACCACAGAGTTGCTGTTCCACCAGACACAGAACATTATTTTGTGGATGCACACAGGTCTTTGTATGGGTTGTTACTGCTTTATTTGAGCTCATCCATTCCTTTCTTTTCCTTATATTAGTATAAAGGCACCAATTCTTGTGATAGGAATGTTCGGTATTATTCACGAGCCAATTGACGTTGAGCATGCAGTGATGTACATATGGCCACACACCAATTTTTGTGATTTAAGGCTAGAGTGTATATCTGCATACCTGATTTTTGAATATTCCTCACTGCACATAAATGTTGCACAATGGAATGATCATAGATCATCACTTTTGCCAGTTCTTGAGCACTCTGACATTGGGGCATTGTGGATTAATGCATTTAAATTATCTTCATCAACCCCCGAAGTACTTTCTGAATGTGGAGAGTCGTTAATGGCAAAACAATACTCCTTTAAACGAGAAAACCATTTTCCTGCTATGCTCTGTCTAGTGACATTATCCCCATACATGGTGCAAGTGTTTCTGGCTGCCTCTACTGTTGTCACCCCTCTACTGAACTTAGACAGAGGAATATGTCACAAATGTTCCAACTTATCCACTAGGCACTCCACTTTCTAGCGTTCACAGCTCCACTCACCATCTCCAAATGACAAAATAACGACTGAGATAGCAACAGTGCTGACATTACTTCTTCACAAAGACAACGGAAATTCAATAATTTGTGTTATTTATTAAAGGACATCTACACACCATCAGCTATACTAGAAATGTTTATTTGCCAAAACCATTTTTTGGGTTTAGAACGCATCACTAGTGGCGTATTATGTACGTTTGTAGCACTGATGATGGGTTATAAACCTGAAAACCAGTTTTGGCAAATAAACCTGTCTAGCTCAACTCATGGTGTATAGGAGATGACCTTTAATAAATTAATAATTAATCGGTGCATGTAATACAGTGAAAGTTTAGCAAATGTCAGTGTAGTCACTTTGCTCACAGGGAGCAATTGTGTTTGACTTCCCTCATGCTTGTTCAAGCATCCCATGTTCAAATGGCCTAAATCCACTTCTCCAATTTTCACTCTGTAAAACCACTACAAGGTATACAAGACTATACTATGCCATTTTACGAACTTATTTTTTCATCAAAAGCTTTAATTTTTGTGTGTGACAAAGAAAATTGCTAATCTTCATTTCACATTTGTTTTCAAAAGAATTTTCGATAGTGTTTCTCAATCAATTTTGAAGTAGGTTTATGGTTAAAAAAACTGATTTTTTTCGCACATGGTAGTATGAAATCTTAGCTTCTTAATAAACCATTTACCTTCTCATTATTTGTAACATTCAAGCACTTGATTTACAAATATTGTATTGAAAAAGTGTGACAGTGTGCACCTTACCAATCACTACTTTTAGACAATACATTACTCTGAGACAAATTTTCAAGCAGTGTTAAAAAAGTAAAGCAACACATTTTTCTCAGCCAATTTCAGTTGAAAAATATGGAATTTGTTGTGGGACATTGTGGAATATTCCTGCTTCTGCCTCTATAATTCCATGAAGTTCTGATAGATGGCGGCAATATACGTAGACTTCAAAATGGCATCTATAATAGAGGTGTGTTCCAAGCAGAGAGCCGTCATTGAGATTCTTTTGGTAGAAAACCAGAGCATCATGGATATTCATAGGCACTTGCAGAATGTCTCCAGAGACCTGGCAGTGAACAAAAGTGTGGTGAGTCATTGAGTGAGGCATCTGTCATCACCACAACAAAGACACACAACCCTATCCGATGTCCTATGTGCTGGCTGGCCCCACACAGGTGTAATACTGAAGAGATGACCACAATGAATGCAAACAAATTTCTTCTCCATGACAGTGCAAAATCACAAACAAGTCACCAGCCACTGTGGCCGAGTGGTTCTAGGCGCTTCAGTCTGGAACCGCGCGACCACTATGGTCGCAGGTTCGGATCCTGCCTTGGGCATGAGTGTGTGTGATGTCCTTAGGTTAGTTAGGCTTAAGTAGTTCTAAGTTCTAGGGGACTGATCACCTCAGATGGTAAGTCCCATAGTTCTCAGAACCATTTGAACAAGTAAGTCAGTGCACCTGAGATGAGCTCACAGAATCATTGGACTATTCTTCCTCATTCACCCTAAAGCTCAGATTCTGCATCTTTTGAATTCTGTCTCTTTGGCTCAATGAACGATGCACTCTGCGGGAAGCAGTACATGGATGATTGGGGGGGGAGGGGGGGTTATTGATCCAGCAAGACACTGGCTAAAATGTTCACAATAGAGTGGTGCCATGCACACATGGAAGGTGGCATAAGGCCATTGCATTGAACAGAGATTATGTTGAAAAAGAGGGTTTCATAGCCAAAAGTATGGGAAATAACATGCTGTACTGGAATCCTGGATATGGGCAATCTGTGTTCAGAAAAAAAGCAATGTATTTGAATAGCCCTTTGTAGCTAATGTACTGTATTAAATGGTGTCAATGCTACAATCGCAAGCTGATGGATTCATGTGGGCTTAATTTAGTTTCAAACACTGCAGGAGAGAAAAATGAATTACTAGCAATCACACAGCCATCGTATCAAACCCTTGTGTGATTTTTAACTCCAAATATACATGAATTTTTCCCTTGACAACAACTGAACACATTGAAGAATCATCTGTTTCATCCCTATCATAAAAGCAAATAATTCTTGTCTATTTCCGATGAAATTGCAAAAATATATCCAAACAGGTTATTCCTGCATCTTCCTTCTTAAACAGTTGTTATACGTCATTCCTTGTCACTAATTGGCAAGCCATTCGACATAGGTCACCACCCGTGAAGCCAATATATTTCTCTTTTGTGTGAACGTAGGTAAGACAAAAGTTTCTTTTTCAGTTTTGCACATTTCTTCCAGTTTTCCATGAAATTGATTTTGTGGCAGAAACCTCAGCCGTACTAAATGCTTGTAATGTTGATTGTGACATTTTAATTAGTCCTTTCCATACTATTGTTAACACTGAACAACGTATCCAGAGCTCATGATTGACATCGTTTGGACATCTTAACATCTTACATGTCTTATGATGAATCTCTATCTGATGTATCCCCCCCCCCTCCCCCCCTCCTTTTTCCAACTTTTCAGTATTGATCACTCTTTTCTCCTTAAACAAGGAACAATAGTTGTAAAAACTATGATTACTACATTGTACGTTAAGTGGTAGGAGGAACAAGACTTCTGGTCAGTTGACTACATGGTTATAAACACAAAATCAAATAGGGGTAATGCAGGAGTAGGATTAATAATGAATAGGAAAATAGGAATGCGGGTAAGCTACTACAAACAACATAGTGAACGCATTATTGTGGCCAAGATAGATATGAAGCCAACACCTACTACAGTAGTACAAGTTTATATGCCAACTACCTCTGCAGATGACGAAGAAATTGAAGAAATGTATGATCAAATAAAAGAAATTATTCAGATAGTGAAGGGTGACGAAAATTTAATAGTCATGGGTGACTGGAATTCGGTAGTAGGAAAAGGGAGAGATGGAAACGTAGTAGGTGAATATGGAATGGGGCAAAGAAATGAAAGAGGAAGCCGCCTGGTAAAATTTTGCACAGAGCACAACTTAATCATAGGTAACACTTGGTTCAAGAATCATAAAAGAAGGGTGTATACATGGAAGTAGCCTGGAGATACTGACAGGTTTCAGATAGATTATATAATGGTACGACAGAGATTTAGGAACCAGGTTTTAAATTGTAAGACATTTCCAGGGGCAGATGTGGACTCTGACCACAATCTGTTGGTTATGACCTGTAGATTAAAACTGAAGAAACTGCAAAAAGGTGGGAATTTAAAGAGATGGGACCTGGATAAACTAAAAGAACCAGAGGTTGTACGGAGTTTCAAGGAGAGCATAAGGGAGCAATTGACAGAAATGGGGGAAAGAAATACAATAGAAGAAGAATGGGTAGCTTTGAGGCATGAAGTAGTGAAGGCAGCAGAGGATCAAGTAGGTAAAAAGTCGTGGGCTAGTAGAAATCCTTGGGTAACAGAAGAAATATTGAATTTAATTGATGAAAGGAGAAAATATAAAAATGCAGTAAATGAAGCAGGCAAAAAGGAATACAAACGTCTCAAAAATGACATCGACAGGAAGTGCAAAATGGCTAAGCAGGGATGGCTAGAGGACAAATGTAAGGATGTAGGGGCTTATCTCACTAGGGGTAAGATAGATACTGCCTACAGGAAAATTAAAGAGACCTATGGAGATAAGAGAACCACTTGTATGAACATCAAGAGCTCAGATGGAAACCCAGTTCTAAGCAAAGAAGAGAAAGCAGAAACGTGGAAGGAGTATATAGAGGGTCTATACAAGGGCGATGTACTTCAGGACAATATTATGGAAATGGAAGAGGATGTAGATGAAGATGAAGTGGGAGATACGATACTGCGTGAAGAGTTTGACAGAGCACTGAAAGACCTGAGTCGAAACAAGGCCCCTGGAGTAGACAACATTCCATTGGAACTACTGACGGCCTTGGGAGAGCCAGTCCTGACAAAACTCTACCATCTGGTGAGCAAGATGTATGAGACAGGCGAAATACCCTCAGACTTCAAGAAGAATATAATAATTCCAGTCCCAAAGAAAGCAGGTGTTGACAGATGTGAAAATTACCGAACTATCAGTTTAATAAGTCACAGCTGCAAAATACTAACGCGAGTTCTTTACAGACGAATGGAAAAACTAGTAGAAGCTGACCTCGGGGAAGATCAGTTTGGATTCCGTAGAAATGTTGGAACACGTGAGGCAATACTGACCCTACGACTTATCTTAGAAGCTAGATTAAGGAAGAGCAAACCTACGTTTCTAGCATTTGTAGACTTAGAGAAAGCTTTTGACAATGTTGACTGGAATACTCTCTTTCAAATTCTGAAGGTGGCAGGGGTAAAATACGGGGAGCGAAAGGTTAGTTACAATTTGTACAGAAACCAAATGGCAGTTATAAGAGTCGAGGGACATGAAAGAGAAGCAGTGGTTGGGAAGGGAGTGAGACAGGGCTGTAGTCTATCCCCGATGTTATTCAATCTGTATATTGAGCATGCAGTGAAGGCAACAAAAGAAAAATTCGGAGTTGGTATTAAAGTCCATGGAGAAGAAATAAAAACTTTGAGGTTCGCCGATGACATCGTAATTCTGTCAGAGACAGCAAAGGACTTGGAAGAGTAGTTGAACGGAATGGATAGTGTCTTGAAAGAAGGATATAAGATGACCATCAACAAAAGCAAAATGAGGATAATGGAATGTAGTCGAATAAAGTTGGGTGATGCTGAGGGAATTAGATTAGGAAGTGAGACACTTAAAATAGTAAAGGAGTTTTGCTATTTGGGGAGCAAAATAACTGATGATGGTCGAAATAGAGAGGATATAAAATGTGGACTGGCAATGGCAAGGAAAGCGTTTCTGAAGAAGAGAAGTTTGTTAACATAGAGTATAGATTTAAGTGTCAGGAAGTCATTTCTGAATGTATTTGTATGGAGTGTAGCCAAGTATGGAAGTGAATCATGGACGATAAATAGTTTGGACAAGAAGAGAATAGAAGCTTTCGAAATGTGGTGCTACAGAAGAATGCTGAAGATTAGATGGGTAGATCACATAACTAATGAGGAAGTATTGAATCGGATTGGGGAGAAGAGAAGTTTGTGGCACAACTTGACCAGAAGAAGGGATCGGTTGGTAGGACATGTTCTGAGGAATCAAGGGATCACCAATTTAGTATTGGAGGGCAGCGTAGAGGGTAAAAATCGTAGAGAGAGACCAAGAGAAAACTACACTAAACAGATTCAGAAGGATGTAGGTTGCAGTAGGTACTGGGAGATGATGAAGCTTGCACAGGATAGAGTAGCATGGAGAGCTGCATCAAACCAGTTTCAGGACTGAAGACCACAACAACAACAACACGTTAAATGATTTTATTAGCAGCACTAAGTATTGAATCATCTGAAGCTAAGTATTAGCTTAGCTAAGTACTGTCATTATGTGTCTCTTATTTTATCTATTAGTAACTATGAATTAAGTCATGAATTTATGTAAAAGCTCCTTTCTGTTTTGTTTTAAGGGACCTAGCAGCCAGGAATTGTCTCATCACATCAGATTTGACAGTCAAAATTGGTGACTATGGCACAAGCATTGAGAATTTCAAGGTGAGTGGCTTACCTGCAATAAACTGGCAAGACATACTGTATTCTTGTATAGATGGTACTCTTTTTATTGGAACAGCGTAGTATATTGTTCTTATGTTCAACAGGACGATTACTATTGTGCTGGAGACATAGCCCTTCCTATTCGATGGTGTGCTCCAGAGACATTACACTGCACAGAAACTACAATTGAAACAAAAGAGGTACACAATTTCAGAACTAGATTTTCATTTGTACATTGAACAGAAATATTACAGGATATTTTAATCTTGTTAGTCACATTTGAGCTTGCTTTGTATGTGTGCTCAACAGACTTTTTTTTTTTTTCAGGTTACACCAAATGCCAATGTATGGAATTTGGGTGTTGTTCTTTGGGAGATATGCGAGTTTGGAAAGTTGCCTTATGCTGAACTGACCGATGATGAAGTAATAGTTAAAGTTCTGGGTGAAGGAACATACCGGCTACCTCTACCTTCATATATTTCTCCTTATAGGAATAACTTGTAAGTGTCCAAGAAGTTGTCTTCTTTTATTTTAATTTTTGAATTTTGGAATATCTGGGCAAGATCAGCTTGAAGATTTCAATATTTGAGAACATTATGTAAGTGATGATTTTTGTTATTGCTGAGTGGTATGATAGCACAAATGTACAGCAAGTCAAACATTATTGTAACATAAAAATGTAGTGTGTGTTTCCTCATATTAGAATGAGGTATATATTTTTTGCAGGTACTTCAGTTGCATCCATTATCTCTACATTTCAGCACATATACAAGTTCAAAGTGCATATAGTTAGAAGTTTATGAGATATGACTGTCAAGAATAAAAGATATTTTTGTTTTGTAAATATCTTCAGGGAAATTCTTTGTACTCCAATATCTGGGTTTTGCAGCTTCAACCCTATCATGTAGAATGTTTTGTAAGGTCAGTCTGCACACTCAGGAAAACATTTCCCTTCAGTTTCTCACTTAACAAATCTGTGAGTTTGAATGAATATCCTGTCACCTTTCTGAAATGAAAGAAGCCTTGGGTTGTGATACTGGTTTCAGTATCACTGTTTTTGAGACTTCAGTTCCTTTTTGAGGTTCCCTTAATGCTTTTTGAAATATTTTACAGCATTGAGAGTAGGAGATTTTGTGTGGTTGCTCTGTCTGACACAGTTTTTAAGTGTAAGGCAGAGCACTTACTTGCAAGTTGCAAGATTTCATTTTGTTCTTCACCAAAACCTTCTGTTTTTGGATTATAGTCTACAGTTTCAGTAGAACTTCCATTGAGCATAGAAAAGTGGTTGAGATGTACTGGAAGACTGGACTTATTTGACAAATGAATTGCTGTACACTGTTATTGAAGAGAGATTTTAGAGGAGTCCCTGTAAAGCTGAAGCTATATCTATCCATGGAACTCCCTTGGATAGCTCATCTAGTAGGGAGCAGAGATCGAGCTTCAGTTCCTAGTGTAGCACATAATTTTCAACTATGTAAAATGCACAGATCACACATTAGTGCAAAGTGAAATACATCATTTTGCATGAAATCATTTTAAATTATATAATGATTAAATAATGGAAACTCAGGTTGGAATATCACAATATTAGGAAAAGGATAGGTTGCTACTCACCGTAAATGTGACTTATTGAGTTTCAGACAGGCCGAACGAAAAGAATGTTACACATTATATCTTTCGGCCGAAGTCTTCTTCAGGAAAGAAGATGCACACACATTCACACAAGCAAACACACCTCCTACACACATACCGCTACCTTGGGCATCTCCAACTGGAATCCAGTTGGAGTTGCCTGTGGTAATGGTCATGTGCTCATGAGGTGTGCTTGTTTGTATGGGCTTTCTTTGCTGAAAAAGGTTTTGACCAAAAGCTATTATTTTTAACATTCTTTTAATTGTGCCTGTCTGGAGCTGAAGGGGTCATCTTTATGGTAAGTAGCAATCTATCCTTTTTCCAATATGTGATAAAATGGAACACCTGCAGCCATCCTTATGATGTTACTTATTGTATGGCCACCAGTTTCAGTGCACATCTTCAGGCCTTAACAGATGCTGAGGGGGCCAACTCCAATTCTATACACAATTCATCAGTGGCCAAACTCTGTGAACTGGTTTTCACAGACTACCTGTAAGGACGGCTGTAGGGGTTCCATTATATTATGGAAGTGAATGGCCAAAGTCTCAAACCTCCAGTCAGGAGATGGACGTACAAAAACTTTTCCCAATATTGTTGATGTGACTATTAGTTACATTGTAATTGAAATATCATCAAGTTTTATTACAATTGATGCTTAAACCATTCCAAATGTGACAAATTATTTTATTTGTAGGCAAACTTTGTAGTTTTTCTGGTCTGACATTCTGGATTTTTCTTCCACTTTCAAGAAGTGCTGATGATGATTTATCAGGCTATTTGTTTCCACATATTATTACAATTACATATGTCATAGCACACTTGCAAATATCTTATTTACATTTATGTTCGTTTATTTACTCATTAAGTAAACACTGTCCCATAGCTGGGCAAGGAGTTAAAAAATCAGTACATCAGTGCAAGAAAATGTGTGATGACATCCATGTGTGTGCGGATTATACGTTCTCCAGTCACATTACTGTGACCACTGCTGGGCAATCACAGCCAGTGTTTGACGTCAATGTGCAATAACTAATCACAGATAGCAGGTGGCAGTACTAGCAGTGGAGAGTATATAAAGCATGTTGGCGAGATAGGTAAACAGTGCAGTTGTTGTCATAATGTCGAAACAGATCAATTTATCTGACATCAGAAAGGGCAGGATCATTTCCTTTCAGGCCAAGGTTGGAAGCATTTTCTTTCAGGCCAAGGTTGGAAGCTTTTCTGAGATGGCTAAGTTTGTAAACTGTGTGCTGCTGTGGTTAAAGTAAACTGTCCATGGCAAAATGGTGCTACCAAAAATCAGTGCCCAGGCAACTGTGATGCACAGTGGGTCATAGATGACATGAGTGAGTGATAGAGGTGGATATGTGTATGGGCAATAACACTGATAAGCCAGAACATTATGACTATTGCCCACTGCAACGTTGGATATACCTGGTGGCACTGCAGGCACATGATGTAGTAATAGGAGTATGTAAGCGAAGCTGACACGGACAGGGTATCACCCTAGCGAAGATGTGGGCCACAAATGTGGAAATCCATTAAGATAAGCATTTTTGACAAAGGACAGATTACTATTATGCAGATACTGCAAACGAGTATCTCAAAACTGGCAAAGCTGGTCGAATATTCACATGCCACTGCCGTGAGCATCTGTGGATGAGGTAGAAGGAAAGCAAAACTACATCTAGGCACTAAATGGTTGGATATCTATGAATCTTCACAGAACATGGTAATCTGTGGCATCTCTGCTAAAAGAGCACAATGCTGGTGCAAGCACAAGTGTTTCAGAGCACACCGTTCATTGTATATTGTTGAACATGGCGCTCTGCAGCAGACTACCCTAGGTGTTCATATGTTGACCCAACAACATTGTCAGTTACAATTCCAGTGGGCACAGGACCATGGGGATTCAACCATCAATCAATGGAAATGTGCTGGCTCTTCGGGTGAGATGCATTTTTGCTACAGTAGGTTGATGACCATCTAGAAATACTATCATCGAGGTGAATGGCAGCTCGAAACATGCAGTGTGCCACAGACAGCGAGCAATATTATGCAATGACAGACATTCTCCTGTGCTTGTGTGGGACCTGTGGTAGTGATCGAAGACATGCTGACAGCTGTGAACTACGTGCATCCCTTCATGCTTGGTGTCTTCCCTGATGGTAATGTCATCTTTCAGCAGTATAACTGTACATGGCTCAGAGCCATGTACGTGCTACACTGGTTTTGGGAGCATTATAGTGACCTTACTTTTATGTCTCCGTGACCAAATTCATCTGATGTAAATCCTATGTAACATATCTGGGTTGCTATCGGCCGCCATCACTGCATATGCAAATCAGCGGCCTGTTATTTATTACAGGATCTGTGCATGGACGTATAATGCCACATACCTCCACAAACTCTGACTGACTGTGAAAATGAACTAACAGGCTACCGAAAGTGTCTTCTCAACAACTGTTCAGCAAACGTTGCTGCATATGGGCCTCCTCAGGAGGCATCTGGTTCATGCACCCGTGCTGACTGATGTTCATCGCCAATCAAATCTGGAATTTGCATGCCAATACCATGGCTGGAAATCCACTGAATGGTGGCACGTGGTCTTTTCATATGAATCACATGTTATGCTCCATCAGACTGATGGCTGGTGCTGTGTGTGGTGTGAAGCATCTGAATGCAAATGCCCTGCAACAATCTTTGAAGGGGTCCAGGCTGTTATGGTCTGGGGAGTGTTTTCTTGGAATTTCCAGGGTGGTGATGTTATTCTGAAAGGCACTATGGATCAACAGATTTATGCATCTATCCGTGGGCACTATGTCCACGCCTACATGCAATTTGTTTCTCCTTGGCACTGTGGCATTTACCAGCAAAACAATGTGACATGTCACACAGCATACAGCTAAAGTGCTTGGTTCTAAGAGTGCCGGGATGAGTTTACCAAACTCTGGGGATTTAAACCCAATTGAGAATCAGTGGTACCACTTCATCGGGCTGCTTGTGCCATGGATCCTCAACTGAGAAACTCAGCACAGCTGGAGTCAGCATGGCTCCACGTACTTGTCGATACCTTCCAGAACCCCATTGAGTCTCTTGTTGCATGTTTTGTAGCAGTCTGTGCTGCAAAAGGTGGTTATTCAGGCTTTTGACAGAGGGGTCACATTAATTTGACTAGACAGTGTAATTGTCTATTTCTCACCCTCTCATCCTCCGTGTGTCCTCAAGGCTTTGGGCATCTATACTTTCTTTTGATTACCTGATGTTTGCATCCTTTGGGCTTATATTATTTCTTTATCTTTGGTATTCAAGGAAAATGGGAAAGCTACAACAGAACTATGTACCAGAGTTTGTTGTTGGAATATCACATTCACAATTTATTTCCACCTTTTTAAGAGCTCTTTCACATGTGCCATATCTGTACAGATGAGAGTTATGTACACTAACATGTTGCATTGCTGGAACCCACTTCAGTCAGATTTTAAATTACCTGTTTATTTGACATCTCTCCTCTTCTGCAAACTTTGCGTTTAGTAATTATTTCAACTTCCGTCATATGTTTGTGTCTTGTTACCATGATTATGATCATCTTCAGTCAGTTTGGGAAGATTATCACATTGGAAGAAACAGTTATGTCCTAGAAACAATGCTTGTGACAAAGAGCTAACATCTTAATAATAAAAAATGCTATCTTAACACTTAATAGTTGCTTCTCCATTCAGTCAGGCTATTGAGCCTACTGAAAACCATGACATGTGTGCTTAAACCATTAAAGAACCTCCACAATGCTTCACAGTTTGTCAAAGTATCTTAGACTACACCCCTTGCTTTGTTGTTTTCCACATCCTTTGACAAGGAATAATGCAAAGAAGGCTTTTCAAATTAATACCACATGAACCACTGGCCAGTAATCCAGGTTTTATGGTCATAACACCCCTGGAGCTCCCTTCCTTCCATTCAATTAATTTACTAGAAATATGGTAGCAGGACCTGAAATTTAATGTCATAAATATAATGAAGTTTGCTGTTAACAGTTGTGATTTACATAATGAAAATTTTGAAGTTATTTTTGTAACAGTAAATTACAAATTTAATTTTAATTATTTTGAACTGTTGCAGTACAATCACACTTAAATAAAAATAGTACATGTTCTGTTAAAATATTTTCTCGTTGTGTACATATGCTGGTGAACAGTGTACAATTATCTTCTGCAGGACATCATTTTGTAGAATGAACTACTTGTGGGTATTTCTTTCAAATCAGGAAATGAATGTTTTGTATGAAGGCTGTTGGAAACTCACCTCTGTTTTGCTGTAAATAAAATACTGGAATTGGCAAGGTAAATTCATGTGTAAAATTAGATACGACACCTCCCTGTTACTTTGTTTGTCTGATCACCATTCAAATTCAAGCATTTATCATCTATCTTTATGAGTTGTCAAATTCCCTCTCCATAAGATCCTGCTGCAGTCATTGCAGTCAAAGGTTTGGGAGGCAAACAACTTTTTCATATTCATGAAAATGTGGAAAACATTTGGAGTCATGTCTGCACTGTAAGGAGGATGTTTAGAAATATTTGCAACCGACAACAATTCTTGTGTCTGTTTAGCATAGTGTGACCAAGCACTGTCATACAAAAATATAATACCGTTGGTTGAGAGTCATGTCACTTGTTTTGAATAGTTCCCCGAAGTTTTTTACGTTTCTCATGAAGTGTTTCGGAACTGGCTGTACTTCAATGTTCCATAAAATACAAAAACAGGTTTGCTTAAGCATCTCAAACTACAATAGCCATAACCTTCTCTCTCTCTCTCTCTCTCTCTCTCTCTCTCTCTCTCTCTCTCTCTCTCTCTCTCTCTCTCTATGATACCCTACCAATTCATTCACGATCTCATGAGAAAGATTCCAAGAAGTCTGTTGAAGGTTGATTGACAGTTGAGATATCATAGAACACATTTTCATGATATATTTGTCAGCTTTCTGTACCTGTTTATTACCCACTACTGGTGGATGGCGACATCTGTTGTCATTATGTCATTGTCGAGGCTATCTAGATGACACCTTCACTAATTACACATTCTATAAACATTTAATTTTATGATGAATGTCAATAGTTTTGAGTTTGTTTTGTCACTGACACCCATATACAGAATGGATTTCCCATTTGGTGAAATTTTAAGTTGAAACAATCATTATAAATGCTTAGTGTAGGTGAATAAGAAACAATGTGCATTCCCACTATTGCAACTCTAAGCGGAGTGACATCTTCTGACATCAAACAGGCAAGGTGGAAATGTGGAACAGTTTTCACTAGAACATACAGTATCATTGTGTATACCAGAACTTCTCATTTAAAGCTCCTAAAATCTGGTTATTAGTACCTCATAATGTTTTTTTAATTTGTCATTCATTGTAGCCGAGACAGTGCACGACTTGTAGTGGCTAATTTTTAAGCTTCGATTAGTGCCTTAATTAAATCCAGTATAAGAGAGAAACACTGTTGGAAAGCAGCCCTCATTGCTTATATCTGCCTTGGAACTTTTAAAAGGTGTATGCAGTAGACACTAGCTGCATCTAAATTGTGCACTAGCTAAAATTAATCATGCAGGTAAGAAGAAGAAATATATGCAGATACAAGATAGATACAGCAATGAAAATGAAGGAAAATGGAAAAAGAAAGAAAAAATCATTCTTCTGTGGAATATTTTCATTAAAACATCATAGTTAACCGTTTTACTTGCAATAAAGTGAAAAATATAATACGTAGCAGTACAATTTTTTCAATAACAGCTACAGATTTGCCGACTATCGATCTGTAGTAACAGGCTGATTATGTAGTTACATTTCTGTATTGTTTAAGCAGTCTGTGAGATGAAAGCGATTATTTATGATTTCCAGTCTTTAAAATGTGTTCATCTTACATTAATTATCTTTAATGGTCATTGTTTCCACATTTTGGCCTGCAAAAACTTGTGTTACTGCCATTTGTTTACCTCTTACTCAAACTCTCATGTTTTTCAATTTCTGGTTTTACTTTCTGTTTTCATTGATTTTGCCCTTGGCTTTTCAGTAATACCTCACCAGCCAACTAGGCGGTCACATTTAATATTTCCTGCATGGCAGACTACCTCATGAGGTGACAATTACAACTCATATTTGTTGTTTACCCAGCTGGATATCATGACAGCCTGCACAAGGGAAATTTATTTAATGTGAAAGTCCATTAAAACAGGCAGTCTCCTTCCTCACTTCATGTCGAACTGTTATTGCTGTGGATTAAATAAATTTGATAATTTAGGATGGCTGCACGGAATTGCAAAATGTCCAGCATACATTTTTTTACTATTTATTATGGCATTAGATGCAATCTGAAAACACAAAGTAATACTCTCCATTAAAATGTCAAATCTTCAAAAACAAATCCTTAGAAACCTTTCATGAGTTAGACATTGCATCCATGGAGGTATGATACCATCATGGTCTATGTATGGAATAGCTGCATTGCAGTGCACAATTACATATTAGTTATGATTGCATGTGATTGGCCACATGTAGCCATTTTCCTTATGGTGGTTAGTAGTCAATTGCTATCAACATTATAGTTAGAAAATATAGTGAAATAATGTTTTGTGTATAACCCTATTCTATGTAGTTAGGAACAGGGGTTATGAAGGCAAACATTTTCCTAAAACGGCTGCAATCATCCCATCCAGATTGCAGGATCTGTGACAAGTGCTCAACTGCAGCCTCTGTGCTGTAGAAGAGGCAGATCTCGTGCAGTGAAATGTACAGTGTGGATAACTGTTGCCCACTTTATGCAGCCTGATAATGAAAATTAAATTAGTCAGTGTGGCAGAGTTATCACAGCCACACTATTTTCCTCTATCTTCCATTTTTTTTCTCGTGCTGCACTTCTGTTCCCAGTATGCCCTGCGCTGCCCTTGTTTCAAACACTATTTACTCTCTGTACCACTTCTAACTTTTAAGTTCCGTCTGTTGATAATATTTCAGTATTGAATTACCCTCTTCCTCCCTCCTGCTGGATCTCAATTGAAAGTACGCAAGGAATTTGTTGCCTGACCATTGTAAAGTCAATTTTTGCCAACACTTCCATTCTCATTTGGCTAGTGAGGAAACCTGAACATCTCGAAGCCAGTAAAATTTTGTATGTGCTTTCATACTGTCACTGCCTTTGAAATAGACATTTCTTCTGTGTTTATTTAGTGTTTGTGTAATCGCAAATGCTCAATAATTGTATCGCAATTTATATTTAAAAAATTTATAGACGTACTTTGAAAGATTTATTAGAAAATCCTGGTGAATGTGTACATGGATTAAAGCAGACATCTCCTGAAAAGCAGAAGTGTTGAATCTTGACAGGCACACAAAAAAGAAAGATGACCTGCTAGTTTTTGTAGAGTAATCTTTCTTCAAGCTACAATATAAACTTACACAGAAAAACACACACAAATGAGTGCACCCGCTTGTGTGGCCATGCCACCACAGTGCACTGACTGGACGAACATTTACATCTAGCTGACACCATGTAGGGGCTTAGGGGGATGGATGTGTGTGTGTGTGTGTGTGTGTGTGTGGTCGCGCGCGCGTGTGCACGCGTGCGCACGCGCACTTGTCCTCTAGCTCAAAAATGGATTGCTCCAAAAGTAGCAAGTTTGCTCTCTTCTTGTGTGTACCTATCAACAACATAATAATTCTGCTTTTTGGTGAGTAGTTTACTTTGAAAGTTTTCAGTCCATCAGATGGTGTTAATTCTGTGAATCATGATCTTGTACAATGTCTTCGGCAACATGCCCTTTTTCTCATCACATTTCTCTATTAGCTTTAAACTAAGAATTTGAAAAGTCAGCACATACAGAAAATTTATGAGCAGTTTTTTGATGGCAAAGACAAGATCTAGTAGTTAAACATAGCATGGAGTACACAGTTTTTTGAATGAGTTGTGAGGAGATCTCATAACTTCTGAGCCAGACTCGGTTACAATGTATTTTGGTGAGTGAAAAGGAGCAAATGTGGACAGGGATTGTAGTGCAAACCATATATTTAGGTGCTACAGTTGTAACCATTCTACTCTTCCAGTGTATTGCATTTCAGTAACTGAAATATAAGTTTTATTTGTCGTCACATGTAGCAAACGCCCAGTAGTGACACACATTTTTGAAAACAGGCCACAGAAATAGTCTTGAGAAAATATTGTCACTGTCACAACTTTACTTTTGCTATTCATGCTCATTAAATAACCATTCACTTACACATTTTCTTGCTGCTGTGGAGTATGAAAACATTGTTTGTTTTAAATCTTATGTTTCTTGCAGCCTGCCTCCAGCCTTCTGGATTCTCAGGCCTTGTATGAAGTGTGTATTTCATTCAAACCCATTTTCCCTTTCCTGCATTTTTAAATTAAGTGTCTGAATGTGTAGCTAAAGTGACTCCAGTTGTATCTGTATCATCTGTTTAGTGTTTGTTGTACATTTGAAGCATGGTACACATTCAGAAAGTTGAACAGTATTTCAGATTACTTGTGTCGTTATTTGGTAATGTGAATTAGCCTTTGTTTTAGTTTGGCAGGTCACTCTTGGATTTTTCTTATGTAGGTTATTGCAGTTTTTGTGTAAAGTCTGTAGATTAATGTAGTGTCTTCAGTATATCTGTGGAAAAATGTCATATTTTCAAATATTTTTGTAACTTTTCACAGTTTCTTTATGTGTAATATGAATGTAATTTCGCATTCTGGAAGTGCTTGTTTTGTTTTGTAATTGTATTTTGCTTGATACGTTTGTCATTGTGTTTCTAGAATTTATGCAGATGACCACATTATTTGAAATTTGTTGGAAGATCACACATCATTATATCATATATTAAAAGAAACTTTAAAGACACTGAAACAAGAATATTCTCTGCATACAATATATGTTGCATGAATTCTTGTTACTGAAGTGCATCATGAGAATATTTATTTTTACTAGTTACAAGAGTGGTGGATAGTTTTTTCACAAAATTAATATTATTTTTCTTTTTTGTAAAGAAAATGACACTTACTATACTATTATCATACCAGCAGTCATTTACAAGATATTTGTAATCATGTCAACTGAATTTCATGATGTGTGTGTAACACAGACATTGTTAGAGGATAATAATGCCAGAGTATTTGTGTTTTCCAAGAAAATTTGTCCATTTCAACTGTTTGTTTATAAAAAAGTATTTTGAGTGTGACAAACTTTTCTTATATCATAGAATAAGAGTTTTATCTCATGGAAAGACGACACACAGACTTTTAAACAGTGACAAATTGGACTGTATTTCTTACTTTGTTTTTATTGAACTTAATGTATCTCATTACACAGAAACATGTCATTTTTATTTGGATTTTTTGAATACTTCATCTTTAAAATGGTTATTTATATGTAAATGTTTTCCATATTAATTTACAAGGGGTGTATATTTCTTTTTACATTTTTTATTTACACTACTGATTGCCATTCATAAATGTCATATTTTGCAGGTATCTTCTCATGAAGCTTTGTTGGGAACCTGTTGTGAAGAGGCCAGCTTTGGACCAAGTTGTTAGAATGTTAAACCATCTGCATTTAAGCCATGACCAATACATTGGAGAGGAATCCAGTCTACAAACAGATGAAGATTTTGAAAGGCGCTGGGAATCTTTCAAGCCAAACACCATACCTAAGACTGACAATCACACTTTGCCCAGGCAGCACCATCAAGGTGGCCTGCCCATTTCTTTCATTGAACAGAAGGCTTTTGTTTTGCCACGACCATCTGGAGAAAGCATGGATGTGATGTCACTGTCAATAATTGCCCCAGAAGTTAGCAGTTCTTCACCAATGACAACATCACCACAACTGTCATTGACAAGCAGCTCAGGAGGAGATTTCTTTACCCCAAATTTGCAGCAGAAACAGAAATCTGCTAGCCTTCAAGATCTACATGGATCAGTTGAGAATTTGTGTGAAACATCAATAGATGAACATTCAGATACTTTTGTGAGAACAGATGTTGCTATTGCAGATAATGATAGAAATACAATGAAATTTTCAGAAAGTTTGGGTGTAGTTGAATCAAAGAACAATGAACTTGAAAATATAATATCTGAACCTGATTTTGATTCATGGCTGCAGGGAGTAGAAACAACAAATGAAGAAGATGCCAAGTTTGTAATGAAAATATCTGAAGCTATAAGAGATCTAGACAATGCTCTTGCTCAGGAAAAAACTTCATCATCATCTTCAGAAGTTTCCAGTCACACTGTTTCGCACCATGAGAGTCCTGCCAAGGATATAGTGGCAAGTGAACAGAATGTTGTTTTGGATTTCAGACTTGGAATTCCAGCTGAAATTGAAACTGGTAAAACAAGAGAGTCTGAAGCACAGCTTGACAGTCTTCAGGAAGAGAGTTTTCCTTACAAAACTTTCCACCATGAAAGTAAAACTACAGATTCGGGAACAGATACTGAAGATGAAACATGGAGGAAGAGGATAGAACGTGGAGAGTTTTCTGAAAAAGTGAAAGAGAAATCAAAGAGTGTAGCAGATCTTATGATTCTAACTCACATTGAGTGCAGTGATGGTAGTGATTCTGAACCTCCTTCTTTGACATGGAATTTTGAGAGAAGTGTGAATAGTAGAAATTCTCTTTCTCGGCAACACAGGAGCTCTGCTGTTAAATCAGCTTGTTTTCCGATTGCTGGCAGTGAAGGTAATATTCACCAGGCAGTATTGGGTGAGGAGTTCTTTAGTACTTTGGTTAAACTTCATGAAGCCCAAAAGGATGGTAACAAAAATAGATTGACAATCAATTCATTGTCATCACAGAGCTCAGAAATTAATTTGACTCCTTCTCCGACGCATGATCCACTCATGCAAAGATCATCACCTTTCAGTGATGATTCTGCTTCTGAAGTACATAGTTTATTATCCTCAGACCATGCGCATAAAAAAAATTTTTTAGCCATTAATGCCTCGGAAAGAAAATCTGAACTGACAGATAATTCAAACAGTGATAAGCCAATTAAAAAAGAAGTTTTAATTGATTCACAGTTGACAGAAAGGATAGTCCTACCTGATGCGAACTATCAACCAAATAAAAATTACTGTGAGATATCCACAATAGAAAATGCTTTGATTTCTTGCAGTAAGCAAGAGCCTACTGAACTGAAAAGTTTAATAAATAGTTTTTTAGAAACAGAAAGACAAACCAGCTGTTGTCCAACCATGGGTTCAACTTGCTCGAGGCCCTCATTTAATAATACTTCTGAATTTGAAAGGTTGTCTTGTTTAGATCATAGTGTAGGGCTTAAGGATAATAGTAGTGCGAGAGAAGATAATTTAATAATAGATGATGCAAATAATGACTCTGTTCCTTCTTTGTTACATAATAAGATTTCAAATGTGGATAGCAGTAAAACAAACACTTCTTTTCAATATCCTATCAGCGAAAATGAAAATATTGATATTAAAAAAAATAAAGAAATTTCTGTCAGTGATACTGGTTCTGCTATGCTGCTGGTAGACAGTAACACTTCCACTCTAGCACCTGATAGTGGTTTAAAGGGTTTGTCACCTGAGTTTTTTGCTGATGAAGGTTTTGTCAAGAAAGTGCAAGATGTGTTAAGTACAGCTGATGATGAGTCAGTGGAATCAATTGATGCAGTATGTGACCAACCATATGCTGAAAAGAAAGGAAGCAATTCTATAGATGAACTGAAATTGTGCCCAGATGAAACAAGTGAACAAAATGTTGCTGTTTTAATTAGCGATAATTTTGATAGTGACAATGAGATCCAAGTCAGTGGCCATTCATTACCAACACAAAGTCTAGACGAAAGAGAAAAGAATATACTAATAAGTAATAATTTAAGTATACCATACATAACAAGTTCAGATGAAGATTATAGTGGTTCAGTTATATTAGGAGCATCTGAGGAATTTACTATGGATTACTTTAAGGGTCTTAATACAGCCTTTAAGGATGGCAGTACATATGGCAGTGACAGTTATGTATATTCTGAGGGAGGTGATGACAGTAAATTAGATTTAGGTATGAATGTTCCCTTTATTGTAAAAAAACCTAATGAAATTGCAAAAATGGGTAATGATGACTCCTTGGCACACATTCAATTAACGCTGGAACAGAATGAGACATCACAACCATTAGAATTAAATGGTGAACATGTCTTAACTCATTTTGTGTCATCAGAAAGGACATTATCTTCAACTACTGAAAATATATCTCCATTTCCATTGGAGTACAAAGAAAATAATAATGGAGGTTGTATTTCATTATCACCAGATGAGAGTAATATTAGCATATCATCAGAAGCTGTTACAGAGGTAGTTAAAAAACATGAACAGTTTCCAAAAAAAAGTAATTCAGAAAATGAGAATGATACCAAAATTGAAGGAGAAATAGATTCCATGTGTAATAGCTGTAACAAAGCAGATCCAGGGTTCAGCGGGAGTCTGGAACAAACAAATTGTGGTCAAGAATCAAACGTTAATGCAGATGCATCTGCTCTCGATTCAGATGTTCTTTCAGAGAGATATACACAAGACACAGTAGGACAATTAACGGAAAACTTCATGCAGATGCCACAAAGTGATAAACATCTAGAGGAAACCCCAGGGGAGTTTTTAGAGCTGGCTGTAACTGACAGCTGTGGTCCAGTTCACTTTACTGTTGATAATGACACCGAAACTATCTGTACTAAAGCGCAAACTGGAGTTTCTGAAGAAGCACTTTATTCTTTGAGCAATGTTCACCTCAATATTCCTAATCCCATGCAAGAGCTCAATTATCGTCTGTCATCTGAGAGTACAATTACAGAGTCTTCAACCCATAATACAAGCAACATTTGCCAGTATGAAACTGTGATTGAGAAGGTGCCCTTTGCTGGGCACAATGATGGCAGTCACTTGGTCGGAAATGAGACAGAATGTGCTGCTGCAGGCTTGCCCCATGGAGATCAAAGCAAATCACCAAATGTAAATATTGGAACACTGGCACCAAAGGTAGATGCTACAAAAGCGGAAACAGAAAGGGTAATTCCCCCATTGGTTAATCTGAAACAAGAAGTAAACAGTTCTGCACCACATAGTGTAGAAGCCCAAGTTGGTGTTAGCCTGCCTGATAACATCAGAATTTGTACTACAACTTTAGAAAAAAATGTTTCAAAAGGTGTTTATACTGAGCCACCATTACTTCCAGAAAGTGAAGTTACAGAGAACATTAATGCATTGTCTAGTGATTGTTCTTCAAATTCTCTCCATGGAAAAGCAGAATTTTTAAACATTGATGCAGCAGGAAATGACTCTAGCATTAATGAGTGCAAGAAAGAAATAGAAGAGAGTATGGATGATAAAATATGGACAGGCCCTTACCTAGCATCAGGGTACGAAATTCATACGAAGGAACAAAGTATGATTAGCTGCACTTCAGAGAAAGGAAAGATGGGATTAGAAGATACAAAATCTGAATTACAAATTCCAAGCTTAAATCTCATTTCTGCCACACCCGTAGATTCAGAACAAACCAGTCCAGATACATCTATTGTGGCTAACATATTTGATGTAGAACTTGTTAGCACAACAAAGCCTGTGGAGGAGCAGAAGACAGGTGAAGATGTAGCTTATGAAAGAGAGATTGTTGATGAGCAGATAGATAACATAGATAACACACCCCAGAAATGTACATCATTAAATGAGGAAGATAATTTAAGAGTGGTAGATCCTGAAAAACCATCAGCATTCAGTGACCCTAACTGTGATCTCAAAACCACATTATCAGATTTTATTCTCAAGGAAGTCATCCATAGTTCTCTAGAAAAATCATGTTTACTTGCAGCAAAGCAGGCAATACTGCCTTTGGTGGAATTAAGTAAAACAGAGAGTGATAAGGAAACTATTTCTGACAGTGGTATCAGATTACACCCAGAAGAAAAATCATTTCACATTCCTGCTGGCAACATAAATAATACAATCACAAGACAGCTTCACATTGATACTAAGAAAGAAGATCTAGAAATTAACAATTTAGAATCTTTCTTATCGAAAAATGCAGTACAAACGGATCATGCTGCTCTTGATTTTCTTAGAGGAGGTGTTGATGAAAAGATTGAAATGTGTTTGACATCCAAACAGCTATCATTTCTTGATTCTGGAGAAGATTCATTATCTGAGGCATCACCAAATAAAGTAGAGAAGTGGAACCATCAGCATAAAGCACATATCTCTGGTGACGAAATGCTCCATGTGACCTTTGATGAGAAAAACTATGAACATAGTCGAAAGCTACATGACTATCAGGTACGATTTAACCAAGATGTCATTGTTGAGCTAGATGATGAATTGGGCCTTGATGTTGTGAAACATTCTACACCAGATGACGAACGAAGTAGTGACTCAGGATTTCGTGACAAAGGTAGCCTTAGTGAAAGCTGTGAAGATGCATGTGATGAAAAATACAATTTAGAAGATATTGAAGCTGAACTAGAAGAGACTTTTAATAAAGGTGGATTTAACTATTCTGCTAAAGGGGAAGAATGTGATGAAGATGCAGAACACAGAAGTACTGCTCTTGATTTTCCTGATGACTCTTTCTCAATTCAAGGAAACAGGGATGAAATAGCTAATATTGATATTATGAACCATAAGAAATGTGATTCTGATAAGATTTTGGAAAGCAATATAAATGACCCAGATAAAATGGAAAAATGTGTTGTGCCAACTAATTATGTAACTTCTCTTGAGCAGTTAAATACAGAATTTTCGCCCCTTAACCTGAATTTGAACATAAATGCCTGGAAAGGTGAAAATGAAAGCTACCAGTTTTCTGATAATTTTCTTGAACTTAATGTACCTGTGTTGTCAGAAGAATGTGTGACAAAGGATCAGTTAAATACTTATGTTCTTAACAACAAAGACAACTGTGGGAAAGAGGAATGTAATGAGAGATGTATTTGCTCAGATAATGTACATGTTCTAGCTGCTGTGAGAGGTGTTACTTCAGAAACACCATTGAAAGTTTGTGCAAACTCTGTAAAAAAAGAAGATATATTTTTAGAAAATGACCATTTCCCTGTGACTGATCATTCTGGGTGGTTCTTGCATGAGCCAAATGATAAAAGATTTAAAAATTCTGATGAAGATGAATGCAGCTGCAACTATGATTCGAACATTCCAGAAGAAAATCTAAGCCCTGGAAGTTCAAGTTCAGATAGTTTTAAAAATGATGATAGCAGTGGCAGTGATAAATATGTTCCACTTAGTTTAGATGAAGAGTTTGTGGCTGCAATTAGAAATGAACTTCGTGATAAACTACCATGTGCACAGCAGCAAACTCATCCTGATGAAATAGATGATGTTGATGATGATTTACAAAGAGAAGAAGAACGCACTGATATTACTATTCTTTACAATGTTTACACTGCTCCGCTCTCACCAATTCTTGAAGAAAGAGAAAGTGTCAGTTCACTTACAGCCACCATAAGTGAAAACTATCCCATTCCATCATCTATCATGAAAGGAAAACAAAAAGATGAATTTGATTCAGAGCCAGTTAGCCCTGTGTTTTTGAATGATATATTTGGAGAATCATCTGATTACTGTGAAGAACAGGAGAAGAGAAGATTTGAAGAAGAAATTCGACAAGCACTGGCAAATTGCAGTGTGAGTAGTGTTGACACAGACAGTGACCAGCACAAAAACAGTGTCATTTCTGAAGACTTGGAGGAGGATTTCCAGCAACCTAATGATGTTGCAAGCAATGATAAAAATGAAAAGACAGTAAAGGATGCAGTAAATCAACATGATGACTATGATGATGACTTTTTAGTTGTAAATACTGAGACTAATGAAGTTACTTTATTAGAAAGCCCAAAACCAAAATCTTATGTTGCATTTGTAAAAGAATTTGAAGATACGAGTGAAAAACCTGCCAGTCAGTTAGCAGACAGTAATTCCATTACAAGAAGTGGTATTAATTTCAGCAGAGATACAGCATCAGATGATGAAGTATTCACACCAGATAGCATATCTCCTGGAGGAAATGAAAGAAGTTCCCCGGTAAATGAAATGTTGGATATAACAGGTAGTTTTACCCAAGATGAATCTCATGATTGTGACAGTCACAGTAAAACATGCTGTGATATGAGTGAAAATAACTCCACAGATCATATGAATAATGAACCTGCAAAAATTTTGTTAGAACCAATGAGTAGTAGTAAAGAGAAAGCCTATGTAACTGAAGACCAAGATTATGATGAATTTATTCAGAGACATCGTAAGGAGCAAGTGAAAAGAAGTGAGGAAATGGATGCTGTATCTGTTGATGAAAGCATAGAAGATAAGTCTGAAAGCTTATCTGAAGCAGAAAACAAGACACCAGAAGATAATTCAAAATCTGAGTCATTTAGTGAAGCATTATCAGAACCAATTTCATTAGGAACACATCAAACTGGAGTGGAGAATACACTGAAAAGGCATCAGTGCTATGATGATCTAAGTACAGGTTTTACACAGGATGGAGATTTAACAACACAAGCAGAAGAAACTAATTCAGGAGACCAACTTGATGTGTCCGGTTTTTGTGAAAGAGGCCCCGAATCATATTTGTGTACATCACTTGATAAATCAGCAGACACAGATTCACATAAAAAGTGTGATGTGAAAGAGTTTACAGAACACAGTGAACTTATTAATTCACTTAAAATGTTAATGAATCAAAATAGGGCTGATAATTATTCAGAGAATATAGCAGATAGTGATAAAAATGAAGGAACCAAGCAAGAAGAAAGTGAAACACAACTCATTGATCAAATGAGTGAAAGAGGACCTGTTCTAAATGACACCCTGAAGCTTTATCGGAAAAGAAAAGAGGCCGAAGCTGCAATCAGTGATGAACGTGACTGGCTTAGTGCAGGCCGAGAAGCCAGTGCCCTTTCAACCAAGGCACCCATGCCTTCACCGGAAGAGGAATCATGGAAACAGTTACCATCAATGTTAGCATTTTCAGCTGATTTGAACAGTGCTGAAGAGAAAGATACAGGTTTTTCACCTGTACCAGCAGCAGTTTCTGATGATCTCATGTCAACATCTTTCAGTTTAAAAGAGGAAGACTTTGGTGATTGTTACACTCCAGATTGGGAAAGTGGTTCAGAGGACACAAATGAAGAAGACAACTCCAGTTCAAGTGGGGAATTCATATGGAAGGTGAGCTTTGTAGCATCTTTCTGTGATTTTTGTTTGTTGAGAAATCAGTCTCATTTTTATTCTTAATTTGGTGAAACAGTTCTAAAATTTTGCCCCTTACCATTTATCTTCATTGATTTCTGTCCTCATCATGTCCTTCTAAAGTTACATTTTGCTAGTAGTACAGTCAACCATATCACTGATCTCCAGATATTGTATTTTGCAGCTGATTTCATGTGCTATTTTGTCTAAGTCCATACAGTAAGCAGCTGAGATCTGTGCTTGACAAATCAGAAGAGATATCTGGGGAAGCTGTCAAAATGTAATGTAAAATGATAACATTAAATTTGTGGCAAATTAAAAAAAAAAAAATCTGGAGATTATTGCTTGTGCCAAGAAAACCTAGGAGACGAGAGACACGATTTTGTTCTGATTACTTTTTTCAAAAATTGTAAGCATTATTCTCCCTCATTTTATATGTATAGCCAGCCCAGTGTATAAATTTTCAGTGAGCATCTGCAATAACACATACTGAACAGATCCTTCCCTGCAAGTAGACAATTTTTCATTTCATTATCTGATCAAAGTAATCTCAAAGTAAAATAGATGAAAACAGGCTTAAGTAGAACACCTTAATTGTTCCAATTATACCTTCTCTTCATTGGATGTATGTTTAAATCTGAGTAGATGTTGCCTTCAAGTTTTGCTTGGAAATTATATCTCTCTTTTCTACAAAAAATGAGTGACAAATCGGTATTGTAGAATGAAAGAATTTAAGTGGTACTTTAATATAACTTAGTGTTCTGCACAGCCATACATCTCAAACCGGATATAAACAGGGACATTGCTGGGGATGCAAGTGCCAAGGAACTTAAATGCATATCTCACTTCTTTTTTAAGGATCATTACACTTGTTTCCATAGTTTCAGTCGCAATGATGATAAGAACAATCAAAATCTTCAGTGTAGTTGAAAATCTGCTGTCAGAAGGAAGGGTTTTCACAACTATGCAGTGTTCAGGGGCAGTGTTCAGTACACATGTACAGAATTAACACTTTAAAAGATCCTTAATTTTTCTCTGTGTAAGCAAGCCTACCTAGTCATGAGCAGCTAAGTCACACACTTTTTTCAGGACAGGTCACTTTAATTTTGAGCTGCAGACCACCACAAGGTAATATCTAAAAAAGTAAAATCTTTGGAAGCAGCCAGTATATTTTCATCTTCACTTTGTGGATCATGAGTAGATGAGGTGCTGGTGCCATCACCTCTATCAGTGATGAGGTTTACAATTTCGCTAACCTATGTGACTTGGTGTCCTGGATCTGCAGCATTGACACTCATTCATCTACTCTTGAATGTCTTCTTCATCACATTCATGGCAATTGAATTCTTTTAGCACATTTCAGATATTAATTCTGACATTTTCAATTAGAATTTGAGAACTTTTGAAAGTCTCAATGATGCCTTTATGTATATGCTATAATAAAGAGGTTATGTTAGGTGGAAGAAACATTACTCGTCCTATTTGTTTAAGATTTCACATCATGGATAAGTTGGTGCATTGTCAGATAGCAGTAATGTTTTCTCCCTTTTGCGAGTCTTTAACTGACGAGCTTTAGCAGGGGCTACAAAAGCTTCCATAAACCATTCCATGAAAATCTTACTATCCATCCAGGTGCCCTTTTGTGAGATGTAAGCAATAGGCATGGCAGATCACATTAATGTGCTTAAAACAATGCAGTTTCTTACTTGTACCAATAATGAGCATAGGCAATAAGTGACTACCAGTAACATTAGAATGGTCTAAAGCAATAATACAATCATTGCTTATTTGAGGACCAAGTGCTGCTAATTCATGATGTAAAGCAAGAATTCTTCTTGGCAAACCTTTCCTGTTGAGTCCAGTTTCGTCAACATTGTAAATGTTTTAAAGAGCATAATCTTCTTTGTACAGAAACCAGATGGCAGTTATTAGAGTCGAGTGGCATGAAAGGGAAGCAGTGGTTGGGAAAGGAGTGAGACAGGGTTGTAGCCTCTCCTCAATATTATTCAATCTGTATATTGAGCAAGCAGTAAAGGAAACAAAAGAAAAATTGGGAGTAGGTATTAAAATTCATGGAGAAGAAGTAAAAACTTTGAGGTTCGCCGATGACATTGTAATTCTGTCAGAGACGGCAAAGGACTTGGAAGAGCAATTGAACGGAATGGACAGTGTCTTGAAAAAGGATATAAGATTAACATCAACAAAAGCAAAACGAGGATAATGGAATGTAGTCAAATTAAATCGTGTGATGCTGAGGGAATTAGATTAGGAAATGAGACACTTAAAGTAGTAAAGGAGTTTTGCTGTTTAGGAAGTAAAATAACTGATGATGGTCGAAGTAGAGAGGATATAAAATGTAGACTGGCAATGGCAAGGAAAGCGTTTCTGAAGAAGAGAAATTTGTTAACATCGAATATAGATTTATGTATCAGGAAGTCATTTCTGAAAGTATTTGTTTGGAGTGTAGCCATGTATGGAAGTGAAACATGGACGATAACTAGTTTGGACAAGAAGAGAATAGAAGCTTTCGAAATGTGGTGCTACAGAAGAATGCTGAAGATGAGATGGGTAGATCACACGTAACTAATGAGGAGGTATTGAATAGGATTGGGGAGAAGAGAAGTTTGTGGCACAACTTGACTAGAAGAAGGGATCGGTTGGTAGGACATGTTTTGAGGCATCAAGGGATCACAAATTTAGCATTGGAGGGCAGCGTGGAGGGTAAAAATCGTAGAGGGAGACCAAGAGATGAATACACTAAGCAGATTCAGAAGGACGTAGGTTGCAGTAGGTACTGGGAGATGAAGGAGCTTGCACAGGATAGAGTAGCATGGAGAGCTGCATGAAACCAGTCTCAGGACTGAAGGCAACAACAACAACAACAATCTTCTTTCCTCAATATTTCCCTAAATTTGATTTCGAAGGACGTGGAAATCATTTTTCCTCCTTGTATTTGAAGTTCTCAAAGCCATGTGTCAACTATAAGCTCTTTAATTAGCCTATGCTTACTTAAAAATTTGATGGTCCTCCAAGATTTCCCATAAAGTGAATTACCACTTCACATACAGTGGAAGTAGAGATAGGTTCTCCTTGTGATCTTTTTTGCATAAACCACTTGTAAACCACATCATCTAGATCCATGTTCATGGTGAGATTCATAATTTAGATATAAAAGTTTTTTTTTGTAAATGTCAACTTACGTTGTACTCATCATCAGAAAACTTGGTTGCAGACTCACCTTCTTCTAACCTTTTATTAACCTTCTATTTATATCTCGTAGAAAGTACAACACGTTTATGCTTAGGTACTTCATATTGCAAATTAACTTTGAACCACAAAGGTGATACAAGTGTTCATCACAGAACACAAACAACTCAGCTTTGATCCAGGAGAGAGGGGGAAGGGGCAAGAGCAGTGAAGGGGAGGGCAGAGGGGGAAATAAGACCATAGCTGAGGGAGGGTGGCACACACAAGCAAGTAATAGTTCTTTAAAACAGCCATTCAGTTGATTGACGTTCAGATAATCAATACTCTGCTGTCCCTATAGAAAATACTGATTACAGCATGTTGCTCTTTTATACTGCAACAGCCTCTCCTCTTGTGCCAAATGGAGATGTGCTAATTCTGATGACAAAAACTGTCATTTTTTTGTGACTCATGATTCATGTGAAGTTGAGAACATTGTCTGCAAAATCTGCTGTTTCCATTATTTAGTGGTATTTGTTAAAAATTGTTAAAAATGCAGTTGATAGGTAAAAATGCATTAATGGAAGATGCATTAATAGAATTATTTTGAACTGCTTCATGTTCAGCATAATTTTATGAAGTGAAACTGAACAGTAAAAAGCAGAATTTATCAGTATTCTGTATAAAATAATATTTTCTAGCCAGTTTCATCAATTTATGCATTTATCTTGAAGACCTGATCACAGTAAAGGTACTATATTAGGAAATATATACCCCTTCCCCTCCCCCTCACATTCTACCTATTCATGGATCAAGGAATCAGCTCTGCTGCAAAATTAAATGTCTTTTCTTGTGCTGCTAATAGTGCCCTGCCAGGATATGTAAATAAGGATGCTAGTAGAATGAATTATTCACAGTACATTGGAGTTTAAGCTGATTGAAACTTGTGGTCAATTAAACGTGTGAAGTAGACAGACAATAACCTATCTGAAAGCTTTATCACAGCAGACTTTACACTGCAGAGTAAAGGCTCATTATGGAAACAACTTTTGTGCTATGGCTAAATAATTCTCCAACTTATCCTTTTTCCTGTCAATGGCCTTGCCTCAGTGGTAATACTGGTTCCCGCCAGATCACCAAAGTTGCAAGGGTGACTGTCCTGATCTGCCAAGCACTGTTGGCAAGCAAGGCGCACTCAGCCCGTGAGAGGCTAATTGAGGAGCTACTTGACTGAGAAGTAGCAGCCATTGTTACAAAAACTGACAATGGCTGCGAGAGCATTGTGGTGACCAAACATGCCTCCATATCCACATCTAGCGACGCCTATCGGCTGAGCATGGCATGGTGGTCAGTCGGTACCATTGGACCTTCTGAGGCCTGTTTGGATGGAGTTTTTCCCATGTAAGCTTCACCAGGAAGCTATGAAGGAGATACATGGGTAGGGGAGGGGTATTGGCAGATTACAACTCTGAGCTAGGTCATCAGTCCTACTTGGCTAGCTTGGTTGGTAAGAGTATAGGCCATAAAAGGCAAGGGTACAGGTTCTAGTTCTCATCTAACACACAGTTTCAATATGTTAGGAAGCTTTTAGGATTCAAGCACTCTCTTTTTGATATACTTCATACATGAAGGGGAAAAAGAAGATGTATGGTGACATGGGCCTAATGGGAATAACCCTGTGCTGTACCTGTTCCTCTGTCAGTAATTCATATAGGATGTTCTTGAAAGAGGAGACAATTTCCTTAATGCTAGTCAAACTACAATCTTCGTATCTTAATCATTTTCATACTTACATACATGCTACAGCTTCTTTTCTTCGTATTTCTACTTAAAAAACATGTTCTTGGTAAAATTCATTTGCATATCTCTTTGGTGGCTAGTAACCATGTTTGACTAGAGAAGCACCACTTTTCTGTTACTTAATACTCAGTTTATGTTTTCTTTTGCACATCTTATTCCTTAAGTAGAGTATTACCTTCAGTTATTATTTTTAAATAGTTTTTCTCCATAATTTGTTTCATTTTATTTATTTATTTATTTTATTTTTTGTAAGCATTCTGGTGCTTACATTGGTGGCTTGAACATACTGTCTTGCATGTTTTGGCTAAATATTTAAACAAGTCTGGAATAAGACTTCAGTGCAGTAACTGAAATGATTAAGGCTAATATTTGTAATAATTATTAAAATGTCAATTGCATTATTTTATGCAGTTAATTTGCTCTTGCCATTAAACAGTATCACAGTTTTAATTTCCAATAGTAATGGCATGAATTTTTTTCCTGTTAATTATTTTCTTAGCTGCCAAAATTTGCAAGAACATGCAGGCATGTAACTGAGCTGAAACTCTTGTTAACCTTTCTTAGTAATTGGGTGTTTTGTGTTTATTCTATGTTAATTTCATCTCTTGAAGTTTCTTTTGTGTATTTCTATCTCTGTGTCTGTCTCTCTCTACCTGTCTGTGTGCGTACATGTGTGGTGGCCTGTGCTAGGAGGGTGACAAAGAAGCACCGGTGAAGGCTCTCAGTGTGACACCTGCCAGCAATCCGTTGAAGGTGAGTTGTTCAGCCTGTCTCTTTGTCGTGTCTACCAGCCTTATTTATGCACCGCTACTCTGAAATGGCTATTGCAACGTATCATTACATGGCCCTGGGTTTTCTTGTGCTCTGCCTTCCTTCGTGTGTTATATGCAAATGCATCATATACCTCAAAACACCTTGCTAACTTCGAAAGTATATAGTTAACATGATACAGAGGAAGAGCTTGTGTCTTCATCTTGCACTACATTTAATGATATTACACTTGACAGGCCTTCATATATTCTGTTGATCTGTCTACTTTTAATCCTTCACAGTGTTGTATTTTCACAGTTCTCTAGTTGGGATAACATCTGTTTGGCAGCTGTATTTCGTTGCATCCTCATGCAAAATTTTACCCATATGTATGCATATAACATTCTGTTTTTGATACAAATAGTTTAGTCTGTTAGCAATCTTTTTTGCCATTATGGATTTTCATGTGATGAAATTGCCTATGATTGATCCAAGTTAGTGTGTTGGATACTTGTTGCAACCTCATGTGACCCCTTATTTGCACTGCACCTAATGAAGCGGTGCTCTACTTCAGGAGGAGTATGATCCAAATCCCTGTCTGACCATCCTGATTTATGAATCTCACAAATTCTCTAAATCAGTGCTGGTGAAATTGAAAAGACCACTGACAGTTTTTCCCTATCCTCATTCTTTTCAAGCTAGTTCTCCTTTTATCACAACATTAATGTTGGGGAAGTTCAACACTAATCCTTCATCATTCCTTCACCTGCATGTTTATTGCACAGCAATTTTACCACAAAGAAAAATGAAATAAATGATGCTTTTAATGATGATCAAGTCACCTAAAGAAAACTTGATTAATTGCCTGCATTTTTTCTTTTCAAATAAACTGGAATAGGATAATATTGCAGTGAAAATACAGTAATACGATACAAAACTGTTGCATGTACACCACTGTTTGTACTGTAATTGAAATTCACAAGCAGCTGATGTGTTTAATATCCCAATCTAAACCACATTCATTGCTCAGATAATGCTTGCTCTTGGAAATTGTTTACCAAAATATATTTGAAATAGGTGTCATTGTTTGGAAAATTTCAAATAATTATTCTGTTCAACCTCAGAATCAGTTAAAAGTTTGCTTATAGATACAGAATAGCATGCCCTAGCAGTACAGTAAGCTCTGTACAGAGTTCATACAAATGCTCAAATGCATTGCAGACACTGTAAACATCTCAGTAATTAACTGCTTGTCAAAAACAGTACCTACATAGTGCTGAGGAAAGTATTTATTTCAACCGAAAAGCTTAGATTGAAGTTATGGCGTGTTTCTCTTAGCCTCTCTCAGGAACATATACAGGACCTGAGTAGGCATGGGCAAGCAGTGGCAACTCGTCACATTAGTTCTGTGGTAAATGATGAAATTATTTTGAGATTTCGTGATTCAGGGGACAGCTCTACTAGTCAATATGTTCTGACATTCTTCAAACTAGCACTGAATTGATGAGTCTGGTTTGTCTGACAGGGGAGGATGTGAGTTTGGACAACAATGATTTTTTACAGGAAAGGAGGGTGGGGGTTGGCAGCCGCCTTCTCTTATTCATAGTTGTGGTTACACTCTTGATTTCTCTGATCACCAGAGGCAAATGCTAAGGTCCTTAAACATATCATTAGCTGATATCTTCCCTCATCATTGCCCAGTCCGAAGTAGTGCACCATTTTGAAACACTCATTGTTGTTGAAGCATTGACCTTCAATATTCCTTCCTTCTTCCTTACAAGTTTGTCACATTCTCTGGCACATGTGACCAGTCATCATTAACACAGACCATTGTCTTAACTGGAACATACAAGCTTAATTTATTCAACAGTATTTTTATATCTGCTGGCAGAATACATGGACTGAATACTAGCCAATGTTGTCAGATGTTTGACATAAGTGAGACCATCACATATACTATACTAACCTTTCCAAATATTTTGAGAGCAATATTGATAAGCTTAAAGAAGGAAAGGAATTTTAGAAAAATCTTAAATACACATTTTGAGTTTGAGCATGGATATTGATTTATTAACATTCTTATCATGGCTTTTTTTTGGGGGGGGGGGGGGGGGGAGTTACGACTGTTTCTTGGCAAAATAAGGTATATAACAGTACATATACTTGTGGAAAACATACATTTGGATGGCAAGATGCTTGGAAAGAGGATGTAGGTAGGCATTAATGAAGAATTGTTAATCATGCAATCCATTTCAGTTACATGCAGGATATAACCAAAGTAACAAACACTGTAAATTTATTTGTCTTGATCACAGTATAAAAAGAGCAGTTACATAGCAAGTTTCAATTGTTGAACAATCATTTTCAGAATGTGGAGGGTAATGGGTATTAGTAATGAAAATCATGCTACTGAAAGCTCCAGATATAACAAATTACAAATCTTTGAAAAACCATCAAAGTCAAAATGAGGCAACATACCACAGATCCAACTAATATTGCAGGATGTACCCAGGACCTGAGATCGTGAAGAAAGGGAGGGTGGGCAAATCATATTGTTTTTGCATTAAATGCTGACATAATGTCAAAATTTCATGAATCAGGTTGCATTTCGTACTAGTGAATATCCAATAGATGTTCTGCACTTCTTCAAATTCATACTGAATTAATTCATACATGCATGTGTTTGGTGGGTGAGGGATGAGTTTTGTTTGGCAGTTGCTTTGGGAGCTGTGGTGTGTTATCCTGTCATTGTCTTAAATGTTTTCAAAATAATTCTGATTTGTTACATAATGAACTATTGCTGCTATGATTTTCCATATTGGTAACTGTTACCCTCTACTTTTCATAAATCTGAAGATGGCTGTTCAACATCTGAAGCCAGTTATCTAATAGTGTCTTTATATTGTGATCAGGATGAATAAATTTATGGAGAACTGTTATGGGTTGCGTGTCTCTTTAACAGACTATATCAAGTCTCTTAAACAAAGTAACTATTACCATTCTTGTTTACTCAGAGAGGCTTCTGAAACCCATAAATATGACAACAGTTTTAACAAGGGTTGGGGAGACTGACACTAAAAATTTTGTGGATTTTACTGTTACATAGATATCTGTTATATGTTTTCAATCAAACATAAACAAAACAAAATGTAACAATCCATATACTTTTGATGTTGTGTGTCTCAAATATCTGTACTGGCAGTAAATACTGAAACTAACATTGTTAGCTTTAAGGACAAGAGAATGGAGGAAATGCATGTCATAAGAGCAGTAGGTATGCTCTGTGGAAATGATTATGGCATACCAGTTATTGCTCAAGTGTACAGTAGTTATTATTTACTTGCAGTGCAGAATGCCTGCTACATTTTTTTTCCTTTAAATAAGTATGATGGAGACACCTTCAAAGAAATCACAGCAAGTGCAGAGCAGAAAACTTGTAAGCAATGTTGTGTGAGTTATTAGAAAAATAAGGAACGAAAGGCCTTGCTGTACTATTGGGAAAGCTGTGCAAAGAGTTGACAAGGCAGTAGGCAACATATTGTGGGAAAAACATAAATTATGAATGAGACATTGGAAACATCATACTCATTGGAAGAGGATGGAACTAGATGATTTCAGTGTGTTGAACATTCTTCAACTACTGTGAAGTGTAAAAGGATATTCTTCCAGTTAATGAAGTTCTCCCCATTGTTAGAGGCAAGATAACCTTCTCAGATAAAAGCAATGTATTTTGGAGAGCTGTCAAATCTTTGGCTGACAGTTATTGATAGAGCAGGGTGTTATTGCACTACAATGTGCTGAATATTTACATACACTATGGCAGACTGAAAATAGACCAAAAAGACCAAAGGTATACATGGACAAGATGTCTCCATATTTGAGGTAAAGTAGTTTTGGCAGTATGGGATTTGAGAGTTACTATGAACCGAAGTGCCAGTTAGAAATCTGTTTTAGTACATGCTGAGTATGAAATTGGATTTGCTAAAGACATAAAAATGACTCAAGTGTAAAATCTCAAATACAGGGCTATCATAATGAGGTGGAAAATAGCAATTATGTTAGAGTGGTATAAAAACTTATTCCAGATTCCCAATTTAGATGAACTGCCATACTCCCACCCCTGATTCTCATAAAGTGGTCATGGTTGAGAGCAAATTTCTCTACCTTGTCTCCCTTATCATTCCTGGCATTGACTCCAAAGTGTCCTAGTGAAGAGCCATTTTGAAACTTTGTCCCCACTTTTATATTACAGCTGCACATTACCTTGCTCAGTAGTATTATTTCCAATGAGTATCTTTTATAATACTATTCGTGCTATTCTGTTTGGGACTCCTTCAATATCAATAATTTAATCTTTTATTTTCTTGGTGATGATAAAGCCTACTCCTGAGTTCCTTTCCTGTATCTCAATAGTAAAGGACATTTCCTGACTATAGTTCTATCCGATTCTCTTCCTTCCTGCATATGTTTGATACCTCCAGTTTCAGTAGTTTATCTTCAGTCCAAATAAGTGTCCTGCTTCTTATTGTTCCTGTATGGGTGTGGTAGAAGCAGTCAACTCATAAGGCGTCAAGATATTTTGTTTTAATCGAACTTTGTGTGCCAGCATTTGAGTACAAAAGTAGTTGAGTGTGTCCTGTTTTAAGAATAAATTACTCCTATTATGTTTTAACCCAGGTCAAGATACCAACATCTCAGGAATATCCACTTAGGAGTAGGGGTCCGACAAACCTATTTGTGCCAAACTAGCTGCCTGCCTGCTGCAAAGAGTTTGTTGAGACACTTATCTAATGCCAAGCCTTGCTAGAGCCAGGCTTACAGCATTTTCGGCTCACCTCCAACTGCTTTTAAATGTCGAAGATGGACATCCACACAAACAGTTCATATGTTGAACATGTGCCAGTAAAGAGATATCATTGTATGGTAGGTCAGTTATATGCTGCAGAAGATTATGTGATCTGTCTTGAAGGTTGTAGACATATATTTTTGATGCTTTTTGTGTTGCGGGTTGAAGAGTTGCCCTTCTGTGTCTGTTTGCCAAACTAAAGTTGTTGGGGTTCATCATCATGTGTGGTTGTAGTATGAAGTGTTGAGGTGTATAGGATATGTGACATGAGATTGGTGAGACATTATGGGACACACTACGGTTAATCTGCTGAGCCCTGTACAGCTTGAAAACCCTGGGCAGTGACCTTGCCACAGCTACACAGTGTAGCTCTCAGCTACATGTGATTACACAAACTCCACCACCCACACAACCAGTCCTATCATAGTGCAGCATCTCCTGGAGGGAGAGGTGAGATATCATTCTATAGAAATATCTTTATGGGAATAATATAGAAATACAATCATTGAAGAGCATCAATAATTCTGTTACAGGCATAACAATGCACACATGAAACAAAATTAACTTTTATCTGATTATTTGTATGTTGCAAAATATTTTAATGCCAATGTTAAGCAGCAATGATTATGTATTGATCCTAGTAGTAAAGGCATGAATGCCTTTTTAATTTCTTCATACAAACCACAAGTGTACAGACAAAAAAGTATCTTTTTATCAGTTACCGGTACTGAAATTTTGGGTGATGGACTGTGGCTGATGTACATTAAAAAAGATGAATCTGACAGATCTGAGTGAATGTACCACTTTGCTCAGTCAGATAATTTGAACTATTCCTGAATGCTGTGCAGAACAGAAATCCCAACTGAAACTGAGGAAGTGGTGCAAGTAGATGGTTGCAGATCATATCCTAGGAAATTATTACAAATTCACATTGAACTAAACAAAATTCCTGGTCCAAACTACAACATTTTGGAATTCTATAATGAAAGAAGTTGCAGAAATTCAACTTAGTGGCAATACTTTTAATGGAAACCATGCTACTTAGTGGACATAGACGGATAGATATCAGTGAATATAAAGAAACAAGTTGGAAAAATTGTAAGTAGTGGCTGCAGATGCAGAAACAGTAGTGCATCACAAATACTCACATCTTCTGGCCATCGGTATTAACAGTTGAATAGATGTAACTGAAAAACTCATTAATTTTTATTCAAAGGGATTGTTGTGAAAAACTATAAGAACTTATTTTTATTGCACTGTCCTGGACTAGGAGCTGAATTATAATTTCAGTTTAATATATATTTCCTTGCTTTGTGACTAACTTAGTTTCAGCAACTAATTGGCCAATTTTCTCCTCCCCCCCCCCCAATAGTGTAGTGTTAATCATAAAATCAGTTATATTTTAAAACGGTGTATTTGTGCAGTTACATACATTTTTGATGCTGACAATATAATTAGTCATAACATCTGTCATAATAGACTTGGTCTGCTTCCCTGTGCTTGCAGGAGAATGAATTAATAATAAGCAAAAATCACCTTCTTGTAGGCAGGTACACTTCAGCCTATTGTTAATCATAACATCAATTATTACTACACATGAAAACAAGTTTAAATTCAGTTGATAATGTAAACATAATTTTTGGGAGTTTGTTTTCAGTAAAGACAATCTATGTTGAAATGAATGTCTGAATCATGACTTGCTATGCTATCTGCTATTCAGAATTGTGTAATTTTCTTCTTAAAACAAAGAAATGGCAGCATTCTGATTTCTGGAATATATTTCTATTTTAAGAATCAAGATGTGGAACAACTGCATTAAATTCATAGCTATTTTTATTAGAGGCATTCAGTTCTCATCCAGCCGTCCTAATCTTTTTACAGGTATAGCTCATTGAACTATTTCTACTGCACCGAAAGGTGATTGTAAGAACAATAACTATTTCTTCCCAAAATTCTATTATACAACTTGACAACAAAATCAGTAAGAGAGAATTGTCAACAATCAAAGTAGCAAAGAATAACTATGTTATAACTCGGAGCTCCTGGTATGTGTGGGTACTTATGACAAACCCACCGCTTTTGAAAGTTTGTTGATTGCCCAGTACCCACTTCAGATAGGGCTGTTGTGGTTGGTATAGCCATTCCTTGACCTTTCTGTTGTACAGGTGCATCTCTATCAAGTACATCAGCTTGCTTCATCACCCTCACGACACCGTCTGTGACTTATTGTTGTCAAATAGTAAGCAATGCATTGTTGTAGTAATGAATGGTCTTACGTGATGTTTGGACTCATCACACCAAATAAGCCCCTTCTTGCCTAGTACCTGCACTTGCTTGAGTTGAAGGGGCATCAAGTTGTTCTGCAATAATTTGCTGTAGCTATTCAGCTGTGGCTTGCCCTGTTCTTAGCTGACCAAAATTTACCAGCATATAAATTGTGCCAAACCTTCAGAAAAAAATCTGCAACCATATTATCCACCACTTTTATGTGCCTATTATCAGTGGTAGACTGTCCAATCAACTCCAGCTGGTGAAACTGCTGTGGAGAACAATCTTGTTTCCTCCCCTGAAAGGTGAAGGTAATCTGCTTATGATCAGAATAAACAGTAAACAGCTGAGCTTCGACGTAAGGGCAGAAGTTTTGGATAGCCTCGTAAATGACCAGGAGCTCCCTGTCATACGCACTCCACTTAGCATGTGCTTTTGAAAGCTTTTTTGACAAAAACACTATAAGTTTCCATCTACCCACAACTTTTTGATTCAAGGCTGTCACAATCACAGACAGTCACCAGCAGCACATTATGAATAGGGTGTGACAAAAGGACTCCTTTTTTTAATCTGGCTCTTACCTCTCAGAGGTCTGTTGCATGACAGACATCCAAGGCAGGTTCTGTTTCCCAGTACAGTTGTTACTTGGCAGTGTGGCTGCCTTCATCTCTGCCATCCCCACTAGACACCATCTTTAAAAGTTAATGATCCCTATGGACCTCTGCAACTGATGATAATTCACCAGTCTTGGGCTGTTTTTAATGGCCTACATTCTTTCTTTGGGAGGACAGATACCTGCTGCTGATACTTCATGCTCTAAGAATGTGATTTACTTCTGCCAGAGGAGACAGTTAGCTTCATTTTTTACTATTCTTTGCTTCCCAATTCTCTCGAACACCATCTTGAGGTGGTCACCATGTAATTTAAAAATACAATATATCACACAGGTATGTGAAGAAGAAATCTAGTTCCCTCAGTACTTCATCAATGAATCTCTGCACTTTTTTAAATCATGAATTGCATGCAGAGAAACTCAAGAGGCTGGAAGGGGTTGTGACAGCAGTCTTGGGAACACCTACTTTGTCCATCAGAATCTGGTTATAGGCCTTTTTGCAATCTACCACACTGAAAACTGTGGCTCCGGCTAACACGTTTGTAAAATCCTGAAGACTGGAAAAAGGGTAGCAGTCAGGGATTGCCTTGGTGTATAACGCACGATAATCCCTGCAGGGTTGAACAATTTGCGGTACCAAAATATCTGCTCATCTTGTACACCCGCTTCCTGCCTCTGTCGTCCAAGAGAGGTCTGTTTCTTTGCCACTAGTGCTGAAAGTTGCTTCTGCATTGCATCAGTTTTTAGCTTCACATCACAGACTTGTGCATCGGTGTTAACTCGTGGCACTTGTCTTATTGGTGCAGCTTGCACCTTGCTGAAATCTTCCATGCCTTGCATTGTCACTATCATGCCTGCTTATCCCACTGTTTTGTGTATTTTGTCTGCCACAGAGTTGACGTCATCAGAGGTACATGTGACTATTACCATTTTTACAAACAGTGGCAGGTATGTGACCCAGACATGTCATAGTGTGTCATTTGACATTGTCTACGATACTTCAGAGATACTGCCAAAACTTGAAAGGGCCTGAATGCAGAACCTGCTACATCCATTGGTATATGGAGTTTTATGGATGTTGTATTACCATGTCTCTCAGGTGTCACTACTGGTCTTGTGCAGGCAGTTTCAATATAACATCTGACTCCGTCTCTGCTGCTCATGTGTCCACGTTGTTGACAGTCACCAAAAATTTAGTGCAGATGTCTGAAACATTGTTCTGTGTGAATGCTAGTTCCAACATGGCAAACTATAGCTTCAGCCTCTCTTGTAGGAGCTTTGGTACTTGTCTTCATTCATGGGTCAGCGACTGCGTTATGTGCCACTGTTCTGCAGGCTGTTGCTGATGCTTGTGTAGGTGTGAACTCTTGACCTCCTGTCTGTAATTTTCAATCAAAAGTCTTTAAATTGTTTCTGCAAATCTCCCTGTAGCAGTGAAATTTGTCGTTCTATTTGATTGCTTTTGGATTCATAATGCGAAGTTACTATCTCGCTTTCTTGATGTGCTCAAATTTACTGCTTGCCTGGCTTTTCTGGGATCACCGCCTTGCAGGTACAGTCCATTGCACTATCTCTACTGCAGAGATAGATGACTGTAAATATGATAACTATTTATTTCTCTCTAAAATTTCTTCCAACAACTTGACAGTGGAATCAATAACAGAGAACTATCAAAACTCAAACTAGCAAAGAATAACTATGTTACAACTCTATTGCTTGACCAAAGAACAATGAAAATGCCATTCCTTCCCACGTAGTTATTGTCATCCCACCAAACAACTTTTAAGTGTTTGCTGAAAATAGTTTATCAATAAGGCCCAGCTGATTGCTCCCCTCATACTTATCCAGCTGTTATTGTATTACAGCTACAAGGGCCTGTTATCAGTCTGTTGTTCATCCCCTCTTCCTGTGCCTAACAATCACTGTGAAATTTCACATTTCATTTTCTTTGTTGAAATGCTAAATACTACATTTTTGGCTGCATTTTAACTGTAACTTCATTGTCTTCAAGCAAGAGAAATTTAAATTAAGCTATGTTGTTCTACATTTTTGGCATTAGCTATGAAGTTCTGACATTGGAGACTCAATTTACACATCTACATGCGGAGTCCACTTCAATACCACACCCCTGCGGGTCCGGGGGTTAGAATAGGCCCGAGGTATTCCTGCCTGTTGTAAGAGGCGACTAAAAGGAGTCCCTCCCCCTCAAGGAGGTAGTTAGTGCCTGCGTCCGGAGACGGACAGTTTCACGGCCTATATTTGCGTTCATTTTGGTTTTTCACTTCTTCTGGTTTCTTCCTTCCTTTGGTTGGTTCATTTCTTTGTTCTTCTCCATCTCACTGTCTTACTTACTCTTCTCCTTGCCTTCTTCTCCTTGCCTACTTCTCCTTGCCTCCTTCTCCTTGCCTTCTTCTCCTTGCCTTCTTCTCCTTCTCTGGTCTCCGCTTCGACGTTTGAGACAGTATGTCCTTTCTTTCCCTCTCCTTTCTTTTTCCTCTTCTTCCTTCCTCCCTGTGCGTGCCTGAAGGCCGACCCACGCGTTCGCACGCGTAGCCGGTGACGGGGTAAAGCGTAATTCCCCACCCTGGGTAGACAAGTAAGGCACGCACGTACCCCCTGGTAAAGGCCAGGCCCAGGGAGGGTGATTGCCTGAGCTGACACCTTCCGACCATGCCGATTGGTCCCTCCGTCCGTTTCTCGGGAGGTGTGACCTGAGGTGTGACCTGAGGTGTGAACAATCACCTAAGGCGGAAGTGCCCTCTGAGAGGGTCCCCACAAGGAAGGAGCGCGCCATCGGAGACGCTGGCAATAATGGGGGATTCCTCCGCAATGGATTTCTCTTCTTCTTCTCTCTCGACTTCTGCCTACAAACGGAAACTTGAGCAGCCACCAGTGACAAAAGTACTACCGCCTGCCCCACAGTTCCTCGTACTTTCTCAATCTGAGGATGGAAAGGATTTTTCCTCTGTCAACCCTTTCGTTATCCAGAAGGGCGTAGATGCCATAGCCGGATCTGTCAACTCTTGTACCAGGTTGCATAATGGTACCTTGTTACTAGAAACTGAGAGCGCCTTTCAGGCACAAAAACTGCTTCGGGCCACACTCCTGTACACATTCCCTGTCCGGGTAGAGGCTCACCGCACTTTGAATTCGTCTCGTGGAGTAGTCTATACTAGATCACTCGACGGATTGACTGACGAGGAGATTCAGTCTTTCCTCACTGAGCAGGGCGTGACGGCTGTCCATAGGGTCATGAAAAAGGTCAACAATGACCTTGTACCGACCTGGACACTTTTTTTGACCTTTGACAGTGTTCAGCTGCCGTCACTCATCAAGGCGTGCTACGAGGTTATTTCTGTTCGCCCCTATGTCCTGACACCTACGCGCTGCTACCAGTGTTAGCGTTTCAATCACACTCGCCATTCTTGTTCCAATGCGGCTACATGTGTGACTTGTGGCAGGGATGCCCATGAGGGTGACTGTCCACCTCCGTCGCCTCGTTGTGTGAACTGTCACGGTGACCATGCAGCGTCCTCCCGCGACTGTCCCATCTACAAGGAAGAACGCTGTATCCAAGAAATTCGGGTCAAAGAGAAAGTCTCCAACTCGGCTGCTCGCAAGCTATTCCCTACCAGGAAGCCCACGTTGCTCCCAGCAGGGAAGTACAGTACTGTCCTCGCCTCTCCTTGGACTACCAGGGAGGTGGAAACGCAGACATGCGATCTGACCTTCAGCACTACGGTCGTCCGTTCGGCCAGTGCTAAGATCGCCCGGTCGATGTCTCCTCTTCCTCCCGTCGCCCCTCCGACACAAGCACTTTTATCAGCTTCTGCCAGGACGAAGACCCAGAAGTCGGAAGCACGGGCCTTCAAGAAAGAACCGTCTCGTGCAGTTCTTCTACGTACCTCGAACCCTCAGCCATCGACCAATCCTTTCACAAAACGGCCTTCCAAGAAGGCTCATAGGAAGCACAGTTCTCCTTCCCCGCTAAGGCGCATTTCTCCTCCTGCGCCCCCCCCAGCGGTTGCCACCCCAGGCCGCCATCCGTTTCGCCTGGCCGCACCGCTGGTAGCTGAACATCTGGCCATTCACCAGCGGAGGAAGCTCCCCATTCCAGCCATCTTCACAAGATGGCCGATGAACCTATAGAACAAATGGACGATGACTGTCCGCCTCCTGCTAGCGGCGGCAGTGCTCGCTTGAAGCCGGGCCCTCAGCGGCCTTCTAGATGACCCCTTCTTGCATCTTCTTCTTCTCACGATGGCACTTATTCACTGGAATATTCACAGCATTCGTTCCAACCGAGAGGACTTGAAATTGCTGCTCCACTCACACCGTCCGCTCGTCGTAGCCCTCCAGGAAATGAAGCTACGCCCATGCGATCAAATTGCCTTGGCACACTACACCTCTGAGCGTTTTGACTTACCCCCTGTGGCAGGTATTCCGGCTCATGGAGGGGTTATGTTGCTGGTCCGGGATGATATCTACTATGATCCCATCACATTGCACACCGGCCTGCAGGCAGTTGCCATCCGCATTACTCTCCCCAATTTTACATTTTCCATCTGTACCGTTTACACTCCATCGTCGTCTGCCGTTACCAGGGCAGACCTGCTGCAAATTATTGCTCAGCTCCCTGCACCATTTTTGTTAATTGGAGACTTCAATGCTCACCATCCTCTTGGGGCTCTCCAGCATCCTGTCCGAGGGGCTCCCTGTTAGCAGACATTTTCAACCAGCTCAATCTTGTCTGCCTCAATACTGGCGCCCCTATTTTCCTTTCAGATACCTCTCACACCTATTCCCATTTAGACCTCTCTGTATGTGCTACCCAACTTGCACGCTGGTTTGAGTGGTATACGCTTTCTGATACATATTCGAGCGACCACTTCCCGTGTGTTATCCATCTCCTGCATCATACCCCCTCTCCGTGCTCAACTAGTTGGAACATCTCCAAAGCAGACTGGGGGCTCTTCACTTCCAGGGCGACCTTTCAGGATCAAACCTTCACCAGCTGCGATAGTCAGGCCGCACACCTCACGGAAGTCATTCTCACTGCTGCTGAATATTCCATCCCTCACACTACTTCTTCTCCATGCCATGTACCGGTCCCCTGGTGGACTGCAGCATGTAGAGACGCCTTACGTGCTCGTCGACGTGCTTTACGCACCTTTAAACGCCACCCTACAGCGGTGAATTGTATCAATTACAAACGATTACGTGCGCAGTGTCGTCATATTTTTAAAGAAAGCAAGAAAGCCAGCTGGGCTGCTTTCACAAGCACCTTCAACAGTTTTACTCCTTCTTCTGTTGTATGGGGTAGCCTGCGCCGGCTATCTGGCACTAAGGTCCACTCACCAGTTTCTGGCTTGACGGTCGCGAATGATGTCCTTGTGGCCCCTGAGGATGTCTCCAATGCCTTCGGCCGCTTTTTCACAGAGGTTTCGAGCTCCACTCATTACCCCCCTGCCTTCCTCCCCCAAAAACAGGCAGAGGAGGCTCGGCCACCTAATTTCCACTCCTCGAATTGTGAAAACTACAATGCCCCATTCACCCTGCGGGAACGCGAAAATGCACTTGCCCGGTCACGGTCCTCCGCTCCGGGGCCTGATTCTATTCATATTCAGATGCTGAAGAATCTTTCTCCTGCGGGTAAAGGTTTCCTTCTTCATACTTACAATCGCATCTGGATTGAGGGACATGTTCCCACATGCTGGCGCGAGTCTATTGTTGTACCGATTCCTAAGCCAGGGAAGGAGAAGCACTTGCCTTCCAGTTATCCACCCATATCGCTTACTAGCTGTGTCTGTAAGGTGATGGAGTGAATGGTTAACTCTCAGTTGGTTTGGCTGCTCGAATCTCGACGCCTACTTACCAATGTACAATGTGGATTTCGTAGGCGCCGCTCTGCTGTTGACCATCTGGTTACCTTGTCGACCTTCATTATGAATAACTTCTTGTGGAAGCGCCCGACCGCGGCTGTTTTCTTTGATTTGGAGAAGGCTTACGACACCTGTTGGAGGGCGGACATTCTCCGCACCATGCATACATGGGGCTTTCGCAATCGCCTCCCTCTTTTTATTCGTCCCTTTTTAATGGATCGACAGTTCAGGGTACGTGTGGGTTCTGTCCTGTCAGACACCTTTCGCCAGGAAAATGGGGTGCCACAGGGCTCCGTTTTGAGCGGCATTCTCTTCGCCATAGCGATCAATCCAATAATGGATTGCCTCCCAGATAATGTATCAGGCTCCCTTTTCGTGGACGATTTTACCATCTATTGCAGCGCGCAGCGTACATGTTTCCTGGAGCGCTCTCTTCAGCGTTCTCTTGACTGTCTTTACTCCTGGAGTGTCGCCAATGGCTTTAATTTTTCTGCCGAGAAAACGGTCTGTATTAACTTCTGGCGCTATAAAGAGTTTCTCCCACCGTCCTTACGACTCGGCCCCGTTGCTCTCCCATTCATGGAGACAACAAAATTTTTAGGTCTTACATTTGACAGGAAACTTAGTTGGTCTCCACATGTGTCATATTTGGCTGCCCGTTCTCTAAATGTCCTTCGTGTTCTCAGTGGCACGTCGTGGGGAGCGGATCGAACCGTCCTACCTCGCCTATATCGGTCGATCGTCCGCTCCAAGCTGGATTATGGGTGCTTTGTATACTCCTCTGCACGGCCGTCCATCTTACGCCGCCTCAACTCCATACAACATCGGGGTTTACGGCTTGCGATCGGAGCGTTTTATACTAGTCCCGTCGAGAGTTTTCATGCTGAAGCCGGTGAATTGCCACTCACCTACCGGCGCGATATGCTGCTTTGTCGTTACACCTGTCGGCTTCTGTCAATGCCCGACCACCCATCGTATCGTTTCTTTTTTGACGACTCTCTCGACCGTCAATGCGGGTTGTATGTCTCTGCCCTGCTACCCCCAGGAGTTCGCTTTCATCGCCTCCTTCAACACCTTGATTTTTCACTGCCTGCAACCTTTAGAGTAGGCGAGAGCCACACGCCACCTTGGCTCCAGGCTCAGGTTCACGTTCACCTTGACCTCCGCTCGCTCCCAAAGGAGGTTACCCCCGGTTCATTATACCACTCCCGTTTTGTCAAACTTCGTTCGAAGTTCATTAATATGACCTTTATTTATACAGATGGCTCTAAGACCAATGACGGGGTCGGGTGTTCTTTTATGTCGGTGCACAAAGTTTCAAATACCGGCTACTTTTTTTACTTTTTATCCATCGTAGCAATATAGTGAATGTCATTTAATTTTTAGTTCTGGACCTCCATTTCACTATGGTGTATTTTATAGACCTTTCTCCACATCCCTGTTTTTAGCTGTCTTCTCTTAAGTTGATTGGGATTGTATGTAGTTGGTTTTTAACTCCTCTCTGTCTTTGTGTTCGGTAGTTTTGGCTTGGGCATGTGTGACCCCAGTTGTTTTTGTGCCCTAAAACAAAACAAAAACAAAACAATTGCAACATGATTTTGGCATTATCCAAGATATTAGCTGTGAAATCTTCTCAGGTTATCAGCCGAGTGGCATCATCATCTTGTTGCAATGTTTCAGTTGATTCCGTATCCATATCTTCAGGTGAAGATGCTCCGGAATCCATTGAAATATTGCGACAAGATGATGATGCCTTTCGGCTGATAACCCAAGATGATTTCATAGCTGAAATGCATCAAGACAGCCTGAAGTCACGTGTGTCAGAAATATTGTTCTATTTAAATGCTCAATGAACTCATCAAAGGCAGCACAGTGCATTGGTTTTCCTCAGTTTTTGTCAATGTATTCCATTGACTTATTTGCCCATCTACACATTCAAAAGTGACAAGTCCATTCCAGTTCTTCAAAGCATACAAAGCCTCTACCAGCTTCCTTCTTGGCCAGGAGAGGACTGTTCCAGAAGGCATGTGTTAAGTTCTGATTGTAACTTTTTGAATTTGTTATCAGTCAGCAACAAAATATGCTGAAGATATTTATTGTCTCTTAATTATGTGCCACATAAGTCCATAAAATGTCCCTTTCACATACACACTGATATCAGTATAATTCAACTTCATTAGTTAATGCTTCTCTCTAGAACCACATAAATTTTCTGCTTCATACATTTTATTTGGAGCATGAACTGCAGTTGTAGGGACATTAATAAGAAACTTAATTCTCATCCTCATCTCCCTGTTAATTTGTGACTGGGTGGAACTCTTGCCCTCAATCTCCCTTCATGCAGTCAGAATGCAGTTCCCTGTGAAGTCGGCGCATCTCTCTCTTACTAGTTATCTACTCACTATTCCAGTAATATGCATATAGGCAATTCATTAATTGCTGTAGAATTCCTCTGATATTTCTAATGTGATAATTGCACTGCAACAGACCTTTATTGGTTTCTTAGTTGCTGGTTTCTGAGTTCCTGGATAGTCATTACCTTGCATGACTCTTCACACCTGGTTGCATATCAGTTTCATTGATACCTTAATTTTGACAGTTGTTGTTTCTTCCGTGTTAAATGTTTCATATTTATAAAACATGACTTTTCCCAAATCTGAACATTCACTTAACGTATGCCACAAACATTTTGTGTTCATCCACTTTTCATGTATAATCTGGTGATCTTATAGTTAAACGGGTTTTGTGTTGTACTAAACATCATAGACAACCCTTCAAAAGGTCAGAGGGGCAGCTTTTTTCTTTTTGTGCTGTAATGTGCAAGCTGATAACTATGAATGGTCGTGATTCTTTTCACATATGCCCTGAAGTGCAAGTGATAAAATAGAATTCATGAGGGAGAAAACTGTGAGAACACTCTTTTGGCTCAATTGTAGTTTTTCATGTTGATTGAGTCTAGCATTTAAACTTCCTGGCAGATTGAAACTGTGTGCCAGACCATGACTCATGCTTTGCCCGCGAAAGGCATAGGTCCCGAGTTTGAGTCTCGCTCCAGCACATAGTTTTAATCTACCAGGAAGTTTCATATCATTCTGGAGTCTAGCATTCTTTATTGGTTTGATTTGCTCAGAATCTTTGTTTAATAGCTATCAGACAAACTGGGCACATCAAAAACTCAAGTACCTTACTGTTATACATGTTCCCGAAGCTAAAAACAAGGAAGACTCTGAAAATTAGCTTTACAGTTCATGCTATTCGAATTCATGCGTGCTGAAAGGTTGGACGATGCCTTCTAGCAGATGTGAGACTCTTTCCCGTCTTCATTCCTTTCATATTTCCTCTTTCTTGCTGTAATTTAACATGGTTCTCTCTCTCTCTCTCTCTCTCTCTCTCTCTCTCTCTCTCTCTCTCTCTCTCTCTCTCTTTCTTCTTCTTCTTCTTCTTCACTCTTTTTCCCCCCACCCCCATCGTATTGACCAACTAGGATCACGTTAACAACTTTAGTTCCTCTTCTTCCTTTGTTGTTGTTTCCTATTTTTCCGGCATTCCCTCATTTTCTCCCCATGAAGTCTCTTCCCTTCTTCTGTCCATGTTTTTCCCGATTTTTTATTTCTTCTGCTTTGAAAGCCTTCCAAATTTAGTATTTTATTTTTAAAATGGTGTCTTTCTGCTATTTTTAATTCTTAGATCTTTTCTTACTTCTGTTAACCATGCTATTGTCAATTTCTTCTTCCAGAAATATAGGAGCATTTGTTTTGTTAGTCTATTTCCATCCACTTCGTTTGGCCATTACTTCAGATATTTTCTCTCTATTTTTGTAGATCTCCTCATTACTTCTTATTTTCCAACTGTCGGCAGAATTTATTGCACCCATTATTTTTCTAATAATCCTTTTTCCAGTACCTCTAGTTTGTCCGTCTATAGTTCATCGTTAGGCATTCAGATCCATATAAACATTCTGGTTGTGCCACTGTGGTGTAGTGTTTTAGTTTTGTTTTTCTAGATATACATTTCTTGTTGTAGATATTTTTGGTCAAACCATATGCTCTTTCCATTTTGTTAATTATTACATCTATTGCAGATTTTTCTAGTCCATTCTGTTGTATAGTTTCTCCAAGATATTTAAATTTATTTACTTGCTCTATTTTACCTATTTGTGTTTCTATGTGTTTTGGTGCATTTTTTATATTTGTCATGAACTTTGTTTTTTCAGCTGATATTTTGAGACCAGTTCTGTTTGCTAATTTTTCCAGAATGTTTATTTGATTAACTGCTTCTGTCAGGTTTCCTGAAAGTATTGCAAAATCATCCGCAAAAGCCAAGCAGTTTACCTTAATTCCATTTGTTTTCCTTCCCAGAGTTATTGGTTCAATTTTGTAATTTTTTAGTTCCGAATTCCAGATCCTTACAATGTTTTCTAGAACACAGTTAAACAGTAAAGGTGATAAACCATCACCTTGTCTAACACCAGTTTTTATTTCAAAAGACTGAGATACTTCTCCCATAAATTTGACTTTTAGATACTGTACCTGTTAGTTTTTCACAAATTATGTTTGCTAGTTTTGATTTAACACCAAATTCTCTAATGAGCTTATCTATCATTTCTCTGTCTATACAGTCAAATGCTTTCTTGAAATCTATAAATGACACTAGTATTCGTTTGCTGGTTACCGTTCTATGGCTAATTATTGGCTTTAAGTTAAAAATTTGTTCTGCACAGGATCTTCCCTTTCGAAAACCACCCTGATATTCTCCTAGTTGTTTTTCTAAAGTATCTACCACTCGGCCGAGGAGAATTTTTGATAATATTTGGTATGCCACTGGCAGAAGTGACACTCATCTGTAACTACTGACATTTTTTTTGGTCTCCCTTTTTATGTAGCGGGTGGATTAATGCTGTTTTACATTCAACTGGAATCTTTTCAGTTTTCCAAATGTTCTGAAAAAGCAGTTGTAGATCCTTTATGATTTTTGGTTCTGACCACTTCAATAATTCTGCTGTAATATAGTCTTCACCACTTACTTTATTGTTTTTGAGTGTTTTGATGACTTCATGAATTTCTGGCTCTGTTGGCGGGAAATCTTCCTTTAGATTTTGAGGTGTCACTGGAAATTCTAATTTATCTGTTGGAACGGGACAGTTTAACAACTTTTCAAAAAAAATTGCTAATATTTCACAGTTTTCTTTATTATTTAATCCTATTTTGCCATTTTTATCTTTATTTTTTTAGAATTTTGTTCTGTTTTTTATTTCTGCTTGTTTTATTTGCTTCCTCCAATACAATTATGTTTCTCTTCATCTGTAATAATTAATGAGCACTTATCTTTAGCCTGTGATTTGGATTTTACACATTATTGATCACTCTGCAGATAAAAATCTTTGTCTGTTAGCCTCCGCTATTACTTCTGTTGCCCTTTGCATTGTGTGTCCCTCTTTCACTTGAGTGATCCAAATTAAACTATGGCAACATTTTCATTAATTTCTCTATGTTTTTCATTTTTTAAAGTTGCTACAACTCGTGTAAAAGACCGGCAGATTTTTTCACTGAACAGTATTATGCTTATTTATTTCAGCTGAGTAACATTAAATCTGAATGACTTTTATTGCACACTGTGCATGTGATGCGGATACACTTATAACTGAAGAAGGAAAATTAGTAATTTAATAGTGCCATGCTAGAAACATTATCCATTCAGTAACTTAACTGTAAATGTGATGTCCATGTAAATACATTCTCTTTCCTCATTGAAAACTCTGTTTAGGAGAATATGCTAAGATTTGGAAATTACATAAACCACTAAAGACCGAGTGATAGAAAAAACTTAAGGTCTGTGAAACAAAGTACTTTGAAAGATTACATGTGAATGAAATTTTTTTTCAACTTGAGGAGCTCCAGTTTTACATTCTGAATTCACTTTACTATTTGAACAAGTTTTCATACAGCAAACAATTTTCTTTTAATAAAATTTAGCTAAATAAATGTATTTAAAATTTAATGAGACCTCTGCATTGTGCCATGCAGGCCTATGAAGGACTCTCAGATTTTCCCATGGAGGTTATAGAAGAGGAAGAAGAGGATGATGACGATAATGATGATGACGATGATGACAGTTCAAGTTCAGGCAGCGGTGCAGAATTTGTACCTTCTGCATGGAACAGCGAGGCAACACCAAATCGTTCTGCACTTCGGAGCCCTGATAAGAGATCTGTGAGTATGGTAGTGACATTGTTCCTTTGGCTTGCTGTACAATTATTCTGCTGATGCAGTACAGTTTTTTAACAGCATGTTGCAACACTGTTTTGTCTCAAGTTGGCATTTATTAGTTTAGAAAATGAAAGCCTTTCAAGAAAAGTCAGTTCTTCTGCTCTCTTTTTTCTATTCTGTGGCAATATAAATTGTTAGTTTTGTTAGGCAGTGCTCATGTCATGTTAGATACTTTCCTAAATTTAATGAGCTAAAAATATATCACTTAACAGACTTCCTACATTTGTTAATGTGGTTGGAATATGGACAACAAAATGAATAATGAACTATTTGACTCATTCTACCTACCAGCTGCATGTCACATCACATAGTAAGATATATGTGGTCTTTTGACGAAGATGTGACCAAAAACTGTCATGTGGTAGATTACCAGTTAACTGTGGTTATCATCCATGTGCCCAGTACCATTGTGGTGATGCCTTTACTTCACTTCAGTTTTGATTTCCTTAGAGCTGCATTGTGCATACTGCATATGTAGAGTAGCTTGTACAAGTTCTAACTGTAAAATGTCATGCCACTTGTTTATTTGTAAATACAGATCTGTATTTCTGTTGATATTATGATCAATGAGAACATCTATATATGCACTTGGCAAACCACTCAGATGTGCGTGACTGAGGATATGTCTCGTTGTACAAGTCATGAGAGCTTTCTCCTATTCCATTCATGTGTGATTCCATTCATGTGTGGGTCACTGAAAGAATGATTGCTTAAATGCCTTAAGTGTTCTGTACTTGGTCTAATGTTGTTTTTTGGATCCCCATGGGAATAATACATAGGAGGCTGTAAAATATCCATAGATTCTTTACTTAAAGTTGATTCTAGAAACTTTCTAAATAGATTTTCAAGGGATAGTTTATGCCTATCTTCAAGCATCTGCCAGTTCAGTTCCTTCATCACCTTTATGGTGCTTTCCCATGGGCATAGTGGGCCTAACAATCCCATGACCTTTTGTGCTGTCCTCCTTTCTATTTGTTGTGTTCCCTGTTAGTCCTAGGTGGTAAGTGTTCTGCACACTTCAGCAGTTTTCCAGGATGAGTCGCACGAATGTTTTTTATGCACTCTTCTTTGCAGACTGATAACATTTCCCTAGTATTCTACCAAAGAACTTCAGTCTGTCACATGCTTGACCTACAGATTGAGACTATTCGATAGTTACATTTCATACCCTGACAAATTATTAAATCCAGATATTTGTATGTGGTAATCGGTTCCAGCTGTGATGTGTTGATATTATAGCCATTGTGAAGTGCACAATTCTACATTTCTGTACATTTAACAGAAGTTGCCAGTATTGGCACACTATTTTGAAATCTTATCAATATATGACTGAATAACTGTGCAGCATTTTTAGACAGTGATTCATTATCGATAGTTGCATCATCTGTAAAAATTCTGAGATTACTATTAATATTGTCTGTGTTGTCTGCAGTTTCATTAATATACAACATGAACAGTAAGGATCCCAATGGACAGTAAGGATCCCAACACATTTCCCTGGGGCACATCAAAAGTTGCTTCTACATCTGATGATGACACTCTATTGAAGATAACTTGCTGTATACTCCCTACTGAAAAATCCTAAATTTGGTCACTAATATTGCTTGATACCGCAAATGATGTTGTTGTTGATGGTGGTGGTGGTGATGATGTTGCTGTAGTTTTCAGTCCAGAGATTGGTTTGAGCAGATCTACCCATATAATCTTCAGCATTCTTCTGTAGCACCACATTTTGAAAGTTTCTATTTTCTTCTTGTCTAAACTATCTATTTTCCATGTTTCACATCCATACATCGCTACACTCCATACAAATACTTTTAGACAAGACTTCCTGACACTTAAATCTATACTTGATATTAACAAATTTCTCTTCTGCAGACACACTTTTCTTGCCATTGCCAGTCTACATTTTATATCCTCTCTACTTCGACTGGTGTCAGTTATTTTCTTCCCAAAATAGCAAAACTCGTTTACTACTTTAAGTGTATCATTTCCTAATCTAATTCCCTTAGCATCACCTGATTTAATTTGACTACATTCCATTATCCTCATTTTGCTTTTGTTGATGTTCATCTTATATCCTCCATTCAAGACATTGTCCATTCCATTAAACTGCTCTTCCAAGTCCTTTGCTGTCTCTGACAGAATTACAATGTCATCGGCAAACCTCAAAGTTTTTATTTCTTCTCCAAGTTTTTAATTCCTACTCCAAATTTTTCTTTTGTTTCCTTTACTGCCTGCTCAATATACAGATTGAATAACATCGGGGAGAGGCTACAACCCTGTCTGACTCCTTTCCCAAGCACTTCTTCGCTTTCATGCCCCTCAACTATTATAACTGCTGTATGGTTTCTGTACAAATTGTAATAGCTTTTTGTTCCCTGTATTTGGCCCCTGCCACCTTCAGAATTTGAAAGAGAGTATTCCAGTCAACATTGTCAAAAGCTTTCTCTAAGTATACAAATGCTAGAAACGTAGATTTGCTCTTCCTTAATCTATTTTCTAAGTTAAGTCAGTATTGCATGACGTGTTCCAACATTTCTACAGCATCCAAACTGTTCTTCCCCATGGTTGGCTTGTACCAGTTTTTCCATTCGTCTGTAAAGGATTAATGTAAGTATTTTGCAGTTGTGAATTATTAAACTGATAATTCGGTAATTTTCACTCCTCTCAACAGCTGCTTTAATTGGGATTGGAATTATTATATTCTTCTTTAAGTCTGTGGGTATTTCACCTGTGTCATACATCTTGCTCACCAGATGGTAGAGTTTTGTTGTGGCTGGCTCTCCCAAGGCTATCAGTAGATGTAATGGAATGTTTTCATCCTCTTCCATTTCCATAATATTGCACTCTAGTGTACTGCCCTTGTTTAAACCCTCTATATACTCCTTCCACATTTCTGCTTTCCCTTCGTTTCTTAGAACTGGTTTTCCATCTGACCTCATGATATTCATACAAATGGTTCTCATTCCTCCAAAGGTCTCTTTTATTTTCTTGTAGGTAGTATCTATCTTACCCCTAGTGATATATGCCTCTACATCCTTACATTTGTCCTCTAGCCATCTCTGCTTAGCCATTTTGCACTTCCTGTCAGTCTCATTTTTGAAACGTTTGTATTCCTTTTTGCCTGCTTCATTTATTGCATTTTTATATTTTCTCCTTTCATCAACTGAATTCAATATCTCTTCTGCTACCCAAGGATTTCTACTAGCCCTCATCTTTTTACGTACTTGATCCTTGACTTCCTTCACTATTTTATCTCTCAAAGCTACCCCTTCTTCTTCTGCTGTTTTTCTTTCCCCTGTTTGTGTCAATCATTTTCTAGTGCTCTCTCTGAAACATTCTACAACATCTGGTTTTTTTCTATTTACCCTGGTCCCATCTCCTTAAATTCCTACCTTTTTTCTGTTTCTTCAGTTTTAATCTACAGTTCATAACCAATAAATTCTGTTCAGAGTCCACATCTGCTTCTGGAAATGTCTTACAATTTAAAATCTGGTTCCTAAATTGTTGTCTTACCATTATATAATCTATCTGAAACCTTCCAGTGTCTCCAGGCCTCTTCCACGTATACAACCTTCTTTTATGATTGTTAAACCAAGTGTTAGCTCCGTTCAAAATTCTGCCAGGCAGCTTCCTCTTTCATTCCTTACCCCCATTCTATATCCACCTACTACTTTTGCTCTCTTCCTTTTCCTACTATTGAATTCCAGTCCCCCATGACTATTAAATTTTCGTCTCCTTTCACTATCAGAATAGTTTCTTTTCTCTCATCATACATTTCTTTAGTCTTTTTGTCATCTGCAGAGCTAGTTGGCATATAAACTTGTACCACTGTGGTAGGTGTGAGCTTCATGTCTGTCTTGGCTACAATAATGCATTCACTATGCTGTTACCGAGCGAGGTGGCGCAGTGGTTAGCACACTGGACTCGCATTCGGGGGGACGACGGTTCAATCCCGTCTCCGGCCATCCTGCTTTAGGTTTTTCGTGTTTTCCCTAAATTGTTTCAGGCAAATGCCGGGATGGTTCCTTTGAAAGGGCACGGCCGATTTCCTTCCCAATCCTTCCATAACCCGAGCTTGCGCTCCGTCTCTAATGACCTCGTTGTTGACGGGACGTTAAACACTAACCACCACCACCACCACTATGCTGTTCATAGTAGCTGACCTGCGCTCCTATTTTTTTAATCATTATTAAACCTAATCCTGCATTACCCCTATTTGATTTTGTATTTATAACTCAGTATTCACCTGGCCAGAAGTCTTGTTCCTCCTGCCACTGATCTTCACTAATTCCCACTATATCTAACTTTAACCTATCAATTTCCCTTTTTAATTTTTCTATCCTACCTGCCCGATTAAGGGATCTGACATTCCACACTCTGATCCATAGAATGCCAGTTTTGTTTCTCTTGATAACAAAGTCCTGCTGAGTAGTCCCCGCCTGGAGACCCGAATGGGGGACTATTTTACCTCCAGAATATTTTACCCAAGAGGACACCATCATCATTTAACTGTGGAGAAAAGCTGCATGCCTTCAGGAAAAATTACGGCTGTAGTGTCCCCTTGCTTTCAGCCAGCAAATCTGTTTTGGTTAATGTTACAAGACCAGATCAGTCACTCATCCAGACTGTTGGCCTCTGCAACTGCTGAAAAGGCTGCTGCTCCTTTTGAAGAACCACACGTTTGTCTGGACTCTCAACAGATACCTCTCCATTGTGGCTGTACCTACAGTAAGGCTACATGTATCACTGAGGCACACAAACCTCCCCACCAAAGGCAAGATTCATGGTTCATGGTCATCCTTTTGAAAATACCTATAGACATGATACTGGGTCAAATGATTTTAAAAAATCAGGGAATACCCTATCTATCTGACTGTCGTGATAGATGGCTTTCAGTATGTCACTTGAGAAAAGTGTGAGTTGCATTTCACATGAAATGTGTTTTCAGAATCCATGCTGCTCCATGGTGCATGTCATCATGTTCAAGACGTCTTACTACGTTTGAGCTCAGAATATGTTCTAAGAATCCAACAACAAATGGATGTCAAGGATTTTGGATGGTAGTTTTGTGGATTAGTATTGTGGATCACTTCTGCTGCCCTTCTTGTAGACGGGTGTTATCTATGCTTTCTGCCAACTACTGGGATCATTTTTTCTTTTTAATTCAAGGGATCTTTGTTAGATTATACTTAAAAGAGGGGTCAACTCAGCCAAAATTTTAGTATGGGCTTTGGTAAGGGTGCTATTGGTTCCTGGAACTTCGTTCAGTTTGAACCGTGTCAGCCCTTTCACAATGACACTGACACTAATATCTATTTCATACATCTTTTAAGTAATGTGAGAACTGAATTTGACTAATACTCCTTGGGTCTCCTTTATAAAGGAACATTTGAAAACAGAATTGAGCACTTCCACTTTCACTTTGCTACCCCCAATTTCAGTTCCTGTCTTGACCACGAGTCACATCAATCACTTACAGGCAGAATTTCTGTCGGTTTTGTGAAAGATCTTTGACAAAATTCTGCTAGTGTAGTCATTGAGGGCTTCACACAATGCTCTCTTCAGAACCAAACACTTTTTTTTTCCTCAGCATCTCTCTATCTATAGCCCTTTGCCTCATTTTACATCCATTATGCAGTAGTCTCATTTCCTTTAGGAGTTTCTTTCTGTAGGAGTTTCTGTACAGTAATAATATACCACATCATGAACTCTTCTACTGGGTGCATATATATTCAGTGCAGGATTAAAAAAACCTTTAAACTTCGGCCATAGTTCTACTACATGCTCCTGTCGTAAGCTAAAAGTTTCAACTGATTAGCTTCTCAAGGTGGGATCCACAGTCATGCAGAATTACTTAAAGGACATCATATTTGCCATTAACTGTGGAATTTATTTATTTCACAATTGCAGTTTCAGCCTTTGGGCCATTTTGAAGTGGTACTACAAAAGATTTTGCTTCAAAACATGTCAGACTTTAAAATCCTCCAAAATGTATACATTTAATCATCAAAAGTAAGAATTTTCACTATGAAATACAGTAACATCAGACAAAAATCAAACAGTGGAAAATCAGGATGGAATGTAACAATATTATGAGGAGGAAAGTTGCTACTCTTCATATAATGGAGTTGCTGAGTCACAACGAAAAGGCTTGTAAAACCTTACTTCTTTCCTGTGTTTCTCTTGTTGCCTTGCAACTTCTTTCCTGTGTTTCTCTTGTTGCCTTATAAACCCCTTACCTCGTGGCTCATACCCCTGTAGTAGACCTAGATGCAAGACCCGTCCCATATGTCCCCCCACCACCTCCTACTCCAGTCCAGTGACTAACATCACCTATCCCATCAAAGGCAGGCCTACCTTTAAAACCAATCAAGTGGTCTACAAGCTAAGCTGCAATCACTGTGTTGCATTATATGTAGGCATGAATCCAACAAGCTATCTGTCCGCATTAATGGCCACCAACCAACTGTGGTCACTGTGGACCACTCTGTTGTTGCTGAACACGCTGCCAAACATGATACCCCTCTTCTCAATGACTGCTTTACAGCCTGTGCCATATGGATCCTTCCCACCAACACCAGCTTTTCTGTACAGCGCAGGTGGGAACTTTCCCTGCAATACGTCCTCTGTTCCTGTAACCCTCCTGGCCTCAACATTCATTAGTCGCTGTGCTCACCCATCCAGGCCCTTCCCTACTCCCATTCCAGCACTACATAGCCCTCATTCCACCACCACGCCCAGTCTCTCTCTCTCTCTCTCTCTCTCTCTCTCTCTCTCTCTCTCTCTCTCTCTCTCACCCCCCTTTTCCGTTACTTCCCCCCTCCCTCCCCACCTCTCCTCTGCCTAATCGGCAGCATTTCACTGTCCACCATCCTGCCCCAGACTTCTCTTTCCCCCCACCCACTCGATACTCCCATCATGCACTGGTACTGCTGCTTGTAGTGTGGTTGCAGTTGCTTGAGACTGTGTGTGTGTGTGTGTGTGTGTGTGTGTGTGTATTAGTGACAAAGGCCATTGGATGAAAGCTTTAAGTGTGAAACTCTTTTTGTTGTGCCTATCTGCGACTCAGCATCTCCGTTATATGGTGAGTAGCAACTTTCTTCTCATAATATTGTTACTTTCCGTCCTGGATTTTCCATTGTTTGATTTAAATTTCTCCCAGTAAAAAACCAGTTCATTGATTCCATTATTGTAGAATTGTTTGCTTTTCTGATGGAACTATACCCTCACCTCTGCTTGCATTGCATCATTACTATCAAAGTGAAGTCCTCGAAGGTATTCTTTAAGTTCTGGAAACAGATGAGAAGTGGGTGGGGCAAGTCATGACTATACAGATGATGATTGATGACAGTTACCCAAGGCATCATATTGTTCCAGATGTCATAGAGTGGGTGTGCGGTCTGAAATTGTCATGCTGAAGGAGAGGATGCTCCATGTGTTGATGAACTTTTGAAATTCATGTATTTAGGAACTCAATTAAAGCCTGTTGTTTCTCATGCACTGACATAGTTACATTACATACTATGATTCAGAACCTTCTAGCAGCACAGGGTTGCATCAGGAAAGTTGACTGAGTAATATGCATGACATGTAACACCTCGACCTGTATTGAGAACAGAATAAAATATTTGGAGGAATTAGTTTTCAGCACACCCTCGTATTTTACATGCTTAATATGAAAATGAGGAGAAGCAGGTATTGAGAACATGACAGCATTTCAGTAAATCACATTGTTAGAAGACACAAGATGTCAAGACCTTAATTCACTGAGAATGCTTTTAATTCTACCTGTGGTATTCACAGTTACTTTTACACTTACAGTCTTTATATAGTCTGTGTACAAATATGCAACAAATTATGTGGTGTACAGTTTGTAAAAAGAAAATAGTATGTTTTTGCATGCTGTCTTTTACAAAAAATGTACTTTTTAAAATGGTTACTAGTTTTTAAAATTTATTCATGCTGCATTGGATAGGAAGATGATGAATTATCTGTAAGTACTGTATTATAAAGCAGTTTTTCTCTTAAGAAAATTTGTTTTTACTGGACAGAGGTTCATCAACAGTCACAGACAACATATGTAATTTATTTTTTATTTTATTATTATTAATATTATTGTTGTTATTATTTATTTTTATTTTATTTTTATGTTATGTTATTTGTGGTTTTTGTAATTTGATGAGAAGGACAAAAAATCTAACTTTGATCAAAAGTAAGAAAAAACATAAAGAATTTTTGATTGTATTTTGTAACAAAACAGAAGATTTGGCCATAATGGTTTCATTTCAGTGGTAAAAACAGGTCATGAAGCTAATTTTTAAGGACCTGTTTATTTCAATGTGTCCTCATTTGCAAATATTTTACTTTGAACTGTCATATTTTATGAGCTAAATGAATTTTTGTATGTGTAAGATGAGCTATTACAACTTTTGTGTGGGAAGAGTATGTTGTAGGCAGAGGTAGTGGGATTGTGGGTGGAGGAGATTGGGAGGTCCCAGTTCATTCATCATCTTCAGTTTTTATATGAATTGCATGCCAGAATAGATTGATTGATTCAAACAGATCAAAAAGTATTATGAGATTCACACAAAAATATTTCTGTTACTATTCTTCATGATTAACATTATTATTATCCAAATGAGCCATTTTAAATGCTATTTACGGTTTTTTAACTTTTTACCCATTCTTAAAAAAAGCCTGATGTCCAGCTAATTAAATGTGCTAATGTCAACAACATTGGTTGGTAGTTACTGCATCTTTATAGAGAGTACTTTCTTTCACTGATTAGTTTATTGACTGGAGGAGATAACAATTTAGGCAGAAGTATTTGTGTGTCTATCTTTTAATAAACATATTACTTCCTTAACATCTAGATTTTGATAGAACTATAACATTCAAGAGGCTAAAACACCAGCCATTTTTTTGCTTGGCATGCAGTAGATGAAGAGAGAATGAAAAATGGGATTTAGTCTTCAATTCCTGTATTTACACACTTTTGTCCTCTTAGAGTGGTTGAGATAGAATTAGTTCATTGTAAGTTTCAAAATTTAGTTGCTTCTCCTATAAGGTGAGTGGTGATGCAGCTTTTGAGATACCTGCATTACTATTTTTTGACACACACAGTGTGGTAATGATATGCCATACTTCATCATGGCACCATGCACTGTTGCAGCTGACTATTTCATTCAGTGTCTCTGCAGCTATTTCCTGTAGATGCATGCAATAGCATTGGTACAGGACTGGATTTTCCTAAACCACTTTGTATTTGCATGTTAAGTGAATTTTTCATTTGGCATGTGTACAACCTATTGTTGAACATGCAACAGATCATCTAATATAGCTGATACTTTTTGCACTGCAGTGCCATGTTTAACCTGTGGTAGTTCACCAGATAGCTTTTTCATAATAAGTGAACTCATTTGATTTTGTTATGATGTAAGACGTTTTCATGGCAGGTAATGTAATACTTTCTTCTTTTGTCTGTGACTACAGGTTCTCTCTTATGGCTTATCCATCTCCCGGGCAATATACCCCCCTGCTTCCTCCCCCTGTTCTTGAAAAAGACACTTAAGGAGAGAAAGACTGAGTCACTTTATTTCCGTATTTACTTGTGAACATCTTGTCATCCGGAGTCCTTTTATAATTATAGACCGCTGAAAAAGATTTACAGTTTTTAAAAGTTCAAGATCCACTAACTTCAGAAAAATTTTCATAAGCACAAAAGCAAATAAACAGTTACGCTGAAAGAGATTTTACAAAAGCCAGAACATATGGTACTCTAATTCAGTTCTATATGATAGAAATATCCGTAACTTAAACACAGTATGCTGTATGGCTTGAACACTGATCTGCACATAATTACAATAATGAAAAGTCCTGTATAGACTATAAAAAGTGACCGAAAAAACAGTCCAATACTCAGCAATGTCGAGTGGCACGTCAAACATAGCGATGGCTTCTTCATATTTCCTTATATGACACTCATTTTCTTTCTGATTAGGACGAAGACCACTCTTCATGAATGGTTGTCCAGAAAGATTGGTGTGACATAGGAGAAGACCGATGACACTCTGTGGCAGTTACAAAATTGGGATTAAATAAGAGAAAGATCAATAACTACAGAGCTGAAGAGAGAGGGGAGGAGTGGATCATGTGTGATAGAGGCAGGGGGTGGAAGGCAAAAGGTACAAAGATGGGAAAAAAGTGGGATGAAAAATGATAAGAGAAGAAAGGGTTATAGTAGGAAACCAGTAAGGGAGGAGTAGAGAATGGAGGGTGGCAGAGAATTAGGTCAGGGGGATTACCAAAACAGAGAATGTGCTGAAAGGACATTCCCATTCAAGCAGTTCAGAACAGCCATGTGGGACAGATACCGTATTTACTGGAATCTAAGCCACACTCAAATCTTATGCCGCACCTGAAAAATGAAATCAAGGAAAAAAAAAATTATCCAAAATCTAAGCTGCACCTGGAATATTTGAGACTTGAAATTCGAGATGAGAGAAGAGTCTTAGACCGCACCTCCAAATCGAAACAAAGTTGGTCAATTGTAACATGAGACAGAATTTAGGTCGAATGGCTGAAGATACAGCTGCAGTAGTTTGGTTCGAGTTGTAAGCTTAACAGTTAAGATTTACCAAGTAGCCATTGCTATGTGTCAGGCACTCTGTCCGTATTTATACGGGTACCCTTCCTTTTTCACATGCTTCGTCTGGTTTGAATCGATTGCTTATTGTGCTTTGATCTGATAAGTGCCGTTCCCTTTGTTATAGGTGTTTACGTCTCTCTAAGCTGAAACTGCGTTATTGTACTGTGTCATGCATTGTTTGCCGCATTCTGATAATGAGTGTTTACGATCTGTAGCCGCTCGCGGCATGGCTTGCTTTTGTGCGCGCTACCGCCACTTACAATTAAAAAAGGAGAGGAATTGTCTCATATATGAAACAAAGGCAAGAGACTGCTGTTTGTTGTTACTTACACTGCTGCTTTCTTTGATAATGATCAACAAGAACCAAATAATATACTGCGTATGATAGAAGATGTTCTGAATGAGAGTTTAGCGAAAAATTTTCTCTGTTTGAAACTCTTTGCAGACGCCTCTTTAGTACATTACATTCTGCACAGAAATTAGAGTCATCTTAGATCTTCATTTCTGACTATCACTATTCAGCATAAGAATTATACGAATATAAACATGACACAATATGTATATTTTTCCGTGTTTGCTGTTGTCTCACTCTAGTTTCATAGTTTATTAGGCAGACAGGATTTAAATGGGATATCAGCAAACACAGAAGAATACACGGCATTATGTTTACATTCTTCTACCTTTTCTTTTAATTTATTTGCTGACGCAGAGGTTTTGGTGCCAATATTTATCATTGTGCGTGCAAAGCATGCCTGTGTAGCACTCATATATTCGACGACAGAAGTTAGTTGTGGCGACACCTACCAACATTTTTCAGAACTTCCACTTACTTTGCACTCGATTCTAAGTCGCAGGTGGTTTTTTTGATTACAAAACCAGAAAAAAAGCACGGCTTAGATTCGAGTAAATATGGTATTGAACAAGTTGTTCAACAACCTAGTGTGGCCTGCAGTGTGTTCTGCAAGTGGGTGATTAAATTTGTCATTGGGGACAGTTTGGCATTGGCTATTCATGTAAGAAGACAGATGGTTAGATCAATGACTAGTAAATGCAGCACAGCTGGAATTTCATGTGTAGCTGTACCCGTGTTTGGATAGGAAATACTTGTGACTAAAATGTTGTATGATGTGATGGACGAGCGGAAGCGACAGATTTTGTAACTAGATCCTCCACAAGAGAATGACTGAATGGATGTAGTGGTCACATAGAGGTAGATCAAGATATTTTGTAGATTGATAGATGCCAGAGTATTACATTGGGGATGACTGCAGGGCTTATATTCTGACATGGCAAGAGATAGTCAAAGAACACATGATAAGGGTAGTACTCCACAGGGTCCAAATTTCGAAGGGAATAGGTTTGGTATCTTTAAGAGGGAAATGTCACAGTATATCTTTTCCAGGACTAGCTGACAGGACATTGTATTTCTTTAGTGACTCTGATAAGTTTATCAGCATATTTTGGTATCCATGCTCTCCATTGAAAATGTGATACCGTTGGGGTAAGTGGGACTTTTTGAAGTAGAATTTGTGACAGTTGGTGGTTCTTATGTTTGATATCAACAGAAGTTTTTTCATGGAAACATCTGAGAGATGGAGAAGGCCCATTTTATGTAATCATCATGTTACCACTACCTCTGTGAACCACCTCCACCCTTCTTTCTTCTCTTCTACCCAGGCAACTGTGTGTAAATGTTCATTGTGCCCCTTAGAACGGGGGGGGGGGGGGGGGGGGGGGGGGTAGGGTAGGAACTGGAAAAGAGAAATAGTTTACCCAGGAGTGAAGGAGCTAGTGGAATATACTTTGTTTCATTGTGCATGTTTGCTCCACACATCAGTCAGCTATAAGTGAATTGTTCATTTTCCCATATGTACAGTAGACTGAAGGTGCAGCAAGAAAGTGTGTTTATACAGTAAAATATTTTAATGCACATACAGGAATAATTTTTCTCTTATATAAAAAATAGTTCCATTGTTACACAGTCCTGTATATAATGTAAGTTAGTGGTTTTATTATTAACTAACTAATTTTGTGTTATTTACTGAAATGGTATCAGAGGAACATTTTATTTAGAACTGAGGCATTTCTGTTTTCTTAAATTTTCAGGAGCAGAAGAAAAATGTATCATTTAAAAAGCAAAAATATCATTGTGTTTATGAATATCCTCGGGAAGTAAGTGACTCAGATAGTGAGGGAATAGAGTCACCAAGTCGCAAGCGATGGGACATGTACCAGCCTCCCAGTGTGGACTACGCTAGCTATGCAGGTTTGTATGAAATGAAAGTTTTCAATTTGCATTTCATTGCTTTCATGCAAGTAATGAACTTGCTTTTTTGTCAAATCTCTATATCAGTATACTGGAAAAAATTGAAAAGATTCTTGAACTTTCTGAATAGGTTTTCATGAAACATTTGATTTCTTTCTCCCAGTGTCTGCTTTTGTTGTCATCTTCAATTAATCCATTGTAATGTGCCCCCACTAACCCAAGCAGTATTCCATTGTAAGACATAGGTATTGTAACAAAACTGAACTCATAACTATGACATTTGTTAAACTTATGTCTTAACTGTGCTGTTTTGCATTTTATATACTCACATATTGTTGTCTCAGGAATTTGTTTGACATGAATGACTCTACTTATGACTAATTAATCCATTAGCCAAAGGTTACTATTTCCTTGCTGTTTGTGGATATTAAACTCAGTAAGATCTGATGGAATATTTATGCAGTATACTGGGTGGGTGTAATTGAACTTTACCTGTTTAACACATTATAACATGGAAACTAATTACCGTATGAGTACCAAACTTGGTAGCATTAATGTCAAGAATATGGGAAAGAGAAAAACTGCAGAATCAATTCAGTTGAAGCACTTTTATGTGCTGCTATGCTACATCTTACCATTATATACCATTACCATTACTGCTACAAAAGGGGCTCAATATGGCATCCATCAGTGTCAGAAGAGTGTGAAAGCACGGGAATGCATTTTGCACAGACCAACTAAGCATGTCTGTAGATATGCTGGCTACCTCTCTTGTTATGCTGTGCTTCAGATCAGCACATTTGTGAATGTTTCCCTGGTAAACCCCACCCTTCAGGTACCCCCATAACCAAAAATCACAGGGAGTGAGGTCAGGTGATCATGCTGGCCAAAAATTTTAAACTGATTGGCTGATAATTTGATCATTTCCAAATGTGTTTCGGAGAAGCAGGTGAACTTCTTGAGTGATGTGCGGTGGGTCCCCCCTGTAGAGTTCAATATGTCTCTCCCCTGTAAGGTGGGTATGACATTCTGGCGAAGCATATCACAGTTGTGGTAACGTTCTCGCTTCCCGTGTCCGGGTTCAATTCCCGGCGGGGTCAGGGATTTTCTCTGCCTCGTGATGGCTGGGTGTTGTGTGTTGTCCTTAGGTTAATTAGGTTTAAGTAGTTCTAAGTTCTAGGGGACTGATGACCATAGATGTTAAGTCCCATAGTGCTCAGAGCCATTTGAACCATATCACAGTAATGCTAGCCTGTCACACTGCATGTCTTTGGTATTCGAGCACCAACTGTTCAAAAAAGAATGAGCCAGTGATGAATGTAGCTGTGAAGCCACACCTTACGGTGACACATTCACCATCCAGAGGAGCTTCATGCACAGTGACTGGAGGTGAAGATCCCCACACTCGGCAATTCTGTGTGTTCCCCTCACCTGTCAGCTGTGGCTGACTTCTTGTGCTGAGAAAGGTGAGAATGGAAATCGTGCCCCAAGCACCTTTCACATACAGTGAATATGATCTACCCCAGCCCATCCTTTACTGAGCCGAGAAGAGCAAAGGAAAGGTATTTGTATGTGGCCAGATTATACTTTAACGTGTTTCTTCAGGATTCTGCCTTATTTCTATCAAATATTTCCAACATATGAAGGGGACACTCCAGAGTCATTGGAACAGCTCCTTCTTCTCTCGATCTTCCGAATGGTCATGGTTTCCCCCTCTTTAAAGCCGTGCTGATCAAATGCAGTTAACATCCATTACCTTTGAATGCAGATTGTAGGTGTTCTGGCTCTTTTGCAAGGTTCTCCCATAAGTTGAGAAAGGTGGTGGTAATTTGATGTGTGCAAATATAAAAAGTCCACGTATAGTCGTGCAGTAAATGGAATGACTGATACACTTTCTGACTGAGACATCTAGAAAGGGTAGCCACCTTTGCCAATTTCCACTATAAATTAGATATCTTCAAGGATTGAATTTAGATTATGTAAAAATTGTACCAGCTCTTCTTCACTGTGGGACCACACTACAAAACCATGATGTACATATGCCAGAAGACTTCTGGTTTAAGACTTCTCCTTGAAGTCTTCCATGAGAAAGTTTTGTGCCAGAGGAGAGAGAGATCTACCCACAGAAACATCATAAATTTGTTCAAATTACTCACTCTTCAATAAAAATTAAGTTACAGAAAAGGCATTACGGAAGAGCACTGTTATATTGGTTTTAATGGGTGACAATAAATCCACAAGAGGGACCCTAGTGAAGAGTGAGAAGATAAAAGAAATTATTAATAAGTCCAATTCATGAGACATAGTAAACTCAGTCTCTTGATAAAGTCAACAGAGTTACAAATATGATGTGAGAATTTTCCGCAAAGTATCTCAATAACAATGCACAGTATCTAGTTATGTCATACTTTAGTGTGTCAATGTTGCCCACGGTAGGATATAATGGTAGACCTTTTGGAAGAAAAATTCTACAATGCTGAAGTTATTCTTTTTGCTGTTGCTGTAGGATCTTTGGATCTTTATCAATCTTTGGTACATTGGTTCACTCAACAGGCTGAAACTCTTCTGGCCATAAACTTAAGGTGGCAACAAAACAGTGGCTTTCCCTTGACCACTGGAAGAGCCATCATGTGAGGATCTTCTTGTAGATTGTATTGTACTTTCCATGGAGGAAATATTACTCTTCTGAGGAGGAACTCTCGTAAGCCTTTCACGATTTACTCCTCCTGCTGTATCGTGGGGAAGAGGACTAACTGCTGCTTCAACAGCACTAACAGGATCAGGTAAAGGCAGGGTTCTAGGCATAGCTATGAAGCTCAAACATTTTCCAAGCACTGATAGCATCATGTTGTCCAACACTTTGAAATTAACTGTGGAACATTAATGACTAACATCTTATGGTGATGATGTTTCTCTGTCAGGTGGGTGAACTTTGATGATTATCTCAAAGAAGACTGCTTACGAACCGTGTCTGACTAGACCCAGTTTACTTCGTCAACCCTCTCCCGGAAGAGGGACTGTAGATTAGATCGAACTTCAGGCATACACCTAGAATCTTGCCTTTAACTGATTTTATTAGTGATAGTGAAGAAGCTTTTATGTACACTAACAAGAGTTTCTCCTTGGAAAAGTAAAGCATGGTGACTTCAGAAAGTAAGGTACACAGGTTGCTAAGACCATTATGCAACATGCATGATGTACTGTCAGAATGTACATGTTCTGGGTTTCCTGCAGAGACAGTTCTTTTGCAGTATGGATAACAGGTGCACCACAGTGTGCAATTGAGATGACATGTCAACTTGAAGTGTCCACCAAAATTAAAGTGCAGAGGACAATACTTTTTTGTGGGCGAAATGTCTAAATTGCACTCACATTCACTGTGAAATTCTGGCAGTATATCGACCGTATGCAACATTATGTCCTTCTGTAGTGTAATGGTGCCAACAATTTTAAGACACACAAATGTGATTGATGCTGATAGAGAACATCAGGGAGCTTTTCAAACAATGAGGATGTTCACACAGTGGTTTTTGAATGGCTCCATGATCAAAGAGCAGATTTCTATCACTGAGGAAATGAATGATTGGTAGAATGTTCCAGTTGTCGTTTACTGAGACCTGGTGAATATGTTCACTCTGAAGTGTATTGTAGCATTCAATAATAATTACTTGGCCAGTCATAATAATATTTAATTTTTGAAATCTCGCGTATTTCCTCCATAGAAAGGACTACACTAAGCAAGCTACAAGAATATCCTCATGTGATGTCTATCCAGTGGATGAGGGAAACACCAATGTTTTGTTGTCAAATAAAGTCTGTGACCAATAGAATTACAGCCTGTTGTGTGAACCAACCTACCAGAAAACTGATAAATATCCTGCAGCAAAGGTAGAAAGAAAATTCAGCGTTGTTGAGTTTCTTCATCCGTTTCACAAGAAGCTATAAAACTCTGTCCCACACAGATTATACACTGAAATGCTAAAAGTTGTGGGATACCTCCTATTATGGTGTCAGACCACCTTTGCCCAATGTAGTGCAGCAACTCGACATGGCATGAACTCAACAAGTATTCAAAGTTCCCTGCAGAAATATTAAGCCATACTACCTCTATAGCCATCCATAATTGTGAAAGTGTTGTCAGTTCATTTTATGTGTGAATCAACCTCTTGAGGGTGCCACATAAATGTTCAATGGGATTCACGTCAGGCGGTCTGGGTGGCCAAATCTTTCACCTGAATAGTCAAGGGTATTCTTCAAACTAATCGTGAACAATTGTGGCCTGGTGACAAGGTGCATTCCATCGTTGTTTGGGAACATGAACCCCATGAATGGCTGCAAATGATCTCCAAGTAGTCAATGATCTCCAAGTAGTCAGTGATCAGTTGGACCACAGGACCCAGTCCATTCTATGTAAAAACAGTACACACCATTGTGGAACCACCAACAGCTTGTTGACAATTTGGTTCTGTGGCCTCATGGGGTGTCGCCAGCTCATACCCTACCGTCAGATCTTTACAACTGAAATCAGGACTTACGTTACCAAGCCACAGTTTTCCAGTTATCTAGGGTCCAACCGATATGGCCACAAAGCCCAGGAGAGACACTGCAGGCAATGTTGTGCTGTTAGCAAAGGCTCTCACATTGGTTGCCTGCTGCCATAGCCCATTAATGCCAAATCTTACCCCCATTGACCTACTGTTTCATACAGTGTTGCCTTTCTGTTACTACTAACAACTCTACACAAATGCAACTGCTCTAGGTCATTGAATGTAGGTCGTCAGCCACTGCATTGTCCATGGTGAGAGATAATTTGGTATTCTTGGCACACTCTTGACACTGTGGATCTCAGAATACTGAATTCTCTAATGATTTCTGAAATGGAATGTTCCATGCATCTAGCTCCGCTTACCATTCCATGTTCAAGTACGTTAATTCCCATCACGTGGCCATGGTCATGTCAAAAGTCTTTGCACATGAATCGCGTGATTATAAATGACAGATTCACCACTGCACTGTCCTTTTATACCTTGTATACGCAATACTACAGCCATCTGTAAATGTGCATATCACTGTCCTATGACTTTTGTCACCTCACAATAAAGTTCTAACATTACACCAGCAGGGTGTATGTGACCCAGGAGATCTGGGAAAAACCCGGGAATTTTTTCATCCAGGAAAAACTGGGAAAATCCGGGAATTTTTTAGAATTCTGATAATTTTTCATTGTATTAGTTTTCAATTAAATTTTTGTGATTTTATTGTATCCCGCTTCTGCAGAATAATACTGCAGCAACAAAACATGAACGAGATTAAAAAAAAAAAAAAACGAAAATAAAACTTAAGTCGCAAAATAAATCGCTTTATACAACAATAAAACACAGTGCTCATACAAGTGTCTTCCAATGGCAAAGTGTGTCAAAGGCTTTAGGAAGACTGTGCAGTGCTTCCTAACAACAAATTGCCTCCGATGAGCGTGACAGTTGTTTACATTAGTTTCATTTGAGTAGTTGCGGGCGGGCTCTTGTGCATATGCAGTGAGTCGCATATGAGTAGTACCTTCTCCCGCTTTTGGCTACAGATGTGTGGCTGGGCGCCACTATCTAATATTGCCCCAGTTCAGAAATATCAGAGATCTGGGGCTGCTCCACAGAGCAGTCTGAGGTGTAGTGGGGAGGTGGTTAGACTACACGTGACCTGTGTTTCCATTTGGAGATTTTGCTATTTCCTCGTCATTTATTGCTCTCACATTAAATGAAAACAAAACAGATTTCTGTGGCTGGGACCTATCAAATGAATTAAAATACATTCGCATAGTTATGGAAGGCTAAAATATGTTACTAGTTTGAGGTTTTATTTCCACTTTTCTGACCGTCAAGCGTTAATTGCCTTGCAGAATAGTGAAGTTATTTTTGTCAATTTGCTAAAGAGATTTGGCTTTTATTAATCTTTTGCACTGAGGCAGTCAATTTATTTGAAACAAAGTGTTTAATTTCACACTGTTAACTAGTTTCAACTGTTTGCTGCATTTCAAGTGCACGTTTTCCTTCTTCTAGTTCGTATGGCATTATGCCATAATAAAGAACCGAACGAGAGATAATACAGTATGGGTACTCAAGAAAATTTACATCTGACTCTGAACATACCAATTATTATTTTGAATTTTAATATGGTTCATGAAATTCCGATGCTCTTGAAGTATCCACTAACGTCTTGTTTCTTTTATGACATAATGCAAGAGCTTTTAACGTTTTACATGTACGAACATGCGGGCTTCCTGCGTCGTCATAACTGTGCAAGCACAGTGGCGCCCATTATCTGGTGCTCACTGGCAACTACTGAAACGAATCAGTTTCTAACAGGTTACGTGAAAATATTGTGAATGGTGTTTTGAAAAGCATTACTTTCAAAGTAAATTTCCTTTTATGCAAAATGACTTATGTGTGAGAATGTATGATGAATTTCTTAAATCACAGAGCATTTGACTCTCATTTAAGAATAAACTCTCTGAGGACGACCATCTAGACGAATTTCGAGGCCAGAAATCAGACATTTACATCGGTATTAAAAAATTTACTGGCACATTTGTGTGATGTATCTTAAAGTGTAACACACTCAAGAAAGATCAACATTATATGTGGAAGCTTAGCTTCTCTTGCAACTTATAAATCTTCGAGACCAATATTATATGTGAAAGCTTTGTTTTTCTTGTGGTAACACTATGTATATTAATTTAAACCATTAACTTTTCTTATTTGTATGTTTGTGCTTCATAAGAGTGATCTTGCTATTGGCTGACTACATCAGCTGGCGAGATCACATGTGCTTCAGAAAGTAACATGCAGTGTTTGGTGGAATTAACATTTGTACCTTTGTAACACAAAAATATGCAATGTACATGTTGCTGCACATGAAAAATATTTCCAAAACATGTACTACAGTGGGAGAAATGTGCTGAGAATGTTAGTGACTGTGTAGAAAAGTAGGTAAAAGATATAAGTTAATTTGTGATTTTCTTTTGTTTTGTTACCTATTAAACTTTTTGATAGTAAAATTAATGTGTGTCGCTTTCTGATCTTTCATCATAGTTTCTCTTCTCTGCTAACAAAATATTTTGTGAAAGACTTTGAGAGGAATGCACTAGATTTGGAGGAACTTAAAGCAGATGTCTTCTGACAAACTTCAGATGATACTTTTATACAGAGGTGCTGACATAAAAATGTTATTTGGTGGGGGGGGGGGATAGAATCATTGTGGTGGGTACTTGGGTACTGCATGTGAGAGATAACTTCACATTTGTTTACTTGTGGCCAATGTTTTTCATGTACTGAATGCTCCCAGTGGCAAAACCGGAAGTTGAAATACCACCTATCTGTTTTGACCCATGACATTATCAAGAGAGTGGATGCCCCTATTTTAAGCATAGCCAGCATGACAACCATAATTTCACTTATTACACCCATGAACTTTGTAACTGCAGCAAGAACATGAAATTAACAGGGCAAACACAGGATGTAGGGGGTTTTGGGTGGTGCAAACTAAAAATACGACGCCAGTAACAGTCAATATTAACCCAAAAATTAAACACACAAAGTTGGCAACCAAAAAAAGCAAAACAAATGGTATAGTAAATTTTGTTTAACAATATGAAGATCACGATACCAGGAACCACACAAACTTGAAAATACGATTATCGCAAGTTTTCCTTTATCTATGTTGCTCAAACAGAGCCCTTGATACCAAACAACCCTCATGCATCTCAAAACCTAGTATTGCAAATTTTAAATGATTTACGTAGTTCAAACATAGACTGCGATAACAGAACCATAACACTCATATCATCAAATGGTTACCCTAGCTAGGTAAAACAAAGCCCATAGTACACCAAGGAAAACTCATTCCCATAACTAATACCAAACATTCAACCTAACAAGTGAAGACAAACCAAAACCAATCCTGGTCTAACACAATTACAGAACACTAACAATAAAAACCCTGAAACTCCTAGAAACTTGCATCATCACCTATTTTGATATACAAACACTACTACAAACATATACACACATACCTCACTCCCTCAGTACATGTATAAACAGTCCAAATAACTGCAAGAACTTGATAGTGGACAATATATCTTTACCCACAGCCGCATACAATGAGCTCTCAGTAAATTTATTTGTCATACCCAAAACTGGCAGAAAAGAAAAAAAAAACATTAAATTTCCAGCCTTAAACAACACATATCACTTATAATTCTAAACACAAGTATGAATCCACCAGCCACAATTCGCAAAATCAAAGTAACTCACTAGCAAACCAGCAAAAACAATTCCAACCACAATTTCACAGACCAAGCTAAGAAAATGAAATTACTGATACCAATTCAAAACATAAACATCCAACTCAACGGAGCATCACAAAATGCTACAACATACCATCTACAGACAAGATCCATCTTGAAAACCCCGTATCACCAAGATGCCACACAGCGCAACCCAGTTATGTCATGGGTCAAAGCCATCAGGTGGTATCACAGCTATTAGTTGGCTCCTCCCAATCACCCAGTGACATATAAACACCATAGCAGCAGCACCAAATGATGCACAAAGCTATTTTTATCACTTGAAGTGGGTCAGTTCTTTTGCAAGACAACTACATAAATAAATACAAGGAAGCATACCTTAATTATTGGCAGCAATGTACCCCTTCTCAGTTCATTCCTACATGTGACTTCAACACATATGCCACCAAGGTCAAGTTTCATCGATATTGATGTTGAAAAGGGCAATTGCATTAAGACAATCCTGTCTCATTACAGACTGAAAAAAACATTCTCACCCTTTGCAGACAAGAAAGTGATCGCTCTGCAGTATAGGATGTTATTGGAATCATCAGCAGAAAATAATAGCTCTGTGGTATAGAATGTTATTGGGATCATCAGCAGTATATGTATGAATTTCACTAGCTCCAGCAATAAGTCAAGTAGGTGTCTTTACTTTTTTAGATATTTCAGTTTTTCTGATGAACTAATGTTTGCAGAATCACTACTGTGCATAATTTCATGAAACAAGCTTCAGTAGAGAAGCAAGCATTACTTGTCTCTATCTGATTCATAGAAAAATAAAATATTTTGAATGTCTGTTGTCATGAAGAAGAAATTGTACAATTTGGTTTACAAACTTGAATGATTGTGTGTTGAAGGATGATTCCAAGAAGTTGATGGACAAATCGATTATTTCATAATAAAATCTTCTATATTTATTGCATACTTCATTGAATGTATATACAGATGAATTGTTGGAGTCGTCCTATTTCACAAGGGTTTTTCTTTTATGTGTTAGTTTTGGGGAATCTGTGTCCATACCTTTACATTGTGATAAATGATTCAAAATTATTTCTAATAAATTCATTCAATGTTATAAGGTTGCAGATCACCTTATTGGCCTCCTCTAAGTGTAGGGACTTCCTCTGTAGCACTGTGATCTCCATGTCAGTGTGATGAAACAGTTTTACAGGAACAAACAGTTTTACAAAAACTGATAATGTGAAAAAGAAATCAAAATGTCTAAACTGTAATTTTTTTGAAACATTTAGAAAAAAATCTGAAGTTCTGTAGAGTCAAAGAAAACTGAAGACATCGCCAAGTACCTTATGGCCCACCCAATAGGACAGAGTGATTTCAAATTTGTAGAGGCATCTGCCTTTAAATGAACAAAAAGATCTAATCTCCTAGTGAACCTCTAACAAACTGTACTAAATGACTTCATAACATTCAGTGCATTTTGAAATTCTTGGGCTGCTTTCGCAGTGTCTTTTAGTGTTCAGTTTAAAAAGTGTGCAAGACAGTACACAAAAATCTCTCTTCTCAGTTTCTGTAAACTTGCCTTGGACACCATTAGGGTATAACCCAGCCATCTTAGCTGTCCCATTATAGCACTGGACTCCACAGTTAGACAGAGGCAAATCAAAACATATTAAAATATCGATAATAATTTTCTAAGAAGTGTTTGACTTAATATAGTCAAACTTTCATTTTGTACATCACAGACTGTTCATAGTCAAATTTTTTTTTCATCACAGACTGTCCATTTATAAGTTTTGCACTGTAGCCTGTTTCATCAATATGCAACCCCTCCATTACTAAGTAACAGAGGAAGTTAAGATTTTTGGTAAGCAAGCTTGGTTTTCTTTCATTTGTGTCAGTTTTTCTTTTAAAATCTGGCTAAATACATTGACATTTGATTTTAAGGATTTGAATTTCAGTACAGCTTCTCTATGACTGCACAATGTTTCAGGACTTGCAACTTTTCTACCCACTTCTTCCATTTCAAAAAAAACTAGTTGTTATGAAAGCTTTTTCCATTTTATAAGAAAACTGAAAACAATTTTCTTCAATGCTTGTGTGCCAATTTTGCAAAAAAGTACCATCTTTTACTTTTCAGTTATTATTCATGTAAATTACTGGCTCCATGAGGGCTGGTAACTGTGATGGTTTTTTCCTACAACAGTGTTTTTCTGTCATTTTCACCCATGGCACCACTGACACTAGGTCTAGGTTCACCATCACTAACACTTGGCACAGTAGCATTTATCTTCCTAATTAAAAAAGGTCCCATTTTAAATTGGGCATTGTAGCACGAAAGACTGACTTATAATCTGAGCAAGTCACAGTAAAACTAGCTGACTGGCGATGCTGTCCACTGTGTGCTATATTAGTACAAGCAACTCAGATGAGATGATAGGAGGTTTGGGCATAGACTACTAATCAGACACTTTTACTTGGTCCCTCTCTGACTGGTGAAAGTTGTCTGACTTTGGTCCACTCTGGAAAATTTATGATCAGTACCAACACTTGCTCCATAACAGTATTACAGGCAGTAGCAATAAGTAGCCATTGTGTGATTAGTGTTGATTCACAGGCAGTATTGTTCCAAGTGATCATCAGTACTATTCATAAACATGCATAAAGAATCTTTACCCGTACCTGGTCCTTCTAGCAACTTGTCATGAACTTTTGTGTCACTTCTGCAATGCAGCACCATATTACACATTCATTTCTTTTATCAGCTGTAAGCTGGCTACCTTGGGAGAATGAGGGCAGCCAATGACCTACGGGCCAATCGTAAGCTTCCACCCCCAGCATGCTTCCATATAGCAGGTTTATAATCAGTACAAGTGCAGGGGAAATCCCATCAAGACAGCTTGTCACGTGCGGAGGTAAATGCAGTAGCAGAGATGAACTTGTAATAGCTCATTAAATCGGCATTTATTTCATGTTAATGATTACATACTATTATGTAGCAATGTACATGATAGTTTTAATAGATTTCTCAGTAAAGGGAGGAGGGGGTGAGAAATGCACATTTGAATGGTGGGAGGGGGAGGGGTGGGAGGTGAAACCACTACTTATAAATATTGGGGGGAGGGGGGGGGGGGGGGGAGGCCCCTAATTCTAATTATCAGAGGGGCAGGGGCCACAAAGTACCTTCGCATGCCTGAGTCTCACTTCTGCTTTTGTAGTGAAGCCTCATAGTGAAGAAGAGGCGCCACAATTTTCACATCTAAATTCTATCCCAGAGAATATCCAGTTTACGATGGAAGTGAAAAAAGTCTACAGTTCCTAGATATCTTAGTCATTCAGAAAGTGGATTGATCACTAGGGCATTCAGTTTACCATAAGCCTAAATATAAAGCCCTACATTTGCAGGCATCTAGCTGACATTGCTCTTATCAAACTATGAGCATCCTTTGGATGTTAATACACTGGGCACATGCTGTAACTGCGAGAGAAAGCCTTGCATTAGAGCTGGAACAATTACAGTCTGTGGTGAAAGATAGTGGATATACTCGACAACAGATCAGCACAGCTTTAAGAAGGAAAAATCATGACCGCTTACAAGATCGAGAGGAGAAGGAACTGTTCAAGTCCAAGGCCTTTTTTTCATATGTTATCAACTATCTCACTGAAATTAGACAGAATCTTGAAGAAACATTATGATAAAGTAACCTTCCATTCACCTACAAAGATGTGTGCTTTTCTGAGCATGGTAAAGAATAATCTGGGTTTGCAGAATGCTGGAATCTGTGGAATAAAGTGGCAGTGTGGCAAAATCTACATTGGTCAGACCACACACAAATTGTGCGAAAGGTGCATGAAATGTGATTGCCACACACGTGTTTTGCAGCCAGCAAGTCAACAACAGCCAAGCATTGCATCTCCAAACGACATTCTATGGATTATTCTGCCAAGGAAATCTTGGACACAATGATTAAATTATTAAGGAATGTTTGTTGGATGATCTTATTAATCAGGAGGAGGATTATTAATCAGGAGGAGAAGATCAACTGGATAGCTGTGAGACCCAGTGATTTATTTCATGTCTTCAGAAAGACAGCAGTTTACACTTAATGAAATGTTTAGCCACAGTTAATTTTATTTATTATGTTGACATTCTGCAGTCCTGCAACTCAACAGAGGAACTGCCTGCAATATCACCATTGCGCATGGGCCTGCACACTCAACAGGAGCATTATTTAACAGAGGCCACTTATTCAGCAGTAACCTATGTGCACACACCTTCATGCCAATTGTTGGTATAAACTTAGTGGCATGCACCAGCAACCTCCAGTATAACTCGTGCACCTGAAGATGAATAGGTGACAGCCAAAATATCATAGCAAGATGTTGATGTCACCTGGTTGCAATCCTTGGAAACTCACGGAATACTTGTGATGCAGGGAAGACTTCAAGAATCACATCAGCTACTATGTTAATCAATTCTGCGCACCTATGACCATATTATTGCAGAAAAGTATTGCTGACAGAAGGATATATTTATGTGTACAATGTTTTTAACATAATGGATTATAAACAAGTTAATCATAATATCAAGAAATAGTTTCACTGCTGTTTGCAAGTACGGACTGACGGAAGAGCCAGTGCGCATTGATACCTCATCTGGTTTACGTAATCACATGACTTTGTTATCAATCACCTGTGGTTGGTTTCTTTGCCAAAATGAAATGCTATGATATGTGACACATGGTACAAAATTCCTTTGGGAATGATTAATAAGTTGTGTACCTCCAATTAATTGTTAATTAGAGCTGGTTTGAGGCAGTATATGGTGCTCCATTTTCAGTGTCAGATTAATCCGTCTGTTATGTTGTTTTTTTATTATTTTGATAACCATCCATATGACACTAGAAATTATAACAACTTATCTGGAGTTTTTTTTAATCAGATTGGGACCTAGTGTTGGAAGGTGATGTGCCAGAGCAGTTAAGCCAAGATACTGATGCAGAACCTGACGTCAAGAAGGCATCATCTATTGAGCAGTTTGACTTTTATAAGCTGAGCAGCGTGGATTACGACTTTGCCTCTGGTATGACAAAGTTTATCATGGTTTAAAATGTTCTAATCCTGTTCTGATGTGGTTGTTTGTAACATCTTAGTATAGTTCATATGTTAAGTACTGCAGTTTAATTTTTAGGAAATATATAGAGATAGATGTAGTTGGAAGGGTTTTCATGAACATAGTAAATTCTTGATTTATCACCTTATGTTGGTGAAACCTTGTTTACACTGTGCCGAAAATACCTATACTGTGTCCAACATTTTGCAGTTGTCTAATTTTTAAGTTTAGACATCTTTGTTGTGCCTTTACTCCCTTGCAAATACCAGTCCTCTATCCATATATTCATTTAATAAGTAATAAAATCATGCATTTGTAAACCTACTTCACAGTATGATTTGTACAAGACAGTGAAATTCTCTGTTGATGTTTCTGCAGAACAACATGCACTGTGTGACGTATCCTCATTAGCCTTCATGTGGACTTCCTCTTGCAGACTAAAATTTTATATTAATTGTGTTAAAAGTTAAAAAAAATTAAAATAATTGCAGCCACAGAAGGGGGAAGCAACACCATAAACTTTTTCTGAATTGCTTGTATGAGAGGGGAGTGGGGTTGGAGGTGCAGGGGATGACACACAGTATGTGGTATGGCCACATAATGTACTAATTCTGCTGCTTATTACAAGTATTGCACTGCTTTTTAATAAATGGACCAATTGCCCACTATCAAAACTGTGCCCAGAATCAAGATTGACCATCCAATAGAAGACCACAGCATTGAACATATGGTCATCTTAAAAAGCTTCTTTGCAACCAACACTATAGAACAAACCCCCTGCCAACAAAAACAAACACAAACACAAACACAAACACAAACACACACACACACACACACACACACACACACACACACACACACACAGTGTCTCAGAATTATGCAGCTGAGAGAGTTAGGTTTATAGGTCAGAATTAACAATTCTTCATGTTCATAAACTGTATTTTATTTTCTTGGCAGAAATTTTGTATGGAACAGACATTAATTTTTCCTACTTTTTTGATAAAATCCTTTGCTCTGTAAACCATGTTATAATACAAGGAAAAAACTTCCTTAAAATGAGAGTAGCAGTTTCTGGTTTCACACTATGTTGGAACTACTGTCCTAAATTTGTATTGTGTGGAAGTGATACTACTAGACATGGTAATGTGTTAATGTCAAACTGCTTTCACACTAGAAAAATTAGTTCCAATTGCAGCCACCAGATAAACATCTGGCAGTGTTCATTATCTGATAGATATCTCCAGTTCTCATGTGGAACAAACTGCGTGTGCACAGTTAATAATAAAATCAACATTTTGCTTTTGTCAGTTGTTTGACCTTTTCTGCCCGTGTCCCACTTCTAATCCATTACATATGAAAACATATCCTTATGTCTGTCTTGCATTCACTTCAACAGATTTGCATCTGGTGGCCAAAATTGGAACTATTTTTTTTTTCCAGAGTATATCAATTCCGTACGAATGCATTAGCATATCTACTGAGTTTCACTGCCTTTTGATAATTACAGCCCACACTGGATCTCCACGAGTTGCTGCACTTCAATTATAGCCACCCAGTACAAAATTTAAATTCATTTGAATAATAGCATCATGAATAAATATTGATTTAAAATTTAGAACCACATAGGCTCAGTTGCAAAACTGGAAAGTTGATAAAAGATTATAAACTACAAGAGGTAGAAAATTTAGAATATCTGATCTAAGCAATGAGTGCTGATCTATGTGATCAGGGAATAGGTACACTACAATCAGCCTGACAGTTAAGAAATATTATGCCATTGAAATGATTTTTATTGGTTCAAAACATTATTTAAATTGAGAATTGGCATCAGTTCACTGGCTAAATTTTAGATATTGGACAACGTCTCAACATGTATAGTGAGCAAAGTTGCTGTGGAAAAAAGTTACAGCTGTATTGTGAAGAAGAGTGATTCTAGTGACTGCGACAGAGAAATACCAAAGCTTTCTGTATGTATATTAAGCTTGCAGCAATTGGTGAATGTTGCACCAAATGATTTCATTGTTTGTACTATGGGTACAAATGATAGGAGGAGTCAGAAGCGTGTCTGGGATCCCGACAGAATTTTTTAAAGAATTAATGAATCTAAAAACACTATAATCACATAGTTTTAATCAAATGAAACTATATGGCTCCAGGCACCTTTTCAAGTCTCAAACATCTATGCTGTTCACCAAATTTTATGGAGTATACAGTGTTATGGAGTTTAAGATGCACCTTAATTTTTTATCAATTTTTTAAAAATAACATTTTTACCAGTTTTATTATTAGATTGGAAAGGCAGACTAAAAAAAATTTCTTAGTTTATAAAACTGAAGCGACCTTTAAAATCCCTAAAAATCATCATCTGAACTTTCTTCTTCTTCTTCTTCTTCTCCTCCTCCTCCTCCTCTTCATCATTGTTGTCCTCTTCATATATAAGATGGTCTTTGCTGCCATTGAGAGCATTACTTATGCCACACATCTTGAAAGATTTAACAATAATGTGTTCTTTCACTCTAGACTGTGATTGTTTTATCCACTGACACGCTTGTTTGATTATAGATCATTTTAAAGTTTCCTTCAGTGTGAATACATGTTGGGTCTCATCCATCAACCATTTGTTCAATTCCTCTCTCATGTACACTTTAGATGGTTTATTTGTCTTCAAGAGGTTGCAGTTGTGAAGCAAGCCTTCCCAGAGTAACAGCAAGCACTGTATTTCCCAGTCTCAATTTCTTTTTCACAGATGTTTTCAAATGACTGCTAAACTGATCTAGCACAAGAAGAGAACTCTTTCTTCAATAAAGCACTTTTCTTCGTCTTCCACACACTGTTAACCCATAATTTCATGCCAATCTTGTTAATCCAATCCTTGTCATGTATGTAAACACCACCACCCAGTGGTATTTCAGAAGGTTTTGGCATTGCTTTACAGTTGAAAATAATCCTTGGATTAAGTTTAGTACAGTCAGCACAATGTGAAAGGACAACAGTATAGTTCATTTTTTCATATCCTCTTCTTTTTATAGTTATAATTTTAGGACCTTTCATGGCAATAGTTCTCTTACTTGGCATATCAGATGTCAGAGAAGTTTTGTCCATATTCACCATTTGGCTTATATCCACACTGGTTTTCTTTCGATGTTGAATAATAAAGCGATGAAAAGATAATATTTTATGTTCATACTCTTGTGGAATTTCCTGAGATATTCTGGTTTTGGTTCACATACTTCATTAGGCTGTAGCACCAACCAAGTCCAGCCTTAAAGTCTGTTAATTCCATTAAAGTGCTGTATTATGAACATATATTTGCATAATTTTTGTATTAATTCCACTGTCATTTTGGCAGTGTCCTTGAATCCATTTCAATACATCATCATCTAGTTTTGGCCATTTTACATTTGATCCTGTATTTGCACAGTCATCCTCATTTTTTTCAATTCTTCTTTTCCAGCCTGCCAACTGTGAATGGTTTTTTTCTGCTAGTGGAGGTCCAACATGCTGCTGCCCAGCTGCCCTGTTTCCATGCTCCATATGCTATTACTTTCAATGTATAGCCCGCATCATATGAATAACTTTTATTTTTTTCCGTTATGAAACTAGCTACTAACAGAAATATTCTAATGTTACCAAAAACACAAATCACATTTAGTTCAAGTTCACTGGCACCGTAGACTGCAATGATGTATCATAACCTAGGTAGTGTAATGAGTTCGTGCTGGTAGGGACGGAGGGAGACAGTGTCAGCCAGCTTGTGAAGCCCAGCAACTTTTGTTCATCACATCGGTGCACTGCTGCTGCCAGGTAAATCCAGTGTTGCCAGACAGAGAGAGGTTTCCCACAGCATCGAGTATATAGCGATTTTTAAGACTGGTGGGAATTTTAGATCAAACACTGGGCATTTTTATATTAATTTTGAGAATAAGATGCACCTAAATGTTTGAGGAAATTTTTTGAAGAAAAAAGTCCACAAGATATGGTATATGCAGACTGAAGTGATGAATGAAAATATGTACAAAGGCCAGGATTTGAACCCAGGTCACCTGCTCCTAGATGGCTAACCACTCCATCTCTTCAGGTTGTTGAGGATGTAGTAACAGATTCTATAAACAGGCTAATTATCTGTACACACAGAAACAAACTATTATCAAACAAAATCAAAATTGCCTGCATTCTCTTCTCAGTGCCTCCAAGAATCATCCTACCTTCATGGAGCCCATGCAAATTGATGATGGAACAGTAGATCAAGTCAGTGGGATTCAATAGAGTGTGAGCAGGCAGTAACGTAATATGGAGTATTCATAGAGAAAAAGCTGCTAAAGACTTTTGAGCAGTCTGTGCTATGTTTTTCAGATTCTTAATAAGTTCTGTGATACATAAGAACTAGAAACAGTTTATTTTGCTTTAGTACACTTGATTCTCACTTATGAAATACCACTTTGGGGGCCAGTGTTTGGTAAATTTTTTGTGATGCAAAATAGGGCTTAAAGATAATGAAGCAAGTTCTCTCCATACTTCCACTAAGTGTATTTTCCAGGTATTGAAAATATTGCCTGTTCCCTGCATTTATAACTGAAAACTGTGACCTTTCTTAATAAGAACCAATAAATCTTTTCATTATCATAATACTCATTCTAGTGCAGACATTTGCATTATCAGTCAAAGACTGACCAAAATTTTGCTTCATGGTAGAAATGTGGGCATTGTGCTGTACAATTAATTATCTGTATCAGTAGGGAAAATAGAAACGCATTTGGGAATAAAGTGAAAAATATATTTCTTAGACATTCTTTTTATTCTGTTGTTGACTGATTAAAATCAAATTTATTCTAACAATTCTTGTAATGTTAGTGAACCATGTTGTGACTGTACTATAGTAAAAGGTGTCCATAAATTGTCTTACAACTTAAGACTTTAATTCCCTTAAAACAACACTAGATATTAACAAATGGTTTACAGCATGTGATAAGACAATTTATAAAACTTTGTTTTCTCATTCATACATGTCAGTGTGTACACCCTTAGTGACTAGTGACCCCCACCCCCCTCTCAACCCCCACACCCATTGCCGAGGTTGCTAACGCATGCTTCTGTGGTGGTGCTCCACCCCGGAGGTTAGCCAGTTTGAATCCGGTGGTGGGAAAATTTTCACTGCCAATATTTGGCCGGGAAGGGAAGGAGAGAGGGTGGCAAAGTTCCTGATCATCAAACTTTGTGTCAATGTCCTGGTTTCAATACCAAACCTCTCAGCAGTGTCTTGTGAAGTGAGGGCATGTTACACTGTTGATGGTGAGCCATCAGTCAGATTGGGAGATTAAGCATGGTGGTCCCCTTGGCGCAAGGATTAGACTATGTGGCAGCAGCAGCAGGTTTTACCATCTCTCATCATCATCATCATCATCATCATCATCATCCAACACAATCATTACATTACACTACACACACACACACACACACACACACACACACACACACACACACACACAAAATATGTATATGTAGTATTACAAATATTCTAATGGAGCATGTCATAAATAAACAAACAAAAAAGCAAAACACCTTAGTGGCATGGATAATGTCCAGTAAGAATTCCATTTTTCTCCACATATGATCAAGATCTCAACAGTGACATGTTCAAATGCAAATGGATGCCTTAGAGTCCTGTAGGTGGTTCTGTACACCAGATCATTTACAAAATCCCACAGGAGGAAGTCCAGTGCTGTGAGGTTTTGGGCATTGGCTGGACGAACCAGCCCAATCACTGAGCTTTTTCCTGTGGTGTCCACAGTTTCACCTGTTGAAAATCGTTTGTTAATATGTAGTATAGTTTTAAAGTTACATTGTAAAGATAATTTACGGATACCATTTCCCTGAATTTATAAGTTTATGGAATAGTATATAACTGGCCCGAGTTTCTTATTATGAATTTATTTTTGTTTTAATTTTTAATGTCACTAATTTGCAGTTAATTAAGTTTTAAATGTAAATCTAGTCTGATGAAGTGTGTTGTTCTCAGTTAAGAGTGTATCATCTCACATAATCTTATCTGTTTAGCAATGACATATAATTTATAGTTTAAAATTTGTATCACATACTGTAAAGTGAATTTTGTTCAAAAACTTCAAGTTTATCCAGTATCTTTGTATGTCTTTGTACATGTAGGATCTAGTGAAACAAATAATAGTAATAATAATAATAAAGATGCATATTTCACAAATTGAACTCATACAGCCTGTCATGCATTTTGCAACCAACAGTCATGCTTCAGAGTTTCAGATATTCTCTGCCATTTATAGCGTAAATTGTGCTCTTCTGCAGCAAATATGGAACTTCAGATGGCTATATACTCACCTGTTATGTAAATATGTGACATGTTATCCAAAATGTCATTAAACACAGCTAGTCCTTTAGTTCACTACTCCAGTCAATTCACAACCGAGAAGAAGCAGTCATCTGTGTAAATGTATGCTTTTGCCACCAGTGGTAAAGACTGAAGAACAGGTTATTTCTATCACTTGAATATGAACAACAAATAGAAACTACATTCCCAGCAGTTTCATTCAAACATTTGAAGCTCGTTAGCTATTCAATGTAAACCACCTGTTGATTAAACTTTTTTCTTCACACATTGACTATATCTCCCAAAGTGTTGCGCATTATATCTAAGACGTCTACTTTTACTTAATCACAATAAAAATATGCAGCAATTTAAATATTAGTTTTCACATAGTCTAACTTAAAAATGTGTTGTTTGTGCTTTAAGCTTTGTGCTTATATTAATGAACATTGAAATCCATAACAGTAAAAAGAATTTTTTTTTCTAGGTGCTGTTCCTGAAGACAGAGAATTTTTTATCAGTAGTACAGCACGTCCATTCCAGTTCAATCCATCAAGTACAGACTCACTTGTTGGAAGCAATGTTAGTCAGTTCTTCCCTGGTAAAGAGTCCATCTTAAGCAGTGTAAAAAGTTCGGATTGTACAAATTTGGAGATACTGCCAGTTCCAAGTGTTTGTGATAGTGAGGCTGACCACACAGATACAGTGAATAATGGTACCTGTGTGACAGAGACTAGTCCCCAAAAGATTCAGACACAAGGTGTTACAGGTAGCCCAACAAAGTTGGAATTCAAGGACAAGAAATTTCCATGGAATTCATCAAAAATTGAGTCGAAAGATAGACTGGCTACCGACTCTCCTACATTAAGGCCCAAACAGGGGATGCCTTTGACAGTTGATAGGGTAGCAAGGCCTGATGATAGGGACTCTCCCCCTGAACTGCTATCGCCGTCATCTCCTTTATCCCCTTCAGGCCTTGGTGAACTGAGACATACTCGTGATCGCCTGAAGCTTGACTTGCCGCCTAGTGGATCTCCCTTCCTCCTTGACCCTCCAAGTGGTGCTAAACGCAGATCTCTGGTGGAAGCTGTTAAAGGAGAAGCGTCGCTGCTTGACAGTGGAGAAGAGACTGAAGACAGTGGGATTGAGTCCAGCAATGGCCATCGCAGTGGAGATGTGATTGAGGGATCTGGTCACATATAAACTGTTGTGACACTTCCTGAGAACATTGAGTGGAAGAAAATTTTATATCAGTTGCTGGGAAGCTGGCATTCCCAAGGAGATATAAATTTTTGAAGGCTGTGACCATTGTTAGTTAACAACAGAGCACCTTACAAGAAAAGGTGCAGTCATGAGACTGTAGTTTGTTAACAGAATTTTCATATTAAAATTTAATCAGGTTGAAGGTGATTGGTTTGACAAGAGAGACCAGTGCACTGGGGCATGCAGGGCTTACAAAGGCTCTGTTCTCATTGGGGTGTTCCTTCCCCAGGGGTGCTTTTTCAGCACGAGTTTAATAAATGTTATATATGTTTTGGCTCAGGGGTTAATTTTTGTTTAACCCATGTGTAGGGTCATATAAACAGTCTCTGTACACTGTGTGTGCATGTTCGTTACTTTAGATGAAAGATTGTGCAGTAAAGGTGAAGCTGAATTCAAGTGACTCTCCCTTCTAGTTAGGCATGACAACAATTTTCTCTACCACTGATTCAGTCTTCATTGGACTGAGTATTTGTTCTGTTAAAGAATTTAAATTAGAAATGGTATTGTAAAGTAGTGCATCAAAAAAATAAAAGAACTTATTGATTAGTTTACTGAAGTTTGCTAACAGAGAAGTTGTGTTAGCAACTTGTTTACCTCTAGAAAGGACAATTCTTACGCAGTGTCTTAGTTAATTTTGTAACTATCATTTCTGAAAAAGCACAGTGAACCTATCTTTAAACATATTCGTGGAATTACAAAGCTGTACCAGCTCTCTATCAGGACATCCTGTAAATTTCAAAATATAAAAATGACAGCTAAACAGTTTGTGATTATGTGACTCTGACTGTATCTGTGTATTCTACACAGTTACATCAGACAGTAGTGAATATGATGTAAATGTTCAGTCTGTTTGTGTTTACCAAGAATTTATGATTTATAGAACACAGTGCTGTTTTACTGAAGAAATGTTACACTGAAGGCAAAAAGTAACTTTTGTTATCTAGATATTTTTGGTAAATTAAATGGTGTTCCTAAACAAAGTAGTTTTATAAGATATACAGTTCACTTGTTAGAGAATAAATCTTTTTTATTTATAATCTGCATATTGTTTTTCCTGTTCTTTCAGTTTAGAGTTTCTCTTTATTGAAGCATATGCACTACTGCTGCTGCTCCTCCTTGAACAAGCTTAAGTTATAGAACAGCTTGTATGTACTCCAAGCTGAGATTCATTTTATTATAATGCTCATGATAGCTAAAACTGAAGCCGTCCAATTAGTAGGTGCTGGATGAAATATTGACATGAACAGTCGAATTTTAAAGGCAACACTGTAAAACTGTAATTATGGGGAAGATTTTCACATTTTAGGCTATGGTGTAATCTTTTCCGTGCATCATCAGATATAAAGATATTACAAATTGGTGATGATGATGATTAAAGCTGAGTGAAGTGAATAAATATTGTTTTAATGTATTTAGTTCTTCATATTCACAGAACCTTGCAGAACATTACCCTCTAATGAGCAATAATTGGTATACTGAGAACAGTGCACTCATATTCAGATAACACATCAGTATTGTTAATTTAATTCACTAAATAGTCTTTGCACAGATATCAGTGAACATATTTTTTATACCATGTAATGTGTGTGTTTTTCAGTTTAAACTGTCTCTGTCATTTAACAATGCTGTAATAAAAACACAGGACTTTGGACTTATCCATATATAAACAGTCAGTGTTGCAGAATTTTTCCTTTTACTATTAGACTACCAGAAAAAAATATTTGCACTTTATCTTTAGTTAATTAAAATAAAAGGCATGTCATATGAAGTACGATACTCAAGTGAAATTGTGTGTATTGAATATCTGGAAGTGGGAGCTGGAAATGTGTATAAATTGTGTCCAGATATGATATTCAGCTGTCAGTGTATGATACACTTCTTACCATATTTTTAGACAGTACATTTACTGAATGTAGTGTAAAGTAATTTTCACTTTTTTTAAAGACTGAAACTAAGAATAGCCTTGAGTCACTGCAGCTCCCTTTACAGTTATAATAACCATTGTTTTTTCTTTTGAAGCAATGATATCGGTATTGAATTAAAGCTCATGTGTTTGACTGACCTTCTATTCTAATACATTGCCTTAGAATTTGCTCACATATTTTAGTTCTAATACAGTTTATTCCCAGGAACCATTTAGGGCATAAGTTGTTGACTCCTCATGTATACTGGCTGTTGAGTTTTCCTTTGTTCCTTAACTTACAATACAGTGGGTCACTTATACATCTCTCTCTCTCTCTCTCTCTCTCTCTCTCTCTCTCTCTCTCTCTCTCTGTGTGTGTGTGTGTGTGTGTGTGTGTGTGTGTGTGTGTGTGTGAGAGAGAGAGAGAGAGAGAGAGAGAGAGAGAGAGAAGTGGTCTGTTCCTTCTTCTCTATACAGCATGACCAAACTAAATTGTCAACTCGTTGATGGTATTTCACCATTCCTTTTATTTGTGTGGTTGTAACTAGGCCTATTTAAATAACAAGAATTTGGCACCACACGCTGTCATTTTCATGATGTACCTAGCTGTAACTTCCAAAATACTTCTTAAAGTATCGGATTTTTGTAACAGTTTCTTGAAGGATGTGAAAGGTACCCACAATACTAGCATAATAACTGTACTTTAATTCCTTTTTATTATCTAATAGAACATGTGAAGCAGCAGTGTTACCAATCTTGTTCTTTCAGTGGGAACTATTAATCTAAAGAGAATATATTTATTTAACACTGCAATTAAAATAATAAAAGTTTCAGGGTTAGGCCCAAAGTATCTGGTAATAGCCTTTGCCACAAATGGTTTTTATTTTCTTTTTTTAATAAGTAAAAATTAAGCCTTTTCCTAAGTTGTGTCTTAAGTAGCACACACCTCTCATATGAAGATGGATATACATCCATAATGTTTTGCAATGAATATCAGGAATGTGCCAAACATAGCAGATTTGTTATGTTTTGAAAAGCAACACAGAAGATTTGTGGCAATTTTATTGTAAATATCTACCACAAGAAACTTGCTGCATTGCATTGATACATTGCTAATTTTCGTACTTTACACTTCAGAGATAATTTAAAATGAAGATAACAAAGTCATAACTCTTCAATAAAATGTGAGGAATTCTCAACTGTTATATTCATTTTTAACACTTTATAAATAACATACAAATATTACTTAATTAAATAACAGTATTTTTGTAAAATTTTATTTTTAGAAACTGAGTAGATAGATTCATAACAGGAACAATGTAGGTTACAGCTAGGAAAAAGTTTACACAGCTGCTAAACATATTTAATACTAAGAGCAATAATTATAGTCTGACCTTCGAGTTCTCTCAAAATACACAATTGCAATGTCAGTAGAAGCTCTGACATATTATTGAAAGCTCTAAAAAAGCTAAATGAATGGTTTGTATCTGTATCTCGTTCTCAGAAAAAAGTGAGAGAAATGTATATCTCCAGAGTGTTACAATCACCACCTGCAATGCCTCACCCATTCTTGTAGAATGAATGACACATCCTTTTCTGTTGGTATCATATCCTATCTATTGCTATGCTAAAAGTTGACTGTAACTTGGGGTGTCCATTTATCCCATTGTTCTTTGAGTAATCTCATTTTTTCCCCAGAATGTTCCACTTTTTTTGTGATTCCATGTGGCTAAAGTATTTCATGCTAGCATGTTTATATGTTAGAAAGCAACGTTTGTACATCTTGCTCAAAAATCTTAGTTTATTTATAGTTAGTATTTTGCACTATTTGTTGTACTGATTCGTATTAAGTTTTATTCTTGATTGGTTTACATAGCACGAATTGTGGTAAGCAATATAAAGACGTGATAGTGGCTACCTGACAATTTTAAATCAATGCAATCACTGTTTCATGATGCCAAAACGAAAGTGCAATTTTACCAGCAACCAGAATCTAAAAACATAAGTTTATCACTGGTAGTGGAGAAACTGTGAAATGTACATCTTTTTTCCTTAGTGAACTCTTCATCATCAGATTGGGGGGGGGGGGGGGGGGGGGGGGAGAATATAAGTTGAAACAGTTAAGACCCCACTCATCATCGAAACACGTTTGAGTTGTGGTATCGTGTGCTCCCTTTTATGACAAAATGCCAAAAGAAAATACATCTCTTGGTAAAATACAAAAAAAAGTGAAAAGTATAATGACACTGCAGGAAAGAAATTGAAAAATTCATTTGATATCAACTGAGTGTGTGATGTGAAGGCTGACTTCTGTGTCTATTAAATTTTGTGAATACATTTTGTGTCCTATTTTTTTCCTTAAAATTGGCCCAGTTTCTTTTCTAAACTTTTTAAATGTCCCACTTTTTAATAGGAATGAACACCCTACTGCGGCTGGTAGTACTTGCCCTGCCATAATATAAGCATTTGTCTAGAAATGGTAAGCATTGCAGATTTCAAATATAAATACTCAGAAAAAAGCCTGCACATCATAAGTCAAGGTTATTTTTTTTTTTTAAAAAAAAAAGGGGGGGCCATTTAGACTATGGATCAATTGTATAAAACAGCTGATCTTAGATTAGCACAAAAAATGAACTTGGATAAAGCAGAACTCTGAAATCATATTGTATAAATGTTCGCCTGAGACACTCATCATGAACTAGGATCAACTCTGAGTAGCAAAATTTCATAGATCATGTCAAATGCAATCATCTGTTCAGAACATAGTGACACTAAAAAAGAATGAATTTTGTTCTGTGCAAATAAAAGTTGAAAAGTAGTTATCAACATCTGCACACTGCTGAATTTTTAATAACTTTTTCAAAGTGTAAGGCTAGATTGAGGATAATACTGGTGACATACATAAATACTGGTGACCTACATAACAAGTGCAGATAATAATTACTCCCATAAGGATAATTGGAAACAACTTATAATTAATGAAAAAAGTCTGAAAGCAATCTATAGACACTTAGCGGTACAGTAAGAAAGAGAAATTCGAACTAATTGCTGTGAAGTTCAATATGGATTTCAGTAACAACAAATAATGATGTAACATCTCTTACAAAAATACTCTCTACGCTTGAAAAGTAGTAAATACACAATTCACATTAAATTTTTAGCTGCCAAATAGGTGCTTAAGCTGCTATGAGAACTGTCCATGCATTTATCAATAGAAATAGTAAGAACAATTAATAGTAATTAGCCAACCAGTTGCCAGAAGTTTATTTCTTTAAACTTGACCTACGTTTTGATACTACCATGAGTATCTTCTTCAGGAGAGATCAATTGAAGGTACTCACAGTTGCTATTAACAGACATGTTAAAGATTGTGAATAGGAAGAATATGTAAGTCAATTAGCAAAGTCATATCGATCAATTAATAACAAATTGAAACTATATCTCAGGGGCTCAATGATTGCAGGCACTAGCTCCCCTGGCTAAGTCCACATTCAGCCATAGGCCTCCATATATCTGGAAGAGCAAGTCTGTTCAAAAGTCTGAGGAAGGAGAGATTGGTGGTGAAACCAAACTTCGGGTTAATGACAGCCCTGCATATACAGACAATGCAAATGCACATTTCTGTTCCTCTCCACATTAATAGCTTCTTAGCATTGCATAACTATAGTTTAGAACCTGTGAACTATTGGAACTTTTGCCCACATGGAAAGCTGTCTAAATCCATGGTCAATGATCTTTTGTATTTATGTTTTCTTCATGTTCATTGAACTTTGGAAGTCTGTCATGGTGCCATGGTTGTCTACAGCATGTATTCAAAGCCAAATCTGCTGCGCAAATTAATAGCCAAAAACAGGTGGCGATGAATCTTGGCTGCATAATAATGTATTCTTGATGATATTAATTATGAACATATATGACAACACTGTTTTGAAACCACACCTACTGGATACTAGCTGTTTTTCTAGAGCTCTGGGCTGCTGCGGTGGGCAGCAGACAGTGTTCCTGAGGCTTAAGAGCTGGGGAATTATACTTCAGTGTTTTTCAGCAATGTAGAAATTTTTTGAAGAAGAATGAGAAGTTTCTATTGGATATTTTGCTCCATGTTTACAATATGTATCCTTCAACAATAAATATTGTGTACCTCCTATGTGCAATTATTATCTGTGATGAAAGTGTGATAATTGTGTTGGATGGCTAATTTAGCAGTGTTGTCAAGTCTATCTCATGGTAATTCAGATCAATGTTGAATTCTGTTGAGTAGATCTGAGTTTAGTATCATACAACATCATGAACTTGTGAACTGGGTTCATTTTATGAACTAAGATCAAAATTGAACTCTAGTCAGAGACTTTTATACAACTAGGCCTATGTTTGATGCAAGGAGTAGTGAGATTCGACAGTTTGCATTTTTTACAAATACTATTAATAATCTGGGTTTTATACCAATTCCAGGAATTAAATAAAATATAGAATCTCCATTTGTGGTGGGAACTAGTGATAGGTGATTACCAAATATTTATGTGTGATTGAAAACCATATTAATTGCACAAATATCTGAAAATGTCCATCAGATAGCAGCAGAATTACTTAATACATCATCAGTACCCATGAAAATCCTTCACCTGTTGCATTAGGTCCTCCCCCTGCTCTCTCTCTCTCTCTCTCTCTCTCTCTCTCTCTCTCTCTCTCTCTCTGCACTACATGATATTTTAATAATACCTAAATAAAAGAAAAACTTAGACCGTTTGGAGAGGACAGCTATGTTACATCCTGCTTAGTAAGTAATACTGTTTGCTACTGCTGCTACTCCTTTTTAAGTGATTTGATGGAGCCTCAGTATAGGTAACTATAATATCCCTACATAAATACAGTGATCAAATAAATGTGATGGGCTATACATATCTAGAAGAGCCTTTGAACTAACAGAGTTGTATATACAAATGGTTGATTAGATGCTGAGCTTTGACACAAAATGCTGTTTTGGATCTAAGAATAATACAAAGTTTTGTTACATTACACCCATTTGTTCTAATGGTGCTATTAGCTAAAAGTGTGTTAGAAAAAGAAAAAAAAATGTAGTGATGATGAGGGTGAGTGTTGATCTGTTTTGTGGACAACAGTTTCACTTTGGGAATGGAATATAGAAATTTGGCACTGAGAAGTAAGAGTATCTTTGGAGGGATTGTATGTTGTTGGTTGATGCTTATGCATGGGAGACATGCCTTTGCAGAATTGGTTTGTGTGGGTTACAGAGTGGGATTACAGCCAAACGTGTGTTTCAGTGGTCAGGCCATAACTTTAGGAGGGGTGGGGATGGGCTGGAAAGAGCTGTAAATAGGTAGGATTTAATTTTGATTAGGGAGGTAGAACATGTGGGCTACAGGAATGGAGCAAAGAGTGAAAAGTGAAACAGGGACTTGCAAAGCAATGGAGTTCCATGATATGTGATGATTGCCTTAAACAACAAAAACAAAAGTAAAGTCAAGAAAAGAGTGAAGAGGGCAGAATTAAAATGAAAGTGGTGAAGATAATGAATAAATTAACTATGAAATAAGGATAACAACAAAAATTAAAAATAATAAATATAGAATAGAACAGAAATTGAAGTAAGAAAATATCTTGTGAAACCGGTTAAGAAATGACATTCATAAACAATAAGACAGCCACCAAAGAAAGAGACAGGTTATTAGTCACAAGTGTACTTGGCATCTGGTGACCAAAGGTTAGCTACAAACATCAGATCACCACTCATTCTCATCAGCAGTCATGGTCAAGCTGTGAAAATGCAGCAAGAAGTGGTACTAGAGACAAAAGTTATGACATCTCAGGGATTTGAAAGGGGGGATTAGAACATGATACTGCTAAATCCTAAAGTCCAATGTTTCTCCAGATGACCTAGAATGAATCACATGGATCACCCAAGGACTACTTCCACAGACTACCCCAGGATACATGTGCAAGAGACGGGAGACAAGAAAATAATTCAGAAAAAGAGAATGAGCAGAAAACGATAAAGGTAACTGGAATAGAGGGTCAGTAGCTTAAACTGTTTTTTCCTTCTAGTATTATATTTGTGGCTGTTACTGTTGTTTCCAAACTGTGCTTGATCACTGACAACAAAGTTCATAAGCATACGGAGACTCCTTCCATTCACCTCCACCTGTAGCAGCAGACGATGGGTCGCACTAACCGAAAACCAGCCTGCTGGCCGAATACCACCGCAGCTCCCCAGCACTCTTTCTAGTCACTTCTGCCCCAGGCACAGTTTAGGCTGCCATGCTTTCTGGGGGCAATGCACACTGAACCATCACTTGATCAGCCTCTGCTCCCGCTTTGATGAGGCAACATCTCCCAGCCATGCTCTTGGCAGCACACCCCTTGCAACGCCATGTGGCTCCTGTTGTCAGCTGTCACGTCCCACCAGAGTTTGCGCTAACAGCAGGATTTCATACCCACGTCCAGTTTCCATGTTTTTTCCGTACTATGGTTAATGTGGGAAGTGCTATTGTGTCTTCTGCACCATATTGCAGAGCTTTGTTTCCTTGAGAGACCTTCCTTGACTGCAGTTATACAAAGTCTGATGCTAGATGCCCAGTTCATCCCTCCTGGTATCAGCACATGGATTAGTGTAGCATCATGTACTTTAGTGCAGTGAAAACAAGAGTTAACAACACCTCTGCTTCAGTATACAAAGAAGCAGGTCGTACGCTGCTACAGTATGCCAGTGACAGACTGTTTCCGAACGAATCTCCATGCAGAAGAGAATCAATGATAACTGGTGAGATTGTACATTGTGACTGACTAATATAAATACTTTTTTTTCAAAGCATTCAAGCTTATTTATTTAAGCTAAATGTTCCATTATGTAGTAACATTACATGTTTTCAGTTTTCTTTTGGTAACACACACCAATTTAACATCAATGATGAATTAAATACAAAGTTTCTTAACTCAGTCGCAGCATGTTACAGTACACATAAATGAATGTTAATTAATACAGAAACAATGTGCATTATAATAGTGGTGCACGCATTGTTGTAATGCTGACCAGGTAATGTTCTAGTTTGCTTTGTACACAATTCTCTGTGTTACCAGTTGTTAAATTGTTAATTTGACAGTATTGAGAAAACCAGTGTTATTGAAGCTAGTATAGTGAAATCTCCATTTTGAGACATAAGACAATGCATTCCAAAACAAAAAGTGGAAACATTTTGAACCACTTCTCCAAACCACCATGACTAAAATAAACTCTGTCCTCTTATTCCGGGAAAATGGATGCTCCACCAGTTGCCACTGGTGCTGTTTTCAAACAATAGTAGCATTATTGCTAATTCAGAATCACCTTTGTTGGGTCCTGTAGCAAAATTGACATCTTTCATTGACACATCAAGCTCTGACAATCCACCACCAGGCTGTAAGTATGACATAAAGTGATTGTTTGCTACCAAACAACGAAAAATTGATGACCACATGAAGCTACAACATTTTCAAACCTTCGTATGTCTAAAACCACTTACAAATTTCCCCAATATTTTAAGTTCAACCTAAGTTAGATGAATATTTTTGGTTGGTATACTCACCCAAAGAGGAAGGTGCCTTCTGTAAGTACTGTGCATTTTTCACTAAGGCGAGTTCAGGTAAAGGTAGTCATCAAAATGTCGGAGTTCTGGTAATCTCCAAGTTTTCGTGGAAGTATGCTCTTGAATATTTCAACATCCACGAGAGCAGTGCTTACCATAAGGCTGCTGTTATCAATGGTGGCAATTTTGTCCACTTGACGATGAACAAGACAATAGGTATAAAACGTTGCCTGGACCAAGACTTGGTAGAGCAGGTGAGAAAAAATTGAAAATGCACAGTTCTTATCATTGAGGCAATGATTCTCAATGGATGTCGGGAAATTGCATTAAGGGGACAAAGGGACTTTAGACCTGTTAAAATTGACAAGAACGTGGATAACTTTTGTGCCATTCTAAAATACAGTGTGAAAGGTGACAAAAACTTATGAGCAAGTTTAGAAGGAACTGGTAAATGTGACAAGTGCATTAGTGGCCTAGTCCAAAATCAGATCATCAGTTGCATCAATAACCAACTTCTGGGAAGGAGTGTTCAGTGTGTTAATGATATTTCCCACAGTTCTTGCAAATGAAACTGCTGATGTTGTCGGAATAGAGCAACTCTCTCTCTGTGCCCATTATATTTCCCCACATCTCAAGATTCATGAAGATTTCCTGCAATTTGTTCCAGTGTTAGATGTGACTGGCAAAGAATTAACTGGATATGTAACAGAAAACTTTGTAAAATTTAGTATTGATGCATTATTTTTACGAGGACAGGGCTATGACAGTGTTGCATCCATGTCAGGAAAAGCCCATGCATTCATACAAAAGGATTACCCTTTAGCTGTCTGTAATATTGTCATTGTGCAGCATCATAATTTCAATTTGGGAGTCACCAACACTAGCAGCACTCCACTTATCAGGACTTCTCTAGGAACACTGGAAATGATACACAATTTCTTTGGGCCACCCAACATGTAGGTAAATTTTAAATGATGCCCAGACTGATGTTTGAATCATGAGTTTGAAATGTACCATACTCGCTAGATGGATTGAGTGTCTTTGCAGTGCACAAGACTTAGTGGAAATGTATGGTTGTATGAATGCGTGGTGTCTGTTCTTCCAGACATGTCCAAAAGAACAGACTCCATGCTTTCATATAATTTGATGGGCCTACTTGGGGAGCGGACCCACCTTCTTCAGTGCGGATTTACAAATACATCTAACTTCCTGTGGGAATCTGAGAAAGTGAACACAGAGAAAATGGACAGGGACTGTGGATAATTGGTGCTCGATGGGAGTGTGAATTGGCTGTGAGGCATGCCAAGATAGTCCGCACAGTTGTGATAATGCTGTGTCCCCGATGGTGCAGTAGTTAATGCACCTGCCTAGTACACAGAAGATCCTGGGTTCCAGTCCCAGTCTAGTACACATTTTCACTCGTCGTCACCTGATGCCATGTAATATCCAATTGCAGCTGACAGCAGTGATCACCTCCCTTTCCTTTCCTTTCTTCTCCTCTCCACCCTCAACTTACATATAATATACAGTTGTGATGTTTCACTTCTGAGGAAGATTCAAGAATTTGACAATAAGACCACATTCTACAGTGTCATAATTCTGTTAGCGACCATCATCAAGAGAGATTCTGTTGTCTGATCAAGATATAGATTTGCAGAGTTAGTCAACATTGTGAGGGATCTGAAAAGGAAAGTGCTGGCAGGGAGAGAAAATGTTAATGATACTTTCAGGAGGCTTTTCTTTGAAGCCAAGGAATTAGCTTCACCCAATGGAGTTGAAATCGAGCAACCAAGCACTTCCATCAAGCAAGTACACCATGCAAATCAGGATATTAGTGTTAATGTACAAGGTTACTACAAAGTGTCAGTGTTCATACCCTTACTGGATATCTTCATTAGTTCCCAGCAGGGTCAGTTATTGACACATTCTGATCTTTTTAACAGCTTTAATTATCTTCTACCTTGATAAACTGAAGACATAGATATCATTGCTGGAGTTTCAAAACTCCATTTCGATTTAATAATGACAAAGGCTGAGCTGAAACTCTTTCATCAGTGTTTGAGTCAACTGGAGCAGTTGCCTCAAAATGCAATGAAAGCTTTGTCTGTCAGATCTGTTCTAATGTGTTTCGGTTTCTACAACTCTTGGGAACTTGACCAGTGACAACAACCATGAATAAGTGCAGTTTCTCCAACCTTAAGAGAATCAAGACGTATTTACAGAATACTACTAGTGAGGCATGTCCAAATGTGTTTGCCATGATGACATTTTATCGAGAAAAAAGGACTGATGTCGAAATCATGATAAGTGAAGTGGCAAACAGAGAGGCTTCAGTCTTCCTTTTGTAATTTAAATTTCTAGTAAATGGTTTAATCATTTGTTCTATTTACTTGTATTAAAGTATCAGACAATGCATATTTTAAATAGTTAAAAGTAAATTAACATGCGGCTAGACTGTAAAAATAGATAATTAACAAAATCAGCACAGAAAAGTTTCTTAGCAATTAGATTATGTTTTATTAAAATTATTCAAACTTCATACTCAACTGATTTCATGATGTACCATAGTTAATAACTCCATAAATTCTTCTGATAATGTCATTAGTGTTCTAAATAAACAAATGATACACTTTATTTGTATAATTTTGGACATTTTTATGGATCAATAAAGTTAAATTTCAATTTGAGTTGTAAAATGAAAGGCGTAGTCCCCTCCTCAAACAAAATTGTAAATACGCCATTGCTTTTGTGCAACACACATTTTTTTTCCTCAATGACTAATTACCACAGGATCTGATACCATAGGATATTAGGGAATGAAAATGGAAAAAAAAGGTCAACTTTTTGACACATTCCTCTCCAAAATCTATATTATCTGACACAGTCAACAGGGGTTCAGAAAACATCACTCTTTTGAAACACAACATGAAGTGTTGAGTGCTATTAACAAGGGATTTCAAATTAATTCCGTATTTCTGGATTTCCGGAATGCTTTTGACACAGTGCCACAAAAGTGTCTTGTAGTGAAATTGCATGCTTAGTATGGTGTGAAAATTGGAATTGACTCTGAATATTGAAAAGTGTGAGTTCATCCACGAGTGCTAAAAGGAATCTTTTTAACTTTGGTTACACAATAAATCAGTCAAATCTAAAGACTATAAATACCTTGGAATTACAATTATGAATAACTTAACTTGAAAAGAACACACAGAAAATGTTGTGGGGAAGGCTAATCAAAGACTGTGTTTGATTGGCAGGGCACTTAGAAAATGTAACAGATCTACTAAAGAGATTGTCTACACTACACTTTTCTGTCCTCTTTTAGTATACTGTTGCACGGTGTGGAATCCTTACCAGATAGGATTGATGGAGTACATCAAAAGAGTTCAAAGAAGGGCAGCATGTTTTATATTACCTGGAAATAGGGGAGCAGGGTTTGGGGTGGATATCATTAAGACAAAAGCATTTTTTGTTGCGACAGAATCTTCTCATGAAATTCCAACCACCAACTTTCTCTCTGAATGTGAAAATATTTTGTTGACACTGACCTACATAGGGAGAAACAATCACCGTAATAAAATAAGGGAAATCAGAGCTTGCACAGTAAGATATAGGCATTCATTTTTTCTGCGCACTATACGAGATTGGAATAATAGAGAATTGTGAAGGTGGTTCAATGAGTCCTCTGCCAGGCACTTAAATGTGATTTGCAGAGTATCCATGTAGATGTAGAACACAGAAGTTCAGTGATTAAGCCCCTATTTAACGGTATACCTAAGATGTACACTTTTTCAGCAATGCCCAAGCATACAGGTTTGGAACTGCAGACTGCTTCACTTCACTTGACTACACAATACCTATATTCATAATGTGAACCCATGCATGCTCACTGGACAGTAATAACTCATGAAACTGGAAGAGGAATGCCTAATTTGTTGCAAAGTTGTCAGTCAAATTAATAATTTTGAGAACTCTGGGTTCCTATGGTGAAGTAAATGTTGTTCTCTGTGACAGCTATCACAGAGTTATGTTATTACTGTTCCTAAACCAGTTGCATAAAATGACAAACTGTAATCGCATGAAATTGCTATGGCATTTAGACCATATGTTGAGCTCAATTCACAAATGCATGCTTCACTATATCAATGCATGGACTTCAATTCCTAGCTAATAGACAGCTCTGAAATGTGTTCTGAAACACAGCACAGTTCACATGTGCCATTTGGTAACTGGAAGACAGATATCTGTTACTCCAACTTCAGAACCAACACTGGCTACTGAGTACTCTGATTACAGGTCACTATCAGTGAGGGCCATCACTGATGACTTTAGAGAAAAACATTTCTTGGTGCAAGTGGTGCTAAAAGGAAAAAAACTGTCAAAAAGATGTGTAGTGTGCTACTCGTATCTGAGTTAAAACTTTCCATTGTTCATTTTTTTAATTGAGTGGTTATTTTAAACGATTTCCTACCCAGTATTTTCACTTGATTTATGTGTTTTTCCCCAGTTTGGTGTGTATCCACATTAATTATATGCACCTATTGGAATTTTAATGGCACATTGTCATCCACGTGATAATGAAATGTTTGTATGTCTGGTAATTTTTTAATCCATACCTCTTTCTACTTATTTATGATTGTAATTTTACTGTTATTTTAAATACCTTTTCCATATCCAGAGTGAAGTTTTTCATTTGAGCCCTACATAGGTCCTTTACACAGTGTTTCTTAATTCTGAGTTCGCTCTCATACGACATACCGTCACATTCGTTATCATTTTGATACAGGATCTTCTTGGGTTGCACATACAACCACATCACTACATAAAACTTTCTGGCAGATTAAAACTGTGTTGCAGACCAAGACTTGAACTCAGGACCTTTGCCTTTCGAGGGCAAGTGCTCTACCACTTGCCCGTGAAAGGCAAAGGTCCCGCTTTCGAGTCTCAGTCCGGCACACAGTTTTAATCTGACAAGAAGTTTCATATCAGTGCACACTCTGCTGCAGAGTGAAAAGTGACTGTCATACGATTCATCAATTTCGAAAAAGTGTTCGCAATGTACAATGGTGCAAGATGTTTGAGATTCTCAGGAAGATGGGTGTAAGATATATGTATAGATGAGTTATATACAATACGTAAATGAACCAAGAGGGAAAAATAAGAATGGAAAACCATGAATGAAGTGATCAGACTACAATGGGAGAAAATAGGAATTCAGTGTGTCATCTCTATTAATCAATCTATATACAGAAGAAACAATAACAGCAATTTAAAAAAAGGTTCATGGGTGAGATTAAAATCCAGGGTGAAAGGCTATCAAAGACAAGTTTCACAGGCGACATTGATACTTTCAGGAAAAGTTAATGGTAATTACAGGACCTGTTGAAAGGAATTAACAGTTTATTTAGCACAAGATATGAATTGAGAGTACATCAAAGAATGACAAAAGTGTTGAGGAGTAGCAGAAATGAGATTAGTGATAAAATTAACATCTAAAAAGGGACAAACAAAGTGAACAAGAAATTTAGCTATTTTGGAAGGAAAATGACACTTCACGGATAAAGCAAGGAGAATATATGAAGCAGACTAGCACAGACAAAGAGAGCACTCCTCATCAGAAGTACCATACATTGGTGTGAATCTGGAAGAAAAAAATCTGAGAATGTACATCTAGTACACAGTACTATATCACAGTCAATTTTGAACTGTGGGAAAATCAGAAAAGAAGGGAACTGGAGTGTTTTGACATGTCATCTACAAAAGAATTCTGAAAATTATATGGACTGATAAAAAATGAGGAGATTCTTCACAGAACCAACATAAAAAAAGTATAGCATACTGATTTGAAGCAGGGACAGGATGATACGATATGTGTTAATACATCAGAGAAAACCTTTGATGCTATTTGTAGAGGATGGGAGGGGGGGGGGGGGGGGGGAAATGTTGTGCAGTGCCCAAGAATTGTCAGGAAGGACAGATATTGGAATATATCTATCAAATAATTGAGAACACGAGGACACTGGGTGTAACTGTAGACACTCTGAAATAAGAGAGATCGTGAGCACCATCAAACCAGTCAGAAGATTGGGAGGCACTAACTTTTTGGCTTTTATGCTATACTGCTTCTTCTTTCAATACTTCAAACAAAAATGCCGTTATTTTCTGACTCAGCTATACTTCTGTCTATAATCGTGCTAAGACCATTATGTTAAATGAAATCCTTTTGAGTCACTGTCATTTAATAACTGTTCTGTGTAAAGCAACTCTTGATCCACTGATTGAAAGCAACAGCTGTAATGATAGAAGTAGCATGGCCTCAGCTGCTACTGACAGCCTTTTCAGCAAATCCAAACTATTCAACCTTATCTAGCACATGATACTGTGCTCACAGTGCATTTAGGTATTTCTAAACAAAAGCAGAGGTAACACATGAAATTAAATACCTCAGAAATGTTACTTCCATCCTGGACTCCCACTATCCACCACTTCTACAACAGTCTCCAAACCCCCCCTATCTCGCCTCATAGCTAAACCCTGCCTCACAGACCTTACTACATTTACTACACCCTCATCACCCTACAGAATCTAGAACCTAAACAGATCCAAAACACAGTCACAAGCCTTTCCTCCAAATGCATTAGTCCCTCAAAAGTATCAGTCCTTTCCAAAGGCCATACCTTTTACTCCATTACCAGATTCATCATCCTTCTCCCAGTCCCTACAATGGATACACTTTTTCACCACCAACTCTACTAAAAGGACTCAACCCAAAACTAATGTTGAATTCTGTCTGAGTCAATTCACTCCTCCATCCAACTGTGATCTACCCCCACAGCTCCCAAATCACCTCCCCCCCCCCCCCCCCCCCCCCCCCATTAATATTCCGGAATTTCATAACCTCAAACCTTGCCACACCATGATTCCCCAAATCCCTCAACATAAATGCAAACCTTACATTTACAGAAAGAACCATAATCCACCACTTAAAAACTGATCCTGGCCCTATAATCGTACCTGCCGATGGAGGCTACATCACTGTAGTTTTGAACTGCAGGGATTGCCTGACAGAAGAACTCCACAAGCTGCCAGATTTGTCCATCTACAAACCCTGCCACAGTGACCCCATTCCAGAAATCCAACAGGACTTCTAGTCTCACCTCAGATCCTTAGGCCCATCCCAAAACCTCTTCCCTGAGCCTCTCTCTCTCTCTCTCTCTCTCTCTCTCTCTCTCTCTCTCTCTCTCTCTCTCCTCACCCATGCCATTCCCCATACTCCTACCTTCTACGTGCTTCTTAAATTCCATAAACACAAGCACATAGGTAGCTCCATTGTGGCTGGTTATTCTGCTCCCAGTGAGAGAATCTCTGCTCTCACAGACCAACACCTTCAGCCTACTGCCTAACCTACTTTCCTGTTTAAAAGACACCAACCATTTCCTCAACTGACCCTCCACAGTTCCTGTTCCTTTACCACATGCAGGTCACTGCATGGCAAAACCCTATGTCAACCTACTCACGGGCCATCTAGAAGAATCCTTCCTAAAATTCCAGAATCCTAAATGCCCCACCTGGTTCAGATTCTTGATAACACCTTTGCTATCTGGATCGAAAGTGAAGACCCTATCCACATTCCTCCAGAACCTCAACTTCATCTCCCCCATTCATTTCACCTGCTCATCCTCAAACCAACGAGCCACCTTCCTCATTGTTGACCTCCACCTCAAAGATGGCTACATCAGTAGTTTCATCCACATCAAACTTTGACAGCTGCTACCCATTCCATACCAATACGCTCCTTCCATACAGTCTAATCACCTATGGTAATCATGTCTGTAGTGACGAGTAGTCTCTCTCCAAATATCCAGGTGTCTCACTAAGGCCCTTACAGACTGAAATTATCATTCCAACCTTGTACAGAAACAGATCTTCCCTGCTTTATCCCTCTCCCCATTCCCTGGAGTCCCACCATCTCCCAGTTACAAAGGAGCATTCCCGTCGTGACTCAGTACCACCCATGAGTGGAGCAACTGAGTCACATTCTCTGCCAGGGGTTCAGCTACATCCTGTTGTGTCCTGAAATGAGGCATACCCTACCCACTATCCTTCTCACCCTTCCGGCACCCACCGAACCTACACAATATCCTAATCCATCCCTCCTCCACACCTGCTCCTAACCCCTTGCCTCATGGCTTGTATCCCTAAAATAGACCTAGATGCAAGATTTATCTCATACATCCTCTCACCACCAACTAATCCAGTCTGGTTATAAGCATCACGTATCCTGTCAGAGGCACGGATACTTGAGAAACCAGCCATGTGATCTACAAACTAAGCAGCAACCACAGTGCTGTGTTCTACATGGGTATGATAGCCAACAAACTGTCTGTCCGCATGAATGGCCACCTACAAACTGTGACCAAAAGACAGCTGGACCACACAGTTGCTGAGCATGCTGCCAAACAAAATGTTCTTTGCTTCAATGACTGCTTCACAACCTGTGCCATATGGATCCTTCCTACCAACAGCAACTTTTCTGTATTGTGCAGATGGGAACTCTTCCTGAAATATACCCCCGTCCCTGTACGTCCATCCGTGTGGTTAATGGTCTGTAGGACAGCTGTTCACTTAAGTAAGTGATTTTCGACTCATTTCTTTGGATGTTCTATTTTGAATGTTTCTCCAGACAGCTGGTAGTTGTTTATTGCAGCCACAACATTGTTTTTACCACATTCTACGGAAGCCAGTTCATAGATGTAGGCCACTGATAGGATCATTCATATGATTGGAGTTCACCCCTGCAGTATCAGTTCATGCCTGAAGATGGTGAACTGAGTCACCGAAACTGGTTGCTATACAATAAAATAACAGCAAAATGATGGCTGTAAATGTTTCATTTGATTATGTTCATTATTCCCTGTTATTCGCCAGCCTATCCCCTTCCCTGTAACCAGTCCAGCGCTGCACAACCTTCTGCTCCACCCATGCAATCACAGTCTTTTTTCCCTCTCCTCTACTGCTGTCCTCTTGTACTCTCCCTCCCATGTCTGAAGGTGGTCCGATGAACCCTCTGCCAGGCACTTAAATCTACAACTACATTTACATCCATACTCTGCAAGCCACCTGACGGTGTGTGGCAGAGGGTATCTTGAGCACCTCTATCAGTTCTCCCTTCTATTCCAGTCTCGTATTGTTCGTGGAAAGAAAGATTGTCAGTATGCCTCTGTGTGGGCTCTAATCTCTCTGATTTTATGCTCATGGTCTCTTCGCGAGATGTACATAGGAGGGAGCAATATACTGCTTGACTCCTCGGTGAAGGTATGTTCTCGAAACTTCAACAAAAGCCCGTACCAAGCTACTGAGCGTCTCTCCTGCCGAGTCTTCCACTGGAGTTTATCTGTCATCTCCGTAATGCTTTCGTGATTACTAAATGATCCCGTAACGAAGTGCGGTGCTCTCTGTTGGATGTTGTCTATCTCTTCTGTCAACCCTATCTGGTATGGATCCCACACTGGTGAGCAATACTCAAGCAGTGGGCGAACAAGTGTACTGTTACCTACTTTCTTTGTTTTCGGACTGCATTTCCTCAGGATTCTTTCAATGAATCTCAGTCTGGCATCTGCTTTACTGACGATCAACTTAATATGATCATTCCATTTTAAATCACTCCTAATGCCTACTCCCAGATAATTTATGGAATTAACTGCTTCCAGTTGCTGACCTGCTATATTGTAGCTAAATGATAAGGGATCTTTCTTTCTACGTGTTCGCACCATATTACACTTGTCTACATTGAGATTCAATTGCCATTCCCTGCACCATGCGTCAATTCACTGCAGATCCTCCTGCATTTCAGTACAATTTTCCATTGTTACAACCTCTTGATATACCACAGCACCATCTGCAAAAAGCCTCAGTGAACGTCTGATGTTATCCACAAAGTCGTTTGTGTATATTGTGAATAGCAACAGTCCTACGACACTCCCCTGCGGCACACCTGAAATCACTCTTACTTCAGAAGACTTCTCTCTATTGAGAATGACATGCTGCATTCTGTTATCTAGGAACTCTTCAATCCAATCACACAATTAGTATGATAGTCCATATGCTCTTACTTTGTTCATTAAACGACTGTGGGGAACTGTATCGAAAGCCTTGCGGAAGTCAAGAAACATGGAGTCTACCTGGGTACCCGTGTCTATGGCTCTCTGAGTCTCGTGGACGAAAAGAGCGAGCTGGGTTTCACACGATCGTCTTTTTCGAAATCCATGCTGATTCCTACAGAGTAGATTCTAGTCTCCAAAAAAGTCATTATACTCGAACATAATACGTGTTCCAAAATTCTACAACTGATCGATGTTAGAGATATAGGTCTATAGTTCTGCACATCTGTTCAACGTCCCTTCTTGAAAATGGGGATGACCTGTGCCCTTTTCCAATCCTTCGGGATGCTATCTCTTCTAGAGACCTACGGTACACCGCTGCAAGAAGGGGGCCAAGTTCCTTTGTGTACTCTGTGTAAAATCGAACTGGTATCCCATCAGGTCCAGTGGCCGTTCCTCTTTTGAGTGATTTTAATTGTTTCTCTATCCCTCTTTCATCTATTTCAGTATCTACGATTTTGTCATCTGTGGGACAAACTAGAGGAGGAACTACAGTGCAGTCTTCCTCTGTGAAACAGCTTTGAAAAAAGTCATTTAGTATTGTGGCCTTTAGTCTGTCATCCTCTGCTTCAGTACCATTTTGGTCACAGAGTGTCTGGACATTTTGTTTTGATCCACCTACTGCTTTTACATAAGACCAAAATTTCTTAGGATTTTCTGCCAAGTCAGTACATAGAACTTTACTTTCGAATTCATTGAACACCCCTCGCATAGCCCTTCTCTCACTACATTTTGCTTCGCATAATTTTTGTTTGTCTGCAAGGCTTTGGCTATGTTTATATTTGCTGTGAAGTTCCCTTTGCTTCCGCAGCAGTTTTCTAACTCGGTTGTTGTACCACGGTGGCTCTTTTCCATCTCTTACGATCTTGCTTGGCACATACTCATCTAATGCATATTGTACGGTGGTTTTGAACTTTGTCCACTGGTCCTCAACACTATCTGTACTTGAGACAAAACTTTTGTGTTGAGCTGTCAAGTACTCTGAAATCTGCTTTTTGTCACTTTTGCTAAACAGAAAAATCTTACCTTTTTTAATATTCCTATTTACGGCTGAAGTCATCGAAGCAGTAACCACTTTATGATCACTAATTCCCTGTTCTGTGTTAACTGTTTCAAATAGTTCAAGTCTGTTTGTCACCAGAAGGTCTAACATGTTATCGCCACGAGTCGGTTCTCAGTTTAACTGCTCAAGGCAGTTTTCAGATAAAGCACTTAAAAAAATTTCACTGGATTCTTTGTCCCTGCCACCTGTTATAAGCGTTTGAGTCTCCCAGTCTATATCCAGCAAATTAAAATCTCCACCCAGAACTATAACATGGTGGGGAAATCTACTTGAAATATTTTCCAAATTTTCCTTCAGGTGCTCTGCCACAACAGCTGCTGAGCCAGGGGGCCTATAGAGACATCCAATTACCATATTTGAGCCTGCTTTAACCGTGACCTTCACCCAAATTATTTCACATTCCGGATCTCCGTCAATTTCCTTTGTTACTATTGCACTTTTTATCAATATAAACATACCTTCCCCCTCACTGTCCAGCCTGTCTCTGCGGTATGCATTCCAATCTGAGTTTAGAATTTCATTACTGTTTACATCTGGTTTCAGCCAACTTTCTGTGCCTAGTACTATGTGGGCATTGTGACTGTTTATTAATGAGAGCAATTCTGGGACCTTCCTATAGACGCTCCTGCAGTTTACTATTACCACATTAATATTGTTATTCCCTGTTGCATTTTGCCTACTACTACCTTGTCGCGTCTCAGGAGGCGTCTTGTCGAGCCTAGGGAGGGAATTCTCTAGCCCAAAAAACCCACATGTGCACTCCACATGTACTCTGCTACCCTTGCAGCCACTTCCTGCGTGCGCACGCATGCGCGCGTGTGCGTGCGTGCGTGTGTGTGTGTGTGTGTCTAGTTTAAAGAAAAGACATTTTCCCAAAAGCTCACGTTTAGCAGTCTTTTCATTGTGCCTGTCTGCGACTAAACTTATCCTTTTCATAATATTGTAATTATATGTAACTGAGTTTCACATAAATTTAAATTTACTGAGTCAAACATTTGAAAGTTCCGAATGGAATAACAATGAACAATTATAACCTTCTTTTTCATTGTGCCTGTCTGCAACTCATTGCCTCCTCTATTGGTGAATAACAATCTATCCCTTCCTTATTGGTTAAATAATGACGACTCTCTTGGATCTTGGATTTTGGTACCGAAGTGAAGTTTGGTAGCGGCCAGAAACAACTATGCCAAGAGTCTTCTTACGGTGAATATTTGACATATGTCAGCAACATACTAATTTATTTCAGCAGCATATAAACTTGGTTCTTGAGAAAGAACAGACTCCACATCTGACTCAAAGTCATGTGCGCTATACAGGGTAGTCAAAAACAGTCTGAAACACTTACGGGAATGTTACAAGGAAGTTTATGTTAAGAAAAAAATTCAATACGTTACACCATTTCTGAGTTATTTAGCATTGAAGTTAGCCAATCAGATCACTGTGTGCAAATGCAACCAGCCTGCCAGAGGCAGAGCTGTCAAACATATTCTTCAGTTGGTTTCCTCAAACTGAACAAGCATGTCTTCTGCTCACATAGCTTAAATTTATCGCTTCCAATAAAGACACATTTTAACTGGTAATGAGCATTTCAACAAGTGGTAACTCATGGACTCACAGACGTCTGAATTACTGCATTTTAGTGTGTGCAAGTGCTTGAATTTTTGTGAGAAAAAAACAGATTGGCTAACTTCAATGCTAAATAAGTAGGAAAAGATGCAAATCAATCGAATTTTTTCCTAACAATTATTTCTCAGCACAGTCTCTCCTTCAGATATTTTTGAAATACTCTTACAGGCATTAAGCCAAAGTGTAGAACAAAAAATAAACAAGGACAGAAATAAAAATTTATGTTGCTGGGGCTGTGCCATCATAAATATGTTGGTTGGTTGATTTGGGGGAGGGGACTAAACAGTGAGGTCATCAGATTAGGGAAGGATGGTGAAGGAAGTTAGCTGTGCCTTTTCAAAGGAACCATCCTGGTATTTACCTGAAGTGATTTAGCGAAATTGTGGAAAACCTTGGGATGGCCAAATGCAGGTTTGAACTGTCATCCTTGTATGTGCTAACCATTGCGCCACCTTGCTCAGTCATAAATGTGTAATTATTATGCTTCCATGGAAAGCAAGAGCAGGTAGGTATGAAGATTACTGCAAAATAAGTGTAGTATCACATGCATCAAACATATTCACTTGAATACTTTATCAAAAAATGAAAGGGAAAACTGAAAGTAAATTAAGAGCAAAACCAACTTGGTTGTAGGAGGAGTAGTGTCACAAAGGAAACAATTTGGTTCTGCTGTCAACAAGAGGGGCAGATTTAGGAAAAATATGGAAGTGTACACTGTATTTGGAGAAAGCTTTTGATAATATAGAATGGAATATGATGTTCTCTATTCTTATGCAGCTTGTTACCAATTACACAGATATGAAAGTACTCAGTTCTCTTTATGCCAAGCAGACTTGAAAGTACAGAACAATTTCAATGTAGGCATTGTTTGTTATGGACAGAAAACCAATGTGATAAGTTTTGCTGATGCTGATGACTAGTAAGTAGTAACTGACAGTGAATGGAAATAGATTTGGGTGCTTAGTGAAATGGAATGAGTGCAAGTGATGGCTATGATATTCACATAAACAAAAATAAAACTAAGGTGATGGTATACACATCAGGTGGACATACTAAATGTTAAAGTCAGACAAAATACTTTTGAACAGGTGGATAAATTTTGCTATCTCAGAAAGTAAAGCAGATAAAGAAGAAAACTTACAAGAAAAATACAGTAACAAGAATTGCACAGGACAAAAGGACTTTCTTTTTATAGAAACAGCTTGAAACAACAAAACAATTAATGAAAATTTAGTTTAGAGCACAGCTTTGTATGAGTGTGAAATTTGGGGAATACTAAAATAAAACTTATTTATGTGTTGTTACAGGGGATTGTTGGAACATCAGATGAATATATTGAGTAGAGAATGAAGATGTCCTGCAACTAGCCAATGAGACAAAAATGCGAAATAACATAAAGAACTGGGAGAAATAGAATGTTTGGGTGTATATTAAATGACTTTTTATTGAAAACTGTAACTGAAGAGAAATGGAAGGGCAGACATGCTGGGAGAATCCTAGTTAAGAGAATATAATGCAGATTGTTGACAATGTAGAAGGCCGTAGTTATGCTCAAATGAAGAGAAGACTTTGCAATGGACAAGAATGAAGTACTGTGACAGGCCAACCTTAGTTTTGATGATCGAAATGTGTTGTGTAAAGCTTAACTCTTGGCTGCCTACCCATGGGTGCACATAAATTTTGCTATAATGGAAAACAAAATTTTGTGATAGGCTTTCTCTGTAGGAATCAACATTGATTCTGCAAACAATGATTCTGTGAAATCAAGCTCTGTCTCCTCGTTCAAAAGACCCACAATCAGTAGGTTCTGGCATGCCAATTAATGCAGTGAAATCCACAAAGCAGTAGGCACTGGCACCCAGGTTAATGCCTATTTCCTTGACTTTCAGAAATGTTAAATATAGTTCCACACTGCCACTAATTGAACAAAAGAAAAGCATAAGGAATATCAAAACAGCAGTGTGACTGGATCGAAGAGTTCCTAGTGTACTGATTGGATTGAAGAGTTCCTAGTGTACCAGCTGTAACCAACAGAAAACTTTAGATGTGAAAGTAATTTAAAGCATACCTAAGGGAGTGTTATATGATCACAACATATATACATGAGCTACTGGATAACACTGGAAATTCCCTGAGGCTTTTCGCAGTTGATGCTGTTGCACACAGAGAGATTGCAACTTTAGAAAGTTGGTGTGGAATGCAGGAAGACCTGCAAAGGATCGACACTTGCTGCAGGGATTTCAGTTGACTCAACAAAAATGAAGGTAACATATTGTATGTAAACAGAGAGAAATACACATTATTGTATGATTAGATGATTACAGAACAATCATTGAAACAGTCATATCCATTAAATATCTGGGAGTATGCATACAAGAGTGATTTAAATGGAAAAGGCACATTAAACTCATCACAATAAAGACAGATGCCAGACTGAGGTTCATTGGAAGAATACTCAGGGTGTGTAGTCCACCTATTAATGACGTAGCTTACAAAACTTGTTTGACCTGAACTTAAATACTGCTTGTCAGCCCGATATCTGTTTCGGATAGGACTGATGTGGTAAATGGACAAGGTTCAAATAAAAGTAGCACATTTTGGTACATGCTCATTTAGTATATGTGGGAGTATAACGAAGATGCTGTCAATTCCAGTTGCAGACACCACAAGAGAGGTATTCTGCAGCACAGTGTGGCTTACTATTAAAATTACGAAGCCTATGTTCTTAGAAGATCCAACTAAATATAATACTTCCTCCTACGTACATCTTTCAAAAAGACTGTGAAGGTAAAATTAGAGAGATTAGAGCTCATAAGGAGACACATCAACAATCATTCTTAATCCAGATCATTCACAACTAGAACAGGAAGAAAATGGGAGGGGAGGGGGAATGATAGTGATACACAAAGTACCTTCCACCACATACCATAAGTTGGCTTGAGGAGTATACACATAGAAGTAGAAACAATACTGAATCAGCATCACCATTATTTGCTACACACTGTATCTCAGCTGTAGCCGACATCTGTCGATGTTTATTTCCGATGTACTCATTATATAAAAAAATGATATATTAACTTCACTTCCTTAATATTCTTTTCTTATAACAGGCCTATTCAATGTCATTTCTTCTTATAACTTGTTGTACCAGATGATCAAGGGTGAAAAGCTCAAAGCTTCTATTTTGTAAAGTGGGAAATAACTGTGCAATTATGTCAACTACCATATTGACCCACACATAAGATGACCCTTATCATAAGACGATTTTCTTTTTTCAAGAGGTTTTTTGAAAAAATATTGTTTTTAACATATTTTGACTAATTATCCTGACAAAGTATCTGCCTAAAAAGTTAACTTACACCTATTCTAAATTTATGCCATTTATTGTTTTTCTACATTTTGATAATACAAGCAGAAATAAAATAAACAAAAATAAATGGTTGACATTAATTTGAGGAACATTTTCTTTTCCCCATTTTCACTTGCTAGCCCTGTCATCATCCTAATAGTACAGCTGAGAAATTTATTCCTTTGTTGTCACAAATATTCCACTGTTTCTTCTGAACATGTGATTTCTGAGGTTGTGGGACCTGAGAACACAGTTGTTTTTATCTGAATACATATCAGATTTCACTTATATCCTATTGTGAGAATTTTACAATGTCTCTTGCTTCCAAACATGTTGTCTACCCACCACACTTTCACTGACTGTGCAGAAGCAGCAGCTGACTCACCCCCTTTCATTCCCATCATGTGTCACGGTAAGTGTCAACAACATTGCAGCACCAAACACATGAGTATGCAACTGGTGACTATCTAGACTATTGTTGAGTATTTAAAGTCAGTTCAATTTTAACTATAAATGTATTAAGGCAAACTGCAGTTTAAACATGGTAGATGTCCCAAAAAATCAAAGTATCTGGTATAGATTCCCATAGTTCACAATATGATGTAATTCATGCCTGATCACTACTCCTCTTCCTGCACTTGTCTAGTTCTCAGCAAAGCTGGTATAACTGTTCCCCCTCAAACCCCTCCAGAGTGCTGTGCTTGAGAAACAGTGAGACATGGATTACAAATATCTCCCTTGTGCAAACCATATGCAACTAATACATAAATTAAAGATAACAATCACGGTTCAGTCTAGTTCTCAAACTTTCATTCCTCCTGCAATCTAATGAAATCTTTTGGTACTATCTCCACAATCGGTCTTGTAGTTTATTCTTGTGACAATAGTTAGTTAGATTAATTTTTCTTCTTGTTTCATCTGAATGTGGCCATCGAGTTCTAAAGCTGATTAAAGCTGGTAATGTAACATTCGTACCTGGTATTCTAATATATGAACAGTGCTTGAATTTCTCACATAGTAAATCATTACATTATCTCACAATCAAATACAATACAGGCCTGGGTTCTGAAACAAATAATGTTTTTTTGAAAGTCAATATTTCTGCTTTTGGATGTTACCTTTACTTAAAAAACCTGTTCAAGTACAACAAGTGTTTGTAAGATGACAGAATTTAGTGTTGTTTCCTCCTGCATTTCACAAAATTTTCAGATTTTAAGCAGAACAATAGACTGTTGGCGTGGCTAGTTCATAGTTTCTCGCATATCCCTTGCACTAGTTCCATGGGTATCGAGCGCTTCAGCGTATCCAGAAATCTTGAGCCTCTTGGAATATATTGTTTGCCCTTCCCAGCCCTTCTAAATTCTTCACATTAAATCTGCATGTGACGTCAATAGCCATTGCTTTATCGGTAAATGTAAGATAACCCCTAAACAGTCTATTAAACAATGTCAAAATGTTAAACTCAGCCACAATAGTTTAATTCATGAATGTAAGATGACACTGTATTTTTCTAATGACAAGTTTGGGGTAAAAACCTCGCCTTATCATCGGGTAAATATAGTCTCAGATGGTCTATAATTCATCTGCCTTTTCTACATAAAATGTGACATAACCAAGCTGACAGTGTGTACACCTCCAGGCATCCTGTCTTATAGTGCTAATGTTAGAGACATTTACTGAACTACAAATCACATCAAGCTTCATTATTCTATGTCCTTTCTTAAAATAAATTACACTGGGGACATACATATTTTTTACAAACGATGTCATTTCTGTTTTGCTTTATAGATTATTATATTTTAATGAACCATGGACCTTGCTGTTGGTGGGGACACTTGCATACCTCTGTGATACAGATAGCCGTACCGTAGGTGCAACCACAATGCAGGGGTATCTGTTGAGAGGCCAGACAAATGTGTGGTTCCTGAAGAGGGGCAGCAGCATTTTCAGTAGTTGCAGGGGCAACAGTCTGGATGATTGACTGATCTGGCCTTGTAACACTAACCAAAATGGCCTTGCTGTGCTCGTACTGTGAACGGCTGAAAGCTAGGGGAAACTACAGCCGTAATTTTTACCCAAGGGCATGCAGCTTTACTGTATGGTTAAATGGTGATGGCATCCTCTGGGTAAAATATTCCGGAGGTAAAATAGCCCCTCCATTCGGATTGCTGGGCAGGGACTACTCAGGAGGACGTCGTTATCAGGAGTAAGAAAACTGGCGTTCTAAGGATCGGAGTGTGGAATGTCAGATCCCTTAATCGGGCAGGTAGGTTGGAAAATTTAAAAAGGGAAATGGATAGGTTAAAGTTAGATATAGTGGGAATTAGTGAAGTTCGGTGGCAGGAGGAACAAGACTTCTGGTCAGATGAATACAGAGTTATAAATACAAAATCAAATAGGGGTAATGCAGGAGTATGTTTAATAATGAATAGGAAAATAGGAGTGCGGGTAAGCTACTACAAACAGCATAGTGAACGCAGTGTTGTGGCGAAGATAGATACGAAGCCCATGCCTACCACAATAGTACAAGTCTATATGCCAACTAGCTCAGCAGATGACGAAGAGATTGACGAAATGTATGATGAGATAAAAGAAATTATTCAAGTAGTGAAGGGAGACGAAAATTTAGTAGTCATGGGTGACTGGAACTCGACAGTAGGAAAAGGAAGAGAAGGAAACATAGTAGGTGAATATGGAATGGGAGAAAGGAATGAAAGAGGAAGCCACCTGGTAGAATTTTGCACAGGGCGTAACTTAATCATAGTTAACACTTGGTTCAAGAATCATAAAAGGAGGTTGTGTACATGGAAGAAGCCTGGCGATACTGGAAGGTCTCAGATAGATTATATAATGGTAAGACAGAGATTCAGGAACCAGGTTTTAAATTGTAAGTAATTTACAGGGGCAGATGTGGACCACAATCTATTGGTTATGAACTGTAGATTAAAACTGAAGAAACTCCAAAAAGGTAGGAATTTGAGGAGATGTGACCTGGATAAACTGAAAGAACCAGAGGTTGTAGAGAGCTTCAGGGAGAGCATTAGGGAACAATTGACAAGAATGGGGGAAAGAAATACAGTAGAAGAAGAATGGGTAGCTTTTTGAGAGACGAAATAATGAAGGTAGCAGAGGATCAAATAGGTAAATAGACGAGGGCTAATAGAAATCATTGGGTAAGAGAAGAGATATTGGATTTAATTTATGAAAGGAGAAACTATAAAAATGCAGTAAATGAAGCAGGCAAAAAGGGATACAAATGTCTCAAAAATGAGATCGACAGGAAGTGCAAAATGGATAAGCAGGGATGGCTAGAGGACAAATGTAAGGATGTAGAGGCGCATATCACTAGGGGTAAGATAGATACTGACTACAGGAAAATTAAAGAGACCTTTGGAGTAAAGAGAACCACTTGCATGAATATCAAGAGCTCAGATGTAAACCCAGTTCCAAGCAAAGAAGGGAAAGAAGAAAGGTGGAAGGAGTATATAGAGGGTCTATACAAGGGCAATTTTCTTGAGGACAATATTATAGAAACGGAAGAGAATGTAGGTGAAGATGAAGTAGGAGATATGATACTGCGTGAAGAGTTTGACAGAGCACTGAAAGACCTAAGTCGAAACTAGGCCCCAGGAGTAGACAACATTCCATTAGAACTACTGACAGCCTTGAGAGAGCCAGGCCTAACAAAACTCTACCATCTGGTGAGGAAGATGTATGAGACAGGCGAAATACCCTCACACTTCAAGAAGAATATAATAATTCCAATCCCAAAGAAAGCAGGTGTTGACAGATGTGAAAATTACCGAACTATCAGTTTAATAAGCCACGGCAGCAAAATACTAACACAAATTCTTTACAGATGAATGGAAAAACTGGTAGAAGCTGACCTCGGGGAAGATCAGTTTGGATTCCGTAGAAATGTTGGAACACATGAGGCAATACTGACCCTACGACTTATCTTAGAAAATAGATTAAGGAAAGGCAAACCTACATTTCTAGAATTGTAGACTTAGAGAAAGTTTTTGACAATGTTGACTGGAATACTCTCTTTCAAATTCTGGAGGTGGAAGGGGTAAAATACAGGGGGCGAAAGGCTATTTACATTTTGTACAGAAAGCAGATGGCAGTTATAAGAGTCGAGGAACATGAAAGGGAAGCAGTGGTTGGGAAGGGAGTGAGACAGGGTTGTAGCCTCTCCCCAATACTATTCAATCTGTATATTGAGTAAACAGTAAATGAAACAAAATAAAAATTCAGAGGGGATAAGAAATAAAAACTTTGAGGTTCGCCGATGACATTGTAATTCTGTCAGACACAGCAAAGGACTTGGAAGAGCAGCTGAACGGAATGGACAGTGTCTTGAAAGGAGGGTATAAGATGAACATCAACAAAAACAAAATGAGGATAGTGTACTGCTGTCGAATTAAATCGGGTGATGCTGCGGGAATTAGATTAGGAAATGAGACAGTTAAAGTAGTAAATGAGTTTTGCTATTTGGGGAGCAAAATAACTGATGATGGTCAAAGTAGAGAAGATATAAAAGGTAGACTGACAATGGCAAGAAAAGCATTTCTGAAGAAGAGCAATTTGTTAACATTGAGTATAGATTTAAGTGGCAGGAAGTTGTTTCTGAAAGTATTTGTATGGAGTGTAGCCATGTATGGAAATGAAACGTGGACAATAAATAGTTTAGACAAGAAGAGAATAGAAGCTTTTGAAATGTGGTGCTACAGAAGAATGCTGAAGATTAGATGGGTAGATCACATAACTAAAAGGAGGTATTGAATGGAATTGGAGGGAAGAGAAATTTGTGGTGCATCTTGACTAGAAGAAGGGATCGGTTGGTAGGGCATATTCTGAGGCATCAAGGGATCATCAATTTAGTATTGGAGGGCAGGGTGGAGGGTAAAAATCGTAGAGGAAGACCAAGAGATGAATACACTAAACAGATTCAGAAGGCTGTAGGTTGCAGTAAGTACAGGGAGATGATGAAGCTTTCACAGGATAGAGTAGAATGGAGAGCTGCATCAAAACAGTCTCCGGACTGAAGACCACAACACCAACAATTCAGAGAATACAATGTGTTTTATTGTCCTCATGTAACAAGCATGTAATTACAGTGTGCCCACCAAAGTTCTTAAGAACATTAACATCAAAAACTCCAATAGGATTCTCGTAATAAATAGTAACAATCAACATTTTTTCCAAATAAATTAGTAAATAAACTAGTAACAATACACAACAAAAATGATAAGACACTGCAGAATCTGAACATAGATGTTGTAAATAAAATATTGCATTTCATAAATTATTTGTTAAATAGTGAGCTATAGTATATCAGCTAGGATTTCCCCGACATTTCTCACTTCCGGGTCGTTTTTCTCTCTCCCATATTATAACAAGACCTTGATAATCACTTGTTGCTAATAGGGACTCATCATAGTTGAAGCTAACACCCAGTACAGGAGAAGCATGTCCTTGCAACTTGTTGACACAAGCCTTCCCATCGCGTTCAATGTCAAAGAAGTACACACAGGAGTCTTCACTTCCAGTAACTGTGAAGAAAGGAAAAGAAAAAAATATTATTTAACTCTTCACGTTGAAATTGATATCTAAATTGAAAATTACTAGAATTGTCAATTAGGAAAGGAAAGCTACAAGTTAATATACATTTACAAATATTTTTAACTTCATGAAATAGAGAGATCTTATTTTCAAAATTTCATCTACATCTCCAATTGCGCCTGTTACATAATGATAAGTTTGCCATGTAAGCACTAAAGAAAAGGGTCTCAGAAACTGATAATAATTTTAATAGACCATTTCAGAGCTTTGATGGAATTTTCATCTGTGGGAGGAACGGCATCTTGCTCTAAATGTGAATAGGTGTAAGGTAATGTTGATGGATAGGAAAGACATTCCTGTAATATTTGATTACAGTGTTAATGGTACACTTCTCAACTCAGTTATGGCAGTTACACACATCTAGGTAAAACACTGAGAAATAATGTGATACAGAAAAAGGACGTAAAGCCAGTTATAGAGAAGGCAAATGCTTGACTATGGTTTACGGGGAGAGTTATGGGAAAGTGTAGCAAACTACGTACAGAAGACTTGTGTAACCCATATTTGAGTACTGTTCAAATGTTTAGGATCCTCACCAGTCTAAATTAAGGGAAGAAATGTAAGTAAATCAGAGGAATTCTGCTACATTTGTTACTGGTTAAATCAGTATGAAATGCTACATGAGCTTAAATGGGAATCCCTGGAGAGCAGGCAAATGCCAATGAGCATGTTTAGAGAATCAGCATTTGCAACAAACTGCAGAACAATTCTACTGCCTCCAGTATTCATATCACATAAGTTCTAAATAAGGGAGATTAGGGCTCATATGGAGCCACAAAGCAAACATTTTCCCCTCATTCCATTATGAGCAGAAAGGGAATGGTAAGCAATGGTAGCTATTACCCTCCACCATGAACTTTACAGTGGCTTGCAAAGTGTATATATTACTAGATGTAGGTGTTGAAGGTTGCTTTTTAAAGTTCACAATATTAAATACAAATAATTGTCCCCTAAAGTGTTGTTAAACATAGGAAACATTAAGTTAGTCTGCACGAAGTACTGCTGAGAACTGTAACAGTAAACTACTTACAGGTTACATTACAAAATCCTGAAATAAAAAATAACATACAAATTTTTGTAAGGCTATACAACCTTCTTTTTTTTCTCCTTTTTGTCCTTACAAATACATAGTTTCTAGAAGGTCATGGACAATACACAGCACTAAAGGCATTTATAGTGCACAATATGTATTAAGGACATCATATCAATCATGTTTACAAAACTAACAATTACAAAGCTTGAATGAAAAACAGAAGGTTAAACTAGAATTAAATGTTATGGTACACCGAGGTTGTTACACAATTTAAAATCTTACTCTGTAGATTTCATTTGAAAATTATTGCCTACAGTTCATTATGAGTCTGCTATATTGTACTCAGATAAAATGAGAGAGAACCGAGCAGCAAGGATCTGTGTTGTCACCATCAGCATAAATAAATTTACAATTTTTGACAGCAGTTAACATATTTCACGTGCACTCTATAGCATTTCATGGTCTATTACCAACAAAATTTTCACATGTTCTTGCTGTAAAGGGAAATAGAAGAAGAATATATAGCACACTTACTCACAAAATTAAACTTATGAAAAACTGTTCGTTAATCACAAAATATTCAAGTGCTGCTACTTCATGATAGTTACTTACTAGCCACAATTGCTTAGCTAGGAGAGTGTAGTTTTTAAAAATGTTAATGGAAAATTCTGTATGGAAACAAATAAATATGCAAATGAGTTTGACAATCTCATTGCCATCAACACTGAATCATACATTTATAAGAGAGAGAGAAAGAGAGAGAGAGAGAGAGAGAGAGAGAGAGAGAGAAGAGAGGAAAACTCACCAACACATGCTCCCTGCCGGAAGGACATGATAGGGCAGAAAGTGGATCGCACTAAGTAATTCTTGTGCCTGATAGAGAACTTGCGCCTCAGCTGCAGACTTCCTTCCTTATCTACAACCCTAAAATTTAACAAAAATTAACATTGTGTGTCACATATAATTTTATCAATAATTAATAATAACTAAAACAGCAAGCTATTAACATATAATTGCAAGAAAACACATATACAAAAATATTTTTGTCACAGAATATGTCAACACAAAAAGGGGAAAACCAAATACTAGCTTTTAGAACCAGGAGTTCCTTTGTCTAGCAGAAGATAGTAAAGGGTTGGTGGCAATAGGACTCTTCCGGAATACATTATGAAAATAAATTAGGACTTCAGGTTACGAAAAATGGCCAGGCACAAATAGAAGGCCTACACCTGCTGCTGCAGATGACCTTACTTGATTGTACTCTTATTACACAGTTCTTTTGTCTTACAGATGTAAACATTTAATGTGGCTGATATTTACTAAATTAGTTTTGGCAACACTGATGAAAACAAATTTACATTTGAGTTACTTTGTTTGTTTCTACAGATAATATTATCATTTTATGAATGAAGGTATTTACAACAGGATCAAACATAACACTATGTGTTCTAAAAGGAAACTTGTTTTATGCAGCTCTCCATGCCAGTCTCTTCATCTCTGCAGAACTACTGCAACCTGCATCTATTTGAACCTGCTTACTATAGAGGAGTCTCAACCTCCCTCTACCACCATTATCATCACCAAATTAACAATACCTCGATGTCTCAGGCTGTGTCATATCCATTTCCATAGTCAAGCTGTGCCAGAAAGACCTGACTCGATTTAGTACCTCTTCAATAGTAATTTCATCTACTCACCTAATCTTCAGAATTCTTCTGTAAGGTCATGTTTCAGAAGCTTCTACATTCTTCTTGCCTCTAATGTTTATCATCCACGTTTCACTTCCATATATGGCTAATCCGAAACATTTAGTTTCAGGAAAGCCTTCCTGCGATTTAGATTTATGTTTGATATTAATGCATTTCTCTCTTTCGGAAAATCTTTCCTTGTTATTGGAAAAGGTTAATTACACGAATGTTGCAAAAAGAAGATAGCATATGGCGGAGGAGAAAGAATGTAGCAGAACGCCAGACCACATGCACATGAGAAGAAGTCTGGAATTCACATAGATCATCATAGAAATGTAGACAAGAGACTATATAGCAGTGTTATGTAATATTGCCCTTTACTGTGGAGAAACCATTTTGACACTTTCCTGAAGAGATTTATGAAACCAGCAGAGAACATAAATGATTATCGCAGGGCTGAAATTCGAGCCTACATTGCAGACTATGGGCTCAGTACTTTCTTCTTGTACTTTACTCCTCAGTCAGACTTAGTATACATTGCCACAAACTGTGGTGCATGCTGTAAGGTGCAGCAGTTAGTGTCACTGGTTGATGTGCTGCAGGTCACCATTTCAAACCTTACCACCAGAAATTATTTGTTGTTTAGTATTTATCATTTCTGGAAGGTTCTCAAAATGTCTTACGTTTGTATCATTTGTATATTCTGGAATATTCAATATTTGTATAAATAGCAGCACTCTCTGTACAGGAGTTCAGCACTATTGTGGTTATATGTTTGTGCTTGTAACAAACATGCTCTCTGTGCTAGTTAGTTAGTTACTTTCATGTTCCATGGATCATTTTGCATGAAATTCATCATGACGTGGAATGAGTCATGTTACATTCACATTGCAAATTAATTTGTACATCTATCTGTACTCTAAACATCACCATATATTTTTTTCCCTCCGAAATGAAGACAAGATACACAGATTGAGTTAGCAATTCCTACCCCACATCTTTTACACATTAAAAACATAGCAATTCTTCTACGAAATAGAAACTTTTTCAATTTATTTTCAAATTTTACCTTGCTGTCTGTTAGACATTTTATATTACTGGGTAATTGTTCAAAAATTTTTGTTGCAGCATTGTGCACCCCTTTCTGTGCTAAAGACAACTTTAATGTTGAGTGAAGAATGTCATTTTTTCTTTTAGTACTGTAATTATGAACCTCATTGTTCCTATTGAATTGTAGTGGATTATTTACAACTAACTTCATACGGGAATAAATATACTGTGAAGCAGTAGTCAGAATGCCCAATTCCTTAAACAGACATCTACAAGATGATCGCGAGTGAGCACCACATATTATTCTTACAGAAAGTTTTTGGTCAAAGAAGACCTTCTTTCTTAGAGATGAGTTACCCCAGAATATTATTCCATATGACATTACTGAATGAAAATATGCAAAATATGTCAACTTACTGATTCCCCCCCACTCCCCGCACCCCACAAGTTTGCTGTGATTCCAAGTGCAAATGTGGCCGAACTAAGTTGTTTTAGGAGTTCCAAAATTTGTTTTTTCCAATTTAAATTCTTATCAATAGGAACATCCAAGAATTTTGAAGACTCCACCCTGTGTTTTATTTCATCACCATGTGTTACACTTATCACTGGTACAGCACCCCTAGAGATGCAGAACTGAATATGATGTGTCTTTGTGAAATTCAGGGTAAGACCATTCGCAGAAAACCAGTCAATGATACTTTTGAGAAGTGTGTTCACCATTTCTTCCATTTCTGTATGTATACTGGGAGTGATTACAATACTGGTGTCATCTGCAAAAACAACTAATTCTGCTTTTTGTACATTAGATGGTAGATCATTTATGTATATGAGAAACAGTAGTGGACGTAAGTTTGAGCCTTGAGGAACCCCAAACATGATTTCTCCCTAGTCAGAATTATGTCCCTGGATTCTGTTAATTGCATTACTACTAAGTACAACTTTCTGCATTCTTTTACTTAGATATGAAACAATCCATTGGTTGGCTATACCATCAATCCCATAAAAAAACTTCAATTTATCTAGGAGTATACTATGATTAATACAATCAAATGCCGTGGACAGGTTACAGAAGATTACCTCCCGGTGCTATTTTGTTATTTAATGTTTGTAATATCTGATGTGTGAACATGTTAATGTCATTCTCAGTTCAGTGACCCTTCTGAAACCCAAACTGTTATTTGCTGAGGATATTATTGTTGCCAAGGTGAGATACTATTCTAGAATACATCACCTTCTCAAAAATTTTGTAAAATGATGTCAGGAGTGAAATACATCAGTATTTACTGCTGGCACTCTTATCACCTATCTTAAAGAGTGGTTTAACAACAGCATGTTTTAGACAATACCAGTCTTATTATATGGGAACAAGTCTTTAGTACTCTACTGGAAAGATCATCAAAACCAGAAGAGCTTTTATTCTTGAGAGAATGTATGACCCTCTTAATTTCAGAAGTAGAAGTTGTTGATACATTCATATGATGTAATTTTATGAGAGTTATTTCTTCAACATATTGCAGTGATCTATGTCTTGAACTGTTGGTCCCTAAGCTTTGTACTATGTTTAAGAAATGATTATTAAATACATTTGCTACCTGTGACTTGGTATTTATAACCCTTCCATTCAATTCAACAGTAATGTTATCCTCTCCTGTGGTTGATTGCCTTTTCTCTTGCTGCACTATATTCCATGTTGCCTTAACATTGTTGTCAGACATACTGATTTCTGATATTATGTGCATGTTTCTTGATTTTTTAATGACAATTCTTAATAATTTTGAGTAGTTTTTGTAGTGCACAACTACTGCAGGGTCTATACTTGTTCTTGCCAAAAGAAACATTTCCCTTTTCCTTTCACAAGATACTTTAATCCCCTTAGTGGTCCATGGTTTTTTATATGGCTGTTTAATGTCTCTTCTAATTAGCTTATGTGGAAAGCTATTTTCAAATACTGATATGAATTTACCATGGAACAGATTAAATTTTATATTGGCATTTGATTCTTTATAAATTTCACCCCAGGTTGTTTCTTGTAAACTACTCTTAAAAACATTTGCCCTGTCATCATTAATAATTCTAAATGACTTTCAATGAGGTATATCCACACTGTAAGGCACTATGTCATTTATCCTGACTTAACTGTGCGTCATGATCAGAGAGAGCATTTGTTACTGGGTAAACAGTTATTTTCTTGCATCTAAAAAAAACATTATCAATTAGAAACCTGCTTCTTTATCCGCCCATGTTAGAATGTTAACTACTGAGAGCAAATTCAAGGATCCAAATAAGGTTTCTAGATCCTTTTTCCTATCAGAATCCCTTAGAAAATCTACACTGATGTCACCACAGACTATTAACTGCTTGCTGATGTCTGACAGACAACCCAATACATCTACATCTACATGACTACTCTGCAATTCACATTTAAGTGCTTGGCAGAGGGTTCATCGGACCACAATCATAGTATCTCTCTACTATTCCACTCCCGAACAGCGAGCGGGAAAAACGAACACCTAAACCTTTCTGTTCGAGCTCTGATTTCTCTTATTTTATTTTGATGATCATTCCTACCTATGTAGGTTGGGCTCAACAAAATATTTTCGCATTCGGAAGAGAAAGTTGGAGACTGAAATTTCGTAAAAAGGTCTCGCCGCGACGAAAAACGTCTATGCTGTAATGACTTCCATCCCAACTCGTGTATCGTATCTGCCACACTCTCTCCCCTATAACGTGATAATACAAAACGAGCTGCCCTTTTTTGCACCCTTTCGATGTCCTCCGTCGATCCCACCTGGTAAGGATCCCACACCACGCAGCAATATTCTAACAGAGGACGAACGAGTGTAGTGTAAGCTGTCTCTTTAGTGGACTTGTTGCATCTTCAAAGTGTCCTGCCAATGAAACGCAACCTTTGGCTCACCTTCCCAACAATATTATCTATGTGGTCCTTCCAACTGAAGTTGTTCATAATTTTAACGAATCCAGGTTCCTCATGAGCAATTCAAAATTTCCCAGTGGGGATCTGCATACTGTCACAATTAAAAGTGAACTGTTTTTCAGCATTAATTCACAAGCAAACACTTTATGTGCTGATCACTACAAAATCTACTTGTGTCAATGCTTTTGAACTTGTGTTCTGTCTTAATATATGCAACAATACCTCCTTTTCCTGTTCTGCCAAGCTGCCAAAAACATGACATCTTTCATTTCAATGACTGCTTCACAGCCTGTGGAATATGGGTCCTTCCCACGAACACCAGCTTTTATGAATTGCGGAGGTGGGAACTTTCCCTGCAATACATCCTACATTCCCATAATCCTCTTGGCCTCAATCTTAGTTAGCCACTGTCCTCACCCATCCAGCCCCTTCCCTGTTCCCATTCCAGCACTACACAGCCATCATTCCACCATCACACCTGGTCTTTTTACTACTCTCTCCCTGCCCTCCTCCTAAATTGCAACACTTCACTGTCTGCCACCCCTACCATACTATCCCTCCCTCTCTGCCTCCCCAATCCAGCCTTCTCCTTACCCCCACCCAGTCGCCTCTCCCACCATGCACAGGTGCTACTGTTTGCAGTGTGGTTTCAGTTGCCTGAGACTGCAGGTTTGTGTGTGTGTGTGTGTGTGTGTGTGTGTGTGTGTGTGTGTGATATCGTCTATAGTTGACGAAGGCCTTATTGGCTGAAAGCTTTATTTGTGACAGTCTTTTTGTTGTGCTTATCTGCGACTGAGCATCTCCACAGCAAGGAATGACACAGTTACCTCCAGGGCATCTGGTATCATTTCCACCTGCAGCAGCACAATTTCACGAAACTGGAATTGGTCTCTTGGTGAGATTCTTAGCGTGAACAAATGTGAATCTATTGATAAGAATATGGACTGAGTACTTCACTCCCTACACTGCTACCAAAGCTGTGCCAATTGCTGAAGCTCCAGAAATTGTGAAGCTCATTGTGAAAACATCATTTTGAAGCACAATGCACTCTGTGTGATGATATCTGAGTAAGTTTTCCAGTCAATGCTACTATCGTAGGTAAATTAAGGTGATGAGACATCCCATTGTTTTTGTGTGACGTGATGTACCATTTTTAATGGGACTCACCTTTTTTTATTCTGTGTCCTGTTGTTCCACAAAATTTTCAACAGGATGCCCAACGTTCCATTTTAATAAGCAGTAACCTCATTTATTTACTTCATTTTGTGTTTTTATTTATTTTTACATCAAAGTAGTGTCACATAGTTTTTGACATTTTCTTGAGTCTTGCTTTAACTTCAGTGCAAAGACAAAATAAAAGAAGCATTATTTTTGTCACGAGATGAGGTGAGGTGTGAACAGAAGATTTTCCGCCATCATGCTCAGTGCCAGTGACTTATGCATGATCTTTGTGATTCGTATCCATTATTTGCCATTGCAGAAATGACAGACAAATGTAACGAGTTTTTGTTAAAGAATGTCATATGGCTATCAATATTCAATTTATTTGTAGTTACAAATTATCTGTTCACTGTTAGATGACATAAATATGCAGTGGATGCAACTGACATTATGTCTTCGGACTGTTACAGGCAACAATGAGAATTAAGCAACTGTTTCAACACTGGGTTCAGCAAGCTTGCTTTAGTGTGCTCCAATGTCTGTCATTTGCTGTGTGTAGAACTAACTTGTGCCTGTTAATATGGGGAAAAGAAAGAGTTCTTTTATGAAAACCATTAAAGATGAGTTCCCTTTCTTAATGGAAACTACAAGAACGAAGGTAGAATATACATTGTGCCACTAATTTTCCTCCACTGAACATGGAGGACGTGCTGATATAATGCAGCACACGAAGATAAAGAAGCACCTATTGCCAGTTTCTGTGAAAATTTCTAGCAGCATAACTTCCTTTGTAAGTACAAATAAACTGCAAACAGAAGAAGATGAACATATCGCTGCACAAGAAGGTTTGCCTTCCATACCGCAAAACCTAATCATTCTTTCCCGTCAATGGACCTCATGGCTCTTCTCATCAGAGACCTGTTTGGGAAGAAATTCACATGTTCTAGGACAAAATGTGAGTTGATTTTAGTGAATGTATTTATCATCGTACGCAATGCATGAAGTTCAGTCAGATCTTAAAGATGTTAAGTATATGTCTTTGATGGTGGATGCATCAAATCACAAAAGCTTAAAGCTAGTCCTGATTCTAGCTGACTATTTCATTCCTACCAAAGGTGTTGAGTGCAAAGTAACTGCCTTCAAAACACTGGTGGAGAAATGGAAGAATTATTAGCTACTCATATTCTGGATATATTAAAAAGTCAAAATATAGTTGACAAGAGTGTTGTGTTTTATACAGATAATTGTAATACAAATTTTGGTGGGTACAAGAGGGTAGGAACAAACAATGTTTATTCCAAACTGAACAGCATTCTCAAGATGAACATTCATGGCATCAGTTTTGCATCTCATGCGGTACACGATGGAGTTCACACAAGTGCAGACATTCCTCTCATTAACACAAAAACCTTAGTGAATAATATTTTTCAATATTTTCACATTTACACTGTGCATGCAGAGGAATTGAAATCATTAAGTGATTTCATTGATACTGAATAGGAGCAAGTACTAGGTAATATTAAAACTACATATTTGTCATTGTTGCCAGAAGTTACAAGAGTTACTGATATGTATGAACCTTTGAAATCTTATTTTCTGTCTCAGGATAGGCATCCTACATTGATGAAACAGTTTTTTTGAGAACCCACAGTCACAGAAGCCAATGTGCACTTTGTATGTTTGTCAGGTGCCTGACCTGAAATGTGGAGGCGGCATTGCCTGTGGCTGTCGATCGTACAGGGTGCAGTCATCTGCAACTTGTGGCTCACGTCGGCACCAATGACGCCTGTCGCATGGGTTCTGAGGCCATCCTCAGTTCTTACAGGCGACTGATGGAGGTAGTTAAGCCTGCTGGCCTCGCACGGGAGGTGCAAGCAGAGCTCGCAATTTGCAACTTTGTTCCCAGAGCTGAACAAGGTTCTAAGTGGAAGGTCTCAACCAAAGGCTTTGTTGTCTCTGTGTTGGTCTTGTCTGCAGATTTCTGGACCTGCGTTATGAGGTGGGGATTTGTAGGACTCCCCTTGACAGGTCAGGGGTGTACTACACAAAGGAAGCAGCTACTCAGATAGCAGTGTACTTGTGGAGTGCTTATGAGAGTTTTCAGGCTAGGCTGTAGTTCCAAGTACTCTCATGAACACTCGCCAGTGGACACGCATGTAGGGAAAACAGACTGCGTTCAGAGTAAAGACAGTTCTACTGTACAAATTTTATCAGTAAATTGTCGAAGTATTCAGAACAAATTCCCAAATTTACTGCCCTCCAGGAAAGTCCTGAACTTCAAATTATTCCTGGGACTGAGAGCTGGCTACAACTCAAAGTAAAAAGTTCTGTGAGATTTAGATGATCTTGGAATGTTTATCAGAGACAGATTAGATGCCTTAGGAGGAGGAGTGTTCACTGCAGTCAACAAAAATATTGTCTCTACTAAGATTGAAACTGAGTGAAGTTATCTGGTCACACATAACAGGTCTAGGTAAAACCAAATTCATTGTTGGATGTTTTTACCAACCACCTGACTCCACTGTGACAGTTCTAGAGTCATTCAAAGAAAGTCTATGGCCAGTTGTGCATAAATACCTGGATTATGCAATACTAGTTGGTGGTGACTTTAACCTACCAAGTATACACTGGGATGCATATAAATTCATTGCAGGGGGTGCAGACAGTCTTGTGAAGTACTTTTGAACACATTTTCTGAATACTATCTTGAGCAGCTAGCTCAGCAGCCAACACACAATGGAAATATCTTGGAACTTGTAGTTACAAACAGGCTAGACCTCATCAATGGCATCAGTACAGAGACGATTAATGATCATGATGCTATCATAGTGACTATAGTTACGTAACTTAATAAAACAGTCAAGAGGGCAAAGAGAATGCATCTGCTAGAAAAAACACATAAGCAGTTGTTAGCATTTTACTTAGACAATGAACTGCAATCACACAGTTCCAGAATGATGGCCACAGAGGAATTATGGGCAAAAGTTTAAACAGATTTAAATCGTGCTTGGGACAAGTATGTACCTAGTAAGTGGATTAAGGACGGTTGGTTGGTTTAAAAGAGGGGGAGGGGGGCGAGGGGGACCAAACTGCTAGGTCATCAGTCCCTCATTCCGATTAAAATAATTCAAAAAGGTGGGAGTAAAATAATTGAGACATACAAAACACAATTGGAAGAAAGGAGAAAACCACAAGAATGACAGAAGGGCAACAAACACTAAAATGGACAAAATCGGACAAGAAAACCACGGAGACATGCAAGAAACATGTAGACGAGATCAAAAGAAGAGAGCAGACTACCATGGCTGGCTGACCGACCATTAGAATAAAAAGGAGAAGCCAGCCATTTTGCAACACATTGAAACTTCCACCCTAAAAGCACTAGGGTGGAGGACACAGAGGGACAAAGGACATGCATTAAAAGTTAGATCAAAGGATAAAACCCACCCTCACGAATAAAATGTACTACTAAAGCTGCTGTTGAGGCACTGTCGCCTAACACCAACGTTATGGTGCTGGGAATGTTAAAGTGGGCAGTCCAGCAAGAGGTGGACGACCATCATTTTTAAGCCACAGCGACACCGAGGTAGGTCCTCGCGACGGAGGAGATAACCATGCGTTAGCCACGTATGGCCAATGCAGAGCTGGCAGAGGACAACTGACTCCCTGCAAGAGGACTGCATGCAAGATTTCCACACGTTTGTAGTGTCCTTAATGACATGAAGTTTGTTGTGCGTACTGTTATGCAATTCCGTCTCCCAAAGCCAAAAAACCCTGCAGCATAAGACAGAATTCAGGTCAATTTCAAACATGCCCATTTCCAGAAGCAGTTTCCGCTTAGCCTGTTTGGCCCGCCTATCGGCAAGTTCGTTGCCTGGGGTTCCGACGTTTCCTGGGGTCCACAAAAACACCACTGAATGACGGGACTGTTACAGGGCATAGATAGACTCCTGAATGGATGCTACCAAAGGATGGTGGGGTAGCACTGGTCGATAGCTTGTAGGCTGCTCAAGGTGTCAGTACACAGAAAAAATGACTCACCAGTGCATGAGTGGATGTGCTCAAGAGCACAAGATATGGCCACCAGCTCTGCATTGAAAACACTGCAGCTATCTGCCAAGGAGTGCTGTTCAATATGTCCTCCATGAACATACGCAAAGCCTATATGACTACCAACCATCGAGCCATCAGTGTAAACCACTTCATAGCCCTGGTATATGTCGAGAATCGAGAGGAAGTGGTAAAGGAGAGCTGCAGGATTAATGGAGTCCTTAGGCCATGCAAAAGGTCCAGAAGAATCTGTGGCCTAGGTGTACACCATGGAGGTGTAAGTGAATGGACCTCGAGGAGAGGTGGTAATGGGAAGGACTCCAGTTCAGACAGAAGGGACTGGACGCGAACTGCAATCGTAAGCCTGACCTGGGCCGCCAATGCGGGAGATGAACCAACATGGTTGGGAAAAGGAGACGGTAATTCAGATGCGCAGGAGAACTATGAATTTCTGCAACGTAACTGGCGAGCTGTTGTGCACACCTAACCTACAATGGAGACACTCTGGCGTCCACCAAGACACTGGTCACCGGTCTCATTCTAAATGCTCCCATCACTAGGTGAATGCCACAGTGGCGCACATTGGCTTGAGTAAACACAAAGCTGAGGGTGACGCCAAATCGTAAACCGGACTCCCATAGTCAAGGTGGGATTGAACAAGGGCTCTGTAGAGCTGCAGCAGTGTAGAGCAATCTGCACCACAGTTGGTGTTGCTCTGGCAGCGGAGGGCACTGTGGTGCTGCCAGCACTTCCGCTTAAGCTGACGATAGTGAGGTAGCCAAGTCAATCAGGTGTTGAAATCCAGTCCTAAGAATGGATGTGTCTCCACTACAGTTAGTGGATCATCATTAAGGTAAAGTTCTGGTTCTGGAAAATGGTGCGATACCGCCAGAAATGCATGACAAACAACTTTGTGGCTGAAAATTGGAATACATGGGCTAGAGCCCATGACTATGCCTTCTGAATGGCTCCCTGTAGATGCCACTCAGCAACACCAGTACTGGAGGAGCAGTACGAAATTCAGAAGTCATCCGCATACAGAGAAGGTGAGACCGATGGCCCAACAGCTGCTGCTAGACTGTTAATGGCCACTAAAAATGAAGAGACACTCAATACAGAGCCCTACAGGACATCTTTTTCTCCTGAATATGGATGGAACTAACGGAGGCACCAACTTGGATGCGGAAAGTATGGGGTGACAGGAAGTTTGGGATAAAAATCGGGAGCAAGCCCCAGAGACCCCACTCATACAATGTGGCAAGGATATTATGTCACCAGGTTGTGTTGTATACTTTACATAAGTCAAAAAAGATGGCAATCAGATGTTGGCATCTGGAAAAGGCTATTCGGATGGCAGACTCAAATTATCAGTGGTGGAGCAACCCTAGTGGAAGCCACCCTGACGTGGAGCCAGTAGGCCAAGTTACTCCAGGACCCAACCCAACCTCAGACACACCATACGTTCCAGCAGCTTACAAAGAAAGTTGGTGAGACTGGTGTGCCAGTAGCTATCCACACTAAGCGGCTTCTGACTGGGTTTGAGCACCTGAATGATGGTGCTCCCCTGCCATTGCAATGGAAAGATGCCACCGCGCCAGATCCGGTTGAAAATGATGGTGAGATGTCGCTCAAAGTCATCTGACTGGATCTGATCCAGCCCAGGACATGTGTTGGGGCAATGTGCAAGGGTGCTGAGGAGCTCCCACTCTGTAAATGGGGCGTTATAGGGTTCACTGTGGCATGTAGTGAATGAGAGGACTTTCCTTTCCATCCACCATTTGAGGGTGCGACAGGCTGGGGGGTAGTTCTCTGATGCAGAGGCTCGAGCATAGTGCTCAGCAATCTCATTTGCATCGGTAGATAACACCTCCTTGATGTTAATGCCAGGGACACCTGTTGGGCTCTGGTACCCAAAAAGATGTCTGATCTTCATTCAGACTTGGGAAGGTGACGTGTGGCACCCAATGGTCGACACATACGTCTCCCAACCCTTCTGTTTCCATTGTTTTATAAGGTGGCAAATGCAGGCATGGAACTTCTTAAAGGCAATTAGGTGCTCTGGGGAAGGGTGCTACTTATGTCACTGTAGTGCTTGCCAATGCTCTTACTTGCCTCAGTGACTTCCAGTGACCATCAAGGGACTGTCTTTGACTAGGGGCACACTAAAGAAAGAGGGATCGTGTTTTCCGCTGCAGAAATGATCGTTGTAGTGACCTGCTTAATGACAACATTGATGGTAAAGTGTGGGGGAGATTCAGCTGCGACAGCAGAGGTGAAGGCTTCCCAGTCTGCCTTGTTTAAAGCCCAACTGGGGAGGCATTCGTGGGCATGACACCAGGGGAGTGAAAGGAAGATGGGGAAGTGGTCACTACCACACAGATCATCATGTTCTCTCCAGTGGATAGATGGGAGAAGGCCAGGGCCGCAAACCGAGAAATCAATGGCTGAATATGTGCCATGTGCCACACTGAAATGTGTGGGGACACCTGTATTTAAGAGACAGAGGACGAGTTGTGACAGGAAATTTTCGACCTCCCTACCTTGGCCAGTAAGCAGTGCGTTAAAATCTCCCAAAAGTAGGAAAGGTTTAGCGAGTTGATCAATCAGTGCAGCCAGTACTTTCAGGGGTACTGCACCATCTGGAGGAAGATATTCATTGCAGACAGTTATTTCCCATGTCATCCTTATCCTGACAGACACAGCTTCAAGAGGGGTTTGAAGGGGCACAGGTTCACTACATACTGAGTTCAGGACATAGATGCAAACTTCACCTGACACACTATTATAGTCGCTATGTTCCTGTAATATCCCTTATAGTCACAGATGGCAGGGGTCCACAATGCCGGGAACCAGGTTTCCTGGAGGGTAATGCAGAAATCAGGTGTACAGCTTAACAATTCCCATAGCCCAGCCAGGTGGTAGAAAAAACCGCCACAATTCCACTGAAAAATTACGTGATTTTGAGACTGGGAAGGCATGAAACACTCAATGAGGCAGTCTATGCCTCAGGGTCACCTGCTGCCACCAGATGAGTACCTGCGCGATCGACATCCATTGCGTCTGAGGGCCCAGCAAGATCTAGGTCCTCTGCGGATGCCAGAATCTCCACCCCATCCTCAGACACTGAGCTTGGAGGTAGTGGTGGTGTGGGTGTCACCGCAGTGCCTTGGTTCTTTGGAGTATTTTTCTTTTTAGGTTTCTCTCACTGCTCCTTAGGTTTGTCCAGCTGGGAGGGTTTCACTGATTCACTCTCAGGGACTGAGGAGGACTGTGAAGCCCTATGACCAGCTACCTGTGGTTGCTTCAGCCACTGGCGGGTGTCAGCTTTGCCACTGGTAGGAACCTGAGAAGGGAGAAGGGAGTGACCTGGAGGACCCCTTCCTGACGAGAGGAGCCCAAGAAGACTGACGCTTCTTGGCTGAGATGTGGGGACTGATGTTCCTGATGGTTGAGGGGGGGAGGGGGCGTTGCTCCTGAAGTACGTGGAGCAGGAGCAACAGGGAGGGAAGTGCCCCCACCATTAAGGGGGCAGGTGGAATGTGAGGGCTCTGTGAGCCAACTGTACAAGGTGAAACGGAAGATGACAGAAGCGTTGTTGTAGCGACAACACAGGTTGATATCATATGCACAGTGTAGGTCATTGTATTCCATTATTTTTCTTTCTTTCTGGAGAATCCTGCAGTCTGGAGAGCAAGACGAATGGTGCTCTCCATAGTTGACACAGATGGAAGACGGGGCAGGGGGAGTATTGAGATGTGAAGGACGTCCACAACCCCGACACGTGACGGTGGAAATAAAGAGGGAAGACATATGGCTGAACTTCCAGCACTTAAAGCACCGCATTAAGGGAGGGATATATGGCTTTATATCACAGCAGTAAACCATCACCTTCACCTTCTTGGGTAATGTCTCACCCTTGAAGGCCAAGATGAAGGCACTGGTGGCAACCTGATTACCCCTTGGACCCCTGTCGACTCATCGGACAAAATGGACACATCACCGCTCTAAATTGCCGCGCAGCTCATCGTCAGACTGCAAAAGAAGGTCCCTGTGAAATATGATACACTGGAACATATTGAAGCTCTTACGGGGTGTGATGGCTACAGAAACATCCCACAGCTTGTCACAGGTAAGTAGTGCCTGTGACTGGGCAGAGGATGCTGTTTTTATCAAGCCCTCCACTTTCCCAAACTTGTCCTCCAAATGCTCCACAAAAACTGAGGCTTCTTGGACACAAAAAAATTCCTCATGAACTCTCGTACATATTAGGTGCTGGGTTGAATAAGCTTTGCTGCCATCCTTAGCCTAGCGTTCCTCCCATTGTGTGACCGGACGGGGGAGAGGAGGGGGGGGGGGGGGGGGGGAGGACAATTTGGGGGCATATTTCTTAGCATTGAAGTTAGACTTCCACCACGGTGTTTGACCACCAGCAAGAGATGACAAACAACGCTTCCTGGCATGTCATCCATCCTGATGCCACACACTCTGACCAGGGGCCCTCCCCATGGATGCCACCCAGCCGCAGCAAAGGTCACCTGACAGGATGGCCACTGCTGGTAGTCCCAATGCCCCAGGGCGATGTGCATCTACTCCTTGGAGGAGTTAATGGCACAGGCATCAGCAGAGTGATCCCTGTGTTGCCTGGGGGCTATAACCAACAGGGTACATGGCAGCCTGACCACAATGGACTGGCTACCATGCTGGTATCAGGTGCAAACGAGCTAAGAAGTCCATTAATCGGCAACAGCATGGAAAGCAATACTGCACAGAGGATGGAGGAAAATGCACCCAGGAGGGTGACCTCGCCCAACAGCTGGAGAATCACCAGAAGTGCAGATCTAAGTTGACGAAGGATGCGAGAGGTCTCAGCACATGGACACTAAGCAACCTTGTACGGCACCCTTTCCCAATTGGCTCACTCTTTGGGAAAATTTTGAAAAACAGAGGTCAAACCCAACAGGGTACCATCACATTAAGGACAAAACATGAGAGACTCCTTTTAGTCACCTCTTACGACAGGCAGGAATACCTCGGGCCTATTCTAACCCTCGGACTTGCAGGGGGAGATTTAGGACGGAAAATACCCACCATAGTTTAATAACAAAATCCGGGAAATGCTGAGGAAGCAAAGACTGTTGCACACTCTGTCCAAAAGAGGGCGTGCAAATGACGATAGGCAAAGATTAGTAGAGCTTTGAGCACCTGTGAAAAGCTACCACCATCATACCTTGGCTGAAGATCTGGTGGAGAACCTGAAAGAAATTATAGTCCTACATAAAATCACTAAGCAGGTCTAAGGCTTCAATTCAGTCACTCGTAGACCTGTCTGGTTTGGCAGTAGAATATAGCAAAAGGGATGCCAAAGTTTTAAATTCCACATTTAAGAAATTGTTCACACAGGAGAATCATACAAATGTACCATCGTTTGACCATCACACAGGTCCTGTATGAAAGACATAGTAATAAGCATCCTTGGCATAGAGAAACAACTGAAAGAGTTGAAAACAAGTAAGTCGCCAGGTCGAGATGGAATCCCAATTCGGTTTTACAAAGAGTACTCTGCGTCATTGACCACTTACTTTGTTTGCATTTATTGTGAATCTCTTGACAAGCACAAAGTGTCAAGTGGCTGGAAAAAGGCGCAGATGACCCCCGTATATAAGACGGGTAAAAGAATGGATCTGCAAAATTACAGACTAATATCCTTAACATCTGTTTACTGAATATTCTGAGTTTGAATATAATAAATTTCCTAGAGGTCAAAAAGCTCATGTCCACGAATCAGCATGGCTCAAAAACATCACTTGAGCGAAACCCAACTTGCTCTTTTCTCACATGATAATCTGCAAACTATGGATGACGGGCAACAGACTGTTTCCATATTTCTAGATTTCCGAAAAGCAATTCGACATGGTACCCCACTGCAGACTGTTAACAAAGGTATATGCATATGGAATGAACTTCCAGATATGAGACTGTTTGAAGACTTCATAACTAATAAAACCGAGTATGTTGTTCTCGGCGGCAAGTGTTCACTGGAGGCGGGGGTAACATCATGAGTGCCCCAGGAAAATGTGATAGGACTGTTGCTATTTTATACATACATAAATGATCTCACAGACATGGTGGGCAGCAATCTGCAGTTGTTCACAATAATCTGATGAGTGGCAGCTTGCTCTTAATGTAGAAAACTGCAATTTAAGGAGATGACTAGGAAAAACAAACCCATTTAAATATCTGGGTGTAATTTTGTGAAGCGATATGAAATGGAAAGAGCATGTGAGGATTGTGGTAGGAAAGGTGAATGGTCGACTTCGGTTTATTGGGAGAATTTTAGGAAAGTGTGGTACATCTGTAAGGAGACTGCATAAAGGATACTAGTGTGTCTTATTCTTAAGTACTGCTCAAGTGTTTGGGATATGGACCAGGTCAGATTGAAAGAAGACATCAAAACAATTCAGGGGTGAGCTACTAGATTTGTTACCTGTAGGTTCGATCAGCATGCAAGTGTTATGGATATGTTTTGGGAGCTCAAGTGGGAATCCCTGGAGGCAAGAAGACATTTCGAAGAACACTACAGAGAAAGTTTAGAGAAACAGCATTTGAAGCTAACTGCAGACAATTCTACTGCCACCAACATAGATTTCACATAGGAACCACAAAGATAAGATATGAGAAATTAAACAATGAAAAATCCAGGATGGAATGTAACAATATTATGAGAAGGAAAGCCGCAGGTAGGAACAACAAAAAGACTCTCACAATTATAGCTTTTGGCAATTAAGGCCTTCATCAACAACAGACACACATACGTGTGAAAGCCCGCGCGCGCGCACACACACACACACACACACACACACACACACACACACACACACACACACACACACACACACACATGACTGCATTCTCAGACAACTCAAACCATACTGCCAAGTGTGCGTGAATGTATGTGTGTATGTGCATGTATTATTGATGAAGGCCTTAATGGACAAAAGCTATAACTGTGAGAGTCTTTTTGTTGTGCCTACCTGCAACTTAGCATCTCCGCTATATAATGAGTAGCAACTTTCCTTCTCATATGAGAAATTAGGACTCCTAGGGAGGCATATAGACAGTCGTTTTTCCCAAACTCTACCTGTGAGTGGAACAGAAAAGGAAACGATTAGTTGTAGTACATGGTACCCTCCACAATGTATCGTACGGTAGCTTGCAGGGTATTGATGTAAATGTAGACTTCTTTGGCATCGTTTCACACAAAGACAATTGAAAATGTTTTAAAGAAAAAAAATCAGTATCAGGAAATTTACTAAATTTTCAAACTTTAGTTATTTCTTCAATGTTAATTAATTTGGAAGAGGAAGATGTTTTCACTCAGTCAAAATACAAGATGATTACCAATTTATTTTATGACACTTCTGCAACTTATTTAGAAACGTGGACTTCTCCATTTCAACCTCTGAAATCATTTCATTGGATAACACTGTTTCTTGGGCTGAACTTTTAAACTGTCTGAAAATTCTTAAGACAGTAGATTCAGGTGCAACATTTCAAACAGATGAAGATGTATTGTTTGGTGATGTAGGATGCATGAACAACATTATAAACAAGAAACTTGAGAAATGGGGAAAAGCTAATTTGGAAACAAATAAGAGATAGTGTGATGTATTCCATATACTTAAAAGCGCACGTACTTCATATAAAAGTATATGAGATGCTCGTGAGTTTTGCACATGCCTTGTGGAAAGGGTATTTTCAATTGTGAATTCCCTTTGGATTGATGAGAAAAACTGTTTTACCACCAAAACTATTGAAGCAATTGTAATAGTTAAGACTCATTATCAAGAACTTACTTGCAAGGAGTTCTACAACCTGCTGTTAACCAATTCAAAGTTTTTGAAAGATTTTAGGTCTTCTGATAAATACAAAGTTAATGGCAGTGTTCCTGATAGAGTAGTTAAATGGCCTATGGATTTTTGATACCTACATTGGTGTTCATTTGTTAGAAGTCATTCTATTAATTTCTCAACACTTTGAATTATAATCAGTTCTTGGAAAAACAATGAATTATCATATGATACAGTGCCATTACAAGCATGTTTTGAAGTGTCTTGTTAAAATATATGCCTTTTTATGAGTATAAACATAAGTTTTCATTTATTTCAGTAAAGCAATGTAGCCATATGTGTACAATATTTTCTTTCTATCAAGTGCCTGTTTTTTCCACATGCCCCATTTTTCACAAGAAAAATCTGGTCACACTCAGGTAATTTCACGTTCTGGCATCACCCACTGGATGTCAGCCACCTATTACCCACAGTCAAATGACATCACAGAATGCTTTAATAAGATGTTGGCAGATATGCTCTTGATGTATGTTGCTGAACAGAGATTGGGATACAATAGCCAACCAACATTTAAAAATAAATTAAAAGAATTTCTAGATGACAACTCCTTCTACTCATTGGCTGAATTTTTAGATATAAATTAAGGGAGGGAAAAAAACTAACTTAAGCATTAGTGTCATGCAATATTTTGTGTAATGTAATATCTTGTACAGACATCTTTCATTAACCTGACACGTTCCACATCATTACGAAGTGTCGTATTCATGATCTATGGAACAAGTATTAATCTAATCTAATCTAATCTAATCTAATCTAATCTACTGCCCACCATGACATTTGTATACAATCTAATGAAGTGGGACACTAAAGGCTTCACATCATTCTCTTTGTTCTATGGTCACAAGAATTAAAGGACAATGTATACATTGTTCTGTTTCAACCAGATGATACTCGAGATCACTACATGAAACGACTCATCATCAGGATTGAAAGAGGATGACAGTTGCTTATGAAACCTGGACACCCAGGAGAAAGACCGAGAGCACTGTCACACCAAGTATCAATCAGTTAGATACAGCTTGGGAGACACGGTATGGGTTACTACAGCTGAGCACAAAGTGGGACAATCAGAAAAGTTACTAAAGTGATACTCTGGGCTATTCACATCCTATGTTGCCTGTTGAAAGTAGAGGATTACGACCCTTCATGAATAAGTGTAGAGATGTCATACATGTCATCCATATGCAGCCCTACTATAGCTCTGAAGCACAGACAGATAGTGGGAGCTTTTCATTCAAGCCAACTGAAGACCTGGTCAATGACAGGGAAGCTTCGATGGGAAGGGCTACCTTTGGTAATCATCACTGGGGAGAGGATGTAATAACATGATCAGAAAGTGAGGATCCAATAACGCTGCCATGCAGAGGACCACTGACAAGCTCTAGATCCATGGTGCTCTAGTAAGCTCCAATGAGAACTTAGGAAACAACAAGTCACTGTTTCTCCACAAAATGGAGCAATACTGCAAGCTGTAGTGCATGCAGTGGTTAGGCCCACTGGCTGATATACTGTGGGTCACCAGTTCAAATCTGACCATTCGCAATTATCTGTTATTAGTTTTCATGATTCCTAGACGGTTCTTGAAATTTCTTATCTTTGTGTTGTTTGTACATTCTGGAATATTCAATTTCTGTGTAAATGGCAGCACTTCCCATCAAGGAGCTCATTTCTGTCCTGACTGTACATTAGTGCTCGTAATAAATGTACTTTCAGTACTTACTTCAGTTTTGCATGTCTCTCATGACCTTGCTTTCGGATTTGGGATTGATTGTGGTTACAATGTGATAATATAACTAATGTGCTCATACTTTTCACATGAGTTTAATTAACTTATTGAACACTTCCAGTGGACAGAAAGCATATACACATCTATAGCTTGTTCATTCACAGTGGCTTGAATGGATATTTGTGTCTGTAGCATTCTTCAACTTCTAGCTACTGGGAGCAATAAATTACAGGCCTGATGATCTTACATTACTGTCAGTTAATACTTACTTCACTAGGCTGTAGTGATCACCAGTTAGCACAATGTATTCAAAATAGCCAGAGTCCTTGGAAGACGAGGTATAAGACCTATTTTCCAACCTCTTAAGAAGATAAAGCAGACACTGCATCTTGTACCCTTTAGATTTATAACAACTCTTGTGGGTGCAGAAGCAATTACATTGGTCAGTCCCTCATACCATTTCTGACTGCTGTGCAGAAAATCAATGGCACATTAAAAAATCGAAAACTGCACAAACAAACAAACAAAAGATATTGTTTGACAAAATGAAAGCTGTTTCTCAGGCTCCAATATACATGGATTCTATAATTAGAGAGGCTGTAGAAATAACGTGAATGTGTGAGAAGAGCTTCAACCATGACAGCGAACTCTCCATGTGACACCATCTGTGACAGAGCAGTATATAATTACTGACCAGTCACAATCTATTTATGGATTACATATGACCAACACAGCAATAGTTTAGACAGTTAGTCGCTCTTGACAGAGACAATGGAGATAATCATTGAAAGCTTGAGATTTTTATCCTGTATTTATGTGGAAAGTAGTCTGAGAATGTTTTATATAACAGTGATGTTATGAAAGACTTCATTCTAAACCAAATAATAGGACCACAAATTTTACCCAATAATTTAAATGGCCATATTACTCAGTCTCTTTAAGGAAGGTTCTGCCACAGCCACTTGAAGATATTCCTCTGGCAGCAAGAGCAAACATGTGGCTACAGCAGGATGGAGCTCCACCACACTATGCCACCACAACAGGAAGTTACTTAATGCAGGTGTATCCAGATACTTGCATTGGGTGACATGGACCAATTTGCTGGCCAGCAAGATCCCTCCCTATACTTAGACCCACTAGATTTTGTCACATGGAGAAGGTAGTTTACAGCTCACCTTCCAAATGGACCTTATAGCTCAATTAGATGTTGCCACTGCAGACATCCAAAATATGGAGAGTATTTTTGAGAATAAACTTGAAGAGATGATTGAGAAATGCAACACTTGCATTCGAGCAAACAGTACAAATTTCAAACACCTTTTTAAAATGTGATTGTTGTAAACATAAGAGTTACAAAATTATTGTCCTCCCTTAACCAAGCAAAAGCTTTTCTTATTTTGTGTTTCTTCCCATTTGTTCCTTCTTTTTTTGTTTACAATATTATTTAGTACAGAAATCTTAAGTTACTTGCTAGTAATGATGCAATTTAGAAGCTTATACTCATTTATTTGTAGCATGATACGGTAGGGTTTGTTGTACTGTACTTGCAATAAACCACCGTGGACTACACGACCAGTAAATAATATAGTAAAATCTTACCTCAATGTAAACACCCAATTGTCTAAACACAATGAAAAAATACTACCAGCCCGATGTAAGACTCAAACCCTGAGCCCCATACACTAAAGTAGCGTGCATAGCCCCGGAGTCTTGTCAACCAGAATACTTGACATGGGTTGGGACGATCAGGTGTGACAGACCAATAGGCTCAACCACCGCACGTGTGGCAAGGTATGTCATCCTGTGACGTCACATGTTCAACATTTGTCATTCACGTCTAGAGTATTTCCCGACATTTACGAACCCGTGTGTCATATTAAATTACTTGCCTCAGCATCATCTATGTCACTTAGGCTTTTTTTAATGTTAATAAAAATCACCCTGTATATTGTTGATAAAATACAACTGCAATAAAGATGTCAAAATCATCAACACACTCCATGACAATTTATTTGTTTAAAACCATTATAAGAATGGCGCCACACAAAAGACAAGTCATCATAGGTACGCCATACAGGAAGATAGACTAAAATATCCTACAAGAGCTTTTTCTGCCTTTTCTTGGATGTTGCATGTTTCAATGCATATGTTCTCTGTAAAAAATTTGGTGATAGAAAAAACAAAATGGAATTCACGATTAGTCTCTGTGAAAAATAAACTCTCTCTTTGCATTGCAAGATCATTTGTTGGACGTCCATCTTAAATACCATCAGTGATTTATGTTATAATATTCTACCAGATATTTCATCAAGCACAACAAAGGTTTCCTGTTAGCCATTTCTGACAGATCCAACTACTAAAGAGTCAGCTTCATAGCTCCCAGTTGGTTGCATAACTCAAAATGATTTGTAGATATAGAATGAAAAATGAACTTCACATGGACATCATAATGTTTTTAAAGAAAAGTAAACCCATCCACAGACCCTGGCAGATGTATCAGTACCAACTGATCACATCACACACTGCCAATGAAATCACTGGATACAGTACAGAGTGATGTAAGGTTCAGAACACTGCTCTTCTGGCAGTTGTCAGTTTTAGTGACCTGGAGTCATTACCACTCAGTCAAGAAGCTCCTCAACTGGCATCACAAGGTGAAGTGCACAAAATCCCAGCCCTCCCACCAAAGAAAAATCCCTGGCAGTAGTGCAAATAAAATCCAGGTCATTTGAATGGCAGTCAGTTCTCTCACACCTAAGCTATCAAAGTTGACATCTTAATTATGTAAGACACATACCGTATTTACTCGCATCTAAGCCGCACTTTTTTTCCTCTTTGTAATCCAAAAAACTGTCTGCAGCTTAGAATCGAGTGTAAACTAAGCGGAAGTTCTGAAATATGTTGGTAGGTGCCACCATAACTAACTTCTGCCGTCGAATATATGTAGTGCTACACAGGCATGCTTTGCAGGCACAAAGATAAATACTGGCGCCAAAACCTCTGCGTCAGTAAATACATAAAAAAAAAAAGGTGGAAGACGAGCCTTTTTCTCCGCTCCGAGTTTCGGCCACTGCATTTTCATACATTATCCAACGAAGTAAATACAAATTCCGTATTGTTCATCTTCGAATGTAGCAGTATTTCAATGTACTACGAAAATCTGACAGGCAAGGCTGTTTGGGGTGTTTGTCAATATGGCCAACTCTACGTTCTGAATTTTTCCCTACCTGTGAGAAGAGATGGTTGCTATTAGGAACTTTTATGAATTGTGAATCACATGCACTATTCTTTTCACCATAAGAATAATACGAATATAAACATTTTGCCATGTATTCTTACGTGTTTGCTGATATCTCATTTAAATCCTGTCTACCTAATAAACTACGAAACTAGACTGAGACAACAGTAAACGCGGAAGAATATACATATCATGTCAATTTTATATTCGTATTATTTTTATGCCTAATAGTGATACAGTCAGAAATGAAGCATTCACAAAATCTTCTATCCATACGCAGTATATTATTTGGTTCTTGTTGAACATTATCAAAGAAAGCAGCAGTGTAAGTAATAACAAATAGCAGTCTCTTGCCTTTGTTTCATTTATGAGACAATTCCTCTCTTTTTTTAATTGTAAGTGGCGGTAGCGCGCACAAAAGCAAGCCATGCCGCAAGCGGCTACAGGTCGTAAACACTCATTATCAGAATGCGGCAAACAATGCATGACACAGTATAATAATGCATTTTCAGCTTAGAGTGACGTAAACACATATAACAAAGAAAACGGCACTTATCAAATCAAAGAAAAAAAAAAGCAATCAATTCAAACCACACGAAGCACATGAAAAAGCAAGGGTACCCTTATAAATACGGACAGAGCGCCTGACGCATTACAATGGATGGCTACCTGGTAAAGCTTAACTGCTAAGCTTATGACTCGAACCAAACTACTGTAGCTGTATCGTCATTCATTCGACCTAAATTGTGTCTCATATTACTATGGACCAACTTTGTTTCGATTTGGATGTGTGGCCTAAAACTTTTCTTTCCCCTTGAATTTCGAGTCTCAAATTTCAGTTGCGGCTTAGATTCAGGAAAAACTTTTTTCCTTTATTTCGAGTCTCATTTTTCAGGTGCGGCTTAGATTTGAGTGCGGCTTACATTCGAGTAAATACGGTAATTCTTTTATGTGCTGTACCATCTATTAAAATATTCACAAAGAAAAGGGTCTGCAAGTATGTGAAAATACAATACAATCTGCTGCATTAGTACATTTCATTCATTCCTAATATGTTTCAATTTCAACTTATAGATAAAAATCTACACATAACTGCTTTAGTGCAAGAACAAGGCATGTGGTGCAAGGGTGCCAGCCTCTACAGAGGAAAACTACCTAGTCAGGCTTAGGCACTCACACATAAAATGTCTACTTGAGAGTTCAGGTGAAACCAACAGGCAATGAAATAATTCTTCTAGTTTTGAGGTATACAATCTAGCTTACTTCCCAACAAAAACCTTTTGGGTAAATGAGAGAACTCAGAGGAATATCAATTAACAGTTCTGCTGATTCTATTGTGTACCTTCCATAGAAGCTATGACAATGAGGTGAAAGATTAGTGTATATAATATAGGAACAGAACAAAAAGTCACTAATATTAATGTAAAGTACCTGTCCCTCCTTCATGTGATGAACAATGTCTAGATTGTCAGAGACTGACTGAAGACACTAAGAAGAGCCCAGATCCAAATATCACTAGCCAGAGTTTGCACCAATAACCATCTTCAGTTTTTGGATGCTGCACTGCTTGAAACTTCAACTTTTATTTTATTAGGTATTTTCAAACATTGGAAAATCCAGGATGGAATAATGATTATATTATAGATTCCTGCTAACCATATAGCACATTTGTGGAGTCACAGATAGGCACAAGAGAAAGACTACTAGAGATGTTTGCTTTTTGCCAGAAGGATTTCTTCTGAAACACACACACACACACACACACACACACACACACACACACACAGATATATATATATTTCACACAAATGCAGCTCACACACACTAGATCACTGTCTCTGGCTGCTGAGGTCAGAATTTTTTGTGATGTTTATAAGCAATTCTAGTAAGTGTGTCACTACACATTGATAAAACATTGTTCCATACATTTTAGTAACAATAAACAATGTATATAACCTGGCAACAATTGCAAGTGATAGAAAGCATTTACTGGGCTCAAGTGGACTAGATCATACTAGTTTCTAGACATCTTTGATGTTTGAGAATCTTTATTTGTTCAAACCAAAACTGCAATTAATGATTTCTGCAAAAAAAGTTATTTTTTTCATTTTTAACTAACTGTTAGCTTACTGAGTTTATTATGGTGTTCTGAGTGCTCATAACTATTAGCATGGTAGGTTTTGTTTACTTTTATCCATTATGGCACTGTAAAATGAACAATAGTGTCTGTAAAAACAACTATGTAATAAATAGAATTTTAATAAAAATGGCTTCGTTATTTTATCAGTGAAATGAGAACGTTTCTCTGAGAAGGATATGTACATAAGTGCTAGTGACAATCAATTTTTAAGTGTATATTCTGATTTTATGCAGAAGAGAAGCTATTCAAGAAGTTATCAGTCTCATAATTAAAATTGCATGCAAATACCTGAAAAGGCAAACAACATTTGCAGCACAGTTGACAAGAAGTGTTGGATCTCTCGCTTCCCGACTGATCCATGCTCGCCATGAAATGCAAGTTATAGGGCAATTCTCTGCTACTACAATACGACGACATTTACTCAAACGACCAGTAGCCAGTTCAAACAAGAAAGATACTATCACACCCTGTGAAAGCACACATCAATATAAATTTGCAATACAATGTTACATAAAGCTATAATACACATAATGAATGGTTTAATAAAGCTACACTCACAAGACAGAAGCAAAACTTAATATGATTACAATTACACTTGAAAATAAATATTAATGCTTATTATGTAGAGGTTAAGAAATGGTTAATTATTAGACACTCATTGTAGAAAGGGGGAAATGAAAGACAATATGAGAGGAGGATGGAACACTCAGATATGAGACTGGAAAGGGGGAGGGGGGGAGAGAGGGGGGGGGGGGCTGTCGCTCACCAACAAACAAGGGAATATAAATAAAGGGAATGGCAATATTTGAATTTCTGAAATGAGAATGCTTAATGCTAGTTAGCAGATTTCTAAACAACACCAAATAAGAGATATCTTACCACAGAGGCACAGAGGAGACAAGGAATATGGGCATTAAAAAATTATTCTCATCATTGTATTACAGACTTTTCTAAGTTAGAATACAAAGTAATGAACACAATAAAACTTACTTTATGATACAAAGCCAATCCAAAAACAAAGGCCAAAGCAAAGAATAGTATAGGTGGGCAGAAAATACAGAAAAGCCTTGTTAGAGTAGGGAAGGACATCTTGTACACTTGATGTTTGTCATCTTTCGTATACTGCAAATTATATTACAGCTTTATCGCTATCTACAGAACACAGATTTGTACATCAACTGTGGACTGTTTATGGTGGTGGTGGTTACTGTTTAACGTCCTGTCGACAGCGAGGTCATTAGAGACGGAGCACAAGCTCGGGTAAGGGAAGGATGTGAAAGGAAATCGGCCGTGCCCTTTCAAAGGAACCATCCCGGCATTTGCCTGAAACGATTTAGGGAAATCACGGAAAACCTAAATCAGGATGGCTGAAGACGGGATTGAACTGTCATCCTCCCGAATGCGAGTCCAGTGTGCTAACCTCTGTGCCACCTCGCTCGGTGTGGACTGTTTATGTTATCCAAAGTAGAAGATCACAAACCTTCAGTAACATATAAATCTTTACTTATCCATTCCACCTGACATAGGAACTAGTTTTGAAGTTCTGAAAGTTAGAGGTTTTTTGTCTGTTCCCCCCATACTACTGATTACATTTGTGTCTATTGGCCAATCTGTAATTGCTCCATTTTGGCAGTTGGTATGTATGTGTTCCTCTGGAAATTTTAGATTCTGAAACAACACGTACAGAAAACAACAAGTGATAACGTAAGGTGGTTGACAGAAAGATTTGGACTCTAGGATCAAACACACAATTTATGTAAAAGTGGCCTAACAGTTTATAAATATTTTTGCTAGTAATATGCTGTCTTTAGTTGAAATATAGTTTCCTGTTTAAGTCTAATGCAATTTGGAGCTACCACTCCATTGTCAGGGACTACATCAATGTTTTTGGACATTATGACTGTTCCATCTTATCACAAGCACTAAACTGAAACAGATGTAATGCAAAAAAATTCCTTTAATAAAACTGCGTTGTCGTTCCAAAACACATTGGACTTATATAGGAGAATAAAATATTGTGACTGAAGCTGGTATATTATTAGGAAAAAAATCTGCAACTATAACCTACATTCACAAACAGCCCTTGAAGAAACGTCTTTACAAAATGTTGCCTTACAATTGTAACCGAGATTGCTGACCGAACAGAAGTGTCACAGAATCCACTGCTCAACAGGGCAAGCAAACTACATTGCACGATACACTGAATGGCATGGGTAAGAATTGCATATCAAAATTACATGAGGATAGTGAGGCTCATGGAAGGTAATAAAGTAGGTAAGGAACAAAGGATAAATTGAACATAAGAGCATTTATTAGTATACCTTATCATTTCCTGCCCAAAGCATCTGTCCACTGGAATCAAATGCCAATCCTAAGACTTTGCCTCCTAGCTTGCTGCTACCACCTCTTGGATAGATGCCTGTTGATACATTCAGTACCTCCATCATACCTCGTGAATTACCAGCCTAAAGATTTTATTAAGAAAAATTTCTGTATGTCACTGGTGGAATGAATGCTCTATTTATGGCAATAAAAAGAAGATAACTTGGGTGGGCACACACATGCAGGCACACCCTCGCACTCACATGCGCGCGCACGCGCGCGCACACACACACACACACGATATAATGATGAGCAATCCACAGCCATGAAATAATGGACAAATATAGTTAAGAAATTGCTGGATTTGCAAAAATAAATCTAATTAAACATATCATGTCTTTGTCAGAATCAGAATACAGCTTCTCTTCCAACTTTCTGATGATTCACTTTTAATCACAGTAAACAGTGTTCAGAAATGAAAAACTGCAGTATCCCTAGAACAAATTATATCCATTTTCAGTCATCTGTAACTGAAAATCCTCCCAAGAATTTCAAAATGCACATATTACCAATAAAGGAAAATACAAATTGCTGCTTACCATAAAGAAGACATGTCAAGTTGAAGACAGGCACAATTAACAGACACTTACATACAGCTTTCAGCCACAGCCTTCATCAGTAAAAGAGAGACACATACCATTCACACACACAAGCAAGCACACCTCAAGCACATATGACAGCCAACTCCAGCATCTCGGGCCAGAATGCACCATCATGTGGGATGCAAACAGCAATCTAGAGGGCCTGGGGAAGGGGAAGGGTAATGGGAAGGAGAAGAGGAAGGGGAAGGGGAAGGGGAAGGGATGCTCTACGGGTGGGGAGAGAGAGACAAATGCTGTCTGGTGGAGTGTGCAGGGACTAGAATGTCAACAGACACAGCGTCGAGAGGTTGTGGGGCATGGAGGTGGAGGGAAAAAAAGGAGAAGAGCAGGAATAGATGAGCAGATGCATTGGCAGAGGGCTGCAAATTAACAGGGTGGATGAGAAAGGGGATAGGGGGGGAGGGGGGCACTATTCGGTAAAGGGTGTGGGGACAGTACGTTACCATAAGATAAGGCTGCTGCTGCTTTGTTTTAGGCACTTGAGTAGGGTTGCTTTGAGGGAGGAGAACAGACAGTGAGGTCATCGGTCTCGCGGGATTAGGGAAGGACGGGGAAGGAAGTCGGCCATGCCCTTTCAAAGGAACAGTCCTGGCATTTTCCTGGAGCGATTTAGGGAAATCACGGAAAACCTAAATCAGGATGGCCAGACGTGGTATTGAACCGTCGTCCTCCCAAATGCGAGTCCAGTGTGCTAACCACAGCACACCTTGCTCGGTGTAAGTTAAGGCCGGGATAATTACGGGAGGGGAGAATGTGTTGTAAGGATAACTCCCATCTGCATAGATCAGAAAAGCTGGTGATGGAGGGAAGGATCGAGATGGCTCGGGTAGCGAAGCACTCATTGAAATCAAGTGTGTTGTGTTCAGCTGTATATAGTGCCACAGAGTGGTCTACTTTGCTCTTGGCCACAGTTTGGCAGTGGCAGTTCATCCTGGTGGACAGTTGGTCAGCAGTCATACCGATATAAAGAGCTGTGAAATAATTGCAGCAGAGCTGATAAATGACATTGCTTCTTTCACAGGTAGTCTGGACCATGATGAAGTAGGAAAACCTGTGACGTGACTGGAGTAGGAACTGCTAGGTGGGCGGCTTGGGCACAGTTTGCACCTGGGTCTTCTGCAAGGATATGATCCTTTTGGCAAGGGTCTGGGATTGAGAATGGCATAGGGATGGACTAGGATGTCGTGGAGGTTGGGTGGGTGATGGAACAGCACTTTAGGAGGGATGGGAAATATCTTGGGTAGGATGTCCCTCATTTCAGGACATGATGATAGGTAATCAAAGTCCTGGAAAGGATGTGGTTCAGTTGTTCCAGACAACACTCCCTTGCAGCTGGTTCTTGGAAATCTCACCAAGTATGGCACTATCCCCCAGACTTACTCTGCAAACAGATCTCATGTGTCATTTCCCCTTTCACCCCAAATCCTTCCACCACCTCAAGAATCAGACACAGGAATGTCCCCAGTACCATCCTGGGCTGAAACAATTGAACTACAGCCTTTGCCATGGCTTTATTACCTACCATGATGCCCTGAAATGAGGGGCACCCTACCTGAGATATTTCCATCCCTCCTAAAGTGCTGTTCCAGTACGCACCCAACCTCCACAACATACTAGTCCATCCCTAGCCACTCCCGATCTCAAGGATCATATCCTTGTGGAAGACCTAGGTGCAAATTCTGCCTAATTCACCCACCCAGCACTTCCTATTCTACATCTACGTGATTACTCTGCTATTAACGATAAAGTACCTGGCAAAGGGTTCAATGAACCACCTTCAAATTGTCTCTCAACCGTTTCACACTCAAATGGCATGTATGAAAATGAGCACTTAAATTTTTCTGTGTTAGCCCTGATTTTTCTTATTTTATTGTGGTGATCATTTCTCCCTATCTAGGTGGATGGTGGGTGCCAACAGGATATTTTCGTACTTGGAGGAGAAAACTGGTGATTGAAATTTCATGAGAAGATTCCATTGCATCAAAAGACACCTTTGTTATAATGACTGCCACTCCAATTCACATATTATGTCTGTGGCACTATCTCCCCTATTTTGTGATAATACAAAATGAGCTGCCCTTCTTTGAACTTTTTCAATGTCATCTGTCAGTCCCATCTGATGCGAATATCACACCCCACAGCAGTACTCCAGAGTAGGGCAGACAAGTGAGGTGGCGGACAAGTGTGGTCTCTCTTTTAGTAGACCTGTTGCACCTTTTAAGCGTTCTGCCAGTGAATCACAGTCTTTGGTTTGCACTACCCACAACACTATCTACATGATTGTTCAGATTTAGGTTATTCGTAATTGTAATCCCTAAGAATTTAGTTCAATTTACAGCCTTCACGTTTGTGTGGCTTATGATGTAATCAAAATTTAGCACATTTCTTTTAGTACTTATGTGAATAACTTCGCACTTTTCTTTACTCAGAGTCTATTGCCACTTTTCACACCATACATATATTGTATCTAAATCATTTTACAATTCATTTTGGTCATCTGATGACTTTACAAGATGGTAAATGGCAGCATCATCTGCAAACAGTCTAAGACAGCTACTCAGAATGTCTCCTATGTTGTTAATATACATCAGGAACAATAGAGGCCCTGTAACTTCCTTGGCGAACGCCAGATATTACTTCTGTTTTACTCGATGACTTTCTGACAGGAAATCATGAATCTATTCATGCGGCTGGGGCGATATTCCATAGGCACGCAGTTTGGTTAGGAGACGCTTGTGACGAACAGTGTCAAATGCCTTCTGGAAACTTAAAAATATCGAATCAATTTGACATCCCCTGTCTATAGCACTCACTACTTCATGAGTATAAATAGCTAGTTGTGTTTCACTAGAACGATATTGTCTGTATCCGTGCTGACTGTGTGTCAACAAATCATTTTCTTCAAGATAATCCATAATGTTTGAACACAGTATATGTTCCAAAACCCTACTGCAAATTGATGTTAGTGATATGGACCTGTAATTCAGCAGATTACTCCTATTTACCTTTTTGGGTATTGGTGTGACTTGAGCAATTTTCCAGTCTTTCGCTGCGGATCTTTCTGTGAGTGAGCAGTTGCATATAATTGCTAAATATGGAGCTATTGTATCAGCATACAATGAAAGGAACTTGACTGGTATACAATCTGGACTGGAGGTCTTGCCTTTATTAAGTGATTGCATTGATACACCGAGGATATCTATTTCTGTTTCTCGTCTTGGCAGTTGTTGTTGATTGGAATTCAAGAATATTTACTTTATATTCTTTGATGAAGGAGTTTTGGAAAACCACATTTAATACTTCTGCTTTTGTGACACTGTCACCAGTGACTTCACCGATATCATCGCGCAGTGAAGGTATTGTTCGTGTCTTGCCAATGGTGTGGTTTATGAATGACCACAATCTCTTTGGGTTTGTGGCCAGATTATGTGACCGAGTTTCATTGTGGAAATTATTATAAGCATCTCACACTGAAGTATGTGCTATCTTTCGAACTGCTGCAAAAAACTGCCAATCCTTGGGATTTGCATTCTTTTAAATCTGGCATGCTTTTTTTGTTTCTTCCACAACAGCGATCTGACCTGTTTTGTGTACCATGGGGGATCAGTACCATCACTTATTAATTTATGTGGTATATATGTCTCAATTGCTGTTGATACTATCTCTCTGAAATCATTCCCCATCTTTTCTACTTTTACATGATCAGGACAGAAGGAATGGAGACTGTCTCTTAAAAATGTGTTAAGACATTTTTATCAGCTTTTTTAAAAAGATGTACTTTGTGTTTCTTTTTGATGGTTGAGGGTGTTTCGGTATTCAGCCTAGCATCAATTACCTTGTGGTCGCTAACCCCTGTAACCGTCATGGTACTCCCTATTTTTCCAGGTTTATTTGCTGTCAAGAAGTCAAGTATGCTTTCGCAACCATTTACGCTTTGAGTGGGGTCATATACTAATTGTTCAAAATAATTTTCTGAGAAAGCATTCAGTAAAATTTTGGATGACGATTTATGCCTGCCGCCGGCTTTAAATGTATAATTTTTCCAGCATAGTGAGGGTAGATTGAAGTCACCACCAACTACATTTGTACGATTGGGGTACCTATTTGAAACGAGATTCAAGTTTTCTTTGAACTGTTCAGCAACTATATCTTCTGAGTTGGGGGATCAGTAAAATGATCCAATTAATAGTTTAGTCTGATTGTCAAGTATAACCTCTACCCATACTATTTCGCAGGAACTAGCTACTTCAATTCTGCTGCAAGGTAAACAACTTCTGACAGCAATAAATACTCCTCCACCAACTGTATTCAATCTATCCTTTCTGAACACTGTTACGTCATCTGCAAAAATTTCGGCTGAACTCATTTCAAGCTTTAGCCAGCTTTCTGTACCTATAACTATTTGAGCTTCAGTGCTTTCTATTATGGTTGGAGCTTTGGTTCTTTCCCAACACAGCTATGACAATTTGCAACTACAATACCAAACATTTCTGCAGCTACCTTACTGTGTTTTACCTGCCCCCTTTTAGACAAAACACCCTTTCCACGATTTACTGAGACCCTCTAACCTAAAAAAACCGCCCAGTCCCTTCCACACAGCGCCCGCTACCCGTGTGGCCACTTCCTGTATGTAGTGGGCAGGTTTATCCTACCTCATCAGGGGGCGGGCCTCCTGTAAAGCAGCCACGTCGTTTACCAGCTCTCCTGTAATCATTGCACAGATTTTTATATTAGTATGACCACCAACCAACTGTCCACCATGATGAACAGCCACTGCCAAACTGTGGCCAAGAGCAAAGTAGATTACCTTGTGGCACAACATACAACTCAACACAACACACTTGATTTCAGTGGCTGCTTCACTACCCGAGCCATCTTGATTCTTCCCTCCACAACCAGCTTTTCTGAACTGCACAGATGGGGGTTTTCCTTACAACACATTCTCTGTTCCAGTAATTATTCCAGCCTCAAACTACAGTAACATACTGCCCCCACACCCTCCAACCAACAGCTTTCACCTCTCTCTATTCCTATTCTCATCTCCCACCCTGTTTATTTGCAACTCTCTGCCGATGCATCCGCCCATCTTCCCCCACTCCTCTCCTTTTTTGCCTCTTTTCTCCTCACCTCCCTTCCCCACAACCTTCTGACGCTGCACCTGCTGACATTCTAGTCCCTGTACACTACACCAGAGAGCATCCATCTCTCTCTCCACCTGTAAACCATCCCTTCCCCTTCCCAAGCCCCTCCAAATTGCTGTTTGGATCCCACATGATGCTGCACTCCAGCCTGATATTCTGGAGTTGGCAATCGTGTGTGTGTGCACGCGTGTGTGAGTTGTGCTTCCGTGTGTGTGGGAATGGTGTATGTCTCTCTTTTATTGATGAAGGCTGTTGCTGAAAGCTATATATGTAAGTGTCTTTTAATTGTGCTTGTCTGCAACTTGATGTATCTTCTTTACAGAAAATAGCAATCTGTCTTTTCCTACATTGTTGATATTCTTACCTGGAGTTTCTATTAGTTGATTTTTACACACCTATTACATTACACTTACATCCACCCTCTGCAAACCACTGTGAAGTGCTTGGTAGAGGGTACTTCCTTTCCTACAAGTTACTAGGGCTTCTGTCCATTCTATTCATATCGGTGGTGTTTAAATGATTGTGACTGTTTAAGGGGAGTTGAATGCTCTATCCCGCCACTGTTAAATTTAGTGAGTACACTTCCCTGTATTTCAGGAACCACTGTAGCCATTGACATGAAACTTTTACAAGACATTAAACTGTATGTTTTGAGTCTACTGAACTACAATAATTGCATTCAACCACTGATTTCAGAAATACAATTTTTCAATAACACAGTTAAAATTTTGTGTACTTTTCTTGTACATTATCCTAATTTTAATTATACATAACATCATGTTCTTCTTTTAGTGCAGTAGACTCAGGATATGTATGTTATTACCCCCTGAAAATCTGAATACCCTACTCGAAGTGGTTTCTGAGATTTAGGGAAAAATGCAACAGAAAATGTAAATTTTCAGGAACGGCTTCTAAAGTTTCAAAAGACTGTAACTCACTTAAAATATGCTTCATTTTTATTTTTAGTCACGCAGTAGCATCCTGCACCATACTCTATGTCATCCTCTTGATCTTTTCCAAGTTATTTCCTCTTTTCTTCTTTCTGGACTCCTTAGTGGCCAACTGTGCTGCATACTCTGCTTTATCAATGTGAACCTTGTCCATCCATTCAAGTTCTCTGATGCAGTTTACTCCAGGATTAATTCCCATATCCTGTAGCACTTTCACCCTACCAAAGTTGCCATCATTAAAAGCAATAACAGCATTGCTGACTCCCCACAAATTTAGTGTCTTCATTCTAACAAAAAAAATTTTTTTTTGGTAAGTGAGTCCATATAAGATTACTGAATGACTCATTGGGATTCCGAGTCTGACCATGCAGACACTTCTTCGGTAATTCAGGACTTGGCAGGTCTCTGTAAACAAGTTTTACGATATCCCTGACTGCTGCTGGGATTGAATGTTTATGGCTATATGAACTGTGCATTGTGGTAATTGCACCATGAATCAGGTCCAGGAGGGCAAAGGTAGTGTACTGGTTTTTCATAAGTTGACACTCTGTGGAAGAAGGTAGCTCATACTGTCTGCTTCATTTTCAACAAATCCTCCATATTATTTCTAATGGCCATCCCACAATACTGCTGTGGTTCATCAGTCATTTTATCTGTCAGTCTGCCTCTTATGGTTTTACAATCAGAAAGTTTCTTGTCTCTCAAACTTTGTTTCAACTTCCTCAACCTGGTGCCCATCCTCTTCTGGACATGACCAACACATTCCAGTTTAAAACACAGCAATCCACAGCCTTCTATATATAAAAAAAAAAATACCGATTTTATTAGATTTCTAAGTAATACACACAAGAATTTTAACATTTCCAACTGGTGTAGATTATATTTAAAAAATAAAATACTTCCCATGTGAGTTTATATATATATATATATATATATAAAGAAACTTCCACATGGGAAAAATAATTTAAAAACAAAGATTCCAAGCGGGAAAGTGCCGGCAGACAGGCACAATGAACAAAACACACAAACACACACACAGAATTACTAGCTTTCGCAACCGATGGTTGCTTCTTCAGGAAGGAGAGGGAAAGACGAAAGGATGTGGGTTTTAAGGGAGAGGGTAAGGAGTCATTCCAATCCCGGGAACGGAAAGACTTCCCTTAGGGGGAAAAAAGGGACAGGTGTACACTCGCTCTCGCGCGCGCGCACGCACGCACACACATACACACACATACACACACACACACACACACACACACACACACACACACACACATCCATCCGCACATATACAGACACAAGCAGACATATTTAAAGGCAAAGAGTAAGGGCAGAGATGTCAGTCGAGGCGGAAGTACAGAGGCAAAGAAGTTGTTGAAAGACAGGTGAGGTATGAGCGGCGGCAACTTGAAATTAGCGGAGGTTGAGGGCTGGTGGATATCGAGAAGAGAGGATATACTGAAGAGCGAGTTCCCATCTCCGGAGTTCGGATAGGTTGGTGTTGGTGGGAAGTATCCAGATAACTCGGACGGTGTAACACTGTGCCAAGATGCATTGGCCGTGCACCAAGGCATGTTTAGCCACAGGGTGATCCTCATTACCAACAAACACTGTCTGCCTGTGTCCATTCATGCAAATGGACAGTTTGTTGCTGGTCATTCCCAGATATAAAGCGTCACAGTGCAGGCAGGTCAGTTGGTAAATCACGTGGGTGCTTTCACACGTGGCTCTCCCTTTGATCGTGTACACCTTCCGGGTTACAGGACTGGAGTAGGTGGTGGTGGGAGGGTGCATAGGACAGGTTTTACACCGGGGGCGGTTGCAAGGGTAGGAGCAGAGGGTAGGGAAGGTGGTTTGGGGATTTCATAGGGATGAACCAAGAGGTTACGAAGGTTAGGTGGACGGCAGAAAGACACTCTTGGTGGAGTGGGGAGAATTTCATGAAGGATGGATCTCATTTCGGGGCAGGATTTTAGGAAGTCATATCCCTGCTGGAGAGCCACATTCAAGGTCTGGTCCAGTCCCGGGAAGTATTCTGTCACAAGTGGGGCACTTTTGGGGTTCTTCTGTGAGAGGTTCTGGGTTTGGGGGGATGAGGAAGTGGCTCTGGTTATCTGCTTCTGTACCAGGTCGGGAGGGTAGTTGCGGGATGCGAAAGCTGTTTTCAGGTTGTTGGTGTAATGGTCGAGGGATTCAGGACTGGAGCAGATTCGTTTGCCACGAAGGCCTAGGCTGTAGGGAAGGGACCGTTTGATATGGAATGGGTGGCAGCTGTCATAATGGAGGTACTGTTGCTTGTTGGTGGGTTTGATGTGGACGGATGTGTGAAGCTGGCCATTGGACAGATGGAGGTCAACGTCTAGGAAAGTGGCATGGGATTTGGAGTAGGACCAGGTGAATCTGATGGAACCAAAGGAGTTGAGGTTGGAGAGGAAATTCTGGAGTTGTTCTTCACTGTGAGTCCAGATCATGAAGATGTCATCAATAAATCTGTACCAAACTTTGGTAACCAAGAAGGCTTCCTCTAAGCGACCCATAAATAGTTTGGCATACGAGGGGGCCATCCTGGTACCCATGGCTGTTCCCTTTAATTGTTGGTATGCCTGGCCTTCAAAAGTGAAGAAGTTGTGGGTCAGGATGAAGCTGGCTAAGGTGACGAGGAAAGAGGTTTTAGGTCGGGCGGCAGGTGATAGGCGTGAAAGGAAATGCTCCATCAATGACAAGATCATTAGAGATGGAGAAGTTTGGGTTGGGGAAGGATACCAGCTGTGCCCTATCAAAGGAATCATCCCAGCATTTGCCTTAAGTGACAAGAGATTGCAGAAAATGTAAATCTGTATGTCATAACATGGATTTTGATAGGTTACAACATGGACACCTGCATTTTGTTTGAGCAGACCTATAATTTCAGTGTGTAGATGAATGTTCTCAGTTGCGTGGACAAATATCCCAAGCAATGCAAATGGCCACCAGGGAACTCCTGAGTGTGGGTTTTACTGTGCTACTGATTTATGATGAGGAATGCTGAACATGGAGCATTTAACAGAATGAATTTTAAGTCATGAACTGACAGCACAACTTATAAAACTCTGGTATTACATTTGGACTGGTCAACATATTTAGGGGCTGGAGCAGGTAGATGACATGTTAGACAGTGGGTGCCGATGTGTCTTCACTGATGTACAGGCAGAACTCTCACTATGCAGGTTGACTCCTACAGAGAAGGCAACAGCAACCAGCCACTTTTTACAATGCTATTTATTTATTTAAGTAGTGCTGTTACCAGTTTCGAACAGAAAGGTTCATCTTCATGTTAAGATACATTTTACACTAGTTTTCACTATAAAAAGGAAAAAAATGTAATGTCCACTGTTGTAATCTATGTCCATCCATTCTGAATCATATACTTTGCTTCTGATGTATGCCATAATATTTACATAATATGTCCGCAGTTGTAATGTTTCTTTACATACATCTACCACTTATCAGTTACTTTGGTTCTAATGTATACCATAATATGTACATCATATCACTGCTGTATTACTTTATAACAAACTGGCTTCCTTATTTGTTTATCTTAATTTTAACCAGTCTCTTTGAATATAAATAGTAAGTAATGGCTCATCAGTAATTTGTAAATTCCTACTGTCACATACATATGTAAACATCTAAATATCTCTGTACATCACCATCCCAAGGAAATTTCATCATTTGGGAAAACAAGAGTGAAAGCTAATGTAAAATGTATCTTAATGTGAACTAGCCAACTGAAGATGAACAGTTCGTTTCAAAACCAGTTACGATGCTATTTAAATAAATAAATAGCATTGTAATTGTAAAAGGTGTCTGCTTGCTATTGTCTTCTCTGTAAGAGTCAACTATATTTTGTACACAGTCACGGGCTCAGAATGTCAGTTTTCGACAAAATAGCAGAACTTCACTATTTTGCAAGTCCAGTTCACTATGTGACAGAATTTTTCTGCGATTGAGACCAGAGACAAGCTTCAGGGTTTTCATAAGTTTGTGCGCTGAAACACATTTTGGAAATAACAATTTGATCAATTACTCGTGATCTGCGAGGGACATCTTGAGTATAACAGAATCATATTTTAATGAATAAACTACTGAATTTCAAGGTATTCCTTGTGTCCCCAAGCTCATCTGATATAATCAGTTCCAGCTACATTAATTTTATTTATATTGTAATTAACAAGTCTGCAAATAATTCACAAACTAGTATTTTCTTTTTGTCAAGGAACTGTTTTGTGGCAGTCACTAAGTCTCTAGACTACAACTGATAGCCCAAAATAATTCAGGTGAATCAAACTGTGCATTTATGTTCTCTCTCAAAATATGTTTATCAAAACAGTGGTAGCTATCAATTTGAACTACTGTTTTCCCAAACATGAGTTCAGTCTCCAGAAACGTCATCACATATGAGCACAATACACATTCCACAGTTCTACAAGAAATTGTCACCAAATTTATAAGTCTACAGTTTTGGCTTTCATCTTGCAACCCTTCTTATAGATTGGAACAACCTGTGGCAATTTCCTGTCACATGGCCTGCTATTTTGTTCCAGTTGTTTACTCTGAACTATAGAAGGTGAGGGAGCAGTTCCTTTGGATATTCAATATAGAACCTCATAGGTGCCTCATCAGTTCCTGTGGTCTTTTTTCTATCAAGTGACTTTAACTGTTTTTAAATTCTGCACCTACTTTTTCCTGTATCTGCCATTTTTGCATCTGTGGGACAGTCAAACATGGAAAGTGCTTTCTAATCTTCTTTGGTGAATGACAGAGTTTAGTATCTTGGGAAATTCTTAGATCATCTTCCATTCAAGTGCTGTCATGATATACGAGTATCTGGGAAAAAAATATTTGTTCTATTAATTGATGTTATGGAGGACCAATTTTTTGGGTTCTTTGACGACTCAGCAGGTAAGATTTTGCTTCAAATATCACTGAATATTTCAAGCACAGGTGTACTTATGCTTCTTTGGACTTTTCCAGCAAGGGTTAGGCTTTGTTTGAACTTCTATACAGTTCTCTTTGCTTTCATATTTGCTTCCTAATATTGTTAGTGATTGTCCTTCCCATCCGCCACTATCTTCCATGGGACCAACTTATCTAGTACATGGCCTACAAGCCTGAATTTCTGCTGCAGATCTTCTTCATTCTCCTCTCCAAAGCTAAACATTTGCTGCTGACTGCTCAAGTAATTTCTAATCATTTCACTTCTATACTTTTTAAGCAGCAATATCTTTCCACCTTCCTTAAATTTTTGTTTGACTAATCAAGGATGCTACAATAACTGATTCCTGTTTCTACAGCCACTGAGTTGAAAAGTTTGGGCCTGTTCAATGCCAAAAGAGCCAGTACATTTTCCTTGGACATAGAGTGTCTCACCAGTTGCTCTAAATAATATCCAGAAAATATGTTTAGTATAGTGTCACAAGATTTTTTTGTCCCTGAATCCCATTCTAAATGCATAGAAAACAGATTAAAATCTTTTCCTATCACAACAGCATGATTGTGGAATTTACACACAGTATCTATTTTCCATACTTTCCCTGAGGTGATACTGGGCATGAGGTATGAGAGGCCAGTAGAAACATCAGATTATTATTTCGCATCCAACTTCACTCCATATCTCCACCCAGATTACCTGGCACGTTAATTGTCTATATCTCAGTATGTATTATATATCTAAAAACAAAGATGATGTGACTTACCCAACGAAAGCACTGGCAGGTCGAGAGACACACAAACAAACACAAACATTAACACAAAATTCAAGCTTTCGCAACCAACGGTTGCTTCATCAGGAAGGAGGGAAGGAGAGGGAAAGACGAAAGGATGTGGGTTTTAAGGGAGAGGGTAAGGAGTCATTCCAATCCCAGGAGTGGAAAGACTTACCTTATGGGGAAAAAAGGACAGGTATACACTCGCGCGCACACACACAGACACATATCCATCCGCACATACACAGACACAAGCAGACATTTGTAAAGGCAAAGAGTTTGGGCAGAGATGTCAGTCGAGGAGGAAGTACAGAGGCAAAGATGTTGTTGAAAGACAGGTGAGGACAGCAGAGGTTGAGGCCAGGCAGATAACGAGAAGAGAGGATATACAGAAGGGCAAGTTCCCATCTCCGGAGGTCTGACAGGTTGGTGTTAGTGGGAAGTATCCAGATAACCCAGACGGTGTAAGACTGTGCCAAGATGTGCTGGCCGTGCACCAAGGCATGTTTAGCCACAGGGTGATCCTCATTACCAACAAACACTGTCTGCCTGTGTCCATTCATGCCAATGGACAGTTTTTTGCTGGTCATTCTCACATAGAAAGCTTCACAGTGTAGGCAGGTCAGTTGGTAAATCACGTGGGTGCTTTCACACGTGGCTCTGCCTTTGATCATGTACACCTTCCGGGTTACAGGCCTGGAGTAGGTGGTGGTGGGAGGGTGCATGGGACAGGTTTTACACCGGAGGCAGTTACAAGGGTAGGAGCCAGAGGGTAGGGAAGGTGGTTTGGGGATTTCATAGGGATGAACTAAGAGGTTACGAAGGTTAGGTGGACGGCGGAAAGACACTGTTGGTGGAGTGGGGAGGATTTCATGGAGGATAGAGCTTATTTCAGGGCAGGACTTGAGGAAGTTGCCGCCGCTCATACCTCACCTGTCTTTCAACAACATCTTTGCCTCTGTACTTCCGCCACGACTGACATCTCTGCCCAAACTCTTTGCCTTTACAAATGTCTGCTTGTGTCTGTGTATGAGCAGATGGATGTGTGTGTGTGTGTGTGTGTGTGTGTGTGTGTGTGTGTGTGTGTGTGTGTGTGTGTGTGTGTGCGCGCGCGCGCGAGTGTATACCTGTCCTTTTTTCCCCACAAGGTAAGTCTTTCCGCTCCCGGGATTGGAATGGCTCCTTACCCTCTCCCTTAAAACCCACATCCTTTCGTCTTTCCCTCTCCTTCCCTCTTTCCTGATGAAGCAACCATTGGTTGCGAAAGCTTGAATTTTGTGTTAATATTTGTGTTTGTTTGTGTGTCTCTCGACCTTCCAGCGCTTTCTTTAGGTAAGTCACATCATCTTTGTTTTTAGATATAATTTTCCCACATGGAATGTTTCTTCTATTATATTCAGTATATATTATATAGTATGAAGTTTTTTTTTACAGTGATAAGTACACTGCCATCACTAGTGTCAAACCTATCCCCTCTGCACATATTCCATTGTCAGTTTCACTGCTACTTATTTTTGGTTTCAACCAGCTTTTGGTTCCAAGAGTATGCCAAGAGCTGAAACATGTAACATGAAATAATATGAATGTATCAAGAGCTGACACATATAATATGATAGAAAAGTCTGATATGACACAAACAGAATTATTAATTAAGTTCATTATGATTACAAACTCATATCAGGAATTTATTTTCTTTACATTTGGATGCATTGTTAATTGCCCTTTCCCATGTCCTTCTGAGGGTCCAATCCTGCAATATGTATGAACTAAAGTCTCTATTCTCTCATAACATATGTAAACTAAATTAATGCAGTAATACATAATGCAAGCACAAAATGGATTTGAATTTAATGCTACTGTCCTTCAGCTAAGTTTCCAACTGTCAACAAGCTCAGTGAGCTATCAAAACATTATGCTAATCAACGAAAGACTCCTGTATTTGATGCTACTATTGTCTTCTTGGCTGCACGTCCCCACTGCAAGTGCCTTTTTCAGGTCTGCAGTGTTAAGAATCTATATTGGTGAAGATTTACAGAGTGAAAACTTTATGGGAAGTGTCACAAATAATTCCTTCAAATCACTAATACAATTACAAACATTCTATGCTATTATAAGCAGTTCCGATGATATGACTGACTCCTGACTTACAGATAATGCTACTGTCTGGTGTACATACTACTATCATAACTGTCACAATTACAAATGGGACAAAACAAAATATAACAGTCCGGTCTAGCAGTACCTAGAGAAACAAAAAATTTAAAGACCAAAAACTTCAATACTTTCATAAGTGCAAAGTAATAAATTTGCTTGATAAGTTCTATCTTTCTTCTTCTTATGGTGTTATAACCTTGCATGTGTCTTAGCCTCTTCAACACATTTCCTCCATTCTACTCTCTCAGCACAGTTGTCAGCCATCTTCTGACGCAGAGATTTTATATCTTCTTCCACATCATCTATTCACAACTTTACGGCCTTCCTGTCTGCCTTCTTTCAGCAGGTTTCCATTCAAAAACATTTTTAGTTGTTGGTCCAGTACCCATTCTAAGGAAATTTCCAAGCCAGGCTATTCTCCTACTTTTTACTGTTCTCACAATGTCAACTCTTTGTGTGAGGCAATCCAGCTCAGTGTTTGTTCTAGATCTCTTAAGACCATTGTTATCCTAAACTGCCCCATAGATCTTGAGTAGAACCTTTCTTTCATATATCCTGAGCTGCTGCTCATCAGTACTTGTTAGTGTCCATGTTTCACAACTGTAGGTTACAACTGGCCTGATCATGACCTTATAAATTTCAAATTTCAGCTGGCTATTTAATTACCTAGAAGCCAATAATTTCTTAAATATGTGGAAGCATCTATTTACCACTTAAGATGTGCTGCTTTATTTCAGTTGACATGGAATTTGTCCTTTTAGGTCATAAACAGTCAACTTCTGCACATGTTAAAAATTGAAACCAGTTGCAGATGTAACTTGTCAGGCTTCCCCGGTAATCTAATGACATCTCGGATTGTCAGGTGTTCTGCCGGATACCAGTGTCATCTTTGCATGATATTTTGGTAACATAGCTCGTAACCTTCATCAGGTGCAACCTGAGACTGTTCCTCTAGTGGATCTGATCCAGTATTTATGTCTGTGGCCTTCCTCCTCGACTGGTGGTTGCAGGCATGCCCTCTGCAGTCCATGCCCACTCGCTGTGATCTTCTGGGATGTTGTCATTCTGTTTTCCATATGCTTTCATTCTGAGTGTTCCCTGTGTGGTCTGCAGCCACCAGACCCGCTCCTGGGTGTTCCATCTTTGGTCTGCTGTGTTTGGAATTCTGTCTGAGGTGCCAGGCATTCCCCCTGTGGTTCACTCTTGCTCACTGCAATCTGCTAAAGTGTTGGCATTCCGTTTTTGGTCCGCTGCATTCCATTAGTGGATCTCGAGTATTTTAGGCAGATCGTATAGTCCAGGTGGCACTGGTGCTTGTGCCTGTAGTTGTCTGTTGATAGTATCAGGCATCTCGGTTTTCTCCCGGAGAGCCCTGGTCTTCTCGTCCACTATGTTAGTGGCATCACACTCCACGGTTTATCAAAGTTATTATTTTCCTTCCTCCTGAAATTCATGTACTTAGTCTTAATTTCATTAATAGCAAAACCTCTAGGAAGTGTGGCCTCTGTCCGGCCACTTATTGTTGTCTCTATTGAAACTCTTCTTCTGCTAATATTAGCTATATCATTAGCACACGGACATATCTAGGTCGACTTTCTGCCTTTGTAACCAGACATTTGAAGCTTTTTCAAGACTCAGATTAGAAAGCACTGTAGAGATGGTGTCCCTTGTCCATCTCTTTTACTAATCCTAAATCAGTTTCCCCTTCTACAAGGTCTCCTTAAAAAGTTCTTTACAACACGAAAAGTCATGAAAATTCTACCTCTATTATTAATGCCTACTCCATCCTTGTCCTAAAGTCTGTCAATATACTGTTTTTACAGTATGCTGAATGTGACTCTATGACTAAGTGAATAACTGCCCGACTACAAATCCAGTGGACTCGAGTTCAATGCTCTGTTGAGCCTATGTCTTTTTGACACTTACTTTTTTCTTCAATTCTGGCAATGATTTATTAATCTGAAAATTGTCAAGTTGAATCATTTTCTCGAGTCAACATTAAACTGTAGCTCTCCCTATAATTAGGCTTACCTTTTGCTCAGTATTAGCTTGGACAGTTCTGGTTTTTAGTGCTCTCTGGGCTTACAAAAATGTCTGCTGTTTGAAAATTTTACCACTGGGAAGAAGTTTTTTTTTTTTAATTTTATTAATTTTTAAACTTTAGTCCTATATGTTTGAGTTCACATTTTTAAACATTCTCTTACGCTGTGCCTCTCTGAGCCGACCTTGGAGCAAGCACTGATGGCAATGGGAAGGAGTGCCTAACTGTTCTACCAGTTTTCACTTATTCATTTGGTAATACAGCAGGGGCACTGTATTTATGTTGCTTTTATGTGTGAAGTAACTTGTCTACATGTTTTTGATAATTTTATCTCTATTCATTTTTTGTCTTATCATTTAGCAATGGGTAAAAAGAAAGAGTGTGTTTAATGTAAACATGCAACACAAATATGAATTTTTGAAATTGTACACTATGAACAGGGGAATTATCTGTTGCACATAAAGAAAAGGGTGATACTAAAGACTATGTGAACAGCTAAATATAGGAGTGCTATAGATACTACTGCTTCACCAAATATAAGAGATTTTCTTAATGCCAAAAATGGGAATAACAGTGATCTGGAGAGTGCTGCTAAAGAGGCTACTCTATCAGACCACAGTGCTAGACATGAACCAAGTTGTTTGAACTAAAACTGAGGCAATTATTGTTATATCTAGTGGAGGGTACAACTGAATAAATGAAGTTAATGTTTCAGGACCCAAAAAAGATAGTAAGCCTACTTACTATTGGCTGGATAAGTCAGTTCAAAAGTCAGAGGAAGGCAAAGATATACCAACAGGACTGCACACTGTAAAGAACTTTAGTGTTCGAACCTACCTTCAGTGTGAGGACAGCTTTACTTACTTAAATATATATTATTAGCTCTTCTGATAATATCAGTTCATTAGTCATTATGAGCTGAATATCAATCACCAATAGAATTAAAATCTAGTCAAAACATACAGTTTTCAAGAATTTACTTAACAATTTCAGAGTGATTTCTCAACTGGCAGTCATTCATTAGTTCAGATTTAGTAACAAGGGAAACATAAGTGAATCTTAAGTTTCTGTTATCACCTTCATGAATCTAAAAGAAAAGGTACAAGCACAAATAGTTAGAAGAAAATAAGACATTAATACTGTAAGGGAAGATAAGGAGTGTCAACTTATTAACTGCTGAAACTATTATTACCTCAGCTTGTAAATAGACTTATGTGTTCTGCTACTAATAAGAAATACTTCGAAACACCAAGTTCAAGTGAACATACACACACGAGAGGGGAGGGTGACAGGGAGGGATGGAACAGAATAAAAATCTAAAGTCCAAAACAATACTGAATGCTATTAAGTCTGATATCCTTTTGTTGAATGTGTCAAAAGGATACAACAACCATATTATTATTTGCTGGCTGAAAGAGGCAGGAAAGCATTTCTGAACCCATCTGGTCTTTAACAACTCTTAAACATTTCTGCGTTGCCACATGCCATAAGCACAGTGTCCCATCCAGTGAACAGCTTACCATTAGATCATTTGAAACAGACCAATCACAATCTGCAAATTAATTGTTCTTATTTTAATTTTCATGTCACAATTATAAACAGTAGTGGAAAAAGTATAGCTCAATATTTTATGTAACTGACACACCTGTAACAGCTTTCTTATGACCTCTCAAAATAACTTCAACACATGGAGGAGTTGCTGTCACATTGCATATGGAAACAGTTCCATCAAAAGATGCACAACATAAATGAGAACGATCATTATTTGCAAATTTCAATACTGTGACAGCAGCTGTGTGCTGAAAATGCAAGAGAACACTATTGCAAGAAACACATCATAGGATAAAGATTTATTCCTCCAAATATCACATTAACAATTACCTGATCAAATATATGATGCACTCCAACAAAAGCATAGTTCTCAGCGATTGTTGTGCCACCCACAATAGCTCGTGATGCCTCTGCCTGTTTTGTAGGTACCACTATTCCTTGCTCACTCATAATACTTTCCTGTTGTAGTCTTGAGCTCTCAGGAGATTCGCTGATCTACCCTGGCATAAATTACATCAACTGAAACAATTCTCCATTTTTATGGATAGTGCAATAATTTACTAATTTACATAAGGCTTGACATTCTTTGGAACAGTTTCTTTCTTACCCGACTGCTACTCCTCGCACTCCTGCTACGGAGACTGCTCTGATCAAATGATAGGCCATACCTCTGTTGCAGGAGTTGGCTTCTTATTTTGATATACTGCTTTCGCAACACTGTATCCTGTAAGCAAATAACAACCACACATAATTTAACCCACATGTACAATACTTCTTATAGTCAGACACTTTGTACTGCTCTACACCTAAATAAACAAAAGGGGTGAAAGACAACATTGCCTACAGCTGATTTGTGCATGGTGCATAGTCACATGTGACAGTTCAGAGAGTTTACTAGAGTTTCAATTAGTGTTCATTTGAGTGTCTCTCTAGTTGTGTGTGTACTTAAACTAGAAAAAGTGAGGTGTCTCAAAAGCTAGCAAAGTTTCTGTACTATTACACGTGTCTGTACACCACACACAATTTAAACTAATTTATCAATTAGCTACATGTGAATCATTGCCATTCCTCATTTTTATTTATTTATTGGTTGGTTGATTGATTTGGGGGAGGTGACTAAACATCAAAGTCATTGGTCACATCAGATTAGGGAATGATGGTGGAGGAAATTGGCAATGCCCTTTCAAAGGAACCATCCTGTCGTTTGCCTAAAGGAAGCCTGATTTTCATCCTCACAGTGGCACTACTAGCACCACTCTTATGCGAATGGCATGAAATTCGTATAGAAATCATATTCTGTAATAACTGAACAATAGGCTACATGAATTTTGCAAACGACACTGCCCTTTTTTAAGCTAAGAATATTCTTGCCAAGTGCAGAGAATTGCCTCAAAATGTAATACCACAAAAGACAGTCAAGTGAAAGCAAGCAAAGTAAACAAACCTCTGGATTTCAATGTCAGAGATGATGGACATCATTTCTATGGTACAGACAGCGGCATTCAGTTTCTACAGATCTTGAACATAATACTTTGAAGATAGTCTTCCATGCACTCTCAGTCCTAAGAATTTAAAATGATCAACTCCACTGACCCTTTAATCAGACCGGGATAATAAAATTTTGCTTTTACAAGAGTTCCATGTCAGAAACTGTATGCATTGCATTCTGTTGTAGTTAAAGTGTTAATCTGTTCTGCTGATGAATAATGCAACCAGCTGCCACAAATACATTTGATTTTAAATCATGTTATTTCAATGCCATAACTGGTTTTACACTATCATGTGACTCTTCAGATGGCTAATGTTTCCGATTAAATTGATGCCTTCATCAGCAGTATGTTGTCTGCTCCTGCACTACACAAAAATATTTAACACAGCTTCAGACAACATGCTTCTGTAGAAAATCAGAAACATTAGCCTTTTGTAGAAAATCAGAAACATTAGCCATCTGTAGATTGGCATGATAACCAGAAAATGGTTATGAGATTGAAATATAGCACTTTTAAAAGTAATTGTGGCTGTTTGCACTATTCACCAACAATCCTTAAAGGCTGCCAAATTCACAAGATTCAGCAGGGAAAAATTAAAATTGATTATTGCTGTAATCATTTTAGTGAGTTTTTCATTGAAGCTGATATCCCTTAGTACTATACAAGATTTCTCTCCTGTATCCATAATTGCACTAAAAATATTAATTCGCTGGATAAGGTGGTCACTAATTTTAAATTATTTTTATTTCTCATGACTGCAAATAGATAACAGTATCTTAGTTTTCTTACTTTCTTTTTTCCATTTTAATAATGTATCAAACAATTTCTTTTACTTTTGTAAATTTTTCTCATGCCAGGAGCTGCTATTCAGTTACTTTTATGACATAAAGGAAGTCGCAGTACCGACTGTAGTGCAGCCTCAATTACTAATTCTTAGAACTCTGAATTTGGTACCATCGCCCACCTGACAAACAGTACTTTGATCAAGATGTGAAAACTGTTCTTTCTCAGTTACCCCTTTATGGCCTGCGAGGAAAACAATACTGAAAGTGCTGCTGAAATACATTTAAGAAGGAATTACATTTTTCACTCCTTGTTACTGCTCTCTCTTTATGGTGTATCTAAATATTATGATACATTATTATGAGAAGGGAAGTTGCTACTCAGCATATAGAGGAGATGCTGAGTAGCAGATAGGCACAACAAAAGGACTCTCTCAATGCCTATCTGCGACTCAGCATCTCTGCTATATAGTGAGTAGCAACTTTCCTCCTCATAATACTGTTACATTCCATCCTGGATTTTCCATTATTATGATACATATGCAACCTTTAGTGGCTCAGTCCAACTTGATGGAATGCATCATTGTAACTACTTGAACATAATAATTAGACAAATCATTTATCATCATGTTAATATATGTGACTAGACAGTTGTACCTAAGGAACAGTTGTCGATGGCTTGTATGTTATTAGGGTGAACGAACTGAAGCTACATATCAATGATTCCATATGTTCACAATGATTAGTTAATTACAAGACCTCATTCCATATTTGTTCAAATAATTAATAAATAAGAAAACTTTATTCTATAGCTCTTCAAATAAACAAGGTAACGACAGTCCAAACTACAGTTTTGTTATCCAACAGATACAACAGAAAAAGGATGCTCTCAACACATGAATTGTTTATGACACTACTGCCTTCTCCCGAAACTTCACCTCCTCCTTAACTTCCATTTTCAACATAGATAAGATAAGAATGTAACTTCCAGAGTTATGGTTAAACTGCATTTTTTTGTTAATTCTTGCAACTCTTTCTTTCTATAAATTACATCGATTAGATAAAAACAGCCTAAAGACAATTGTAAGGTAGGCCTACTGACTAGGTGGGTCAGTATTTAACTACAGATGTGTTCTTCTACTCTTCTGACAGACAAAAACAGCATGGTAGAAGTATCATAATAATTAAAAAATATGTAAACACATCTGCTTGGTGGGCACAGAGAACTGGTAGAAGGAATCCAATGAGGTACTTCACTTACAGCAGTAGTTTTATTCTACTGGCAAATTAAGAGGAAGTTATTGCCCAGATATGGCCTCACTTCCACATTTATCAATGGTGACTGAAACAAAGCAGGACATACTTCACATCAACTTTTCACACCTACAGTATCCATAAACAACATTGTCAGGTTTCCATCCACTGATGTTACAAGCTAACGAGGGTAACACTGTCCCAATAAATTTGTTTGTCAATACCCAGGGTTCTGTAACCTTGCCACAGATGTCAGACTTTCAGAGAGCACTGTGGAAATCAGCAGTGTGGACTAAAAGCAAATAACACCAGGATCCAGATACAAGCCTGTCTAAACAAATGACAATCTACTACCTAACATTATAAACATACAAAATGCACATCAAATGTCAAAAATCCAATATGCTGACTACCGGGATGTCACAGGAATAAAATTAACCACATAATGGGGGACATAACTAGTGGAGTCACTCAACGACCATTGAGGAGTTTATTCTTGTCCTCGATATACACAAATGATCTTCCAATTACTTTAAAGGATGGTTCAAAAACATTAATTTTCATTGATGGCACAATAATATTAATCAAGGGTACAAACTCAGCCTTACCAGACTTGGGTCAAATGATAGCTAAACAGACCTACAACTGATTCACAGTACAGAGTTTAAGAACTCATCTCACAAGGCCCAGTATTACACAATTTCAAACAAGCAAAAGTGACCTGCTAGCATCAGAAACTGACGTTAGTGGTCACACACTAAACAAAACTCTCTGTGTAAGCTCCGTAGGAGTTCAGTTAGACAACAAGTTAAAAAGGAATACCACATGAATAAAATAATCACAAACCTTAGTTCAAAATATTTTGCTCTTAGAAATGTCTTTCCATCTGTGTCGACCTAATGGCAAGAGTGTTGGCTTCTACTGCATTTTTTTCACTCCTTGTTATCCCACAAACTTTTGTAGTGGTAAGTGCTTATAAAGTAAAAAACGTATTTATTCAGTGGAAGTGAGAAGCAAGAATATTGTTTCAAATAGATAACTGGCACCTTGGAGAGGCCATTTTTTAAAGCACTACACTACTCTTACTTTGAGGTACAGTTATTTCTTAATGATTTTTTTTTTTTTTTCTGGCAACAGAAATCAGTTTAAGCTGCATTAAAATGTCAGCAGTTGCAATCAAAGAAAATAAATTTCATGCAGACTTTATATCCTTGCCGGTGTTTGGATCAAATTGACTTTGGCATAAAGATATTTCACATGCCTCCAACCGAACATATATTAAAAAATCAGGACTCCTAATCAATTCAAAAGAAAAGTAAAAACACACCTCATTACCCACTTCCACTCAACATCAACACTCGAAGAATGAAAAATTCTTTTAGCTGTATGGCAATTAGCAGTGTACACTGTAATGCTTTATGACAAGTAGTAATGTGTGAATATTGTAAACAAGACACCGTGTTTACAGATGCACATAACTATTTCCTTTGAAAAATATCATTGTAAGCAACTACATATTAAGCTACCACTAGCAGGTAATATAAATAAGAAAGCATCAATATTTTTTACAGTGTGAACTTTGTTCTTAATTTACTTGCTTCAATTTAGCTGGCACAAGCATAATTGGCACTACACAGTATATTGATAGTTTATTGTTAATACAGTGTTGAGACAAATTTTGTATGATTTGCATGTCTTTTGTTAACATGTACTCTGACTCATTCCACTTCCCTGGAGGTTCTACTTCATGCAATCTTAGAATCTATAGAGTATGATTATGGACTGAATGGAAGTTGAGGAGAGGTGGAGGAGGGGGAATGAAACAATTGGGATTCAAAAGTCAAAAGAACGTGAGAGAAGAAACAAATTTAACAACTTGGCAGTAACAGCTGCACCCCATATGGTCTGGATGGAAAGATATCATACAGCAACTGTATCTGCTACTGAGGTAAAATGGCCCACAACTGTTGCAATGGGTCCTTGATATCCTGACTACTGGCACTGAGACAATGTTGATGTTCAAGCTGGTTGCACAAACATATTCTATTTGGAACAGATCTGGAGATCCTGCTGGCCACAGGAGTACCACATCATCACACAAACAGTTCATACAGACATGTATCACATGTACAGGAGCATTGTCCTGTTGAAAAATGACACCACAATACTGGCGCATGAAAGGCAACATATGAGGTCGCAAGATAACTATGATGTACTATTGTGCTGTCAATATTTCCTTCAAACACTACCTGCCATGACCTGAGGTAATACTTGGTGGTTCCTCACACCACGACATGAGGGTAACACCATGTGCTTCTCCACACCACTGGAAGAATGGGGCCCTCCTCAGGTTGCCACCATACTTGCAGACAATGGTCATCCAGGGTAATGCAGAACTGTGATCCACTGCTGAACACAATGTGATGTCATTCATCAGTAGTCTATGCTTCCTAGTCATAGTACCATTCCAGACAAAGTTGTTTGTGTTGTGGTGTTAACGGCAGCCTACACACGGGATGCTACTTCTTTAATCCAGATGCTGCTAGTCTCCAACCAATGGTGCAGGATGTCACAGAATGTTGCTGAGAGTACTTGTTCTCTGATGGCAGGTGCAGATGTGAAGCAGTTATGACGTACTTAATGAACAATATGGTGATCCCTCTTGTGGTGGTCAGACGTGGTCGACCAGAACCTTGACAATGACCATGTCTGTGCTTGTGTCCCCATGCAGTTGAACATCAGCCCATTGTCACCTCAGATCTTCACAAATGTGGATATCGCAAAATTCGTCTTACCAGCCACAAGTAAATCTCTCTTAAATTTTATTAGGAACTGGTAATGCTGTCTCATATGAGTACACAACACGTCCTTGTCCTTGCAGACAATGGTCATCCAGGGTAATGCAGAACTGTGATCCACTGCTGAACACAATGTGATGTCATTCATCAGTAGTCTATGCTTCCTAGTCATAGTACCATTCCAGACAAAGTTGTTTGTGTTGTGGTGTTAACGGCAGCCTACACACGGGATGCTACTTCTTTAATCCAGATGCTGCTAGTCTCCAACCAATGGTGCAGGATGTCACAGAATGTTGCTGAGAGTACTTGTTCTCTGATGGCAGGTGCAGATGTGAAGCAGTTATGACGTACTTAATGAACAATATGGTGATCCCTCTTGTGGTGGTCAGACGTGGTCGACCAGAACCTTGACAATGACCATGTCTGTGCTTGTGTCCCCATGCAGTTGAACATCAGCCCATTGTCACCTCAGATCTTCACAAATGTGGATATCGCAAAATTCGTCTTACCAGCCACAAGTAAATCTCTCTTAAATTTTATTAGGAACTGGTAATGCTGTCTCATATGAGTACACAACACGTCCTTGTCCTTGCAAGTGAGCGCTCAACAATTGATGCTGCTCACATCAATTACATACACTACCAGGCTAGATAAAAATACTAAGAACAACACTGATGCACGATGGCAGCCATTTTACCTGTCACAAAGAATCACAACTCTAATCATTTACATACCTGGCAATGGTATATACTGACATCCAACCATGTCTTCTGGATGCTTCACTTTTTTAGGTAGGTGGTGTATTTCTGGTGTTTAAGATTGGATCTGTGGTTCCAAAATACAGAGATTCATTGCTGATAAATTTATGCAGCTGTTGTGCCAATCAAAATTTGTATATATAATATGTGTGGCCTTTATCTCTTCAGTAACCTTAATTTATTTAAACTACTTAAATACACATAAGTTTATGCTAGCATTTAATGATGTATCAAAGCAAGATCGATAGGTATAGAACCCAGATTAATTCTGGAAAACAAACGTCAAGATAGCGCCAGTGATTTTCTGGAACAACTGAATTAGTATTTCACTGATCATTCAGAATCACTAAGTTATAATGGAATTGCTAAATTATGAATGACAGATAGCTCATATTGAATCAAATCAAACCATTAAAAATGGAGCATATTGACATGAAAGTTTTAATTACAATTAAAAAAAAAACATATTTGAATAGTGTTTTAGGTAACTGCCAACTTATCATACAAATAATTTCTTTCTCCAGTAGATAATCAGTCTGCAAAATACCTTTGATGGTTGTGTATCAAGTATGCTGATGGCAGACAGGTTTGTACAGAATTTACGTTGGTATATGGGAGACACTTGTACCACGTTCACAATAAAATGATATTCTGTCTATGACAAATTTACATATCACAAAGCACAAGATCCACACCTGCTGCATATGGTATTATTAGAAACCCCAGTGGAACACTGCTACAGAAATATGCAGAATAGAAGATGTTAAAACATAGGCACACAAGGCTAATGGCACTTTCATCAAATTATTCACATTATGGAGAAGCAATAGTAGCTTCGGTACCATTGTGAAACCTGTGATGGCCATAAGTATGAAATATTGAGCATCACCAAATATATCATACACAAACTACAAGCGTTTATAGTTGGTTATCTTTGGCAGTATTGGTACATTAGTTTCAAATAATTTAGCTGGGTCAGATTCAAGTGAAGACTGATGAGACTATTAAGCAAATACTAACCAGTTTAGAAATAAGAGAAAACGGGCCGCAAGAAAATACTGTTAAGATCAAACTATGGTGTTACAAAAAGTGAGGTACACTCCTGAACATCGCAAAACGCAGCACCATACTGACTAATTACCAGTAGTGTGGTAAAACTTACTGATATTAAGAATTTAGCTAAGAACTAAGCCCTTTAGAGACCTTCTATCAGAAGCGTCTATAATTAATAACATTCTCATCTAGAACGATTCGTTTGCTACCTAGATCATAGGGAGCAAGCGATGCTTATATGGCAGTAACTGGCATTTCTGTCATATTGTTGTCTACTAAACCATCCATTTTTCATCGTAATCAATGACAACAACTGCAGAGAGCTTGTAACTTGAAATAATAAACTCAAGACCACATTATTTAATAGTCGGAGTGCAGCAAATATGCAAACTATTATGGTGTTTTTATTTCAGGAGCAAAAATGAGCGTACATTTGTTAGTTTATAAAATTGTTTTACCTCTCCTTTGGCATACTCTCTCAGAAGCTGGCTTCGTCTGCGAATGTACAAAGTTCCTGTAAAAATCAAAACATTATATCAGTCCTAGATCGTTAGCAGTCTTTTGTGTAAACTCCAAAAACATTTGATATGTTTGTGATTCTACTGATTCACGAATTGACAGCTCTGCTGGTGCCGTCCCTCCCATACAGTGAAACTTTTCATAACCAAGGCTAGAATTTCAGGGATTGTCTACAGCAATTAAATTTGGAATGTAAGACACATACTAAAGTTTGGATGATTAGGCGCTCGATGAGCATTATACTTCGCATCCAAAGCAAACACCTGCTGTTGCCACACGCCAGCCATTATTTTGATGTTGTAGAATGTCAACTTTTCGGTTATACGAGTGTCAAATGAGAGTGGAAAATCAAAAACATTTTCAATAATATTATTGTATACATACGCGACAAAATGTGAGTGTTATAATATAGTTATTATATGTAAAGAAACTGAAGGAATATTGTTTTCGAAAATAAGTATAGAACTTGAGTTTGGTAGCTATCTCCACCATATTTCTCCCCGCCCATGGATGCTTATTTCCGTTGATTCTGTCAAGGAGAGGAGATACGTGCAGTGCAGTGAAAATGCAAGCTATTAAATGTGTTGTTGTTGGTGATGGGTAAGTTGTTGTGGTACTATTACTTAAAATAGAAGTTTAAGACTTCTGTTGATTCATTGCGGCTTATTTATGGTACTACATGTACCACTCGTCGACTAGACATCGCCGATGTTGGTGTTAAAGCAGTTGCTATGGTCGTGTTATATTTTGTGTGCTTTTGGTCTTAATCATATTGTGGAGACTACCGGTTTATTTGAGAATAAGTACATTTTCATTCTCAGGAAGAGTATTTCGCTATCAGTTGCCCATTATTTTGACCTGTATTGTAAAAATCAACACAATTGGCCTGTATAAAAACTATTGTAATACAAACATCAGAAACTGAACTCTTTAAGGCAACTGTCTTAACACTTAGTTGATGCATACTGTTAACCATCTGATCATTATCCTACAATTAGTGACTTGGCAACTGGACGGTTTCAGGAAAATTTTTCTTCGTGCAACATGGATGTTTCACAGCATAATAGTAAAAAAATGTATTTAAGGAATTTATGATGTGACGTCATGTCTCGAAGCGATTAGCAGATTTTTGCATAGAATCTGTGCATGTTATAGCTAGAACAGATATTTATGCTGTTGATTTCAATATGGAATAAGTTTTTGCCCTGACCAGTAGTTCTCGTTTCTTTTCTTTTGGGAAGTGCTTACAGAGTAACATTACATTCTGCTATTTAAGGATATCACAGCGAATGGCTTTAAGCAATGACAAGTTTCTAGTTGCATAATATGTTATAGTCCCATAATTGGTTCTAGTCCATTGTCTTATAATTTTACAGTATAGATCAATTTGCTAGTTTACTACTTTGCCGACTAAATGTATTAAGAAGTTCAGGAAGCGACAGGTTGTTGGAAGTGTGACAATTTCTTTAGTTTTTTTTTAAATGGCTTTCTTTCACTTCTAGAAGGGAAAATCGTCCCATTGTTAATTTACGTACAGATGCAATCCAGTTTCATCCTAAATGGGAAATACCAAACAAAATCACATTTACCTCATGAAGTGGTGTAGTGACCTGGCAGTTTTCTCTTCAGCACTGGAATTTTTTACCTGTTCGATTTGATTTTTGTGTTTTTTTACCGTAGCTTGTTTGTAAACCGTTCACCACCGCGTTGCCAAATAGAATGCAGCTGCTTCAGACAAGTACAGCGATGCTGAAATATATCATTTTAGTGCCATATGTAGACTTTTATCATACAGTAGGCTTTACCTCAGATGGTTTCATTCGTTGTTTATATTAAAAGTGCTTTCTAAATTGTTATACAAAGGAATATTTAAAAACTGCTAATAATCTCGCAGCCGTGGCACCGTTCTAACTGAACTTGAAGTGTGTACCGGTAGTATGAAACAAGTAATTATTTTCAGCTGCTGTAGTTACATAATGTTATCCTGAAATATGGTCAGAGCATAGCAGCTAACAAAATCTTTTAATTCGCAGAAAGACATTTAGTAACACCATGAACAAAGCGTCATCACAAATCGCTTACTGTTATCTATATTGGATGTCAGTTACAGGAGCCAGAAAACACTGAATGTAGATCTTGGTCTCGTAATTAGTTTCCTACATTACCCAAACGGGTAAGATGAGTATTTATCGCCTTCCCAGGATATAAGATCTCTACAATTTAAGTTCAAACCTTGGTTTCGACGTATCAACGAACACTTGCTCGAACTGGAACCTAGACTTAGGGATGAGGAAGCGGAGTTGAGATTTCTGTGCTGATGTTGGAGTGACAGGTACCGCAGCTTCTGCTTGTACGCCCAGCCTTGGACTGCGGCTGCACACCTGTAAGAGCCGGCTGCGGCCGTCGCCAGGAATTGGGTCAGTCCGAGGGATGCTCATTTTTCCCTTCCGCCAAATCGATTGTGCCAGAAGCGGCCAGATCCACGTGCTACCGCCCCTCATCTCATTGTACACCCCCCCTCCCACCATCGGCTCGATGTGGTACGCTTTCCCGGATTTAAAGCCAATAGTTTCTTACTGCCAGCCCAAACTTTCATAGTAGTCGTTTTCGTGATGGCGGATATTTCGTAAACTTCTCATTTGTTTTGGTTTTTAAAATTCGGTATTTAGGACTGATCTAATTGTACTAAATTTATTCCGTTATCGTTCTTGATTCTAGGCTGCAGTCGACATCGTTGCTGTGGAACGGTGGTATATCTAACAAGGAAAACTCCCCATCGCACTCTCCCTCCCTTCCTCTGATATAGTGGTAAGATGGCCCAGTGGATAGCCCGTCAAAAACTGAACACAGATCAAGCATGAAAATAGGAAGAAGGTGTAATGAACTGTGGGGAAAAAAGCAAAATAGAAAAAGTGAACTGCCCAAGCACAAGATGTGCAACATCGAGCAAAAGAAAGTCTCTATGACGTCACGCTGTTGAAGAACTCTTTCTCTTTTTTTACAAAATTACGAACATTCCGCCCTTTCATTGGCGTGTCTGCTCACTGTATTAAAATTTGTCTGTCGTGTTGCAACGTCCGTTTGCAACAGCGAGTTGTAAGGAATGGATCTCCAGACCTATGTACATCCTGTTTTTTCTATAAGAGTACCCCATGTTATGAATCTTGCGTTCAATTTTGTAAGTTTTGACCCTTGGATTCCTTTTATTCATCACATTTACTTGCGACGGTAATATATCCTTACACATGACTCATTTTCTGTAACCAGCGTATAGTATGACAATTGCCAAGACTACAGAACGAGAACACACGTCAGTGAAGGGACGAAAAGTTCATAATGTGAGAAACATGGGGCACGAGGGAGATTTGAACATGGATATCTCCATATCTCCCCTTTGCAGTCCAACACCATGACCACACAACCACGACGCCGTTCTTGAAGTTTGCTCCATGTTGCAGATATTTAGCTTGAATCGTTCACTTTCCTATTTTGCTTGAGGGGGGGGGGGGGGGATGAGGTGGTTCTCTTCTAGGGCTTACGGCTTACTCCGTGCCTGTCTTGTGCAATGACAGTCGGGTAGGGGGAAAAAATTCCAAAAAAACTAAAAGGCATGATTTTTACATTCAGATAGTATGTGATTAGCGTAATGCATTTAACAAACTGAGTGTTTGTTTGAACACTGCTAAAATGGCTCGGTGAAACGTTCTCTCTCCATTTTGTCACACTAATAAAAATCCTCCGATACGTCTTCACTAAAACATACGAAGTACCGTGTACCACCGAAAATACGTAAATGATTCTGGGAACAGTTTTTTCATTTGTGTAGTACATCCGCACAATCTTCCGCATCTCAAGTCTTACATTTACTGCATAAATAAATTTGCGAAAATTAAACTAGGAACAGAAGGAAATTGGAGTGTACACATTATGTGGTAAACACGCTTCATTGCCTTCACATGAGAACATTTTCAACGGAAAAATGAATTAGTAGTGTGACCGTTGACTGACCTCCAGTAAGGTTAGCACGCAAATAAAGAGCTTTCAGTTAAGTTTTGCTTAGTATGTGTAATGTGAACATCAGACCGAGGTTAGTTCCGCAGCAATATGAGATGAGTTTGTGCTTTGTCTCTAATGACGTTGTCTTCGATTAGTTTCCTTTGGACGCATACATTCATGTTAATTTCTGTGGATTTTTTCTAGGAATGAAAAACAGTGCGTAGCCAAAAAGGCGTCCCATCCGGGCACCAGTCCAGATGTAGAAAAATATTTGATGTTGAGCCTTAAAAGGCGCCGTGTAACTGAAATCAACTGCATTATGACTCATTACAACATTTCGTGTTGCTTTTATAATCGATCCTGTCTAGAATAATCTACCACTAAAGTGCAGGGAAGGGGTTCTTGCGTGGTAACACGTCGCGCATGGAGCGGGGGTGGAATGACTGTTTAAATGCTTCAGCACGTGCTGTATACAGTGTACTTTTATCTGCGCGATCCGCACCGGAGCGATACGTAGGAGATTGAAGAATATTAACGTAATACTTTCTCTTGAGACTTTCTAAGCACGCTTACGTGGGGTAGTTGGCGCTAACTCCTGTTTTTTTTTCCCCTATTTAGGTTTTCCGTTTCAGTGAAGCTCTCCCATAAATCGCGAAAAATTGATGACCATTTGAGCCCGCCCTCCTTTGTATGCGTTAACTGTTTCCTGTTACTCCTATCTGGTATGGGTCGCACACACTGAGCAGTATTCTAATAAAGTATTAGTAACAAGTGGCTGATAAAAATTCTAATATGGGCTGCACAAATGATTTGTACGCAGTCTCCTTTGTGGATTGTATTTTCTTAGTGTTCCGTCAATGAACCGAAGTCTGCCACCTGCCACAACAACGAGACGTTTTGATCTTCTATTTCATGTTCCTACAGATTTTCCTCCGTGTATTTGTATTCCGTTGCCTGATCTTAATTGTGAAGTACGGATGATGCAGTTTTTTCCTCCTTCCATGCGAAGAGTACAATTTTACACCTGTTAAGTTTATAGAGTGTTGCCAGTCTTTACTGCACATTGATAGCTTATCAGTGTCCGATTGAATATTTGTGCAGTTTTTTCAGTTTTTTGGTATAGGTTGGTGTCATTCGTGAACAGCCTGAAGTTACTATTAATATTGTATGCCAGGCCATAACTGTGCAACATGAACGAAAAGAGCCAATGCTCGTCCCTGGGACATGGCTTAAATTACTTGTCTCTTCATCCACTGGATACTTCTTCCTAAGAAATACTCATTTTAGTCATAGATTTTGTTGATCGCGCCGTGCAGTCATGCTTTTGTTCATAAACATTGGTGTGGTGGCTAGTCAAATGGTTGTCAGAAGTAAAGAAGTGTTTCATTTATCTGATTAGTTTGATCTGTGGCTTTTAAAGGTGTCCTGTGTGAAAAGCTCTGATCTGTGGCTTTTAAAGATGTCCTGTGAGAAAATCGCAAGTTGGCTTCACATGACATAGTGTTAATGCTAGCTGCACCACGACGCTGCGTGCCAATCACCAGTTTCCGCCGCTTCGTAACAGGCCGACGTCTCGTATGCTGTTCGCGGAGTGGGTAGTGGCCGGCCGGTAAGGTGTTGCTTCGATCATCTTGTCGTATCCCGAGAGGGAGTGAAGATGCTGTTGATTGACAACCGTTGCACTCGCAGAGCGGCTGTTCGCGTTGACAGCTTGCAGGTCTCCAACTGCAAGAAAGCTTACTAGCTAACTAGGGTGATCAGGAATGCGGGGTAAATCTCAAGGAACTCATATCCAAAGAAACTGTGGGTAAAAAGGCTTATAAAGGACTATTACCCTTGGCACTACTGAACGGCGTTTAACTAACTTAAGGTTTGATGCTAATGTACTCGGCGGCTCTCCCGCAAATTCCAGTATATCTTCTGCTCGATGCTCTTATCTAACATGCTTTGATGGTTCTAAGTTCGTAGCGCGGCGCCGACCGTCACAGAGGTAGCGTCCCCTGACGACTACCCGACTGTGTTCGTTTCTCTGCCCCCCCCCCCTACTTTTTTTTTCTTTTTTTTGTGTCTCTAAAGTTTGCTATCCTTCTGGTCGCTTTCATATGACATACGTCCCTTGCATGTGTGTGATATTACCGTATTGGGAACGGATCAAGAGGCAAAGGTCACGATCACGCGCTGGTTGCGGAATTCTCGAGTCATGAGTTGCCTGTCCTCTGACCGCTCCGAGTGTACATAAACTGTCCCGTCGGGCGCTAGTTTGTCTCGCTCCGAGCAGGCGATTGCACAAACGCGTCCGTTGCCTGTTCCCTACATCTCTAAGCTACTACACGAGTTCAGTGTTTTGTTCCAATTTGAATACTGATATTTGCATCTGGTTCCTAAGTTTGGAATGTTCAAAAATTTTTCGCTTCCGTTCAGATTGATGACGCTGTCTTGTTTAACTGTGGTGAATATTGTATTTGTTTACTGCCCTTGGCATACTCGCTACCGTGCCGTTGGTAAAATATCAAAGGCGCAGAGAAAAAGAACAGCCCGCAGGCCAAAATTTCCATAAAAATCTATGAATATGCAGGTCACCGAAGACAGCTTGCCGTCGTTGATCTGTACTCCAATGGCAACAAAGTAGCAATTGGCCGACTGTTACAGCAATCCTGTTTGTGTGGGCTTCAACAGTAGCCTGGACTTTTATTGAATCCTACACACTGCTGTATTTCATCTGATAAACGTTTCCTCTACGGGTCCTATGCCGTGATTGTGTATTTCCATTTAATGCTTTTGGCCAATGAGTCACCATGCGTTAGTTTCACCTTGGGGTGAGCCTGTGGCCCGCTGAAATTGGTCTTTCATGCCACTACAGGTTGGAAAATATGCCAACGCGTCCTTGTTCATGTCCGGTTATAGCTGCTGCAGTCAGGTCTTAACTTTACAAGGTATCGGATCTCAACACCACTTTCGTGCTTCTTGTACGCCCTACATTTGCAACATGTGTTAATGGATTGTTTCTGTTCATGTCTTCCCCATATTTTACTTCGCGTCTACATTTATTCCTCATTTGCTCTTATATTTGCTATCGTGCTTGTGTAGAATTTAAAATTAATAACGTGAATTCACTTCGCTCTGCTTCTCATATGGGTTTATATTGTAAGTTCTTATCATGTTTTATTAACAGCGCAAGAAAATCATAAGTGGATGTGCCAGGGAAAAGCGAAGGGGGAGGAGGTAGGATTACATTGAAGTCTCACTAGCACAGAATCATTCAAACGAAGGCTATAGTCAGGTCAAATTATCTAATCTTTCAGATAGACAAACTGTTTTGAACACCACGGATTAGATGCCGGATGACTGTACACGGGTACTCATTTATTTCCGTAAGAAATAAAGTAATTGCTAAACAGCTGCGGTCTCATGTCATAGGAGCGTCGCTTCTGAGATCTGTTGAGACAAGTACACGTTTAGTGTAAATAAAAGATCCGAATTTCCAAGAAATAAGTTTTCTCGAATAAAGGTGTCGGCACTAAGGTGGAGAAAGAATTTCCTTTTCGTCCCCGTTCATAGCAACACGGTATTGCGTCAGAAAGAGGAAAATGTGGAAACGTGTGATCACGCTTGCAGGTGTCTGAACTGTTCGACATTCACTGCTATTTGAAGGCCCCCCCCCCCTCAAGACTTTTCCACAAGGTCTCCAGCTCTGTGAGCCCACGTTGCTACTGCAGGTATTTGAAGCCACCAGACCGCCTTCCATTACTTACTTAGAATTTTTCTTATCTCTTGGATTCCACCTAGAACATCTTTGATCCATCTACTATTCACTCACCTGGCTATAGGTGCAGCCCGGCTTTATCTTCTTTTTCTGCTCTGGGCTCGTCTCTGAGGCGTTTGTTTGTTTCCTGTCTCCCTGAAATTATCAACACTCCTTTCCCCATTAATCTCTGAGCAACCCACAGTTCTGGATGGGTTTGTCATTTGTAGCCCATGTCTCACAGTCACAGTATACGCGGATTATAAAGTTCTCGTTTCAGACGCATCAAAATCTATGTTTTTAAAAGTCAGTTTGTTTGCCAAAAGCACACTAGGCCGTTTCTACTTTGCTGTTGCTCTTGCCGTCAATCCAGTAGTCTTAGACTGTGCTAAACGAAATAACTCGACTGCCTTTGACTTCTGTTATTTTGTACAGTTTTGTTTTATATATGTTGGTCATACATTGTCTTAATCTTAATGATTTTGAGCACTCATAACTATCAAGATCTTTCATTAGTTGTTATCTACCTACAATGTCATCAGCAAAACGAAGATGGTTGAGATATGTCCCGTGGGCATGTATTCCTTCATTTTCCCATTTTAGGGATGTAAAAACTTCGGCTAGGGCTGATAAAAAGTTTTGATACGAAATCCCCACGCCTAATACCAAGCGAGGTGCTGCAGTGGTCTACTGGTCTGATATTCGAAAGGACGACATTTTCATTCGATGACTAGTCATCCAAGCTGTGGATTTTCATGGTTTCCTTACATCGCTTAAGAAAAATCCTAGGACGGTCCCTGAGAAAAGGACAGGTTTGGTTTCTTTCCCTGTCTTCCCCCAAACAGCGCTTTTACTGTCTAATGCCCTCGTCGTACACTAATCTTTTCTCCGCACGTTCCTAACTTACCTTTAAATTCTAAAGTTCTGATTATCCTCATGTCGAGTGATGGAAACTGAAGCATTGGCGTATATTATTTTCTGTGGGCTAATTTAGGATGAATCACTGCCTTGTTTCTCATGGGCTGTCAGCACAGATTCCTTGAAACTGAGTCAGAAGCTTTCGGAAAGTCCGTGAATCTGTCAACGCAGTAACTGATACCGAGTGTTCCGTTCTAAAATTTGGTTCGTTACTTGCAAGTAACCCAGTGTGCTGTATCCGCTTCTAAAGTCCTCTTGTTACTTTGCCTGATGAAAATTAGTTTTTCTATGTTTCAGCCCATAGGTAAAACCATTACTGGTTGGAAAGCAGAGGGACCGTTTAAACATCAGAATTGGTGCACTGGTTGCGACAATAATACTATCTGCGAAGTGGGTGAAACGTATTTTTTTCATTGATGTTACGGATATACCAGAAAAAAAGAAACCGCAGGATACTTTCTCTAGACACACTAATCATTACAGAGAAAGCATTGTTAGTGGTGAAGTTTGCGAGCACTTCCAGTCTGTCTATTGATAACACGCAGATAGCATAAGGAGTAAAACAAATCTTTCTGTTTTAAGATAGAAAACGCATTTCTCGAGACGATAAAGAAATACCTATTCGTAAATTACTGGTTTCCTTCACTTTCAAATCATGATTTTTCTCTGGCGGCGGTAAACTATATGGCCGATTATGAATGCAGTTCTATCTATCTATCTATCTATCTATCTATCTATCTCCCCCGAATAGGGATACGCCTCTTGTAAAAGATACCTTTTAGAATTTACCCAGCACACTCTTCTTAGCGATACCTGATTTTTGACGGAAATTTACTCAGAGATACAGGAACTTGAAGATGTCGTCATTGTATTGCAGATCTTTTTTCTTTTTGCTCTGTTGGGATTAGCTTATGTACTTATAACCTTTATTTATGATTTAAGCTGTGAAACCCTCTGCATTAAGTTTTGTTTGATTCGTACTTAAAAGACGTTCAAAGAAGGTACCTGGTAACTAGAGGAGAGCGCGTTTGGTGCTGCAAGATAAGATATCAGAGGCATTTTGCGTAGACAGGCGTTATCACGAGATAAGAGATGACTCATCAGGCACCAGTGTGTCAGGTACTGTAGCAAATGATATATTACAACTCGTTCGGGAATTGTGTATCTGTTTTTACGGGATCTGTAGAAGAAAATTAAAACTTCCTGCCCTCAGCCTGTAGATGGTGTAAATGTCCGTCGATAGTATCGCATAGGCATATAATCCAATGCTAATGTCAGGTCGAAAAAAGTGTTTCAAAGCTTTCAAAGTTGATGTGAAGCTGCGGAAGGTAAATTTATGTAGTGAGATCTGGATTGTGTGAAGCTCCCTTTCAACTGTCCAAAAGCGGTTCGTTTATATTGCTGTCACTGTGCTGTATTATGTCATTCATTGGCCGACTCCATAAATAATTTTTATATCATCGCAAAAGGCGTTTGTCATGCCACTAGCTGTTGCAGAAAAAAGAGATAAGAGCCGAATTCCCAAAAGATAGTGTTGCCTATACACTCTTTCGCACTGATAATTAAGTTGTCGTTAGTACCTTCCATGATAGCAGAACAAAACTTAAGTAATGTTTCTTCTTCTTTAGCAGCCCATTGATTTTGTGCAGCCAGAGGAACTCTGGAGACTTGGGATTTAGTCAAGTGACCAAGCGGCACGCAAGCCCGCGCGCACGTGACGCCCCCCCCCCCCCCCCCCACACACACACACACACAATGTTCTAGTTAAAATGGCTGTTGAGGTACGTCTATTATGAACTGATTCTCTAGAGTACTTCAGTTTTGGAGGACAGTTAATTGTAGGCGAATTATGTTAACTTTACAGGGACTGTTAGAGATTGATATTTCTGATACGTTCCAGTACAAGGGAAGTGTGCCAGGAAAGTTGAAGCTTTGGCCGACCCTATGGTGATATACCCTCCAGTGCCTCGCTTTATAACTGATCAGTGCATCTCCAAGGGTGGCTAATGTGTAGGAGCGCTTACCTATTGTGCCGATGGACAAGGCATCAGAATGTGAGGTAGAGAATGATGTGGCTTCGGAGAGCAGGGCTACGAAATTGGTGCAGCCTGTCTAGACTTCTGCAATTCCTCCTCCTCCTGCCTCTCGTTCTCGCTGTTTCTTTGCGTGAAAAATGCTTGGAAGAATCCGCTTGGATGACGGTGAACCAAAAAGCAAAAACCGAAAGGTGTACAAAATTTTAGAGAGATTTGCAAAACTCGTTACGGCTACCAGTAGCACTGAGGGGCATTACGGAGGTCACATGGATATTTGTGTCAAAGGAATGTTATTTTCAATTTTTCGCAAACCCAAGTTCACATCCCTATTTAAGAAATACTCAATTTGCGTCTAAAAGTGCCTCTTGCCAAACAACGTAAGACTCAACGATACGCCTTTTCTCCTCTGTCATATAGAAACACGTCGTTGGCGCACAAAACCATTTAGAGTGGTTTAAATCGGTTCGCACGAGCGCTTCAACATTTGAGGCGGAGAAACTAGAGCAACTGGGAAGGTGGCAAACTCATCAAGAAACACACATTTGCCGCTTGTCGAGAACGTTTTTCTCTAAACGTGATGAGGCCTATTTCGAAAAAGTTAGGACTGTACGTACACTGAGGTGAGGTAAGTTACGGGATACCTCCTAATATCGTGTCTGACATCTTTTTGCCTGGCGTAGTGCAGGAACTAGACGTGGCTTGGGCTCAAATGGTCGTTGACAGTCGCCTGCAGAAATACTGAGCCATGCTGCCTCTATAGCCGACCATAATTGCGAAAATACTGCCTGTGCAGGACGTTATGCACGAACTGACCTCTCGATTATGCCCATAAATGTTCCATGGGACAGAACGTTTTTCAAACCGGTCGTAAAGAATATGGCGCGGTGGCATGGCGCATCATTGTGTGGGAACATATCCGTGAGTGGTTGCAAATGGTCTCCATAGCCAAACATAACCATTTCCAGTCAATAATCGGATCAGTTGGACCAGAGGACCCAGACCATTCAATGTGAACATAGCCCACATCATTATGGAGGCACCATCAGCCTGCACAGTGCCTTGTTGACATCACGAGTCCATGACAACGTGAGGTCTGCGTCACACAGTACCCCTACCACCAGCTCTTACCAACTGAAATCGCGACTAATCTGCAAAGGCCACGTTTTTTCAGTCGTCTAGGTCCAACCGATATGGTCACGAGCCCTGGAGAGACGCTGCACACGATATCGTGCTGTTAGCAAAGGCGCTTACATTGGTCGTCTTTCATAGCCCATTAACGCCAAATTTCGCCGCACTGTCCTAACGGATACGTTCGTCATACGCCTCAGATTCATTTCTGCAGTTATTTCATGCAGTGTTGGTTGTGTGTTAGCACTGATAAATCTACGCAAACGCCGTTGTTCTCGGTCGTTGAGTGAAGGCCGTGGTCCACTGCGTTTTCTGTGGTGAGAGATAATGCCTGTAATTTGGTATCCGCGGCACACACTTGACACTGCGGCTCTCGGAATATTTAATCCCTAAAAATTGCGCCTAGCTCCAGCTACCGACGTGGTGAACCTTTTCACATGAATAATATTAGTACAAATGAGAGCTCCGCCCAATGAACTGCTCTTTCATACCTTGGGTACACGATACTGCCGCCTTCGTTGCTCTCAGTTCTGAAGCCAATGTTCTGCGTACTGGGTAAGAGACGGCTCATCTAGAGCGAAAGAAAATATTGCTGCGCACACTGAAGTCATTCTAAAATTTCTCATTCTGAAAGGTTATTAAACCTGCTAACAGAGCGTACGTGGGAATTACACCCTCCCACCACTTTCTACGACTTTAAAAGACTAATCAGAATCATCCTCACCTCTCTCCAGCCCCGGCAAAAGGTCTTAACATACTAAGAAGTTTAAATCAGAGCACACTACGCTGTAAAGTGAAAAAAAACATTGTGTTAACAATGAGTATTAAAAAGTGTGTGTGTGTGTGTGTGTGTGTGTGTGTGTGTGTGTGTGTGTCCTGCTGAAGATGGCTCGACTATTCTCAGCCGAAATACTGCTGCATTTCCAGAACTTCATGGATCAATAAATAAAAATTGTACACAAATTACATTTTAAGAAGAACGTATTCGCATAAACTCCAACAGGTGTAGCGTCTACCATGAACATCATTACATGCTCAGCGACTGTTTGAGTCGAACATGGAAAAGTGTATTTCATGCGGTAAAACGAATCTGTAATTCGCGCAGGCACCTGAGCTGTGTTGGCCTCTGGAGTAATGAGCTGAGCTGCAATAAGTCTAATAATGAAAAAGAAAATATAATTGCAGTTAGGCTGCAACGAACAGTGTAGTGAACGTATTTCGTAGTCAAAATACACAAATCCAACATTCGGCGCAATTTCAAGAGCCGATATGTTTTACCGCCAAGAGGTACTGATAAATATTCTTTATTGAAGTCTAAGAACCATGATCACATCACACACCACACTCTTGTCAGATAGTAACATAAATTTCATCGTCAAACACAAAAATGTGGCAAACAGAGCATTCATTCATGTTAGTCAGCACTAACTTTACGAAGGGGGGCATTCTACATACTGCAGTATTGACAGATTGGTGGATTATTATTATTATTATTATTATTATTATTATTATTATTATTATTATTTGACAAACTGGTCGTCAGCATGTACAGATTTAAAGAGCTATATAAAGCTTCCAACACGAAGTTGTAACTGCGAAGAGACCATTGAGGGGTCTGGTCGTGGTAAAAGAAAGTAATTAATATAATTAAAAAACTGCAAACACAGTAAATACAGTCGGTTTTGATGTTCGCTTAAAATGACCGTTCATTATCTCTGATAACTTTCCACCCTGATGGTTTCGGTCACCACGTAATGAAATGCAAGTTCATATCGGACCGTTTGTCAGTTTTTAGTCTATAGTTGTGTCGCCCCTAAGGTGATTCTCCGAGAACGGCAAATGAGATTGAGCGGCAGGTCGTCCAGCCTCAGTTGCCTCTCAAATGTGATATCAGGAAAACGCTAACGTGTAATGAATTACTTATCAGCCAGGCGCAATGAACAGCTTTGAATAGGGTTATTTTGTGTACCCTTTAGCGGAGAGAGCTTTCCGAACAAATGAGATCACATACGTAGTGGTTAATTCAGTAAAGGTCAGTGTGCTGAAATAGTAGCCTCGGGCGTTTGAGTACTACCATCGCAGCACGACGAGAAACACGAAAAGCAGCGCCACCAAATGAATTATGAATACGTGCGCCGCTACAAAGCCAGAAAAACATTTATCATCGCCGGCGTGTATGTGTTAAATGTAGGTACAATTGTAGTTACTAATCTGTTAATCATTAATTCACACAGATGACAGAACAATAGTTAGTCAGGCAATTACGTTGTCAAAACTTTGGGTTGCTATGTGTGGTAGCAATCCGCAACAGAGAACACTTAACACTTGACACGAATGGTGCCGACTTTTAACTATCAGTCCTTTGGGGCCGCCGGTTAACATATTGCACCCTTACCATAGCTAGTGATTTGGGACACGTAACATATTAATTTATGTCGGTTACCAATTAAGAAGAAGATCGCTACATACAGTATGTGGCCCGATGTGCCTCCCCCAGTTTCAGTATTGGTTCTTTAGCAAAAAAATTCTACTACTACTGCTGTAGCTGGTGTTCAGCGTATGGGGTGCAGCTCTCATTGGCTGGCAGGTCACGGCGTTGGCATCCGCCCGTCACCGCCCCCGCAGCATAGTAAATTCTGCCGGGACGTTTACAACGCGCTGGACCGCGCGTCGCGTTATAATGCCCCAGCACCCGACGCCGATAAAATTCACCCTGCACAACTTCGCAAGACGTAGCTAAAGCGAGCTCTACGGTACACGGAGTAAAAGAGCCTCGCACCACGCCGTACATCAAACGCTGTGAAGAGCGCTCAGTTGCTGCCGGTGTCTCCTACATTTTAGTTCGTGGCGAGGCAGCCACCGCATCTGAAACTGTTCGCCTAAAAAGCATTCACTCTTTACCGCGTTGTCAGACTGCGTGTGACGGGCGTTGTGGCGCAGTACTGAAGACTTAAGAGTTCATGTTAAGGAGCAGCCGCGTTCACTCCTGGCGGTTTTTTTTTTCCATTTTCTTTCTTTCTTTCTGTGGTGCTCCAGATACTGGAAAATGCCTGTACAGTTCCATGAATAAGACATCGTGCTAAACCCATATTAAGCTCCAGCTGACAGGAAGGTAACGTTTAAGAGAACTAAACACATTGAAGATGTACTGAAGAGATAAAAGTTCGTTTCTCAGACTATACAAAACTGAGCACAGTGACATTAAGAAAGAATAACGTGTCCAACAAAGCTGTCCTGCTTTTCTTACTTATTTACAGGAAGTGCAATACAAACGATGAAAAGCTGTTCAGAGAGGATCAAAATTAATGGTAAAAAAGACATTCGATTTGCTGATGAGAGCCTTAGCAGATTCTGAAAAGGACATGAACTATATTGAAAATTTTATCTGCTGCGATGGGCAACACCAGCTGAAAATAATTCCAAAACAGACTAAAATAATGGTGATAGGTAAACCGATAAGTAAGAGCACATGTTAAGATAGGAAGTACATTAATAATGGAAGTAAGTGAATTTGGCTGCTTGGGAAGTACAATAGCAGATAACAGAAGTATAATGAATATAAAAAAATACAATGACTGAATTAGCCTTCAGAAATAATATTAGCGTATTAACACTTTTATACAGAAACGAGAAAGAGTTTCATTCACATTGCATTTGGAGCCTCTTAAGTTAAAATTTTAATAGAGCAATGTGTACGGAAAAGACAAAGCATCCTGAACTGAAAAAAATTACTGAACAAATAGTAAAAGAAATCAAAGAGAAAATATTAACGTGACGCAGAGAAGACTAACTAAATTAATTGTGCACCTTATTTGCCGTTACAGCCGTTTAAAATGCAATCTAGAAGACAAAAATTGTAGCAGACCATCGGATCTAACCAGTGAATTAAAAGTACTGAATGATACCATTATGAAACAGCGAAATAATAGCAATTCTGATAACATTTACACTCTCCATTTCGTTACCTCTTATTTCGTCATTCATAAGATGTTTTCAGAGTGCCTGAAACAGAATTTTGTACCATTTGTGAGTTAGTGTACTTGCAGAACCGAGGAGACATTAAGAAATTTCTCGCTGTGTCTGGACGATTCTAGAAGACGCCACTCACCATATAGCTAGCTTTTGATGTGTTCACTTGATTTGTGAAGGTTGTCACTTCCATACAGCCCTGGCCTTTTATAAAGCGAATAATCTAAGAGAAACGCCATAGTAATCTGCCCTCGTAAATACTCCAGTCTCATTTTGCGCGTCCTTAAAGTCCGCGCGAGATTATTCGAAATGCGCTGCGAAGGACAGTTCAAAGTGCGGTTTATGTAAACAAGTGGAAAAAGTCTGTCGCGACAAATCGTCGCCCAGAACCGATGATAAAACTAACTCTCTCTCTCTCTCTCTCTCTCTCTCTCTCTCTCTCTCTCTCTCTCTCTCTCTCTCTCTCTCTCTCTCTCTGCATTATAACCAGACGTAGCTGGAGCTGTATGAGAAAGCAAGGGGACACAATAGATTCGCGGCGCAGAGAGCCATAAGGACCTAAAGCGCGTCATCATCAGAGATTGCGAGAGTGTAGCATTTATTCGTGCTTCTGACATCTGTTGATGTTAGGGTGAGTGCCATAGGCCCACATAGTGTGTATGACCATTCACGAAAAGCTGTATCACTGATCCTCTGAAAGTCATTTAAATTTGTGCTCGATGTCGGCGTGCTTTAGGCCCTTACGGTTGTAATCAGTGGAACTGTGTGCGCTCGAGACAGTCACCCCGGGGCTTGCCACAAAATGGCAAGGAAGGCTGCAGTTAAAATTTGTGCTTAAGCTGAGTCCTACGATAATAATTCGGCCTTTAATATGTGCTGGCTTCGCTGTTTAATTTGTTCAATGAAAATGTTTGTTTCAACTTTCGTACCAACACAAATAACTGGACATTTTCGGATGTATGGTACGTCGGAAGCCAAGTTAGTTTTTAGTAATACACGAAACAAAACATACTATCGCAAATCAGCCCTGGTTCGTGAAAAAGTTAAAACACTAAACAAACTAATATCTCGACTCTTGAAATGTTATGTTTTGCTTTGTAATCGGCAGTTTTTGTAATTCCGAGAAAGCTGCATGTATTGCTGACAGTGCCTGCCATATTTTCTGTTGTAGTTTAACGTGCAGTCCACAGTTGTTAAATGTGGCTGTTACAGGCTGTTTGTAGATTCCTAGCATTCAGAGATATCATGCTGGCGCACCCCAGTTAGATCAAGAACAAGGAATTCTCCTCTCTCTTCCATATGAAAAATGATAACAAGGATTACCCTCTACTGGAGTACCATAGTCTACTTGACTTACTGAAAGGCTGATTCTCGTTAGTTGTTCCTTTTCAGTGCAAGATCCCGGGCTCTCAGTAAGCATCCGGATTATGGTTTTAAAAAAAAATACAGACCATTGATCACAAACTTAAGATCTTTTGGGCCCTTAAAGACTACAAGGAAAGTATCCTTCTTATCACACACCTTACTGTTATCTTTTCATATTATCTATGCAGTGATTTCTATTTTCATTTTTGTAACTAACGTACCACATTTACACATTTCAATCAGCACACTGGTACGCCAACTCTCATAACTTGGTCGCAGAAACACACAGTCTGGTAGTGTTGACGTAACAGACATGAAATAAATTACTATATCGGTTGATTAGCTTCGCTGGTGGTGATAATCGGAATGAAATCAAATGAAGATGCAGTGACAAGATGTGTCAACGAAAAGGGCCAGAAATACTGAAACACCAGTGTAATTCGGAGTAATTCGGAGGCGTAACAGCCTCTGGGGAAAATGGGGGGAGACACTCTGGTAGTAATGTTTGAAAATCATAAATGGGAACAGTAGAGACAATGAAAGTTTGAATTGGGCCTGGAGGCGTGCTCTGTTTGCCTAATGGTTAAGGCAGCCGTTGGCGAAAAACAGGAACTGATGTTTACAGTCCCGGTCTTGCATAAATATTCATTCTTCACGACATATTCATAGATCACTACGATCTGGACTCGATCCTCCTGTGTGAAAAAGTGTTAAGTTTTCCCGTGTATCTTCAGCGATGGAAGTCTTTAAAGCATTGCTGCTTTAAATGCTTGTGCTTCTGTTTGGCATATACATAATATATTCCTTCCATTTAATGGCTTCTTGACGACTTCCTCTGCAGGTAGTAGAAAAATTTCCAGTCTTACACACTTAGTCATCATCTGGTTAGTTAAATACAGGCTGGTGTGGAAAACGCATATTAGTGTTACGTACTTTTTGTTTGATTAGCAGCAACGCGTTAAAAATCGCTAGAGGTAAAATAATAAACAAGATCAGACATGCAGTCACTACTCTTGTTTGAAGACTTTCTTCCTTTGTGTGAAACTCAATTGTATTATTATATTCAGACGATATATACATTGTCATGCAAGTGCATCAGAAAACTGTTGATAGGGATAAGATTTGGTTCAGTGCCTCTTCTATCTCACTCAGCGAGTAGTTTGTAATTCCAACCTGTCTGCTGGGTGAGTAACATGCTGCTGAAGGTGTTGGCGTTTACGCAGATATTTCAGTGTAATAATGCCGAGAAAAAACGAAAAGTGTAGTTATTCTAAAATGCGAACTTCTCGAAGCTGCATGAAATTAATTGGCCTACAAAAAAGCCAGTGGGGTCACTTTGATTCTACCAGTCTTATCGTAGCGGAAAGGGCTACCGATAAAAAGACGATAAGGCATAGAAGGAAGATGTGATCGCGTCGGCAGTCCGTGCACGCTCGGAGTCTTGTTGCTGGCTGCTTCCGGGAGCATCAGCCAAGCCCGCGACTTGATTGCAACGCTACGCTGCACGTGGTAACGGAATGCCCGCCCGTCCGGTCGCTTTCTCGACGAGGGCGTTGGCGTCACTACACGAACACAAGCCGTGAACAAAAGCCAAACGTCGCTGCCGTCTCATGTTACTGGTCGCGTCGCAGTAGTGATAGGCACAACTCCTGACGTGACAACTGCTACCGATCCGGTACAAGGGCACATTCAGTTCACAGTTAACGAACGTCTTCACTCACAATCAGTCTGTGAGAAATAAACTCGTTCTGTTCGGTGGGAGGTACAATTGCTAGGCGGCTTGACATCTGCCTCTGTACTTCCCAAAACAACGTACGCTATGTGGCAGAGGGTACATTCGTACAAGATTCATTTATCTTCGTCCTTTTCCTTTCATGGATGGTACCGGGGAAGAAAACTTGGCCATGCTCCTGTACTAATGAGCCCGAATTTACCCAATTGCACCGTCGTGGCCGTGATGCTAGACGTATATGAGAGAAAGTAATGTATTTCTTGATTCGTTTGGGAAAGCGGCTTCTCGAATTTTGTGAAAAGGGCGTTCCTTCAAATACAGCTTCTTTCTTGGTGCGTCTGACACTGCACTTTGCCTATGACACTCACAGGCTCATTCAAAGCACAGTGATTATACATAAAAAAATCAAGTATACGTTGAAGCAGGTGAAGACCGTAGGCACTAATGTAGATCATTATTCAATGCCAAAACATCACGCAAGGGATTCGTTAACGTTAAAAGGCTAATTTTAAACATATGTACTAAGCATAACTGAAGAAGTTGTCTTATCAAAAATCCCCTTGTTGTCCTTATTACTTGAGGACTGGTTGTCGCTCTGAGCATGAAATGTAAATCTTTCATTATTCCCAATGGCTGGCGTAGTCGAAGTTTGCAGCAATAAAGGCCCCTGTAAACTGTCTGACTTGTTTGTCAAATTAGCTGTTGGCAATCGACGAGCTTGTGAAACAAAAGTGCAGCCGTATCAACCAAGCTTGTCAAATTTAACGTCACTTTTGAAGCAGATGTCACACATTGCGTATCGTGTCGCGAAGTGTTTTGACAATATTTAGTTGTTACATAACAGGATACATACCTTATATCTTCGACATCTTATCCTGTTGCCAGATCTCAATGTTGTAGGTGCTACTCCACCAACCACCTGGCTATTATTTGACAAATGCATGCGTAAAGCGTCAAATTTGTCATACCGGCCGCCTATCGAAATTTCACACACACTCGTCAAACACTGGCAAACTTGTCTATCTTAGAAGCATACGGCCATATAATTTGACGAACGTATGGAATTTCACATAATGTGTCGCCGGGGGCGATTACAAACAAAATGGGATTAATATATTAATCCGCTGAAGAGTTGGGAGTCACCTTTGACTTGTCATTTTAAGGAAAGAGCGGTTTGTCAGCATGGGAAGTTCCTCACAGAATCGGAGTACACCATAGCGATATCATTCGAACATTCAAACGCATAATGATCGCTCCCAGTCAGCAGCAGCTGATTACAGCTACCGGCCAATTATTGCTCCTAGGTACCGCGAAGAGAACGTAACAGAAAAAAATATCTGCAGGCAACTGGGAGGGTTGTTTAGACCCGGACATTATAAACATTTCTGCGTAATCGTTTAGACCTCCAATCATCCATTACGAACAGCAGTACAAACCCCTAGTATCAGGGAGCGTCTAGGTACGTCGAACCATGTTACAATGCACGGGGTGGCGAACACGGTATTTGAATGTTTCTCAGCAGCGATTTTGATGTGAACTCTTTAATATATTGCATTTATAGTCGTATGTGATTTTTATTTTGCAGTAAAGTTACTTTTTTGGTTTAGTAAGAGTAACTGTTACATTGTGTTCCCCTTGAATCTAGAACCACTAACGGTCGCAGATAAGCAGGTAGTGCAAAGCTTGTAGCACCTTCTGTAAGAGTGTTACAAAATGTGTACACGCTATTTGCAGTCTAAACCATGTCGACAGAGCATTAAAACTCCATCTTCCTTTCGTGTAAACAGGTATACTGATTCACAGCTCGTCAGTCAGGCCTGAGTCACACGAAACAAATTTCTTCCTGTGAAGTGACAATGCACTAAGCCTAAGCTTGAAATTAACGTTCGAGGCTTTGACGGGTTGAACAATTCATACAAATCGTGTTGCACCATTCATGATGAAGTCTCAGCACTGTCTACCGAAATGCGCTGACAGCACTTTATTTACGTCCATTACAAAGGTGACTGTTTACGGGGCGACTTCGTGCGATGTGAAGCGTACATAAAATCAAAAGAACACGCAAACTATTCACCTCACGAAGTGGTTGCAGAACTTTTTTGGGCGGTTCATCATAATGATTTATTTGTATTTAGTTAAACACCAATTATTATATACGCCGGACTTGACTTTTCAGAACCACAACAAAGGCAATTTTCTGAAAACATTTACATTTGCACAACTGGCAAGCTTGTGTTATCTTGAAATACAGAAACTGATCTAGAAAATGCACAAGGGGATTCATGACAGTAGAGCTGAAAAGCGCAAATTTAGGGATTTGTTGATAAAGTGTATAGAAAGAATTAGCGAATTTTATATGGCGTAGTGTACATCGAGAACTTTAGCGCGCAATAGCTAACACAAATCTAGCGAACTAATCTTTGGTAAGTATTAAGTGTGTACAGCATGCATGTATTATCTTGACTGTATTTTTATTAATACGAGGTGTATTAAGTTCTAAGGCCTCCGATTTTTTTTTTTTTTTTTCTCCTGACTGGAAAGGGATAGAAACATGCGCATTGTTTTAAAATGAGGCCGCGTTCATTGTCAATACGTCCCAGAGATGGCAGCACCGTACGGCAGATGGAATTTTACCTCCTTCGGTGAGATTGAGAACTGTTTTAAATACTTAAAATGGCGACGTTTTCCTTACTTGAACAGCGTGCAATCATTCGTTTTCTGAATTTGCGTGGTGTGAAACCAATTGAAATTCATAGACAGTTGAAGGAGCCATGTGGTGAAGAAGTTATGGATGTGTCGAAAGTGCGTTCGTGGGTGTGACAGTTTAATGAAGGCAGAACATTGTGTGACAACAAACCGAAACAACCTCGGGCTCGCACAAGCCGGTCTGACGACATGATCGAGAAAGTGGAGAGAATTGTTTTGGGGGATCGCCGAATGACTGTTGAACAGATCAGATCGCCTCCAGAGTTGGCATTTCTGTAGGTTATCTGCACACAATCCTGCATGACGACCTGAAAATGCGAAAAGGTTCATCCAGGTGCGTGCCACGAATGCTGACGGACGACCACATGGTTGCCCATGTGGCATGTTTCCTAGCAATGTTGACGCGCAACGACAGCTTGAATGGGACACTCTTTTCGTCGGTTGTGATAATGGATGAGACGTGGATTCCATTTTTCAATCCAGAAACAAAGCGCCATTCAGCTCAATGGAAGCACACAGATTCACCGCCACAAAAAAAAAACGGGTAACCGCCAGTGGTGAAAACATGGTGTCGATGTTCTGGGACAGCGAGGGCGTAATTCTTACCCAATTGCATTCCGAAGGGCACTACGGTAACAGGTGCATCCTACGAAAATGTTTTGAAGAACAAATTCCTTCCTACACTGCAACAAAAACGTCTGGGAAGGGCTGCGCGTGTGCTGTTTCACCAAGACAACGCACCCGCACATCGAGCTAACGTTACGCAACAGGTTCTTCGTGGTAACAACTTGGAAGTGATTCCTCATGCTCCCTACTCACCTGACCTGGCTCCTAGTGATTTTTGGCTTTTTCCAACAATGAAACACAATCTCCGTGGCCGCACATTCACCAGCCGTGCTGCTATTGCCTCAGCGATTTTCCAGTGGTCAAAACAGACTTCTAAAGAAGCCTTCGCCGCTGCCATAGAATCATGGCGTCAGCGTTGTGAAAAATGTGTACGTCTGCAGGGCGATTACGTCGATTTCGGGTGAGTAGTTAATTAGAAAAAAAATCGGAGGCCTTAGAACTTGAATGCACCTCGTAGAATGTGTTTTATCAGAATGCAGAATTTTCCCGGTATAAAATTCCGCATGACACCACCGGTTGGAATTAACTAGTAAAACTTTGACAGTTCAAATTCGTAGTTCGCTACTATCATAGAAAGAAGTTTTAGAATTTGTTTCTAACGAGGTGATTTCTTGTGGAAAAGTAATCAGCGCTTCTGTGATTTTGTTACGGTTAAATGCGTGACATATGACGCACCATGTGCTGCCTTCTTGGGAATGAAATCAGGTGCAGGAGTGTGTGACACTTTCAAAAGCGAATCGACACGCCGCAAAACACTTATCGGAGTATGGCGGATGATAGCCCCTTCTTGTGGTACAACTGCCATTGCCGCCATTTCTCTTTTGCAGTCACTAATTTTGCACGTTTTATCATTCTGGAAGCAGTGACACTCATTGTATCCGGGAGTCTGCGTGCGCAGCGATTTAAAATGGAACGACCCTGTAAAACAAATTGCTTTGTATCAAACTGAATTTCGGTGGGAGAATATCCAGTAAGCTTAAACAACAAAGTAAGTAGCTTGCAAATACTTCGGTCGTCCTGTACTTGAACACTGCTCATCGGTCTAGGAACCATAGCAGATTGGATTGATAGTGTGTACAGAGGAGATACAAAGAAGAGCAGTGCATGTCATAACATGTTTAGTTAGTAAGCGCGAATGCGTTCGGAGATGCTATTTCAACTCCAGTGACAAACGCTACAAGAGAGGCAGTGTTCACCACGACGTGGCTGACTGATAAATTTCCGAAAGCGTACGTCCCTAGAAGAGTTAACCATACATTGCTTCCTCCCACGTCTATCTCGCGAAATGACTATGAAGGTAAAATTAGGCATATTCGAGCTCACACGGTAGCTTATTACAATCTTTCGGCCCGCCTTTCGAGATAAGAATGGCTAAGGGCGAAGTCATACTGGTACACTAAGTACACTCCACCACACACCGTAATGTGGCTTGCGGGGTAAAATTCGAGATAAGAGTTTGAATTACCCTTTGTTTCTTTCCTGTCAGTATGGAATGTTTCTGTAGTGTGGTAATAATACAATAACAGCCCTAGGTAGGTTGTATGCAGTACTGAAGAAGAATAAAATGAACCATTAAGAATAAGAAGTAGGAGAGAGGAGCTAGAAGTGATAGAGGAATTTACGTATGTGGGTAGCAGGATCACAGGGTATGATATTAGCTGGAAAGAAATTCTGAGCAGAATACAGCACGCCAAATTACATTTAATTTGAAAAATAACTTGCTCAACAGGAACATCAGTCTGGAAGTAAGGAAATAGATCATGAAAGCATTTGTTTGGGATGTAGTCCTGTACTGTTGTAAAACTTGGACAATAGGAAAACAAAGAGAAATCGCCTACATGTCCTGGAGATTCGGTGCTACAGGATGGTGGTGGTGTTGGTGATCAGATGCGGAGATAGTTAAGAACAAAGAGATTCACAGAAGGGACAGGGAACCAGATATCTGTGGAAGCACTCCAAGAAAGAGGAAACAGACGCAAAGGACACATTTTAAGACACAACAGCATTGTTGGCACAATAGCAGAAGCAGCTAAAAGGGGGAGGAATCGCCGATTTTGACCTAGGATATCTCACATGCAGCAGATCATGAATGATGTGGGATACATTGATAGAAACCAGACTTAGTGTTGAACGTGAAGAGAGGTTTACGGAGCCACTGGTATTATGCAACAAGGTTTTGTGTGTGTGTGTGTGTGTGTGTGTGTGTGTGTGCGCGCGCGCCACATTATTACTCCGAAAGAGATGCAACCATTTAAAGTAAGGGATGGTATTAGATATCCTTTAAAACCCTTCTTCGTCAAAACAAAACAAACTCTGCCTATTATTTATTTTAATTATCCCCATTCATTAACCACGCAGGTTTGCCTTTCCAGCAAGAAGAAAGTAGTATAGGCCGCTGTTAACATCAATTAACAAAACCAGTTTCCCCCAGCTCTCGCTACGCCGATAATACGTCAGTAACAGAGCTGACTCAGCCGAAATTCCAGCAAGCGTCCGTTCGGTTACCTGCGCAGCGCCGTTCTGTTTCTCTTCCCCGAAACGTTATCATAATCTTAAGACTCTCAGCATCTCGTTACTTATACAGGAATGCAAGTTGCCGTTAAACAACATAATGCTAAATTCATTAAACGTCAGCACATACGTGCGTCCAGTTTGCTTAATATCCCAAGAATCGGAAATTAGGGCGCGATTGAAACGTACTAAATACTCAACAGGATGATTTTATCATTTTTTGTGTCATTCATCTGCACTATAGGTTTCATCTGCAGTTCTTCCCGTTTTAATATGAAGGAAATAGATTGTTACTGGCATTTTTATAGTTCATAGGTGTTTACATAGAAAATTTAGCGTATAAGAAAGTAATTATGACATTCTATTTCGAGGTTCTTAGTTCTGGCCAACGTTCGTGGTATATCTCCCCGACTGTGCACGGTATGTATCTTGTCGACGTAGCTGGTTTTGCGTATTTGCGCAGAGTTCGCAGAATTCCGCCTGTAAACGTCCTCGCCAGATAGCTTACACAACCGAAGGTATATCCAGCCGCAGCGCTCGAAGGGCGCAACAGTTTACGTGTGGGTGTGAGGCAAAGGTTTGTTGTTTGAAAACCAGTCGCGTTTTTTTTTCTTTTTTTTTAGAAGCTGCGCGCGTTTTGCACGTACAGCTGCCGCCTGGCAAACTGCAACACAGCGAACCGCAGCGCCGGCAAGATGTTTTCGCAACCTGCCTCCTTTCGGCTGAGCACAATTGGCAAATCGTCTAGGAAAATTTAGCAATGAAAATAATAACAAAAGACGCCAGATCGACATAGTATAAGCCGATAAACCGAGCTTTACTCTGTCCAGTTGAAACCGTCAGCCGCAAGTTGAAAGTTTAATTCCGAGGCTACATAATTTAGTGCGCCCAAAATTTGTCACGATATGGTACACAGAAAGGGACATGATTCAACAGATTAATAGAACGAACATACCGCAATATACAGGTTTCTAGTGACATCGTACCCGAGTGGAAACGGGTTCCCAAAGCAAAGCGACACGTAAAAACGTGGACCACGGCGCGCACAACTCATATAATTTTTGTAATTAAATTAACGGACAACTTGCAGTACCTGGCGTACTTATGGGATGAACACGAGACAATAACAGAAGAAATAGCAATGGAACTGTTCTCAGAATTTCAACTGAAAAACAAAATTTATGACAAACACAAAATGCACCAAAATTCATAGACAACCAAAAAGGTAAAATAGAGCGAGTAAGTAAATTCAAATATCTTGGAGAAACTGCAAAGGAAAGCCGCGTAATTTGGGGAGGTTTTTTCCAAAGTAAGGTGTAGAAGAAAATGAAAACCATTTATGTTAGCACAAACAATAAACATAGTTCATTTAACACGTTAGGATGATCATGTATATCCAATTTCTGCCATTATACATTCACATTAGACATGCTGCAAAATAAATGTTACATAATTCTCTCTTGAAAAAAAAAAAAGTTCCTAATTTGGGGAGGCGTTATAACCATTCTATGTAAACCAAGTAATCAAATGTTTGGCACCTGTAGCACCTTTAGCAGTCACTTCAAGTGCAGCAAATTAATGAAGTCCGAAATTACATGGGAACAAATCTGTCTTCAGGCAACCGTTAGCTGCTGTTCCTGCTGCCGCTACCTTTACGTAAGCTTTTCGAAAAAAATGTCACTTACTTGGTACGCAGTTAAAACACGACCAACGTGGCAGTTGAGCATAAAATATCTTCAGTGGCTCCATAAAAAGAAACGTACAGTGCTGCATTTTATGGCTGCTATGAAGCGGCAGACAGTGGAAGTATGGTTACCCTGGCCAAATTAATGAAGTCGTTATTTCTAACATGGGTGAAGTGTCCATCAACGACGAGAACCGCAGGTTTTCTGGATGCCATCTATGAAAAAAACGTAGTTCTGTTAGGAAATGTTGCTCTGTTTCACGTGGAGCAAGAAGCGGCGAAACCATTATTTTAAAATGTCTGTCTAGATTCCCCCCTGAAGGATGGCATGCATAAATGGAACGCAGAGGAGCACCATCCATAGTTCTATCTTCATATGCTTCCATAGGAGAATCATCAGAGCTGGCATGAAGTATTCCGAAGGGCTCATGCATGTCGCTCCAGTAATTAGTGCACCCATTTCACCAGCGTGCAGATAAGCGATTTGCTTTCTCCCGTCAGTGCAACAGTTTCACTGTGCTTATGCTGCACAAGTGTGATAAGAGTTTTGTCATAGTTACAGTCTGGCTGGAGAGCTCTTGATTGAAGCTAAGGTCGGGTCATAAACGTCAAAGAACTTTGACAGTTTCGACTGTGAAGCCCTTAGCTCTAGCGAATGTAAGTCCTTGGGGAAACCTAACAGGGAGTTCAGGATTTCTTTTTGGGAAGTCGCATAACTACTTTCAGCAGTTTCCAGTTTTTCTTCCGGAGATGGGTTTTGAATATTATTTTTGTAGCAAGCTGATAGGCAAGCCTATGCGCACATTTTCTGGAGATACCATAGAATCGCTGTTCCATTTGGATGCAGTAATTTTTAAAGTCCCCTTAAAGTTCTCGAGGAAAAAGGTTTCCTTCCTATTTTGGTCTCCATAGATCCATCTGGATATTTGTAGTCTTTAACAAAGCGTTCCAATTTTGTTTGAGGAACACTGAAGACGGGAGATGCTTTATAGCTCCCCATTTCTTTATTGCGCATAGGTAAAATGGAGACTTCATTGGTTTGGGGTCCCAACGTTTTCTGGTTGCCATCTACGAAAGAAACATAGTTCTGTTAGGAACTGTCGGTCTGTTTCTATTAATATAGTTTTTTGGTATGTCATTGAGCATACAGAATGAAATCATGTTTACGGATATAGAAGTAGGATTTATCTCAAGTTAATTTAATAGAAAGCAAATGTGATTAAACATACATACAGACGAACTTAAAGTTACAACAAATAATTTGGGATCCCAGTTTGGGGAGCCCCGTATTAGTAATCCCAGACTTCCCGAAATTGAGGCACCTGCATGTGATGATAAAACGTGTATCATAACACTATGCAGTTTGTTAGTAACGAAACTATTTCTCATTGCAATTCTAAAGCAGCGTAGATTTAATGTATGTATAATTATGTAATCATTTACTCACCTCTTTATAACGTAGTTCCAGGCTTCCAACAACGAACAAAAAATTCAGGAACGTAAAGAATGCTTTTCTGCTTGTAGCAACACAATGCAGTGGTGCCCTATTGAACGTGCGCGTCCAAGGTCAGTCACATGGCATTCCTCTAGTTCCAATGTTCATCGTTTGATAGCACCACCTACTTGACAGAAATACATAACCACTTTAGATTGAAGACCTCCCCGCCCCCATATTAGGGAACTTTATCCTAAAGTAGAATGGACTAGAAAAAATTGCGACAGGTTTGACAAAGAATATTTACAAGAAGAAATGCATGTCGAGAAAAAGAAAACAAAAACAATATACCATAGTGAGACGATCAGAATGTTTATATGGATGTGTGTGCCTAACAGTGAACTATGAGCTGGACAGAATAGAGAGGTACCTGAAAGACTTATTAAGTAATAGAACCCAGTACGTTGTCCTCGATGGCGAGTGTTCATCGGAGGTGAGGGTATCATCTGGAGTGCCCCAGGGATGTGTGGTAGGTCCGCTGTTGTTTTCTATCTACATAAATGATCTTTTGGATAGGGTGGATAGCTACGTGCGGCTATTTGCTGATGATACTGTGGTGTACCGGAAGGTGTCGTCGTTGAGTGACTAGGAGGATAAAAGATGACTTGGACAGGATTTGTCAGCTAACTCTAAATATAGAAAATGTAAGTTAATGCAGATGAATAGGAAAAAGAATCCCGCAATGTTTGAATACTCCATTCGTAGTGTAGCACTTGACACAGTCACGTCGATTAAATATTTGATCGTAACGTTGCAGAGCGATATGAAGTGGGACAAGCATCTAATGGCAGTTGTGGGGAAGGCGGATAGTCGTCTTCGGTTCATTGGTAGAATTTTGGGAAGATGTGGTTCATCTGTAAAGGAGACCGCTTATAAAACACTGATAAGACCTATTCTTGAGTACTGCTGGAGCGTTTGGGATCCCTTTCAGGTCGGATTGAGGAAGGACATAGAAGCAATTCAGAGGCGGGCTGCTAGATTTGTTACTGGTTGGTTTAATCATCCTGAGATTCTCTGGAGGAAAGGAGGCGTTCTTTTCGTGAATCGCTACTGAGGAAATTGAGAACCAACATTTGAGGCTGACTGCAGTACAGTTTTACTGCCGCCAACTTGTATTTCGCGGAAAGACCACAAAGATAAGAGATTAGGGCTCGTACAGAGGCATATAGGCAGCCATTTTTCCCTCATTCTGTTTGGGAGTGGAACAGGGAGAGAGGATGCTAGTTGTAGTACGAGGTACCCTGCGCCACGCACCGTATGGTGGATTGCGGAGTATGTATGCAGATGTTGAAAGATAATGGATGTGATACACTACAAATGGCTGGAAAATGAGAAGATGAGGAGATACAAAAAATATGGAGAAAATATCAGAAGTAATAGCTAAGGGAAAGGTAATCTTTTTTGGATAATGAAGACAGGATCAAGAAAAAAATACTCCTGTATTCCTGAAGGAGAAATCGACAGTAGCATTGATTATAGAAATAAGGAAAATTCTGTAGATAAGAAACATCAAAGAATCGGAAATAACAGACAAATCTTTTCGGGAATAAAATATTAAATTTCGGGGGCTTTCAATGCAGGAGAAATAAGAAATCTGGAACAACATGGACAGAAGGAAATGAAAGACAACGTAGTGACAAGATGGACTACTGGAAAAATAGAAAACACGGAAGGAACTTGAATTTGTTGCGTGATGCTAGTTTCTCAATGCTGCAATAAAGATACGCAGTCACGATTAAATTTTTTAATATTGCTTCATTATGCTATCCTGATCGTGTATCGTTACTTTGCGTTTCTACAGCATTTGCTAGGCTTTTCAGTCGCGTAGTGGTTCACGACTGATTTCATAACCTTGTACGTCGGACCTGTGGCAGCATTAGTTGTAGACGAACGTAAGCAAGCTGAGGCGCGGAGAGAGGAAAAGCGCGGAAGCCTCTGCTGGGCCACGCATCCGCCCGCGGCCGGTTGACTCAGGCATAGCGCGATAAAGCGGGACAGAGAGCAGCGCGATAGCGCCTGGTAAACAGGCATTTAAAGCCGCCCGCTGCGCCGGGTCCCGCTCCCAGTGCGGCCGGAGGTGGCGTGGGCCATAGCCCTGCCTTGCGCCTGGCTCGGCGGCCTTGGGCGATGCGCCACGGCGCTCCGTAATAGGAGCCCTCTGGGAGCGCCGACGTTCTGAAGGAACTCTGCAGACTGGCGGGAAGCGTGCGCACTGCGCTTCCGTTAACCGCAAACCGACATCCTTACAGCGCGTTTTCCCTCATACGTAAAGCTTAACGCGGTTGTCGCATTCGTTTCTGGCTGCAAATCACGGGCCACAACAGTAACTACGTTAATTACTACACTGAGGTGACAAAAGTCATGAGATAGCGGTATGCACATCTGCAGATGGCGGTAGCATCGCGTACACAATGTGTAAAAGGGCAGTGCATTGGCGGAGCTTTCATTTGAACCCAGGTGATTATGGCCGCACGACGGGAATCAAGACTTCGAAAGTGGAACGGTAGTTCGAATTAGACACATGGGGCATTTACATTCCGTTTTGGAAATCATTTGGGAGTTCAGTGTTCATAGTTCGATAGTGTCAAGAACGTGCCAAAATACCAAATCTCAGGCGTTACGTCTCACCACGGACAACGTGTTGACCGCCGACGTTAGGTTAACGACCGATAGCAGCGTGTTTGCATAGAGTTGTCAGTGCTAACGGACAAGCAACAGTGCGTGAAATAATAGCAGAAATCAATGTCGGGTGTACAACGAACATATCCGTTAGCATAGTGCGCGAAACTCAGCGTTAATGGTCTATGGCAGCAGACAACTGATATGAGTGTCTTTGCTAACAGTAAGACATCGGCTTCAGCACCTCTCCTGGGGTCGTGACCATATCTGTAGGCCCCTAGACTACTGGAATACCGCGTGGCCTTGTCAGATGAGTCCAGAGTTCAGTTGGTAAGAGCTGGTGGTAGGGTTAGAGTGCGGCGCAGACCGTACGAAGTCGCGGACCGAAGTTGTTGTCAAGCCACTGTTAAAGTTGGTGGTTTCTCCATAATGGTGTGGGCTGTATTTACATGGATTGGATGGTCCTCTCGTCCAACCTGTACCGATCATTGACTAGAAATGGTTATTTTCGGTTACTTGGAAACCATTTGCAGGCCTTTCAGTGACTTCATGTTCCTAAACAACTACGGAGTTTTTATGGATGACAGAGCCATATTACTGGGCCACAGTTTTTTTGCGTCTAGTTTGAAGAACATTGTGGACAATTAGAGTGAATGATTTAGCCACCCAGATCATCCGATATGAATCCTATCGAACATTTATGGAACCTCATTGAAAGGTCAGTTTGTGTGCAAAATCATGCACCGGCAACACTTTCGCAGATGTGGACGACTATAGAGGCAGCATGGCTCAGTATTTCTGCAAGGGCCTCCAGCGACTTAAGTCCATGCTAGGTCGAGTTGCTGCACTACGCCGGCCAAAAAGAGGTTCGACGTGATATTGGGAGGTGTCCCATGATTTTCGTCACCTCAGTGTACAGTGTGCACTATCTGCGTCCTTTTCTGATAAGAGACGAAATGATAGATCAGAACTTAGGCCACGAAGGTATATCACAATATCATTCTTTTATGTTGTTACACAGTTGGTATCATGATTGTTAGTACCTTCTTACTCTACAAGGGGCAATCAAATGAAAAAGACAGATGGAAAAGGTAAGTCACAGTTTATTATTCCAAAAGTAATCGTTGTAACTGTTGATACTTATCCCACTGTGAGATACGACGTCAGCGCTTCCGTGGGAAAATGTTTGCTACTGCCTACAGAACATTAATTGTACGAAGGCGTGCACCTCTTCATCAGAATCAAATCGATGGCCATGAATGTTTGTCTTCAGGGCTCCAAAAATATGGAAACCGCATACTTGTGCAGCGTATTGAAAACAACCTTGGGAACTTGAAAACAACCTTGGAAACATTTTGTAACGGCACTTGCGATCTGAGTAGTAAGAGAATTTCAAAGAATCTTAACGTTTAACGCAATATCCCCAGAATCTTTGTCACTGATTTATGTGATTTTTCACATGTATAGTTTATTAATGACTACAGATGACAACTGTAACAGTAATTTGTATTTTTCAGTTCTGAAAGGAAGTTTTTACAGCTGGCCAATAATGACCCCATGGGCACGGTAAGGTCGTACACTACTGTGGTACAGGAATAATCAAAATAAAAACACATTTTACTCTAATCAGTATTTATTAATAGAAATTTGATAGTCACTGTATTGTGAAAAGTTATGAGCTATTCAATAATCATAAAGCATAATAAATTGATCATGAAAGTCAGCAAATCCTTAGTCATGGTAATATATGTAACATTTGCGGTACGATTTGACAGTTTTATTTTTACAGTGCTCACATTTTGTGACTGATCTGGCCAGTGAGAATAGTATTTTGAGCTAAATGTTTTCTTACAGAAATATGTGCAGTTTTCATCATTTACCGTTGTGGCGCAAGTTGAGTTTTAGCGTTTGGAAACCTACCGAATGCTTGATGCTACCCTACTGGTACAACTTGAGCGGGTCGGCGCCTTGTCAAGTCGCAGCAGGGTCGTTTTCGACCCCTTGGACATATATGGGTTAAAAAGTGCCCAAAGTCGGACTGGTTTAATAGTGACCCGGGCTTTCAGATCACGTAAAACTGCTTTTGCATCAGAAAGAAGAAAGTATTAAACCTTTTAACAACAATGATGATAATAATAATAATAATAATAATAATAATAATAATAATAATAATATTAAATACTTCTCCCTCTCAAATTTATTAAAGAACGAAACGCGAAATTTAAAGTTGTACGTGCGCCAATTTCCGTTCGTACTTAAAATTGACGTATTCTCTTATTCATGCTAACAAAAGTAATTAATCGGCGTTATTGTAAGTTCAGATGGTATGCGAGAAACTCTTCTTGTAATAAAGGCAATTGATGGCTGGGTGTTGTGTGATGTCCTTAGGTTAGTTAGGTTTAAGTAGTTCTACGTTCTAGGGGACTGATGACCATAGATGTTAAGTCCCGTAGTGCTCAGAGCCATTTATGAATAAAGGCATTATTGCCCATTCAGTAAAACGTTACTATCCTTTCGAAATGATCTATTGAAGACTAAGGAAGGAAAGGAAAATATCATTGAGTCCTTAAATGTGGGCCGCGTGAATTCGACAGGGCGTTAATAAGCACGACATATTTCATTCTTTCGTTACAGTCAGAAATATCGTATACTATCCAGATAACAAACATCCAATAAACTCTCGCGATTGAGATACAGGTGACATCAGAATGAAATGTTTGCTTTTGAAAAGTAGACTAGGCCAGAGTAAGACATGAGACAAATGACTAATGATCATGTGTTGGCACCTTTCTGTCAAGGATGTTGACGAATATGGTCGTATAACGGGTTCGGAAAGTTTTCAGTTCCACACTGCTATAGTCGAGATTGCGACATTAAAGATACAGGTATGAAATAATAAGTAGCAGAAACGGCACCAGTGGGGTCTGAAACAAATGTCGTAAGCGATAACGTGTCATATCTCATCTTAACTATCGACCGTGTACGATTTCACAATCACAGTTTCGCCGTACCTTTGTAAGTCGCTTGGGCTTTGTAGTTAGCTTGAATATCTGGGTTGTCAGTCACTGACTTGGTCTGTTGTATATCCATTGGGGGATAAATTTCCTGGTAAGAAGCAGCGTTAGTAACTCACGTCAGATAATTCACTCCACCACCCCTCCTTGTTATCTAATATCTTTCGCGACAAAACCAGTTATTAAGTTGGAAAAAAAAAGGAAAATGTGAAAAGGATCTCCACTGGAAGGAACTGTAGCCAAAACATGCAAAACAAATCGGAACGTTTGCGTCTATATTTGCACACACCTCCTCGCGATGATACGTTGGTATCTTTACGCCTAAAATGTAAATCTTTTGTTTCGCACACGCCACCAATCTTCATCCCTGAAATGGTATCCACTTTCGAAAGAACCTGAGCATTGTTTGTTCACAGCATCCAGTTTGTGCTTATACTGTGTATTCTATCTAGAAAGATAACACCAGTAGCATGGACACTGGACGAAGTGCAGTATTTTGATGTGAGGTCGATGTGCTGTCTATTTGGGTTAATTGGAACTCGTCCTGCTGATTGCCGTCGTTTCACGTGATGATTGGGGTCAACCGCTCAAGTTTGGGGCGGCAGCAGCGAGGGCTCAGTGTTTCACAAGAGGGGGTCAGGGATCAGCAGTGCTTGAACTTCACTTGACGCTGCTAATTGGAGTAGGCTCTCCCACGCGAAGTGGCCCTTCTGTCTTCAGAGCGTTCTGCAAGGTATGTGTGTGCTGTAACGTGGGCACTACATTTTATCGGTTATCATCGTGGTGATTTATAGCTGAGCAAAAACAGATAAATACTAATTGGACATTGTCACAAATTACATACAGTAAGATCGATATTAGCTAAAATGTATAAACATAAGTAAAAAGTAATTAACGCTTGTCACGAACAATCGGTTAACACGGAACAATACTACAGTTTCTGAGCAACTGTTAACGTAATACCGAACATTTTCTTTTTGTTACCAGGAAAAGATTTCGCCTCGCGGGTAAACGTGTCTTGCAATTGCGACGTCAGATTTTTCCTTTTTTTCCTAACGAAGTAAATAATGAAACTTCCTGGCAGATTAAAACTGTCCCAGACTGAGATTCTAACTCGGGACACGGGCGAGTGCTCCACTGACTGAGCTACCCAAGCACGACTCACTATCCGTCCTCACATCTTTACTTCCACCAATAATTCATCTCCTCAGTTCCATATGAGCGCACACTCTATTGCAAAGTGAAAGTTTTATTCAAGTAAATAAGGGTTGCTACTTTACCACTTGTATTTGGATACAGCCTGGTCAAAACTTTTCAGTTTTCGAAACTGATGATGGATGTTGAAGACGATAAATTGAGTATCGAGATCAGTGAATTTCGTCTGTCTTTAAGTCTTTATTGTTGTGAAATAGAGGTACTGTGTTTTTTCAACACAGTGGTATACGATTTGGTATAAAAGAAATCGCTGTTCCACTTTAATTCAACAAGGTATTTGATGGCCGAAAACTAAAATCTGAATGTATTTTTGCTATGCTACCTCTACGCTGTCTACGGTAATTAAAGGTAGAGATCAAATTACGGCAATGTTACAGCGCGGTATGCCCGAGCCAGAGAGCGAAACACGACGTGTCTCAGATGCTTCCATATCAGGACCTTCAGTATATTGATTATAGACTTACAATGTATTCTATGTACCTAAGAGAGGAGTTTTTAACAGGATGTCGGTTTGAAGTACTGTAATAAAATCTGACGAGATCGAAAATATTGTATTTTTTTCCTGCATCATTTTACCCTAAATTATTTTAAACTTGAAGAATACTTCGATCCGCCAGCCTAGAGCTAAATTTTTGAATGCATAAATTTGTAGAAATGCAGTCAGTACATTTGTAAACGTGACGGATAGTGGAAAGTTTCAGGTACTTTACATTTACAGTTTACTGCATGTACTTCACCTTTTTAAAGTTCATTAGTTTGATATGTCATTAGTGTTGTTTATAGTAAGTGAACAGGTTTGCCTAAGAAGAATCAAGATCTGAAAATAAGGATGACGAATTACTCAGGAAAACTAATTGGTTAATCGGCCAGGTTGGCATTGATGTGTGATGTGATTAGGGGCACCCATTGGGAGGGCTCCAATTTGGGTTTGTTTGCACCAAGCAGATGTCTCATAAATGAAGTGGATCAAACTTTCTTCCGCTGGTGGCTGCAAGGCTCCAGTAGTCTCTTGTAAAGGAAAGAACTGCTGCAATGCAGATAGATATGACCCCACAACATTCCCTTCCCTGGCTGTGCTGTGGGAGGAACATATAGCTAAGAGACAAAGGGAGAAATACTCCCCACAGTGCATAGTTCGTTCTAGGACCGAGGCCGATTCCTTTTCGACCACTAACCCATTATTCTTTTATTTTGAACACCTTGACAACAGGTTTGGGGGAAGTATCAGCGATTTCGTAAGTGAAAAGAGGTTCCATTCTGATGTAAATGTCGTCCCCATCATTTGAGGGTGCTGTTCGCCTGTGACAAGCTCGGTGATATTCCTGTAACTCTCATCACCCCCCCCCCCCCCCCCATAACAGTGTTAATATGGTAAAAGGTATCGTCTTCCACTGTGACATCCTTTGCTGACGGATGGAGAGTTTCTTGCCAGTTTCGAGTGACATGGTGGGCGTTTTGTCCATGTCCAGCAGTGGGCGAAGAACAGTAGGGTTGATGCTGGAGCCTTGGCTTACTCATTGTCTGAAAAGCTCAAACCGATGCTGTATCAAAGCGTATGTCTCCCCCCCCCTCTCCCCCCCTCTTGCAGAACTTCAAACGTATGAGATTCGGGGCACATGTCTTATCATTGTAACGCAGCCCCATCTGTAAGGATTGTGGCTGTCAATTTGCACGCGGACATTCCTTGTGGCTCCCGCCATTCCCCCCACCCCCCTGTCTGTATCAACTGCAGAGAGCACCATTCACACTGCCCACTTGACTCCTCCGTCTTCTAAAGAGAGAAGAAAATCCTAGAATAAGACTGTTGACCTACTCAGGTACCAGATATTGAAAATGCAGCGACTCGGAGAGATTCAATGTGAGAAGTAATCATCGTATGGCAGCGAAACTTGGTAGATATTCTTGTGTGTTAATGTGGAACGGATTTACACAGGAAAAAATTAGTTTGTCTTGGCCACCAGGTGCAAATGTGGCGCTATGAATGCAAGAGAGATGTATTGAAATGTTACCATGTGCAATAGTGTTGGAATGGGGCATTGGCAAACAAGTGAGAAAGACATGGTGAAGATTTCTTATTAACTGCCACTTACACAATTTGTTCAGTATGAGCGCTGGTTAGGTTGACAAGATGCTGTAGTTTCCAGACATGTGCCAGGTGGCCAGAATTAGAACTAATTTTTTCCCCAGCATAAATCTGTTCTGCGTTAACACATTAGAATATCTACAAAGTTTTACTGCCATACGATAATTAAAGTCGGCACTGGACGTCCATGAGTAACTACACTTTAATTAAAATACTTATCAGAAGGCCAAGAAGTAATGATTATCTACATGGGTGGTGGTGGTGGTGGTGGTGGTGGTGGTGGTGGTTTGCTACAGCTGTGACGACTTCATGCTCTTTGGCGACAATATCCATGCCCTTAGTGCCTTCCATGTTGGACCGTCAGGATAGCCTTTCTAAACCTGCTCTCTTGGTGGTTGGGGGCCTGCCCCCTACCGCTTCCCCCACATCCAGTTTGGGAATGTTGACTCCCAACCCACTGGAGATGTCGATCCCCAACCCCCAGATGAAGAAGAAACACCCTTTTCGGGCATCTCTCACCATCATGGGGTCACATTCCAGGATTCTGCTGATCTGCAATCGGATACCAGACAATGACTGAAGGAGCCACAAGAGCTTTGCATTCATCCTCTGTTCCTGAAACTAAGACAGACAAGCCCTTGCAGACATCTAAATCATTGAAGGAGAAGAGCGACAAACAGATCATCTCCAACACAGAGGAGGTTCTGCTGGTCCCCATGCCGCCAGACGTCATATGTACCATCTCTGTACCCAAGACAGAGTTCCCGGGGACACCAGATCTCCTCCCCCCACCCCTACCCCCTCCTGTACCTTCCCTTGCTGGGTGGTCCAGCCTTGGTCCTGACCATTCACTTTTTTAATTCTTCTTATTCTTCTATGTCTGTTGTTAATTTGCCTCGTCGTCATTCTTCTCTTTCCTGTAATTTTATTAACTTGCGTGCGTTGCAAGAGTTTCGTGTGTCAGTGGAAGGTGAGGAAACGCGGGTTCGATGCAGAGGGTCTCTCTCCCATTGCATAACGTGTGCAGAGGGCTCCAGCCGTTTTCTGGGCGGAGCCGCTCACCCACCGTCACCCACTTATCCATCTCACTTCTGCTTGCTTCTCTCTTGGTTTTATTGATTGTCGTTTACAGTTGCGTTCATCGTATTGTATCTTCCGTGTCGTTTCTCTCTGATAACTCTTCCCAACTTGACACATATAGGACGGAGGGACTGATGACCTCGTAGTTTGGTTCCTTTAACCCCATCAATCCAATCCAGTCTGCTGACCTCTTCAATTGGTGGTCGGTCGCCAATTGAGGAAGGATGATAGCACAAAGTACCGCTGAACGAAAATCCTTTTCGTTATGTATTTGACCATTTGTATTATAACAAATATATCGGTACAGAAGTATTTGCGAAACGATTTTCATAACATATTCTGACATTAAACTTTTTCAAACATGTGAAATTCGAGCATCAGACTTTCAAAACTTGACTAAGAGAAGGGAAGGAGAATCTTTTCAACTTTGGATGACCGCAAGACGAGCTTATTTTTAACATGCACGGTAGAATAATGTAAATTTCGACCATTACGAAATTCTGAAATGTGGGTCAGACATTATACGCGCTCCGCGTTAGCGACAGGGTACAGAGTAACTGAAGGAACGAGCGTAGGTTCAGCTACAGCGGCGGAGGGTCGCAGCCAGGCGCCTCCATCTTGCGTTGCCGCGGCAGTCATGTAGCCAATTTCCCCGTCGAAATTCGCAATTTCCTGCCGGCGGTGGTTTTTAGCCGGCGCTCCGAGCCAAGAGCACAAAGTGAATCAGTCGCGCTGCCAGGACCTTAGCTGCAGCATGGCGTGTTTCTGCCGCTCGTTCCGACAGCAGTAATTAAACTTCACCGCTGCACTTCTGCTCACGCTTGTTCTTGCTGATTGACAGCCAAGTCGTCACTGGCCCCATTAACTGCTCATTTCGTCTCGCACACGAAGTGGTTACAGATGCTAATGTGTACTACAATCCCGGAAATAGAGAACTCGGGCCAAAGTATTCCCCTCAGTACACGAAATTTACAGTTGGTAACAAGGCTCTTCCTTCATTGGCATGGCGAGAGGTTTCAATGTGACTTACTCATACTGTATTCTGGGACTGTCTAGTACTATGAATGACAAAATAGCATGCTGCCTGTTGGAAGATTTGTTAGTCTCTCATGAGCATGGGATTTTTCAGTGCAGTATTACGTCTACTTCGCCCCACTAAGAATTTTCATATATGGCTGTGTTTAAGCCGACAGTGTAGAAGACGCCGTCCTAATTTTTGCTTCCTCGAACGCAGGTGAAGCAGTATGTTTCGCGCAAACTGTTTAGCGGTTAAAGTTTTTAGCTATTGACCTACAGGTCTGGGAGGGATTGTATCTCACAAGATTGTGGATTTTAATGCGCACGTCACCATCTCAGACGTGCGTGTGTAAGGAGACAGTCTTATTCTGCAATGGCCTTCACAAAAGGAGACAGAATTAATACAGAGAAATTGAATAAATTAATGACGATTAACGAAGCAATCTGGCAAGAGAAGGGAAATAGTACAGGAAATGTGTTGTTCAACATGTACTCGCGTGCAGCAGTCTCGGAGAGAAATAGAGCGTGCAACGTGTATTCCAATTTTCTCATTGTCTTTCAGGTCCCCACGGTTCACGTCGTCCTCCAAAATGAGTGTGCTAACCTATAAGAGTTAATAAAATGGAAAGAGCATATGGTTTGGCAAATAATATTTACACACATTGCGTGCCTAGAGAAACAAAACTGAAACGCAATACTAAAATTGTAAGACGAAAGTCTTTATATGCCTGTGGATTCTTAACAATATACTGTAAGCTGGATGGAATAGAGGTGCTGGGAAAACGGATTATTAGAAAAATCATGGCTGCAATTCAAACTACGCGTGGTTGGAAAAAGGTAACGAGGATTTCTACGAAATACAGAGAAAATATCAGAATTAGTGGCAAAGCTAATATTAATCTTTATGGACGCCTCGTATGAATGGATGAGAACCGACGTCGACAACAGCATGGATCACAGGAACAAGAAAGAAGAAGAAAGAAACATCATCAATGAATCGGGAATAACGGAAAGAAACTTCTTAATTAATATATTAAATTTAGGCTTTAGAGCCACAAGAAATCAGAAAACGGGCACAAATTGACATAAGGGAAATACAGCATGAGGAGAACACGGAGTACCGGAAAAAAGGAAACCGCAAAGAAAGAGTTACGTGATCCTAATTAGTCATTACGAAGGTACAAAAAGGTAGATATTTGTACATGCGATTTATCATACTTAAGCAGTACAAACACTTGGATTGACTTATGAATAGAACGTGTGACAAATGTAGGTATATTTTCTGTACGAATTTATATGTAGACTTGAAACTGTGAACCGAGCATTGAAGAGAACGCTTAATTCAGACAGTATTCAGTTAAAGAAGGGATGAAGTTTATATAGTCATGTGTACCGGCTCGTGCTATTTCCGTCTCCTTTGCGACTGGACCCCGCTTTGTCGGTAAAGGCGATGGCGCTCCAGTGAGGCGAGCTGCCAGTGCGCCAGCCTGTCAGCAACAGCCGCCAGTGACGTCAGGACACCTGTTGGTCCAACGCCGCGCTCTGCTGCACCGCCTTGTGCCGCCGCCGTCGGTGGGGTTAGGGGTACGGCCAAGGGCCGTGCTCACTGTGGCCTACCCTCCCCTCGTACAAAAAATGCGAAATACGTTAGAAATGATTTCATATGATAATTTAAGAGAGACAGTCACCTAAAAGCGGATAATACGTTGCACTTTTGGCGCATTTCAATTTTTTTTTTCCGATGATAACCAGGACATATCCCACGTGCATACTATATAATGTATGCGAACGGAATTTGCCAACCACAATAGATGCTTTTGGTTGATGATGTAAGGTACTTTTTGGCGGTCTGCTTGTTTTTTGCTGCGATAAGAAAACGGCTGTAACGGTCACTCTCCTTGCAGTTGCAGATTACGTATCTAGCGGCTTCCAGGACCTACAAAAATTCGATTTGCAGTATTTCACATAATTATTGTCCGAATTTGAAAATTTAAAATGATCTTATAATTTAGCAGTTAAGAGGTATAATCTTACACGGAAGACTTAACACGACAAGCATTAAAATAAAAACTGTTAGAAACTGTGAATATGTCTCGAGGCATAGTAACTCTCAGCCCAAAAATTATCTAAACTATATTCTAGAGAGCACTTAGCGACGTCTAACAAACTAAACATAATTTGAAACCTCTTCTGAACTTTTTCTCGCCAACTAGTTTACCGTCAAATATTAATTCATTAACTCATTTGTAAAGCAAATAGACGTTTGTCTCATATACGGGAGTTCGATTCCTTAAATAATGTGGGTGGCCGACTTACCGATCTTTTTAAAAAATAGCGTTTGTTTAATCTGCGCATGTGCGTTATCGTAGTTTAGCAGAAAACACTTCTTTGTTTTAGCTAAACATTGGTATATTGTAAAATTGAAAAAGCTCAGAGGTCTTGACTTTCTGATGGCAGAAATTAGTGCAGAAAATACCGACCTTGTATTCTTGGGTTGTGGTGTACCAAGTACACTGGTGAGCGAGAACATTATGACCACCTGTTTCACAGCTTGTGAGTCCGTCCTTGGAACGAAAATACACTACACATTCTGAGTATCAGAGATCCAACAGTGATTGGTACGTTCGATGTCTACACACAGGTTATGTAATACGCCTAAATAACGGGCCTCTGATTTGCCTACGCTGTGATGGCGCTCGATAGCGACCCAAATGGGTTCCGTAAGATGTCGTCATGTTGCGTTGGCCTGTCAGATCACCAGATCTGTCTCCAACCAAGCAAATATGGGACATCATCGGACGACAACTCCAGAGTCACCCACAACCAGCATTAACCAACCGTTCCTGTATTGACCCAGCAAATTTCAATAGGCATCGAACTCCATCCCATAAACTGACATCCGGCACCTAAAAACACAATGTGAGCACGGTTGCATGCTAGCTTTAAATATTCTGGCGGTTACACCGGTTATCAATTTACTAGCATTTCAACTTCGCAATGGCTTACCTCGTGCCCACATTAATCTGTGATCTTGTAATGTCAATCAAATATGTTACCTAGTCAAATGTATTCCCAAAATTTCATTAATCTACATTTATTTATTTATTTATTTACTTATTTATTTTGCCCGTCAGTGTATATGCAAGTCACAGCTCGACTGCTGTGGCAACCAACCACACCTGAGCACGCAACACTTCTGCTCTGGCGAACCACCGTAGTAAAAGTGTTGAGTGGCTTCAAGGAGGTTAGAATAAAGATGGCATTGTCTATGCTGAGCACAGGCACTGACTGAAGCCAGGGGCATTCCTTCATCAGGAACCCACTTGAAACTTGCCGTCTCTACCTGTTGTTGTTTCAGTCCAAGGACTGGTTTGATGCAGCTCTCCACGCTAACTTGTCCTGTGCAAGCCTTTTCAGCTCCGAGTAACTACTGCAACCTACATCCTTAGGAATCTGCTAAGTTTATTTATCTCTTGGTCTCCCTCTACGATTTTTACCCTCCACGCTTCCCTCCAATACTAATTTGGTAATCCTTTGATGCCTCAGAACGTGTTTTACCAACCGACCCCTTCTAGTCGTGCCACAAAGTACTCATCTCCCCAATTCTAATCAATACACCCTCATTAGTTACGTGATCTACCCATCTAATCTTCAGAAGTCTTTTGTAGCACCACATGTCAAAAGCTTCTATTCTCTGCTTGTCTATACTGTTGTTTCATTTCCATACATGGCCACACTGCCTGCAAATACTTTCAGAAAAGACTTCCTGACAAATCTGTACTCTATGCTAACAAATTTCTCTTTCAGAAACACTTTCCTTGCCATCCCCAGTCTACGTTTTATATCCCCTCTACTTCTACCAGAATTACAATGTTATCGGCAAAACCTCAGGAATTTTTTTCTTCTCCGTGGATTTTAATTCCTACTCCAAATTTTTCTTTTGTTTCCTTCACTGTTTGCTCAATATGCAGATTGAGTAACATCGTGGATAGGTTACAACCGTGTCTCACTCCCTTCTCAACCACTGCTTCACCTTCGTGCCCCTCCACCCTTATAACTGCCATCTGGTTTCTGTATAAACTGTAAATAGCCTTTACTCCTGCCGCCTTCAGAATTTGAAGAGAGTATTCCAGTCAACATCGTCAAAAGCTTTCTCTAAGTCTACAAATGCTACAATGTAGGTTTGCCTTTCTGGCAAGATAAGTCATAAAGGTCAGTAGTGCCTCACGTGTTCCAACATTTCTTTGGAATCCAAACTGCTTCTACCAATTTTTCCATTTGTCTGTAAAGAATTCGTGTTATTATTTTGCAACCGTGACTTATTAAACTGATAGTTTGGTAATTTTCACACATTTCAACGTCTGCTGTCCTTGGGATTTGAAGTATGATGATCTTCTTGAAGTCTGGGGGTATTTCGCCTGTCTCATACATCTTGCACACCAAATGGAAGAGTTTTGTCATGGCTGGCTCACCCAGGGCTGTCAGTAGTAATAATGAAATGTTGTCTACTGCCGGGGCCTTGTTGCAACGTAGGGATTTCAATGTTCCTTCAGATTCTTCACACGGTATCATATCTCCCATTTCATCTTCATCTGCATCCTGTTCCATTTCCATAATATTTTCATCAAGTACATCGACATTGCATAGGATCTCTATATACTCCTTCCGCCTTTCTGCTTTCCCTTCTTTGCTTAGGACTGATTTTCTATCTGAGCTCTTGACATTAGTACATGTGGTTTTCTTTTATCCAAAGGTCTCCTTAATTTTCCTGTTGGCGGCATCTGTCTTAATCTTAGTGATATTTGCTTCTACATCCTTAAATTTTTCTTTTAGCCATTCATTCCCGCTTGGCACTTTGCCCTTCCTGTCACTCATTTTTGAGGCGTTTTTATTCCTATTAGCCTGCTTCATTTATTGCATTTTTATGTTTTCTCCTTTCATCAGGTGAATTAAATATCTCATGAATTACCCAAGAATTTGTCCAAAGTCTCGTCTTTTTACCTACTTGATCCTCTGCTGCCTTCACTATTTTGTGTCTCAAAGCAGCTACCCGTTCTTCTTCCATTGTATTGCTTTCCCCAGTTCATGTCAATCGTTCCCTAATGCTCCCTCTGAAACCCTACAACATCTGGTTCTTTCACTTTATTCAGGTCCCATTTCCTTAAATCCCTACCTTTTTGCAGTTTCTTCAGTTTTAATATACGGTTCATAACCAATAAATTGAGGCCAGATTCCACATTTTCCCCTGGAAATGTTTCTCAATTTAAAATCTGGCTTCTAAACCTCTTCAAATAATTATACAATCAATCGGAAACCGTTCGTTGCCTCCAGGTCTCTTCCACGTATAGCATCTCCTTTCATGATTCTTACACCAAGTGTTAGCAATGATTAAGTTATTTTCTGTGCAAAATTCTGCCAGGCGGCTTCCTCTTTAGGTCCTTACCCCCATTCCATATTCACCTTCTAAGTTTCCTTCTCTTCCTTTTCCTACTGTCGCATTCCGGTCCGACCAAGACTATTAAATTTTCGTTTCCCTTAAGTATCTGAATAAAATATTTTATCAGACATTTCTTCAATCTCTTCTTCATTTGCGGGGCTATTTGGCATATAAACTTGTACTACTGTGGTAGGTGTGGGCTCCGTGTCTGTGTTGGCTACAATAATGCGTTCACTATGCTGATCGTGGTAGCTTATCCGCGTTCCTAGTTTTTATTCATTATTAAACCTACTCCAGCATTACCCCTATTTGATTTTGTTTTTTATAGCCCTGTATTCACCTGACCAGAAGTCCTGTTTCTCCTGCCACCGATCTTCACTAATTTCCAATATATATTAGTTTAACCTATCCAATTTCCCTTTTAAAATTTTCTAACCTACCTGCCCGATTAAGGGATCTGACATTCCACGCTCCATAATCCGTAGGTAACGGTCATCCACTGCAGTAGTAGCCATTAGGCGGCCTGAGTGAGGCATGTCATAGACAGTTCCTGTCTCCCTGTATCTCCGTGTGTGAACAAGATCGTTTTGGTTCACACAGAGACGTCTGGACACTTCCCATGTTGAGAGCCCTTCCTGACAGAAAGTAACAATGCGGACGCGATGTAACCGCGGTATATTGATCCCCCCCCCCCCCCCCCCTCTCTCTGTGTAATAGGCGCTGCTCATACAAGGTTCTTTACATCTTTGGGTGGGTTTAGTGATATCTCTAAAAGAATCAAAGGGACTGTCTCTGTGATACAATATCCGCAGTCGAGGTCTATCTTCCCGAGTTCTGGGAACCGGGATGATGCAAAACTTTTTGATATGTGTATTTTAGCTTAAGCATTTACCTACAGGAAGTAGCAGCGGACTTTCCGCCTATGGTTGTGCACCCGTAGGTTGCACGAGTAACCATTTTTAGACAATTTACATTTACATTTGCATTTCATTGGATAACACTTCTGTACACACACGCTACTTACAGTGTTTTAGTCCCAACGTATGGCGGAGTGAAGTCGCTGGCTTCGCGTCCACAGTGTTATGGTATCGTCATAGTCTAACCTGCTTGTGTGGCTCCCACCCTGATGCAAGCATTTGGATCTGACGCCAATTTGGGATCTTAGGTGTCAGCTATTTTCTACCAGCTCACGAGTTAGCGAACCCTATTCCATACGTTTACACTACAGAAAATTTTGCATTGTATACGAGGAAACGCAACAGATCTCTACGCTTTTGATGGTGGTAAATCAAAGGGTTAAGTCAACTATCGCATCGATAGCATTTTAATTTCTCACAGTTTTCAGCCGTTTATAATCTCAGGTTACGTGTTCTGGTATGTACGTTGATACGTCTCAGCACATGATAATTATGGTTTACATCATATTCTTTAATTTCTGTTTATACCAAGACCTGAAGATAACATACACTGAGTTGACAAAAGTCGTAGGACAGCGATATGCACATTCATAGATGGCGGCAATGTCGAGTACACAAGGTAAAAAGGGCAGTGCATTAGTCTTTGCACTCAGATGATTCATGTGAAAAGGTTTCCGAGGTGATTATGGCCGCACGACGGGAATTAAGACTTTGAACACAGAATTATTGTTACAGCTAAATGCATAGGACATTCCAATATTCCGAGATCCACGGTGTCAAGTGTGTGCCGAGAATACTTAATTTGAGGCATCCTCTCGCCCGACGGACAAAGCATTGGCTGACCGCTTTCACTTAACGACCGAGAGCAGGGGTTTTTGCGTAGAGTTGACAGTGCTAACACACAACCAACACTGCGTGAAATAATGACAGAACTTAGTGTGGGGCATACGACGAACGTGCCCGTTTGGACAGTGTGGCGAAATTTGGCGCTAATGGGCCATGACAGCAGACGACCAATGTGAGTGCCTTTGCTAACCGTACAACGTCGCGTGCCTCTCCTGGGTTCGTGGCCATATCTGTTGGATCCTAGACGACTGGAAGATCGTGGCCTGGTCATCTGGGTCTCGATTTCAGTTGATAAGAGGTGATGGTGGTTTCGAATGTAGCGCAGACCTCACGATGCCATGGACCAAAGTTGTCAACAGGGCAATATGCATAGTGGTGGTGGCGGCTCCATAATTGTGTGAGCCGTGTTTACGTGGAACGGATCGGGTCTCTTAGTCCAGATGAACCGAACATTGAATGGAATTGGCTATGTTAGGCTGCTTGGAGTCCATTTGCGGCCATTCATGGACATCATATACCCAAAAAATTATGGAATTTTTATGGATGAGAATACAGTATGCCACATTCTGGAAAATTCAAGTGAAAGATTTGGCCACCCAAATCGCCCGATATTTCGTGACAAAATTGAGAGGTCAGCTCGTGCACAGAATTCTGCTAGGTAATATTTTCGCAGTTATATGCAGCTATAGAGGCAGCATGATTCAATATTTCCACAGGGGACTACAAACGACTTGTTGAGACCATGAGTTGCTGCACTAAGGTGGCTAAAAGACCTCCGACTCGATATTAGGAGGTATCCCATGACTTTTTTCCACATCGATATAATGTGTAAGACTTAAGCAAGTAAACGTAACGGAAATACTGTGATCTTTGACTGCCCAAGTAAATTGTCAAATTCTCTCCATATCTTACAGTCTGCATTGAGGTTAACAGTTGATGAACAATCATACAGTCTTCATAGTTCTATTACAAGGGCAGATGCCAATTTGTAATGGAGGGAGTATCAAATGTTCTCTTGCGCGTGTGCGCTTAACCCTTGCGGCAAGGCGTGTAGCGTCGTCGCTGTAGCGGAGCAGATTGAGCCGTGTGACACCAGAGAACTGGCTTCGGGTCTGTGGCTGGGTGCAGCCATAAAAAACCAAGAGCCAGCGTGCCCTGTCGCCTGGCGACGGCGCGGAAGCAGGGAGGCCCGCCGCGTCGTCTGGGTCGGCCAGCTGAGCGCGTGGGCGGCGGCCTGTGGGCCGCGTTTGGCAGTGACGTGCAGGCAGGCAGGGAGGGGCCAAGTGGGCCGGCGACCGCCCATCCTTGACACACATGCCGTCCGGGGCTGGACGCGGGCCACGCGATTCACTCTCTAGACTGTCGTCACACTCTCGTGTAGGCTGGTCACTGCCTCCGAGTTGTCCATACTCAGATTTAAATTACTCGATAGTTGACACTTCACTTGTTGGAGCTGGTTTCCTCCAATCAGGGCGCTCAACGTCACGCCCGAGCCGTTCCCCGTTGCCAGACTTTCACAAAAGTTGGTGAGAGCACTTCCAATTCCTCGTCCGGCATTCTTTCGTGATGTCTTTGGATCCCGAATCATGGTCTGGCACTTTTATTTCATATTTCATCACACACACACACACACACACACACACACACACAATTTTTTAAGGCTGCAATTCATCGTTGCGACTGGATCACCGCAGCCATAAATATACCAGCTTCACGAAGTGATGTGGCATACGCATAGGTTAGCGTACTGATTTGATTTGTAGAAGGTCGTAGCTTAAAATCTCATTAAATGTAGCGAAATATTTATTTCTAAATATAACCAAAAGAAATTATTACTTTTATGTAGTTACTTGATTTAAATGCAATTTTTTTGTTTCTGATTATTTGCGTCATAATTTTTCTTCATCGTATTGATTTTATTTTTTTATATGTTTCTGGCTATCATTCGTTTTTCGTTTGAAATCTGCCGTCACCTATTATCTGCAACCAAGTGATAACTAGGACTGCTCATTGGCTGGTGAAGCGGCAGCCGTTGTATCGAGTGTGATAATAATTTCAGGTAACGAATTACAATTCGGATTTAGGACTAAAAATTATTTTTTCCTGTCTTCTTTGCTCGTAGACGGTAACTGCAATCGCCGTGAACAAACTATCGTGGTTTTAGTTCTGACGAAGATCAACCGCTGTTTCCTCGGATACATTGCACATCACGAGGTTGTGGTTAGCGAAGGACATGACTTTGACTTCAGGTCTACAAAACATGTCGTCTGCCGCAGTTCAGTCATTGCTCACTTAAAATCAGCAGTCGACAGAGCATCTCGCATTTGCGATATGACCTGTCGTGTTTGTGTGTTACCTGTAACAAGCGATAGACGGCAGCCGATGTGACAACACTTTAGCACCAAGTGACAGGCGTAAATTATCAAGTAATTGTAACCGAACTATAGTGAAGTAGGCCCGTCACAATAATTTTGGAGCCCTGTTTTATGCATTAATGGGTGACTTTGCGTAAAATACACACTACTACTAATTGCATTCCTTCCCATCGCGCTTTGCTTCTTTCGCACCACCAATAACACGACTTTCACTTATTGCCGATCGAAATGTTCTTTGTTTTGCAAGGGGAATAATTCAGATTTTCGTGCAGCGGCTCCTCTCGTGAACATACCATATCTAGTTCGCCGCCTACGAAATAGTGGTTTTTCTATTGTCATGCAGATGCTGGAAGTAGATCCCCTTTAACCACGGTTATTATTGTTGGCTTAAATGTTTCTCGGATTGGTTCAAACTTTGTTAAATTCTCACCTGATAGGCTGTAACCCTGGCCTGAGATCGGATTACTGGAAAGTAACTTTCGCCATCACTGTACAGTGGAGTTCTGCTAACTGCATTTGACAGAGTGCTTTAAGTACGACGAAAAGGCTCTGCCCCGGCGTTGCTAGAAGAGAAGTGCCGCAAAGACAGGCTCTTATTGCCACATTCGCTTCTGGCCCGTTCCTTGTACTCTGACAGGAAGGGTATTACTCGAATTAACCTGGTTCCGAGCGCTTTGGAAAGAAAACGGAGAAAAATGAGGTGAATTTGATAGTAGTACTGGCATGAAAACCTTGGTTGTAGGTTTTCTAATGTTGTTCTGCATAAACCAACAGTTGCTCTATTCCTTACGCGTTATTTTTCCGAAAAAAAAGGCTGCAGTACATTGATCGCATAGCACACAGTGGTTTGGTTGTGACACATGAGCCCAATAACTCGTAGTAAACCACACTCCTGTTTTCTAATTATGAAGAGGCTCTTGATCCAAATAGTAGGGGTTTTACAAATCCAAGTCGATTTGCTTCCAGTTAACGTACCCGATAAATGAAACCACATTTCATTAAAAAAAAGTTACAGAATCAATCTCGCTATCAAGCAAAGAGTGCAATAGGCACATGCGTCCGCAAGAGTGGCACTCACCCTCTCATCCCTCCAGGCCTCTCCGTCCCTCTTGGACTCAAGATTACAGAGGTTTTTATTACATAATTCTCATACACTTCTAGAAGTTCTCTCGGATATAGTAAGCTTTTTGTGTAATCTATAAAATTAAGCTGTTGTGACATGACATGTGTCGAGACTGACCAACTCATTTATATCAAAGTGGGCGATTTTAGTCACACTCCACCCCCACCAATAAAAAGCGTTGCGTAAATTTGTGGGTGCCCCCGACAATGGGCTACTTCCAGTAGTGACGACGAGCAACTGCGAATAAATAGCTCCGTCGATGTACTACCGCCACGTTTTAACATTTCAGTTTGAGGTGAGGGCGCAGTTCTGTGACAGGGTGCTCACACATCAGAATGAAGTGCTAAATGGCTTAACTGTTTTCTTTGACTTCTGTCAAAGATTGTTTCTAATTAACTAGATCAGCTAAAACCGATACACCACCTGTCATAAATCAGACCTGGTCATTAATGTACACCCAGGCAGACATAAAAGTGAACAAGAAAGGAAGTATGCTAACGTGTTCATCGCGTTAGGTACAGGTAGGAGAGCGAAAGTGTTGAACTGTCATTTCACTGAAATAAAAACCAAGTTAAAAGTATAACACTATTGACTAAAAACACGCTCATTTTTCACCCTTCCATAGCTGAGGGAAGAACTGTAGAATGTGTTTGGTTACTGTGAACGTCATTAATAAATATTTAGCAACTTGTGGTACACTTTGCGTACAGCACGTAAAGTTCGAGAACCATTTAACACAAGTCTTCATACATCGAATTCCTGTTTTGTGTCCACTCGCTATGTTCTTGATGTGACTACAGTAACGGATTATCTGATAAAAAGTATCTAAACTTACATTAGTGGATATTAATAGGGTAAGTGTCCACCTTTCATCTATATAACGGTTTGAACTCTACTGGGGCCACTTACAGTGAGGTGTCTGAATGTTTGGGGAGGAATTCTTCCTTAAGCGCCTAAACTACATAGGGTAGAGATGTTGGACGCTGATGTCAGGAGCAAAGTCGACGTTCGAACATATCCCAAAAGTGTTCCATTTTATTCAGGCTAGGACTCTGAGCAGGCTAATGCATTTCAGGGACGTTATTGTCTCAGATCCTGCTTTATGACAGAGTGAATTGTCATGCTAATAAAATCGATCATAGTCACCGAACTGTTCCTCTACTGTACGCAAGAATATAATACTATAAAATGTGTTGCTTTCTTCCGTATTTAGCGTTTTCTGAAGCTCAATCACGAGACGAGACCATAACCACTAGAAACATCGCCGCACCGTAACACCTCATCCTTACTACACAGATGGCACTAAGAGTGACGGCAGGTAATGTTCTCTAAACCCAAACCCTTGCATTGGATTTTCACAGGGTATAGCGTGATTCATCACTCCCCCCCCCCCCCCCCTCCCCCCATCACTGCCCAGTGGCATCGCTATTTATACCACATCAAGCTTCACTTAGCTTTGGCTGCAGAAGAAATGTGTGTTATGTGAGGAGCAGCTCAACTATTGTACGCCCTTCTTTCTACCTCCGCACCCATAGTCATTGTGCTAGCTGGAGTGCTGCTAGCACTTTGGAACTCGAGTGTTCCTTCCTTTTGATTTAATGCTGTTTTTATTTGTTTTGTTTACAAACATCCCCCGCAGTACTCGATGCTTCCTGTTCGTCAGTACTCGAGGTCTGCCCTGTCTTGTTTGAACTGTGGCTGTTCGTTCGCTTTTCCACTTCAGTCACACACCAACAGTCGACTTGTGCAGCATTATGTGGTTTGAAATGTCTGGTTGGTTAATTACTCTGGCGACATCCAGTGAGCTCTCCTGACCGACCAGTTCCGCTACTACTGCTTGTGTGCTGACAACGCAATGCTCCCCACCTCCCCACCTCCCCTTATATTGCCGACTCCGCCGCTCGTGACCTTTTCTGGTCAATTCCGCCGCTCGTGACATTTTCTAGTCAATTCCGCTTTACATAGAGGTGTCTGTATACTTTTGATCAAAGTAGTGTTACATGAATGATGGTAAGTTCATAAGAAGGCGACTGCAAGTAGTAGGATGTATCAACTGGGCTTATATATTGTTCTTCCGCCGCTTTTGTTCGCTCCTGGATTTTTTTCTCGCAATAGAACTTATTGGCATAGCAATGGTACGCAATGAAAACTTTCTAACTCCATTTGTCTGCGTAAAATTCATAATATCAGTAACCAGTAACTCCGTTATCAAAGGGAGGTTTCCAAGTGCATAGATTTCCCTAATCTGTCATTAACTAGGCTTCTAGTCTATAGTTACATATGTAGCAACTTTATCTGTATCACTTTACATGATTTTTAAGAAACAGTTTTTGCTTCTGTAAAGTTTAATAAAATGGAGTTGCGAGGCTTTCATTGCCTACCATCGGTAGAATACTTGCGTCGTCTTTGTGAACGGATCTCGTAGAATAAGATTGTCTCCATATTTCTATTATTTGAGGTTCTTGTCTGTGAGACAGGTGTAAATTGACGTAATAAAGTATTGTAGGTTGGACGGAGAAATGTTCATAGAACACAATTCGACAACAATATTTTCGCCAATCAGATTCTGTGGTTTCATCGTCGAATGCAAGTCAAATAACTCGTCATTGAAGTTACTACTCGGTTACATTGCACACAGTGGCTAGCATACTGGACGCGCATTCGGGAGGACGACGACTGTCGAAATCCCCATAGAACCACACAAATCAATCGTTTCCATAAGACAATCGAAGGTATATGCAAGGACTTCTATTGAAAAAGGCAGGCCAGTTTCCCATCATAACCGATATGAAGCTTGTGCTCAGTCTGACATCATCAACGGGACGTAAAAACCCAGTGTTCTTCCTTTTCTTTTGGAACTGTATGACCTCATTGCAGCGGCATGTGAAAAGTTCGTTCAGCAACAGCGTTATAACAGAAAAAGACATCTTAGCATTGCTATCGCCATGCGCTGTTGATTACCCTAAGGAGATAATTATCGCTTTGCCGTTTCGCTTACGATCCTAATAGTCTTTTTGACGTCCTCTGTCTTTAACAACCACGTATAGTTGCAACATCATCCTGTGTTTTCTCAGAGCTTATCCGTCATCGAACTCATGACAGGCATTGTTATTCGTTAGAATGAATCCTACCCATAGTCTGCGTATCGTAAGTAAATTTGGGAATTTGTGGTAAGATCTTATGGGACCAAACTGTTGAGGTCATCGGTACATAAGCTTACACTCTACTTAATCTAAGTTAAACTTACACTAAGGACAACACACACGCATGCCCGATGGGGGGAGCCGCGCGGACCGTGACAAGACGCCTGAGACCACACAGCTCGTAAGTATAGTCAGGTGTAATTGGGCTTTATCAAGAGTAGGCAGGGGGAATTTACCACCTCTTTGTGTACACGAATGGTAGTCGAACATGTGCTACACGAAATATAGTCATGGTACACCGAATATTTGTTGTTCACATTCATCGTCTCTTTCGCTTTTGGTTCCCAGTAAATCAGTGTCTGTATTTGCACAGATACCACAGAGTTTATTAAAGTCTGTCACTCACGAAAAACGCATGTCATAAACAATAAAATGTTTGGTTATTAAGTGCTGTATCGGTTTTTAGTTACCGCAAATTGCGGTATGAAATGGGAAATACAAATTACAAGCAATTTTTAAATAATTTGTAAAAATATTGCAGTGAAGCAGCTTTTATTGAAATGGGAAACGCTGTGGAATGGAAAGCACATTAGTTTGCAGCTGTCCTCCAAACTCTTAAGCTGCATGTATCATCAGACAGTGTTATTTTAGGCAATAGAAATTGGAAGACCATCATAACAGCCCAGACTGCGAACAAATGATCACGATAATAGCTTGTGTGGTGTGCATTTTAGTAGCATGTACTTTCCCATCCACAATAATCTTTGATTGTACTGCCTGAAGCATATAGGAATCGGGACATACTAACAGTCGTTTTTTCCAGATAAGTACTAGACGATTGGGGATCACAAATCAAACTTAGCTCCATCGATGTCAAAATACTAATTGTATATTACGGGTGCATACTAACTCCCTATTTTGAGGAAGCATAAACCGCTCTTCGGACTGACGACGACGACGACGACGACGACGACGACGACAATAATTTCCCATTTTGATTATGCAAAGGCAGTTCCTTTAGTAGAGGAAATTACAGTTTCGGTTCACTAGAATGTAAGAAAACAAGCAACTAAAATAACGTGAGAGAGAACCCTACACCAGAGGAATGTCGAGTTCACATGTAGTATTGAACAGTAAACGCGACGTTTGACTCAAAATAGAGGAATGGAGATCTTAGACTTCCAGCCTATAGTTCTGCGTTATTAAATTGTAATCGGGAGAAATGTATATCGAGTGTCTTAGAAATCTATATTTTTCGCAAATATAGTGTTCGAAATTAACGCTGAGGAAACTTTGTTTCGAAGACGAGAAGGAAATTCATACATGTCAAGAGTGGTGTGATACTTCCTCGCGTATAAAAAGTACATAGTTTCTCACAGTTTTGTCACATACTGGGTGATCAAAAAGTCAGTATAAATTTGAAAACTTAATAAACCACGGAATAATGTAGATAGAGGGGTAAAAATTGACACACATGCTTAGAATGACATGCGGTTATTAGGGGGGAAAAAAATTGCTAGACGCGTGAAAGATCACTGGCGCGCGTCGTTTGGTGGTGATCGTGTGCTCAGCCGCCACTTTCGTCATGCTTAGTCTCCCAGGTCCCCAGTCCGCGCTTTAGGGTTACCTGAAGTAGCAAGTGTATCGTGATCGACCGACATCTCTATGGATGCTGAAAGACAACATACGACGTCAAAGCCTCACCATAACTCCCGACATGCTCTACAGTGCTGTTGACAACATTATTCCTCAACTATAGCTATTGTTGAGGAATGATGGTGGACGTATTGAGCATTTCCTGTAAAGAACATCATCTCTGCTTTGTCTTACTGTGTTATGCTAATTATTTGCTATTCTGATCAGACGAAGTGCCATCTGTCGGAAATTTTTTGAACTTTTGTAGTTTTTTGGTTCTAATAAAACCCCATGTCATTCCAAGAATGTGTGTCAATATGTACCCGTGATTTACTCAGTACTCAAATTTATACTGACATTTTGACCACCCGGTACATACTCAGCAGACGTACCTTTGTTCGTGCAATGCATGCCTAGCCAAAGGCAGGTAAACGTAACATCAGACATACATTTCAATCACTGTGACATCTCAGTGGAGTTTTCCCAGCAGTAAGGTGAAGCCTCGTTGACGGATGCGGTTTACTCCTGACTGTAACGTGGGAGGATGATAGACATTTTTAAGACTCTGCCGTCACCAAATTTTTCAGGTTATTAATAAACATCGGTGTGGCTACCGCAAAAGAAGTTCTGTTGCTTACTCTGCTTCGTATTTCTTTACGTTGACAGTGATAAACTTTTTTTAACGGGACGTATTGGTAAGCTCGAAGTTTGGTCTCAACAAGTCATTTTTAACTGAATAACTGCACATAAGAAGCTATAATGTCGCTAGTAGCCGTAGAAGTACTTAACTGAATTTTAGGCCTACCCTATAATTTACAATTCTGATATAGTAGGAGTCAGTGGGAGTGACGGTTGTTTTGTATATGTGAAAATCCGAAAACTTTCAATAAGAAATTATTTTCTTCACGGAATCTTGAGACAATTCGTGAGTCTAACTTTTGCCTCTTGCAAAGACTGTGTCCTTCTTTTGCGGTAATCGTAATTGTGGAAAACAACTCGTCCATTTCTTATCTCTCTTTTCTGAGCTGTTGATCAGTTACTGTTCGTTCTCTTTTATAGTTGTCTCTTTCACTTCTGTAGGTTTTCACGCTATATTACACTTTGTCAGAAAAGTTTCGAAACTCATTGTATTCCTGGCGTATAAGCTATGTCAGCGCAGTAACTGCGGTGGCAGCTTGAACTCTAATAATAACAACAAATGTGCTTCGGAAAATCAGTTCTGATAAAGTAATGTTAACTAGTGAACGTGCAGTGAACATGTCAATGTTGTTGCCAAAAATCGGAATGGAGCGATATCTCTGACTCATGTGTTAGACATTCTCCAGAATGTTTTGATGAAGAGAAAAGTGCGTGCAAAGTTTGTCCCGCACGCTGTGACTCACGAACGAGGACTCGTGGACAGTACCTTTTTCAGAAATAGTCAACACATGTGACGAGAAATGTTATTAATAATACGAACGTACCTCAAAACTGCAAAATAAAGAAAATAGTATGAAGGTCAATGCCTTGAACATACTTTCGAGCCAGTGTGACGCGCGGTTTAAACATCTCAAAGGAGGCCTTCTCTTACAGTTTCACTTTCTTTTGTGAAGGGTCAGTCCTTCACGCATGTGAGGAAGAGTGTGTAGAACGTCTGAAGTATTAAACCCACCATCTTAAGTTTTCTGTACTTTTAATTAACCCAGTCTCGATACTTTTTGGACGGGCTAATATAGTAGTCCAACGAAGGGCTTAACCGTGGTCCTGTACCAGCGAAGTGTGTGTGTGTATGTGTGTGTGTGTGTGTGTGTGTGTGTGTGTGTGTGTGTGTGTGTGTATTTTAAGGGGGAGGAGGCACTCCCAGCAAGTGCAGCTGAGATAGCACTTCACAGCATTCTCGGCTGTATAAATAGAGACTCGAACGTGATACCAGAGCACCACGGTCTATTTCAGACCGACGCCTCCGCAACCCACGTGGCAACACGCACGCTTAAGTGCTGTCAGCTGTGCTCGGGTGGGGGAACGGGAACTTTAAAACATTTCATTTATTGAACTCAACAAAATACACACATCACAAAAAGTTTTGTATCCACTTGGTTCCGAGAGTTCTGGAACCTGTACAGAAAATTGGAATAGAGATCAACATAAACATCATTTCCGCCCTTTTTATTGCTCATGAAAACCACACGTTGCATGTTGTACCACCATACAGCGAGACCTTCAGAAGTGGTGGTCCAGATTGTTGTACACACCAGTACCTCTAATAACCAGTAACTCCTCGTCCTGCAATGATTCCTGCCTGTAATCGTCGTGGCATACTATCCACCCACAAGTTCATCAAGGCACTCTTGATCGAGTGTGTCCCACTCCTCAACAGCGATTCGATGTTGGTCCGTCAGAGTGATTGGTGAATCACGTCGTCCATAAACAGCCCTTTTTCAGTCTATCCCAGGCACGTTCGATAGGGTTCATGTGTGGAGAACATGCTGGCCACTCTAGTCAAGCAATGTCCTTACCGTGAAGGAAGTCATTCACAAGATGTGCACGATGGAGGCGCAAGTTGTCCCTGAAGAAGAATCCCTCACCAATATGCTGCCGACATGGTTGCGCTATCGGTCAGAAAATGGCATTCACGTATCGTACTGCCGTTACGGCGCCTTCCACGGCCACCATCGGCGTACGTCGGCCCCACATAATGCCACCCCAAAGCATCAGCAGCTGGACAGTGTGTCAAAGGCGTTCAGCCTGACCGGACTGGCTCCAAACATGCCTCCTACGATTGTCTTATTGAAGACATATGCGACACTCATCGGTGAAGAGAACGTGGAAAGTTTGTGGCAAGGTCTTATGGGACCAAACTGCTGTGGTCATCAGTTCTTAAGCTTACACACTACTTAATCTAACTTAAACTAACGACAACACACACCCATGCCCGAGGAAGGACTCGAACCTCCGACGGGGGAAGCCGCACGGACCGTCCAAGGCGCCTCAGACCGCGCAGCAAGAGAACGAGATTCCAATCCTGAGCGGTCAGTTCGGCATATTGTTGGACCCATCTTTACCGCGCTGCATGGTGTCGTGGTTGCAAAGATGGACCGTGCCATGGACGTCCGGGAGTGAAGTTGCGCATCAGCAGCCTATTGCGCACAGTTAGAACTATAACACGACGTCCTGTGGCTGCACGAAAATCATTATTCAACATGGTGGCGTTGCTGTCAGGGTTTCTCCGAGCCATAGTCCATAGTCCGTAGGTAGCGGTCATCCAGTCATCCACTGCAGTAGTAGCCCGTGGGCGGCCTGAACTAGGAATGTCATCGACAATTCCTATCACTCTTTATCTCCTCCATGTCAGAACAACTCGCTCTGGTTCAGTCCGAGACACCTGGACACTTCGCTTCGAGCCCTTCGTGGCACAAAGTAACAATGCGGACCCTCTAGGCATAGTTGATCTACAGACAATATGCGACGTGTACCCCCCCTTCCTGGTGGAATGACTGGAACTGAGCGGCTGTTGGCCCCCTCCGTCTAATAGGCGCTGTTACGGACCGTTGGTTACATCTTTGGCGGGTTTAGTGACATCTCTGAACAGTCAAAGGGACTGTATCTGTGATACAGCATCCAAAGTCAACGTCTATCTTCCCGAGTTCAGGGAACCAGGGTGATGCAGAACTTTTTTATGTATGTATTTAGGATTGATTCTTAAAATTCGGAGTACTGCACGACATCCGATCTGAGTTAAACGATTGTTCCTGGTTTATCAGTCTGCAACATGGAAGTTTGTTCGCTAATTTGTTTATCCGCGATGCGTGACTATCACTTGCTCTCGAAAATTGCATCAGTCGTATTCTGTAATGTTAAGAAAGAATAATTCATGTTGATTTATTCGTCAGTGTGTTCTAATAGCGATGATTCCACCATAGTACTATAGTTTTTGTTACGATGGACCATATCTAAAACTTTCCATCCTCGCATTTAATGATGTACAACAGCATTTAATGATGTACAACAATGCCAACAATATGCGCAAGCAAAATCGAATATGTTGTACGTGGAAGCGTCGCTCTCTCTAGTTTATGTGCACGGTCAGGCATGCGAAACTGGCGACCAACACCGTTAACGTGTGCTCTACGAAGACGCTAAAGGTCAAGGTCTTGCAGAATGGCAGGAAGTAATGTAATGTCTTTGTAGATAGGCGAGCCAAAACCGTACGTGTTTCCTTGCCCTCTGGGGTCAATTTGGCAACGACAGCGCTACTAAACAAATATTTCATTCGTACTGTAAGCATGTGGGGAACGTTTGTAAATAAACCGGTAGCGGCCACATATCTTAGTAAGTTAATGGACTGCAACTGGTAATACGTTGTACCACAAAGCACGTAATCTTTCGACATTTGGAGAATCCATAATATAACTTTAAAGAGCTACTTCCCATGCACAAGTTAAAAGTAAGAATCGCCATTGGTAAAACGCAGAACAAGATAGCGCCAGATGAGGTACTAGATACAATAGTGCGTTAGGCACTGGTTGGTGAACAAAACCAGTAAATGGGTAATTACCAACAAGTTACCTACTTCTGCAGTCGCATGTACGTAAAATGTAATGGAGTAGAGTGGAACTACAGGAAAGTAGAGTTTTGTGAGTTATTCAGATGTGTGAGATCATAGATCTGAAGATGAGTTCTAACTATCCCGTTAGAGTATTCCACATGCTATATTCAACCAAAGAACCACGCCACCTGATAGGGAATTGAGTATTCTCTAACTCGTGGATTCTTCCAAAAAACGTGGAAAGCTGGTTAAATGTTCTAGGCTCTCAAATGATTCTGCACAATGTCCTCTTGCAGCGAAAAAAGTGCTTACAATTTTGCCATTCTTCTTTTCTGTGTGGTTGATGTAGCGTTATCGGGGGATATCCCAGATTGCATTTTAAATAATGCCTCTGGATCAATAAGATTTAATAATTTATTTCGTGAAAAACTCGAAACACTACTTCTATTTATTCCATAACGCATGTAGACGTTTTTACTTCGTTTATGGGGATGGTGTTACGTTACTAAGGCATTGACAGCACTGTTTTAATGTAATAACGAAAGACAGTAACAGTGGAAGGAAAAGAATTCGCGAACATCAATGCAATTGCTCAAGACAGTGATCAGCAAAGCCTTGTAAAATGGAACTCTACATCTGTTACATAACAGCTTAGAGTAAGATGGTGGTAGGCATTTTACCGCTGCTACTCGTTATACGTTATAAAGTTAAGACGGCAGATTATTTGCCTCTGACACTTCGCTGTTGGGAGAGCTTCCGTGGACCAATGGCCACACTCTTAGACACGTGTAGTATGTGTTAGTTTTATATGGGCTGTAACTGCTGCACATTGGTTTTCAGTGTGAGCACTTCGTTTTCACCGTTACAGTTATTCCATCGAGGCCTGTATTCAGTGCTTGGTGGAATAAAAATGTAGGATTGTGCAAGGTGTAAAATTCCGACAGCGCTTTGCATCCCCCCCCTCCTCCTTTCCCCCGTCCACAGGTCATAGAAAATGTTGCTGTAGCTATAACAAAAAAAGTCTCGCTTTTATGTAGTTTGAAAGTGGAATTTGTTGTAATGGGTTCTGTCGAGCACTGTACTAACCAGCGAAATGAGCGTCAGCGTGCTGTGCGGCCAAAGCATAACGTTGACCTGTATATGGTTGGTTAACGCACGAGCTGCGCGAGCCAGGGAAGCAGAACGGCGTGCGGACGCGCTCGTGGCGGGATGGGGTATATTTATCGCCAGCACTCACCTCCCGTGTGCTCGGCTGCACGTGGGGGACAGCGCTAACCACACTGCGTCGGCCGTGGGCCGCCGAGATCATTAGGTCTGCCTGCATCACTGGCGTATGAGGGGATATCGGCAAGTTGTAATTATCAACCTTAAAAATGTGATAGTTTGTTGTTGTTGTTAATTCTTCTCTACAGTCAACATATATATACCCCAAAGTTCTTCACCTAACGAATGCCTTGATTGTAGAAGACTGCAAATTTTTATCTTAAAGCCATTCTTCCAGTTCGTTAATGACGACGTATATGTTGTCAGATCGGCGACTACGCAACGACTCTGTCTTTTCTTGAACAAGAAGTCATTTGATCAGAGATCTGATGAATAAGGCGGAAGCTGCGAGATTCGAAGCTACTTGCCCCCGTTTTGTCAACTGCAACTTGAGATTTGTGACCTGGTGCAGTGTCAGCCAGAAGACGAACGCCTCTGGAAAGTATACCGCGGTATTTATTAATCAGAACTTCGCGTAGCTTGTTCAAAAGATTGCTGTAGTTTCTACCAGTGATGGTTTGACAGGCTCGTCTGTCAGACACACGTGGCCAGTTTGGAAATTCCTGTTCCATCTTTTAATAGTGTCATAAGCTGGGCAATTTCCATCAACAGTCATCTCATCATTGATTTCCCAATCACTTTTACCCTTCAAACGCAGGAGCTTCATCACACTACGAGCCTCAGTTTTTTTCGTCTTCCACCTTAATCTTTTCTGGCACTCCCCGTAAAAAAAAGGGGGGGGTGCACAATTAACTGAAACTTTCAACCTCGTGCGCTGAGGGACTAATGACAACACTGACAAAATTTTCTCAGTATACCGTAATAATTATCGGATGATAATTAACTTTGCGATATCTCCTCGTAAATGCGTTTCACAGTTACGTATTTACGTACAATTTTCCAAAACTAAAAAAATTCGTTCATTCTCATCGTCATTGAGGCGTCTGTTTACGTTGATGTTTCTACACTTTTGGAGAGTTTTTTTAATAAGGTTTCTCACCGCTGCCTAATTATTATTATTATGATTATTTTTATTTTTTTTCTCAGTGTCAGACCGCGCATGAGATTATTTTGAAGACTACTTGGGTAACAGAACTCCTTACGATTTTCTCAGGCGCTTCAATAAAATGTACTAGATAAGTTGCTGTTAACAATGTGGACAAATGAACTGAGAAAATAATTCTGTTCAAGGAAATCGCATCATTAGAAAATATTTGCGAAATGCGGAAGATCTACATATTGACAGCATTTGGTGAAAGGACTAGCAGCTTTTTAAATGTCTTCAAATATTGAAAAACTCCCCGTATTTCTGCTCTCAAAACTGCCAGTCCAAAGTCAAGGGTTGCCCATCTGGAGCGATTTAATGTGGAAAGACGACATGCGCCTAGTTGTAAGTAGACAGATCAACATGCATTGTAGGAATCCAAAGGAGATTTAATTCATCCATAAGTGGGAAAAACCTTACTATATTATTGTCCAATCGATTGTTGAGTATAGTTCGTTATTGTGGAACCCCTTATCAAGTAGTACGAGAGAGAGAGAGAGAGAGAGAGAGAGAGAGAGAGAGAGAGAGAGAGATATTTGAAGACAAACGCTTTATTCCCATAACAAAATGGAATGTTTTCATGGTGAAAGTATGTGAAATCTGCTCGGCCGATGGTATCACAAGTTAAGTGGAAGATACCGAAGAAAAACTTTCGTTCGTTTTTAATGGACTCAACATGGAGCATTCATCTTCTGACCATTTACGTTACACGTTGCGGATGTCTGTCGAAATCTACCGTGAAGAGTTACACACGGCGACCTTGATCGTTGCGTACCCTACACCAGATTGAACTGGTAGCATCAAGTCCTATAGTTTGTGAAGTTTGCAGGAAGGTTGAATCTGCCACATGTCAGTGAAATCTTCATTCACGTGTACCTTCTGCTTCTAGACCACTTTGCACGGCACTCTCAGTAACAGATCCATCGTCTCATCAAATGGTTTGTCAATTATTGCGTTAATACAGTCATTCCTCTTCTCAGATATCAGAAATAGTAGCTGACTTGTAATGTGTCGCACATTCTTGTATTGTCTCCTTATACTCGTAGTTGTTGACAGTCGAGTCAAATTTAACGCATCATCGACTTTTCGTCGCGAAAGCATTTGAACCGTTGTCACACGTTTCCGTACCTAAAGTTTGTTTCGTATGCTTGCACCACCACCACCACCACCACCACCACCACCACCACCACAGCTTGAGTCTTCATTTTTCCTTGTGAATTTATAGCAGAATTTGAAGTGTGTTATGTTATTGTAACTGCGAATTCCGCCCTCTTAATATCGAAAGGAAACTATACGCGGATCTTACCTTTACGTACAAATTACCTTAAACACTGCTTTTAGGAAAGAATGGTTCTAAACTATTATTTTACGCAAGAAACTCGCCAAGTACACAGATGCTGAATGTAACATCGTTAAGTCAACGGTGATTTTACTGCTTCATGCGGTAAAGGAACCTAACTGATCTTAACCACGATTCATGCATTAATTTTGTGAACATAGCATGTAGCCCTCTTGACAGAAAGAAAGTGAAACCATAGAAAAGATTTGAATGCTGTATTTTAAAATTGCTGGCAAACTTTTTCCGGGTAACATAATAGAGGTAAATTTATCTTAATGTACAGGCAACCTACCACAGGTTGCCGTATTATTTACTTGACTAGCTTCACATACTCACTCATTGCCGTGGCGGCAACACGTTATAGGTTTAAAGCTCCGCTCGGCACCACAGTCAACACGAAGTGGAGGATGCGTGCGTTCGATGAGCGAAACTAGTCAAGTAAATAATACGCGACCCGCGGCGATGTTTCTGTACCTCGGTTAAAACTGTCGCTACGCCCCTCGCAGGCGATGCCAGCGTTTGCAAAATCGATGTTTTGTGTCGATCTATACTCGGCAACTGCGAAAGAACATGTATTTGAGACGTGGCTGTATGCGAACTGGCAAGACGGGCGTGTGAAGTGTGCGGTGGGAGGCTGTCTGCAGCCAGAGGCTCAAGGTCGGGGCGAGCAGCAGTCAGCCGGCAGCACGAAGGTGAAACTCGGTTTTTATGCCGGCGCGACACCATATTGCGACACGCGCTCCGCCGTAGCCTTCGTGAAGACCTCTGCTCTTGTCAGGCCGCTGCACCCATTTCGATACATACCGCCCTACTAGGCACATCTCTACCGGAAAAACATGATTCTTGAACCCTGTAGTAACAGGATTGGCAATACGCGACAACTTGTTTTAACTTGTTCGAGCTGGGAAATTAGTTGTGATCATAGCAAGCACCTCATGAACTAATGCAGAAGGTGGTTGAACTGCAGCAGAACGAGTTTTCTTAAAGCTCAAAAGATTTATTGAGATGGTCAATAAATGTTATGGTCCTTCACTTCTGGAAGGCTTCTGAAAACACTCTATGGTGCCATCTGAAATACTTCAGATTGTATTGATGGACTAAATGAAACACTTGATACCACTTCAACTCACTGATTGTCACCTTTTGAACTAATGTACACCTTGGGCTGCACTACAGATTAGTATGTTCCCACAGCTTAAAAAAAACTAATATAGATGGAAAAGAAATATCTCTCACGAGAGAGGTGAGCTTCGTATAGATTAAGGTCACCGAGGTATACGCCACAATTCACACGTAAATTTTCTAGCAAAATATAGCCGTTCATTATGCGGATCTGGGGGGGGGGGGGGGGGGCGTCAGAGGGTGGGGTAATCTCTCTCTCTCTCTCTCTCTCTCTCTCTCTCTCTCTCTCTCTCTCTCTCTCTCTCTCTCACACACACACACACACACACACACACACACACACACACACACACGAGATAGCGTTTGTTTTTACGTGTATCAGTTTCCAAATTTCTCAGTTAACTTTGGGAGAATAAAGTAGCATAAAAACGAAGTCTCAAAATTGGCCATAAATACTAGAAATCACAAGCTACGTTTAACACAGGTGGTGTATCGGTTTTAGCTGATCTAGTTAATTAGAAACAATCTTTGACAGAAGTCAAAGAAAACAGTTAAGCCATTTAGCACTTCATTCTGATGTGTGAGCACCCTGTCACAGAACTGCGCCCTCACCTCAAACTGAAATGTTAAAACGTGGCGGTAGTACATCGACGGAGCTATTTATTCGCAGTTGCTCGTCGTCACTACTGGAAGTAGCCCATTGTCGGGGGCACCCACAAATTTACGCAACGCTTTTTATCGGTGGGGGTGGAGTGTGACTAAAATCGCCCACTTTGATATAAATGAGTTGGTCAGTCTCGAGACATGTCATGTCACAACAGCTTAATTTTATAGATTACACAAAAAGCTTACTATATCCGAGAGAACTTCTAGAAGTGTATGAGAATTATGTAATAAAAACCTCTGTAATCTTGAGTCCAAGAGGGACGGAGAGGCCTGGAGGGATGAGAGGGTGAGTGCCACTCTTGCGGACGCATGTGCCTATTGCACTCTTTGCTTGATAGCGAGATTGATTCTGTAATTTTTTTTAATGAAATGTGGTTTCATTTATCGGGTACGTTAACTGGAAGCAAATCGACTTGGATTTGTAAAACCCCTACTATTTGGATCAAGAGCCTCTTCACAAATATTCATATCGCTGGCTACTGCCCCTTATGGAAACCATAACAGAACATTTCATTTGAGTGACCTGAAAATATAATTCTAGTATCTTCCAAAAAGAATCTCCTTACTTTCAGGATTGGAATTTAAAAGAGACTACTTTCATCATGAGCAACCTTTCATCAAAAATTGTTGGTTTACTTTGGAGTGTCTCTTGTTCACTGTTTACAACTATAGCACAAACCCAGCCACAATAATCCTATATTTTTCTGACAAAATCTATTGCAGTGCATAAAAAAATATCCTCTGAAGTATGTCTTGGATGGCCTGTCTATTGTCATGTATATTCAGATCTCATTTCTTAATTGTTAACCTTCCCTGTATTCTCAATAACAACACAAATCTGTTGATCATCCAATTCTTCTCCACACCTTTTAAATCTTTCTTGATAAAAATTCCAATGTAACGCTCAATTATATTTGGGTATATTAAAGTATTTCTTACATTAACTGCTACACTATTTGTGTTTTATTTCTCCATAAAACCTCATACTCCTCACAAATTTCATAAAATCAGTAAAGATCAACTGAATCTACTGAGACCAGATGTTTGCTTCATCTTGTAACTTTAACAGAAAGAGAAGTTAACACTGACGTAGCTGTTGTGAGAGCTTGCTGCCCATGTGAATGGCCATACTGATCCTGACAATGGTATTCCAGCTAGTTGCCAGTGCACATTCTCAGACTGACCTGCTGTCAGCAATAAACCGCAAATGGGTCGTGAGTCCACTAGTAGAACCGATAAACTACAAGAAGCTGACTAAAGGAAGACAAAGGAAAAAAAAGCGTCCACCGAGGAAAGTAGGAGTAGGCGATTAAAAGACACCATTCGTCTCGTGTACACGCTTCACATGGCCAATCTACAGACATTTGATTACTATTGTGATTAGTGTACACTTTGATTTTATATTGTTTAAATTATGATTTTGTTAACGTTGTAAGAATGTATTGCTATTATAGCTCTTAACTGAACCGCATGATGTACGTACTTATCGAACTCTGTCGAATGGTTTCAGATGCTATATTTATATGAAATGCAATGTCTTGGACGTTAAGCTATAGCGATATACTGAAGTGTCATGTAAACAATTTACTGTTGTTTTAAACTTCTTATATTTTGTTATTGAAATCGTGAACACTTAGGACAGTGGGCGGTGGTGGACCGAAAGCTGTATGTGACGAGGGGCAATCGACACACTCACCCCCCACCCCCACCCCAGCGATATGTGACAAGTCAGACGACAGAGTACAATGCCGGAGCAGGTCCAAGTGTTTCGATGTACACCGTTCAAAGATCACTGTTGGACATGGAGCTCCACGTCATACGACCCCTACGTGTTCCTGTGTTAACCCAACGACACTGTCAGTATGATTGCAGTGAGCACAGCATCACTGAGTTTCCTTCGTGGTTCAATAGAAACGTGTCGCCTGTAGGTTTAATCGCATTTCTTGCTGCACCAGGTCGATGGTTGGTTCTTTACGCGCCGTCATCCAAGCGAATGGCTGCACGAAACATTGTACCGCAACACAGATGCATGCTCATGAGGACAGAATTATGCTATGGGGTATATGGAATTAGGCTCCCATGGAATTGGTGATTATGGTAAACGAAGGCATCGTGACAGCAGTGAATTACGTGAACATTATTGCAAACCACCTGCATCGCTTCATGCTTCAAGTTTCCCCTTACAGCAATGAAATATTCCAGCAGTATAACTGCCCGTGTTGCAAGATCAGAATATTGCTACAGTGGTTTGAGGAGCGTTATAGTGAACTCATATTGATGTCTTGGCCAGCAAATGTGCCTGATCTATACCCATTGGAACACACATCGGGCGCCAGCCGCATGCCCGTAAACCACCATCTCGGAATTTGAGGGAATTGCTTGAGATGTGCGTAGAAAACTGGTGCCATATACTTCTCGAACCCTGCGAGGATTTGCAGAATCTCTGTTGTGCTGTGTTTGAAAAGTGGAACAACACGCTATCAAACAGGTGATAACAATGTTTTAGCCCATTGGTGTATGTCTTACTTAATCATTTTCTGCGTGATGGAAGCCATGTTATATCCAGAAAATTTATTTAGCAGTTTCATATCGGAAAAAATAGCTTATTTCTCTCTTTCTGCTTGCCGTTTTACTTTAGATAATCCAAAAGACCTACATCATCGTCGGTTATTAAGACATGTTGGGCTGAAATGATTACCACGTGCTCGGCAGATACTTAAACGGAGGTTATTTAGAGTATCAGGTGTGTCAAGGTAAAGCTGTGTTAATTCAAATGCCAAGTTGTAGTTAGTTAACAATATGTCAACTTCATGGTGTTGTCAACTTCATGGTGTAATTTAATTAAAAACCAACCAATAATATGCGAGAGCACGTCGAAAGTTGGAAAATTAGTCCACCAAAAGCTTGTGTAGTCATAAACATACATAACGTTATTGCTGAGATTACGTATCTCTCAAAGCACAATATACATAACCGCTTTTCTTCCGTAAGACAAAGTTTGAATTCTCATTGAACAATCGTCGCCTGACTTCTAACTGTACTGTAGGTATCTCGAATGTGACGGACTGCCGCGTGGTCTCGGCGCATTGCCACGGTTCGCGCGGCTCCCGAGTGTGTGTGTGTTGTCCTTAGCGTAAGTTACTTTGTTAGATTAAGTAGCGTTCAGCCTAGGGACTGAGGACTTCGGCAGTTTGGTCCCATAGGAACTTACTACAAATTTCGTAATTTGTTACGGACTCAGTGTGGCGGTTCACTTTCACAAAAAATTGAAGATTGAATCCGCAGCGCTTAATGTTAGTTACTGTAGTCCTTCTCGAATGAACCACTGCTACAAGTTGCTTAAAATAAAAATCCTCTGGAACAATTAACTTATCAGTATTAAAATCATGCACAGGGCCTTAGAACACGCATCTCACTGCTTTTAATACTCTCCCGTCACTCGGGACGTAGATAACCACCTAATCCGACCTCAGATGGTCCGACTCCCCGCTTAGTCCGTCCATCGTTTCCGGTGTTTGTTTGAACTTCGATAACTCATCGTCTTCGATATTAATCAGTAGGCAATTGAGGTATGAATCAGTAGTTAATTGACCATTGATAGGTGCGGTAGTTACGTCACTTTTAGTATGAAATTCTTTCTAACTCGATCAACAGGTTCATTGCGTGCACATTTGTTTTATAAATTATTGACATTGGTCTTCTTACATATGAAAATGTGTAAAACTAATTTATGCCATAAACTAAACGTAAGCATTTGACGAGGTCTTTAGTGTAGAATCTGGCAGGGCTTGAAAAGTTAGATAGGGCGTGTCTTTTCAAAACATTGCAAGTGAGGTAGGGGGTTCACATTACAATTGTTAACCTGGATAAAAAATTACAAAAATTCTTTAAGACATACTAAGATGACCAGTGATTTGAAAGAACTAAAAATACGCAAGACTTTGAAGAAGCCTAAAAGTGAAATTCTAGACAATACTTCGTGGATGTGATTTAAGCAGCGACGGAGAAAAGGGGCTCCGTTGTCTAGACCAGTCATAAAAGAAAAGGCACTGACTTTGTGTGAAAATTACAGTAAAAGTTTACAGCGAATAGAGACTTCTCACATTGACGGAAAAACGTCATGACTTTCAAAATGTGATTATTTCTGTCGAAAAGCTGTCTGCTAACGAAACGGTCGCCAGCGAATTTGGCCCGAAATTTGAAAACTTGAAGCTTAACCTGACCCCCGATGAAGCGTATAACATTTTCGAGTCTGGCGTATAACATTGATTAGTCTAGCTTCAACAACAAAATGCTTCCTACAAGAATTCTTGCTACACAAAATCAGTCTGGAACAGGTAGGAAACTTGCCCTCTATAGTACTGCTAACGGCAGCTATAAGATGCCATTGTTTGTGATGGAAAAGACAAAAAATTAAAGGTGTTCAGATATGAAATTTGAAACATTTGATTGGCTGTGATCCAGGAATCGTACGCTGTTTAATTACAGGACATGTATAAAGCCACTTCGGTTGTACAAAATTTCGTCAGTTCACCACGGTTTCGATTGCGTGTTAGGGCAATTTTCATCAGAACAAAAAGTTACATGGAATACCTGTTATCAGAATTTTCATTTTCAAGTCTTTGTGTTTCGAGGTTCCTACCTGCCCACGTTTCTAAGATTGTTACGAAATGCAAAGACTTGAAAATGAAAATTCTGATTACAGGTATTCCGTGTAACTTTTTATTCTGGTGAAGATTGCCCTGGCCTAGAGCAATCGAAATTGTGGTCAGTTGAAAAAATTTTATGCAACCGAAGTTGCTGTATATACGTCCTGTGTTCAAAAATATTAATATCGCACTACCTATATGTTATTGTTGTCTTTACCTATATATTATTGTTGCCAAAAGCCATCATGGAAGAAATTCAGCCTCTTTAAGGAAAGGTTAGTCCCAGCCGTTACAAAATACCTAAAAGGAAAAAAGCGTCCCTAAACGGTCCATATTGATACTCGACAATGCGACATGTCATCCATCTGAAGATGAACATTAAAAAGCGAAGTAAAAGTTTTAGCTCTTCCTTCCCTTCGTAGCGTGCCTAATCCAACCCATGGATCAGGAGGTTAGTGAGTGACTGGAGTGAGTGGCTTTTAGACAAGACACATGAAGGCAGCTGCTTGTTTCAAGCGATGAATCAATAAATATGAAAGATATGATCCACGTAATTGCCAAAATTTGGGAAGAAATGCCGGCATAAACGCTTGAAAAATCTTAACGCAAACTGTGACCAAAAATGAATGAAATTAAGATAAAACATGTAAAGGAACGAGTGAAGAGAATAAGATAAAACAGACCATCCAACAAGTGATGAATCAAGATATAGACACTCCAGCGATTTTGAGGTATTTGCAAACCTTACAACCGGACGTGGAGCCAGTGACGTGAGTTAGTGGATCAGTACAGCTGACTGAATGCACGACGGAAGACGAATCAAATGATTGACGCTGTAAATCGAAGAACCGACGAGAACGAGAAAAATGACGACGCCAACGAGGACAATAAACCTACGGCTCGAGTATCACGTACAGGGTAAAAATGCATTTGACGTAGGCTTTCAGTACATCTACTTTAGTGGATAGCTAATGGCGGAACATCGCGGTAAAATAGAGGTTGTTGGTTGCACATCAAAAGCTCATTACAGATTTTTCTCGTCCTGCTTAAGAACAAAACATTTTTATCGTGTTGTCTCATGTTTTCAACAGTTAATTGCGAATCAGTTTTATGTCACTGCAGTACTGTTGTAAGGCATGTACAGCTGTTAAAATTTTATCCACAATAGTAATGTCTTACCGTACGATACAGACGTATTTTGGAGTATATACGCTATTTTACATTACTCTTTCGTATAAGACTTTTTAGTGTCTCTATTTTTTTTTTTTACATACAGCAGTTGAAAATTACTGTACTATATTGTGATGTTACAGATCAATAAAATTGTTCCTCTGGAAATCCAACCTTTTTTGCGTTCCGACCTTGATGTCTGTCCCGTAGTGGACGGTTTACCGATATTCTACTGTAGAGGTCTCCTTCATTTCCGTGGTTCCAGCCGCAGTTAAAAGAAAATCATAATCTACATATAGATTGAAAATAAAATACTCACTTTTGCTTTAGTTCACGTTGTAGAGAAAACTATCGATCACGATGTTAACAACAAATTATATATTATCTAAATAAAAAATGCAAGCACTGTGCCTGTTTATAACAATTTCGTAAGTCTTGAAATTAGTGTTAATGGTAGCTGGAATTGCGGCAGCAAGGCACAGATGCATACATGTCAGTCTAGACTAGAATGGATACGAAGGATTGACTGGCTGGTACAGTCTGTTTCTGCACAGCAGCAGCGGGTTGTCTGCGTCTCTCTGCGCCTCTTGGCCCTTTGTTCCGTGCCGCCACTGCATGCAAAAGTCTTCCGGGCACAGCTTCCTGGCGGCTCGCAAGTTCTCCGTCGATTACATGGTAACAGTTTTTTTCTAAATACCGTTAGTAAAAAGATTTTTCTCACTTCCCCCTTCTCTAATCAGTTGGCAAAAATTAATATTTTCCTAGCTTACATTTGAAGTATTTTAGTAAGGAATAAAGAACCTCACGTAACTGGACCGTTACAAAAGTGCGACACGTTAAGTCGAGTTTTATGCAGACTAATAGAAAATATGGGAAAATAGTAAATCGACCAGCTATGGTTTCACTACGCAGGTAATACTGTCTTCACTCAGAACTGAGGGTACAAGTGGTACACGTACTTACTGAAGCTACCTGACTGCCAAAGTTAAATGGCTGTTCACAAATTACATGAATTACTGTCGAAACGTCAGATATATTTTCCCTAACTGTCAGTCCAGTATACGCTGATTAGCCAAAACATTATGACCACTGACCACGAACGACTATCTCGAAAACGGCAAAGCATGTCGAACGTTTACATGCTACTGTCGCGAGCATCTGCGGAAAGAGGTAGGACAGTGAAACTGCCACCAGGTGCTAAATGGTTGGACATCCACGACTCTCCACAGAACGTGGGATTCGGAGGCTTGTCTGCTGTGTAAAATAGGATAATTATCAGTGGCATCTGTACGAAAAGAGCGCAGTGCTGGTGCACGCACCGGTGTTGCAGAGTACATCGTTCATCGTACAGTGTTGAATAAGGAGCTCTGCGGCATACCACCTCTGCGTGTTCACATGGTTGACCCAAAGACATGGTCAGTTACGATTTCAGTGGGCACGGAAACGTAGGCACTCAACTTTCCTTCAGTGGAAATGTGTCGGCTCTTAGAGTGAATGTTTTTGCTACACTACGTCGATGGTCGTTTCTAGAAACGCCATCATCGAGATGAACAGCGGCTCTAAACGTGCAGCACGCCACGGACGCAGGCGTGCGGGAGCAATATTATTCTATGGGAGACATTTTCCTGCGCTTACATGGGATCTATAGTAGTAATCAAAGACTCGCTGACATCTACGAATCACCAGCATCCCTTCAAGCGTGATGACTTCCCCGGCGGCGACGTCATTATTCAGCATTATAATTGTCCGCGTCTCGGTGCCAGAACCGTGCTGCTGTAGTTCGAGGCGCGTTATAGTGAACTCAAGTTGATGTCTCGGCGACCAGATTCGCCTAATATGAACCTATGTGACCCAATTGGGTCGCTATCGGGCGCCATCGCCACGTAGGCAAATCAGCGGCTCGTTATTTACGCGAATTACATTACCAGTGCGTAGACATCTATGCCACATACCACCACAAACCTACCAACAATCTGTCGGATGCCTGACACGCAGAGTCAGTGATGTATTTCGTTCCAAAGATGGACAAAGAAGCAGGTGGTCATAATGTTTTGGCTCATCTGTGTATAGTTCCAGTTATGGGTAGAGACTGTAGTGCTCCAGCGTTATTCTTTTGAATACATTAAAAATGCTTATATTCTTCGGGTTTTGATACTTATAAGGGCGAAACAGTTAAAAGTGCAGAAATATTTTATTTATTGTGCTGTATTTTGACAATTTTCCGTGGTAGCACCCAGATGATACCTATGTAGTAAAATACATGTTCATTATAAAACAAGTACTTGTAATTTATATAACAAGATGAAAAAAATAGGTGAATAACAAAATTAAAACACCAAAACGAAAATATATTGGAGTGATGCCAACATATACGAGAGATAATTCAGTCGCTATAATGCCCTCAAAGACAGTGTCTATAGAGTCATAATCATTTCCTTATGTGATGTATATTGAATCTCTCTCCTGGGCAAAACTCGTGATGCTGTACCATTGTGTGGTGCATTTTTTTCAGTCTTCCTCGCCGCCGCCCCCCCCCCCCCCTTTCTGTGACCATGTACTTCTTTCTCCACGGTCTTTTATTATACTCATAGTAACTGCTGTTTGGGCATGAGATTTATTGTTATGGAACTTGTGATAAAGTGGAGGGAAGTAGTTCTTTGTGATATGAAAAATTTTCCATTCCTCATTTTATTTCAAACTCATCGTGATGCAAACGCAGCAGAAGAGGTATTGATGGGGGACCAGTATTGGGCCCTCCAAAAATCCGCTTCTATAAACTCAGGATGACGGTTTAGTGAATATTTGATCTCTATTCTTAGAGGGTTTGCTTTGCCGATTTAGATTCATCTCGTATTCCTCCATTGTATTTTGTTCCCTTCTATGTTTTGCAACTTGTCCTTCGCTATGGTATTAATGACTTCCTTTCAGTTAAAGTTTGCTGTCATTTCCGTTACGAAAACTTTTTGCTGATTGCTTCCAGCCTGTCTTAGGGAACCAATACATGTTTGGCGTTGTTATTTGCTTTTCCAGAAAACCAAAATCTTTATAACATTGCATATGTGTATGGCCAGGTTAAAGTGCCTTATGACCTGTTGTCAGTATGTTGACTTTGCGTCATTATACAAACAATATTTCAAAATACTGCCTATTTAAACAGGCATTAAATAATTCTATGAGTACTCTTAAAAGCAAAAACATAAAGCTACTACAGTACTTCCAAAAAATTACGTACCTGAACATTCATTAAAGTTTGCAGCAATTCTCTTTCTGTCCGCCATTTCACTTGTACTAGTTGTAGTCTAAATACATAGTGCGCCACTATGCGGGAAATCGCTTGTACTTCTTTTTCTCGGAAGAGATATTCACGCTTTCAATTACCAAATGTGCGTATAGATCATTTTCTTGTGAAATTTCACTTATAACACTTGCAATCTCAGCCCCACAATTATTCACCTATATAATGTTGATCTATTTTTCGTCACAGCGTCCGTTCTAGTTCGAACAGAGGAGGTCGATAGTGTCCTTTTTTCGTCTCTCAATATTGTGTTTAACTTCGAGGAAATATGCGTCCGTCTGAAGCTATATTCTGATGCGTGATGATTCGTGATTCTTAGACACACACTGAGCTTTTTGTCCAGGATTACAGCCTTGTGCAGTTTTCGTGTGCGTTGTTCCATCCGTTGGTCGGCTACAATTTGGTTACATTATTACAAAAACTCGTTGTGAGGGCTGAAGGAACGAGGTGAAAAGACCTGATTCGTAGGAAGTACAATTTTGATTTCGTTTCTAGGATTATAACTGAAATATCGCGTTAGGGAAAGTCGTAGCAGCGGGTGCTCGACGTTTCGCGTTGCGGGAAGACACCAGGCTTCCGCTATTGCATCCGTAATAGCAGGAAGTCTAGTTACCGGTTCCTTTGACGCTCGTTGCCTACTGACAGACGGAAGTTTCGAAGTATAGATGAAGCAACAAAGTGAAGATCGTACTACTACTAGTACTACTGCGGAAATGTTAACTGCGCTGGTTTGCCAGAGAGATTTCACATCGATCTCTATTGACTGGTGCGTTTTCATTATTTTGTACATTTTGCACACTGGTGGTCTTTCTAAACTGTAATACCTAAGGTTCATTCCACGAATATTGTAACCGCGACTAAACGTTGTCTTCTGTGGTTGCGCCAACCAGGTGTTCCATCGTGGATTGGGATACTGCTGTGGTGCTACATACCTCTGTGTTATGGTTAAAATAATATAATTTTCGTTTGATAAGTAGCAGACGTTATTATTGTTTACAAATATTAATGTGAAGAACGCAAGTTCTGATCACATTTTTAACACTTGGAGTGCTTTCTTGAGAAACGGGAACTGAAGCCACGTCCGGCGTGACAGATGAATGACGTGGAATGGTTTCCGCTATCCGGTGCTCACCAGTTTCCCAATCCCTACTTCCAGTGCATTATTCGAAACCGGCTTAACTGCGGAAGCACCCACTGTCATTTGGTAAACTCAAAAATAAGATCAGTCACAACGAAACGTTGAAATACTAGCATATAAAGCGTTCAACGGTAGTAAGAAGACGAGTCAGGCAGGATCTATTACAGTAGATTGAATTCCCTTCATATCCACCTGTGTGTATAAACAAAGGACAACGAACCGCGGCATTGCGGAATACGGTAGTAAAAAACCTAAATTTCAATAACGATAGCTTAATTACTAAGTGCTGGAACAGCTGTTCCTACGAAATAACTGTGTTCCGATTTAAATTAATTAGCACCCGAGGTTTCAGGTCCCAAGTTGCGATGTTGTCCCGTTAAATACTACCTGCAGGTAGTCGCCATAGCTCTCTGCGGCAATAAAAAAAATCTCTGAAAACCCTTTTACCTCCATGAAACCAGCGTAAAAATCATCACAATTCACTTATTGTATAGATCTCTATTCTTAGTTAATAATGTAAAAATCAACCCTTAATATTAATTAATGACAGACTTAACGTTTTTTTTTATTTTTTTTATTTTTTTTTAAATAGGCGATATAGTCTGGTCCGGAAAACTTTAGCACTTGAGAACTTGGCAAGCCTAATGCTTTCCGCAGGGGAAGAAGCAATTAGTGGCAGCCGACAGCGACAGGTTCGAATTGGCGGGAGCACTCCTTCCCGTTACCTGTCAAGAGTTCACTACTATTAATGGGGCTGTAGTCAGACATTAAAAGTTAATGCACAGACCACAAAATTCTGCAGTTCCGGTTGTTGTGTGTTGCAATCAGAGTTCGAGGACCTAGACAGCTTTCAGAGAAGAGTGAGACAACGAGGAGAGATCTGGCGTAGCAGCTGGACGCTGAAGAATGATTCGCCCAGTGACCCTCGTTGACGCTGGGTAGTTGACTCAGGCGCCTGCGGGAAGGACACCCAACGCTTGATTCACGCCAGTGATTCAGAACTCGCTCACTGGTCGCGCGGCACTTCGTAGGGCAGGTCCGCTATACTGATTACTCCTCACGTGCTGGGTGCAGTAGAACTCGAGCAAGACTGCCTTGTAGTTGAATTCAAAGCCTGCTGCTACCGGGCGTTAACTCCTCCAGTGTTACCGATACTGATTAGACATTAGTTATTTTCAAAAACTGAATCATATTGTCACAGCTGTTCACTGTTCGTACTGCCCGTTCAGATTATGAGACGAAATTGGACGAGGCAAATTCTCGAATCCATGAAAGAGGTCATTCGTAAATTAAATCCAGTCCAACAGGATGGCTTTACAAAAATCACAGGTGTTGAGACCAGGTGCTGTGACAAGATGAGTTGAATCTGGATTTCAGAGGTGTCTCAAATAGGCTGCGGCTTTTGTCAGTCTGACATTAGCTTTACAGTACAGTGTGGAGAGAGCCTGAGATCAGGTTTCTTCAAGTTGCTGTAGGTCACAAGCTATCAAGTTCAATCAGCAACTTGTTCTCTGATGAGTGGTTTTCAGTTGTTCTGAATGGATCAGCTAATAGATCAGGAACTTTAAAACAACTGTCTGCTGCATCACTCCCGGTTCCCATTGTGTTTAATTTGTCTGCCCATGACATTTTAATTCCAAGAAAATTCAGCATGCAGATTACTTGTCATTAACATGTCAGAACAAAGATATCGAGCATTATGAAAGTTGTGTACACTAAATGACCTCACCATATTGATAGTGCATTTGCAACTGGAGAATCCAGCCAAAGCCAAGCAAAAGAGAGGTCACAGTGATACATCTCCATAATAAAGCAGAACACGGGAAGTATTTTATGCTATTTGATGGGGTCAAAGTTTCCCCATAACTGCTTCCCTAAACAGCTACATGTCACTTAAGGAGCACTGCATGAGCCTGTCAAAGAAGCTTGGCTGAAGGTTAAATCTACACCACAAAATAGCTAGAAGCAGCTGGGGAGCAAATCCATATAAACTATGCAACATTGCAGTTTCACTTGTGTACTTTCTGCTGTATATTATGTTCGTCTATGGGAAAACGGTGCACCTACAACTGAGAAAGCTGCACATCTGAATAAGGCCATGGGAGACCATTACTAGCATTGTCAGAGCTATTTCCATTCAGTGGCTGCATGTTCCGTCCAGTATCACTCATTCAGATCTAGGAAGAAAAGTTGCCAAAGAGCAAGTTCTTCAATAGGCAGTCCCATAAGAACTCAGCCAGATGATACAGACTAAGGAGTAATTCAAATAAAGAAACTGTGCTATTGGTTTACATGTACAAAGAATTAGAGAGACAATAATATTGTAGCTCCTTGTATTGTCGGCTAGCTTGTTGCCAAATACCCACTGTTATATTATCTTGTCAGAACATAATTACAGTAACCAGTAATTAGGTAATGATTTGCTGTGATGTGGCTACAAGTAATATACACATGTTAAAGTATTTCAATAGTATGTACCAGAGAAACAGTCAGAAGCACTTAACATCTATGGCTCTGTTGTTTATTTTGTACATAATACACTTTGCTTAAGAATTTTTTGGTTAAGTGGCAAAAATTCAATCCTGTATTAAATGTATGTCATCATTCAGATGCCTATTGAGAATGAGAAAAGTATAAGGTATTCTCTTTCTGTCTTGAAAAAATTAACATTATTGACTCAATTTGGTGTGCCTTTTTTCATGAAGTAGTTTGACGATAGCTTTCCACTATTGTGGATCCATATATATGCTACTGTAAATGTGCTAAGCTGCTCTAAGTGACACTGTAATTTGCACGGATAAGTTCCGGCAGGGTTCACTGTGGAGGCTGACGTGTAGCTGTTTCCAGCAAGGTGCAAATTGCCAGGATGTTAGCAATGAGATGAGAGGCTCTGATGAAAAGTGTTACTGTCCACTAGGTGGCACTTCTCTCACACAGACTTTTTTGAGCTAGGTCCCCATGATATTAATTTTTTAAGTTTTGGTAAATTTAGAGTCTTAGATTTAGATGTTTATAAGCAAGCGTTTTTCAAAAAATAACCAAATAATAGAAGCTTCTGAAATGTACTGTGCGTTTTTCCCCAACATAACACTTTACTGGTACTTTGATGTTTGTGGTGAACTCATCTGTACAGATGTATAGGTTAGTTTTATGGTAGTCATTTTCATTGTTATGGAAATATAGATCTTGCGCAGCTTTACAAGCTGTATGTGAAGTGACATGATGTAGTGGTTAAAGAACCAAATCATTATTTGGGAGAGGTGGGATTTAAAGTCTCATCCAGCCATCTACATTTAATCCCCATATCCTTTGCAAAGAAATCCTTCAAAAAATTTAAGGCAGATTTGCATCCACATACTTGTCCAGTCAGTGGAACTTTAAGAACTAACATTTTTTTTTTTTTTAGCCTGCTTTTACACAGACATAACTCTGAAAACATTCCATTAAGGCATAGACTCTGTAATCTGTTAAAATGTATGCACGCTTTAGTTTTTGTTTGTCAGTGCAGAAGAAACACTTCCACCAAATATGTTACTATTCTTCATAAATTTGAATCTGTCCAAACAAATTTTTATGGTTTACATATTAATCCTAGCAATACCAACAGAGGAGGGGAAGGTGTTAACTTCATATTTTAAAATGTTGAGAAAAAAGCTTTTAATGAGTTCTGACTGATTCAATAATTGTTATAAATTTTTCAGGTAAACTTAAGCCAAAAATTTGCCATAATGGCAGACGTGACTTTTCACAGTGTAAGCTATATTCAATATCTTCAGTTTCTGGATCCTACTTATACATCACTATCACTTGGAAAAGTATGTTGTTAATAAAATCAAACAACAATGAATAAAATTTATATTTTTAATAAAGGTAACCCCCCTTCCTCTTGGTAGAATGCGTTATTGAAAATGCATTGGTATTGCAAGGATTAAACAAGATACTGTTATTCCATATAAAATTCACCACAAAGTTCAGCAGTCTAATTATGTGCCTCAGTTTTAATCCAATACAATAGCAATAATTATCCTTTCCATTATCTCCCATTTCGGTTCTTTCCTGCTTGCCTGCTTTGCTTCCCCCTAGTTGCAGGGTTTAGAATCCCTGTTTTGCTATGAAGCTTTAAATCTTCATTGTGTTTTCTATTATGATTGTAAATACTACAGTTGTAGTAGGAAAAGATCTATCTCATTATGCATCTCTGATGTCAAATGAAGGTTGAGAGGTTTAAGGCAGTTTTGTACTGTTTATACTTAGCATTATTTGACTTGTATGCAATCTGCTTCTTGAATGTCTTAATTTATTATATTCAGAGCCAAAGGAAACAATATTTGCTTATTACTCTGACAAGAAATTGATGAGCGGTCTGAGTGTTCAGCTGATTCTGTTATTCAGCATCATTATTTTGATCCAGTTAAAATCATAACTTCGTCCCGTAGTATTATAATGTAACCAATTTCTTGCACTCTTGAGTTACCAGTTGTTAATTGATTGCATTGTTTTTCAGTGCTGTGGGTAAAACATGTCTTCTCATCAGTTACACAACCAATGCCTTCCCAGGAGAATATATTCCCACTGTGTAAGTAACATTGCTGTAGTTATTATCTTTTAATTTGGATGTGTGTGTTAATTATTTTGTACATTTTGACATTATTTTTCCAGGTTTGACAACTATTCTGCCAATGTGATGGTGGATGGGAAGCCCATCAATTTGGGTCTATGGGATACAGCAGGACAAGAAGATTATGATAGGCTGCGGCCTTTGTCCTATCCACAAACGGTAATGCTAAGAAGCCTATACTGTTTTTTTTTATCACTACTACAGAAAGTTAATAGGCAGGTATTTGTTGTGGCCAGTTGGAAGTATGAACTCAGGAAAATGTTACCAACAAAAAGTAAATGAAATTAGTGATTGTAAGTAGAGAGAATGTGAGTAACATTCACACTATGAAGACAAGTGGCAGTAATATTAGAATTGTATTCAGTTTACAAAATTATTGAAAAAAAAATCCATATGCTTTTTATCCATGTAATATCTGTAAAACTGCTTAACTTAAGAAATATGTATTTCATTACTGTTTGATCAAATTGGTAGCGAACTATTTTAAAGCCATTTTGCGATGTAGATGTGCAGAACTATATTTTTATTTATCTTTAGCTAGTTACATGTTCCATATATACTGCATGATTTTTATTGATACGATGTAGCAAGTTAGCTTACAGATGGCTATATGGCTACATGCAGACAGTTTGATTGTTTAAATTTAACAAGATTCAACATATTCTTTAATACTACTCAGTTACTAGTAAAATATTTCTTCCCTGTAGTCATGCTACCATTTTCTTATAAACATCTCTCTGTGTAGTATTAATAGTCCAGAAGAAATAGTAGCCAGGATACCCAAATTTATTGAAATGGTATTACATCAGTCTTTTTTGAAGGAGATAGTAAATTTTGCCACAAAACCGTTCACAAGCACTGAACTTTGATGTATTAATCTTGTATCAAATTCAGTTGCTTTGACTTACAAATAGATGTATGACGTTCAAAACTAGAAATGTCCCTTGAACTATCATTCATTTTACATGCTTTTTAAGTGTGTAGGTGGATTATTTTTAAAGGGGGGGGGGGGGCACTGATTGTAATCCTTGTGCAGTGTTAAGTTTAAAGGTTTAGAATAAAAATGTCTAATATTTGTGAGCACTGGGCTTAAACACTGTAGTCTGATCCACGAATGATGGCAGTTTGTGCATGTAAATACACGGGCGGCAAAGGCATTGTTGACATTCCAAGTGACAGCGGCACGCACCTGCTTTCCGCTTGAAGGAAGCGTACATCCTGCAAATTGTCTTTCACTTGTTCATGTAGAATTTATCATGTGCCTCCACCACCAGCAACGACAACTCTCAACAAATGAAATAGAAATTCACTAAACAGCTACGTTCACATTTAATGGTTCCATTAGCTACCGCACTCGGAGCAGGTGCTCAGAACACTATTGAACACTCATTGGCTGTCAGTGTGTCTGTGACATAGGCGCGCAGAACAAGCCTAAACTTGACTGCCATCGTTTGTGGCTCCAGCTATAATTCAGTGAAAGTTTTTCAAACTTTTTAGACATACTTTGTTTCATGATTTTCATCAAGGCAAATCACCACCTCTGCCAAACTTAGCATAGATTTCAATAACAGCAAAAATAGGCACTCTAGTTTTCTTCAAGCTCAAAAGATTTATTGAGATGGTCAATAAATGTTATGGTCCTTCACTTCTGGAAGGCTTCGGAAAACTCTCCATGTTGCCATCTGAAATACTTCAGATTGTATTGATGGACTAACTGAAACACTTGATACCTCTTCAACTCACTGACTGTCACCTTTTGAACTAATGTACACCCTGTGCTACACTACAGATTAGTATGTTCCCACAGCTTAAAAAAACTAATATAGATGGAAAAGAAATATCGTCAGTGTTAACTTCTCTTTCTGTTAGCATACCCATGCCACGCGCCACATGAAGTTACAAGATGAAGCAAACATCTGGTATCAGTAGATTCAGTTGATCCTTACTGATTTTATGAAATTTGTGATGAGTATGAGGTTTTATGGAGAAATAAAACACAAATAGTGTAGCAGTTAATGTAAGAAACACTTTAATATACCCAAATATAATTGAGCGTTACATTGGAATTTTTATCAAGAAAGATTTAAAAGGTGTGGAGAAGAATTGGATGATCACCAACAGATTTGTGTTGTTATTGAGAATACAGGGAAGGTTAACAATTAAGAAATGAGATCTGAATATACATGACAATAGACAGGCCATCCAAGACATACTTCAGAGGATATTTTTTTTATGCACTGCAATAGATTTTGTCAGAAAAATATAGGATTATTGTGGCTGGGTTTGTGCTATAGTTGTAAACAGTGAACAAGAGATACTCCAAAGTAAACCAACAATTTTTGATGAAAGGTTGCTCATGATGAAAGTAGTCTCTTTTAAATCCCAATCCTGAAAGTAAGGAGATTCTTTTTGGAAGATACTAGAATTATATTTTCAGGTCACTCAAATGAAATGTTCTGTTATGGTTTCCATAAGGGGCAGTAGCCAGCGATATGCATCTTTGTGGTTACTAAAATTAGAAATTTTATTAAGCTGTTGCTGTTAGGCATCTGCCATCGAAGTGACTTATTAGATTTCCAGAAAAGTATTAGCAGCACATTACCTAAGGAGGCGCAAGTAGATAAATGCACAGCTGTCAGTAAAGATGGCATTGTATTTATGATTTACAAATGTGATCAACATATAAAGGAATTGAAAGAAAAATTTAAGTGTTACTGGAGGTAAATCAGTTTGTTTTAAGTAAGGAGATTCTTTTTGGAAGATACTAGAATTATATTTTCAGGTCACTCAAATGAAATGTTCTGTTATGGTTTCCATAAGGGGCAGTAGCCAGCGATATGCATCTTTGTGGTTACTAAAATTAGAAATTTTATTAAGCTGTTGCTGTTAGGCATCTGCCATCCAAGTGACTTATTAGATTTCCAGAAAAGTATTAGCAGCACATTACCTAAGGAGGCGCAAGTAGATAAATGCACAGCTGTCAGTAAAGATGGCATTGTATTTATGATTTACAAATGTGATCAACATATAAAGGAATTGAAAGAAAAATTTAAGTGTTACTGGAGGTAAATCAGTTTGTTTTAAGGAAAAGGAGAAATAAAATTGTGGTGACAGCAATACTAAGATTTGTAGATGGCATTGCCCTCCGAGTTGAAAGTAAGAAAGACTTAGGTGAACATGAGATTTAAACTGAAACTATACAAAAATAATAGAATATGATGTTGGATAGCAATATGCTTAATATAAAAGTTCGCAACAGCATAGAAGTAGAAAAACTAAAAGCAGTTTCTTATACAGGAAGTATGAGGTATGGTTAATGAAGAATGCAACACTTTTTTTTATGAAAGCAGGTTGCTTTCAGTCAGGATTCTAATACACCATATTATCCCCCATTCTTTCATATACAAAACCCTATTTTTAATTTAATCTCTGTTCAGTGCAATAGCCTTACACCACCTTTCTGGGAGAGCCTTCAAACCATCACGGTGCCATTCTATTGGTCAGTGTCAGAGCCATTGTCTTGCTGCACCAATAACCACCCCCACCACCCATGTACTGCTTCCTGCATAGAGCACCCTTCATTGGGCCAAACAGATAGAAGATTGAAGGTGTGAGATCCAGGTTGTAGAGTGGAAGAGGAAGAATAGTCCAATGAAGCATTGTGAGCTCTTCTCGTTTGGTGTGAAGTCTTGCATTGTCATTGATAAGGAGAAGTTAGTTTGCATTTTTGTAGTGACAAAAATGCTGGAGTTGTTTCTCCAGTTTCTTGAGGCTAGAACAAAGCACTACAGAGTTGATTATTACACCACGATGGAGGACATCAAAAAGAACCACCCCTTCAGAGTCCCAGAAGAATCACCAAGACTTTTCCAGCTGGGGATGCACGTTGAACTTTTTCTCCAGGGCAGAAATGGTATGGTGCCACTCTATGGAGTGCCATTTTATTTCCACTTCGAAGTGTGACCCAATATGTCATTGCCTGTGATGATGATCAACAAAAAAATGATCACGATCAGCCTTGTAATGCACAAACAGTTCCACACACATGGTCCTTCATTGCTCTTTATGGTCTTCTGTTTGGAGGTGAGGAACCCAGCAAGCACATACTTTAAACTGCCCCATCTGGTGGAAGAGTGTCAGTCCTATCAACAGACACATCTGGCTGAGCATTGAGGTATTTGATTGTGATCTATTGATCACCTCGAATGAGTGTGCCCTCACATCCAAAACTTGTAGGAGTCACAGATGTGTGCAGCTGGCTGGCACACAGGAGATTGGACAGGTTTGCCTGACCTTGTTGAAGTGATGACAGATATGTCACCCAACAAGCCATTGTGCTTTTGTTCACAGCCAGATCTCTGTAGACATTCTGCAAGTGCCTCTGAATAACTACAATGCTCTGGTTTTCCACCAAAATAAACTCAATGACAGCTCTCCTCTTGGAAAGAATCTCTGTTACAGACGTCATTGTGAAGGCTACATATAATGCCACCACCTATCAGAACTTCAAGAAACTATAGGGGGCTTGAAGTGGAAATATTCAATAATGTTCCACAACAAATCCTGCATTTTTCAAATGAAATTGGCCAAGAAAGAAAATGTGTTGCATTACTAATCGAATGCCCCTTGAAAGATAACACATGGCAGCCAAAGTAGGGAAAATACCAAAAATAAATCTATATCCAGGTTATTACTCTGCTATTCACGATAAAGTGCCTGGCAGAGGGTTCAATGAACCACCTTCAAGCTGTCGCTCTCTACCATTCCACTCTCAAATGACGCGAGGTGAAAATGAGTACTTAAATTTTTCTGTGAGAGCCCTGATTTCTCTATTTTATCGTGATGATCATTTCTCCCTATGTAGGTAGGTGCCAACAGAATGTTTTCGCAATTGGAGGAGAAAACTGGAGATTGAAATTTCATGAGAAGATCCCGTCACAATGAAATACGCCTTTGTTTTAATGGTTACCACTCTTTCACATACCATGTCTGTGACATTATCTCCCCTATTTCGTGATAATACAAAATGGGCTGCCCTTCTTTGAACTTTTTCGATGGCATCTGTCAGTTCCACCTGAGGCGGATCCCACACCACACAGCAGTACTCCAGAATTGGGTGAACATTGGTACGGATGAAAAAAGCCTTTAAGATAGAGAAATAAATTCTTAATTTGGTGCTGAAAGGAAAAGTGAAGGGGATAAATTGTAGGAACATACAGGCTACAGTAAGGGAAACAGTGTAATGTTGATTACCATAATTGAGTAAAGATGAAAATATTAGCTCAAGTCGGAAAGTAGTTAGGGGCAGCACTAAAGGAGTTGGCTAATTTTACGAAAAACTGTCCATGAAGATATACTGTTACGTTAGAACTGCAAATTAGTAACTAATCTATAGCACCCAGCTATATATAAACTATAGCATATTACAGAATGAAATTTTCACTCTGCAGCGGAGTATGCGCTGATACGAAACTTTCTGGCAGATTAAAACTGTGGTCCGGACCGAGACTCGAACTCGGGACCTTTGTGTTTTGCGGGCAAGTGCTCTACCAACTGAGCTACCCAAGCACGACTCATGACTCGTCCTCACAGCTCTAATTCCACAAGTATCTCTTCTCCTTCCTCGGTAGGAGAGTACTTGCCCGCAAAAGGGTATGTCCCGAGTTAGAGTCTCGGTCCAGCGCACAGTTCTAATCTGCCAGGAAGTTTCAATAGCTTATTAACCTGCAGAAGATCGTTAGATGATTTTTATATGGATTACAGTGCTGGTGAAATAGTAATTAGAGTGGTATGTTTAATAAAAGCAATTTGATGTAGCTTCTCATAATACTACATAACCGTATCACATATACAGTAGCTTCTACGGTAGGATTTCATTCAACTGGTTAGCAGAAGAGGAGATTATGACTTTTGAGTCAGCAGGATATTAAGTGAAGTAGTATTAGAAAGCAACAAGGCTGTTGGTACAGAGATTTAGTGTGTTACAGGTACAGTAGCCTCTCCTAACCATATTACTCCTTCTGTCGTTCTCTGTAGTAACACAACCTGCATTTACAAAAACACTCTGTAAACCACCGTGAGGTGCATGGCAGTGGGTACATAACATTGTACCTGTTATTAGGGTTTTCTTCCTGTTCTATTCACTTATGGAGTGTGGGAAGAATTATTGTTTGAATGCCTCTGTATGTACAGTAATTATTCTAATCCTATCTCCATGATCCCGATGTGAGTGATACATAGGGTGTTGTAGCATATTCCTACAGTAATCATTTAAAGTTGTTTCTTGAAACTTTGTTAATAGACTTGCTCGGAAATATTTATGTTTATCTTAGAGTCTTCCAGTTCAGTTCCTTCAGTATCTCTGTGACTCCCACAGATGAAACAAACTGTGAACTTTCATACTACTTTTCTCTGTGTATGTTCAATATCCCCTGTTAGTCCTATCTTGTACAGGTCCCAAGCACTTGAGTAATATTCTAGATCCAGCTGCACAAGTGATTTGTAAGCAGTCTCCTTTGTAGATTGATTCTGCTTTCCCAGTATTCTACTAATAAACCTAAGTTTACCACCTGCTTTACCCATTACTGAACCTATGTGATCATTCCGTTTCGTATCCCTACAAAGTGTTACATCCAGGATTTTGTATGAGTTGGCTGATTCCAACAGGATTGATATTACAGTCATGGCTTTTTTTGTAAAGTGCAAACATTTAAAGCAAGTTGCCAATCTCTGCACCACTTTAAAAGAGCTGATTGAATATTTGTGAAGCTCCTTTCAGATAGTACTTCATTAAAGATGACTGCATCATCTGCAAAAAGCCTGATTTTACTATTAATATTGTCTGCAAGGTCATTAATATACAACATGAACAGCAAATGGTCCCAACACACTTCCCTGGGGCACACTAAAAGTTACTTCTTGATCTGAAGACGAGTCTCCATCCAGGATATGATGATGTGCCCTCCCTACCAGAAAGTCCTCAATTCCAGTCACAGATTTCATTGATATCCAATATGATATTTTTGACAATAAGCATAGGTGCAGTACTGAGCCAAATGCTTTTTGGAAATCAAGAAATACATCATCTACCTGATTGCCTAGATCCAAATTTCTCAGTATGCCATGTGTGAGAAGTGTGAATTGGGTTTCACATGAGTGATGTTTTTGAAATCCCCACTGCTTGGCTTTGAAATGGTCATTCTGTTAAAGATATCTCATTATGTTTGAGCTCAGAATATGTTCTAAGGTTCAGCAACAAATCAGTGTCGAGGATATTGGATCCTAGTTTTGTGGATCACTTCTACTACCCTTCTTGTGGACAGGTGTCACCTCCACCTCTTCTGAGAACTTGACATAATTTTTTTGTTAAAGGGATCTACAGTAGATTATAGTTAGTGGAGGGCTAACACAGCCGCAAATTCAGTATAGAATCTGACAGGGATTCCATCGGGCCCTGGAGCTGTGTTCAGTTTTAACAATTTCAGCTGTTTGTCAACACCACTGACACTAATACTTATTTCATTCATCTTTCTGTTGGTATGAGGATAAAATTAGGGCAATTCTTCTGGGTTTTTCTTTGTAAAGGAATGTTTGAAAATGGAGTTCAGCATTTCAGCTTTTGTTTTGCTAACCTCAATTTAAATTCCTGTCTCATTCACTAGGGACTGGACACTAACTTCGGTGCTATTAACAACATTACATACAACCAGAATTTCTTTGGATTTTGTGAAACATCATTTAACAATATTCTGCTGTGGCAGTCATTGATGACATCAAGCATGTCTCTTATGGCAGTCAAAAGTGTTTCATTCAGTGTCTGTCTATAGTCCTAAACTTTGTTTTACACCTATTATGCAGAAACCTGCCTTTCTTTAGAAGTTTCTTTACAGTGACTATATACCACGGAAGTTTCCTCCCATTATGAACTGTTCTACTGGGTACATACCTATCCAATCCATGGTTGATTATTCTTTAAACTTTGAGCCAGATTTACTCTACATGCTCCTGACTTGTGCTGAAAGTTTCAGTTCCTCATTGAGATATGACACTACTAGTTTTTTAATCTAGTTTACTGTACATAATATCTTTGTTTTAGTTGTCCTTTGTACTTGGGAAATCATTGTTGCCACAGTGGCATCATGGTCACTGGTACCAGTTTCAGTGAGGACATCCTCAAACAGGTCAGATTTATTTGTTTCCATTAGATCTACTATATTTCCATCATAAGGGGTTCCTAACTATCTGTTCTAGGTAGATTTCAGAGAATGTTCGCCTGCAACTTATTAATGAGGCTTATTGAAAGTTAAACAATAGTTCACTTGGCATATATAATTGTGTATTATTGGGGGGTTGTAAACAGTGAACATAAACTACTGTGAAATGCAATTGTGCACCTATTGGCTACGTTATTTAAAGTAGTCAGTTGTTCTTCTTCCACACTCCAGTTTTTATCCAGTATCACAATGCAGTATGTTGACACCGAGGCAACAAATGAAGAAACAAAGCAGTTGAGCACAGTCACAACCAGACCCATTTAAGGCGACACTAATTCCTCAACCCTATGGCAAAAGTCCTGGGAGTTACAGCCTTCCTTGTCACAGAACCTTGAAGGCTCTGGTTCAGTCTGTCCATGAAGGGCTACGATCAGTTCTGGGGACAATGCTACAAATTGTGAGCTTCGTTGAAACTCTATGGGCAAGGCTGGTCCTCTAAATCTTGTTTGCTAGTCACTGGAATGACCGAAGAATGACCTTGGAACTCAGATGACAGGCATTATTTGTCCCAACGTGTCCACAATCTGCAGTTGGTTGCACCGTGTTCCTTCAGTGGCTGCTGGAATAGCCTTATCCACAAGTTGAGTGAGGCCCCTAGGCATACATACTGAGTGCAGCTGGTCCTTTCCTGTCCCTTGCTGCCATTTCTGTAAGGGATATTATCATTCGTCACATGTTTGAACTGCCGACAATTAATATTCCCTATAAGAAGTGAAACAAACACAAAGTGAGATTTCTATTAAAGCAACACACAAGCCTTTGGCAATAACTACTAGTGTTCTAAAATGTTTTGAGGTTAACTATAGTTGTTAGCGAACTCAAAAACAGATTTAATTTGTGATAAATGCAGATAATATATTGGCCTACTTTTCTTAAAGGGAAAACTAGATGTAGCACAATATGTTAGTGAAAATCAGCTCTAGTAACTAAATTACAAATGCCGATTTGCTACAGATTGCTCATAGATTATGCAAAGGGCAATGGTAGCTTCCAAAAATTTGCAAAACACACATTTATTTGTATTCATATACAATGAAGTTCAAGGGTGATATATTCTTTGACAGAACTAGTAATCACTAATGCTGATTTGCTATGAAATAAATGAAGTATACAAAACATTTGTACTGATAACTTACAAAAATACAGTTCTGTAAGTGTCCGAAAATTCTCACAAAAAACCTATTTCTTATGTCTTTGTACAATGAAATTAGAGAAGGATTGTTTTGAATATGGATAGGCCCACTGTTATCAAACATCTTAAAAAAGCACTCTTAAGTTTAAACCTGTTATTGACGATAACAGTTAGTCCTTATTTCAATACTCACGAATGTTCGAAAATTCACAATATCACAACACAAATTGGTATTGATACAATCAATGAAAGATTATGCAAAAATGACACTAATAGTAAAATACGTGAATCTAGAACTTTAAATTGGGACGTGATCTTGTACAAGTGGTCTCTCACAAAGGGAAATTGCTGCTCACAAAAATGTAACTGGAGAGTAAATAGTAATCAAATCAGATGAGAATGTATTTAAAACAATTACAAATGTGTTACTGATTAGGGCCAGAGACTAGATGAATTAAAAGTTTAGTATTTTTATTCTCTAGTTATTTATCATGTACTGATTCATAATTTAATTTTTTCAGGATGTCTTCCTAATCTGCTTTTCACTAGTCAATCCAGCATCTTTCGAGAACGTTAGAGCGAAGGTAAAGTATCCCATTTAATGAGGATTATTAAACTTGTTTCCACATTAACAGCTGTTGGTGCTGCAAGTACCTTCTGCAGTTGTTGAAATACACCCATTGTTAACATTGAGAAAAATGATCCACATAAAGACAGTAGCACCATTCTTGTAGTAATCCAGTACTTTCGGGGCTTTTTTCACAGGATTTTATAAATGCAAGCTATGGCTAAAATGTTCACTTGCATGCAAACATGTGATACAGTGTGAATTTTAAATAAAATGATACAGATTCATTCATAGTCTTATTAAAAATCTGTCATTTCATTGTTGTAGTTCGAAAGACAGTACACATTAGATGGTTAATTAAACACTTAAACTATGAGCACAGGTTGGATTCAGTTTGGTGGTGGTGGTGGTGGTGGTGGTGGTGGTGGTGGTGGTGGTGGTGGTGGTGGTATGTCATGGACAGTATTATCAGATAAAACTATTTTTCAAAGTATATGCATCAGTTTGGCATAAAGTGACCTAATTCATTCAGTATATGGCTCAGAGTTTTTTCATATGACAACAGCTACATTGGAAACATAATATCTACAGAATAACATTTCCATCTGCTGAATTTTAGTGAAGGTTAAATGAATTTTTATTCGGCATCCTATATTTATAATATGAACATGTTGCTACGAAAATTGGCTTACTTGTGTAGATAATTCTTTCACTTGCTTTATAAGCTCCACAAGACTCCACTGAAGTTTTAGAGGGTAGAAATGGGATATGTTTGATAATAACACTTTTCTTCAGTCCAGCTGGAATTAGGATTTTTGAACCTAACAAAGTCAAAAAAGCAAACAAATGCGTAAATAGTAATAGGTTTTGCCAACAAATGTTTCCTTTTTATTTCATATGGTTCAAACTCTGGTATTCAAATATATACAACACCAATATTAAATTTATCTAAAGAGTAGATTGATTGATAAATTAATTTCATTTATTTTGAGCTTACTAACCACAGGAACATCTCTTTGCAGTGGTATCCAGAAGTAAGACATCACTGTCCAACCACCCCCATTATTCTTGTGGGAACAAAACTGGATCTTAGGGAAGACAAAGACACAATTGAAAAACTAAAAGACAAGAAGTTAGCACC